>NC_135327.1:86872748-88122748 GCF_023851605.1 Tamandua tetradactyla | reverse complement strand
AATCACCAGATAATTCCCTACCTCTCTGCTTTACTTTATATATGGAGACATTCTGATAAGAATTTGAAGGTGGTTTTACGCTTGTAACAGACTACTATATATATCTAGACCCACAAATTTCTTTTTCTGTCTTTGCTCCTAAATGTAAGAAGAAATTTTACATAAGTAAAACAATAGCGGCCCCTTTCTGAGCCAAAGTTAGGGTTCAGAGGTCCCCCAAAGTAATGTAAAGATTGACTCCCCTAGATATTGATTTACAAGAGGATTATTTGCATGATTTTGGAAGATTGCAGTATAAAATTTTAAAAAAGGCATGCTGTGCAATACGGCAACCTAAGCAACCCATTGACACAGCAGAAAGGCTTTGCGATTTCCACGTTGATGCTCTGGTGTAATTCCAGAAATTGAAGCTTTGGGTCAAACGTAAGACAGAGATCAGCATCCCTGGGAAGGGTACTAGTTTCAGGGAAAATCGTGAAGTTTTGTCCTAAGTGTCCTGATGGCAACTTGCATGAGGTTGGGGGGAAAGAAAGTGACATACACCACATAGTAGCAGACGGCGCCCTAAGAAACTCAAGTGCCATCAGTCAAGAGACTCCCCACTGGATGAGACCTTGAAGGTTCAAGATGTTGGGAGCCCCAGTGGATGAATATTCAGGGAAAGAGGAGCTATTGCTATTAATATCTGTTATATGCAGAGGTTAGTAGAATCTGACAAAAGGCGAGTTACATATAAACACTGTTTGAATAGCTCGCAATTCACGAATATTACCAGGACTATGCTGGATGCTATCCCTAAGTTCTGCAATTATAAAAGATTTTAGAATTGTTCTAACATAAATAAAACATCCCAAAACCAAAACCATGGGTTATTCTGCAGTGTCATGTAGCAGGAAACTCACTGAATTGGAGTCAGGAAGCTTTATTTCTAGTATAAGCTCTGTCGCTAATTTGAGACCCTCATTTCACTTCTGTGACCTCATCTGCAAAATGAAGGAGTCAGGAAATGTGCCCCCAAGAATAAGAAACTGTCATTTTCATGCATGACTATAAATGCAAAATTCTTCAATAAAATACTAACAAACAATCTAGCTGTGTATTAGAGAAAAACAATTTTCACCATGGAGGAGTTATTTCAGGTATGGAAGAATGATCCAAGGTTAAGAATTCCATTAACGGAATTCATTACAAAGATACTTTAAGGGAGAAAACCATATGATCATCTTTATAAAGACCAAATTGAATTTCATACTGTTCAGTACTTATTCCTGATAAGCAAAACAAAACAAGCCTCTGTGCAGCCTAGATCACGCACCTTGATAAAAGATAGAAACCATTAACAAATATCGATGAAGGACCTAAGACATTCTTATTACAGATGGAACCAAACAAAGGCATCCACTCTGGGACATAGTCTGCAGACAGCACTCAATGAACACAGTTCCAGGCATTCATGGCCTGTGTAGACGGTTCCTCTTTGAATCTGACTGGCCTGTGACTTGCTTAACAAATAGAACATAGCAGTAATAATGCTGGGCCAGTTTCAGCGCTCTGCCTTAAAAAGACCTAACAGGGTGAGGGAAGAAAGAGGGAGAGAAGCGGCTGTGGCTATGAAAGGGTAGTATGGGGGATGCTTACGATGAAGGGATAGTTCTTTATCTCGACTATGGTGGTGGGGACATGAATCTACACAGATGATAAAATTTCCTGGAACTAAATGCACACACACAAGCAAGTCAAGTAAAGCTAGGGGAATCTGAATATGATTGGTGAATTGCATCAACATCCTGGTTGTGAAATTGGGTGGAGGGCAGAACAGACCTCTGTGTATCATTTCTTATAGCTGTATGTGACTCTACAAGTACCTCAAAGTAGGATGTTTTAAAATATCATGTTACAAAAATTTAAAACTAAGTAAATTATATTATAAAATATATATATATTTGAAAATCTGACAAATTCTACTTTTGTGGGCTTGAAAACCAGTCAGCCACCAGGTAAAACATCTGACTTCCATTCCAGAGAGAGAGGCCACCAGGAGAGCGGAAGGATGAAATGGCACGTGGAGAGAGAGGCATGTGCAAGAGCACTGAGGCACTGGACCTGAGAATGAAGCCAACAGATGAAGTAAAACTTGCCTTACAGTCCAATGACTACACTCGAGGCTAATAACTAAATCATCAAGGTATAAATAATTAAATCATCATGATATAGGCACAAGGCTAGATATATAAATAAAAGAACATAGTGGAGAAGCCAGGCACAAATCCAGGCATCTAAGGGGCACACACACACACACACACACATATATGCACATACATGCATATATATATAAAAAGAAATCAAATTGGTGCAGAAAAGATGAATCATGTACACAACAAACGTTGCTTAGACAACTGACACTGAGCTTGACACAAGGAAAAGAAAAACAGTCTCTACTCCACACCATAAACAAAAATAAATTCCAGCTGGATAAAAGATGTAAATTTTAAAAATTGAACAATTTAAATACTAGAGGAAAAATATAGGCAATTACTGTTTATAATATTGAGATGGGGAGAGCTATTACAAGCAATTTAAAAACTCAGAAACCATAAATGAAATGCCATAGTGAAATTAGCCAAATAAAAATGAAAACTTCTACTTGGTAAAATTATACTCTGAACCATATTAACTGACGAACCAGAGGAAATATTTGCAACTGGTTTGACAGACTGGATAAATCTTTATTATATAATGTTCTTATAAATCATTATGACAAGGATGAGTACCCATAGAAAAATGAGAGAAGGCTATGGATAAACATTTCACAGAAGATGAATACAAATATCTAGTAAAGCCATTAAAACTACAATGCAAATTAAAAATGAGATTCTGTTTTTATTTTTACCAATTTTAACTAAAGAATGAGAGTATTTGCTTAAGGAAATGGTCACTCCAAAGTTGTTCTCTGGGGTCTATTTTACAAAAAACACTTTTATTAAAGAATAACACACACAGAGAAAATTATTCAATGCCTAAATGTAATTCTTTATAGAGCATCACAGAACAACCATCTGTGTAACCACTAGCACGTTATAAAATAAAACATTACCAGGATCTCAAAAGTCCTCTCCCTGGTTACTCCCAATTTTGCCACTTCCCTCCTATCCTGCTATTCTGATTTCTAAGATTATAGTTTAAATTTACCCATTCTGCACTTTATATAAGTAGAAATAGTCTCCTATGTCTGCATTCTTTTACTCAATATTATGTTTGTGTGATTTAACCTTATTGTATGTAGTTGTAATTTTATCATGTAATTGTTAGTAGAATTTCACCATATGGATATATACAATTCACCTTTCTATTCTTGACATTTGAGCTGTAGAAACAGCTAGAAAGTTTTGGTCATTATGAATGATGATGCTTTGAAGTCCTTGTATGTGTCACTTTGAGTAAATGTACAATTACATTTACCCAATTTATACCTAGGATTGGAATGCTTAGTTTTGTGGAATGTGCATGTTCAATTTTAATCAGTAATCCCAGACTGTCTCCTAAAGTTGTGCCAAGTTAGACTTCTATTAGCGATGCATGTGATCAAGCTGTGAGCAAACAAATTCTTTCTGGGGAAAGGGATTTTACTAAGAAGAGTATGGGCAGAGTGAACTTGGTTCTCACACACATAACACCCAGAGACAGAGAATTGCAGAGGTGCATCACGTGATGGGTAGTCCAAGGATCCAAGGGGAGTCCTGACTGCACAGACCAGATTCTTGAATTACAAAACCAGATAAGCCCTTTTAATCATGATAAGATGCAAATAAGGCATATATCCAAGTTCCCCCAAATGCTTAACAGTCTACATCAAAATTACATATAATTTTGAGAAGATAATGGGTTTTGTAATGCAAGCTTTTGATTTAGGTTTGTTTGAAGGCATGAGCTCACAAATTTCATTTGAAAGCGAAGCTTGACTGTAAAAAGAGATTCCTGTGAGACTTATGTCCAGATCTTACATCATGATCAAAGAACAGTTAAATTAATACTGTAGAATCCATAAACTTAGTAGATTTGGGTGAGATACTGTTTTCTTTGCATATGACAAGGTTATTGTAACCCTGTGAAGATAAAAAATAAGTACAGAAAAATATGAAGAAAGGAATCAAAACCATCGTCTCGAAACTTTTGTTTTAGGGTAAGTACGATGTATAAAAATAAATATTGAAATCATGTGGATTCTTTGCAAAGGTTGCCTGTTTTCAAGGTGATTGCATTAATTAAAAGAAGCTTAAAAATTAGACTTTGGATTTTATTGAAATGTTTTTGGACAATATGGCTAATTACATTTTTAATTAAGTTTTAAATATTTAAGCTTTTTGGATATTTAAAATGCGCCCTTCCTATTTACAACCATCCAATTGCTGCTCCTTGCACTCAGAAAAGTTCTTACAAGGCCTTCCGGATCTATAAAATTCACGTACTGTTGACATTTCTGCTCTCATCCTGCATATTCTTCTTCTCCCTCATAGCGCCTTAGCCCCACGGGCCTCTTCGCTATCCCTCCCAGCACCCTCCTGCTCACGGGACTTCGCCCTTGACCTTACCTCCGCGGCGGAGTCACACTCCAGCTGAAATAACCTCCTTCATCCCTCTCTATCTCATCACTGTGCTCTACTTTTCCTTCATAGGAAAATGTTATCACTGACATTATATCTACTTATTAAATTTCCTGTCTTCCTGTTGTACTCCACAGAGTTTAACACATAATTCTGCTCAATAAATATTTGTTGATTGAGTAAACGAATCAATGAACCAAAGCTCATATTCATGGTGCTCCCTCTGGGAACTGCAAGTGGGGGCCAGAGCACTTGTATGCTACTTCTTACACTTCAGGGTAATTTGATATTCTTGTATGAAGCATGAGTTAATTCTGTAACTAAGTGAAATGAATTACACCTACATACACACACATGTATGCACTTGGAAGAGATGACTCTAAAGCCCATTTACAACTCCAGCATTCTACGATCGTTGACTTTTCCAAATGATTCTCTTAAGATATAATATAGGGGCAATAGTACAGTTAAGCTCTTGATAACAAGATAGCGAGACACAACAAACGGCTTGCACTTTTCAATTATGAATTAATGTAAAAGTGTGAATCTGTCTGAATGTATAAGTGTCTGCATAGGCAGACATTAATGTACAGATTAATCTGTGCCTTTGTGTTCCCATCCTTAAACTGCTACAAAGATTAAGCCAAGAGCATTAATTCTTCTAATTAGCCACCCATCCATGCTTGGAGAAAACAGTTGATAGAATTTGGGGAAGTGGAGCTGGGTATCGAGATAGTATGAAGAACATTTGCAGATTGAGTCTCCTCATTCAGCCCCTGCATAAGAGGATGCACCACCAGTGCTCCTGTGTGTTGCCCCTCACTTGGAGGGTAATATAATTTTGAACACTTTGACTTATCTGCCTTGAGGTAGGCAGGTAAGGGTTCAAGCAGAGTGAGTATTAAATTTTCTATATGCCCCTTTCTTTTCCATAAAGTATATAGGCAGCCTGCCAAGAGACAGAAAATATACCAAGACAAGATAAAAGAAGAAGTCAAAGATGAGAGAGGTATGGACAAAAATGGAACCAGAGTGAGGGTTAAACAATCGTCTATCTCAGAGACCTGCAAATGGGTACAGAAATAGGCTGTACCCTTTCTCAAATCCAGTACAGAACGGGAAACAGGAACAATTACACCTTTTACAATATTCCTAACATACATTAAATCAAATCAATTGCATGTCATTGAATAACTATCACTGATAGCAAAGCATAAAAAATTTCTCCTGAAAGTCCCTGTAAAGAGGATTCTATTCTTCACTGCATTCTTGCAGTGATGTTTGATTTAATTTATTTTAATATAGGGCAATGGCATAACTCCAAGATGCAATTAGGCTAAAACAATTCTATGGTGATGGAGACGATGGAGGGGTGTGAAGTGGGGAGTTGGAGGTTGTGAATGACTCTTTAAAATAAATGCATGTACCTTTAAAATAGTCACATAAATTGTCTTCCATCAGTCACTCCAAGATGGAAACTGGCAGGCATACAGGTATATATCTGCACCAAATTAGAATCTGCCCCAGCACCAAGGGAAAAATAGCTGGGGGCGACTGATAGTTAAAAACCAGTAAAATTCATTATTTTTGCCTCATTGGTCAGACATATTTTGGGCATATGAGTCAGCACTGTGTGAGAGGGGGTGTTTGGTCTAGACTTTATCAAGAGCTATGTAAATGTGTCAGAGTGATACAGCTGTCCTGCCTAGTTATTTAAGGCTTCGGGTAGGAGCTCCAACAGGGCAACTTCTCGGTTCTAGTGTCCTCTAAAAGGCTCCCTTTCTAGGGGTTTATAACATAGCTGCCTTCAGCCTCAGGGTTCAAATTGGTTAGAACCCAGGGGCTCTCAACTCTGAAATCTCTGTCAAAGACCTCAATCTTCAATCTTGCCTGTCAAAACATTCTTCCACGTCAGATCAGATGCTCAGGGCATTTGCTGGCTGGGAGTAGAAACTTCAATTCAGATAAGGGCTTCCTTGGTGATACATTTTAATGCCATATCCTCAGGCATTAACTAAGCACATTTTATCTCCTTGATAGGTATGCCATTCTTAAGAAGGATATGGCAAAGATCCAAATTTATTTTCTGTCCTCAGGAAGCTCATAACCTAGAAGCAAAGACAGGTAGAAATACAATTCTCACAGTGTAGAGTAGAATGTGATAATAACAGAGCAAAGGGATCCAAGGGCATAGCAAAAAAGAGATTAAACTTTTATGAAAGGATTTTGTATGTCTCTTTTATCAAGGGCTCTAGCATCTTGCAGACAGGCAAAATTTGCTAGACTGATGAATGAAAATAGAAAAGGTATCAATTGAGGGAGAAAGAGTAGGGTATAAGGTGATGGAGATGGGTAAGAAGGACAACTGAGGTAAGCAAACCGCACATGAAAAGCGGTAGAGGTGCTCATTTGGATAAAGAAAAATGGCCCTGAATCTTGTCAACACACAGCAAAACCTCTTAATTTTCAAAGAAACATTTGCCTCCACTTTAATACTCTAAAAATGAATGTGAGGAAGACACATAAACCTTTGGGGAAAAAAGGCAGATAAGGTCTATTATAAGAGTGAGGCTATATAATAATATAAACATAATGATAATATAAGAAATAATATAAACATAATAGAAATAATACAAACCTAATGATAATATATGAAAACAATTAATATAATAAAAGATGATATGATATATAATACAATGTAATATCCACAGCCAGGATTTTCTAAGGAAGACTGTTATGACTACCAGGACACCCTTATTGCCATCGACCCTTTGTTGACACAGCCCCAAGGGGATGTAAGAATGATATGTTTTATATTCAAGGTACTGGCTGGAATCCATGGCACACATAAATGGTGGTAACTGGGGAGGGTTTAATGAAGAGAATATTTATGAAATCCAGAAAACCAACAAGGGACGATGACATGCATGGTCCTCTGAATTCCTGGGAGCCTGATTACAGGGTTGTAGAGAAAGTGAGGGAGTGGTTTTCAGAACTCAAGAAAAGCTGTAGCTATAGTTGTAGGAAGGAAGTCTTCACTAGACAGAAGCTGTGGTCTTCACTAGAGAAACATACTGCCAACCTGTGACCCCAGAAGAAATGAATTCCCCAACCCCTGTCTCCTCCTGATTTCCTGCTGGTGTCTCCTACAATGCAAATACCTCCTCTTGTGTAAAGACAACTCGAAACCAGAGGGCAAGGGAGGCCAGATGATGTAGTCCTTAGAGCCTGTGCTGGTTTAAAAGGATTTACATACCCTAGAAAAGCCATGTTTTAATCCTAATCATCCTTGTGGGAGCAATTATTTCTTCTAATCCCTATTCAGTACTATAGGTTGGAAATTTGATTAGGTTATCTCAATGGAGATGTGACTCGATCAACTGTGGGCATTAAACTTGATTAGAAAGAGATGTGTTTCCACCCATTCTGAGTGGGTCTTGATTGGTTTACTGGAATCCTAAAAAATAAGAAGTATTTTGGGGAAAGTTTCAGAATGACATAGCCACGAGAAGCCAACAACCTTTGGAGATGAAGAAGGAAAATGTCTCCTGGGGAACTTCATGAAACAAGAGGCCTGGAGAGAAAGCCAGCAGATGCCACCGTGTTCACCATGTGCCCTTCCAGATGAGAGAGAGAAACCCTGACCATACTTGCCATGTGCCTTTTCACTTGAGAGAGAAACCTTGAACTTCATTGTCCTTCTTGAATCAAGGTATCTTTCCATGGATGCCTTAGATAGGACATTTCTATAGACTTGTTTTAATTGGGGCATTTTCTCAGCCTTAGAACTATAACCTAGCAACTTATTAAATTCCCCTTTTTGAAGGCCATTCTGTTTCTGGTATATTGCATTCCAGCAGCTAGCAAATTAGAAAACAGCCTAACCTCCTGAGGCACAGAAAAAGGCAAAGAAGGATGAGAATGACTGTAGAAAGGAAAACAGAAAATACAGCACCCATTGTGAAGGCCAAAGCTCAATTGGCTTAGAGAGTCTTGGGAGGTCTCATTGATTCATGTCATGAGCCCCACAATGGTCTTGGTCTGACGGGCGTGAACTTATGAACTCCTCGATAGAGCTAAAGGGTGAACTGCCCCTCCTTTAAATAGGCTAGGCTTTCTATAGTACAGAATTTTCCCCAGAATCCAGACAATTCAATCTTCTTCACCCTAAGAACTCATATCCCACAAAGAGTCAAGGCTTTCCTTATTTTCTCAAATGTTGGTGACATGATTTACCACATAATATCACTGATTATGTGGTAATAGCTCCAGAAGTCATGGATACTTCCCAAAACAGGTGGCTCTTGTTAAGACACTGCAGACCTATCTGTCTTCTTTATTGAAAAACCCTGAATCCCATACTCTTATCAGGGCTGAAGGGGTAAAAAGTCATCTATCCTTAATTAGCAGATAGACTGCAAATAAAACTCCAAGTAATACATTTATTTACTTACGCCTGAGATCAGTAAAGTACACAGGATATAGGAAAGGGCATTTTATATCATACAAGTGTTTTGCTAGAAGAACAAAGGGAATGGAGAAAGGCTTTTCAGTCTTTGAGAAGATGTTACTTATCTCTGAGGCCGCTACCTAGGATACAAAGAAAGAAAGAGTCAAGCAGATAAAGAAATAGTCTCACCCTTAGACAGTTCACCTCAGTTCAGTTTAAATATTAGTGTATTAGAGTGGATTTGAAATTACAAATTCTATTATATTTGTATATATATTATATTATTGAAATGTTATATTATTGTCAAAATAAATAAAATCTGATTTTGAAATTCTAAGATGCTGAGCTAGCAGGAAATAAAATATGAACTAATATTGTATACATTTCCCCCAAGCCGCTGAATCCAGGTTCTAGGAACACCCCAGCCAGCTACCTCCACACGGGGCTACCAGGGAAGAAACTCATGCCCAAATATTTGGAGAAACTACAGGCTTCCGTTCCCTTCTATGTACTGGGGAATCTCCTAAAGTCTCTCCCCTCGCTCCTTCTCATCGCATAGGCTTATGAAGTTTAGATTTTCTTAAAAACCAAGAGAGGTTACCTGGAATATAAGATACAAATACCTCTCATCCTTTCCAAATCTTTTAGGGCAGAAAGAATAAACCCAAATTAATATCTACAAAAGTTATCCTGCCAGAGTGGGCTTCCCCCAAGCACACAATCCCTGATGAGCACTGGTGAGTGCAGTTGTGTTGAGCACTGGCCTGTGAAGGGTTGTGCTAACCTCTGAGATTGCAGAGAGGAAGCAGACCTGCTCTCCATGAGTTTACAGTCTAAGGAACAGTTGTCATGCCCACAACTACAATATCTAGAGTAAATACCTAGGAATATCCACAGCATGCTATGAAGGAGGAGGATACAGCGGAGAAAAAGGAGCTGTCTAGAGGCATCAGTGAACCTGCAGAGATGAAAGACCTAATCTTAAACCCAAGATATAAATGAGAAATGTGGTTTGACTTAGCAGGCATGGGAAGGCAAATATGTCCAAAGCAGAAGGAACAGAATAGGTTAAGTTAAAGATATCAGACAGGAGAGGGCCTAGTATGTCACTGTTTGGTTTCCCTAGGAAACAGACTCTGGGATAGAGATTTGGGAACAGGAGGCTCTTTGGAGACTATTCTTGGCAACAACCCCCATGACAGAAGATGGAAGCAGGAGTGAGCTGAAAGAGAAGTTAAGCAGCAAGGCATTGTAGCTGAGGCCTCAGGAGAGCCCATCGGGAGCTCGGGAGCAGGGATGGCCCTTCTGAGGGGTTTCAAATTGAGACAAAGGAGCCAGGGCTATGTAGGTTCTAAGTGAACAATTGTAGGATGGGGCTGCTGGTAGGGAGTGGGCCTGATCTTGGGAGAGAAAACTCTCTTTAGCTGATGACAATTCCTGGAGGAAGGTCTTGGCTGTGATTCCTCAGTAGCAACACTCCTGGAAGCTGCCAGAATGAGTGCCTCTGTCCTGTAGGAAGGGCTCTGGGCCATGGTACCACTGCATTCACTGCAGAAGACAGAACCCAGCACTGCTGCATTGTGTCTTAAGGGAAGAGAGGACAATGTATTAGTTAGGGTGTGCTAGGCTATGCTGCAGTAATCGAAACCAAACCCCATGACGTAATAAAGGTTTCTTTTTTGTGCATATCCTTCTTTAAGAATTGGGATGCTCTCCTTCTAGTGGTAATTTAGAAATTGACTCCTTTAATCTTCCAAAGTTTTAGTAAAAATATAAAGAGGGAGACGCAAGGATCAGACAAGAGGATTTGAAGGCCTGGTTTATACATTGTCCTTTGCTTCCACCATACTTTACTGATGACACCTGATCACACAGACACAACTCAATTGCAAGTGTTCATGGAAATGTAGTCTTCTATGTGCCCAGATCGAGGATATGGGTTTGGTGAGCATAGGGCCTACATATGCTTGCTTGGTGCCCAACATGGGACAGGATCACTGAGTGGCATCCTGTTCTTAACATGCAATATTAAATTGAACAGTCCAGCATGTTTCACTCATTTATGAAAATGAATATTTAAAAACCTTTTCAGACTTGTGAAAACCTCAGTGAGTACTAAAAGTTGCTTTAAAGTTATATGTTTTACTAAAAAAAGGAAAAGCTCATCAAGCATACAGTGCAAATTATTCATTGAAATGTGCACAGCAACATTTTTAAGCTAACCCTGGTGCCCCCTTCCTGGCTGGTATTTTGGTATTTTTGTGTAGAACATCTGTCAAAATTTGCAAAGCAGAAAGGCAGGAAAGATCCTGGGCAGGAGATGGGGCTGGGAGTGGAGGTGGGGAGGAAGTAATGTTCATCCACAGACTCGTGAGCCTTTCCAATGGGTTTGCACATTCTTAGGGCCATGGGAAGCCTCTGAAGGGCTCAAGCAGGATGATCGTCAGACATCTCCCATCTGGAAGATGCCCTTCTGCTTATGCAACCCACACACGGTAATTATCTCAACAATCATAGAATCAGGATGTGTGTTTGGTGGAAATTAATTTTTAGTTCAAATTAAGATATCAGATATATTGCTATTTTTAACAATTCAACTTTATCCAAAGAAAAATTCCTTTCCACATAACCCTCTTCTTGAGCTGCTTCCAGAATTAGATTTGACCAAACGGAGCCACCTTCTTTCAAGAGAAACCTTCAAAAGTGTCTGTCTGGCCTGCAGTCCTTCTAACTCCCTTCTCTCTTCATGAATGGCTGTTTAGCCCACTTTCACAGAAGACTTTACGCTCTTCCAACAGTGACGCGATAACAAAGGAGAGACCGTAAGAGCTTCTACCCTGGCAGGAGGTAGAAATGATTCCTAAATTGTGACAGAGGCAAAGTCCTTCATGATTTGTTTCCTTCTGCTCATCAGTCTTAGCTGAAAATGAACATCTTACAGAAAGCTTTTCTATAACTTCTCCCTTCTTCCCTCTACTGCATTATGTTTTGCGAGAGCACTTTACTACTGTTTTCTTTGCATTTTTATGCAGGGCATGATTGCCTGAACGCAGGGGCTCTACTTTGTACATGTTACTTGCCCCATAGTATCTGGCAGAACTCTTTGCCCTCTGTAGGGGATCAATAACTTTTTGTAGAGCCAGGCTTAACCAATAACTGTGGGACCCCCTGAGTAGATCACATCACATTTTGACCCTCAGTTTCATTATGTAAAAGATGAAGGGATTGGAAGTTCTCTAGGCCCCTTCTATCATTCAACTTCCCGAGTCTAACAATTTAATTATCTAGGAGATGGCAGTGTGATACTGCCTTTGGAGTCAGGAAGATCTGTATTTGAATCCCAGCTCTACTACTCACCAACCCGGTGGCCTAGATGATTCACTGACTCTCCCAGTGGGAAAGCAACTTAAATTTCCAACTTTGTGGGAAATATAGCATATGACTTAGAAGTAAAGGACCCAGAACAGAGCAGGCAGGCAACAAACACAGGTTTAATACATGAAACCAGAAGTGATGCTATAATAACACTAGATAATACAAGACAAAAAGTGCTAAATGCAAATAATGATGTGGACAAAATCACCTTCTGGTTTCAGGCCCTTACTATGGCCGGGCTGTGGACTGGATGCATCAGTCTGTTGAGAAACCAGACAATTAAACAGATGGTATAATCAATGATGATGAAAACGCATCTGATCACTTCTTATTTGGGCTGCCTTCTTTTGAAAGGCAACAACATAAGGCAAAAGAGAAAACAGTCCTAAAAAAAAAAAGAAGAAGAATAAGGAATCCTTTTACAGACAGGAAATCCAGAAAAAAATATTTTTGAATATTTGAGCAAGATATTGTAAGGTCTAATCTGGCCTATACCTACCCAACCCAGTGAGGTGGCATGTGCTGGTGTGAGTGCATGTGTGAGTATGTGTGTAGTGTGTATAGATTTGCTTGTCCCTTTCCAGCAAGTACTCCTCGCCCCCCCCCCCCCAGGCTTTGCAGGCACGCTCACACGCTCAGATAGCGAGAGCAACAGCATCTGTCATCTTTTCACACCAAGAGCAGTGGAGCACACTGATGAAAGAAAACACATCCCTCAATCAGCTCTGGGAAAAGAAAGGGAAGATACCAAATAACTGTATTTCTAAAATTGGGAACACTGTGTGCATCTCTCCAGCAAAGCAGGGTAAAAGATTCACTTATTAACCAACACAGGAACTCGGATGGTGCAAAGGGGTGGCTATTCCCAGCAAGATGCCCCTGAATGACAGCCGCCAACCAGATAAAGCCATGTGAGGCACTGAGTTAATTTAGCCTTTTGTACTCTCCCTGGCCACCTTGTTGGGGAAAGCTGAGAGTATAAATGTGGGCCGAGAGGCAGAATTCCCACATACTTAGGGTCTGGGTATCGGAACCTGCATAATGGGACTGAGCTGAGGAAGATCAAGTACCAGGTCTTAAGAGATCATAATTCTCCCCAGTCCAGATCTCTGTAGGGTATGAGAATCTACCATGCTGCATGCTTCGGGGACTTGGTATAATGGGATATATTTTGAGACTCCATTTTATTTTATTTGCTTTGATTTCACTCTCTGATTTTCCTCATTCTCTAAACCTCATTCATGCAGGCTGTTTGCTCTCTGCTTTCTCAGTACAGATATAGTGTATGGCAGGGCAGAAAGCAGAAGTCACTGGCAAGACTTTTTTAAAAATTTTTTATTAATTAAAAAAAAATTACAAGAAACACAAACATTCCCAACACATACACTCAGCAATTCACAATATCATCACATAGTTGGATATTCATCATCATGATCATTTCCCAGACATTTGCATCAATTCAGAAAAAGAATAAAAAGACAACAGAAAAATAAAACAAAAACAGAAAAGAAATTTTACATACCATACCCCTTAACCCTCCCTTTCATTGATCACTAGCATTTCAAACTAAATTTATTTTAACATTTGTTCCCCTTATTATTTATTTTTATTCCATATGTTCTACTCATCTGTCGACAAGGTAGATAAAAGGAGCATCAGACACAAGGTTTTCACAATCACACAGTCACATTGTGAAAGCAATATCATTAAACAATCATCAAGAAACATTGCTACTGGAACACAGCTCTACATTTTCAGGCAGTTCCCTCCAGCCTCTCCATTACATCTTGGATAGCAAGGTGATATATACTTAATGCATAGGAATAACCTCCAGGATAACCTCTCGACTCTGTTTGGAATCTCTCAGCCATTGACACTTTGTCTCATTTCACTCTTCCCCCTTTTGGTCGAGAAGGTTCTCTCAATCCCGTGATGCAGGGTCTCAGCTCATTCTAGAGTTCTTCTCAATTCGTTGATGCTGAATCTCAGCTCATTCTGGGATTTCTGTCCCACATTGCCAGGAAGGTCCACACCCCTGGGAGTCATGTCCCACATAGACAGGGGGAGGGTGGTGAGTTTGCTTGCTGAGAGGTTGGAGCAAGAGGCCACATCTGAGCAACAAAAGAGACTCTCTTGGGAGTGACTCTTAGGCCTAACTTCAAGTAGGCTTGACCTATCCCCTGTGGGGTTAAGTTTCATATGAACGAACCCCAGGACTGGGTGCTCAGCCTATAGCTTTGGTTGCCCACACTGCTTATGAGAATATCAAGAATTCAACTTGGGGAAGTTGAGTTTTCGCCCGTTCTCACCATTCCCCGAAGGGGACTTTGCAAATACTTTTCCACTCACTGATCCAAATAAACATTTTTTGCTTTAGTCTCACACATAAGTTGAAATTTTAAAATATTATTTACCATCTATTTTCAGCACACTGCAGTAATGACATTCTTTTGTTCTTCCTCATGCAAAAACATTTTTTAAATTTGTACATTTAGTCACTATCATTATACACTCCAGGCATTCCTATATTATACCATCTCAATCTTTATCGTCTTTCTTTGTGATTTCATTTATGCCTCAGCCCTCCTCCCTCTATCATTCTCATATGCAGCTTCATTCAGTGTTTTAATATAATTGTATTACAGTTAGGTAATATTGTGCTGTCCATTTCTGAGTTTTTATATTCAGTCCTGTTGCGCAATCTGTATCCCTTCAGTTCTAATTACCCAATATCTTACCCTATTTCTATCTCTTGATGGCCTCTGTTACCAACAAAATATTCCAAGTTTATTCACTAATGTGAGTTCATATCAGTGAGACCATAGTATTTGTCCTTTTGTTTCTGACTAATCACACTCCGCATAATGTCCTTCAGGTCCATTCATGTTGTTACATACTTCATAACTTTATTCTGTCTTACAGCTGCATAATATTCCATCCTATGTAAATGCCACAGTTTGTTTAGCCAACCATCTGTTGATGGACATTCTGGCTGCCTCCATCTCTTGGTAATTGTAAATAATGCTGCTATAAGCATTGGTGTGTAAATGTCCATTTGTGTCCTACTGGCAAGACTTTTGACGTTTTCTTCATAAAGCTTTTAGGAGGCCATGAGGGTTTGTGGAAGAAGTAAATGTGTCAAGGGTATTCAGTGGCAGGGGCAGAGCATCCCAGAGCAATGGGGACCAGCCTGGCTTTTTGGCAGCATCTTTAGGAAGAGCCAAGACCCCAGAAAGGAGTGTGCTATGTGGAGTGAACTGGCAGATATGATGCTACCAAAGGATCCAGGCATACAGGGACAATTGACATCTCAGGTGTGAGCCTTATGTGCCCAGGTCTGCTGACCAGATAACTCATGCCCACCACGCCACCAATTCCTCTGCCTCCAGGAGCCCTGACTTGACCCTGGGGAGGGGTTCTCAAAGATGACTGAAGTTAAATGACCCAGTGCACCTGGGATGAGGAGGGTGCTAAAACAAAAATTGAACTGGCATCTATAAAATAAAGAGATGTAATATTTTTTGTACACTTGAGCTTGTGAACTGGGATTCCAACCTACGATATTGGTGACTTTTTCCAGGCTAGCTATTGGTTTGTTTTGAGGCTACTGTTGGAAAATCTGAAGTCACCTCTTCACACCTGAGTCTCCGCAGGTGCTCCAGGAGTTGTCCTGGGCTTGTGAGAGTTGTGTGAGCTGGACTCTACAGTGCCCCTCCCCCAGTGCACCTCCATGGTATGTACTGAGCTACTTGCCAGGGATGCATTGTGGAAAAAGAAAGGGGAGGGAATCCCACTCTGGTGGATGGGTGGATGATCCTTTACTTCTTCCCATCCACACAGTGCTTGCTTTGGTCACCTGTCAGGACTCTGCATCTTGAAGGCCCAACTAATTTCTACCTGGCATCGTCATATCCAATTTCTATTGATTGATCCTTTGGCTTGGTATCTTTGATCCCATGATACAGGTGAAGGCTGGTATGCTCAGTTGAGTGGGAAAAGTCCCCAAGGTCTGTGTCTAGAAGATAGGATTGGGGAAGCAATTTCCTATTTGCCAAGCTGAATACTTTTCTTCTCCCTCCACTCCCCTTCCTTCCTTTCTTCTGGTGTTTCCTCTTTTCAGATTCGTTGAATGTCTGCAATAGCTCAGGCCCTATACTCAATATTGGCAATACAATGGTGAGCAAGGTGGGCAGAGTGTGCCCTTTGGAATCTATACTACAATGGAGCAAAATAGGTAAGTAAACAGGCCATTACAGTACCATATTATGAATGTAGATTCATAGCTAAAAATATCATAGGAAGGCAAGTAAATGTGGCCATGGGAGGGGATGGGAATCAGGAAGTTTTCCTAGAGGTACTAGTTACGAAATAAAAGTTTTCTAGGTATAAGGAGTTGGGTGTGAAGGGAGGAGTGTTAGGAGAGAAGGACAGCAGAGCTAGGAAGAGAAAGTACGGGATGTTAGAGGGATTATATTTTCTTTAGATATTTTTAATGAAACTATCAGTCATACTATACTTAGCCTGCTGGACTAGATACTATTATTATTTGCATTTTACAGCTAGGGACCTGATGCACATGTAGGTTAAGAGACTTGCCCATGAAATTCAGTGGGCTGCCCCTGCAAAAGGAAGATTACTGCACCATGCCTTACGGGCAATATCAGGTCAGGAGTGCCAAAATCTTGAGGAAGAAGAATCTAGAAACAGTTCAATAGATTGATTACCAAGACAGTGTCTCTGTGGAGCATCAGGTCAGCACTATGGAGTATTTTCTTTCCTTAGGTCAGTTGAAGTCAATTCTCTTCAAAATCCCATTTGCTCCAAGCATCTCTCATTCTCTTGAGATTTTATTTATGTTATCCATTTGCTGAGCAAGGGTTTTTCACTGAGATAGCTAGAAGGGAAACTGTAGTCAAGCCTCTGTTGCAATTATTATATATTTTGAGTGACAAATTTCATTTTCAAAGAAGTCCTTATTAAGTTGCAGATATATCATGATCCTCTTGTGAATAATTAAAGCATTTACTTAGGAGAATGTTAACCAACTTGAAAAATATTTTAGGTTTCAAGTTTGACAATTGTCGCTATCCAGCCCCAACAGTTACCCATGTTTATGGCTTTTGTCTCAGAATTTCACTCCCTGCTCCCCCCTTTTGTTCTCTTGCTTTGGAATTTCTCTGACATATTTATTGAACTTAACACAGTTTGGTGAAATGAGAACATATCCTAGAATAAAATCATGTGAATGATATTTGGGTAACTTTTGAATTTTATGACCATTTGCCTCTCCTAGAATTTTGCAATTAAGGTACTTGTCCCTAGCAAGGTTTGCAAAAAGACAGGTATGATTCCCTATTCCTCTCAATATTTATGGGAGGAAATTTGATTTATTATGAATACCAAGGGCTGCCTTGAAATCTTAGAAGACAGCTGAGAATTATAGTATACGCTGCCTTTTGTGGTTGTGATAAGCATGCATGCATTCATTCACTCATCCAGTATTACTTGAGTGTCAACCCTACGCTAGTCCCAAAGTGTGCTTAACTTCAGACTAACAGATACACAAAGCTGCAAGCTCTAAAATAGGTATATATGTGAAGTGCTGTCCTGACTTGGCAATGCTCTTTCAGAGAGGGGACCTTTGGGCTAGTCCTTAAAATAAGAGAAAAGGAAGGCCATTCAGGCAAAGGGAACATGCAAAGTCATGGAGGTATAGTAGGAAAATAACCATTGGTGGATACTTAGAAAGCTGTGGCAGCCAGGCTCCAAATGGTCCAGTAATAGTTATCTCCAATATTCATATCCTTGTGCCACCCTTAGCAGGGCAGGTCCAGGACCATCTAATCCTATAGAACACTAAAGAAGTGATGGCATGTGACTGACAAGTCCTTCCACCTTGGTCTTTTGGATTACTCCTTCCAAAGAACACCAGCCACCATATGTGAGGACCCTCAAGGAGCCCTTTGGGAGGCTCATAAGGGGAGGGAAGAAGCCCTCTCACCAACAGCCCAGCACCAAATTTTCAGCCATGACAATGATCCACCTTGGAAGAAGCAGGTCCTTCAACTCCAGGCAAGGCTTCAGATGACTGTGGTCCCTGCCAGCCTCGGACTGCAACCTCATAAGAGATTCTGAGACAGAACCACCTAGATAAGCTGCTCCTCAGTTCCCAGCATCAGAAACCATGAGACAATAAATGATTATTGTTGTTTTAAACCACTAAGTGTTAATGTGATTTGCTACATGGCAATAGACATCTGACACAAAATTAGTCTTTTTCAACCCTACCTGTCGTTCTGCCCCCTTGATGGCCCCCTACTGCTACTGCCACAGACCATTAGTTGTGAACCCTTGGAATATTCATGTGCTGACTTTGTCTGCATATCTATGTCTAAAAAAAGTTGCCAGCCTCAGATCTCTGGGAATTGGGCCCATTTCATCAAGTTTCACTATTCCTACTTTGTTCCAAACCGTATACGAGATGCAAACCATTTCATAAAATTTCATCTCTTATTTGCCTTCATTTGTCATCAGAATGAGCAATGGTACCCAAATGGTGAACACAAAGAAACAAAAGAAAAAGTAACTCTGGCTAATACTGATATATAATCCAAAAGATCTACTCTGAATCCTTGGGAAGCAATTAAGGAAACTGCAAACATGGAAATTTAATCCTAGTACTTTTCTTTCTTGTGTATTCCTGTTCCTGTTTACCTCTGCATTTCTGCAGAGTGTCAAAGGAAATTGGCAGGACAAGAGATGGTTTTCAGTACAGGGTCCCAGGGAATAACCTGCTAATCCTCACCTACTTGCCGCTGCTCTTACTGAGCTGTACCTGCGTGGTACTCTGAAGTCACTGTTCCTTTTCTCTGCCTCTTTCTACATCTCTTAAGATGTGCCACCCCTAGCAGGGCAGGTCCAGGATCATCTAATCCTAAAGCCTGTCTCAACCAGGGCAGAAATCTCACTAGGACTCCCAATCCACAACTGCATGGAGTCTGGCATGAGATCTGTCATGCAGGGGGCAAGCTTTGGGTATGCTTGAAGCAAAAAATTGTATCATTCCATTTCCTCTTTTCTCTTTGCTCTTGTTAATCTAATTCTCAGAACTGGGCTCACGCCTTGGTTTCCCTGCTATGCTTTCTTAAAAATTTTAATGCAGTTTTACATATATATATATATATATATATATATATATATACACACCTACCGGGTAATCATCCAAAGTGTACAATCAGTGGTTCACAGTATCATTATATAGCTGTACATTGATCATCTCATTTTTTTTCCTTTTTGTGAAAATAATATATATACAAAAAAGCAATAAATTTCAAAGCTCACCTCAACAATTAGTTGTAGAACAGATTTCAGAGTTCGATATGGGTTACAATTCCATAATTTTAGGTTTTTACTTCTATCTGCTCCAAGACACTGGAGTCTAAAAGAAATATCACTGTGATGATTCAGGACTCATACTCATTTGTTAAATCCCACCTTCTCTGTCTAATTTCACCATCTCCTTCGATCTTTCTCCTCCTCTTTAGGGTATTTGGGCTATACCCTTCTAATTTTTTCATGTTGGAAAGGGCTATCAATAATATGGGATAGCAAGATGGAACTAGTTGATGTTCTGGGAAGACTGGCCCCTTTAGGTTTCAGAATTTATCTGACCCAGGGACCCATCTGGAGGTTGTAGGTTTCAGGATAGTTACCCTGGTGCTTGGAACCTCTATAGAATCTCATATAACATCTTAGTTATTCTTTAGGATTAGCAGGAATGGGTTTCCTGCCATGCATTATTAATCTTTATTTAGAATAGTGCCATATCTTGTACGTTGGAAGTATACAAGGACCCTATGTTGCAGCCTAGTCCCCTGGGGACTGGGGCCTGTTGCTTATCAGCCCTTTCAGGTACTGTGATCTTGTAAATAAAGGAGTGTCTGGAATCACAATCTGGCCATCTGCCTGACTTCTTTCTTTGCTATATACCACCCACCACACAGTACTGTTTGCAGGAATGGGAATTGTCTAGATCATGTTTGAGCTAATTAAAATTTTTGGATACTGGAAAAGACCATCCCCACACTGCCAATTGTCTTTTGCTTGACCATAAACACACATATTTCCTCCTTTAGCTACATATTTCCCGAGGAAGCCTCCCTGATGTCCCAATATGGTTTGCACTGGCACTCCATTAGTGATAAAAATTATCTTGACTTCTTTGGTTCTTTTGGAAAGGAAGATAATTTAAGACTTAGTTCTTACTTGTCTAAAGAGAGGGGTTATGTTTTAAAAAAAGCTATTTAGTGGAAGGTGAAGCAAGAAGTGGGAAACACCAGAGACCCTCTGAGCCAGAGTGAGGGGACTGTGGAACTCAGGCTCATTAGCAGCATGTGCCCTCCACAGTTTGCCCTTTGGAAGAGAATTTCCAGAGCTCAAGAGTAGTCTAACTCCGTGGCAGGGCCAAGGCATGGGGAGGGAGTGGGCTTTAGATCTCCCAAAATCTCCATTTGTACCTCTAAAGGTACCCCAGATAAAAATAAAATCTAAATAAAAATAGTATTATGTAAACCCAACTTCAGGACAAGTTCCCTGATTTCCTCTGAAAGGTCAGTTTGTGGTTCTCCTACTAAGCACCAGGTGTCTCTTCTGGAGAATCCGTTGCTTTCAATCCTTTTTCCGCCTTCAAGAAAATGAGTACCCCAGTTGCACTCTGCCTGGAAACCAAGCCTCCTGAGAAATTCTTCCTCGATTGCCAAGACCTGACTCAAAAGTCAGTTCCTTTATAAAACACTTTTCTTAGTCTATGCCGCTTCCATTGGGCTTCCACAGACTTTTGTTCACAGATGTCTAATGGTATTTTTTACATTTTAATTCATTTTGCTATAGGGTTATATTTTAGAGGAGCTGGTTAAATTGCAATGGGGCTTCATTCCTTACCCAGTTTTGTAACTCCAACAATTATCAAGTGCCTGTTTCAAATTAGTTTAATTGATTTTTCAATTTGGGTCCTGGTGGAAGTGGGGGCAACACAGTGAGAAGCAGAGTCCATAATGTGTGAGAAGATTGTTACTCACAGGTCATAGGGAGAGAGGGGAACAACCACGAGGAGTCCACGGGAAGTACAGCTGGCTCAGGAGGTTCATCCAGGTGCTGGGAGACACAGGCAGGGTGAGAGGGACCCATGGGCTCCTGCCTTTTTGTGGTCCAAGGGTGGAGGGTGGATTTCCCGAAGGAGTCAAGAATTGGTTAGTTTAAAGCAAGTACATGTGAAAAGGGAAAGGGACTGGGTCTCTGAGGGCAGTGGGGATGGGTAGTTTATCATTTGGGACCAGCTGTGGTCTGGGTGAGATGTGTGGGTGGGATGGGTGGTGGCTGCAGATACAAGTTTGTGCTCCAGGGGAGTTTATGCCCCAGGACAGGAAAGCTGCTTATTAACTAGGCCAAAGCTCAATGGGGAGGCAAGTGGCATAGCCAAAGTAAGGCAGCACACCAAAAATCTGACAGTTATAACAGTGCCAAAATACATAGTAGGTGCTTAATTTATTGGTCAGGTTAGATTAAAGAGCACTCCCATGTCTTTCAAGAAGTTGTGCAAGTTTTTTCCCTATACCGCATGCTGCCCCTCCCATCCGCTCTGTGATTCAGCTCACTCAGTCCCCTAGGCCCTGAATATTTTGCCCCCTTTGTTTGGCTAACTCTCACTCATTTTATAAGACTCTACTTGGGCATCACTCACCAAATTTAGAAAGCCTTCCCTGGTTCCTTCAGGCTGCTTTACACACTTCCTCGTAGGAATTTCTGTAACCCTGTGAGCATGCTTCTATAACTACACATGGTCTTAGATTATCTGTATGTAACTACCTCCTTCCTGCACATATGAGCCTCTGTGTAATAATAACAAAGAAATATTTGTGGAATGAATGAGTTGATAGTTTTTGCCAACTAATTTCACTTGACACAGACTCCTACTGTTAATATTCTAGGAAAACCTATCCACAGGGAAGACCATTATCGAACAGCAATTTTGTAAAGATCTGATCCTGGAAACCTCAAATTAGAAATACCAAAGGAAGTGGAAAGTGGGAACAGAATTCCTTATAGAAGTCTTACCCTGGTTTTGTGGCTCCTGCATTAGAAATTCTAGGCTTGAGCCTAGCATGAGGAGACTAGAATGAATTCTGAACTCTGTCACACGCTGACTATACTCAGTTGTAGTTCAATTATAATTTATGAATCACTTTGGTCGTCAGAGGCCGTTATCATAACAGAATGCCATGACCTTATTATGGCACCTGCACTTATCCATTTGCCCCACAGACAGTCAGGTACTAAATGCCTGTTGAGAAAGCCATTCCCAAACTGTGCAAGTGAATGCTAATCTCCAATTAGTCTCAGATTATCTCTGGACTGACATTATAATTTACATTCCACATTTAGGGGAAATATGACAACATAACCTACTATAGTATTTGCATATATTTTTTAACTTTCTCAATTTGTTTCAACATCCTTCTTACTGTCCTTGCAGACTATGAGAATTTTGCCTTCACATCTTTCTCTTTTATAAAATCTGGCTGTAGTTGGATATCAATTCTTTATTGTGACCTAAATTTCCTTGTCATTTTTAAATGGGATTCTTTGTGTTTTCCTTTTCCTTTTTGGTTTTGATCTACAGGGGCAAAAATGAGATTTATGTAGGCTATCACATAGCATAAATATATGTTATGTTTGTCTTAAAATGCCATTTTTGTAGCCAAAGAGGGAAAAAAATCAGTTAATTAAGAAACCATGGTTTCTGAGAGTTGTCTGCTCTTTGTAAACATTAACAGATGATTTCAGATTTCATTCTGCAAGCGGATGTTCCTTACTGGGTAGTTTTGCCATTTAGAATGTGCTCCCTGTTCTGCTCTCAGTTAAAATGTGCATTCAAAGGATCTTTTGGACCACAATGAACATGTGCAGGCAGGCTTATTTGAGTCTAAGGGATGGAGTCTCCCTCAGAATAGGTCGGGTAAAGGGAATTCTATTTGGCTTGGCAGGGAGTTCAGAACAGTGGCACCTCATGGGACAGGAACTGAAACTCCAACTGCACAGCTTCCTTCTCGTGGTATTTGCTTTTCACTCTACATCTGCTTAGTGTTTCTTTCTCTATCAACTGGCATCTTCATCTTGGCTCTTTATCTTTTCTAGTATATACATAGATTTTTGCATTGCCATGTCTTCAACTCAAGGCCATGAGTTTGATTTACTATCCACCCTTTCTTCTCACATACTTTCATAATTGCTTATACCCAAATCCCCAAGAGTGGACCCTCAGCACCCCAGTCCATCTTTCTGAGCCACATCTCACAAGTGATTGGTCACTGGCCAACCTATACATGTCCCCCTTTGGATAAGATGCTCAGCTTTGCTTTAATCAGTTGTGACAGTAAGTCACATAATATGAATCGCATAACATAATATATAAAAATGAGGCTGAGGGACTGAATGTGGCAAAGAACACTACAATGGGGTGTAGATGAAATATTATGTAACTTTGGTCTTTGGTATTTGTTTAGGTATGAGAACAATGTTTGCTTGGAGCCATAGAGTTTTTCTACATAAGAAATAAGGACAAATGTGGTCAACCCTCTTGAAGATCTTCAAAGACATTCAGATGCTCCTACCAAGTGGACCCAAAAAACTCAACCAGAAAAAAATCAGAACTAGATCCCAGAGCTGACCTCCCAACAATCCTAAGCATCCTGCTTGAAAGTAACTGATGCATATTTTATGTTAGTTTAAACCAAAGGAGGGTTTGATGGCCGACATAAACCAATTACAGGAATGATGGGGCACCTCAGAAACTCCTGGATAAAGTCTGGAACACTCCTTCTCTGGCCTCTGAAACTCTATATGGTGGCTTCATTACTCTCAAACCAGCTCACCTTACATGGAACGCATGTATGTACTCAGGGTTCCATCCCAACATTATAGATTCACAACCAGGGATGGAAGGGGATTTAAAAAGTGCTCAGGAAGGACTGTGATGGGCTCATCTTTGTTTCCCATCCCTTGATCCAATTAATGAGGCAAGGGCAGAGTGTGGTACTATGATCAGAAGAGTTTGGATCATTTGCACCCTCATGTGGTCTGATTCTGTGTTAACAGAAATCAGATTGTACGGGCGTGGGCACCCATAAATCTATAAACCACCTCATTGGTCTGTACATGGACACATGAGACTGTCTAAAAGCTGGTTAGAACCCTTGCTTCCCCAGTTCTAGACCTCAGCCTCCTCTAAAGGGCCACATGGGATAGGCATAGAGAATTTGAACAGAGTAATGCTTTGCTGCACTCAGTTTGTAATGGTAATGCAATCTCAACATGCATTTTTTGTTTTCCTTTTTATTTTTCCTTTTGTACAATACTTTGCTTCTCATGGTCCCCAAGGATTAATGAGTATGCAGGAGAAACAACTCAAATAAATTAATAATATAGATAGTTACTATTAATACATTATGCATACTAATAATCAAGAAACATTAAACTAACTGTTACAATTTACAAACAATGTTTCATGATTCCTTCTACCTTCTTGTCACAGAGTTATGCATTATTAATTCATTCAAAGAATATATTTTGATGCTACTCTATGATAGAGATTATTCTGGGTCTGGAAATACAATGGTAGTGAACAAGGAAAATAAGATCCTGCCTTCGCTGACTTAATATTTAGTTGGGTGAGGGGAGAAAGATAAAAGGATGAGCAAATAAATAAATGCTGAAGATAGATCGGTAATAATTCATGAGAACAAAATAAAATGAAGAATGTGATGGAACTTAGCTAATGAGGGTTGAGCTGCCTTAGATTGAGTGGCCAGGGCTTGCATCCCTGGGTGATGCTTGAGTCAAGCTATGAAACCCAGGAAAGAACTTCCCATGAAGATGTGGAAAATCTATTGATAACAATGTGTCTCTACTTCTATACATGAATATAGATGTTATAAGCTTCTACTGCTCTTAGTTTCTGCTTCCTCTTGTCTTTGTCTTATATGTTGTTTGGACTCTCTCAGCATTCTCATGGTTGTTCGAATTCAGGTCCCACTACTAATGGCTAGAAATTTTTAAGTTCACACTCCTAGAGGAGTTAACCTGATTGGTCCAGCTCATCTCTTCTTACAGTTTTACTAGCCGTCCATTGGATCTGCTGCTCTTGAATAAGTGCTCCAACTACAGCCCAGGCAGCTATGGGTGGCACGAACAGGTGGCATGCTTATTATGTTCAGCATGTGTTGTCCACTCAGCAGGGGCAGTGTGGAAAATTTTAAGTAGAAAATTTTTTTGGTTGAAAACACCATAACTGAAATACCTAGCATTAAGCACCATCTATATGCCAAATATCATACTTAAAGATGAGTAAATTCTGGAATCCACATCTAATGGTGGTCCATCAAAAAGCATCATTTTCAATGCAAAGGGTTTCTGGCCAATCCGGTTGTCCCAGTGTCTTCTTTGGTAAATATTATTATCCTGACACCATCTTCCCTATATTGCACATTCATCTACACATCTGTCTCATTCTACTTGTAACTGAAACCAAAAGAGTTAAGTGAATTGCCCAAAGTTAGGATCTTCTGAGTTCCTATTCAATGCTACTTAAAAGGTAGTTCAGGAATCAACAGCATTAACATCCTCTAGGAGTTTGGGAGAAAGGCAAATTATTCGGTCCTCACTTGGGACTTACTGAATCAGATAGTCTGAGAGTGAGACTCAGGAAAGTGTTTCAGCAAGCTCTCTAGATGACTAAAGTTGAGAACCACTGTTTTAGGCCACTTTTCTTTTGCCTATTCTGCCTATACTGGGGGAGTATTAGTAAACCTTATTCTGCCCCATACCCTCCCAGAAAAATCCCAGCCTAAGTCCTTGACTTCCTCCGCTTTATGCTGCATAGCATCCATCCTATCATTCAGTTAGTATCTGCATTGCCCTAGGAAAGTGGTGCTTATCTGGGATAAATTTATCTCCCTTTGGAAATAGCGTATGGAAACATTTTTGATTGTCAGGACCAGTGGAAGGGTTGCTACTGACCTTTAGTGAGTAGAGACCAGGGATGCTGCTAAACATTCTATAATACACAGAACAGACTTTCCATAACAAAGAATTATCCAGCTCATAATATCAATAGCTCCCTGTTGAGAAAACTTGTCCTAGAGAATTCTAGACAATTGATCAGGATGCCTCAGGGTAACTTTGCATCCTTTCTTCCCTTTCTGTTTCCCAAAGTAATAGCCACTTAGGAATGGCAAATTTTGTTGCTAGGCAGAGAAAGATCCTGATTTTGAACTTGATTCAGGAAAAGAAACTTCCACTTGACAGTGGCATCACAATACGTCACTCCACCGTCATCCATCATCTTCATTTTATTTTTTTACTTATGGCATAAGTCAGTGTCACCCCCATTAATATTTCACTTTTAATAAAATACATGTCCTTTAAGTGTCATAATATCCCCTCCAGGACTCATATGTGATACCATGTAATTTCTCTTGAATCTAGGGTTTGGCTTGGAGAATGCCTTAAATTTGTTTTCCAGTAACAGGTCATAAATCAGCATTCTTGCCAACTGATCACCAGACCGTTGCTGCTTTGCAATAAATATTCCCCAGCTCACAAACATTTTACTTTGGAAAGTTCTCATTTTTAAAACTTTTAAGCTGAAGCAGTGACCCTATAAACAGGCAGTGAAATCTACAACCCTAATTGGGGAAGTTGTAATTTTAATTCTGTTTTAGCAATAAAATAAATAATTGAATAAAGAAAATACAAATTAAAGAGTGCCTGGCTTATCAAAGCAGAATCTGAGATGAAAGTCTGTGATGAGTTTATTTGGGAATGTGATTGCAGAGAGCAGAAACAAGGGATGGTTTGTGGCAGAGGTTGGGAGGGGACACGGAAAGGAGGGAGACCCCTAAGAAGCCCGCATCATGAGTGGGCCACCTAACAGGAAACTGGTACCTCCATGCCATGAACTTTTGGGAAACCTTATGAGATTTATCTCAGAATCAACTCGTTGGTTACAAAGGGGAAAGCATCTGTCTTGATAGTTTCCAACCATCGCTGCTCAGGTTTGCTCCATAGGATATCTACTTCCCCAAATTTTACCTGTGAGTGTTGTTCCAGAAAAGTCCAGAAGTACAAAGTCAGGAGGGTCTAAAACAAAAAGATATCACACTGTACCGGTCAGAAAATATGGTGGAAGCCTGCACAGAACAAGCAGGTAAAAGCTGCAATGAGGGGTAAGACCAAGAATGTTTGGAAAAGTGATCAAAAGGTATTCAAAACTAAGTCCTTCAATAAAGCATTCAATCAAATTTAGTTATATAATTCAAAAATGTGTCGTGTATTTTTAATTTGGCATACCTAGTCTTCTTATTGTGCTTTGCTATATTTTACTTTGTAAATATTGCATTTTTTGAAAATTGATCATTTGTGGTAACCCTGCATTGAACAAGTCTATTGGCACCATTTTTCCAACAGTATGTGTTCACTTCGTGTCTCTGTGTCACATTTTAATTAAGGTCAAGGTATGTACACCATTTAGACATAATGCTATTACTCACCTAATAGACTTCAATATACTATGAACATAAATTTATATGCACTAGGAAACCAAAAAAATTGTGTGACTTGCTTTATTGTGGTGGTCTGGAACTGAGCTTGCAATATCTCTGAGGTACACCTGTATATATAACCATGTAAGTAAACCATGTAAATATGGGACACACACATGTGCACATATAGACACATCTAACTAACAGCTAAAAATTTAAATATATACTTATGCACATGTTAAACACATACGATGTTTGCTAATAGTCAGAGATATTCAATATTTTTCTTGTCAATAGCTTAACGCTGAATAAAAAGTATGGCTACTCTCATTTTAGCTTTATGTAAAGGAATGGCTATTTGACATTGACATGGATATAATGTGTGGCTACACTTCTTTATTGGAAATACATGACAAAGTGGGCCCTTCTAATCATGGTTAGCTTCTCACATTCTTGGTATAAGATATTCAATAATGACTTTTTTCTACTGATTAGATTTAATAGCATTAGCTCTAGAATCTAATTGCATCTACTTAAATTCTTTCTGCAAAGAGTACTATTTGTATGAACTTGGGCAAGTTATTTAACCTTCATGTGCTTCATTTTCTCATTTGTAAAATGGATATATATACACTATGGATATATATACAGTACCTATCTCATAAGATTATTGTGGGAATAAATGGGTTAAAGTGCAAAGCACTTGGAATGAGGCCTGATATACACTATGTGTTCTTTTAGTATTTTAGCTATTAGTAGCTAAGATACGTTGGTATTGTTTTCACATTTGCAACTAAAATTATATAGAAAGACGGTGGTAGAAGAAAGAAGATGGAATTAATTTGTCTGACTTTTCTTAGGTTTATTGTCTACCACACAGTGACCCAAGGCGAGCAACCACTTTGAAATATATGTTGTTGCTGTTCTTTTAAGCACTTTTGTATCCTAACTTTAATTCAGAGTCACTTGTAAAGTATTTCAGAACATATTTAGCATTTTTCACTTGGGAATTGCTGAGTCAGACCTTGGAGCTAATGAATAGAGCAGAGCCATTAAAGTAAAACTCCAAGAAATGCTAAAAGCAAAATATGACTTCAGTGGCTCCTTGGGAGTGAAGGTGGAGGAGGGGGATACACTAACAACCTGTGGTCAACTCCTCTTGGGCCAAAGTGACCTGTGCTGAACACTGTGCTAAGATCAGATGTACAAAAGCTAGAAAAGAGAGTCTCAATTGAAGGAGCTCAGTTTAATAACACAGCCCTTACTCTTTATACCCACACTTTTAATGAATTAAATAAATGAAACCATTTGAGGCCTCAAGCAAAATAAAATAAAGTGGAAATTGAGCCAAAGGAACTGTTTGGTAGAAAAAATATGATTAAAGGGGTATTTTATGGAGGGTTAGAATTTCCTACAGAATTCAGTCAGAACTGCTGTACTTGTATAAATGCAGCCTCCTGTGAGCCTCACCAACATGGATATTGCTTCAGTCATCTACCACTATAATAAACCGTCCCCCAACTCAGTTGTTTGACACAGACAACTATTTTATTATCTCTGAGAATTCCTGAGTTGTCCAGCCTCAGCTTGGTGGTTCTTCTGCTCCGTGGGATAGAGGCTGTTGTTGCAGATGGTGAGAATGCACTGGCCTGGAGTGTGCAGGGTGGCTCTCTCATGTGGTTGGTAGTTGCTGTCTGTCAGCTACGAGCTAGCTGGGGCTGCTGACCCTACCACCTCCACGTGACCTTTCCATGTGGTTCAGACTTCTTCTAGGAGGATAATTATATTTGGAGAGTGAGTGACCTAGGAATAAGCATTCTAAGAAGCAGGAAGCTGAAGCTGCCAGTTCTCTTATGATCTGGGCTAAAAAGACCTTCGCTGTCCTTTCTTCTGCATTCTATTAGTCAACTTAGTCACAGGACCAGCCCGGGTGAAGGGGAGAGAAAATAAGCTCCTCTTGGTATAAGGTGTGGCATGGTGTGTAAGGAGGGGAGGATATTTGGGAAACCATATTCAGAAACTAGCTACCACAGGCATCTTAAGAGGAGAATTGATTAATGATAAATAATCCAGCACAAGGCTTGCTAGAATTTGTGGCTTTAGAAAGGCTATTTTAACCTCAAATTTAAATTATAATGCAGTAGAGTTTGTGAACACAGTAGAAAAGAGTGCTAACCTCCATTCAAGACTCCTGCTTAGAGCAAAATATAAATTTAGTATTTCCACTTTGCATAGATGTATTTGTTCATTTGCCATATAAACCATAAAGATTAGCCAGGACCAATAATTCCCTGGAGACTGCCTTGCTGATATTGTATGTAAGATAAGCTTGCCAAACACTTTGAGGCAAGCTTCATGACTTTTGGCTAAACATGATGTTCTGCTGCCAGGACTCTATCAGGCATAAAGGGCTATTTAGGAGGTGTATAGTTCGCTAAGTGCCAGAATGTGATATACCAGAAACAGAACGGCTTTTAAAAGGGGGAATTTAATAAGTTGCTAGTTTACAGTTCCCAATTAAAACAAGCCTTAAAAAACGTCCAAGCTAAGGCATCCAGGTAGAGATACCTTGTTTCAAGAAGGCCAGTGACATTCAGGGTTTCTCACTAGGCTGGAAGGGCATGTGGCAAAATCTGCTAGCTTTCACTTCCAGCTTCTTATTTCATGAAGCTCCCCAGGAGGTGTTTTCCTTCCTCTCCAAAAGTCACTGGCTGGTGGACTCTCTGCTTTGTGGTTCTGCGGTGTTCTCTGCTCTCTGAGAATCTCCTCATCCTCCCATTGTTCTCAAAAGGAAGTTTCTACTTCGTGGTTTTGAAGCATTCTGAAGCTTTCTTCAAAATACTTCTTCTTTTATAGGATTCCAGTAAACTGATCAAGGGCCACCTGGAATGGGTAGAGACACATCTGCATCTAATCAAGTTTAATACCCGCACTTGATTGAGTTTCATCTCCATGGAGATAATCTAATGAAAAATTCCAACATACAGTACTGAATAGGAATTAGAAGAAATGGATGCCTTTACAAAATGGGATTAGGATTAAAGCATGGCTTTTCTAGGGTACATACATTCTTTCAAACCAGTATAGGAGGCAATTCCCAATCAAGCTCTACTCTGATAGAGAAGGGACAATAGTCTAATCTTAGTCCCTTGGGATGAGAAGAGACTGGAAGAAGAGCTATAGAGAAATGGAAAGAGGATTATAAATAATCGAAAGGTGTAAACTTTTAGGAGCAATTGAAACATTCACACCCTGTGTGAGGAAGAAATATCACATTAATTGAACAACTACTATGTACTTGGAAATTTGCCTAGCTCTTTACGTGTATTATCTCTTTGATTTTCATACCACCTCGAACAAGAAATATACCATCCTTTCCATCTTTAAAGTAAGGTATGTAAGGTTCACAGAGATTAACAGTCTTCAAAGGCCATAATGATAATAAGTAGCCAAAGCAGAACTGGAATGCATGTTTGTGTAACATTCCCAAGATCAGGTTTCCATTTGCTTTGGTATGAGACCATCAGTTGCCAAAAATACAGTTCGTCTATCAGATCCAGTTGGACAAATACAAGCACAGGCATCTACATTCACTCCATGTCAGTCATTTTTGAGCACTGGCAGTACCAGAAAAATGCACTTGATATTTCAAAGCAATGATCCTGACAGGGCAGATGAGACAGCTGGTATCAATTTTCTGGCCAACTAAAAAAATAAACAAATCTTAAGCACAGCCATCCACAAGTTGGTGTGGGAATCATTTATTGAATCAAATAATTTTCTGTCAGTGTCTGTAGCAAGTTAACTAACTAAGGCAAATGAGACAAAACAGACTCAAGAGAATCATATGTGATTATCCTTTTAAGTAGACTTTTAATTGTGATGTGCCCCTGCTCCTAACCTCCTGGACATTCAAAGCCTGAATCGTTGATTGCATACTTAGGATTCACAATAATAGAAAGTAGTACAAGGCAAAAGATTACTCTCAATAAAAAATGATGTGAAAGAAAACAGAAGATTGTGGATAAATACTGCATATTGTCTCTGTTCTCTGCTATACAATATGATGCTAAACCCACATGGACCCTGCTTTCTAGACATATCGGGGATGGTGTAGGGGTTCTGCATCAGAGCCCTGGGTCTGTCACTGCTTTGGGACTTTGGGGAGATCCTTAACACCTCTGAGTCCACACGTTCTCATTAAGATGCAACTAGCATTCATTTTGTACTCTTTTTAAGTGACAGAAACTTCCATATACCTAATCTCATTTACTCATTGTAGGTAACCTGCCAAGAATCCTGCCACCTTGGTGATATTGTCCCTATTCTTCAGATTGAAAATCTAAGGTTTAGAAAGGAAAAATGTTTTTCTCGAGGTTATATTAAAGAACTGAACCAGGTCAGCCGACCCCAAGTCCTGGGCATTACCTACCACAGTAGAATGGTCGTGGCTTCTCCACCCAGCTAAGGCCAGATGTTCCTGATTTCAAAGTAAGGATCAACCAGTGGCTAAGACTGTTCAAATTTACCTTTCTGTCTGGTGAGCTCTGTTCCACCAGCAACAATAGACCACTTAGATTTTTAAGTTGTCCTTCTCTCCATCCTATCCAGACTTCACTAAGGTCTGATGATCCTCTGTGATAAACTTTCTTGACTCTCATTTCTCTCATTCTCATTCCACTGCCTTAGTTCTGAGAACCTCTCCTCAGCCCATGTAAAAGCCTCTCCTGGCCCGGGCCTCCATCTCACCTCCCTCTAGTCCATTATCACTGCCCTGTTGACTGCTTGGCTTTCTTCATTGCAGCCCTTTCTCCTCTGTAAACCCTTGAGTTGCTTCCTATCAAGGATTGAAACATGTCCCCCTTAAAAGGCATCTTCAAATCTTAAAACTCGTTCCTGTTGATGGGAACCCACTTGTAAATAGGACCTTGAAGTGGCTATTATCAGTTAAGGTGCGGATTTATTTGTGAATAGGATCTTTGAAGATACTATTTAGAGAAGGTCAAATTGAATTGAGGTGGGCTTTAATCCTCTGACTGGAAACTTTACAAGACAAAATTCAGACACAGTCAGAAAAGCCAGAAGAGCAACAACAAGAACACAAGAAAGAGGTTGCCACGTGACAGAGGACTGCTGCCGCCAGAGCACTACTGACTCCAGGAGAACTCATGGCTTTGCCAACAACTTGATTCTGGATGTATAGCCTCCAAAACCATGAGACAATAAATGCTTGCTATTTAAACCAATCCCTGACTCATGGTGTGGTATTTTTCATACAACTGTGGGAAATTGTCACCTTCAGTCTTCCAGGATCAACTCACAAACAGTCCTGACCCCATCCTATCCCGTCCACAGCAATTCAGTCAGCATCTGTCATTTGTCCAAACACTCCAGGCAACTTCATGCCTCTGCGCAGATATCTCTGCCTGGAACCTTACTGTCATCTTAGGCAATGAAAGATTTTCGTCATCCATCCTTGAAAGCTCAGCTGCTTTGTGATGTCTTTCCTTTCACTTCTTCTCCTTATTAATATCCACCTCCTGTTTACACAGATCTACTACTCACCCACAATTGTCAATTTATAGGGGTTACTGTGAGGAGTTCCCCAAGACTTGTAAATGAGGGGAGAAAATGGTTCACCTTAAAACCAACATATAAAGGATCAAGCCAGAGATGTGCAAAGTCATGTAAAAGGGACAGAAGAGCTTAAAAGCTGGAAAGATTTGGTTTTAACAAATTTTAAACACTTGACACCAGATTTGCTTTGGCATTGAGATTTTGGGGAGAAATAAATGCGTATACCACACGTTATATAATATCCCCAGTATAACGTGTCAGGAACATACAATATATTTCTGTCTAAATCTCATCACAGGAGGCGTAAAAAAAAAATTATGAAAAGTTTCACGTTTGCTCCACTCAGATAAACTTACCATAGCTTTTGGTTTTCAGATCTTCGGGGAATTCAGAATTCTGGATAATGCATTATGAACCTGAATAAAGACATTTTCAATCAGAAAAGCAGGCAGTCAACCAAGCAAGCATATAATATGGAGAAGCATGGAGTAAATATGAGTTGTGTCCACTCAAGCACTGCCGAGAATGAGGAAGAAATTGCTGATGGATTTTGAGTATTCTGAATCCATTGTCAAGATCACCACTGTGAAAAAATGTGTTGGACTATCTCAGCCTGAGACTATTACAGTTTTTTCATCTGCACAGTTATATTCCAGAACCATTCTCCCCAAGCCACTGGGTTATTATTACTCTTGGCCTATACCTATATCAAATGCCTACACAAGAGAATATGCTTTTATTAAAAATTAAAAATCTGACGTTGTGGTTTTATGTTACAGTCCACCCTTGAGAGATAGGAGGACAATCAACTCCTCTTTCCATTTATTAGTTTATTCAGCAAACATGTACTGAAAACCTTGGTGAGCCAATGACTCAAAGTTACTGGGTCTTCTGAATCTGACCACACAGGCTTGGACCACACAGTGGGTCTGCTGATGTGATGGCTGTGGCCACCCTCTGAGGTGTCTTTGGAGCCAGGCTGCTGGGTTCTACCAGGTGTTAAGGGCCCAGGCTTGCCAGGTTCAGGGCATCTGAATGGTCCTTTTTATAGTTTAACTTTCTACATTAATCACAATTATTTGAATTGCAGCAAATATCAATTATTTCACATAACTCAAGGTACAAGTAATGCCACTTTTTTAAAAAAAGAAAGTTTCCTTAATTCAACTTGGACTTACCTTGTATCCCCATCTCTACCTTTCCTGCATTGTCAAGAAAAAACTCATGCCATCAAAGGTACATGCATGTATGGGGGGATGGGGGGAAGTTGGGCATGATGGTTTGACATACACAACCAAGAAGATAAGTCCCTGGTTTTTCCAATTTGTTTTTGCTGTCACCACCAGACAGTGCCATTGCCCCCTCTAAGTGTCCACTGCCTCTCAGCTGCTCCAGCTCTAATGAGATCTTAACTACCAAGGTTTGTGAGGGTCCACAAAGGAGGGTGAGGTTCGGTGAAGAGGAGATTCTTTCCTTTCTTGTCTAAGTTCCCAAGCATGTGGCTCTAGGTGCCCATTCCTTGAGGAATACTCCATGCACCCAGCCAATAACCATTTTAGTCTAAGACCTTCCATCCTGGATACATTGGGCTCAAGTGGTTTAGGAATGTTCTTTGAAAGGAACCTACAAACTCCACTTCTCATCTTAAGGCTAAGAATCCACTTAGCTGCCTTTGGAAAATAAATATAAATTCTTTCAAGGAGACTCAAAGATTTAGGGGACAATCTGTATTCAATCATTACTCCTTTTTATGTCTTAGGGGAAATAAACATAAGACTTTCTAACTTCAATTACCTGCCTGGAAATATTGTCATATTTATTATTCCAGCAGGAAACAGCTGACATACTCAAATTAGAATAATTTGAGGAGAGATTAATAAAGGGACTATTTACAAAGGTGCAGCCAATATGTAGGAAAATCCCATCATGTATTAGTTATCTATTCTGCCTAACACATTACCCTAAAACATAGCAGCTTAAAACAACAAACATTTATTATTTCAGTTTCTGTGGGTCAGAAATTCAGGTGCATCTTAGCTGGTGTCTCTGGCTCAAGGCCTGTCATAGGGCTATAGTTGAGCTGTCAGCTAAGGCTGTGGTCTCATCTGAAGACTTAACTGTGACCAAAATAGCTGCTTCAAAGCCAACTCACATGGTTGTTGGCAGGTCTCCATCACTTGCCACATGGCAGCTGGCTTCCCCCAGAGCCAGTGATCTGGGAGAGAATGGACAAGACAGAAGTCAAAGTACTTTTATAACCTTATCTTGGAGGTGACATTCTCTCCCTGTCTTTCACCAGATTCTCTTCATTAGAAGTGAGTCACTACGTGCAGACCACACCCAAGTAGAGGGGATTTGACAAGGATGTAATACTAGGAAGCAGGGATCAGCGGGCATCTTAGAGGCTGTCCACCAACCATAGAATTGTGAGGTAGGCCAGGGTTAGTTCTAGCTGAGGTGTTTCTATCCTTCATAAAAGGGGGAAGGGGAGACAGCAGTTTCCAGAAGGTGGAAGCCTGGATTCATGTGAAAAGGGCAGCTTTGAGAATCACTGTGGTCTTGTGTCTAGGCAAACAAATATTCCAAACAAATTCACAGGGAGGATGCTAGAGGAATAAGGACCTCTCTCTTCTCCCTCTCTCTCCCATCACTTACCTGGGTTCCCAACTGGCAAAGCCAGCCAGATGCCTAGAGGTAAAGGGGCACTTTGATGTAATCAGGTCAACCTCCTGATGAGAGTCAGAAGGCTGGAGAGTAGGTTGGGAGGCAAAAAGAAGATATATAGCCCATGACATTCCAGGATCTGGAATGTTTCCTGTCAGGGACATTCAGGTCCCAGGAAATCAGATTTTAAAGGTTGATTTTAATGATTATTTTTTAAGCACAGAATTATCTTACCATATTATGAATTTCTAGTCCACATTTATCTTTACATACCCTGCACTAACATTAGCCTATTCCAAAATAGTTCTCAAAAGTCACAGCCCTACCAGAACAGCTTAGTTGTTTTTTTTTTTTGTTTTTTTTTTTTTAACTTTGATTGGAGCCAGATCTCTTTTTTGGTTACTTTAAAAATTGCTATTGTAGCAATGTTAACTTTCAGAGCTGCACAATTCCAGCTCTGAATATCAGGTGTCATAGAGGTATTCAATGTTCCAAGGAAATACCAGCTTATACACATATAGCACAGCATCTCAGAATTTAGAAATATACTCACAACTCTGGACTAAGTGTGGCTGCTATAAGAGCTTACATTATAGGCTCCAGTTTTCTTATAAGTACTTTCTAAAAGAGACCGTACTATATTTGTTCTTTTCTTTCTGGCTTATTTTGCACAGTACTATGTCCCCAAGATTCATTTACTTGTTGCATACCTCATGGCTTCATTCCTGTTTGTTGTCACACAATATTCTATCATACGTATACATCACAGTTTGCCATTCTGCGTCTCAGTAATTGTGCCTTTTGGCCCCTCCTTTAGATAATGTCCAAAATAAACAATCCATGTCTCACAGTGTCCTCACCCTGTTGTACAATCATGAGCATTCGCAATTCTCGGTAGGTTTTATTGGTCCAAAGAGACAAAGAACTGATGAACGCATTCTCACCAAATATCAAATCTAAACCTTCCCCTGTCTCTTGTCCCTCCCCCCCACCACCAATGACTAGCCCCGGTTACTGCTGTGGCACTGTTGATGTCTTCCTGTTAACTATAGGCCATAGCATGTTGGTTTTTTCCCTGTAAGAGTCCTCTATTATTGACTCTTTGTACAACATCTACCCTTTGAAATAGTTCATGTAAGAACCTATTTACAATTGTAGAGTTAATGGTGGGGTACACAATTCTGTTCAACCACTTTCCATCATAGCCACCTTCACTGTGGCAATGTTACTTATCACCCCACCAATCAACTATCGTCATTTCCATCTGCTCCCTTACATTTAAGCTCAACCTCAATGGGTAACTACTGTCCCATCTCTAGCTTCTGTACATCTTTAAATCTCCTGTAATCTACTTTGTAAGTCTGAGTTTACTTTGTAAGTCTGGTAAGTTTACCTTACCAGAATCATAATAGTGAGATCAAGCAGTATCTATTCTTTGTGTCTGGCTTATTTCACTCAGCATTATATTCTCAAGGTTCATTCATCCTGTCATGTGGTTCAGGACATCATTTCATCTTACTGTTGCATAATATTCCATCATATGTTTATATCACATTTTGTTTATTCACTCTTCTGTTGATGGGCACTTGGATTATTTCCATCTCTTGGCAATTGTAAATAGTGCCACTATGAACATTGGTGTGGAAATGTCTGTTCGTGTCACTGCTTTCAGCTCTTCTGAGTGTATATTAAGTATTGGAATTGCCAGGTCATAGGGCAACTCGACACTTAGTTTTCTGAGGAACCACCAAACCATTTTCCACAGTGGCTGTACCATTATACATTCCCACCACCAGTGAATGAATATTCCAATTTCTCCATATCTTCTCCAACATTTGTAGTTTCCTGTTTATTTAATGGCAGCCATTCTTATAAATGTGAGGTGATAGTTCAGTGTAGTCTTAATCTCCATGTGCTTTTTAGCCATTTGTATTTGCTTTTCAGAGAAATGTTTATTCATATTCCTTGCCCACTTTATAATTGGATTGTTAGTTCTTTTATTGTTGAGCTATATAATTTCTTTATGTACACAGGATATCAAATCTTTAACTCATAGTGGTTTCCAAATATTTTCTCCCATTGAGTTGGCTGCCTCTTCACCTTTTGACAAAGTCTTTTGAGGTGCAGAAGTACTTGATTTTGGGGAGTTCCCGTTAAATTTTTTATTTTTTATTTTATTGCTTGTGCTTTGGGTGTAAAGTTTAAAAAAACTACCTCTTACTACTAGATTGAAGGAAAATCAGAATACAGGGCAAAAGATGATAGTGTATGTATTCTATTTTTTCTTTTTCTTTTTTTTTTTTTTATAGAGAGGTAAAGAACATGGTGCGTGGGGGGTGAAGACAGAGAAAGGTGGCAGGTAAGGCAGAAGGTGATCAGAGAGTATGATGCTAGTAACAAAGGGGGCTACAACCACGGGGAAGCATAAGACCGAGGATAGAACAGAGAGTGAGCCAGCAGCAGCTGACGCAGTTTGACGGTGAGAAGGAGAAGGTCTCTCGCAGGTTGGAGAAGGTATCAAACAATGGACCTGTATGCAGCACAAGTGAAGTGTCCTCACACAAGACTTACTACCCAGCATTTATTACTTGCGCGAAACTTGGGTTGGCCATCCCCATGAAGAAAAGACGTGAGAGCAGCAAGAAAAGAAAGAAAGAGACGAGGGAGAAAGGACAGCACAAGCAGCTCAGCAGGAAAGACACGAAGGGACCTGAGGACATCCCCGGTGTGATAAAAAAAAAAAGGAACAAGCCCGAAGAGCAAGGAAAAGTCAAGTCTGTCAGTTCACATTGCAATTGAGGAGGGGGTGCACCGTTCCTGGAAGTATTGCAATACCAGGTCGATGCGTGGAGTGGACGGAGCAAGCTCCTATTCCATCTCCTTGTTCCAAAAATCCATTTAATATATTGTCCTCGGATAGAGGACGTATCAGATATTAAACTGATAAGAACAGATACTACACTTGATCTTAGCCAAAAGGCTGAGAAGCGATAGTGTATGTATTCTAGAGCTTCACCTATTATTTGAGACCAAAGGCAGAGAGCTTTACTTGAATCTAATTTAATGTAATACACAATCAATATCAACCTGCCTGGATACCTCATTTTAACAACCTAAATGCATGGAACCCAGTACGAGAATGAGGCCTTGTAATTCTGTAAAATTCAGTGTAATATCCAGATTCTTCCCAAATTACAGTGGGCTGATAATTAAAAAGTATTATTAGAGTCCCTTGTAGGACTGGAGAAAAAAAATATGGAACCATTAAACTTCCCCATCTGGGAAAGCCCCGGACACTCTCAAACATTAGGGATTCCCAGGAAAATAGGCCAAGCCCTTGGTTTATGGGATTTCCCAGTCAAAATCCATTTTTTTGACGGAGAAGTTTAAACTACTTATAATTATGCCTAAGAGTTGCTTCTAGGAAACCTCTTTTGTTGCTCAGATGTGGACTCTTTCTTTCTAAGCCCAACATTTCAAAGAAAGTCATTGCCCTCCCCACTATGTGAGACAGAACAGCCAGTCTGTTTCAAGTCTCCCTTAAACATGGGACATAATTCCCAGGATGAACCTGGCCCTGGTTTGCCTTCCAAACTGAAAGGGGAAAAAGAAATGTAACAAAATAAGGTATCAGTGGCTAAAAGAGTTCAAATGGAGCTGAGAGGCTATTCTGGAGGCTATTCTTATACAAGCTAGATATTGCTAATGGCCGCCCTTTGCCAGCTCCCAGCCAACATCACTCCTGTTAACCTTAAAGAACACCTATGATTCTGAGACTCTACAAAGGTTTCATATACTAAGTTTACTTTCCTGAAACTTATAACATTCAGAGAGTTCCTAGGACTGATAAGTCTTGAAACCCAGAGGGGCCAGCCTCTCCAAGAATATCAACTAATTTTTCCATCTCCCATCCTATATTGGAGATATCATTTTTCAACATGAAAAAGGTAGAATGGGTGTAACCCCAAAACCCCTATAGATTGGGAGTAAGATCAAAGGAAAAGGAGGAGTTGTAACAGAGAAGATAGGATTTAACAGAGGAGTATGACTGCTGAATCACTATACTGATGTTTGTTTTCACTGTTGGTGTTTTGGAACAGGGAGAAGGTAAAATCTGAAGTTGTGCAATGGTAACCCGTATCAACTTTGAAATCTGTTCTGTAACTACTTGTTAAACTGTACTTTGAAAATTATTGTTCCTTTTTAAAAATTATTTTTTTTACTTTTTGTATATACATTTATATTTCACAATAAAACATTTTTTTTTAATTACAGGGTGGGCACTGGCGGCTCAGTGGCAGAATTCTTGCCTGCCGTGCTGGAGACCTGGATTTGATTCCCAGAAACTCCCCATGTCAAAAAAAAATTACAGCCATAGTATTTGAGAGCTAGAAGGAACCTTAGGTATTATTTAGTCAACACTCTTATTTTAGGGGTGAGGAAATTGCTGAGATGTTAAGAGCTTTGCCTGAAATCACACAAAGCTAAACCCACGTGTCCCAACCCTGACTATAATTTACTAATTCCTTAATAGTAAGATAATGACAAGAATAAAAAATTGCAAGTGAATAACATTTTACAATTTACAAAGGACTTTCACCCACACCATCTCATTAGAATCTCACAATTATCTTAGAAGGTAGATACTTCCATTTTACAACTAAGAAAGCATAGAAGAGATATTAGCTGTTTTCAATGGAGAAAAGTAAAATGATAGGCATGAAAAGTAATTTGGAGGTTTGGAAGTTTTCTGATGCAGCTCTTTGTTCTCATCAGATAAACCTGTCTGCTCCAAGTAGCCAAGTCCCCTGGACTACAGGACTGAGAGGCAGCTCAATGGGAGGACAAGTTGGGACTGTCCTGTGTGAAAATAGTTTGAGTGCAGATGGAACAGATCTTAGTGGATTTCCTAGGGGAAGCAGGGGAATAAAACAGCTCTGCAAAGAGTCCTTCCTCCCCTAGCATTTATGGAACTGTGCCAGGGCTGCCTGGTGACACACTTAAAAGAATTCTTCAAGAAATAGTCCTGTATTCCCTTGGGCGAATCTACATAATGAACACATACACAAAGACCCAGCAGGCCAAGGGGGCAAGCGGAAGCTCTTGGGTAAAATGTTGAAGAATGTGAAGCCCATATTCAAACTCCATATTATTGTTCCAGTTATCTATCGCTTTGTAAAAAACAAACAAACAAACAAACAAAAAATTCGGAAATTTAGTGGCATAAAACCAGTCCTTTTTATTGTAGCTCATGATTACATGGGTCAAAAACTTGGACAGGGTCCTGCTGGGAAATTCTTCTATTTCACACGGTGACGGCTGGATGATTTGGTGGTACATAGCTGGCAGCTCGTCCCCTCTAGAAGATTCAAGACCATTTCACTCATGTGAGGGTGCCTTATTGGGGCTGGTTTGAAAGCAGGGTTCACTTCAGCCCTTCCCCATCTCCATGTAGTTTTCTGGCTCTCAAGGCTTCCAAAGAACAAGAAGGAAGCTGCCAGTCTTTTACAAGGCTTGGCCCAGCACCACCATAGCATCTTTACAACTATAAACCATGGGTCAAAGCAGTTGCAGCTGGCCCCAACTCAAAGGGAGGTTAAACAGGCCCCACTATTGGGTAGAAGGAGTGCCAAAGAACTTTTTGCCATCTCTAATCTACACCCCAATTCTCTACCATTTCGTGCTCTCATTTACTCCACTTTTTTCATGTCCACTCCCCATTCTAAATTTTAACCCTCGGTAAATCTGAAGGTGAAAATTTAAGCGTCAATTGATGTGTCTAGATGGGGCCATTGTCCTCTATGGTGTAACCGCTATGTGCCTTACTTTATCAACCCAGGTTTAAATGATATAACCTTAACTATTATGCTTTTAATCTCCCTAACCCCCCACTGGCCTTGCGATTATTTCTAGATTCTCATTCCAAGATACTCTTCAGAGTCGCCAGGCATGCTTAACCATATCTATTGCTAACTTTTTTCTGCCGGTGGAGAGGGGCTTGAGCTTGTCCCTCTAAGCAGGGGTGGACTCTGCTGCTGTCATCATGTCTGTTCTTGATGCTTGTTAACCTGGATTTCTACTTACTATCTGCAGCAGCATTGTAGAACACTTTCTTAAGGAAATTCAATGCTGTCCTTTCAATTCCCATGGTGCTAATGAGAGAATGACCTTCCCTTTCTGAGTGAATAGCACAAAGCTTCTTCTTTACATTTTATTCTCACAAAGACGAGGCACACTACAAAGCTGCCCAAGTGACTAGAGTTGCCATACATTTTATTCACTGACACAGAACCATTTATCCAAGGGTCCCTAAAGCAGCGTACAAAGCTGGCACCAAATAAGTTCCAGCACCTGCCTGGCCATATATTATATCCAGGTGCCCACTCTCCACCTTTGCCCAGGCAATTGTGCTACCTCTGGCTCAGGGTACAAATCCTCCCTTCTCTTATGGCACACTGTCTCCCAGGGCTGCCTCTCACTCTTTTGTTTCCTGCACATTGGCTTCTTTTGGGACTCACCATCCCCTCTTCCCTATATGTTAGACCACAATACTGACTGGGTTCTTGATGTTTATCTTTAGTACCCCATGGGAATCTCTCTCAGGATCTATATAAATCAATACATGCAAACATATATATGATGTGTGTATACATTTTTGGGGGTGAGATACAGAAGTCTAAATCCTTTTTCCAGAAGCATCATTGCTCAAGCCCTTGCTGCCCAGGAGGTCTGAATTCCCAGTTTCTTTCATATCATATATTTTCCCATTTGCTTTGACTTTGCCTTGACTACAAACAAGGAGTGGGGGAGGGGGAAATCATTTCTAAGAATAGTCCCATTATAGAGATGTTTCTGTTCTCTCTTTCTCAGGGGGCTAAATGAACATCTTTTGTCCCCCAAAGTCCATTCTGATTGGGTACACTCAGAGTAGGATGCGTTTACAGCTCTGCCAAGCCTGGGTGGAGAGCAGTGTGTGCTGGGACCACGTGGGTCTTTTGGGATGTAAATCTGGGACTGGGACTTCCTACTATTCTTCCCTGATTTCAAACTAGGCAACTCGTGTTAAATAGGGAAGATCCACACTTCTCCAGGGGAAGGTCTGCAGTGCCAGGAGTTATCACCATTTCTTAAGGATGGTCAGCATGGTTCCTGGGCACACCAATAATGTCCTGGGAGCAGAATTTGTATGCGAATTTGCACCATGCCAGCCATGGAGGGGGTGGAGAGGGTGCCCCAGCACAGTGTGCACCGTCTTCAAAAATTATTAGCCATATCGATGGTGAGATAATTCTGATTATGAAAGAATCTTGTACAACTGACTTATTTCCTGGATATATCACAAAGGTAGTTACCATTACATCTCTGTGAGCTCACATGGCACTGCAAATACACTCATAATCAGGAATGCTGCCACATGAAACTCAACGTTTCTCTTGGCTTTTGCCTTTTTTGTCATCTTTCTCCCACCAACATCGTCTCTCCCCTAGAGGTCACTCTGATTTGTGTAACTCCTTCACCTTGGAATCAAGCTAGACTCTGCACAACACTTCAACAAGATGGAAGAAGAACTGATTGCAGTTTGAAGAGAAATAGGAGTGTTTTTAAAAGGCCTCACCACTCTTTGCAAGCCCCTTACTGTCTCCTTGTAGAATTTTCCTATAATAGATGCCAAGGAAGCTACCAATGTTGCCTTTAATTGTTTTAGAAACAAAATAATTACATTTTCTCTTGCTTATTAGCACTGTAATAAATACTCATTATAGAAACTGGAATATCCAGATAAGCAAAAAGAAAATATTAATAAGAGATAAATATTATTATTTTGAGATATTATGCTGGTTTGAAATGATGTATGTACCCTAAAAAAAGCCATGTTTTAATGTTAATTCCATTTTGTAAAGGCAGCCTTTTATTCTAATCCCTATTCAGTATTATATATTTGAAACTGTAATTAGATCATCTCCTGGAGATGTGATTTAATCAAGAGTGGTTGTTAAACTGGATTAGATGGAGACGTGTCTCCACCCATATGGGTGGGTCTGATTAGCTTATGGCAATCCTATAAAAAAGGAAACATTTTGGAGAAAGAGGGAGATTCAGAGAGAGCAGAGAATACTGCAATACCATGAAGCAGAGAGTCCATCAACCAGCACTTTGGAGATGAAGAAGGAAAACGTCTCCTGGGGAGCTTCATGAAACAGAAAGCTAGAAGATGATGCTGTGCTCACCATGTGCCCTTCCAGCCAAGAGAGAAACCGAGCCTGTGTTCACCATGTGCCTTCTCACTTGAGAGATACCCTGAACTTCATCAGCTTTCTTGAACCAAGGTATCTCTCCCTGTATGCCTTAGATTGGACATTTCTATAGACTTGCTTTAATTAGGGCATTTTCTTGACCTTAGAGCCATAAACTAGCAACTTACTAAATTCCCTTTTTTAAAAGCCATTCTGTTTTTGGTATTTTGCATTCCAGCAGCTAGCAAACTAGAACAGATTTTGGTACCAGAGGATTGGGGTGCTGCTGCAATTTGCAAATACCAAACATGTTGGAACAGCTTTTTAAATGAATAAGGGGAAGATTTTGGAGGAGTTGTGAGGTGCTTGATAGAGAAGACCCAGAATGCTTTGAAGAGACTGTTGGTAGAAATATAAACTCCAAAGCTACCTGTGATGAAGCTGTAGACAGAAATGAGGCATGCATTATTGCGAACTTGAAGGAAGGTGACCCTTGTTTTAAAATAGCAGATAATCTGGCAAAATTGATTAGTGGCTTTGGCTGGAAGACAGATTTTAAAAGCCATGAACTTGGATTTTTAGCAGAAGAGATCTTCAAATTAAATGTGGAAAGTGCAGCCTGGTTTCTCCTCACAGCTTACAGTGAAATGTGACAGGAATGAGATAAGCTGAGAAATGAACTCTTGGGTACAAAGAAACCAGAAGTTGACGTTCTGGAGAATTCTGGGCTTCCTGGAAGGGCGACCCCAGAGAACAGTGCCCCACATGAGGACTTGACCAAATGTGGAACCAGTCAGCCATTTCAGAGAAAGCCAGGATTGGAAATGGAGTTATCCAGGAAGGATTTGTTGAACTCCTTATGTTTGATGGGCATGATCCAAGGCTACTGTATAGAAAGCCAATGAGAGTGTTGCAGGATCTGTATAATGGGGTACGTTCTCACATTTTTAAAATGTATATATGGATCATAGTATACATTCTTCTGTAACCAACCTTTCTATTAAGCATACTATATTATACATTTTCAGTGTTATATGAATAGTCTTATAGATCATCATTTAAAATGCCCACATAGTATTTCATTTTATGGATTCTCCATAGATTATGTCATCATTTCCTTATTGATGGAATTTATATTGTTTTTATTTCTCCCCTATTAAAAATAATGTTATGAGGAAATTGATTACAAATATATTTTAAATACACTTATCTATTTTTCTCTTAGAATGAACCCCCAAGCCCAAACCATGTGCAACTGCTGGGTCAAAGAGCTTACACATGTTAAGAACTTTTGATGTGTACTACAAGTTCCCCCTTAAAATGGCTTCAGGTTTTCTTAAGTACCAGCAGTAAGTTACAACGGCCATTATCATTATTTCTAATTTTTTAACAACCAGACAAGTTAAAAAAAGGTATTTTGCTTTTTTGTATTTCTTAAATACCTGGTTAAGTTGAATTTTTTCCATATGTTACTGATCGTTATTATTTCTCCTTTTGTGAATTGCTTCTTCATATATCCATTCGAAACTATTTATAGTATATATGACATGTACTAAATACATGGTACATGTATGGCCTTTTTTCCACTCGTTTGTCATACTGATTTGTATCAGCTCTTTACATAGTAAAGATATTACCACATCTGTCCATCTTATATATTACATATTCTTTTTTTTGAGTTTCTACTTTGTCTTTATGATTTTGTTCATTTTTATATACAGATGGTTTATATTTTCATACAATCAAATCCCCAAATTTTCAGTGTGTGTATGTGTTTGGCTTAATACTTAGAAAGGTCTTTGCCATGAATTAAGGACTAAAGGAAAGCAGAATCCTTAGAATCATTAAGCTGATGTTATGGTCTCAAAAATTCTGAAATTAAATGACCAAAGCTGATGTAATTACAATTATTTGGAAAGTAGCTCAAATATTATAACAATCCATTCTGAAAGCTGTTGATTTCTGATAGCTTTACAGTCTTGAGATTGGCTTAATTAGTATCACGAATTAGTCTATGTCACATCATTGGAACCATAATTATATTTACATTTTCCCAATCCTGGCAGCTTCATCTAATTCCAAATAAAGCTGAGAAACTGAAACAGAATAGAATCAAATTCACAGAACTATAGATTATTGAATGTACATATTTTACTAGAAAATTGTAGTAAAATCTGTTCATAGGCTGAATGGCATTTATTCAGGAAAGTCTTCCCTGACCACTAGTACAGATTGAGGTAACTGTAAGGGCCTATCATGGCTCCTTATTCTTTTCTGTCAAATCACATGTGAAAACTGTAATTATTTAGATATTTGTGGAATCACCGGTTTAATGTCTGTCTCTTTTACTATGCCATGGGTCTGTGAGATGCACCTGTCCTGCTGATCGTTGTATCCTCAGCACCTAGAACGATGTTGGAAGACCTTGTACACTCGGCAGATAAACATCTATTACATAAATAAATGGACAAATGGGTACTTTATTTGTAGGTGTGAATCCTTGATGTTACTTTTATAGTCACACAGATGAAAGAGGTTGAAAAGAGATTGCCAATTTACTTCTCTGTTCACTTTGGTGAAGGAGCAAGAAAAGAAAATGAGCCCCAGATGGATATAGCTATTTTAACTTGGAGCAACACTGCACAATAGACCAGCAGGCTGCAAACCACAGCCCAGGCCAAATCCAGCCATGCCCATTTTCTTTACATGTCATCTATGGGTTACTTTCATGTTGTTTTAGCTTGTAAGCTGCTGGAATGCAATATACCAGAAACAGAAAGGCTTTTAAAAAGGGGAATTCATTAAGTTGCAAGTGTACTGTTCTAAGGCTGTGAAAATGTCCAAATAAAGGCAACAACAACAAGAGGTTACCTTCACTCAAGAAAGGCAGATGAAGTTCGGGGTTTCTCTCTCAGTTGGGAGGGTACATGTGATGTCTGCTAGCTTTCACTCCTAGCTTATTGTTTCATGAAGCTCCCTGGGGAGCATTTTCCTTCTTCATCTCCAGAGGACTCGGGCTGCATGGGCTCTGTTAGTTCTGGTGGCTCTGTCAATTCTGGTGGCTCTCGTGGCTATAAAGTTTTCTCCAAAACAGTTTCCTCTTAAAAGGCTCCAGTAAGCAACCCCACTTTGAAAGGGTGGGGATGCATCTCCATGGAAACCATCTAATCAAAAGTTATCACCCACAACTGGATGAGTCATATCTCCATGGAAACAACCAAAGAGATTCCACCCAGCAATACTGAATGAGGATTAAAGGACATGGCTTTTCTGGGGTATATAATAGCTTCAAACTGGCACACATGTCAACCATAGAAGTCAGTTTTTGCATCTGGCTCACAAAGCCTAAAACATTTACTATCTGGTTCTTTACATTAAAAAGCTGTTGTTCCTTACATTGGACAGGTGGATATATTTAATACCATGATGCTCAACAGGCATATTGGCAATACCTCTCATTACTCTATTTTACTCCATTGATGAAATCTACGACCCCGTGGTTTGAACTCCAACATTTGGGCTTATCTAATGAGTAGGTCAGATTTAACTTGCCAGCCCAGAAAGTACTGGGGATCAGATTGTGTCCACTACAAAAGACATGTTTTAGTACTGTGGATGTGAGCCCATTTGTAAACATGGCCTTTGAAGATATTATTATTAGTTAAGGTGTTGCCAAAATAAATAAGGGCAGGCTTTAATCCAATGTGGCTAACATCTTTATAAGGAAAGGAAGTTGGGACATAGAAGTGAAAGCCGGAAGTCATCAGAAACCAGCTGAACAGACAGAGAGATCGCCAGGTGATAGAGGATTGCCAGAACACAAGACTCCAGGAAAAAATAAGCCCTGCCAATACCTTGATGTTGGACTTCTAACCTCCAAATCATGAGATAATAAATTCCTGTTGTTTCAGGCAAACAGTTTGTGGCATTTTTCACAGCAGCCCTGGCAGACAAAGCTGACTAGGGAAGTTGGGGACTAGCCTCATGGGCCCCTTCCTGGGCCCGGGAAGAAAGGAGAACTGTTCGTAGGGCAGTTGATTTAGCACTAAATAATGTTCCAGAATAAAAACCCAAAGGCCAAAAATTTCATACACTTAAATTGCCGATCATTTTAACGCGAGAACATCTTCTCTTTGAAGAAATGTGTTGTTTGTGAACTTTGAAGAAATGTGTTGTTTGTGAACCCTAAAGATCTTAACAGGACTGTCTTAACTCTCAAACTAAAACTTTCTTGTTGTTAACATCTCGTCCTATCTACTAGACACAGAACTTTATCCTGCAGTCCTCAGATGTTCTCACAGTTATAGTTCTAGACCCCAGGGAACTTTGTAATGCAGAAGACTTTATCTCTCTGCCATGGGGCGCCTCAATCTCTTGCATACACACCTACTGGATCTGCTAAAACTCTACCTCTTGTTAGGGATTTTAAACCATCATCCCTGATGTTGGAAATCTGAGCTAACAGAATCATTAGATGGTACTACAATCCTACCACTGCAAAGAAATCTGGAAAGTCCTATGGGGGATTTATAAGTATGAGAAAACCAGGCAAAAGAAAGCAAAATAACTCTCTTTTCAGCTGGATTTTGAACACCAACGCTAAATGCTGGTAGACTAGTTAAAGTGTGTGGCTTAGACTAGAGATTCAATGCAATCTTCCCTTTTCTCCATTTTAAAAATGTATCTTAGCTGACAACACAACATAATGCCCTTCCACTCCCCAACTCAGGCCTAGAAGAGATGGGTGTAAAGATGGATGGATATCCAGAGAAACAGTCTTTCTCTGAGTTTGCCTGGGCTTCTGCAGGGCAGCAGACCATGATCAGGTTAGAGTGTCAGACAAGTAAGCTCAGGAAGAAAGGGGTTCTGAGGGTACTCCAAAGTGGTGATTATTGAGTGAGGTTCCTTCTCATGCCATCTGGGTATAGGAAGGAAAAGAAAGGAAGACTACTCGTCACTTTCCCAGGGCCAGTGATTCTATCCACTAGAAATCTGGCCAAATACATGTCTTGGAGGCTGACTTTTTTTTTTATTTAATGTGTCTCCTTACATATATGTACTTCTATATCTATGAATACACACAGACAGAGGCAGATATGTTATATGTATATCATAAGGAATTGTGTTCACAATATTTTTGTTTGTTTTGACAGGGTGTGGATCGGCTGGGACTCGAAAAAGAGTCTCCTACAAGGCAGGTGAGAATTCTTCTAGTGGAGAGGCTGATTTTTGAGGTCTGTGGGGGGTGGGGAGCAACTCTACCCCCCCCCTTAGATGTCCACACTATTGGTATGAAAATGGCTGTTCCTTTGGACTAAGGTCCCAAAGGGTGGACATAGGGAGCATTGAATCTGATTTTGATGTACTTTCTCATGGACATCATGGAGTAGGACCGTTTACCCAAGAAGGACTGCAGATGCCCCTGGACCCTTGGGGCAAATACCACCTTCATATCACCTCTTAATTGGGAGCAAAGTGAGACACGGGACTAGAGAATCTTTAAGGTTCTCTCTGGCTTTTAGATGCTGAATCTTTAATATCAGAAAGGCAGGTAGAAATAGGTAAACTGCTCTTAAAGACAAGCGCATGGTGAGACATAATCACTGATAATCTGAGCACAAAGAAGGCGAGAAAAACAGGGAGAGCCATGGAGTGTAGAGCCTTCTATAGCTACGTAAGCCCTGTAGGTCAAATCATCAGAAAAACAGAAAGCAGTGTTCAGGAAACAAAAATAACATAGATTGGTCATCCCCTTTTTTTTAAGTCAAAATGTTTGGATGTTTAAAGTTAACCCTCCATTAATGACTATGAAGGAATCTTCTCAGAACCATAGTTATTAACATGAACAGCAGTCCCCAAAACAGAAACAAAATAGGGTTTACAAGTAAATGCGCTCATCAGGAACCAGCAGTTCCCCCATAGTGGTCCAATAGTGGACCCAAAGTAATCATGTTTGCCCAAAGAATCCCATGATTACAGGGTGTTTCTGGGATGAAAATGAGCAATGTGAAGTAGACTGGAAAAAAAAGTCAGAAGCTGAATATTTGCCTTTTGTGTGGGAATTTCATTGGAGGAATGGTTCCTCTTTTTCTTGTCCTGGCTGTGCCCTCTCCTCCAGCTCTCACCACCCCCACCACAGGACATCTGGAACCACGGTTCTTTCACTTACCTCCCCTAGGTTGGGACCAACAGATGGGTGTATCTGTTTACCTTCTTACACCGGAGACAAGAACAACAACAACAAAAAATACAGGGCTAGAGTTAGGAAATTAGAGAAAATAAAAAAGTTCGGAGCAAATTGGTTTTAGCAATCCATCTACCTGTTCCTGATCATCACTTATTCCTCGCCATTTGCTGGTCCGAGGACCTCAGACCTTAGAACATCTTTTAGTTTGGAGGAATTTCCCTCTTTTTTTTTTTTTTTTTTTTAAAGGAAAGACAGAGAGAAGGAAGGAAGGAAGGAAGAAAGGGAAACATCTTTAAACATTTTCTTGTTTTATTGTATTTTTGTTTCTTTGTTTTTGTTACATGGGCTGGGGCCGGGAATCGAACCGAGGTCCTCCGGCATAGCAGGCAAGCACTTTGCCCGCTGAGCCACCGCGGCCCGAATTTCCCTCTTAATGCTCCCATTTTGGGCTCCCTTTCTCCAGAGAGAAGAAGCTGACATAGTTCCCTCTGTCAAGTGCAATTTTCAAAAGACACTTGATGAGTGGGAATTGAACGTTAACAAAATGCAATATTATAGCTCACTTGGAGAGGAAGCAGCTGGTGAAGGAGCATTTGCTGAGGGTGTCTGATTATCCAGGCTGCCCATGTGGACCCAAGGATCTTGATGCAAGCCAACAATTGGGCGCTCATGAACAAATAGCCCTTTATCAATGCCTGAAGAGATTTATTTAATGGAGGCGTTTATAATAGAACAAAAGGATTAATTGAAAGTGATGCTAGAATGGGGTCCACATGAAATTTACTATACTGAATTAAGCAGAATTATGTAAATCAAAGAGAGATGTGTTTTTGAATATTTATTAACTTTATTTTCAACTCATAAAGGTAATATATGATCACCATAGAATATATAATTCCATATCTACAGAAAGAAGTATACCAAATTTACCCATAATCCCAGCTTGCCAAACCACTGTTCAGATCATATACATGAATCATGCCTTGTATTATCTTTCTATTTGCTCTTTTTTATCAACAGTTTAGCAATAGCATTTTCTCATTTCATTAAAAGCATTCGAAAATATGCATTTGATTGCTGGAAGGCATATGGAAACTACCATTTGGAAAATACCATAGTTAAAAAAATAATTCTCTTACTCTTGTAAGTCTGGAGTGTTCATAAATTTGCTATTATGAATATCACTAGGATGAACATCTTCGAACATTCATCTTCATTTGGACTTATAATTATAACTTTAGGATAGATTCCTAGGGGTGATATTATATGAACAAAAGGTATGATTTGTTTTCAGACTCTTGGAATATTTTGCAGCAAAATTTGACCAATTTACTCTCATCAGCAATAAGTGGACAAATCTCACTACATGTGGATAGTATTGCATTCATAAATCTGAAAATTCCAGTAGAAAAAATATATATTGTTTTAATTTGCCTTTCTTTGACTCATTCAGAGGTTGAAAAGTCATTTCAGATAAACTTGGGGGGTTGTATTTCTTCTTTTACTAATGACCAGACTGAATTTTTTAAGGCATCAAAGCTTTCTCAGTGAATTTTTCCCAACTTCTTGTTATAAAAAAAAAAAAAATCTAAAAACAGAGAAAATACAATGATCAACTATATGCTCATTCCCCAGATTCAACAATTGCTAATGTTTTGCCTTATTTGCTTTATTTGTCCCCATGAAATTTCCAACATCCTTCATTACAATTCCCCATTCCTCTGAGCTCAGAGCCACCAGATACTAAACCTGTTTTCAATGCTTCCCTGCCCAAGTGTGACCCTCGGGGGTGGGGGTGGGAACGAGGGGCTTGTTCCGGTTGATACTGTATGTATTCTTTCTTCTTGTCCGACTCTACTTTCACAGGTGGGCTCTGGAGCAGTGCTTGCTGCTCTTGGGTGTTTATTTCCAAATGTACATGTCACCCAAAATGTGTAGTAGTCTCAGTCTCCTAGCTGTGTTGTAGAAGTGGACTCTGCATGACTTTGTTCTCTCTTTTTTTTTTTTTTAAGAAAAACTTAAAATCTAAGCAGTCATCATTATCTCATGGGAAACTGGAAATTTCTATCTTTTTAATGACTTCTAAACATGATTTACATAAGAAGAAGAATGGCCCTACATCTGATGGATGTCAAAAATACTACTCTATTTATTGTTTCTTTTGAAAATTTTTGTATTAATTTAAGCCAGTAGAAAAATTTTTAGATCAGTACTTTTTGTGATATTTTCCATTTTCTCATATGTATAAGAAGCATTTCCTGTCCAGAGATTATATAAATATTTAGTTATATTGCATGCTGATTTTATTCCTCTAATAATCCATCATCTATCTCTATCTATCATTGACCTATCTTATTCTTAATCTTTAAAGTATCAGAAATATGTTTGTTTCATAGAATAGGGGAAGAATCTTCAGTTATTTCCTCCAAGTGGCTGTTTTTTCACACACTTGTAAAGCAAATTATTGATTCTTTGGTGATTTTTGTTGATCTTTCTTTACCATATATTTAGTTCTTACAAACATATACTAGGATATATTTCAAAGTTATCTATTCTGTTGCCAGGTCATTTTTTATTGCATTGTTTATAATAGTATAAATCAGGGGGGAAAAACTTATGATTTAGCTTCACAATTATGCCATAGGTACACAATGCAATGCTCTTGCAAAAATGATGCTACAAAAGTACATGTATTGACATATGGAGTTGTTTTCATTATATTGTTAAGGGACAAATACAACTTTTAGATGTGTATGTATGTATTATATATAAGCCTATATTTAAATGCATATTCAATTAAATTAATAAACATTTATTTATTCCAGAAGCAAAAATCTGCAAGAGCTCTTTCATGTTAAAACTGTTATGATCCCTGGGAGCTGGAGAACCAGTTAAAGTATTATAGCTTTTGTCTGCTTATCTATATTTCTTGATTTTCTTCTACAACAACTATGCAATATTCAGTAAACAATGCTTTTTAAAATAATTCTGTTGCTTAAATGTAGCCAGATAGACATTTAGTTAAATTTCATTCCAGCGTACAGGACCAAATTTCGCTTTGGACATTTTTATCATCATATTTTATTAACCTCTGAATCTGTGGGAGAGACATTTAAAGGGTCATTTTTTTGTTCTTGTTCAACGATTGAGTTATTGTGGTAGTGAGAAAAAAAAGCAATCCACAATGAAGTCGTCTATTTTGAAGTCCTATCTATAGACCATGGAGGGTGTATCCTCACAATTTTCAAATGGAATTGACTGAGCCAGTTAAATTGGTTGTGGGTTTTGGGTGATGTGTCTCCTACAGACTCTCCCAGTAAGTTGGGTATGGGCTTCTTGAAACCCTACTGAGCGGGCACCAAATTTGCTCACCCCAAGAAGTTCCTTTTGTTGGGCTTCCATTGCTGTTTATTTCATTGTGTGTGGAGACATGTCTTAAAGATATTTTTCTCAGAGTAAGCCCTCGCAGATCTAAGAATATCTTCCTGTTGCCTTCACATTTGAAAAGAAACTTCTCTCTGCCTGAAATTCTTAAGACACAACCGTTTTCCTTCAGCTGTTACAGCCTAGTCTTCCAGTGGAGTTGGCTCCTTTTTTAGATAGCCTATAATTTCTGCTTGGAAGCTCTTAAGTGCTTTTTAAAACAAATCCATCTCATTTAAATATTTTGCAAGAATATATTTAGGTGTGTATCTATCTTCATCACAGAATCTGACATATGTTTAATGTTTTTTGTCTGCTATAACAGAATTAGATTTTTTTTGGTTCATTTATTTTCTTGATGTATTTTTCTCTAATTACATGTTTCTTGATTCTTTTACAATGTCCTGGTTTCTTCCTTAATAACGCCTATAACTTTTATATTGAATCTATGGTTATTGCTGGTGGTTTTTGCTTTCATTTGTTCTGTCTTTCTTTTTGTGTCTTGTTTTCATTGCTTTGCCCTTTCTCTTTGCATTCTGGGACAGCAGTTCAACTTGTCTTCTGTATCAGTGATTCTATACTGTTCTCATTATCAATTCTATTCTTTATATGCTCCAATGATGTGTTTAAGGCTTACTATTACATATTTTCTTCTCTGATATTAATTCATTATAGGATCTGGCTCACTTGTTTGTACACTTTATTGCCTTTTATTTTGTCTGTCCTTCCATAAAACTTTCTATTCTTGAACAGAAATCAAGTTTTTTCAATGCATTTGAGAAAGCTATCCCTTATCCAATTTTGGTTCCAGTAAAGAATCAAACCCAGGGATTTTGTCTTAAGTTGTTAGAATGGCTTCTGCTTTTCATTTTACTTTCGTATTTTTTCATGTACTCCATTTACTCACTCTTGTATATGAGATTTATCCTGTCTTGGAGCTTACCACAGAAAGGCAAATGTTCTTAGACCTAACATCTGTTTCCTTAAGTCACTTGCTACCTTCAGAGCTATAACTGGATAGCAGATCAATGGTGCAGTTTCTAATCTAATTCCTTGTATCCAGCTAACTTACCTTTTTATGTTATTTCTAAACTGAGATGAAAAGTTATCATAGAACAAAGGTTTAAAGAGACCGTACATTGAAGAGATTTGTTGTTGGGTTAACACAGTTTTTTTGGTTTATTTTGTAACATTGTCTTTTTCATTTTTTTTTACTGTCATATAACATAAGGAAAAAGGGCACAAATCTTAAAAAGTATAGCTTTTCTAATTTTTCTGTTTAAATATGCCTGTTTTACCCCTACCTAGACCAAGGTAAGGGTTTTGTGCTCTTTCCCTGTTAATACTGCTCTCCCTCATGATAACCATTTTCTGACCACCAGTTGGTTTGCCTGTTGTTGAACTTTATGAAACTGCACTTCTGTAGTATATACTTCTTTTTGTCTCTGGCACCTTTAACATATCATCACGTTTGGTAGATTCCTCCACATTGATGCATATGATAGTAGTTTTTTGTTTTTTGTTTTGTTTTTTTTTGGTATAATACTATATTGTTTAAATGTATCACAATTTATCTCTTCTGATGATAGATATTTGGGTTGTTTCCTGTTTGACACTCTATGAGAAAAGATACTATGAACAATCTTAAATATGTTGTATTAGTTAGGGTTCTCTAGAGAGAAACAGAATCAACAGGGAACACTCACAAATATAAAATTTATAAGTGTCTCACGTGACCGCAGGAACGCAGGGTCCAAATCCGCAGGGCAGCCAACGATTCTGATGGAGGGTTTGGACAAACTTCACAGGAGAGGCTTGCCAGCCAAAGCAGGAAAGGCCTGTCTCTTCTGAATCCTCTTTAAAAGGTTTCCAGTGATCAGATTAAGCATTGCTCATTGCAGAAGACACTCCCTTTTGGCTGATTACAAATGGAATCAGCTGTGGATGCAGCTGACGTGATCATGATTTAATTCTATGAAATGTCCTCATCACAACAGACAGGCCAGCACTTGCCCAACCAGACAAACAGGTACCTGTGGCATAATTTTATTCTTGGCCTGGTGGCTTAGTCTCTTTCTCTCCCTCCCTCGCCATTTTGGCATGTCCGGTTCTTCTAGGCCTCTGAATTACAAGCCTCACCGGCGACTAGTGATGATGCAGCCTTGTCTCTCTAACCCTATTGGCCTTCTCCTTAGTCCTCCACCTACCCAACATCCACTGCTACGGGTACACTCAGGAACAGCATCTCTATGGTCACAGCCACTCATCCGTCCTCCCTGTGTGATTGGCTACCCTCCCCTGGAGGCCACGCCCTAACTCCGCCTCTCCTCAAACTGTATATAATCCAGGGCTCGATGAGCCTCATGGTCTTTAGCTTCTGGCGGCCCTGGCATAAGCGTCTACCAACAATAAAGCTACCTCGCTTTATGCCTTAATTGGCTCGGCCTCCAGTCCTTTAGACCCGCAGCGAGGTCTCCTGCGCGCGCCCCTTGGACCCAGACCCCCGGCTCGAGCCCCTTTTCTGCGTGTGGCAGTGTCGTCTAGCAAGCAGTGAGAAGCTGAGGAGTAGAGGGTCCCCGATAGTTTAGCGGTTGGGCCAAACTGCAAGTGGCACCTGAACAGGGACCCCTCTCTCCTCACCCGGCGAACTCCCACGGCACCCTAGGACCTCGTCCAAGGTAAGCGCCCTCGGCACTAGCCACCCAAATAAACTCCCAAGGAAGTCCTAGGCCCTGATCAGAGTGGCTAGTTGTCTCCCTAAATTTTGGTGATCGGGTAGGGGCACTTGCATTGGCACGCCACCGGCAGGCTTCCAGGGACTTTGTAGTAAACACTTACCTAATTCCTTCGCCAGGACTTAAATGGGCATGTAGCACGGGTCTAACACCCTGTGTCAGTACTAGTATTTTCAACAACTCAGTTTTGCATTCTAGCACAGGTTTTGCCAAGAGTTATCTACCAGTCAGCCAAAAAGGAGAGCGCGTTTGAGCCCCCCGTGATTGCATAAAATAAGTTCTCCTTTTAAGTCTTATTTCTAGGAATCCTGTAACAACTTGCCCAGTGCAACACGTAGCCCCATCGCCGCCGCCATCGTCGCTGCTATAGCAGCCAGTGCAGTTGCCGCCGTGACCTTCACTCAAGCCTCTGTCACTGCGGAGACTCTCCTCAATGTGACCCAAACGACCTCTCAAGCTTTGGAGACGCAAGAAAATATCAACCATCTGATGCATAGCGCTGTGTTCAATTTACAACAGCAAAGAGACTTAATTGTTCTAAGCTGCTTGTAAACTTGCCTCCTCTGTTTGCAATGGATGGTACCCCTTCCCTAAAATCTGTGTTACTCCTATCCCGGCTAACCATTCTATGCCCCGTCTCACCTTGCGAGACTAAATCTTCACCGCATACCTAAAAACTTCTTGCTCTAGCAACTCTAAACCCTTTCTCTTATGCAGACAACCGGCAGCAAGCGCAGATATAGTTAGCTAGCGTTGCTCGCCCTCGCAACTTATAGCACTACTCCTCAACATTTCTCGTTTCTAGGCTGCTCATTCTCTGTCGCCGGTCTCGAGCTGAGGCCCAGTTTTGGCTGCTGTTATGCTCAGCCTTCTCGCCCGGACTGTTCTATGGAGGAACGCAGACAAGCCCAGGTTTGACTCGCAGGCTTAGCCTCACCTGAGGACTGATCACCCTCGGGCCGGGGACAGTGGAGGACTAGTCTCTCCTGCTTCCCCTAGGCTATAACAGTCATCGCCTGCCCACATTCCTCACACTCCCCCACGGGGGCTGCATGTTACCAGAGTACGTGCATCTGGGTCCACCAGATGGGCACCGCTGGGTGCGATACAAAGTAGTCGCAGAAGAGGGTCACTCCAACAGACCTCCTCTGGCTCTTCTGGGGCACATGAGATTTGCATAAGGGTTGGCTTAGCACATACCCTTCCCCTGAAACCCTGAGCCTTGCACACAAGGGGAATCTTATCACTGCCCCTCCCAGCAAAGGTTCATGCCCGCCACTTGTCACACAAGTGTGTTCTTTAAAAAAGAAAAAGAGAGGAATTGTGGCATAATTTTATTCTTGGCCTGGTGGCTTAGTCTCTTTCTCTCCCTCCCTCGCCATTTTGGCATGTCCGGTTCTTCTAGACCTCTGAATTACAAGCCTCACCGGCGACTAGTGATGATGCAGCCTTGTCTCTCTAACCCTATTGGCCTTCTCCTTAGTCCTCCACCTACCCAACATCCACTGCTACGGGTACACTCAGGAACAGCATCTCTATGGTCACAGTCACTCATCCGTCCTCCCTGTGTGATTGGCTACCCTCCCCTGGAGGCCACGCCCTAACTCCGCCTCTCCTCAAACTGTATATAATCCAGGGCTCGATGAGCCTCATGGTCTTTAGCTTCTGGCGGCCCTGGCATAAGCGTCTACCAACAATAAAGCTACCTCGCTTTATGCCTTAATTGGCTCGGCCTCCAGTCCTTTAGACCCGCAGCGAGGTCTCCTGCACGCGCCCCTTGGACCCAGACCCCCGGCTCGAGCCCCTTTTCTGCGTGTGGCAGTGTCGTCTAGCAAGCAGTGAGAAGCTGAGGAGTAGAGGGTCCCCGATAGCTTAGCAGTTGGGCCAAACCGCAGGTACCACCACTTGGCCAAGGTGACACATGAACCTGACCCTGACACATGTCAAATAGCAAACTCATTTCTCTTTGGTGTACACTTGAGGGCAGAACTTCTAGGATAGGGCACAGTAGGTTTTTTCTTAACTAAACTTTTTTTGTTGGTGAGAAAATTGTAGATTTACATGTGGTTGTGAGAAAAACATACAGCATGAGAAGAAGGTATCCTGTGAGTAGAAGAAAAACTTTTTAGTTTTCTAGTTGTTACAGAGCTTGATTTTCCCCCAATGGGAAAATCTTGCAAAACTACAGTAAATGTCACAACCAGAACACTGGGAGTGATACAACCCAGACACAGAGTCTTTCCATTATCACAAGGTTGCCTCGTGTTGCCCTTTCAAAACACACCCACTTACCTTGCACACTTAGCCCCTTCTTAAAAGCCCTGGCAACCGCTAATCTGTTCTCCATTTCTGCAATTTCATCCTTTCAAGAATGCTATATAAATAGAATTATATAATATGTAGCCTCTTGGAATTGCTTTTTTCACTAAGGATTGTTCTTGGGAGATTTATCCAAGTTGTTGCAGATATCATTAGCTCCTTTTTAGTACTGAGTTGCTTTCCATTGTATGCATGTACCCCAGCTTGTTGACCATTCACCTGTTGAAGGACATCTGATATTTCCAATTTGGGGTGGTTACAAATAAAGCTGTTATGACCATTCCCGTATAGGCTTTTGTATGAACATATGTTTTTGTCTGTCTGGGACGAATGCCCTCGGGTGCAATTGCTGGGCCTTAAGGTGTTTGCAAGCTTAGTTTGTAAGGAAACTGCCAAACTATTTGCCAGAGCAGCCGTACCATTTTACATTTTCATCAGCAATGTGTGAGTCATCCAGTGTCTCTGCATCCTCACTAGCATTTGATGTTATCAGTGTTTAGCCATTCTGATAAATGCATAGTAATATCTCATTGTGTTTTTAATTTGCATTTCCGTAATACTTAGAGGTTAAACATTTTCATATGCTTGTTTTCCATTTATATATACTCTTCAGTGAAATGTTTCTTCATGGTTTTGCCCATTTTCTAGTTGGGTTGTTTGTTTTTTTTACATGTTGAATATTTTTAAAAACTTTTTTTATTGTATAGTATTACATATATACAAAGCAAATAAATAAACAAGCAATAGTTTTCAAAGCACCCTTCAGCAAGTGGTTACAGGCCAGATTGCAGAGTCTGTGATGGGCTACCATACCACCCTCTCAGATTTTTTCTTCTAGCTACTCTAGAATATAGGAGGCTAAAGGGCTTAAATATTTTTTTTATCATCACAATCGACTTTTTTTTGTTTTTTTTTTTACATGGGCAGGCACCGGGAATCGAACCCGGGTCCTCGGGCATGGCAGGCAAGCACTCTTACCTGCTGAGCCACCGTGGCCCGCCCTACAATCGACTTTTTTCCTCTTTTTTGTGTGAAAAATAACATACACAAAAAAATGATAAATTTCAAAGCACAGCACCACAATTAGCTGTAGAACATATTTCAGACTTTGACATGGGTTGCAGTTCACAATTTTAGGTTTTTACTTCTAGCTACTCTAAAATACTGGAGACTAAAAGAGATATCAATTTAATGATTCAGCATTCATATTCATTTGTTAAATCCTATCTTATTTAATCCTATCTTAAATCCTTTATAACTCCACCATACATGTTGAATTTTGAGAACTATATATATATTCTAGGTACTAGCCCTTTGTAACATAGTGATTTGTAAATATTTTCTCCTGCTACATAATTTGCCTTTTTTATCTTCTTAACAGGATCTTTTTATATAGCAAAAGTTTTTAATGTGGATGAAGTTCCATTTATTAATGTTTCCCTTTGTTTCTGCTTTTGCTGTCAATTCAAAGAACTCTTTGCCTAGCACTAGTTCTTGAACACTTACTCCTATGTTTTCTCTAAAGATTATTATGGTTTTACATTTAAGCTTGTGATCCATTTTGAACTCATTTTTTGTATATGATATGATATTTCAGTCAAAGCTTACTTTATTTCCTATAAATGTCTGATTGTCCCAGCACCATTTGTTAAAAAGGTTATCCTTTTTCCTCCATTGACATGCTTTTGCACCTTTGTCAAAAATCAGTTGGAAAAATTCATGCAGGTACACATTTTATTTCTCTATTCTCTTCCATACCGATTTCTGTTCCTCCACCGATGCTACTGTCTTAATTTTATTAGCTGTATACTAAGTCTTGAAATCAGAGAAATCCTCCTTTTTTGTTCTTTCCAAAACTATTTGAGCTATTTTAGTTCTCTTGCCTTCTCATATAAATTTTATAATAATTTTGTGATATCTATAAAAAAGTATTGAGATCTTGATAGAAATTGTGTTCAACCTATATAATAGTTTGGGATTGATTGACATCTTTATTATGTTGAATATTCTAATTCATGAACACAATATGATCCTCATTCATTTAGATTATTTTCTTTATTTCATCAATATTTTGTAGTTTTCAGTATATAAATCCTGAACATCTTTTGTTAGATTTATACCTATTTTTTTCTTTTCTTTCTTTCTTTCTCCCTTTTGTTTCCTTTTATTTATTTATTTATTTTTGAACCAAATCATTGTAAATGGTACGGTATTCTTAATGTCAATGTCTGGCACAGTAGTTTTAAAAACCTGAATTTGATTTTCTTTATGGGTTTACATTCTTTATTTTCCCATACTTCCTACTACTTCCTTCTTGGCCCTGCAAATATTTTGGGTTTTTTTGTTGTTGGAGTTTTATTTTAATATTAACTTTCTGAATTTCTGATAATTTGAACAGAAAACATTTCTGAAAAACCTAAAATTCCAGGAAATCCTAATAGTAGAATTTTTCCTGTTTCTGACCCAACACAAATCACTTTACTTGGGGAGAATATACATTCTAGAATTTATCTGAGAACTTCAAGTAATGGAAATAGATAGCAAATATAAAATATGTACGTTTAAAATAATTAAAGATGCAAAGAAGATATTGAGAACATAAGAAAATTGCAAGGCATTATATAAAAAAAAGACCAGGCAGATTTGAAAAGGACCAAATACACCTTCTACACATAAAATATATTGCCTTTGAAATTAGAACTCAATGAATAGTTTAAACTGCAAAAGAAGAAAATGCAATAATTTTTTAAACTGCTGAGCAAATAACTGTTAGACTAAGATTCTCTATTGGACATCATTATCATTTAATACTGAAATAAATAAAGTCATTTTCAAACAAACACATGTGATTGTATCATGATGTACTTCAGTAAAAAGAAAATTGAATTCACCTCCGAGGGTGAGCAAAGAACTGGTGGAATGTATGTAAAAAATAATAAACATCAATTATGTAAAACATCTATCTCTCCACTGTAAAGAAAAGATTGTTTAGTTTTCTAGGTGTCATAGACCTTGAATATTTGATTCTGGAGGTACAAATTGAGGGAGGGAGGGCTGGTAGTCATACATTCTTTCAGGATAGAGAACAAGCAGGCCACTAATTTTGATTTCCAAGTGAGCTCCAATGTCCTGCAGTTAGCAAAAATCCCTGCAATGCTGAACCTCCAGCCTTAGTGAGGAGTAGCAGCATGAGTTTCCATCTTTTCTTGGGGTAATGCACAAAATTTTAGAATATGCTGCTAGGCACATATTCTAACCAGATGTTAGTCTGTTTTATTTCCTACTATCCTCTTCAGCGATTTGGATTTAATTTCACCATTGGTAACAAAATTAATTTCTGATTTTAAAATTAATTTAAAATTTGTTGTCTTTAAAAATTTGTTCAATTTATTTCATCCATATGGATATATATATATATATATATATATTTTTTTTTTTACAACAGTGCAAAAATATCACGTTTGTATAAATGTAATCATATGTATGTATCTAAGTCTTTCCTTTGTTCTCTTGGTATAATCCCTTTTTTCACTCTCCCCCCTACATAAACATTCCATTCCTGTATCGCTGCTGTCCTACCTATAATGCATATGTATGTCCCCCCATATTATTCTTAGAACCCATAATGGCATATAATGAACATATGTTTGCATACACACACACATATATAATAATATATATTATACTATATTACACACACATATCTATGTACACCTGTAAATATACATACAATGGCATACATATACTTACATACACATATGAACATCAAATGGGTATGCATGTGTAGGTATGGCATAAAGACCATTGTGTATCACTCTCACTCTCTTTTTCAATTGGTATAATCCTCCAGTCCCTGCGTAGAAACTTAAATTGGTGTCAAAACTTCTGGTCACTCTGATATAATAGAAAGTTCTAAGGTTACTGTAAGCCATAAAACCATTTCAACTCATAAATCAAAATATTCCATGCCAATATAGAAATCCTTACTCAAAAGTAAGACTCGTGGCCCTCTTTCCTTTCATCACCCTCCCCCTCCCTGTTTTGGGTTGGCAGTAGGTAAAAACCTGAGGTCTGGGTGGGGGTCAGGGTATGTTTTGGCTCTCTCCTGCTACCTCCTCTCTCCCTTACTAGCTGCTATTCCTGAAGGAAGGATGAGGAGGTAAGAGCAGACTGGGATTGTGGAGAGTTGGCTTTGGCACTCTGGGCCTGGCTGACCTTTACAGATGACTCGCCCTCTCTTCCACTCACTTGGTGAATTCTTTGGCAGTTCCTATCAGTTCTTGAGGGCCCCAGCCCATACTACTACACCCCTCAGTGACGGAGTCCCTTCACATGGGAGGGCTCACTTTGGGGCAGGACCATGATAAACGAACCTCTTGTGGCAGTTTCCTAGTTTCCTCATCCTCCAATATTCTGACATTTTTCTACACTTAATCTGGCTGAATTTAAAAGCAGTTTTGTTTTGTTTTTATAAGTTCTGCACCTGATATATAGCCAGCATCTTTTCATATGTTCCAGCTGATGCTTAAATTGTCTTTTATTTTTAGTTTTTTTTTTTTATGGTTTCAGTTTTTAAGTACACAATTCAATGAGCTTTAAGTAAATTTGCCAAGTTGTGCAACTATCACCATAACCCAGTTTTTGAACATTTCTAGCACTTCAGTAAGACCCCTTACACCCTTTTAGGCAGCTTCAGTATTAGCATTCATTAAATATGTGTGTATACAGATACACCTTGTTTTAATATTTTAACAAAGGTTTACTTTACTAAAAATGGATCATAATATGTACACTTTCGTGCATTTTGCTTTTCTCCCTTAAAAATGACTTGTGGAAACTTTTCCATGTATACCCTTTCAGTAGGAGAATAGTACTAATGCATATATTGTAATGAATGGATGTAATAGTCCTTAACTTGTTTCACTTTGGGGGCCATCATTCTCCACACAATCATAAAACCCTTGCATATATACTCTTACATATTTATTCTCAGCATGGAATAAAATCTTAGGAGGAAATTGATGGGTTATAGGTATATGCATTTTTATTGTAATAGATATTACTAGAGTGCTTTCCGGAAAGGCTATAACCCTTCATATTTCTACCCTTTTCCTCTTATTCTCATAAAAAATGAGAGTTTCAGTTGTTTTTTATTTTTGTGAACTTGAAGAGTATAGCCTAATTCCTACTGCTATTTTAATTTTTAATTCCCTACTACTAGTGTATCTGACCATCTTTTTCAAAATTTTTTGGCCGTCTGGATTTGTTCCTGGGGAAATTCTCTATTAATATTCATCTCATGCTTCTGAGTCAACAGACAAGGAAGGGGGTTACTGTCCTGGCTGGGGTGATTGATTCTGACTATCAAGAGGAAATAGGATTGCAACTACAAAATGGAGGTGAATAAGAGTTTCCCTGGAATACAGGAGATTCCCAAGGGCACCAATAATATTAAAGTCAATGGAAAATTGCAACAACCCAATCCAGGCAGGACTAACAATGTCCCAGAAACTTCAGGAATGAAGGATTGGGTCAACCCACCAGGCAAAGAGTCATGGTCAGCTGAAGTGCTTGCTGAGGGTAAAGAGAATATGGAATGGGTAGTAAAAGAAGGTAGTGATAAATATAAACTACAACCACATGACCAATTACAAAAATGAGGACGGTGATTGTACATTTCCTCCTTGTTTTGTTATGAGTATGTTTGTATTTGTACATAAAGCAAATATCTTTTCTTCTTATATAAGTTGTCTTGTTCATATTATAGTGTTTAGGTTATAGGATATCAAGTTTAAGAGTGAACGTTACCTAAGGACTTGCACCCTACTCACAAGACAGTTGAGCATTTTTAGGTGAAATATATGTCTGTAATTGTGTTCTAATCAGAAATTAAGCATGGTTTAAGGTAATGTGCATAGCTGCCAAGTTGACAAGGGGTGGACCGTGGTGGTCAGGTTCAGGTGTCAACTTGGCCAAGTAGTGGTACCCAGTTGGCTGGTCAGGCAAGCACTGGCCTTCTTGTTGCTGCAAGGATATTTCACGACTAGTTGACAAACCAGAAGGCTGGTTTATTAAATCATCAGTCAGTTGATTGCAGCTGTGGTCGAGCACATCTATAATCAACCAAGGGCATGAATCCTGCAAATGAGATAATATAATCAGCTAGATTTGATCCAGTCAATTGAAGACTTGTAAGGAAGAGAATTTTCATGGTTTCTTCAGCCAGGCAGCCTCTGCTGTGGAGTTCATCAAGACCCTTCATCAGAATTGCCAGTCTCCCAGCCTGCCCTGTGGATTTGGACTCTTGCATTTCCAATGTTGTATGAGACACTTTTATGAACATGTGCCCATTCCTGCACCTCATTTGCTATAAAGTGGGTTCCTTGATCAGAAGCAATGCTGTGTGGAATAACTTGACCTTGGATAAGACATTCTGTAAGTCCATGGATGGTAGTTCTGGCAGAAGCATTGCATGCAGTAAGGGCAAACCCATATCTGGAGTATTTGTATATTCCAATTAGAACAAATCGCTGCCCCTTCCATGGTATAAGTGATCCAGTACAAACAACTTTCCACCAGGTGCAGGCTTATCACCTTAGGGAATGGTGCTATATTGGGGACTGAGTGTGGTTCTCTACTCCTGGCAGATTGGGCACTCAGCAGTGGCCATAGCCAGATCGGCCTTGGTGAGTGGAAGCTGATGTTGCTGAGCCCATGCATAATTTCTTTCCCTTCCACTGTGCCCACTTTGTTCATGAGCCCATTGGCAATGGCAGGAGTAGCTGAGGAAAGAGGCTGGTATCCACAGAATGGGTCATCTTATCCACTTGATTATTAAAACCTTCCTCTGCTAAAGTCACCCTCTGGTAAGCACTCACAGGTATATAAATATCTTCATGTTTTTTATCTGCTTAGAAATATCTATCTACATACCTCTTCCCCAGTCCTCTGTGTCACCAATTTTCCATTCATGCTTCTTCCAAGTCCTTGACTGTCCAACAAAACCATCAGCAACAGCCCATGAGTCAGTATGCAGATGGACCTCTGGCTAGCTCTCCTTCCAAGCAAAATTAACAACTAGGTTCACAGTTCAAAGTTTCACCTACAGGGAGGATTTCCCCTCACCACTGTCTTTCAAGGACATTCCAGAAAGGGGCTGTAGTACTGCAGCTGTGCACTTCGGGGTGGTACTTGCATATCATGCAGAACCATCTGTAAACCAGACCCAAGTTTTCTCTTTCTCAGCCAACTTACTGTAAGGAACTCCTAAGACCCAAGTTTTCTCTTTCTCAGCCAACTTACTGTAAGGAACTCCCCAAGAGGCCATAGCTCTGGGGTGAGAAAGAGAAGGTAATGTGGCAGGAGTGGAGGCCATGGGCATTTGTGCCTTCAGGACCTGCTTGAGTCCTATCTCTTACATACCAATTCCATTTTATGATGGAGTACTGCTGTGTACACCAAACTTTGTGTCATGGTGGGTCACACAACATGCAGCACATGATAAGCAACTCAGGTGTCATGGTAACTTGGTGTCCCATGGTTAAGCGTTTGGTCTCTACTAAGGCCCAGTAGCAGGCCAAAAGCTTTTTCTTGGAATCATTCCTGGTATCAAGCTGTATTAGTTAGGGCTCTCAGAGAAACAGAACTAGCAAGAGATAACTGTAAAATATAAGATTTATAAAAGTGTCTCACGCAACTGTGGGAATACGAGAGTCCAAAATCCACAGGGCAGGCTGTGAGATGGGCAATTCTGATGAAGGGGCTAGATGAACTCCATAAGCGAGGTTCACTGGCTGTAGAAACAGTGAAAATTTTCTCTTCTCCTTTAAAATCTTCAGCTGAGTGGATCAAATCCAACTAATTGTATTATCTCATTTGTAGGACTCATGACTTAATTGATTATTGATGTAATCAGCCACAGCTGCAATCAACTGACTGATGATTTAATAAACCAGCCTTCCAGCTTATCAACCAGCCATGAAATATCCTTGCAGTAATAGTTAGGCCAGGGCTTGCCTGACCGTCTGGGCACTATCATCTGACTACAGAGACACCAGAACTAACCATCACAGAAGGAAACTTCCTTAACATGATAAAGGGCACATAAGAAAAACCCACAACTAACATCAGAATTAATGGTGAAAGACTGAAAGCTTTCATCTAAGATCAGGAACAAGACAAGGAAGCCCACTGTTACCACTGTTATTCAACGTTGTAGCAGAAGTTCCTGCCAGAGCAAAGGTCAAGGAAAATAAATAAAAGCATCTGAAATGGAAATGAAGAAAAACTTGCCCTATTTCCAGATATGATCCTATAGAAAGAAAATCCTTTTAAAAATCAACAACAAAGTTCATAGAGCTAGTAAATGAATTTATCAAAGTGGCGGTGTACAAGATCCACACCCCAAAATCAGTAGTGTTCCTATATACAAGTGTTTTAGTTTGTAAAAGCTGCTGGAATGCAATATACCAGAAATGGAATGGCTTTTAAAAGGGGGAATTTAGTGTGTTCCTCCCTTGGGCACATCCACCTCAACCTCTCTAACATGTATTCTCTCTTTTTAATAAACTTGTCTTTTTAATAAGCTTTACTGGCTCCCTTGTTTCTAAATTCTTTTACTTTTGAAGCTATCAAACCTGGATTAGGACTCACCTGGCACTATTGCCAGCAGGGCACCAGTTACATATTCTGGTGAGCTCTCCAGGAGTGATTTCAAAAGATCCCAGGGGAGCAGCATCTTTCACATAAGACACCAGGCCTCAAGACTTGCATTTCTATTTGCAGTAAACTATAAGTCAGAAATTCATTGTCAACAAAAAAGAAACTTATAAAAGAAGCAAGAGTACATCTAAGCAGGACCTGCCCATCTGTGACTTGTTTGGAACAGCTCAATCTGGATAATCACTAAAGGTGGCATCTTGAGCACCAGAACTCCTGACTCAACTGCACACCAGCATATAGGGTGGCTGTCCACATTTAAGTGGGGCCAGGATGTCATTATGTGACAAAATAAATGAACAGGAAGCAAGCAGCTCTGGGTAAGCAGGAGCATACTTGTCTTCCCCCGAATGCTACTGTTTTCTCATTTCTCAACATTATAAGCTGTAATCCTGTAACCCCCAATTCCTACGCTCAGGGACTCATGCCGAAGGAGTGGTGGAAAGATTGTAAGAGTAGTGGGATGGGGCGGTTTGTAACATAACATTTTTGCATCTTATAATATCCCCCAGCCCTTCCAGCATTGTCAGCAATATGCACATTCCACATATACCCTCTCAACATTGAAAATATCAAAAATCTATCTCTCATCCTCCTTTTAAGATTAAAGGAATTTAACACTTTCAGGGGAGATTGAAGCAGGATAAAATAGAACTCTAAGTCCCTATTCAGCTCTGAAAGAGTTAACAGACAACTTCAAGTCCCTTGTTTCTTATCTAGCTCCAAAATAACTAATACAGAGCTGCAAACTTCCCTGGACAAAAATTTCCCTAAAGCCCCCAAATCTCCCCAAACCTTTGCAACCTCCCCAAACCATAAAAACTTGTAAAATTCTGGTCCCAAAGCAAACTCTTGGTTAATAATATGCAGCATAGGGTCATAAAGATTGCTAGCCTTTTGCCCAAAGACAAATCTTAGGTATGTGACAACAAAAAATGAATCCTGCTAGCTATCTGCTCCTAGAACAAATAAAATACCTGGTATTCAGAGGTTACTATGGAAACCTGCTACCAACAAAACTTTCCGAATAAAACAAGCTAGCTCACTCCACTCAGTGCATGTCCTTCCTTTGGGCACATCTGTGTAAACTCTTTAACATGTATTCTCTCTTTCAATAAACTTCTCTTTTAATTATCTCTACTACTTATGCTTAAAAAGGGGGGCGGATATATTAAGTTGCAAATTTACAGATCTAAGGCCATGAAAATGTCCATAGTAAGTTATCCAGAAAAAGATACCTTGATCCAAGAAAAGTTGACAGGTTCAGAACACCTCTCTCAGCTGGAATGGCACATGGCAATATCTGCTGGTATTCCTTCTTATTTCCCCAGGGGCATTTTCCTTCTGCATCTCCAAAGATCTCTGGCTGTGTAGGCTCTGTCAGCACTTTTCAAAGTGGATCCTTCTTAAACGGCTTCAGTAAGCAGCCCTGCTTTGAATGGGTGGAGATACATCTCCATGGAAACCATTTAATCAAAAGTGACCACCCACAATTAGGTGGGTCACATCTCCATGGAAACAATAAAAAAAAAAAAAAAACCCACCCAGCAATACTGAATGTGGATTAAAGAACTTGGATTTTTCTGGAGTACATGACAGCTTCTAAGTGGCACAACAAGCAATGAATAATTGGAAGAAGAAATCAAGAAAAAAAATCCGTTTGTATTAGCAAGTAAAAGAATCAAATATCTAGAATAAATCTAACCAAGGATGTAAAGGACTTACACACAGAAAAGTACAAAACATTACTAAAAGAAATTAAAGGAGACCTAAATAGATGGAAGGATATTCCATGTTCTTAAATATCATTAATAGTCAATCCTACCCAAAGCAGTTTATAAATTCAACACCATCACAATAAAAATTCCAACAACCTTCTTTGCAGAAAGAAACAATCAAATTTATATGGATAGCTAAAACCATTTGAAAGAGAAATACGAAGCTGGAGGACTCACACTTCCCAAACTTCAAACTTATTACAAAACCACAGTAATTAAGACAGCATGGTACAGGCATGAGAGCAGACATACAGACTGATAGAATAGTGAGAGCTCAGAAATCAACCCTCACATTCATGGCCAACTGATTATTGACACTGTGGAAAAGACCAATCAATTGGAAAAACATAATCTCTTCACCAAAGAGTCCTAGGAAAACTGCATCTCTATTTAAAATGAAACAAAACAAAACAAAGAAGGGAGCCCCTCCCTCAATCATATAAAAATCAACTGAAATGAATCAGAGATCCAAATATAAAAGCTAGAACTATCAAGCTCCTAGAAGAAAACATAGGAAATCATCTTTAGGACCTTGTGTTAAGCAACAGTTAACCAAAATACAAGCAACAAACGAAAAAATAGATAAATGGAGTCCCATCAAAATTAAAACTTTTGCTCCTTAAAGGACTTTATTATGAAAGTAAAAGGAAAAAATACACAATGGGAGAAAATATTTGGAAACCACATATCAGATAAAGTATTAAAATACAGTACAAATAGAAATCCTTCAACTTGCAAAAAATAGACAAAAACCCCAGTTAACAAAATGGGCAAAAGACGTGAACAGACATCTCTCCAAAGGAGGTATACAAATGGCCAGAAAGCACATGAAAAGATGTTCAACATGATTACCCATCAGAGAAATGCAAATCAAAAGCACAATGAGATAACATTTCATACTCATTAGAATAGCGGCTATTGAAAAAATGGAAATTAAATGTTGGAGAGGATACAGAGAAATAGGAAGACTCATTCATTGCTGGTGGCAATATAAAATGGTGCAGCCACTGTGGAAGACAGTTTAGCAGTTGCTCAGAAAGCTAAGTATAGAACTATCATAAAACCAGCAATCCCACAATTAGGTACATACCCCAAGAACTACAAGCAGGGACTCTAACAGATATGTGCACACCAATGTTCATAGCAGCATTGTTCACAACTGCCTAAAGATGGAAGCAACTCAAGTGTCCATCAATTGGTGAATGAATAACCAAAATGTAGTATATACATACACAAAATATTATTCAGTTGTAAAAAGGAATGAAGTCCTGATACATGCAACAACATGGATGAACCCTGAAGACATCATGTTGACTGAAAAAAGCCAGACGTCAAAGGACGAATATTGTATGATCTCACAAATTTGACACAATTAGAATAAGCAAACTAATAGAGTCATAATCTAGAATATAGGTTATGAGGGGACAGGGAAAGGGGATAGGGAACAGGTAGTTAAGGCTTAAAATTTATGGGTTTCAATTTGGAATGATGGAAAGTTTTGGCAATGGGTGCTGGTGATGGTGATGGTAACACATTATTGTGAATGCAGTTAAGATCACTGAAATATAAATTTAAATGTGATAAAAATATTAAATTGTGTATATATATATAAAAGAATAAATTGTTTAAATAAAATTCATGGAAGTACACCAAAAAACACTACACAAAGAAGGAACCATAAGTGAAACCATGGACTATAGTTAGTAATACTAGTATAAAAAATGTGCCATCATCAATTATAACAAATGTTTCACACCAAGGGAAGGTGATAACAATAGAGTGGTATATAAGAATCCTATATTACACACACGATTATTCTGCAAACCCAAAACTACTCTAATAAAGAAGCATAAACCAACCAACCAACAAAGCAATGCAAGGTTATTGGTTCAGAAGTTCGACCATGACTTAGAGAAATCTTTTTAGGGTCTCACAGGCCCATTACAGTATCATGAGGGCCTGATTCTCAACTGCGGCTTTATTAGGGACAAACCCTCTTCTCCACTTGGGTGGTTGTTGAAATCATTCTGCTCCCTGCAGTTTTCTTCTTCACAGTCAACAAGGGAAGAGAGAGAGAATACTGCAAGTCTGCTAATTTGGAGTCTTATATAACATGATGTATTAACACAATGCGATCATGGGAGCGGTATCCCTTAACCTCTGCCATATTCTGTTGGGTACAAGCAAATCGCATGTCCTGCCCCCACTCAAGGGGAGGGGATGACAAAAGGCTTGATCTCCAGGAGGTGGAGATAATAGGGGCCACCTTAAAAATTCGTCCACACCCTACCTCCCATATTTCTGTACATTGGTAGTTAGCACTAGAAACCATAATAAATACAGTTCATTTATTCAGGGAAGAAAAATTTTTAAACGGAGCAGAACCTTGTCTATTGCATTATCTTATGAGATTCACAATGTCTTATTGTGCAGGTACAGTGACGCTGAGACTCATCAGTGGGTTCAGATGGTGTCTGAAAACTCCCTTCAATCTTTGTCCTAATGATTTTGACATTCACTGATAAATTAGAATTTTCAAAATGATGATCTTTCTATATTAATAATTTATTCTGCATTTAATAAGCTGGAATTAATAAAATCTTTTTCCCTTCAATTATCTCTTTGTTGCAAAATACACTCTATAGAGAAAAAGAAGGATAAGTTCTTGATTTCCTGCCTCTATTAATTTTCAGAATAATGAATTCGTGTCATGATATTTATGTTGACCAATGAGAAATTATTTATTTTCTCTTTATTAAAGAAGTTAATGGTTTACAGAACAATCATGCATAAAATATAGTACAGGATTCCCATACACTAACTCACCATAAAAACCTTGCATTGGTGTGGAACATTTGTTACAACTAATGATAGCACATTTTTATAATTGTGCTATTAATTAAAGTCCATAGTTTTACTTAGGGTTCACTGGGTAGTGTAGTTCCATGGATTATTCTTTTAATTTTTGTTAACATATATACAACCTAACATTTCCCCTTTTAATCATATTCTTTCTTCCATCAACTCCAATCTGCTCCTGAAACCCTCCTGGGCATTTTTCATCTCAGTTATTATAGTCTTCAACTCCTGTAATTCTGTTTGGTTCCCTTTTAAAATCTCTACCTCTTTACTAAGAATTTCATATTGTTTATTCATTGTTTTCCTGAAATCCGATAGTTATTCTTCTGTATTTTCCTTCATCTCCTTGAGCATTTTTAAGATCATTTTTTAAAAGGCTTTGGTGTGTTCACGTCCTCATCTTCTCTGTCGGTGTTTTCTGTATTGTTATCTTCTTCCTTTGGATGGGCTTTCATTTCCCATTTCCTTTTTTGTCTTACACGCTTTTCTTGTACATTACATTTTAATATTTTAAAATATTAACTTGCATTTATTTCCTGAGATTTCTGTTTCTTGATTTTGTAAACAGCTGGTGATAAGACAGATTTTCTTGACCCTCAACCCTCGGCCCAAGACGAATGCAGTGTGCAGAAGTTTCCCTGTTTTTCTGGGCCTCTGTCCTATCCTGGGCTTTTGATTTTTGATTGTTTTGGGGTTCCCATGTTTGCAGGAGTTTGGTTGTCCCCTCTATTTCCCAGGAGATAGATATCCCTCTCCTGAGTGTCTGAAGCCAGGAGGCCTTTCTCCCAGACTGTCTCGACAGTTTCTTACACTCCTTTTGTTGTGTCTAGCTGCTTTTGCCTGAAGGCACAAATCTGTCTTTCCTAGCCAAAACAGAACCAAGGACCCGGGAAAAGGTCACAGCCTGGCTCCAAAGTTCCCTGGTGAGGGGTCAGAAAGAGCACCAAAATCTTCTCGGCTGGCTCCCCAAGCTGAGCTTTCCTGGCCTGCCCAGCAAGAGAGCCCTTCAGCTACTTATCCCCTGCAGTCTTAAAGAAGTACAGTGTCTTTAAGTCTCCACTGGGGAGTGGGGAAGTAGACACCATTGGCTGCCATGCAGAGAGAGTAATTTACCCTTTCTTTATTGCAGTGTATCAGCCTCTTCCTCCTGTTCTTCCCTGGATGCTATACAGTGTTCTTCTAACCTCTGGAGTTTCAAAACAGTTTTTTAAGATAGTTCCTGCCTGCTTAATAGTTATTCTGATGGAAGGACTGAGACCTGGAGCTCCTTACTCCACCATCTTCCCACAACCCTCTGACTTCATCTGTCTGCAAGCTGCTTCTGCCTGCAAGGTGAGCTCTGAAAGGGTGAGCCTGAGATGAGTTGCAGGTTGCCACCCAATAGTTTGGCGCCAAGATATAGGCACCCCAGGATGCACATGGGGGTTACTCTGCTCTCTCTGAAACAAGACAAGGGACCCTCTATGAGGGAGCAGGCTGGCTCCATACCACTTCAGCAAGGGGCATGAGCTTCTCCTGTTTTAAGTCTGTGCTTTCTGGATTTTATACTCACCCACTTACTGCAACCCTTTAACTGTTTTCCAGAGCTTTGAGGAAAACGACCTTGACAGTTCTCACTAGTTTTTGAAACATTCTGGTGGAGGAATGGCACTGTGGAGTATGTTATATCACCTTCTTGGTTGACTGGAAGACTACAATTCAATTTCGAAAGCCCGTTGTCAGTTTTTAGGAAAACCTTTAAGTTTATTCAAAGACTTAGTACATAAAACTGTTGGTGGAACTTTACTTCCTGGTGTGAAATGTAGGATTTTAAACTTTTAAAGGTACTTTCTATGGCCATGCTGCTCTTTTATGCTTTATTAACAGCTTCCCTATACTTTATACGCATTTCATTTCTCTTCAAATGTCTTGATAATTTGACTTCTCTACAAAATAACTATAGCCAATGATTTTATAACTGCCTTCTGCACTGATCAAAGTAAAACTAAATGCTATGGCATCTTGGAAAGGTGAAATGTATTACCCACTATCTATTACTTACAAGAAATAATGATTGTGACTTTAGCCTCATCAAATTACTGTATCAGGATATTTCCACAGATAAGGTGAAAATTGCACACTAAAATTTACAGTGGAATTCTTTGACATTTCAGGAGACATTTAAAAAAAAATTATAGTGGCAAGGTAACGCACTTGGCTGCATTTCCAACTACTTGCTTTACTACAATCTATTGCACTCAACATATCAATTACAGAACTGATGGTATTGCAAAAGTGTAGCTGCAAACTGTTTGTGTAACAAGTAATTTTAACTACTTTTGCATACAGTCATGTTAAGGAATCCAAATGAAAATACAAATTTGTAGAATGAATTATTTATTAATTGTCTATTAAAACATGATTGGCCACTATGACATCCACCTTCTTGACAACATAGTACCTGAAACATATTGTAAGTTACCATAAATTATAGATTTTTACGAGAAGATAATGGTAAATGAAAGGAAAAAACCTCATTTATATTATTAAGAAATAAGAAAAGTCAGGAGTTATTCCTCTAGTCAAATAATATTCTTTGAGGATGTACTAGGTGCTAGATGGTATCAGGATCAAAAGTCAGATGTGGGGGTTAAACACAGAACTACCATATGACATGGAAAGTCTACTTCTACATTTAAATGCAAAGGAAATGGAAACCAGTCTCTCAAGCAGATTCTTATACAGCAATGTTTATAGCTGCACTATTTGTAATAGCTGAAAGGTGGGAACAAGCCAAGTGTCCATCAACAGATAAGTGGATACAAAAAATGTGGTATATACACACAATGGAACATTATTCAGCCATAATAAAAACTGAATTTCAGAGACAAGCTGCAACATGGAAAAAACTTGAAGCATTATGTTCAGTGAAATAAGACATATAAGGAGAATTACTGGGTGATGTCACTTTTAAGAGATGTCTAGAAATAACAAATCTGCATAAACAGAATGCAGATTAGAGGGGGAAAGGAGGAAGGTTTGTATATGTTCAGTGGATATAGGGCATATGCAAATAGAAAAAAAATGGGATGACAGATAGTAAAACCAGGTATGCTCTATGAGGCACACAGTGCCACAAATGTTTGCCAATAAAACTGAACTTAGATCTCACCTTTAGCGCCTACTACAACAACAGGGAATATAAGAGATAGAGGAACAAGTTAAATGTCCCCAACAAGAAGCATTTAGACAAATCCAGAACAGGGGGCATTCTATAAAATAAGTAACTGAATTAAAAAAAAATAGATGGGGGGTATAACAAGTGCTGTGTGTATCACAGGACTCAAGAAAATTTTGATATGAGTTCAGTAATATAATATCCAAAGTTGTCTAGTAGGTCAGTAGTAAAGCTTTTGTTTAGTTTATCTTTATTGTTTTTAATAGAAAATTTTGTAATATCCATTTGGGAAAAGGCAGGTATATTACATTGTGTGCATCTAAGGCCTGACTCACAGTTTATAGGGAAAATAAAAAGAAGCCACTGAAACAGAATTCGGCTTGAGGTCTACTAGACACTAGCTACTTTTTGCGACAATGAAGTTTGGATTTGCAGCTATTTCAAATCCATGTGGCCTGTATTCTTCTTCTCTTTGTCCCTTAATAAATTGTGTGTAGTTAGGAAGTCCATATGCTACTAAACCTAAATTTGTTATGTAAAGTCAATGTTATTTTTTTATGCTTTGTGTGTATATATAATCTATGGATAGAGGCTGTAGAAGAGAATATATTTTGATCTAAGCTGAAGTGTAGTGTGTATGTTTGTGTACATGCGTGCTAAATTGTTTAGGATATTTATACTCAGCCAGAGACATTTCAAGGTCTCAGGTCCCTTGGATAAGTGCCAGATATCCAAGGTCCTAAGAGCCAACCAGAAGAATATTAGATTGTTGAATGAGATCTCCCAGTTAGGGGTTGTTTTATTGCTGTTGAATTCCCCTTGGGCATCTTTTGGTAAAGCCCCCCACTGCTTATTGTGCATGGTTGGGTTTTACTGTAAGAAAGACAATAATAAGGGGATTAGGAAAGATGTCTCAACTTAGGAGTTTAATCAACATTAATTTTTAAAGACTACTCCTTGAATCTAAGCTTGGACTACCCAACCATTCTTCAGTGCTCTTGAGTTAAGATTATTATGGGAAGCAGAGGATGGAAAGACTATTTTTGACTGGTATGTTAGAGAATGCTTCATAGAGAATGTGCCTGACAGAGAACAAGAAAATGTAAAGAATAATGCAGCCCTTACAACCTACGGCAATGAGACTGAAGGCCAAAGAGAGGGGAGAAAAAGATGGATCCATGACACTAGCAGATTTGGAACTCAGGCATTCCGCACTGTAAAACAGGGTGCAGCTCTGTTGAATTAACATGAAAATACTGGCCCTGGGGAGAAGAGTTGGCATCATTTAATGGCTTCCCTATTTTGGGTGAAGGGCCCTATCTAGGTGTCATGGTCAGGTTCATGTGTCGACTTGGCCAAGTGGGGGTACCTGTTCGTCTAGTTGGGCAAGTGCTGACCTGTCTTTCACTGTGAGGACATTTCATAGAATTAAGTCATGAGCATGTTGGCTACATCCACAGCTGATTCCATTTGTAATCAGCCAACAGGAGTGTTTCTTTAATGAGTGATGCTTAATCTAATCACTAGAAGCCTTTTAAGGAAGATTCAAAAGAAACAGGCTCTCTTCCTGCTTTGGCCAGCGAGCCTCTCCTGTGGAGTTCTTCCAGAACCTCCATCGGAATCATCAGCTTCACAACCTGCCCTATGGATTTTGGACTCTATGTTCCCACTGTTACGTGAGACACTTTTATAAATTTTGTATCTATGACTATTTCCTGTTGATTCTGTTTCTCCAGACAGCCCTAACTAATATAACTTGGTACTAGGAGTGGTTCTTAAGAAACAAAATCTTTAAAATGGTTTTTTATAAATGGTTTTCTACTCTGACTGGACTCAAAGGCACTAAGGACTCTAATTCCCATAATCAGAATGACATTCCCAACCCATGGAGTGAGTTGGCAAAGAGATAGTCAAAATATTACCATTCAATTCTTCTAATGCTTCACTTGTACAAAACCAGGCTCTGGGGGATAATGTATTTGACACCTTTACAGAGTTTTGTGGAAATAGAAAGTATAGAGATGTTGGCTGGTGGTTGTTAAATACACTGTATGCATTAATGAGTGAAAGGGATGAGCTTAAGGCTTCAAAGGAGAAGCTTAAGTGCCGTCTGACAGATGTAGACATTTCTGTGAGTGTCATAAAGGAAAATCTTATTTCCTGTAGCCATACAGGAAATACTTGAGATCTCCAAAAATCAGACTCAGAATCTTAATGTTAGAGGAGCAACTTTACAATGTAAATTCAAATCTCAATCTTGGATGGTGTCTGCTCTTAAAGTGAGGGCATTGATTGGAAAGGAGTGGGGCCCTGAAAAATAGGATGGCGACATATGGATGGATAATGATGTCAGTAGTGAGGTTGAAACCCTAGGTCATGTTGAGTCTTCTCTAGGTAACTCTGTAATAGTCTGCCCTGAGGACATAGCTGCCCCATCTCCAGCCTGCCTTAAGGAGTTGGCCACCCAAACTCCACCTGAAGGGATTAGCCTTAGAGTGATTAACCTTGTTTCACCAGATGAAACTGCAAATGAATGCCCTGAAGCAAATGACTTGAAAGAGACTTTTAATTCTTTTCATGACCCTCCCCCACCACCTCTCATTTCTTCCAGAAGAAATAACTAGACTATAACTAGACTAGACTAAAATCCCAACAGGCCCCTAAAGGTGAGGTACAAAGCATCACACATGAGGAGGTATTTTATACTCCAAAAGAACTATGTGAGTTTTCCAATTTATATAGACAGAAATCAGGGGATTATGTGTGGCAATGGATTTTAAGGGTGCGGGATAATGGTGGAGGAATATAAGGTTGGATCAGGCTGAATTTATTGATATGGGCCCACTAAGCACAGATTCTGCATTCAGTGTTATAGCTCGAGGGGTTAGAAAAAGCATTAACAGTTTGTTTGGATGGTTGGTTGAAATATGGATCAAAAGGTGGTCGACATTACCTGAGGTTGAAATGCCAGAACTGCCCTGATATAGTGTAGATAAAGGGATCCAGAGGCTTAGAGAGATTGGAATGTTAGAGTAGATTTATCATGCAAAGCCTGCTCTTACACCCCAGGAATGTCTGGAGGATGCACCTTTTACCAGAACAGTGAGAAACAAATTTGTGAAACTAGCACCATCATCCCTGAAGAGCTCTATAGTTGCATTTCTCTGTAGGTCAGAGAACTACAGAGAACTGCTGTCACTGAGCTGGAATCCCTAAACACAATGGGGATGACCGGATCCTGAATTAGCAGAAGTCAGGTGGCAGCACTTAATCACCAAAGACAAAGTGGACGTGGCTATTATAATAGACAGCAACCTCAAAGCAGGAGTCAAAATAATTTGACCTGCAGAGATTTGTGGCATTGACTAGTAAATCATGGAGTACCTAGAAATACAATAGATGGGCAATCTACTAAGTTCTGGCTTGAGCTGTATAAACAAAAGAATTCTAGGTCAAGTGAACAAAAGTCTAACTTGAATTACAAAAAAACAGTCACGGCCGCTTAATCAATTCCCAGACTTGAGGCAGCTTACAGACCCAGAGCCCCTTGAATGAAGGGGAAGCCAGGTCTCTTTGGGGGAGAACCCTGTTACATTACCACAAATCTGTACTGTTAATCTTCCTCCAAGCCTTCCCCAAGGAGACTGATGACCTTTTACCAGGATAACTGTGTATTGGAGAAAAGAAAATGGTCAGCTATTTGGGGAATTATTAGACACTGGTTCAGAAGTTACATTAACTCCAGGGGACCTAAAATGTTACTCTGTCCCACCAGTCAGAGTGGGGACTTATGAAAGTCAGGTGATTGATGGAGTTTTAGCTCAGGTCCATCTCACAATGGATCCAGGGGGACCCTGAACCCATTCTGTAGTTATTTCCCCACTCCAGAATGCATAATTGGAATAGACATACTGAGCAACTGGCAGAATCCCCACATTGACTCTAACTCGTGCAGTGAGGGCTATTATGGTGGGAAAAGCCAAGTGGAAGCCACTAGAACTTCTCCTACCTAGCAAAATAGTAAATCAGAAGCAATACCAGATTCCTGGAGGGACTGCAAAGATTACTGCCACTCTTAAGGACTTGAAGGATGCAGAGGTGGTGATTCCCACCACATACCCGTTAACTCTCCTATTGGGCCTGAGCAGAAAACAGAAGGGTCTTGGAGGATGACAGTGGATTATCATAAGCTCAACCAGGTGATAACTCCAATTGCGGCTGCTGTTCCAGATATGGTATCATTGCTTGAGCAAATCAATACATCCCCTGATGCCTGGTATGCAGCTATTGATCTGGCAAATGCTTTTTTCTCAATAGCTATCAGTAAGGACCACCAGAAACAGTTTACTTTCACTGTCCTACTTCAGGGGTATATCAACTCTCCAGCCCTATGTTATAATCTTGGGGATCTTGATCATTTCTCCCTCCCACAAGACATCACACTGGTCCATTATATTAATGATATTATGTTGATTGGACCTAGTGAGCAAGAAGTAGCAGCAACTACTTTAGACTTACTGGTAAGGTATATGCGTGTCAGAGGATACGAGATAAATCCAACAAAAATACAGGCACCTTCCACTTCAGTGAAATTACTAGGTGTACAGTGGTGTGGGGCATGTCAAGATATCCCTTCTAAGGTGAAGAATAAGTTGCTGCATGTGGCCCCTTGTACTACCAAAAAAAGAGGCACAATGCCTAGTTGGTCTCTTTGGGTTTTGGCGACAACATATTCCTCATTTGGGTGTGCTACTCCGGCCCATTTGTCGAGTGACCAGAAAAGCTGCTAATTTTGAGTGGGGACCTAAACAAGAAGAGGCTCTGTACAAGGTGCTCTGCCACTTGGGCTATATGATCCAGCAGATCCAATGGTGCTGGAAATGTCAGTGGCAAATAGAGATGCTTTTTGGAACCTTTGGCAGGCCCTTATAGGAGAATCACAATGCAGACCCTTAGGATTTTAGAGCAAAGCCTTACCATCTACTGCAGATAATTACTCTTCTTTTGAGAAACAGCTTTTGGCCTGCTACTGGGCCTTAGCAGAGTCCGAACACTTAACCTTGGGCCACCAAGTTACCATGAGACCTGAGTTGCCTATCATGAGCTGGTTGTTGTCTGACCCACCAAGCCATAAAGTTGGGCATGCGCAGCAGCACTCCATTATAAAAATGGAAATGGTATATACGAGATAGAGCCAGAGCAGGTCCTGAAGGCACAAGTAAGTTACATGAGGAAGTGGCCCAAATACCCATGATTTCCACTTCTGCCACATTACCTTCTCTTTCCCAGACCAGAACTATAGCCTTTTGGGGAGTTCCTTATAGTGAATGGACTAAGGAAGAGGAAACTTGGGCCTGGTTTACAGATGGTTCAGCATGACATGCAGGTACACCCGAAAGTGGACAGCTGCAGCACTACAATCCCTTTCTGGGGTGTCCTTGAAGGACAGTGGTGAGGGGAAATCCTCCCAGTGGGCAGAACTTCAAGCATTGCACCTGGTTGTTCATTTTTCTTGGAAAGAGAACTAGCCAGAGGTGCGTTTGTATACTGATTCAGGGGCTGTTGCTAATGGTTTGGTTGGATGGTCAGGGACTTGGAAAGACCATAATTGGAAAACTGGTGACAAAGCAGTCTGGGGAAGAAGTATGTGGATAGACCTTTCTGAGTGGGCTAAAAATATGAAGATATTTGTGTCCCATGTGAATGTGCACCACAGGGTGACTTCAGCAGAGGAAGGTTTTAATAATCAAGTGGATAAGATGACCCCATTCTGTGGATACCAGTCAGCCTCTTTCTCAAGCAACTGCTGTCATTGCCCAATGAGCTCATGAACAAAGTGGTCTTGGTGGTAGGGATGGAGGTTATGCATGGGCTCAGCCACATGGACTTCCACTCACCAAGGCTGACCTAGCTACAGCCACTGCTGAGTGCCAATCTGCCAGCAGCAGAGACCACACTCAGCCCGAGATATAGAACCATTCCCTGAGGTGACCAACCAGCTACATGGTAGTAGGTTGATTACACTGGACCACTTCCTTCATGGAAGGAGCAGTGATTCGTTCTAACTGGAATAAACACATACTCTGGATATGAGTTTCCTTTCCCTGCAAGCAATGCTTCTGCCAAAACTACCATCTGTGGGCTTACAGAAGGCCTTATCCATCGTCATGGTATTCCATATAGCATTGCTTCTGATCAGGTAACACACTTCACAGCAAATGAAGTGCAAGAATGGTCACATGTGCATGGAATTCTCTGGTCTTACCATGTTCCCCATCATCCAGAAGCAGCTGGATTGATAGAACGGTGGAATGGCCTTTTGAAAACTCAACTAAGTGGCAATATCTTGAAGGGCTGGGGTAATGTTCTCCAGGAAGCTGTGTATGTTCTGAGTCAGCATCCACTGTATGGTGTTGTTTCTCCCATAGCCAGGATCCATGGGTCCAGGAACCAAGGGGTGAAAATGGGAGTGGCACCACTCACTATTACCCCTAGTGATCCACTAGAAAAATTTTTGCTTCCTGTCCCTGTGACCCTGAGCTCTGCTGTTCTACAGGTTGTAGTTCCAAAAGGGGGAGTGCTCCCACCAGGAGAACAACAATGATTCCATTGAATTGGAATCTAAGACTGCCACCTGGTCACTTTGGGCTGCTCATGCCTCTGGATCAACAAGCCAAGAAGGGGATTACATTACTGGCTGGGGTGATTGACCCTGACTATCAGGGGGAAGTAGGACTGCAACTACATGATGGAGGTAAAGAAGAAGTTTCCTGGAATATAGGGGATCCCCTAAGGTGTCTTTTAGTAGTACCATGCCCTGTGATTAAAATCAATGGAAAACTGCAGCAACCCAATCCCCGCAGGACTACCAATGGCTCTGAAACTTCAGGAATGAAGGTTTGGGTCACTCCACCAGGCAAAAACCACAGCCAGCTGAAATGCTTGCTGAGGGTAAAAGGAACATGGAATGGGGAGTGGAAGATGGTAGTGATAAATATGAACTATGACCACGTGATCAGTTACAGAAATGAGGACTGTAATGCTGTTTTGTTCATGTTATACTATTTAAGTTGTAAGATATCAAGTTTAAGAATGAATGTTACCCAAGGACTTGCACCCTATTCTGGAGAGATTAAATGTGTTTCCGGTTATATTTAGAATAGTTAAGTATTGTTAGGAGAGAAGAAAAAATGTGTTTTATTTCTTTCTATTTAGAAATTAGATATGATTTAAGGTGTATAGCTGCCAAGTTGACAAGAGATAGACTGTCATGGTCAGATTCATGTGTCAACTTGGTCAAGTGGGGGTACCTGTTTGTCTAGTTGCGCAAGTGCTGGCCTGTCTTTCACTATGAGGACATTTCATAGAATTTAGTCATTATCACATTGGCTACATCCACAGCTGATTCCATTTGTAATCAGCCAACAGGAGTGTTTCTTTAATGAGTGATGCTTAATCTAATCACTGGAAGCCTTTTAAGGAGGATTCAGAAGAGACAGGCTCTCTTCCTGCTTTGACCAGCGAGCCTCTCCTGTGGAGTTCTTCCAGAACTTCCATCGGAATCATCAGCTTCACAACCTGCCCTACGGATTTTGGATTCTATGTTCCCAAGGTTACGTGAGATACTTTTATAAATTTTATATTTATGAATATTTCCTGTTGATTCTGTTTCTCTTGAGAACCCTAACTAATATACTAGGTAACTTCAATGCAATTTGTTTTCTCAGGTGAGTGATGTGTTTTCTGTATATGTGTGTTAACTGTTATTGAAGTTATGAGGTATGTTTTTCCCCAGATTTGCTCCAGAATAGACTTTGCTTTAAAATTATAATAATCGTTATTGCAGCCATTCATCCTGTGCACTTTTCATCAACAAAAATTCTGGAGTTACAAATTTTAGAATAATTAAGATAATACCTGGAAAAGAAAGACTGATGTTTGGTGTGGCTGACGAGTTACTACTAACAGTATAAGAGAAAAGCATTGAGTTCTTAAAATGCTTGCCAGAATTAACCTATTATTTTTTCTTATTCATGAATTAATTTTTAAAATTCATGCCATAGCTTTACTATATGCAATGCACAGTAGTAGGTAAAACATAATAATAATTAAATCCTAATGTATGAAACTGCCTAGAAAGCTTCCAACATAGGATTAATAGTTAATAAACACTCCTTTTCTACATGTCAATTTTTTCCTGACCTATACGTCTGCTCACAAGGCAAACTGAATTTCAGTTCCCCATTTTTTTCTGTTTTTCCATGGAAATCTACTCTTCGTATCTTCGAAATTATTTTACAAGTCTTGTCTAACAGAAATTCTGAATATATGTGGTAAAATATAAGTATTCTGAATATATATATATTAAAATTAAATGCATACATCTTAGTATCTATCGACCCATACATGCCATCAGCATTTTTCTCCTAAGCAAATGACCTAACTGGGGTTGAATGAAGCAAAACTTTTGTTTTCCAGAAAACTGGCATAACAATTCAAATAAAATATAATTAGTCACCTTGAGAATACAGAAGTTGATGAACCCTAGACTTAGAGGAGATTAATATTTCATAAACCAGTTCTATGCTAAATATTTTTAGAAGTCTTAGTGAATTTTTCAAGAGAATACAAATTACTAAAATTAATTCAAAAAGCAGCAGAAATTTAATATGAATTAATAAACTAGTGATGAAATTGAAAAGTTGTTTATAAATTAATTCCAAAAATATGCCTGACTTAGACTATTTTAAAGAAGAGGACCTTTAAATGGGTCAGAGCTATTAATCCCCTTGATATTTAACTGTCCCAGAACATAAGAAATTATAGCTTCATTTTATATATGTAGCATTACTCTGAGCCCCAAACCTGACAAATATAGCTCAGAAAAAGATACATCACATTTGTGAATACAGATGTCTGATTTTTTAATTGAAATTCTATTACAAGAAGAATATATTGTACTTGAAAAGAAACATAGTCACTGAATATACAGATACGGGCTTATTCAGGAATGCAGAGATTAAACTTTTAAGAAATCTGTTACCATAGTCCAACAACAGCAATCCAAAGGGGAAAAACTGAAATATCAATCTACTTAATAGAAATCAAAAAAAGGTCTAGGTAAAATTCAATGTTCATTCCAAATTTTTAAAATTTTTGATAAAATGGAAATCTAAGATATCATCTTCACATATTATGAATGCAATTTTTCAAGGCAAACTATGCAAAGAATACCTCCATCATTTTTCCCAAGTCCCTGACAGAGAAGGCTAACCCAACTCAGCGTGCTTTCTCCCAGAGACCACGTGAGATCTCACAACTAGTTTCAAGAAATATCTACAAGCAGCCAATAATAGCAGATCAAATTTGATACTTCTAAAGATACCATTTTACCATCCTGTAAATAGTTTCCCATTAAGGTCAAGAGCAAAATGAGATATCACAATCAGTCCAGTCATTTTATGCTTTTCTACCAGCACTACCCAATGGAATTAGATGGGGAAAAATTAAATTAGAGAAAAAAAGCTGAAAATAAAGAAAGCAAATTCAGAGTTTATTGTTGGTATTTTGATGATCTACTAGAATGACCTAGGAAAATAAACAAAATAAAGCAAAAAAATTCTGGCTGATTTTAAAAATGAATAATTTGGCTGACTGCAAAATAAAGACATAAGAAATTTGATATTTCTTGTATATTAAAAACTATGATGATTGAGCAAATATCACTGATATCTTCCTCGTTTGGTACCTTATATATATTCAGGGTGAGGTTGAATTTGAGGCTTTTTGTAAAATTATGGGCAGGATTCTCTTTAAGAATAAGAAAGAAGACATTCTGTTCTGGCATGTGGAAAGGAGCTGATAGTTTCCCTTAACTTAATTGATATTATTTTTCTTTCACTTATTAAGTAATATTTCCTCATAATTTTCAAAACAGTTTATATATGTGTTACAGTGTTACATCCTGTTGACTGTTAAATTACAGTGTTACATCCTGTTGACTGTTAAATTAAATCCCTCAAGGTCAGACCGATGCTTTCCATCTTTGTATGCTCAAGACTTAGTACTATGTATTGCTTTGTACATAGAAGGTCTTATTTAAATGTTTTGTGAATTAATAGAAAAAATATTGTTTTCTTTGATGAAGATTTCTCTACCCATGACACCGAGATGGAGCTGTGGGCAACATTTATCCCTCTTTTGTAACACAAAAGAGTTTAAACCATATTGCTGGTAATGCCACAGGTGTACTAAATCTGCCTTTTAGGTGGTTTAGAGAAAGGAAGACTTTGGAGTAATGGAATCAGTAGTTGGAGGCTCTAAGTTTTCCTCATGCATATTTAGGACCCCAGGAGGCTTCCTGTCACTGTGTCTTTTGATGAACCATCCAGGTGCCATGGGTTAGTCATAAGAATGTTTAATAGCTTTAGAGGGAAAAAAAAAGCAAACTTTCATCTTCTGTCTTTCTCATCTCTGTCAGACTTTCCAAAGCAGTGTGGTCTGGAAAGAATATTCATCTTTCTTAATTGTTTTCTCTGTTTCATTTATTCCTTGCTAATTGCATTGGAATGCCTGTCCTAGGTTACATTTACATTTGGTTACAAGACAGAATGAAATGTGAATGGCTTAAACAAATGAGGGTTAATTTGGGTCAGCTAAGAGCACAAGGGTAAGGCATCCATCCACCGCCAAGGGGGCAGAACAATGTCAGATGGGGTGTAAGTTTTGTTTCTATCCTCCTGCTCTGTCATCCTCAGCATGTAGATTTTACCCTGGTGTCACAAGATGATGGCTTCACTTCTTGGCATCAGGTCCCTGTTCCAGGTAGAAAGAAGAGGAGAGGAGATGGCCAGGCGGCAAGAGGCTGAAGGAGTATGACATCCAGTCTGGATTCTTGTCATAAATGTTCCCAGACATTCAAACCAGAGGTTTCTTATGGCTCACTGGCCAGAAATGGGGCACAGGCCATCACTAGCTGCCAGAGTTTGGAGAAGTGAGTTTTCAGTTTCCTTCTTTTATTGTAAAAGAATGCAAAACTATTGGAATAGCTTTTAGGAAGTCAGATCTATAACCATTCTTGCTTAAGGTCAATATAGCACCCTCTGAATAAGGATACAGTTAGAAGTGAAAATATGTTTCTTCTTCTCTGCTATATGAAATCTAAGTTTAGAATTGTTAATACATTTTGGGAACAAAAAGGAGACTGGCCTTGGCCTGTTGTAAAACTGTAATGATACTGGGCAAGATAAGATGAAAAAACATGTGTGACAAATAGAGAACATGCAGGAAGTGCCATTCAAGATCATTTGCCTCTCCCGGTAAGACTCCTTCTTTTCAATCCCTTTAACTTCCCTTTGGTTATCAAAAGGTCTGGTTATCCTTTTGGTTTTGGAATCAGTTTAATTTTTCAAAGCCTTGTGAAAATCTGTTTCTTTCTTCAAGTTAGGTTTCAATGAGGACTTTAGCTAAGTAATAATGAGGGAAAGAAAATGAGCTCAGATGTACACGAGGCACACAGGAGGCCAGGTACTTTTCTAACCTTTAAGTTGACTAACTCATTTCATTCTAAAAGCTCTTATGAGGTAGATGTGATTATCTTCATTTTAGAGATGAGGGAACAGGGAAGTTAAGAACCTTGCTGAGGACCACAGAGATGGCAAGTGGCAGAGCAGGGGTTCCACTCCCTCTTCGACCCTGAATCTGTGGAGATGACCACTACGCTCTCCTGCCCCTACTGCCATCAATAATATCCTCTGATATTCTGCCACGCGGTCTCTGAACCATTTCACTTTACACCATGCCAGCTAGAAGACCGCTCATGTATTCGAGTAAGCCCTAGCAGCCATAGCTGGAAGCTTTGTGAAAACCTACTTCACTCTGTGAAGGCAGCAAAAGAGGCTGCCTGCCCTTTAAACGATATGGTCAAAATGCTCTGTCTACACAGGGAGACATCAGGTGTCCAGTCACGCCAGCTCTGACACCCGTAATAGTTCCATTTTTTTGAACCCCACTTTCTTTTTTAGAAAATGTAATAATAGGATAACATGATAGATCAGGGCTTCATGGCTTTAAAGCTGTGTAATTCCACTATCTGGCAGTTGTCCAAGGGCGTTGGGTAGAGCCACACTTCATTTATTTTGGACAAATGATAATTTTTCCTAGAAGCGCACGGACACACGCAGACATACACTGCACCGCCAACAAGAACGCTGCTTCCCAAACCGCCTCTCTAGAAGTGACATAGTGTTGGCACAATACGGAACTTGGTAAAGTCCAGATTTTCTAGGTCTAGGGTGTCGCTGAAATGATAAAATTTAGGGACTTAACACGTGAAGTTTTTCTTTATATGTATGGTTCTTCAGCTCTTGAAAAGTAGTTCTTATGCAAGAAGCCGATGAAACGTTTAGATCCTTTCCTAAGAAACATGTGCATGCATACACAAATACCTTTTCACAGAACCCCCAAAGCTCACTCGAGCTTTCCAGGTTAAAAACTTCTCTGTTGCAGAGTTTTTGTGAAAATACTTATTTTATTTCTTTGAAGATATAATTTTTAGATTTCTCTCCTCTCTACCAAATTTTCACTTAACCCCATATCTAAAGTGAGCTGAATTTTGCAGTGCATCTATTGAAAAAAAATAATTTGGTTAGACTGAAATACAAAATAAAGAATAATAGAGAAAAAGGGAAATCTTACTGCAATGTTTATTCTCAACCCTACACAACGAGTGACTTGTTTTATTTGGGAAATTATGATTCTTTCTGTTACCATTATATCAGCCTCCTCCCTAAATTTAACATGTCAGTCTATTAGTGCCTAATAGATACAACTATTGCTATATTATTTTTATCCGAATGCTAATAATTTTCCACAAATCAAGTTTGGGTACTTATATTTTATGTACATACTTTTAATTTACTCAAAATCTCTTAAATTTCTTAAACCCCAATCATATACATTAATACCATATACTACATAATATAACATTTGTTAGTCAAAATGTTATAAATAAAATAGTCAAATCAAAATTTGAAGGACAGAGGAGCTTAAACAAATAAAAACAATAATATCAACATAAACCTGAGTTAATTGCTTGCCTGAGAAGGGAGAGACAGTGTCATTCAAAAGTAAGTTCAGTGGGCGGGCCAAGGTAGTTCAGCAGATAGAGTTCTTGCCTGCCATGCTGGAGACTCATGTTTGATTCCTGGTGCCTGCCCATGCAAAAGAAAAAAAAAAGACAGTTCAGTGACAGATAAGTTCTGAAATACAGAGGGACCAGTCTCTCTAGAACATCAGCTAGTTCCATCCCCCTATCCCATGTTGTCAACAGCCCCTTCCAACATGAAAAAGCTAGAATGGGCATACCCCAAATACCCCAAAGAATGGGAAAAAGATCAAAGGTGATGGTGAAGTTATAATAGAGAAGGTAGGTCTAACAAATGAGTATGACTGTATGACTGCTGAATCATTATATGGATATTTCTTTCAGTCTCCAGTATCTTAGAGCAGCTGAAAGTAAAAACCTAAAATAGTGGAATTGCAACCCATACCAAACACTGAAATCTGTTCTACAACTAATTATTGTAATATGCTTTGAAATTCATTTTTGTGTATATATGTTATTTTTCACAAAAAGAAAAAAGTCGATTGTGTTGATAAATGCACAGCTATATGATGAAAAAAATTAATGTAATCATGCACTGCATTAAAAGACAGGGAATTTAAAATCTTATATTTAAATTTAAAAATCTTAAGTGCTACATGTATATCTGGCAACAGAATACATTTTTTTAAAAAAATCCATGGAACTACACTGCACAGCGAACCCTAAGTTTAAACCATGGACTACAGTTAATAGTACAATTATAAAAATAAGCTAACACCAATGTAAGGTATTAAGAATAGGGTGGTATATGGGAATTCTGTATTTTATACATGATTATTCTGTCAACCCATATCTCTAATAAAGAAAAATTACCATGGTATTCACACACACACCAAAAAAATCCATGAGACTATACAAGTGAACCCTCATGTAAATCATGGATATAGTTAATAGTATAACTATAATAATATTATTTCATCAATTGAAACTAATATATTACACTAATATAAAATGTTAATGGTAGAGAAACTGCATGTGCAAGGGGAGTATATGGGAACTCTGTACTTTCTCCATGATTTTTCTGTAAACCTACAACTTTTCAAATAACTTTAAAAAGTAAGTTCAATGAACCTCTCTGTTTAAAAGTACAAGGGCTAGGTCAGAGTAAACAAAGGAAGCTTTGCTCAAATAAGGCAGGATACTGAAGGCCATCTTTCCGTTGATCAAGGAGAGGGTTCTGGGTCTCCTTTGGGATGGGCTTGCTGCTGTTCTGGTTTATGCCGGGAAAGCATGGGCACAAGCTTCAGAGGAGAGCTGCGTAAGGGGCTACAGAGCTCCACGTCTACCACAGGCATTTTTACATGCACAGATTTTTCTCATCAATGCAATAACATACAATTTTACAATTTCCTAATGATTAGAAAACTCTTGCCAAAACAGATTATCAAGACAACTTGGGCAAAAAGTAAATCATCCCACTCTTTCCCCCATAGTTTAATCTCATACAAAAAGAGAATCCATTTAAAGTGCCCAGCTCATCTTCCCATATCAACTTCCTTATGTCTTATTTTTCTCCCTTTTATTGGAGTTGTTCAGTTCCGGAACTAAAGCCCATGGCACACAATAGTCTTTCAAACATACACTGACAGAGACTTGGGACTGGAGATTTTGATAGGTAGTCTGGACCAGAAAAAAAAAAGCATTGTTCTTATTGGTTTTATCAGAATTTCCTTTGTTTCAAAGCATTTTGATTGTAATCAAGGTTTGAAATCTCACTGGTCATTCATTTTTCAAGATGGAAAACAAGGGAAAAGAAAAGGTGAATAGCAACATTTCAATTCAGCATATAAGGAATGTCATCTTCAGCCTAAGCCAGAGTTTTTTTCCTGATTCTCCTGACTCTGGGGTATGTTGTAACAGTAGAGAAGAGGGTCAAAGCTGCATCATTTTTGCAGTCCCGGCAGCACACTGAGTCAAAAACAGTGACTGCCCTTTTAGGCGCAGACCTATGGGTGGGGTGCTTTGATGAGGTTGTTTCAGTGGAGATGTAACCCCCCCCCACCACCCAATTCAGGATGGGTCCTAATCCTTTACTAGAGTCCTTTGTAAGGATAAAAGACAGAAATAGCCCAGAGAGCACGGAGAGAGAAACACACAGAGAAGTTTGGAGAGAGCTTAGAGCAAAAGTCCCCAGAGAGAGCTAAGAGAGAAAAGCCCTGGAGACGCTGAGAGAGGACCCACAGACGTTCAGGGAGCAGGCCACTGGAACCAGAAGCTGAAAGCAACAAGACCCTGGAGCAAAGGATCAACAGATGCTAGTCATGTGCCTTCCTCCTTGCCATCTGACAGGAACCCCCCATGCCAGCCTGTCTTCAGAGTCCAGTATCATCCTACTGATGCCTTCACCGGGACATTTTCATGACCTTAGAACTGTAAATTTGTAAACTAATAAATCCCCATTGTAAAAACCAACCTATTTCTGGTATATTGCATTCTGGTAGCTTTAGCAAACTGAAACTTAAGGGATATCTATCTATAGGATAACAATGGATTTTAAGATAACATCATGCTGTAGTTGGACAGTCTTAGTAATTTCTCTATCCTTAGCTGCCAGCACAGGGGCAGTATTTTGCACAGTAAGGGCACAGCAAAAATGTGTTGAGTGATTGTTTTGTATAGTTATTGCTGATATTTGTCCAGTGGTATCTCTTGGGTCGCATGAAGTTTGCACCCCAGGGTAAAATGGATGGAGATGGTGAAATATAAGTGCATGTTGTTGTGAGCAAATATAGATTGCAATGATTTACCGTGCAACGTGTGGTCATACCTATTAATTAATCAATTAGTTAGCAAGATTAACTGAGGGAAAGAATCCTACTATTATCAATATTTAAATTAGTAAGTTAGGATGGGCTGCGGTGGCTCAGTGGCAGAGTTCTTGCCTGCCATGCTGGAGAACTGGGTTTGATTCCCAGTGCTTGCCCATGTTTAAAATAAATAAATTAGTAAGTTATTTTTCTAAAACATTTATTGAACAGGTAAATAGTTGTTAGTCACCACTTACACTTTCCCACTGTGAAATGTTTTGGTAAAGTTATGGGATAAAAGTTCACGTTCTTGAATTAAATCCTCTGCCTTTTCATTTCTGGACAAGTATTTGAAATGTCTTAAGCAAAAACGTTTGAAAGGTCTTGGAGAGGCCAATCAGGGTCACTCTGATTCAGAATTTCAGTGTAGGCAATTTGCTTGCTAACAGAGTAAGCTGCTTTACAATTGAGTAACTAAGAACCATTGATCCCAAAGCCAAAGGTCATCAAGCAGAAATCAAGACCAATTTTCTTAGCTTATCAGAGTCTTATTGTTAAAGGCATTCAGGGACTGGGTAAATAGTGAGGGATGAAATCAATATGAAAATCGCTCTGGTCTTAAGTCAGATTTCATTTGGACCCCTATGAGATTATCTCTGGAATCATCTTGTTCTTGTAGAAGTATCTCGTAGACAAATTTTGGTAGGTTTTAAACTTTTGGCCTCTACTCTAGAGTCCTCCACAGGCAGTTACCATGACAATTCATTGAATTTTTTTGGTGGGGGGGGTCTCAGGGAGGGGAGGAGAGATCCAGCAAAGAGTTTACTGCAGCTCACCTCTCTTTCTTCAATCATAAGGGCCCCTGCTCCATTTCTCCAGCCAGTACTGGCCCATGAGAAACCTTAGAGAAACATTGCTTCTGAGGAACAATCAGATATATATTGAATGTGAGGGATGTCTTGGAGGCAAAGCACTGAAAGGGAATAAATAAGAGAGGAAAGTTAAGTATTGCTAAAATGAAATAGAAACCAGACAAACCAACTATTTTCTGCCAACCTACCCCTCCCCTCTATCCATTAAAGAAATACAAGGAGAGAGTAGAACTGACAGAACAAGCTGATCCCAAGCTAGCAACTCTGTCCCCAAATATGGATAAGATTAGATTAAATCCATGTATCTACTGAAAGAAAAAAAAAAAAAAGAAAATATAAATTTCTGCTGATAAAAAGGCTCTTCACAAAGGCATACATGAATATGAAAAAGTGTAATATAGCACTCCAAACTGGGTAAAATGTCCTCAAACAAATATTTGTATATATGAAAGAAATACTTTGAATCATAAAAATAAGCACTAAAAATGGAAATGAATTTTAAAAACAGACAATAAGAGAGTTAACTGAACCCAATCCTTTTAAATAGGTATTTTTTATTGCCATTGTAGGGGTATGAGCAAAGCTTTTCTGAAATATTTTAGATTTATTGTAGAATTGAGCAAATGAGTAAATGTGTTGATGTTACCGGGAGCCAGGGTATGTGAAGGGACACACAAATATGGGAAAGGGAGAGACGAAGAAAAAATCCTGTGGGAATGGACTGGAATTGGAGTTATCAGTGTGAATTCGGGATTAATAAGGTGTTTTTGTGTATCTATGTGTATACATATTTGTGTACGTATGTGTATATGTAAATGTATATGCATGTGCATGTGAATCTGTGGTTATGTGTGTGTGTGTATACATATTTGTAGACGTGTGTAGGAAAATGCATATATACACACATGCATATATTTCCTCCTCTTTCCTGTAAAAGGACAAAGAAACAATGGCAACCCAATACCACGTGTTCGTTTAGTGCTGAGATCTTGTTCTTCGGTAATATTTCCCACTAAAAGTAACTGGGGCTAATAAAACTGCTGATACCAGGGCTTGCACAGGACAGTTCAAAGATAAGCCTGAGACATCTTGTTATGTAAGAAAGTGCTATATTATAATAATAATAATAATTAGAGGACGATGCAGATGTCAGAGTTAAACAGACTCCTGCTGGCCCAATCTGGGACGGTTTGAGCAGCAAAATGATTAAGTACAGTAACAACGTTAAATCACTGAAAAAACAGAACGCATTTTCTAGTGCTGATTATAAATAAATAAGTGGGGAGAAGAGAGGTCTCTTGCTTACAGTAGCACTTCATGTGCCAACTGATAAATGTGGAGGGAGTGCTGGGAATCTCTGGTTGGAGTTCCAGCAGAGAGCGCTGGTGAAAAGCCACGCGCAGTCTGCTCCTGCCCGGGGTTGGCGGGTGAGCTAGGGGCTGAGCTGGGGGCCAGGGAGCGGCCTGCGGTCCTGCCCTGAGGAGCGCGGGTCCTCGCCGCGACTGCCCTCTGGTCCCCCATCCCCGCCTTGAGGCCGCGGAGGACCCTGCCTCCCCTCCGTCGGTGCTGTCCCGATGTTGCCGGCCTCTCGGAACCTGGAGCCAGGCCGCAGCGCGATTTTCCTGCCCACACCTGCGGGTAGTCGGGCGCGGCTGGGAGAGGTTCCCGAGAGCCGCCCAGAAGGCGCGTCTGCATGCACTCAAGCTCCGCCGCCGCTTCAGGCCTTGGAGCCGTGCGGGTCCTGGACCTGGGGTGACCGCCCCGTCCCAACTGCACCGAGATGCCACCTGGTCCCAACAACTAAGGCCTTCCCGGGCATGGAAGGTGAGTGGAGCTCTGGACGCTGGAAGAGTTAAGTGGGCTGTGGTTGGTTAGTCTTCCAGACCTTGCCGGATACTGGAAGAGTGACATAGATTAACTTGCCACATTTGTCCGATAAAAGGTGCTTACCACCCTTTGAGAAGATTTACTGGCCGTTTATAGGTCTCTGTATATAATAAGAAAACAGCTGCTATCGATCCACCACCCCCAAGCTTTTAAATGAAAACTTTTGCCACATCTGGGCTTTCTACGTGTAAAGAGGTCGCTGCCGTATGATAAAGTAGAGTTAGGAAATCACGCGACGTGTAATGCCCATTTGTTAGGGGAAAAAAAGAGTCTTCTGGAACTGGCTTAGAAATGGAATTCAGACTGCCCCTGGAAGCCATTCCTGGACCAGTACACGTCTGCGCCTGTTCTGTGGGTGAGAGGACAGGGAGCAGCCTAAGAGGAAGGAGGTTCTATGCCAGACTTGTCATGTTTAGAAGGTATGCCCCTATTACAACCATTGTCTGTGTGTGCATATTCGTCCTCACTGCTCTCTGCAGAGTTGACATTGCTACATACTTTCTGAAATATCTCCTCTTCTTAGGTATTCTGAAGTGCCTGTAAAATATTAAAAGTAGAAGTAGTAAAATAACACATTTTGTAGATATTATTTCATTAAAATTCATATGAAATATCTCCTGGAAAAGGAATGGTCAAACCACCTCCAGAGGAGTACACATTCTGTTTGTGCTGTTTCCTGGAAGAGGGAAAAGAAATGTCAAGGACTCTATGCCAGTAAGTCTTACAGCTGAACAAGATAAACCATCATCTTATATGTTCTGTGCATTTTGCTTTACTTTATTGGGTATATAGTGGAGAAATGAGTCCTAATTTTTTATCATTTTAACATCTAATCTTTCTAGATGTTAAAGAAGTTGCCAGTGTGTGACTGAAGTAGAGTTAACAAACTAATACATTTCGTGTGAAAATTTATAGGGAAGGTTTTGTTCTGAAAATGATGGAATTTTACTTGTGGAAGCAAAATCGTTAAAATACCCTCTAAGCATTGCAGATGCAACCACTGGATTGATTAGAGGTGAGAAGGGAAAGGGTTCCAGGCCAGAATATTCCTATTTAGAAAAAACTTTTAGGTTGTATCTTTTGATACATGTGTATGGTTTATTCAGTCTACTGTATGAATTGTGGATAAATTTGAGTCCTTATTTGAAACATCTAGTCTTTCTAAATGCTTAGGTGCATATCTTAAAAGTAGAGAGTGTAAAATAATACTTTAAATATTTTTTCTGTGAATACATGGGAATGGCATGTTAAACCAGAGGTCTTGGAGCAGGATGCTGAGGGGCGAGGAGATGGTGGAGGGGGGTGCAGGGAAGAAAGTACAGCAGGAAGGGTTCTTTACACGTGAGCTGTTAGACAAATTCAAGTTGTCTGACCATTGTTCTATATGGGCATTTTAGTTATTGCTGTATATTAAAGGATAAGTCTTAATGTCCAAAATATATTAAAAATAGAGTTAGAGCAGTAATTCCTATAGAAATGTCCTGTGTTAGTTTGTAGGAAAGTCTGTCTTCTGGGAGTGACCTTTGCTAAACCCCCTCTTGGAGCTGGATGTATTCTGTAATTAGTCACTGACATGGTGGGAGAGGCAGAAGAGGAGGGGCAAAATGAAGGGCTCTTTGCTATTATCTCCATATCTGGAAGCCAGTTTTAGATTATAACCATAGTTCTATGTACGTTTGCTTTTTGTAAAATACCTGTATTTATTGCAGATGAGATTCTTTATTTCACAACATCTAAGTTTTCTAGATACCTCAAGCTGACAATGTATGATAAAAAGTAGAGCTAGTGAATTAATGAATTTATAAATACCTTTTTGTTAATAGAGGAGAAGCATCTTTGACGTGGAATTGTTAAACCACCTCTGAGCAGTATGCATCAGGACTTGTTCATTCAGCTGGCTGCAGAGGGGCAAAAGGAAGTGAAGGGGAACTGTAGGCTGATGTGTTCATGTCTCCATTTTGATATAACCTTTGTATGTGCACATCTCTTGGCTGTACCATGGAAAATATTGTTAAATAATTCAGTGGAAGCATACCTTACTATTATTTTGATATAAATCTGATAATGAATTCTCTTAGATGCATTATACTTTTTGTACTCTTGCTTTATGTCTAATGTTAAATGGGGCACTAAAGGAATGCAGTATTTTTAATTCTGTCGATATCTATAAAGGCCTGTTGCCATTTTTGTCTTTCATGAAATTTTTGCTCCCAAGAAAGGCAGAAACACATTTTTCCCCAAGAACATGTATTCGTGGTTGTCATAATACTCATGGATTTGAAACTTTGGATTGGTAAATATTTATGAAGAAACATGATACATTCTGTGTGATCTCATCAACATAAAACTGTATGCTCAGTTGTGTGTATACACATAAAGGTTATGTCAAACTATAGACTGCTTGTGAGTCTGTATAACTTTTGTGTTCTTCATTTCTTGTGTTTTTCAGTTTTCTGTATTGCACAATTAGCTTAAAAGGTTTAAAAAATAAATGCTATTTTAAAAACCAAAAAATAATCATTAATAGAAGCTAAATCTAGAGGGGAGATTTTAAAAGGAGAAAAAAACTCTTATTATAGAGGGAAGAAGTCAGACAATGTCTTGTCCAAGAGACCAAAATTAGAATCACTAATATGGAACAAATCAAGATGTGTGCCTCTGGATGTGACACCCTGAGAATGATATTTATCTTTTACCCCATGTGTGATATTTATCTTTTACCCCCATCCTCTTACTGTAAGAGGATGTTTACATACTGTTTTTATATATTTATTATTGTAAATTTTCTGTAATTTTGAAATTATTTGTAAACAGAAAGTTAAAATAAAGGAAATCCATTCCAGTGCCAGCATTTTGGGGTTGACTTTACATAATTATTTTCCTGCCTATCTGCCATTCCATTCCCCACCAGCAACGAAGGGTTAGTAGTTAATGCTACTCTCTTAGAGTGGTATTCATACAAAGACAAATAGACTAATGGAACAGAAAAATTTACAAAAAAATACCCACATATGTAAATATATATAGCCACTTGATTTTTGACATACAGTATTTTAATTCAGTGGGAGAAAGATCGATTTTTTCAGTAAATAGTGCTAAGTTATTTGGATAGTCACATGAAGAAGGGGAAGGGTAGGGAGACGAGGAGGATAAGCAGAGGTAAAGAATATAGATCCCCTGTGTCATGGTCAGGTTCACGTGTCAACTTGGCCAGGGGTGGTGCCCAGTTGTCTGTTCCGGCAAGCGCTGGCCTGTCTGTTACTATGAGGATATTTTATGGACTTAAATCATTACCACAATGGCTGCATACCACGTTGGCTGCAATTGCAATCAGCTAAGGGGAGTGTCTTCTACAGTGAGTGATGCTTAATCTAATCACCAGAAGGCTTTTAAGGAGGATTCAGAAGAGACAGTCAGTTTTCCTGCTTCAGCCAGCGAGCCTCTCCTGAGTGTTCATTGAAGACCTTCCTTGGAGCTGCCAGCTCATGGCCAGCCCTACAGACCTTGGATTCTGACATCCCCACGGTTGCCCAGCAAGCCTCTCCTGAGGGTTGGTTGAGTACCTTCACTGCAACTACCAGCTGAGGGCCTGCCCTAAAGACCTTGGACTCTACATTGCCATGGTTACATGTAACGCTTTTATACATTTTATATTTATAGATATCTCCTGCTGATTCTGTTTCTCTAGAGAATTCAAGCTAATATACCCTGACACACACCTTAGAAGAAGTAGTCAATTTCAGGTGGACTGTCATTCTGAATGTGAATGGTAAGACAAAGTTTCTTGAAGAAATATCAAACTTAAGAGAGTTTCCTTATAAACATACACAAAATAAAGCATAAGAAAATATCAGCATAACTTTATGTTAAGCAAAGATTTCCTAAACAGAACACAATAAATACTGGTTATAAAGGAAATAATTGGTGATCTGGATTACATTAAATTTTTAAAATTCTGTTTATCACAGGTTAGCTAAAGGCAATGGGGGCTGTGTAGTAAGCAGCTTCCTCTAACTTCCTCCCAGAATGATACAAAATAACTTATAACTATGAAATTTCTACATACAACTAAACCCTCAACATTATTTGGGGGACAGAGAATGCCAAAACTGCCAAGTAATTGTGAATAAGAGGAAAAAAATCAACAAGTCTCTGAGAATAACCCCTCATGCTCCCGCTGCATCCTTTCCCCATCTCAGGGTGTGTCATGAGTAAAGGCAGACCCAGGAAAACTGTGGGAACACAGAAAAAGGAGGCTAGCAAAGAGGTGATTTGGAACAATTTGAGAAGGAGTAAATCCACACTAAATCTGAAAATACTAATAAAAATTGTGACCAGGTACAGACTACCAGGAAGGAATTTCCAAGTACATGTGATTTAAATCATCAGACCCCATATAAAGGTCAAGACTTATAAATTAAAGGGACAGCTGTGATAAAAAAAAGCAATTGGGTCTTAAAAGGACAAACACAATTTAAAGAGCCAGACTTCAAATGCATAGCTTCTGGGAAAGTAAAAAGGCCAAAAAAGTCCTCAAGCAGTTTGGTAGTGAAAAGGAAAATAAGAAAATGGGGGAAAATGTAAGGTCTTGCAAGACAAAAGAGAACCATAAAATCAGTGGATTAACAACCTCTCTTCAAACAGCAGAACAAACAAAACCAAATAAATAAATGAAATACTAGCATATCTAAGCTTTGTTAGACTGATAGAAATGGAAGTCATTAAATTGGAAATCTCATAAATCACCACCGTGTCATAAAAATGAGACTGGAAATGAGACAGGAAAGCACCTAGAAAACTATTTCAGAAAATCAGGAATCAAAATTTCATACATATCAAGTAAGGAAAATATTCTATAAAAGGCAATCATGATGCAGAACAAAACTAAGTCAATAACCCAAACAAAATTGAATATACTTAAGCATTTGAGAAAATGAGAAATCACCTTGAATCAGGAATTCAAAACCTAAAAGCAGAAATAGACACAAAAACTAGGTAGAGATAAAAAAGAACTGATTGAACTTAAGAAAGTGGAGAAAAAAGAAAACATTTTATCAGAAATGAAGTATATATCACAAGTGCCCAAGGAAGACTCTACTTAAATGAAAACCTATTAATGAGCATTGAAGAAAGTTAAGAAAATAGCCAAAAGAAATGAAAATGACACAGAGACAGAAGTTTAAAAATATCAAAGAGAAAATAATAGAAACGGGAAACTTTCAGAGAAGCAATAATATTCATGCTGCTGAAGTAAATAAACAAGGAAAACACTGGAACAGAGCTAATAATTCAAATCATATTTCACAGAAATGTCCCATAAATAAGCATCTAAAATCTGCACATTGAAAGGACTCCCTGAGAACCTGGGAAGATGAATCCACTCCACGATATACTTAGTGAGATTACTGGATTTCAAAGATAAAGATAAAGATAAATTCCCAAAAGTCTCCAGGCAAAAAGATAACATAATTGACAAAAGCATAGTAATTGGACTAATTCCAATTATTTGTGCATAATTAACCATAAATATCCATAAATTATAGGAATTGAGCTTCATCCAACAGAGTGATGACTGGGGAAAACTCAACAAAAGGCTGAGTAGTGAGCATTATAAAATGTATAAATGTACATGAAAGAATAATACAAAAGAGGGGATGAGAGTGGAAGAACAATGTGCCAGTGTTATATATATTGTGGGAATCAAGATGCAAATATTTGGAGGAAAAGGAGAAGGAAAGAGAAAACTAGAAAAACATTCATCATTATAAGTTCATAGGTGATGTTAAGAATACAAGAAATGAAAACAAACAAGCACTGATAAACTAAACTGTGAAAGCTAAATAAGAAATAGGAGACTAAGGGTATTTTAAAAGGTTTAAGTGCAAAGGTAACTTTCAGAAAAAACTAAACTAATCTTCCTAAATAACAAAAAAAAAAGTATATACTTTTATTTTTATAAGTATATATACACATATACATAAATATATAATTACTATATATAATTACTATATATTTATAAAGAAAGAACTTATGTCATATATGCAAAGGAGATACACACACACATATATAAGGAATAAATATTTCATAGGAAGGAAGCATAAAAATAAAACAACATAGTCATAATCATAAAATATGATGAGTTGAACAAACTTACCAGTCATAAACAATGTGAATAGCTTTAACTCACTTATTTAAAGAATAATATTTTCAATACAGTTAATAAAACATGACCCAACTCTATGCTATGTGCCATGGACACACTTAATCCAAAGTGAGTCAAAAAGGCTAAAAACAAAAAGATGGACAAAACTATTAGACAAATGGAAACAAAAAAAGAGGGCAGAATAGCAATCTTAATGTGAGACTACAAATACTACAAGTCCAAAGGCATTAAATGTGATTCTTAAAAAGTTTACTTTAAAATGCTAAAAGCTACCACTTCACAATGAGGGTATATTCCAATGTCTCATTTTCTCAGAAAGCCCCTTCAGGTCAATTGGCTTTTGGTCTTCTGAAAAATCCTTTCTCTGAAAGGGGTCCCTTCCTGCAATGCCCAATGCAGGAATCCACTGTATTTTACTTAATAATATCAAACCTTACACTGCAATAATAGAGATTATATATTCTTCTCAAGTGCCCATGACAAATTCATAAAAATTTTTCCTATATTAAGAAACATCAGCAACTTCAATTAAGTAGAAATGTTATAAGCCATGCTCCTGGTCAAACCAAAGCAACAGCATTAACAACAAATAAGAAAGTCCCTCCCACTTAGAAAATTGTAAAACTTGTTACTGATCAACTCCTGGATGAAAGGGGAGATTCAAACTGAAAGTACAGAATTTTTTTAAGTGACAATAAAAACACTTCATTTCAGAATCTATGGTAAGCATGTAGGGAAGTGATTAAATGAAAGGTCATTGCTGTAAACATGTTGATCAATTAAAATCAAAGAAGACAAGTAAATTGCCAGCTCAAAAATCTAGAGAAAAGAATAGTGATGTAAATAAAAATAAAGAACAAGGGTGCTACCCAAAATGTCTGATTTTGTTTTTAAAATATCCAAATGAATATTTTGGTGGTATCAGGAAAAATAACAGTATTAGTTCTGAAATGGCAACCTGGACTTTTGGTTCACATTTTTGTTCCTTAGAGAGCCCACACACCGTCATAGCAACAGCCCAAGCAACATTTTCTCTAAGAGTGCTTATGACTCTTAGTGTTTCTAATAAGACATTACCAGGTGTGCTATTACTGCCTATGGAAGTAGTGAGCCCTTAAATAAAAGAAATGTATAAATAATGATATGTTTGGGGGTGTTTGCAATTAACTGAACTATTGTGCAGTGGCTTTTAGGTGAAAGGAAGAATGATTCAAGAGATTCAGAGGGAAGACTTTTCCCCTCTGCTATTTTTATCTATATTCCTTTTACAAGATAGGAGTGAATCACAATCATCCTTTTCATATACTAGTGAAATTACCCAGGATTGCAATGACAACCAGTCACAGCTATTCCAGTGTATTTATAAAGAAAGCAGAATCTTGTTGAATATATGTATTGAGCATCATCCAACTGCAAAATTAGAGACTTGCATACTTGCCTGATTTAGCCCAAGGAACACATTGTGCCCAAAGATTTCACCTGATACCTTCTTGAGGCAGAAAAGCCATATATGAAATAGCCACAAAGATATCCATTTCTAAGTTAAGTTAGCATTAGTTTAAGAAAAAAGAGGAGAAATTGAGGAAGGAAGGAGGGATGAAGGAAAGGAGGGAGGAAGAAAGGAGAGGAAAAGAGGGAGTGAAGGAAAAAAGAGAAGGAAAGAGAGAGGAAATAGCAATTCCTCTGCTAGATTCTTTTCTATATGTTATCTTATTCAATATTCCCCAAATACACCCCAGGTATTTGATCCCCATTTAATATTTTAGAGAACTGAGTCTTTGAGAGGTTGATTCCCAAAGTCATCAAGCTATTGGGTGATTGGAGTAAAATGTAAATTCATGTTTTTCTGAGCCCAAAGCAAAATATTGTTTTCATTATTTTACCCTTATATCCCTTTTTTCTTCCTGTTCTTCCTTTTTCACTCAATAAGTATCTACCAACAGCCAGTGTGCCAGGAACTATTGTCAGTACTAGGAGTAGAGCAATGAACAAGATAGAGAATGTACATCCTAATGGAAAAGACGGAACATGGATAGATGTATAAACAAGAAAAATATCCAATCATGATACATGTAGGAAAATGATTAAGCTAGGATAATAAAAGATAGAATGATTGGGTGACTACTTTAGACTGATGGCCAGGGTAGAGCTCTCTGCTGAGGTGAAATTATTCCAGATAAGTCTCTAAGGGGAATAAACTCAAGTGTTTGAGGAACAGAAAGAGGGCTAGTGACTCTGGGGTGTAGGGAGGTAAGGTTTATGATTAGGCTAGAGAGGTTAACAGGGACCTGATCATGTGAGAATTCATAGACTGGGGTAAGGAATTTGGGTTCTATTTTGAGGCTGATGGGAAACTCTCGAGGGCTTTAAGCTAGCTATTGAAAAGACTTGATTTAAACGTTGAGATATCACATAGAAGCAATGGGGTCATGATAATTATGTAGTTTTTATTTCATTGCCAATCGTCTCTGACCCAATGGAGCATCAAAGTAACAAAAGAAAGAGAAATCCCATAGACAGTATATAAACAAAATGATGAGCAAAACTTGGGAGTGCTTTCACAGGATCCAAGCTGTGTAAAAGGGCAAAAAATGCACACAAATATAGACAGGTCAGTGCTATGATGACCTAAACGCTTACTCTTAAAATAATCCAGCAAAAACCTCCTCTGGAAAGAACTACACCTCACCCTCATGGAAAAGTGATGGAAGCAATCAAAATGAAGCAAGACAAGAACAGAGATGTCCAAGGAAGCAGATCCCAAGAAACAGTGAACAGCAAAATCATCCTACCTAAAGGTCAGGCATTACCTTGGAAGATAAAACCTTTGGAGCCCTAGAATATACAGGGCTAGAGGCAAAAAACCTTCCTGAGGCAGACACAGCTTTGAGAGAGAAAGCAGTTGTTCCTTCTTGGTAAAAAAAGGGCAGCTCTTGGACCAAGCAGCTGTGAAATTACCCTGGCCCACCCCTTTCCTCTCACAAGAAAATTTATCTTATTTAAACTAAAAATAAAGAAGGAATATGATCTAATACTGTACCAAGTTATAAAAATTAAAGTAAATGAAAATACACCAAATATTCTGATAGACAATAAGGACATACCAGGAAATAGCCACAAAGCAAACAAATTGTCACCATATTTCAAACCAAGTTAAATTTTACAAAATGGTTGAAAGAATGGTGCAAATTAGAACTAGATAAACTTGGAAATGAGAGAAGTGGGATCTGATCTTGGAGTGAACCATTCAAGACACCTGTGGAGACAGATGTACCAGGAGAGATAGGAAGTATAGAAGAAGGAAGGAAAGAGGCAAAGTGAAAGCTTTGGTCCTACTTGTTCCATATCACCAACGTTTCTGCTTTTCTACCAAAACTTGACCTCTCCACCTTTCATCAAGATGGAAGACATTAAATTACCCTCCTTTTCCATCTATGGGCTGCAGTGGTGTTTCAAGGAGCTAGACAAAGAAGAGTTTCAGAGATTCATGGAATTACTAATGGAAGAAACTTCAGAACTGGTGAAAGGCCACTTTCCACGGTTCGAGGTGATGAATGACAACACAGAACAGCTGGCATGCCTCTTGCATGAATATTATATAGTATCTCTTGCTTGGGAGGTGACTATTAACATCTTTGAAAAGATGAACCTATCAGAACTGTCTGAGAAGGCAAAGGATGAGATGAAAAAATACACACAGGATGAAAAACTGGAGGATTCTGAACCAATAGGGATTGACCAAGAACCAAGCAACGAAGTAATGCCAGAAAGTTTATCAGCTATAGAACAAGATGGTGCCGGAAAGGCAGATACCATAGAAGAACTAGGCCAACGGAATTACAAGCAACACGTGATTACTAAATTCTCCACGGACGTGGACATCACCTTCACGTTCGAAGAATCTGTAACCCACTGGCCACAGACAAAAATTTTGGTTGACGCCTTTCACCCAGATGGGTGCAGCTCACGGCCTCGCACCATGGTCCTGCATGGAAAATCCGGAACTGGAAAGTCAGTTTTGGCCAGGAGGGTCATGCTGTACTGGGCGCAAGATCAACTTTACAAGGACATGTTCTCCTACATCTTCTTTCTCCATGCCAGAGAGATGCAGGGCTCGGGGAGGGAAGTTTTGCTGAGCTGATTTCCAGGGAGTGGCCAGACTCCGAGGCACCAGTGTCAGAGATCATGTCCCAGCCACAGAAGCTCTTGTTCGTCCTGGACAGCTTCGATGACCTGAGCTTCATCATCAAAGATAGTGACGAGAAGATCTGTAGGGACTGGGCTGAGGAGCAGCCGATGTCCGTCCAGATGAGTAGCCTCCTGAAGAAGACCCTCCTCCCAGAGTGTTCCTTAATGATTACGATCAGAGACGTGGGCTTAGGAAAGCTCAAGTCGGTGATCAGGTCACCCCGGTACCTGTTAGTTGGGGGAATCTCGGTGGAACATAGGATTAAGATGATCTCCGAGCAGATTAAGGATGAGCAACGGAAGTTACAAATCTTAAACTCGGTGATGGATAATGACCAGCTATTTGATAATTGCCAGGTTTTTGCTGTGTGCTCAATGATCTGCATGGCTCTGCAGGAGGTGGCAAAAAGCGACCTTTCCCCACTTGCCAAACGCTCACAAGCTTATACACCACTTTCATGTTCCAGCAGCTCACCCCACGGGACAAAGTTCAGAGCTGTCTCAACCCCAAAGAAAAAGTCATTTTGAAGGGCCTGTGTCATATGGCTTTGGAGGGAGTGTGGCATATGAAGTTTGTATTTTACAGGGACGACCTGAGTTTTTATAGGCTGGAGGAGTCCGAGCTCTTCTCCCTATTTCACATGAAAATCCTTCCCCAGGATATCCTTGACAAGAGATGTTACACCTTCTTTTACCTCAGCTTCCAGGAGTTCTGTGCTGCCTTGTACTATGTCCTAGAGGGAATGGAAGAAGACTATGATCCATACCACCTATCCATTGGGAATGCAAAGAGCCTGATGGACCTTAAAAGAATTGGCTTTAATCCCCACTTGCTTCAGATGAAGCAGTTCTTGTTCAGCCTCATGAACAAAAAGTCCATGAGGAAATTGGAGGTGCTGCTTGGGTGCCGTGTCCCCCTGGTGATCAGGCAGGAGCTTCTGCAATGGGTCTCTCTGTTAGGTAGGCAGGCCAAGGCCACCTTGCCACTAAATGTCCTGGACTCCTTCCACTGCCTTTATGAGACTCAAGATGAAGAGTTTGTTCGCTTGGCATTGGAACCTTTCCAGGAAGTGTGGCTTCCAATCAACCAGCAGATGGACTTGCTCGTGTCTTCTTTCTGTCTCCAGTATTGTCAGCATTTGCAGAAAATTCGACTGAGGGTCAAAGAGATCTTCTCAAAGGATGAGATCACTGAGACCCAGCACGTGAACCCCAACGGGTCACAGGGGAAGACCCTCATCACCAAGTGGTGGCAGAAGTTCTGCTTCGTGCTCAGCACCCTGGTAAACCTGAGACTCCTGGACCTGAGCTGCAGCATCCTGAATGAATGGGCCATGAAGACCCTCTGCACCAAGCTGAGGCTTCCAGTCTGCAAAATAAAGACCCTCATCCTTAAAGATGCACAGATAACCCTCGGCCTCCAACATCTGTGGACCACCCTAATTACTAACCGTAATCTAAAATACCTCAACCTGGAAAGCACCCACCTGAAAGACAGAGACATAGAGGCTGCATGCACGGCCCTAAAACACCGCAACTGCTTGCTGGAGGCTTTGAGGTTGAATTCCTGTGGACTAACACAAAGCAGTTGTCTGATGATCGCCAAAGCCCTTATTATGTGCACCAGCCTAAAATCCCTCAGCCTGACAGGTAATAACGTGACAGACAAGGGGCTACGGCCTCTCTGTGAGGCTCTGAAGTACCCAACTTGCAACCTGCAGAAGCTGGCGTTGGGGCACTGTGGTCTCAAAGAATCCAGCTGCCAGAATTTGGCCATTGTCTTAATCATCAACCAGAATCTGACTCACCTCTACCTGGCCGGCAACAACCTGGGGAATGACGGCGTGAACGCCTTGTGTCGATTTCTAAAACATCCCAGCTGTTATCTCCAGAGGCTGATACTTAATCAGTGCAACCTGCAAGCAGCTAGCAGCGGTTTTCTTGCATTTGCACTTATAAGCAACAGGAGTCTCACGCACCTGAGCCTTAGCCAGAACACCCTGCAAGACGACGGGGTAAAGCTTCTGTGTGAGGTCATGAGGGAACCATACTGTCGCCTCCAGGACCTAGAGCTGGTGAGCTGCTGCCTCAGCTCCGCTTGCTGCGAGAGTCTGTCCTCTGTGATCAGGAGAAGCAACCACCTGAGGAGCCTGGATCTGGCGTCCAACGAGCTGGGTGACAAGGGTGCCATCCGGCTGTGCGAGGGCTTGAAACAAGAGAGCACCTCCCTGAGGAGACTCGGGCTGGAGGCGACAGTATGTGGACTGACCTCTGACAGCTGCGAGGCACTGTCCTCTGCCCTCTGCCGCAACCGGAGCCTCAGCAGCTTAAACCTGAATCAAAACAACTTCGGCACTACTGGGACCACCAAGCTGTGCATGGCCTTCGGAAGCCCCACGTCTAATCTAAAAACTGTAGGGATGTGGAAAGTGCTATTTACCACCCAACAAAAACGTCTGCTGGAAGAGGTGAAGAGGACCAAGCCCAGCTTCATCATTGATGAAAACTGGTATGCTCTGGATGAAGATGACCGGTATTGGTGGCAAAACTAAAGACATGACCACTCTCCCGCCCACGCCAGCTCTGTCAGAGGAACTTCGAAGCTATTTTCTCCTGGCCAGCTGTGCCCAAGAGTTCCTCATTACAGATAGAATGTGACTTCTGAATCTCAAAGCCTTCAATGGCAGCGGTTCTTCCGTGCCCGGTACAGTTCAGTTACTGCATCTGCCTGTACTTAGGCTTGTGACCCTGCAGTCAGAGCCTCTGTATCTGTGAAATGTCTGTCTTTCCATGGAGAATTTAGAGAGAGTAAAATAAATACTGAGAGCATTTTGAAAAAAAAAAAAACTTGGAAATGATAGTTACACAACAGTAAAATAAGAAATGAATGTTGGTGTAACACAAGAAAGTGTTTTAAAAGAAAAATTTAGAAATGAAGACCAAATGAGAAGAGACTAGACACCGTGAAGAACACAATAACGAAAATACAGAAAGTGAAGGGAAAAGGTGACTAAAATCAAAGGGCCATATCTGAATAGAAAAAAATAAAATGGGTTTGCGAGAAAGTGGTATACATAAAAACCATGAAAAGGAAATCAAATATTCATATAATCAGAGACACCCCCACACATACACAAAGAACAAAGCTGTGGAAGAAAATATATATTAAAAGCACATAATTCAATAAATTTTCCATAAAATAAGGGAGTTAAATTTTCATATTCAAAGGGTAAATTATATATCTAAGAAATACAACCTAGAGCTCTCAACAGGGAGATGTATCTTGGTAAAACCAAAGAACTTAAAGAAAAGGAAAAATCTGAGATTCTAGAGCCATGTTATTTATAAGGGGAAAAACTTCAGAGTTAGTTGATAACCTAGCAGTATTTTTTTTAATGTTAGAAAACAACGAGACAACATTTTAAAGGAATTTAGTAAAAGAATATGTGAATCAAGACTTTTTATTCAACAAAACCTTCTTCCATTATAAAAGCAACATACAAACAGATATGAATGTTCAAGGACTCAGCAAACATTGATCATGTGAGCCCTTTCTGAATAACCTATTAGAGAAGGAGCTTTACACAAACCCAGATGATCAGAGAAGCTTCAGCATAAAGTCTGAGAGTCATGATTGAATATATTTAACTGCAGAATTAAAGTAAAATATAAGTATCTGGTGACAAAAATATGTAAATGTTTTATGGTCTGACAATGTAGAAATAACAAAATTGACAAAAATGTGGGAGGAGAAGGAGAAGATTAAGTGGAATATAAAAGAGTTATCCATTGTCTTATGAGTATTAGCTGAGAGTAAAAGCTGACAAATCCTTTAAAGCTGACAAACCCAGTCATGAAAGTTAAATATATTTAAAATTACACTTATTAACACTCAGCTAATACTAGGAACTAAAATTATATAGTGGGAAGAATAAGGGAAAGAAAAAAGAAGAGGTTACTAGGAATTTCAGTTTGGTTGTGATGGTAATCAGTAGGTATATGTAAAGAGAAGACCAAGAGTATCATATAAAGGTAATAGTAACCACTAGAACAAGAATTAACCCTTGCTCAATACCAAAAATACTGTCTCTTATAGCACAGTAAAGAAAGTAGACATGCACAATGAAATATAAACATAAATGGTTTTATCTCACTTACTAAAGAACAAGATTGTCAGACAAAGTAAAACCCAACTTTATGCCTTTTTCTTGAAACATGTCTAAGACAAAGTGGTTCAAAGAAGTTAAAAACAAAAGAATGTTCAAAGATTTACCGGGAACACTCAAAGAAAAAGACAGTAGAAGTCCCATTCTTGAAATTAGTCAAAGTAGAATTCCGATCAAAGAACATTAAATGAGATGAATAGGGAAATTTGTAACGCTAGACACTAAAATTTATAATGAAGATATAATAGTTGCTAATATCTATATGTTCAGTAACCAACATGAACTTTTATAAAACAGAAACTATAGGAAGAGAGAAATAGTACAAACACACTGAAACAGAAGAATTTAACAGTTACCTCTCAGATCTATATACATTAAAGACAAAAAATATAGACCTAAAAAACTTAATAAGTAATAGGGAACTTATAGATGTATGAGAATAGTATCCCTTCTTTTCAATTGCACATGAATTACTTATGAAATTGATCTTATAATAGGAAACCTCAAAGAAAGCCTCAATAAGTTCCATTGTTAAATATATTCTATATAAAGCGAACATACATAAAATATATATTTTACATATATATATATATATATATATATACATATGTAAAAATATTCCACACAGCATTCTCTGACTCCTATGCAAGCAAATGAGAAATTAGTAACAAAGTAAGAAAACAATAAGGCCCTCCCACCTGTATATTAAAAAGAAGTAACAGACTACTTCTGGGAAGATGGTGGAATAGGGTATGTCCCTGCTCCAAGGAACAGCTAGAGAAGGACTGGAAGGCAACTGAGATGGCGATTTCAGGGTGTAAGTGACCTGGGAGCATCTTCTGCACCACACAGGGAAGCCTTAGTTGCAAAAGCTGAAGAACTGAGACACAGAGAACCAGAGACCCCCAGCTGGTGCGAACAGCCTAATGTATCCCTTTCCAAATGGAAGACAGGAGCCCTCAGGAGCACACAGACAGGGAGATGGGAACTAAGAAGTAAGCCAAGCCACGTTTCTTGAATGTGCTACCCTCACCAGAGCAGCCCCACAACCCACGACTCACCCCATACCCCATGCATCTGAAAGGTGTCATCCACACTCCAGGTGTCCCAGCCCCACTATCCCTTCTGCACATACCACCCCCACCTCGACCCCAAGCACGCTTACACCTGCCCCAGCCCAACCCACCTCTCCTGCAAAAGCGCAGTCTTGCCTTGTCCCTCCTGAGACCCATCTTCCCCTCCCAGCCCTCTGTGGGTAGTTACTTGTGCATAAAGGCTGCAGGCACTTACCTTCATACCCAGGCTACACTTGCCCCTAGCCCAAACAGTCATGCAACCCCAACCCGGCCCCCTGAGTTCTGCACATGTATACATCAATTTATGGCCCTTACAGATATATGCAGGCCCACAGCCCACAGCCATGCCCCTGCAGCTCTGGGCAAGTGCTGACCTGTTCAGCCAAGCCACACTGTCCCCCAGCCCATGCAGGTGCAACTCTGGCCCACTACCCCTAAGCTCTGCACATGTGCCCATCAGGGCCCCACCCCCAGACCCATGCACCAGCACAGCATATCCTTCCTCTGGCACCCACACATTCTTGCACTGACTTCTTGACCTCAACACATCACCACACTGTTGTGCCCCTCCCCACACCCTGCATCTTGCTCCATATCCATCCTGGAAATACAAAGCTTTAGAGTACTGAAGCAAATCAACTTCCAAAGCAAACCAATCAAGATATTTATATACCATGAACACAACAGAAGATCTCTAAGCATATCATGATGAGACAGATATAGCCCAGCCTAACAGCCAAATTAAAATACTGGAGGAGACACAGACATTTCAACAAATAATCAAAGATGCTTATATAACTCTACTAAATAAAATAAATGGAATGGCTAATAACCTAAAGGAGATCAAGGAGACACTAGAAGAGCATAAAGAGGAATTTGAAAGATTAAATAGAAAAATAGCAGATATCACAGAGATTAAAGATGCTGTAGACCAAATCAGAAATATACTAGAGACACATAACAGAAAATTTGAAGAGACAGAAGAACAAATAAACTAATTAGAGGACAAAACAAATGATTTTAAGCACTCAAAACAGCAAATGACAAAAAAGATGGAAAGATTTGAATTGGATCTTGGGGAAATGATGGACAAAACATGGCACACAAATATAGGAATCATTGGTGTCCCTGGAGGAGGAGAAAAGAGTAAAGGGCTAGGAAGATTAGTAGAGGATATAATGGAGAAAACCTTATAAAGGACAAAAATATGCAAATCAAAGAAGCCCAACAAACTGCAAATAGAATAAATCCAAATAGGCCTTTCCCAAGACAAAAACTAATCAGTCTGTCAAATGTTGAAGAGAATCTGAAAACACCAAGAGAAAAACAATCTACTACATACAAGGGAAATCACATATGACTGAATTCAGACTACTCAACTGGTACTATGGAGGTAAGAAGACAATGGTATGATATATTTAAGATCTTGAAAGAGAAAGACTTTCAGCCAAGAATTCTGTACCCAGCCAAATTGTCCTTTAAAACTGAGGGAGAGATTAAAATTTTCACAGGCAAACAAATTCTGAAATAATTCGTCAGCAAGAGACTGGCCCTACAAGAAATACTGAAGGGTGTTCTGTTACTTGAAAAAAAAGAGAGGAGAGGGAGGCCTGGAGGGGGGCACCAAACTGAAGAGCACCAGTAAGGATAACTTAAAGAATAAAAAGAAAAAGAGGGGAAAAAATATATAGAGCTGACAAATAAAATCCAAAGAATAAGATGGTGGATTCAAGAAATGCTTTTTCAGTAATAACTTTGAATGTTAATGGACTAAACTTACTAATTAAATGATACAGATCAGCAGAATGGATTAAGAAATACAATCCAGCTATATGCTTCTTACAAGAGACTCATCTGAGACATGAGAATAAAAATAGATTGAAAGTGAAAGGATGGAAAAAGATGTTCCACACAAGTTGTAACCAAAAGAAAGCAGGAGGGTGGTGCTATGGTGGCTCAGTGACAGAATTCTTGCCTGCCATGCTGGAGACCTGGGTTCGATTCCTGGAGCCTGCCCATGTAAAAAAAAAAAAAGTAGGAGTTGCTAAACTTATATTGGGCAAAATACACTTTTAAAAATAAAGACATCATAAGAGAGAAAAAAGGACACTATATATTAATAAAAGTGACAATTCACCAAGAAGAAAATAACAACCATAAGTGTTTATGCTCCTAATCAAGGAACTCCAAAGTACATGAGACAGACATTGGCAAAACTGAAAGGAGCGATAGATGTTTCAACAATAATAGTAAGAGACTTCAATGCACCATTCTCCTCTATAGACAAAACAACCAGACAGAGAATCAACAAGGAAATAGAGAAATTAAACAACTTGATGAATGAATTACAACTAACAGACATGTGTATAGGTCATTACACCCCAAAGCACCAGGATATACATTCCTCTCTAGTGCTCATGGAACATTCCCCAGGATAGATCATATGCTGGGGCACAAAATACATCTTTATAATTTAAAAACATTGAAATTATTCAAAGCACTTTCTCTGATTGCAGTGGAATGAAGCTGGATATCAATAACCACTAAAGAACAAGAACATTCACAAATATATGGGGATTAAATAACATACTCTTAAACAACCAGTGGGTCAAAGAAGAAATTGCTAAAGAAATCAGAAGCTATCTAGAGACAAATAAAAATGATAACACAACATATCAGAACTTATGGGATTCAGCAAAGGCTATGCTGGGAGGGAAGTTTATTGTCCTAAACGCCTATATTAAAAAACATGAAAGAGCAAAAATCGAGGACTTAACTGCTCACCTGGAGGAACTTGAAAAAGCACAGCAAACTAACCCCAAAGGAAATAGAAGAAGAGAAAATAACAAAGATTAAAGCAAAGTTAAATGAATGGGGAAAGAATCAATAAAACCTAAACGTAGTTCTTTGAGAAAAACAATAAAATTGATGGGGCACTAGAAAGGCTGATAAAGAAAAAAATAGAAGATGCAGATAAACAAAATCAGAAATGAGAAGGGGGTCATTACCACAGACCCTGAAGAAATAAATAAAAAATGGTACTATGAACAACTATATGCCAACAAACTAAACAGCTTAGATGAAATGGACAGATTCCTGGAAACACACGAACAAGCTACAATGACTCAGGAAGAACTAGAAGATCTCAGCAAACCAATCACAAGTAAAGAGATTCAATTGGTCATCAAAAATCTTCAAACAAAGAAAAGCCCAGGGCCAGATGGCTTCACAGGGGAATTTAAAAAAAATTGTTAATAAAATCTATCAACATACAACACAAGCATTCTTAACACATGAACATTCCATACTTGGTGTGCAATTGATGGCTTACAATATCATCACATAGTTGTATATTCCTCACCATGATGATTTTTCAGAACATTTACATCACTCCAGAAAAAGAAATAAAAAGAACACAGAACAAACTCATACATACCATACCCCTTACCCCTCCCTCTCATCAACCACTAGTATTTCCCTCTACCCAATGTATTTTGATATTTGTTCCCCTTGATATTTATTTATTTTTAATCCAGATTTTTTACTCATCTGTTCATACCGTAGATAAAAGGAGCATCAGAACAAGGTTTTCACAATCACACAGTCACTTGCAAAAGCTATATCATTATATAATCAACCTAAAGAAACATGGCTACTGGAACACAGCTCTACAGTTTCAGGCACTTCCCTCTAGCCCTTCTAATACACCTTAAACAAAAAAGAGGCTATCTGTATAATGCAAAAGAATAACCTCCAGGATAGCCTCTCAACTCTATTTGAAACTCTCAGCCACTGAAACTTTATTTTGTCTCATTTCTCTCTTCCCCTTTTCCATCAAGAAGGTTTTCTCAATCCTTAGATGCTGAGTCCCAGCTCATTCTAGGATTTCTGTCCCACATTGCCTAGGAGGTTTACACCCCTGGGAGTCACGTCCCACATAGAGAGGGGAAGGGCAGTGAGTTTTCTTGCTGTGTTGACTGAGAGATAAGCCACATCTGAGCAACAAAACAGGTTCACTGGGGGTGACTCTTAGGCCTAATTTTAAGTAGGCTTAATCTATCCTTTGAGGGGATATGTTTCATATGAACAAACCCCAAGATTGAGGGTTTGGCCTATTGATTTTGTTGTCCTCACTGCTTGCAAGAATATCAAGCCTTCTCCATATGGGGAAGTTGAATTTTCCCCCTTTTCACCATTCCCCCAAGGGGACTTTGAAAATATTTTTATTATTCACTGGTCAAATCACTCTGGAACTTATCAGGGCATCACTCTGGAAAAACCTTCACAGGGGAATTTTATCAAACATTCCAAAAAGAACTAACACCAAACCTGCTCAGACTCTTCAAAAAACTGAGGAAAAAGAAACTCTACATAACTAATTTCATGAAGCTAGCATCATTTTAATACCAAAAACTGGGTAAAGATGCTATAAGAAAGAAAACTACAGGCCAATCTCCTAACGAACATAGATGCAAAAATTCTAAACAAAATACTAGCAAATTGAATACAACAATGCATTAAAAGAATTGTACACCACGACCAAGTGGGGTTTGTTTCAGGAATGTAAGGATGATTCAACACAAGAAAATAAATAATGTAATACAGCACATTAACAAATCAAAAAGGAAAAATCACATTATCATCTTGAGTGATGCTGAAAAAGCATTTGACAAAATTCAACATCCTTTTCTGATAAAAATGCTTCAAAAGATAGGAATCAAAGGTAACTTCCTCAATATGATAAAGGGCATATATGAAAAACCAATAGCCAGCATCATACTCAATGAGCAAAGACTGAAAGCTTTCCCCCTATTTGCAGGTTTAAATCTGTGGTGGACCCCAGAAAAACCATGTCCTTTAATCCCCATTCAATATTGCTGGCTGGGAGGTTTTTTTTTTTACATGGGCAGGCACTGGAAATTGAACCCGGGTCCTCGGGCATGGCAGGCAAGCACTCTTACCTGCTGAGCCACTGTGGCCCTCTGGGAGCTTTTTGATTGTTCCCATAAATATATAACTCACCTGATTGTGGGTACTAATTTCTGATTAGAGGGAGATGTGGCTCCACCCCCATTCCAGGTGGGTCTTGATTAGTTTGCCGGAATCCTTTGAAGAGGAAACATTTTGGAGAAAGTCCCTCACAGAGCCACGAACCACAGGAGCTCACACAGCCAGACACCTTTGGAAAACATCCCTGGGGAGCTTCATGAAACAAGAAGCCTGGAGAGAAAGCTGGTAGACTTTGCAATGTTTGCCATGTGCTTTCCAGTTGAGAGAGAAACTCTGAACTTCATCAGCCTTTCTTGAATGAAGGTAACCTCTTATTGGGGCCTTAATTTGAACATTTTTATAGACTTGCTTTAATTGGGACATTTTCATGGCCTTTGAACTGTAAATTTGCAACTCAATAAATTCAGCCCTGTTAAAAGTCATTTCATTTCTGGTATATTGCATTCTGCCAACTAGCAAGCTAGACACCCTGAGATCTGTCACCACAATTATTCAAAATTGTACTAGAAGTTCTAGCTAGAGCAATTAGGGAGGAAAAAAAATAAAAGGCATCTAAATTGGAAAGGAGGAAGTAAAACTTTCAGTATTTGCAGATGACATGATATTATACTTGAAAAATCCTGAAAAATCTACAAAAAAGTTACTTGAAGTAATAAATAAATTTAGCAATGTGGCAGAATATAAAATTAATGTGCAAAAATCAGTAACATTTCTATACACAAGCAATGACCTAATTGAGGAGTCAGTTAAAGAAAAAGTTCCATTCAAAGTAGCAACTAAAAGAATCAAGTAACTAGGAATGAACTTAACTAGGGATGTAAAGAACTTGTGCACAGAAAACTATATAACATTGCTAAAAGAAATCAAAGAAGATCTAAATAGATGGAAAGACATTCCTTGCTCATGGGTAGGAAGGTTATATATGGTTAAGATGTCAGTTCTACCAAAATTGATCTACAGATTCAACACAATACCAATCAAAATTCCAACAACCTACTTTGAAGACTTGGAAAAGCTAGTTACCAAATTCATCTGGAAGGGAAAGAGATCCTGAATAGCTAAAAAGCATCCTAAAATGAATGCTAAAGTGGGAGGATTAACACTTTCTGATTTTAAAACTTACTACAAAGCCACAGTAACCAAAACAGCATGGCACTGGCACAAAGATAGAGGTATTGACCAATGGGATTGAATCGAGATCACAGAAATAGACCACCAAATCTATGGCCAACTGATTTTTGACAAGGCCCTCAAATCCATTGAACTGGGACAATATGGTCTTTTCAATAAATGGGAATGGGAGAACTGGATGTCAATAGCCAGAAGAATGAAAGAGGACCCTTACCTTAGACCCTATACAAAAATTAAGTCAAAGTGGATCAAACACCTAAACATAAGAACTAGTACCATAAAGAAAATGTAGGGAAACATCTTCAAGACCTAGTAATAGACCTAAATTTTACAACCAAAGCACAAGCAACATAAGAAAAAATAGATAAATGGGAGCTCCTCAAAGTCAAATTATTCTGCACTGCAAAAGACTTTGTCAAAAAGGTGAAGAGGCACCCAACTCAAAGGGAGAAAATATTCAGAAGTCACACTTCAGACAAAAGTTTGATATCCTGTATACATAAAGAAATCACACAACTTAACAACAAATAAAAACCAGTAACCCAATTATAAAATGGGCTAATGATATGAATAGATATTTTTCTGAAGAGCAAATACAGATGGCTCAAAAGCACATGAAGAGATGCTCATTTTCATTAGCTAGAAGGGAAATGCAGGTCAAGACTACAATGAGATACCACCTCACACCTATAAGAATGGCTGCTATAAAACAAACGGGAAACTACAAATGTTGGAGAGGATATGGAGAAATTGGGATACTTATACACTGCTGGTGGGAATGTATAATGGTACAGCCACTGTGGAAGACAGTTTGGAGGTTCTTAGGAAGCTAAATATAGAAATATAGAGTTGCCCTATGACTTGGCAATTACAGTACTCAATATATCCACAGAAGAGCTGAAAGCAGTGACACAGACATTTGCACACTGATGTTCATAGCAGCATTATTCACAATCTCCAAGAGATGGAAACAATCCAAGTGCCCATCAACAAAAGAGTGGATCAACAAAATGTGGTATATACATGCAATGGAATATTATGCACCAGTAAAATGAAATGACGTCCTAAAGTACATGACATGATGGATGAGCCTCGAGGACATAGTGCTGAGTGAAATAAGCCAGGCACAAAACGATAGATACTGTGTAACTCCACTTTTATGACCATGGTAAAGTCAAATTCTAGGCTTATATTTCAGAATATGGGGGACTTAGAGATATATCAAGGCTAGATATGGGTGAATGGTTAGCTAATGTGGTTCAACTCAAATTTAAGGGAATAGATAGAAGTGAAGGCAGTTCACTAGTGGGTGTATAAGTAATATTACCATATTGAAGGTGAACATGATTGAAAGGGGTTGTATATGTGTCTCACTGATTAACACTACAAATATAAACAAGTTATTGTGTGAACTACTATAAAGGCTTAAAAAGAAGTTCTTCTTGGTGGCCTGGGCTTGGGACCTTAGCCCTGGGGAGGGTGTCTGACCTTCCTGAAAAGTGATCAAATCAACGAATTCTAGGCACTTAGAAAACAAAGAACGCTGTATTCTGGAGTCTATCAGGACCACCTACCCTGCTGCACCTGCTGCAAAGGCCATGGTACTCTTTTCCAGTGAGCCCCCCAATGGGTGTGCATCAGCATTTTCTCTCTCCCCACTTCCCACTAGCCCCAAGCAAGCTGAAGACTGTTGCTGGTTGAATATAGGATTTGTGTGCTACTTAAAAAAAAGAAAGAAAGAAGTAACCTAGGTTAAGAATCAAGACCATAGAAGGTGATGAATATATTAAATGCTTTGAAGATAGAGAAAAAGGAGTTACTGACAGATGGACTATTGTCAGTGAATATAGAGAAGAAACAAGGATAGCTACTAGATAGTGGGCTTAAGAAACTGGTATCCACTTATTGAGATGGAAAGTTACTTTCAACTTATTGAGAACAAGTTTTATAAAGGACAGGATGGCAGTAGTAGAAATCCAGATTCTATATAGATCATAAAAAATAAGCCGTTTACTGGACATCTAGTTGGGAGTTGAATATGTTTATCTCCAACCCTAAGCAGCTTATCAAATATTTCTTCTGTACAAATGCAGTCCTATCCCTAGTCATCTCTTAGAACATGTATTCAGTTCTAGTTAATTCATTTTCCTCCACTTCATTTACTTCGCCAAGACAATCTAGTTCTAGAGTTCTTCAATTTCCCATCTACATTACTGACCTGAGCTACTGCCCAGCTGGCCCACCTCTTTATCTAGCTCTCTGATTCAGCTGGTAACAGAACAACGAATGAAACTCAACTGTCCCCACTCCTTGTTCATAACTGCTATTAATGGTTCCAACAGATAATAAGCAAAACAAACACATGTTTCAAGCAACTAAACAGCATCAGCTCTTGCTAATTGGAAACTTCTTCATTTTCGATATGAAACACTTGACCCAGATATATGTGCAGCTGCCTTCCTTTCCTAACTTTGGTTTCTCAGTGATTGCTTTGGCATTTATTTTCAAGATGTAAAGAATCATGTTACTTGCCAATATTAAAAACAGGTAGGCTAAGATTAATGTCCTGTTCTCATCCAGGGCTTAATTTGATGGCTTATTTTGGAATAGAATCTGTTTTGTTTTTATTTCCATCCTTGAAACTTTATCTTATTTTATGAAATCCAATGCATATTCTCATGTCAAGGATCTGAGAGTGTCAGGAAAGAAACTACAAGGGAAACAAAGTCAGCAGGTTGCTTACACAGGACAGACTAGTCACAGCTCTTGATTCTGTCAGTTCTACCGTTAGTGAAGCACACAATCCAATTACGTAGTCAGAGTAAGAGTGAGAACTCAGAAAAGGGCAAAATGGCTCACTACCATTACCCTCCTGCCATCATAAATCTTAAAGTTAGAAGGAACATTGAAAGGCCATCTGGTATAAAACTCTTTGAATTTATAGAATTAATTGGGATTGTGTTTATTTTAAAGATAAACTAGTTCAGACCCAGACACTTAGCTTAGTGGCTGGGTGGAGATTAGAATCAATTTCTTCTGCCTCTTAGTGCAGAGTTTCTGCTTGATCCTTCATTTGGATTGCCTAACTCTTGCCACTGGACCACTGGATTTATGCTTCTCTGCAGTAAAGGAAGGGCAAAAGACTGGTTAGTTGGTCCAGGAGGAGAGGGAAATTGAAATGGAAAAGGGTAGAGAATAAAATTGAGTTCGAACTGTATGCCATGCTCTAGGATGTATATTTTATAGATGCTGTCCAACATAATCATCACGGATGATTGATCCAGTTGGGTAGGTATCATCATGGATCCAGTTGGGTAGGTATGATCCCCAATTTACAGGGGATGAAATGGAGGTTAGGAGAGAATAAGTAACTTGGCAACCCACACAGGAAGAGACTGTGCAGAAATGCATTTCTACCTTGTGCACATTCACGCCGACCCTTTCCGACAACCATTGCGTTGTTTCGGCATTCTCTCCAAGTTATGCTCAGTCTAGGATGGTTAGGTTCCAAACTGGGAACTTAATTAATTTAAGTAACATGCAAAACAAGTAATTTAAGACTCAGTTTGAAAGTTTGAATTAATATAATATATTTTAGAGCAAGATTTAAGGAATAGAGCCATATGAGAAATATTGGAGCCATATTCTGAATGGTTTTCTGTCTGAAAATTAGAGAATTACTGGGTCAATTTTAGAAGTCTTGTTGAGAGTTTTGAATGAATTAATATTAAGCCAATGTATTAATTTGTAATAATAATCAGTATATTTTCAACTCTAAAGCACAGGGCATGTCTATTTTTTTTTTCAGTCTCCTTGTACATCCTATAGAGAAGTTTGTACTTTATAGATATCCTATGTTCCTATTTAAAGGAATTTAACCATATTTTTACCATTTCGATCAATTTTTTGCTACTGTAAATAGGATTTTTTTCCTTGTTATATTTTCCATTCCAGCCACTAGGGTATCCAATACAATATTAAATTTAAAAAGTGATGAAAAGAGACATCCTTCCTGTTTTGCTAATCTTAGGGTGAAATAATTCAACTTTTCACCAAAAATTAGGATGTTAGCTATAGTTTTGTCATGGATAACATTTACCAGGTTGTAGAAATTCCCTTCTATTCCTCATTTGCTGAAAATTTCATCATGAATGAATGTTAAGTGTTACTAAATGCCTTTTTGAATCTATTGAATTGATTATATATTTTTCTCCTTCTTTGAATTTATATGGTATGTTCCTTTAATTAAAAAAATTAAACCATGCTTGTATATTGCTGATTTGATTTGCTAATATTTTGTCTCCAAGTTCATGAGGGATATCGGTCCATGATTTTATTTTCATGTGATATCTTCGTTCAACTTTGGTATCAGTGCAATACTGTCCTCTGACAATGAGTTTGGAAATATTTCCTCCTGTTCTATTTTCTGAGAGAGGTTGTGTATGATTTGTGTTGTTTATTCCTTAAATATTTGATAGAATTCACCAGTGAAACAGTCTAGGCTATCTTGTCTTTGTGGGAGTGTTAGCAATTTGATTTTTTTTTTCACTTGACAAAATTCAATTCAGTTGTTTAAAAATCTCTTCTGGAGTAGGCTTTGGTATTTGTCTTTCAAGAAATTTTCCATCTTATAGGCAATAATATTTTCAGCATAAAGTTTTTCATGATATTCCTTTATTTTCTTTTTAATGTTTGTACAATGGATAGCTGTACAGATGGAAAAAATACTCAATCTAATCCTTTAGATGGAAAATGCTTAGTATGGTCCTCAGTAGCTAGCAACATGGTTGTTGTTTTTTTAATGATCACTTCTCTCAAGCAGCCTTAAAGTTATTTTAAGCATGAAGAGCTTTGTTGAAATAGTTTGCTGTTGGTCTCATCTCAACAACAACAAACAACTTACTCTCTATTCCCAGAAACCCTCCTGTGCTCTGCTTGCAGGAATGAAACAACATATGATTTCATACAGTTTCAGCACCTTCCTCCCTTTTGAAGGACAAGATCAAAGGTTTGATTGGTCAACAAAGAAAGAAGGGCCTACCAGATAACAGGATATGCTTACTATTCTGGTCTGGAAGCTACTGGAATGTGATATATCAGAACTGAAACGGCTTTTAAAGAGAGGAATTTAATAAGTTATAAGTTTACAGTTCTAAGCCTATGAAAATGTCCAAATTAAGGCATGGAAGGAAAGATACCTCAACTCCAAAGAAAGGGCCAATGAAGTTGTGATTTCTCTGTCAGCTGGAAAGGCACATAGCGACATCTGCTAGCTTTCTCTCCAGGTTTCTTCAATGACTTCCCCTTCGCTCTGTCCATTCTGTTGGCTCTATGGGTTCTGGTGGCTCTAAAGTTTTTCCAAAATAGTTCCCTCTTAAAGGGCTACAGTAAGCAACCTCACCTTGAATGGAAGGAGTCACATCTCATTGGAAACTATTTAATCAAAGGCTACCACCCATAATTGGGTGGGTCACATCTCCATGGAAACAATAGAAAAGATTCCACCAAGCAATATTGAATGAGGATTAAAGGAAATAACTTTTCTGGGGTACATAATTGCTTCAAAATGGCACACTGACCAAACAAAATGAAACAAACCATCATTACTCAATTTTAATGAATCCTGTGACTTTGTTTAAGTTTTAATTTTTTTCTGCTTTCTTCTGGACCTTTACCATTTCCTTGTCTGCTTAGATTATAAATGCCCAAGCCAACCTTCCCACTGCAAACTGGTCTTGGAAATATTTTTTTTTCCTCCAGTTCCTTGATGATGCATCTACAATAAACTCACATTTTCACCAAAACAAAAACATATAGGCAGGCAGGCCTGACTATTTAGAACTGTGTTTTCTGATGGTAACAGGATCTGTAATGAAGCTCCCCTTTCATTTCTGACACTAGCAATTTTTACCTTCTCTCTTTGACTTGGTCAATCTAACTAAATTTTCATCAATTTGGTTGATCTTTTAAAGATTCACCTTTTGGTTTCATTGGTTTTCTTCATTTTTTTTTGTCCTATTTACATTTTATTAATTTCTGCTCTGATCATCATTATTTCCTTCCTTCTACTTACATTAGTTTCAATTTTCACTTTCTATCATCTCGGTTGGAAGCTTGGATAATTGAATGCATACCTTTCTTCCCTCCTAATATATGCATGTAAAGTTATAAATTTCTTTATAAGTCCACTTTTAGCTACATGCCAAAATTTTGAAATGTATTTTCATTTTATTCTGTTCAAGATATCTTCTAACTTTTTATGCAATTTCTATTTTTGACTTAGAAGTTATTTAGAAGTGTGCTGCTTAATGTCTACATACTTGGGGATTTCCCCAATTTTTTTCTGCTAGTGATATGTAATTTAATTTCCACATGTGTATGTGTGTGTCAATACATCCATAAATGGCTAAATCTAGACTAAGATGAGTGAGGCATTTACATTGGGAACTAAATTTAAGGGAGTGCCGAAAACTCAGTAATCAAGATAAATAATATTTTAATGCAATATTTTTAAAAAATCAAGAATTAATGCAAAAATTAAGATATATCAAAATTTTAAACAAAGATAGGATTAGTTTTGCTGTGTTTTCCTGTGCCCTCAGGCTCCAATTTTTCTCTCGCTCTTTCTCTTTTATCTTTACAAAGATATCTATATTTATTTCTATGCTGTGTATTTGAGTTACCAACTAGTACCATTACCATATGGTAATGAAATTTGAAAACATCCCTGTTAGGATTTTTTGTAGTACAGGTCTGGTATCCGCAAGTTTTCTCAGTTTTTGTTAATCTGAAAAATTTGCCCTAATATTTTAAGAATATTTTTGATGGATATAGAATTCTTGGTTAACAGGTGTTTTCTTCCTGCACTTTCAATATGTCATCCCAATGTCTTTGGTCTCCATAGTTTTGGTCCCCCCTATACTTCCCCTATGCTGCCGTCAAAACCTGCTCTCTATATTTGGATTCCTACACACTGAAATGATGGCTTTTGGTGTGATTGTCTGTTTATATTGCTTGGTTCTGTTTGTGAATCTTGTATGTGTAATGTCTGTCTTTCATCAAATTTGGGAAATTTGCAGCCATCATTTCTTCAAAAAATATTTGACTCCTTTCTCCCCTTCCTTCCTTCTAGAACTCCAATTACTCATATGTTCAAATGCATGATATTTTCCTACATATCTCTGATGTTATATTTATTTTTACCCAATCTTTTTCCAATCTATTTTCTCTCTGCTTTTTTGGATTATAAGATTTCTATTGATATTTTCCAAGTTCAAATATTATTTGCTCTGTCATGTCAAATCTGCTGTTGACCCCGACTATTTAATTTTCATTTAAATTGTTAAATATCTCAGGTCTAGAATTTCCATTTTGTTGACTTTCCATTTTGTTTGTTTTATTGTTACCACTTCTTTCATTAAGATTACATTATTATTCTACTTTTTAACAGCATATTTTCCTTTAATACTTTGGATGTATCTTTAAAACTCCTTTAACATCTTTATAATAGCTACTTTGAAGTCATTGACTGCTAAATCCATCATTTGGACCAAGTTGTTGTCAGTTCCCAATGTAAGGATCAAACGCCCTTGTAACATTATACAATCCATTTAAATGCTTTGTATTCTCTTTTCTCCGGAAGGATGTTACTTTTTTATTTTAGTGGAGCGATTAACCTTCCTGTAAGCAAACTAAAACCTGCTTCCCTGCACTGCGGCATTCATTTGCTGCTGTTTCTGCTCAGTTTTATTTTTCCCCTGGCTCTTGAATAGTTTAGCCAATGTGGTTTAGCCAATGATTTGGACAAAGTTTGTGCTCAGACACTATAGGCTTGTAAGGCTTCCAATCTCTGCTTTCTGAGCTGTGTGGGTTGAGCTGTGTGTGGTTGACATTCAAAGTCAGAGAATATTTGCATGAATTTCCAGGTTTTCCCAGTCCCTGGGGTTTTACATAGACACACGCATTTGATCAGTTAGCCGGGCATGGATGGAACATTTATTATCTGTTATTCTACAGTTCTCTTGGCTCTCTTGCAGCCCAGATATCCCTGTTAAATTTCTAGCTGTTCTGTAACCCAACTCCTCTCTGTCTGATGGCTTCCTATTTGGAAGAGGCATGGCAATGGTCAGAGTGCAAGAAGGTAAAAAACTCACCGTTCTTAACCAATAAAGCATCAGTTATTCATAATGACCTTTTCATGTTGCTGTCTACCTTTGGTCAATTTCCAGTGCCTTGAAATTATTGTTTTTAATACTTTTGCCCAGTATTATATTTGTTTTCTAGAAGAAGACCTTCCCCATCCTCTCATCATGTTACCATTAGCAGAAGTGGAGCCTTTAGCCAATTTTTGTAAAGTGAGAAAGAACAGTGTACATGCACATGCATACCCCACAAATATGCACACATGTGTGCACACGCACACACACATATCAAAGTGACACTAACTGCCATATTATTTCTGCCTCAGCTTAGCTGTGCCGGCTCTGAAGAGGAGTGTGGCTGAGGCCAGGAAAGTAGGGAGTTCTGTGTGTCCAGTGTATGACCACAGGTTTTATATAAACCTGGTCCAGGGGAAGAGTAGAGAAGAGTAAATAACAGTAAGAGTGAGTTTCATGCTGAGCCTGAGCAAAAAGAAAAGATGCATATGAAGAATAAAAACAATGAATAATTTATCCATCTGTAGATATATTCCATGTTATTTAAGGATAATGTCAGTCCATTTCTCGCTGTCTTCAGTTATGAATTTAATATAAAAAGAAATTGATGAAAAGTAAAATAAAAAATAAACAGAAACTTTTTTGGTTAAATGTTTGAACAGGCCAGAAGATGGAGTTATAAAAATATTTTCCTTTAATACATTACAGTAGAAAAGAGTTCTACTATTAAAATCAAATTAAGATGAGCCTGACAAATAATCGTTATTATTTCTAGCTGCCAAAGAAATGATTGGGCTATCAATGGTGGTAAGATTTTGGAGAACGTTACCTTAACAATTACTCGTCACTGTTGCTAAGTATACAAGGTACTTCTATGACAATGACAATAATTATAATTGTTTCTACCCTCTCCCAATGAATCCTATATGGGTTTTAAGAGAAAAAAAATGACATTGCATATAGACAGTCTTATTCTTATCATTACTGACATTATCTTTTAAATACCACTCATGGGCTTTAGCCACTGTATCCCTTGCTTTTCATGAACACAACTCAACTGAGATAAATGAGTCTTTATGGAGCGCTTAGGAAGGAGCAGATCGCTACGTTTCAGGAATATTCTCAGAAGAGTAAATGTTGTATGTAGCCTTTACAAAGAATGAAAGATTATATGTGTAAAACCAAATTGGACTTGATGAAAAATCAAATCTAAAGGAAGATGCTCTACCAGGGGATGTGGTGATGACTTTACCACGCACATTTTTAACAGTTCTTTGCATTTTGGAGGTGGAATTTTATTTTCTAATATATGTTTACAGATTTTCTATTTAGTCACATTAATTATATACCTAAGTCCAAGTGCTTTATACCTTTTGAATCATTTTCACTAATTTTGTTTAATCACATTCTGTTATTATCCTTATTTTACAGATGGCTTTCAGAGCAGTTAAGTAAAAAAAAGTGAATATATATTCGTCATTACTCTGTCCAATGGCAAACTGAAAATTTGTACTCAGAGATTTTTTTATTTAGCCAAGTCAGATGTTCTTTTCATCTTCCATGTTGATGCAGTCTCTGGAAATGATGGGGTTTCTTTTATAGTCAGATAAATGGAGCAAGAAATGACTCATCCAAAGATTAAATTGCGGTTGAACATCCACAGTGAGGGGAGGTTATTTAGAAAATTCACAAATTCTTCATTTGTTTTTGAACCACTTTCTCTGTGCCTACGTAACACTCTTACCACTGTCGCATCTGTGTTGTAGTTTTCTCTCCACATGTTTATTATCTTACTGAACTATGAAATTACTGGAAATAAATTCATGTCTAGTTTTGTTATGAATCCCACACAGTTCTAACTATTATTCTTTGCAGGCTGTAGTTTTCAATACTTTTTTTCAAGTGAATTAATTATACAACCCTATATACTTTGCTTGTGTATTATAATCACATTTCCTTGGTCTATTGACAAGAGTTATCAGATGAATGTGAAGTATAAAATGGAGTTCTGAAAAGTTAAATAAGAGATACATGGATAAGACAAGAAGAGGGACTGTAACAGTGACACACAATAATGAGTCCCTGTAAATGGTAGAGAAAAATACTAGCAATATTGGGGAAAAGAACTAAAGAACCCAGGGAGAACAGGGGATGAGTAAGAGAAAGGAACAAGTTGGTCTAGAAAAGATTAGCTGGATTTGATCTTGACTAGATGGCCAAGAAAGAAACCTGGGAGAATGGGCCAGGCATGTAAGTGACTCTATAGCAATCAATCTAGGAAAGCATTTTCAATCTGAACCCGAAGGAAAATTCGGAAAGGATAAAATCTTCCCTTTGACTCGGGAGGTGTGAGGCATCACCCAGATAAACTGTATGTAGAAGGAGAATGGAATGAAGAGACGAACCATTTCTCCTCCAGTGAAATAGAGGGAGCTCAATCAGCAGCCATGACTTAGCCCATCTTGAGCAAACATTAAAACAGATTGCAAGAACTAGAAAAAAAAATTCTAGTTAATAATGACACTACAAAATTAACAAGAACTATTTTACGTGTTTGAGGACAAGAAAAGGTGGCTCCTTTAAGAGGCAATCACAGAATTCCTCTCAGGAAGAACATGGCTTTTGTGGGGTTGGGGTGGGGGTGTGATCCCGGTGCTGGGCCATAAAGAGGAGACCTAGCCCTCATGGCAGAGCCTGGCTAGGCTAGGATGAGGCAAACCGGTAGTTAAAATACTCTGCCTGCTCAGGCATTTATGACAATGTGGGGGTAGGAGTGACTGAGCTGGGGTTAGGAAGAGGAAGATTACAGATTCATGGTAGGGGTGGGGATGGGGGTGGGGGAGATGGGAAGGGGACCTGAATGCTGAAGAAGAAAGAACCCGTGAAAACTGCCTGGTAGCAAGAATGATTAAAACTCTTTTAAACACAAGAATGTCTAATGCACAATATTAAGTAGTTTGCTCTGCTATTTGGGGATGTGGTCCCTTAGTATTACCTGAAACCTTTAAAAATATGTGCTAAACACAATCTTGAGTCAGAGGTAAAATAATAGGAGGCTATCTAGTTTTGGAGGGAGGTTGGGAGATGTGAAAAAAAAGGATGCAGAAAAAGAAAGACAAGTCAGAGACAAATTTCAGCAGTAGGAAATTAGAGACAGAAAGGATGGGACAAAGCTAAACTCCTCTCCTTTACCTTCCATTTGAAACAATTTCCTGTGAGTCTTCCTGTGTAAAGTGACCCCAGGAAGTACAGAGGTTGGAGTATCAAGAAACTACCATCTGGGCTTTACCACCTCAAAAAAACATTCACTCTTTCAGTTACCAAATTGTATTAAGCACAATTTAGGCATAGGAATAATGTGATAAACAAAATAGCCCCAAATTTCTGTCCTTGTAGAGCTTCTTGTAGACTATCCGTGCTAATGGAACAACTGCAAAAAAAAGTAAAGGAAAGAATGAAAAGTTTACAAAAAGAGTGACCAGAAACTTAATTTTCATGTTTTTATTATTGCCTGAAGAAGATCCTGGCTGAAGAGTCAATAGAATAAGTTTCTCCAGCCTGGTCAGGTGGACCCTGGAATTAGGAGAGCATTTATCAATCAGACAGGTCTTTACCTCTCCAGGGTTATTGTTCTGCCATTTATCAGTAGACAAAGAAGACTGTGGGTAAACGGAAGATGTGAATGGGTTTCCTGTTCTTGGCAAAAAAAAAATGTTTGAGATGCAGAAAGACATTAATTGGGCAACTCCAGATGGAAACACACCTTGCAAACCTCTGCTTGTTTATGCCACAGCAGGCTGGTGCCTCGGTGTGCTCAGCAGGCCAGGTCAATGCCAGGTGTGTGGGGGAGTATTCACCTGAACAGATGGCATTAAGACTGGGGATACATGAGACTAGGAAGGGAAAAAATATTCTAATTATAATAATACCAGTAAAGTACTAAGTATCATATTAAGCTTCTTGCAAATACCAGTTCACTGAATTCATTATCTAGTAGTGATTCATATAAAACCCTTCTTTATAAGATCTTGTGTTGATAAAACCCCCTGGCTGTTCATTCAGTATTACTATGTAAATACAATTTTCTTGCAGGATGTAGTTCCTATCTTTGGATTTTTTATACAAATGAATAGTAATAGTATTTATTAGGTGAGTACTATGACCTGGGCATCTGAACACACTGAATCTCATTTAATCCTCACCAACAATTCTGTGAGGTTGCCATTATTGTCCCTGAAACATAGATGAGGAAACTGCAGCTTGGAGAGTTTATGTCATTTTTCAAGGTCATACAGTTACTAAGTGTCACTGCATTTGCCCTCCATATTGCTGACTGAAGACATACAAAGTGGCACGACACTTCACAAAAATTATTAAGGTGCTAAATGGTGTTACCAAAGCTGCAACTGAAGAAAACCTACTTGTCACCTCCTGAGTGGTAAGAGGACCCAGTAAGCTTTGACTGCCCTTCCACAGTGCTATGTCATGGCACAATGAGTCATCAGTGTCAAAAACTAATGCTTTTCTTAGGATGATAAAGACAACATCTAGTGCATGTATTTCTTTTCTAAGCCCACTTGTTGTTTCCAAAGGTAACATTCATTCCAAAGAGCGGTAGTTGGCAAACCACATGTTGAAATGAACACTAAGCATTTGGTATTGGGAACAGAAACTCAAAACATAAGTAAACTTTAATTGGATAGGCCCTTATGAGTAATCTAATCAAGTTAGAATTTTTATTTTAAATATTTTCACATAATGAATTAGTCTAAAAAAGTGTATTCTTTTTAACTAGACTTGATAGTTCAGTATTTCTTTAGTAAGTTCTACATTGGCCCAGGGTTTATTTATTTTATTATTTTTTAGGCCCCATGTTTACTGATTACTCACCAGTGTCCAGCAAATAAGTCCACATAATACAAAAAGACTACTTATCCAAGTCACCTCTAAAGATATGGCATGTCAAGAAAATTAGTAGCAGGTCTGACCCAGCAATATAATCAGATGATTACAGAGACTTTAGCTTTACATATTCAAGATAAATTGGAGGTGGTTTCTATGGAAGATTTCCTTAGCCTTCATTCAAGTCAAGTTTGACAGACTAAAATCACAGAACTATATTTAATCAAAGTAATCCTTGGGTCAGGGAATAATTCAACATGGAACTTGATGTCCCTCTTTTCATGAATATTTTATTCCCTCAGGATAAGCACATTCATTGAAAGGAATGAGAGCTGAGCAGGAAGGGCTGTTCAGATACTCATTTCCATAACAGTACTTGAAGTATTGATAATGAAAAAAGTAGATGGTAGCCAGGAAAGCCTGCTTCTGAGAAGTAAAAAGAGGGTACTATGGCCTAAAGTTCAGACTCAGAGCTTCAATCCTTCTCTTTGCACAGAAGGAAGAATTCACTAAAAGAGGGCTATCAAACTCGAGAGAATGAGAATTTTAGCCAAACTGCATTTCATAATCTGTCTGTCCAAGGTCTGGTGTACAATAATACCTTCCAACTCATTTATATTCAGAATATGCCTATGGGTTTATATCAAAGCTAAGGCCATTGGACAAGCATTTATTGAGAAGCTGTTCCATGCCAAGCATTGGGAGGAAATGAAGGGAACATATAGTAAATAAACAATGGCTCCCCCAAAAATGAACACATCCCAATCCCCGGAACGTGTGAATGTTGCCTTATATGGCAAAAGGGCTTTTGCTGTTGTGTTTAAATTAAGGACAGTGGCATTGGGAGACTATTCTGAATCATCAGAGTTGGACCAATGTAAGGTCCTTATAAGTGAAGGAGGCAAAAGAGCCAGAGTCAGAGAAGGAAATGTGACTGCAGAAGCAGAGGATGGAATGATAACGATTTTTCCCGAGGGGCCATGGCCAAGGAGTACAGGCAGTCTCTAGAAGCTGGAAAAAGTGAGGAAGTGGCTTCTCACCTACAGCCTACCTAAGGCACACCTGCCAACATTTTGATTTCAGCCCAAATGACCCATTTTTTACTTTCAATCTCCAGAACTATATGGTAATAAATTTGTATTGTTTTAAACCACCAATTTTGTGGTAATCTGTTTCACAGCAATGAGAAAATAATACAAACATGTAAGACACAACTGGTTCTTGCAAGGTTTACAATATGATTGTCAGGCTATGCCATATGGAAAGTTAAGTAGTAACAAAAATGTTAAGTGTTAAATGTTCAGCTTGAGATCGAAAAATATTAAAAGAAAAGATGCCAATGCATTTTTAAGTGCTGAATTAATTGTGTCATGAGGGCACTAGAACTTCAGAGGAGAAAGATGACCTCTCACCAGGGGAGTGAAGCAAACCCTGTCAGTTCTCTGCTGGGGAGATAGTTAGATTCAGATGTCAACTTGGCCAGGTGATGGTGCCCAGTTGTTCTGTTGCTGTGGACTTATATCATCATGTGAATTTCATCTATGTCTGATTACATCTGAAGTCAGCTAATGGGAGGAGTGCCTTTTGTAATGAGCAAAGCTTAAAAGGAGAGGTTGGAAGAGAAACAGCTCAGAACAGCTCAGCAGAGCACAGCACAGCTTCAAGGAGCTTCAGCCCAGCCTAGCATAACACAGCTCAGAGCTCAGAGTCCGAGTCAGGTCAGACCCAGACGTTTGGAGATGCAGAAAGGAAATGCCCCAGTGAACGTCGTTTGAACCCAGAAGCTGGGAGTGAAGCCCAGCAGATGTTGCCATGTGCTGTCCCATGTGACAAAGAAACTCAGATGAAAGTTATCTGCCTTTCCTCTGAAGAACCATAAATGTGTAACTAAATTCATCCCCTTTATAAAAGCCAGTACATTTCTGGTGTATTGCATTCCAGCAGCATTAGCAAACTAAAACAGCTGACATACCCCTAGGCCCTTTGACTGAGCCAGGTCGCCCTTTCTGAGACTTTACTTTATATCTCACCCTTGTTTGGTCATCTTCATTTTTTTCCTGGAAAAACTTCTTAAATAACCATTTTCACCTAAATTATAATTCCCTCAAAGACCAGCTGAATAAGTGAAAATGAATGAATATTGAAGAAAGGCTGGAATTGGGAAGAAGGGGAAAGAGTGTCAGACAGTATAACAGAGTGCAACAAGATGAATGCAGGGCAGATGACGTATATAAGTAGAATAGAAGTCTTGTGAAAGGAAAGACACATTTGGGGTCCTTCCTACCCACTGGTTGACATTTTCCTACTTGAACATGTTTATTCCCCAGGTAGAGCACTGACCAGTGGGCCTCACCCTGAATGCCCCAGACAGACAGGCCACTTTGGGGTACTCTGGTGCACCTTGCTGCTCACGAAGATACAATTGTGTTTATTCCCAAACTTACTAACACAAGATGTCCTTATTGTTTTCCCATACTAATTAAATATTATGCAAACTGATGAAATAGTAAGAAAAGGGATATGTTTCTATAAAAACTTGGCTGAAATAAAAAAACTCAGCAAACAGAAGTCTACAACATGGAGTATCAAGTTGGGGCCTATTGTCAAGGGTCCTAGATTATAAGTTTTACAGCAGTCACATGTTTCAGGAGTTGTAACTGTTATTTCTAAATTCTGAGATACTGAACTGTTTGTATATAACCTGGTTGTTTCCAGAAACATTGGGTATTTATGTGACACCTGAGACTCAGAGTTAGAGCTCTGAAGTTATTAAATTCAGCAGTACTCCATTCAGGAACTGTTTAAAAAGTTGAAAAAGGGATCTGACTTAGATTAGAGATATGAAAGAAGCTGATCTGGCTAGGACTAAGGTAAATCAGAATACAAGGTAAAGGATGATATCATCCATATTTTAAAACTTCAACTTCTGCATGAGACCAAAGGGAGAGATGTTTATTTGTTGCAAAATATACATTTTGGGTAACAAATCACCTAATTTAACTTGTATGGTCAGTTTAGTTGAATACCATAAATACATGAAATCTTGAATAGGGTTTAAGATCTTGTTGGTTTGTCCAGGTTAGTGTGATGCCCAGTATATCCCAGGGTAATTTGGGCAGTAAATAAAGAAGTATTTGCAAAATCCCCTTGGGGGATTGGGGAGAAAGGAAGAAATATTCAGCTTCCCCATTTGGAGAATTTCTGATATCCTCACAAGCGGTGGGGACAACCAAATCAATAGACAGAGCCCTCAATCAAGGGGTTTACCCCTGTGAAACTTATTCCTGCAAAGGATAGGCTAAGCCTACTTGAAATTATGCCTCAGAGAATGAGCTGCAACTCAGCATCAAGGGATTGAGAAAACTTTCTCAACTGAAAGGGAGAAGAGAGAAATGAGACAAATAAAGTGTCAGAGGCTGAGAGATTTCAAGCAGAGTTGAGAGGTTATCCTAGAGGTTATTCTTACACTTATATTGATATCCCCTTTTCAGTTTAGGGTGTATTAAAGATGCTAGAGGGAAGTGCCTGAAACTGTAGAGCTGTATTCCAGTAGCCATGTTTCTTGAAGATGATTGTATAGTGATATAGCTTTCTCGATGTGACTGTGTGATTGTGAAAACCTTGTGTCTGATGCTCCTTTTATCTATGGTATGGACAGATGAGTAAAAAATATGGATAAAAAATAAAAAAAGAATGGGGGAACAAAGGTTAAAATAGATTGAGTAGATTGAAATACTAGTGGTCAATGAAAGGGAGTGGTAAGAGATATGGAACGTATGAGTTTTTTCTTTCTTTTTCTGGAGAGATGCAAAGGTTCAAAAAAATGATCATGGTGATGAATACACAACTATGTGATGATATTATGACTCAATGATTGTAACCATGTCAAGAATGTTCGTATGTCAAGAATGATTGTATGTTAAGAATGTTGGTATGTTGGTTCATCATTTATAATAAAAATTTTATTTTAATTATGCCTAGGAATCACCCCCCAGAAAACCTCTTTTGTTGCTCAGATGTGGCCTCTCTCTCCAAGCCAACTCGGCAGGTGAACTTACTACCCTCCCTCATACGTAGGACATGACTACCAGGGATGCAAATCTCCCTGGCAACATGGAACAGAACTTCCAGGATTTGTTGGGACCTGGCAGCATAGGGCTGAGAAAACCTTCTTTACCAAAAGAGAGAAGAGAGAAATGAGACAAAATAGAAGTTTCAGTGACTGAGAGATTTCAGAGTTGAGAGGTTATCCTGGAGGTTATTCTTATGCATTATATTGAAATCCCTTTTTAGTGTATGGTGCATTGCAGTGACTGGAGGGAGGTACCTGAAACTATTCAGCTGTGTTCCAGTAGCCTTGATTCTTAAAGACCTTTGTATAACAATATAATATTTACAATGTGACTGTGTGATAGTGAAAACCTTGCATCTGATGCTCTTTTTATCCAGGGTATGAACAGATGAGTAAAGAAATATGCATAAAAATAAATACATAATAGGGAAGATAAAAGGTAAAATAAATTTGGTAGATGGAAATACTAGTGGTCAATGAGAGGGAGGGGTAAGGGGTATGGGATATATGAGTTTTTTTTTTTTTCTTTTCATTTTTTTTCCTGGAGTGTTGCAAATGTTCTAAAAATGATCATGGTGACGAATCCACAACTAAGTGATGATATTGTGAGCCATTTGTTGTGCACCATGTATGGACTGTATGTGTGTGAAGATTTGTCAATAAAAATATTTTTTTTAAAGTAATGTAACAAAGATTATATGCATGAAGATTCTTTGTGTCATAATAAAGTCTTACAGTGGTTAAAAAAAAGGGGCCTTAGGTTCTCACTCTAAAGACATCAAATTGTACACAATAGATGAGTCATTATGGTTACATTCTTCTTACATGAAAGGTAAAGTGAAAAGCCAGTTAGCACATCATATTTAAAGGAAAGGCCTTGGTCTGGGCTAAAAGTTGGCAAGTGAATGTGCATTTATTTGAAATGAAGTGTTAAGCGTATCCTTTTCTGAAAATTTACTGAACTCAGGGTAGGCCAGGGGGGCTCAGCAGGCAGAGTTCTTGCCTGCCATGCCAGACGAGACCCGGGTTTGATTCCTGGAGCCTGCCCATGCAACAACAACAAAAAAAGACTGAACTTAACCACCCTTTTTTGATTACAAGAGCAACTACCAACTTTAAGTACTAAACATGATGATACAAATGCTTTTTTTTTAACTTCTTAGTACACAAATGTCTCTCAAGCCAAGGAAAAAATGAATTGATGGAGGCAGTGACTCAAAATGGTTAAATTCCCACAGTTTCAAGCCAAATTTGTCTGTGTTTTGAGTCCTATCAGTTTCCTGTCCTAGTTGGCTGACACTGAGCTTAGTGCTTTAAATGCATTATTAGAGTCAATGCTACACCCCTACCTTTTCAGGTAAAGACTACGTCACAGAGAGTGAAATTGAGGCTCAGAGATATTAAATAATTTGTCCTAGATCACATAGCTAGTTGTTTTTTTCTGCTGTGGCTGTTACTACAGACATTATCTAGATCAGTGGGAAGTACACTCCCAAGAAAAAAACGGTGGTCAGAGATGAGTTGGCAGGCAACCTGAATCATGTCTGGCTTTCCCAGAGTTTTTGTGAAATATCTTCCTGAAACCACTCCGTGTTCCCATCCCCTTGTCCAGTAAGCTTATGAATAATTCATCTTTATGTGGAGACAGAGAATTATAATGGACAAAGTAACAGGCTTTTGAATATGAACATACGGATTTGCACTGTCGATATTCCCATATAATCACAACTGTAGTGGATGTGGAAGTGACTGTATTTGTCTGCTCAACTCAGTTTCCTCTCTGCTAGTCTAGGAGCAGAAGGTTCCCTCTCCTTTGGTCAGCCTCTTTCCCATTCCCTGTTGTACACTGTGTTTCTGGACATGTCCAAAGAGTAGACACATGACCTGCACCAGAGCTCTTTCCTGAAAATTTCCAAATTAGTGCTCTTTGGGAACTGAATCATCTATCCCACAAAAGACATGTTTAAGTCTTAATCTGTGTTCTGTGGGTGTAAACCCATTTGTGAATAGGACCTTTGAAGATATTATTATTTATTAAGGTATAGACTCATTTGTGAACAGTATCTTCAAAGATCCTATTTAGATAAGGCCAAATTAAATCAGGGTGGGCCTTTATCCATGTGACTGGAATCCTTATAAGGAGAAGAAATTCAGATGCAGCCAGTCAGTAAAAACTAGAAGTCCGAGGAAAGGAGAGCAGCAGGCACAAGAAGAGGCAGATTGCCATACGATGGACACAGAGATAAAAGCCAAGAAAACCCTAGGACTGCGACAAGCCAGCACCAGAACACTCCAAACTCCAGGAGTAAACATGACCTAAAGAGACCTTGATTTTACACTTCTAGCCTCCAAAATCTTGAGACACTAAATTCCCGTTGCTTGAACCAATGAGTCTGTTGTATTTGTCACAGCAGCCCTGGAAAATGAAGACAGAGGTGGAGGTAATGGCAGCTATCTTCCCTGATATGGAGAGAACCTATCTGCCAAAGAAATCCAAAGAGGTCCAAGCAGAGAGGAACAATGGAGGAGAACATGAGTGGGTGCCCCTGAAGGCCAGGGGAGTCCCTCATTCCTGAGGCCCTTGTACATAGCTCCAAGATCTTCCCTACTTTCAAAAGCTACCTCCACTCCCATCTACCCTCAATCCCCCTTTTCCTAAGAGGTCTGAATTGAGCTCCAGTCTCTTACAACTGAAAGAATCTTGATTAATGTTCTGACTTTAGTTCTGGGTTAGAAGTTGGCAAGTGAATGTACATTTGTTTGAAATGAAATGTTAGGCGTATATTTTTTTAATTTACGGAACTCAGCTTTTATAATTTAAGCTGTCATGGTCACATTTTCACTTTCTATGGGGATAAAATACATATTTCATGGGTAAAATTAGATTATACATAAGCTAGACCTCACATCTAATAAATGCTCAATAGGCAACAGCTATTTTCATTGTTGTTACAATTAATGTTTATAAGAGGGAGCTCTGAAAAGAAAAAGAAAAGGTCCCTATTATAATGTAAAAAATTGATGTCATCCAATTTACAATTCAGTTCCATGTGTATCTGGTCAAATAGATCCATCACAGGAAGTAGTCATCTCTGAGTGAGCTTATACCTGGTTTGGGTCTAAAATCTGAAGGCTAGACCTTGGAATTGGGATCTCAACTGATGTACTGCCCACAGGTGATCAACCATTGGGGATCCCATAGTGGTGGAAGGAATAGTGGGAAATAATCTTGGAGTGGTGCTTTGGGCAACAACTTCATGTTCTATTGAAGAGGGGTTTGTTTGGTTTTTTAACCTGGAACATACTATAACACAGCGGGATTTAGTTTCATGGAAAAGTAGAAGAAACCTGACACAGGAGTCGCTAAAATGTTGGCAATAAATTTTTGTCCTATTCCCTCAAAGAACCTAGAGGCTAACAGTGACACAGTTAAATATATAATCGCTGACCTGCCATATTTCAGTAAATGTGTTATGTTAAAACTCTGAGGACTCTGCAAAATTGAGTAACCTGAGCTCTTCAAGCCATGTTCCAGTGCTTGAGGAACCCTGCTTTATCCTGAGAAGCAAATCCTACACAGAAGCAATGCAGATGACTGAAAGCCTCTGTGCTGGGCATGGCTCTAAGCACTTTTCCTGTATTCATTCATTCACAATTCTATGATGCAGTTACTCATATACCATTCCCATTTTATAGATAAGGAAACTAAAATACTAAGAATGTAAGTAACTTGTCCAAATTCATATAGCTTCTAAACTCCAGACTTGGGATTTCAACCCAGGCAATCTTTTTTTTTTTTTGCATGGGCAGGCACTGGGAAATGAACCAGACAATCTCTTAATGCCTCCACAAATACATCTACAACTACTACTATTACTACTAGTATCAGTAGTAATGCTTAATAAGAACAGATAATTAATTTGGTGTTTACTACTTGCCAGATACTGTGCTAAGTACTTTGTAAGTCTTGACTTAATTTTTTTTTCACAGATGAGCTTTATTATTCCCATTTAACTAAAAGGGAACAAAAGGCTGAACAAGATGTGATGAAGCAAAGAGTAATGGTGATCACATAACCAGGCTCCAGACAGAGGAATGGAGAGGTCAAGAAGAACTTGCTCGAAGGAGTGATATTTGAGCTTCATTCTGGAGAGTGAGAAGGATTTAACTAGGTAAAGGTGAGAATAGGCGAGATGCTTCAACCAAGTACAAAGGACCTACCATTTTCACAAAACTCAGAGAAGGCAACATATGGAGAAAATAAGCCATAAACTAGAGAGATAAAGGTTTAGCTTACATCTTGAGCAACAGCAAGTCATTCAAGGATTTTAAGTCAAATGCACATTGGAGGAGAGCAAATGGGAATGTGGGAGACCATTTTGGGGACTATTGCCACTATCCCAGTGAGAGATGCTTGCTTACAATTGGGACAAGAGTGGGGGGCAAGAAAAGCAGAAAAGGGATGGAGTCAAGAGCTATTGGGTTGGATACAGGTGATGAGGGCTGGGAGTATTATGGAGAGTACATCTTAGTACACTAAAATGGGCAATATCTCTTATCCTCTCTGATACCTCTCACTTCTCATTCTGAGATTTAGGCTCCTGTGATAATGGAGGTGATGGTGGGGTGGTGGAAGGTAAGCAAGGAACCCTGGGAGAGTGCTGTGCATTGACAGTCCTTTTTCTGCCCAAGTCTTCTGTGCAGAATTCACTCAGTTTTATGACCCATTCCCATTTTGAAAGCAGAAACCGTGGAGTTAATAATAATATCTCCAAGATTTTGCCAGCCATATTGGTCTCAATGCACACTGTGCAGATGACCCCAGAGCTGGACTAGTAAATGAGGTCTAGCTCACAAAACCCCGTTGTTCCCACATGTGCACAGGTCTTGGCTTTCCCCATCCCTCCCCTCTTAGACCCAGCCCTTAATGTATATGCTGCATTGCCTGCCACACCCTGACTACTGATCCTGTCCCTTTGCTCTACCTGACAGTTGCCACAGTTCTAAGACATCAAGGGTACTGTGTTCTCTTTTTCTGAAATTAAAATTTTCAGTAAAATTATATACTTTGTACCTTTACTACATATAGCAAAGGCTTATTCTAAGAAGCATCTTGGAGTATACGATAGAGCTCAATTTTCTGATCTACTTTTTCTCCATGTATTTAGAAAATGTGTTTATCTTTTAGGAATCCAGATTATAAGAGGAAATCACTGGTTAGTTTAGGAGATTTGCCTCTTCATCTCAAGGAGCCTACTTTATACAAATATGATCTTTTTTTAGGGGAAATTAGCTGTTTTATCATTTGACCTCAGGATACAGTCTGGGAGCTTAAATACAATATATACTGCAGCTAAGCAGAAGGGAAAGTCTTCTTGACATTTATCCATGATTTACTTTTTGAATATTCATGGGAAAACCTACTCTGAGCCAAGCATTGAGGATGCAAATCTGAGTAAGCTGTGTTCCAAAACAAGAAGGAATACCCAGTCTAGTGAAGGTGAACATTCCCAGTTTGTTGTGACCCCTTATGGGTATCTCAGTGATTATGACCCCTTATGGGTATCAGTGATAATGCAAAGGGCATTGAGCTAGCTTGGGATCCAAAGAAGAGAATCAGACAGAGAGACCTCCATATTGACAAGCTGGAGCCACTTTATTAAAAGTTCTCTTTCAAAAATCATTTCAATCATAGTCCCAAACAGAATGAAATATTGGCTTGGTTCAGGTTCAGTTCAAAAGATAGAATTCTAATTCAATAGCTATAAAAATAGATTTGTTCCAGCTCAAACTAGTTTACTACTTTGTTCAAAAAAATTGAGTAATTGAGGGAAGAAAATGAACACTTGGGTTTATTATGAAGCTTTGCAAACAAGGCAGTGAATGTGATTCAGGTTTTTGTTTATGGGATAGTTTGCATCAAGCCCCAGATGTGAAAGCAGACCTCAAAAAAAGAGAGAACACAATCACAGCAAGTCCATTGTTTCTAGGGCTTGGTGTACTCCCACTGGGCTTCAGAAGGAAGTGAAGGAAGCCAGCCAAATTAGCTGGCAGCGAACATCAAATCTGGATAAGGAATTTTAAAAGGCAGGAGAGACTTTTAATCAGGAGGCAGTACCCTGAGGGAGATCAAAAGCCTATTAGATACAATTGTTATGATGGAATTGAGTACTAAAATGGCCATTTGGATAATTAAAGCTTCATATGAGACTTTTATTGCCTCTATCCTTAGATGCCTCTGGAAAGTACAAAGGATCTTCCTGTACATGGAGGTGTGAACAGGATTCCTGTGAACGGGCTTACACCAGCAGAAAGCAGGGGCAGTCTGGGGAGAAAAAGGTGTTAGCTGCCAGATATAGCCCTGGTCACAGCCTGGCAGCCCACAGGCCATATTCCCCTAAGATCCACCTTGTTCACAAGTCAGATGATTTATTTGGGAGTGAGTGGTGTGTAGTTTTCCTTAAAAATCCAGGGGACCTGGAAATTCTGGTCTAAATTCCCACATGGTGACAGTTGTATGGATCTGAGTAGTATCCATTCCCCTTAGACAAGACATGAGTCACCAGTTCTCCACAAGTTAAGTGTTTGCATTATGGCTTTAAAAAATTAATCTCTATATCCTTGCATATATAAAAATGGGAAACTAAACAATGGGAAGCTAGACTAAGCAAAGCCACAATCCTTCTGACGTGATACATTTCACCAATTTGCATTATCTGTTTGACTCTTCATTCTTGATATAAAAATGTTTAGCCATGAACTTGTTGGGATTGTATTGAAAATACCAATGCCTTTTGTAAAATAAACCTGATTTTTAAAAAAATGTGTGTTTGCGAGAAAATGCATTGTCTCTTTCCTAATTCCTTTTTGATTGATTTAAGGTGAGGTGACAGAGTGACGAGGTAGGTAAAGCACGGGTGTTGAGTCAGACAGCACCTGGGTTCAAATTCTAATTTGCCAATAACCAGGGGGGTACACTTGGGAAAAGTCACACCTATCTAGCCAAAGTTTCCTCTTCCATTAAAAAAAAAGTAAAAGTGAAGCACTGAACAGAGATTCTGAGAATTAAATAAGAGCATTACATACAGTTCATAGTAGATATTCAGTAAATAACAGCTGCATTAGATCGCTGAAGCTGCTGGAATGCAATATACCAGAAATGGAATGGCTTTTAAAAAGGGAATTTATTAAGTTGCAAGTTTATAGTTCTAAGGCTATAAAAATGTCCAAATTAAGGCATCAGCAAGAGGTTATCTTCACTCAGGAAAGGCTGATGTTGCCCAGCACAACTCTGTCAGCTAGGAAGTACATGGTGGTGTCTGCTAGCTTTCTTCCATGGTTTCTCCTTTTATAAAACTTCCCTGGGGGCATTTTCCTTCTGCATTTCCAAAGATCTCTGACTGTATGAGCTCTGTCAGCTCTTTACAAAATGGTTCCTTCTTAAAGGGCTCCAGAAAGCAACCCCACCTTGAATAGATTGAGACACATCTCCATGGGAACCGCCTAATCAAAAAGTCCACCCACAATTGGGTGGGTCACATCTCCATGCAAACAACTTAATGAAAAAGATCCCACCAAACACTATTGAAAGAGGATTAAAGATCGGTGGCTTTTCTAGGGTACACAACAGTTTTAATCTGGCACAACTATTATCGATTGTGATCAAATAATTTTGCATACTGGTTTCAGATTTTAATCAAGACTTTATGCCAATAGAATGAGGTAATATGAAGTATGAGGAAGTGGGCTGTATCCTATGTAGCCCCTCAAGAATGTCAGAGAAATAACCCACCGATCAAAACTACAAATATAAATAAAACAAGTTCTTGCATGAACTACTGCAAAGGTAGGAATCTTCTATAAAGAGTGTAAAATTTCAAGTTATAGGGGGGAAATGCTATTGCATGCTATGGGTTATGTTTAACAGGAAAACATCAACAGTACTGCAGCAATATCAGGGTTAAATAATGTGGGAGGGACAAGTGTTAGGGGAGATTTAGATTTTCTATTTGATGAGGGTGTATTTATTAGATATCTTTCTCTTGGGAACAATAAAATTATCTGAAATTGAGAGTATTGATGGATTGTTGACTTTAGACATTATACATGTGGCCCAGTACGTAGAGGTGGCTGAAAAATGCACTGGCTGATTGGCAAACGATGGTGTATACATATGATTGAACATTGTGCTGCTACAAAAGGAATGAAGTTGTGAGGCATGCAATAATGTGAATGTACCTGTGGGACATTTGGTGAGGCAAAATAAACCAAAAACAAAAGAGCAAATATTGTATGATCATATTTAGAAAATACTTGCAAAAAAACTGAGGCCTAGGTTGTAAGTTCTTATACCAGTCACATTTAGTTCAGAGTGGCAGTTGTTATTTCTAGATTTTGGGAGGCTGTGTTATGTATGTATAGCCTGGTATTTAGAGATAGTAATGAAGCTGATCAGGTCGGGATTAAGGTAATTCAGAATCCAAAAGTAAGGAAGACATTGTCTTTATTTTAGAACTTCACCCACTCTTTGAGACCAAAGGAAGAAAAGTTTATTTTGTCCAGAAACTAAATTTTCTGTATCACATGATTTATCTAAACTTTATTTGATAGATCATTTGAACTATCCAAACACATGGAACCCAAAATAAGAATAAAGCCTTTAGTTCTGTATAGCATAATGTAATGTCTGGATACAACCCAGAGTATATTAAGCAGATAATCAGAAAGTATTGGCAAAGTCCCTTGAGGGATGGGAGAAAAAAAAATGGAGCTATTAAACTTAACCACTGGGGAAATCCCTGATACTGTGTCATACATTAGAGATACCCAAATCAACAGGCCAAGCTCTTGATCTTGAGGTTTCCTCCTGTGAAGCTTATGTATGTAGCGGAGAAGCTTCGCCTACCTATAGGCATGCCTAAGAGTCACTTCCAGAGGGCCTCTTCTGTTGCTCAGATGTGGCCTCACTCTCTCTAAGCCCAAGTGAAATCTACAAGTGATTTCTACAAGTGAAATCATTGCGCTCCCTTCTACATGGGACATGGCATCCAGTGGTGAAAGTCTCCCTGGCAGCATGGAAGATGACTACCAGGGATGAGCCTGGCACTAGCACCATGGGATCAACAATCCCATCCTGACCAAAAGGGGGAAAAGAAATGTAACAAATAAGGTATCACTGGCTGAGAGCGTTCAAATAGAGTTGAGAGCCTACTCTGGAGGTCACTCTTACACAAGCTTCAATTAGACATTGCTACCTATCATAACATGCCAAAACCCAAACAACACCATTACTGCCAATCCTAAAGAATCTCTAGGCCATTATATAAGAATCTACGAATGTTCCATGCACTAGGGTAACTTTCAAAAAATCTACAACCTCCAGGTGGGTCCATGGGCCAGATAAGTCCTGAAATGCAGAGGGGCCAGCCTCTCCAGAGCATCAGCTACTTTCACCCTCTATCCCAGTTATTGACAACCCCTTCCAACATGAAAAAGCTAGTGTGGGCATAGCCCAAATATCCCTAAAGAGTGAGAAAACCATCAAAGGCGATGGTTGAGTTATATAGAGAAGATAGGGGTTAACAAATGAGTGTGATTGCTGAATCATTATATTGATATTTCTTTTAGTCCCTAGTATCTTAGAACAGCTAGAAGTAAAAATCTAAAATTGTGGAATTGTAACCCAAACCAAATTCTGAAATCCATCCTACAACTAATTATTGCAGTGTACTTCGAAATGTATTGCTTTTTTGTATATATGTTATTTTTCTCAAAAAAGAAAAAAAAGGAGGAATATAACAGAGAAGAATAGAAGATAGGATTTTAAAAATGAGTATGACTGCTAAATCATTATACTGATACTTCTTTTGGTCTCCAGTGTCTTGGAGCAGCTAGAAGAAAAACAAAACTGGTGGAACTGTCACCCATACCAAACTTTAAAATCAGTTCTATAACTACTTGTTAAAATGTACTTGGAAATTTATTGCTTTTTTGTATATATGTTGTATTTCACAATAAAAATAACATTAAAAAAATAGAGGGTGGGCTGGAGTTGTGTGATCCTTCTATTAGAACAGTAACATGGAAAGCTATTATACAAATTTTCTAGTTCCCCTGAAAGAATTAACTTAAGTGCCTATATTTAAATAATCAGAACTGTTAGAAGGTGAGCAAACCAAATGGAGAGTCACAGAAGCAGATTTTGGCAGAATAAATCCTATCATTGTCCCCCTGTCCCCAGTCCATCTGGAAGGACTGGCCCAGCTGAAATGGATGCATTGAGCTGAATACCCTGATGCTAATCCTCAGTCAAATTGTGGCCGACTTCCTTTGCTCACTAAGATGCCTCCTGATCGCCATTTGGCTTTTCTGCAGAATTGCCTACAGGGAGAGAATGTACTGGTCAGGCTGGTGCAAATGTCTGTTTTATTTAACAGCTATTTCTTATTGCAAATGGATACATTTTTATCCTGATTTACATATTTGCCTCTTGTGAGTACTTTTTTTTTTTTAAGTGTGAATCAGCATTTCCAATTCCAATTAACTTTGAGACATATATGAGAGCATTTTTATGAATCTGTGTGACTCAGGGCCAGGCCCTCAATGCTAGTTAATTTCTGAAGGTAATTTCACTTCGACAAGGCCTTTGTGCATTGCCAGGCAACCTTCCACAGTCTAAGCCCCATTTTGACACTGGGCTGTGTGCTCTCCATTAACACCTCAAGCCCTTTGCAGAGGTCAGTGTGGGGACTCGCTGAGTCATTGTAAATAAAGTAATAATGGTACATAGTAAATGCTCAATTAGTGTTAGCTCTTATGACGTTTATGATGATGGTTATTGATAGTTATCTTCACTTTACCCTTGTATCTTAATTATACACACTAAATAGGACTCACTCTTTTTTTTGTTTGTGATATTGAATGGTTTATTTCCTTTAATATGGGTTGCTGAAATAAAGGAAATTAAAATAGACTGTCTCCAATTACTTTAGCTATTCTGAAATAGTTCATCTTCTCATATAGTGTCAAAGCATGTTTTTTTAAAAAATTGGGTAGATTGAAATACTATTGGTCAAAGAGAGGGAGGGGCAAGGGGTATGAGATGTATAAGTTCTTTCTTTTTCTGGAGTAATGCAAATGTTCTAAAAATGATCATGATGATGAATTCACAATGATATGATATTGTGAGCCACTGATGGTATACTTTGGATGAACTGTATGGGTGTGAAGATAGCTCAATAAAAATATTTAACAAATTAAATGTTAAAACATGCTTTTTTAAAATTACAACCAAGTTCATTGTTAAAAAAAAAAAAACTAAGAAGACATCAAATGCATTGAGCACTTCCTTACTCTCACATTATTAAGCATTTAGTGCTCTTGAGAATCCTGGAGGTAAGTATAGCTATCCTCATTGTACCATCGAGAAAAACAGATGCTCAGAAAAGTGAATTCAGCATCTGAGATCACACAACTGAAGGCTGGAACTCCAGGACTTGAATCCAAAGCTCTCTGAATTGCAAGCTTGAACGCTGTCCATTGAATGATGACAGGCGACTCCATCAGGTACCCAAACTCTGATTTTCTGCCATTTTATGCCTTAGAAGTAGGACTACTCTACTACAGTGTGAACTAGAAAGAGACCACAAAAGAAGAGGCTGCCCCACAGCTTTAAAACCATAATAATAATTGATCCTCATAATTCGCGGATTTAGTGTTCCAGAATTTGCCTTCTCGCTAAAATTTGTTTTTAATCCCCAAATCAATACTCGCTGCACTTCTGGGATCATTTGTAGGTGTGCATGGAATAGTGAGAAATTTGAGTTGACCAATGCACACACTCCCAGCTGAGGTCACACCAGGCGATGTTCTACCTTCGTGTTTCAGCTCCCATACTGTAAACAAGTGTCCTTTTTGTGGTATATTTAGCATTACACTTTTCATATCTTGTGCTTTTTGTTGGAGATTTCGTTGTTTAAAATGACCTTCAAGCATAATGCTGAAATTGCTATCTAGAGTTCCTGAGTACAAGAAGGTTGTGCTGTGCCTTAATGGAGAAAATACGAGATGAATGAAGCTAGAGGAGCTTCATTCAGGCATAATGTATAGTGCAGCTGGCTGTGATTTTAATGTCAATGAATCAATAACATATATTACATATGGTGTCTTTACACAGAAACACACATAAACAAGGTTTCGTATTGACTGGTTTATGCAAATGTTGTGATCAGAGATTCTTAGGAAACTAATTCCTTTATTTCCCCTAGGAGCAGTGGTTCAGTATTTGCCATGACTTTTTAGAACATAACTAAGTGAATAATAAGAAACCACTATATTTACATAGGGCTTATGATGTGCTAGGATTCTGCTGAGTTTTCTATGGATTTTCTCATTTAGCTTATTACCATTAACAACAGGTAGGTACTATTAGTACTCCATTTAATAGATGAGGACACTGAGGTTTCCAGAAGCAATTTGTTCAACATAACAAAACTAGAAGAGACTGAACTGACATAAAAAAGCAGGTCTAACTGATTCCCAAAGCCCATATTTTCCCCAATATGCTTTTGTGTTCTATGATAGTAACTGGGGTTGTTACATTGTCATGTAGTTATTTAAATCAATGAACATAACAAATTTCATCTTACAATGCTAAGCAATGCTTTAAAACTGAGACATATTCACAAGTGTAAGCCAATATAAATTATTAAGTGGGTTCTAATTTTTTCTGATGAAAAGATCCCAAAAGAGGATCTGGGCCAACTTGAGTGCATAAATTTTTAGGAACATAGATTAAGTATTTAATTGTTTCATTTTTGTTCTATCAACTTCATTATGCATATATATGCATATATATTTAAGTTACCATAGAAAAATCATGTATTAATTTAGAAATAATGGGTTTTTTAATCTTATATGTCATGGAATGATTTTAATCAAATTTTCACAGTCATCTTCAAGAGCATGATTATGCCCACAGTAGAATCCCTTTTTGAATTATCTAATGCAGTTTTTCAGAACACAGTATCTTCATTTCTACTTAAATTATTTGAGATATGGTTCACGTTGAGTTGGAGTTTGAATTTGCATTTGAATATGATGGTACCAATGAAAAATTTTTCCCAAGGAATAAGTATTTATTTTTTTTAATTAGGAAATTAAAAAATTGCCACCTGATTTGACATAATAATTAACTTTATTGTGGTTAAAATTTGTACATAAAAAACCTTTGGAAAAAAAAAACACCTTTGAAACAATACCCACTGGCAACAATGATGTCATAGCCCCAGGAATAATTACTGAATTTGTGTTGACTTTTTATCTTCTTTTTTTTTTAATTTTGAAACAATACTGCACATAGAGAAAAGTGGGAAGTACAGTACAAAGGTGTTTTTTGTCCTGAACCATCTGAGAGTCAGTTGCCAACCTAAACTGCCAATACCCCTGACTACTTTAATTTATATTTCCTTCAAACAGGGACATTTGCCTACAATGGACCATCAAAATCAGGATATTAACTTTGATATATCACTACAAGCTAAACCTCAGACCCCATGCATGTTTCACAAATTGTCCCAATAATGTCTCTTATGCAGAAGGATCCAATTCAGAATCCTGTGTAGCTTCTGCCTTCTCAATCGAGAAGAGTTCCTCAGTCTTTCTTAATTTTCATGGCCCTGACACTTTTGAAGTTTACAAGCAGTCATTCTGTAGAATCTCCTTCAATTTAAGTTTGAGTATGTGCTTAGGGTGGTGGTATCTGCCACACTTCTCCATGGTAAAGTTACCCTTTCCCCTTTGTAATGAACAAGGTTGACTGGAGAAAATATTTTGAAAACATAAATACCATATTCTTCACCAAACTTTTAATCTATTCTGCTACTCATATCGATGTGGACTCATGGTTTCCTATTCTATTAGATGGGCTATGATCTATCATTTTAATTATTTGTTTTGGTATTCAAATTGTCTCTGATTTAGCCAATGTGCATTCATTCAAGCTGGCGTTTATGTCCTTTTGAAATGTCCCCATCATTCTTAAGCACTTCCTTGCTTTCTGGCACAAGATGATGCACTTGTACTTTCCCTACCCAGACCTGCAATCAACTACTTCTTCAAAAAGTCCTGTTTAATTTTAGTCGAAAAATGGCATTTAGAACCCAAGATCTGGGTTCTAAGTGCACTCATTGCTATTAGGGCTCTGACGATCCTAGGCCCTCTCAAGGGGCAGAACCATAGAATAACATATATCCATGTGCACACACATATCTTTTATACATAGGTATAGATATTTATTTCTATATCTACCTAAAGATTACACAAACAATACAGTTCAACATCACAGGTTCATTCTCATTTTCTCTCTTTTGGTAGCCATATCTCCCTTCTCTATAGTAAGATACCTGGGTTACATTTTGCTCAATATATTTATCTATTTCCCTAGTTGGTCCACTATCCTTCATGTTTCCAGTTTCCCCTTTCTGCCAGCACCCTTTTGCTGCAAGGATCCCATCCTCTCCTCCCACTCCATATGAGGTCCTGATCACCCAGTACCACCATTGGCCACTCAGGCCAGGCCATCCCTACTTCACCACCAGAACACCCTCCTCACCCTGCTCGGCCTGTTTGGTCTCTGACAACTCAAGCCAGACCCCCACCCCTCCCTGTAGACCCTTTCATCAGTTCTGCCCCTTCATGTCAGACAGTACCCTAGAGGCCCCCACATTGGCTACCTGTCTCACTTGACTTGGGTCCAGACAGCCTACAGGGATGCCCCTCGCCAAGCTACCCCACCCCACTGGATACACTTCTCACCCTGCTCCGGGCCGCAGCAGCAACTCAAGCTCCTAATCACCTTGGACATCTGCTTTGCAGTGTCTTCCTAAGGACTTTAGGGCTGAGGTTTTCAGGATGGGAAAGGAAAGGAAAAGAAGAAGGGGAGAGAGAGTCTTTTAGTTTGTTTGTTTTTTAACCTATTTTGCCATGTGACTTTAATAAATATCCAAAGCTAGCTCAAACTGACATTGATTCAAGTGACTGTGTCGTCCCCAAATAATAATTGTTTTGAAAACAAAGTACTTAAGAAAGGATCCCATAATTCCAAATTGCTCGATTATTAGACAAATGCCTCTTTCTTGGGGAATACTTTCCAGAAAGCTCACCGTGTATTCAGACATAGCCCAGTGAGTTCCTCCACTGATCTACACCTCCAGATGTTCAGAGATCCAAAGACCGTGGGATGGAGAACAAGTTTCTACAATTTCAGGTTTCAGCCCTAGCTCATTTCCTTCCAGAGCCTTGTCATAGTTCGGATCATGGAGCAGAACCAGCTAATTAGGATCCAAGGCACTAAGATGGATGTGTTGAAGCCAAAAGCAGAGGAGGGACAAGACCAGATGCCAGGGAGAATCTGCCAAGTTAGACCAATCCCACCTCGGGAAGAAAAAGGCAAGACAGAACTGGGTCAGGGCCAGATACTATATGTACAGCAGGCAGAGAGGAATCTAAATGAGTCCAAGAAGAGGAGTCATATCAACAGCTGGCTATCAGTAAATCTGAGGTCCAAACAAGTAGATTTATCACTGTTAAAATTTGCTGATCTTGCTAGCAGCTGGCTGGTTGTCTTAGGGAAGATTAGATGCCAGGAATCAGGATGAGAGTTTAGTGGTCTTCCCAAATGCAGCAGAAAATGCCAGTGTTCCTAAGAGAGTTAGAGTAAAGCTTTAAGAATAAACTAACGTCCAGTACTAGCAAGAGCAGGCAGCAGAAGCAATCCAACAGAATCAAAGCTAGGGTCCTAGTTAGCTGGTTCTACTCCATGATCCAAACTAGGACAAGCCTCAGGAGTAGGCCATGGAACCAAGAGTTCAGGATCAGGATAGGGTGGGCAGGCAAAGAGCAAAGTAAAAGCAAGTAGGGGTCAAGGGGTGAGGAAGAGAGATGGAAAAAGGAAAGAGAGAAGGACATACTAGCATCTACAGTGTTGTCTTAAAAGCTGACTAGTCTTCATGACTTAACTTAAGGATTAGCAAGTAGGACTGATTTACAGGGTCATGAGCAGAGAGAAAATAGATAAGGGAAGCCTTGAGCATCACAGCATATGCATAAATATGCTCCTCAAATTTTTGATGAGGCTAAACCTGGGGTAGATGAACAAACTGAGGGCATGATGACAGTATATTTGGATGCAAAACATACACAACTCGCTGTGATGATTTAGGTTGTCTACCATCCCGTCGTAGCAATGCCCTCTGCTTGTGCTTTTCTGGGCCTCCCCTTCTTCCTCTGCACTGTGAGGATCAGTGCTACTTCCAGAAGCTATGCTACATATGAAACCACCTAACACACAGCTAATGCTGTGGCCAGTACATCATAGGTGCTCAGGATGTAACATTTCCTTCCAGGTTGTCTTGGTGTTTCTGGGTGGAGACAGACCCATATATCTGTAAGGCTGGCTGCTGGGGCTGGCTGGGCTCTATCAGTGCCCTCCATGCAACCCAAGAGATTAAAACCCTTAGTCATTCCCAGTGGCAACAAAATAAACAGAAACTCCTTGTATCAGTCTTCTCTGCTAATTCAACTCCCAATCCTCCTTTACAGGTCGGGGGCACCAACTTCCTTGGGTGTTTCACCATTTCCCAAACACATCTTTACCTCTACTCCCACATGTCCCATTTTCAATACCCTTCCATCTTATCTTTCTCCACCTGACAGAACCCTGCTCACCTAACTCAAAAGCCACCTTTTCTATTAGTTATTCTCCCCATCCTTTTCTCTGTGCCTATTGAGTTCTGCTTTCCCTTCTACCATAGCCTGTTTCCTAGAAGGCATGTTAAGACACAGACTTCTGGGCCTCATCTTCAGAGTTTGTGATTCTGGAAGCCCAAAGCAGAGCCCCAGAATGTGCATTTCTAACAAGTCCCTGCTGGTCTGGAACCACATTGGAGAACATCAGCAATCGCGATAAAATCATATAACAGAGAGAGAGCATGTGTTTGGAGTAAGGAATTTGAGGCTGATTCCCCACGCTTCTGGTGTGACTTTGGGCAATGACTTAAGCTTCTTATCTTCAGTTTCCTTATCTTTAAATGAGACTAAACCTCACATGATTGTTTTGAGGTCTAAATGAAATAACATATAAAAATGTCCAGAGCAGAGTGTTCTGCATGAAGCAGGAACTCAGTTATTTGTTAGTTTTACAAACCAGATTTGGTCTGTAAAGTAAAATGAAGCTAATTTTCTGACAACTATCTTTTGTAGCTTATGGCATTTTTGTCCGTGATGACACAGGTTGATGGGTTATCTCCTTTGTAACCCAAAGGCCAAGAGGCCATGCAGCCTATGTGCAAGGCCGGTCCTGCTGTTTCATTTGCTTACAGTCTGGTCACTATAATTTTCCTTCTGAAAGAAATTTTATAATGGCTCACCTTGGTTCATTTTCCTTTGGTCTTCAATAATAGTGATAATGATGATGATGTTTTTCCGATTTGGGAGAGAGCTAATCTCCCAGCTACTCTACATGTGTTCTAGCATTTACATCTAATGATGAGCCTGCAGCAAAGATATTAATATCTCTCATTTCCTAGTTGAGTAAATTGAGGTGCCAAGAGGTTAAGTAAGTTTCTCATGTTCCCAAAGCTAGTATCAAACAACTGTCATATAACTCCTTTGTGTCCAAAATTGATTCATGCTGGATAAAACCTACAGTGACAGCAGGTATATACTCAATAACCCCATGCAATGCGCACATCCCTCCCCTTTTTTTACTGTCAAAATTAGATGTAATGAAAATAAAATATTTTAATTAAAAATTAGATGAAATGGATTAAAACAATTTTATATAATTCCCTGCATAGAAGCAAGACACTTCCTTGCCAAGACAGAATGGTCTCTGAATCCCGAGCTGGAAAATTCCCCCAGACAAGCCCAATTAGGCCTTGCTCCCTGGGCCTCTAGCTTTTGCGTATTTCTTTATTTGTCAGAATACTCTTTGCTCTTGTCCATTCTCATTTGCTGTCTGGCAATCTTCCACCCAATCTTGAAGAATCCAACTGAAATGTCCCTTCCTTGATTAAACCTTTCTCCATGCACCTAGAAAGAGGGAGAGATCCCTTTTCTGGGCTACCAGGATCAGTGTGATGCTTTAGAGTTAGGGGAAAGAGTTGTTGATTATTTTTTCCTGTACCTGCAATGGTTGTGGGTCCATGCAGTGGACATTTGGTGGAGTTTCTCTTGGGAATTGGCCCTTTCCCTAGGCTCAGGCACATGAGGGCTGGGTAAGACACACACACTCTTAGCTCCAGGGATGGTTCCAATCATCTTTTAAAAAGTCAGCATACATCATATATACCCACCATGTTTGATCCTTGAAGCACAGGTGGTCAAATTCCGGTCAGTGACACACAGGAATGCATTTGCTGTAGACTTCCAGAAGGGATAGATGTTTCCTCGCTCTTTTGGAAGGACCAGTGGAGGAGATGGGCTCTCTTCTTCTGGGCTCCAGACTCTTACATAGATACCTGATACTATCCCAGGAACTTCATATTCAATGCCTGCAAGCAGAAAACACCACTCCCTAATCTTGCTCTTATCCATTCTTGACACCATGGTCTTCTGCCAAAAATTCTTTCCTCTCTTCATTTCCCTCTTTACCCAGTTTAGATTTGACTTCTCTGAGCTTCCTTCTCACTGTCTCCCATCATACTTGCCTTTACAAATCCATGAATCTTTATGGACCTAAACAACTGCTACTTTGAGGCTTATACCTTAGAGACCAATATTACAGAATAAAAATTACCTACTTAGGGAGGCTGCTGTCTATGAACATTGACACCTGCCAGTTCCAGGTGAACTCTCTGCCCTAAGTCAACATCTTACTCAGTTCTTGATGAGCTGGCCCTTGCTTATTCATCAATGACAATTCCACATGCCTTTCTCTGGAAACCTCCTAACCCTCCTCTTCGTTTCACATTTTCAGCTTGCAGAATTACCTCTTCTTTCACTGAAGAACCTACAAATCTTCAAAAGAAATTTGTTTCATGAGTAGTTCTACTGTTCTGTCAACATTTTCACAGTCAGCAGTTTCTCTTCTTTGTAGTTCTCAGGGAAGAAGGGCTCTTGCCATTCTCAAAGGCATGTCCCCCACTAGGGGACTAAACCTCTATCCTGTTATCTTAACAACTACTTTGCTTTTTAGTATCGCCTTCTTTTTCCTTATATCATCATTCTCTCTACTGGACCATACTCTGCAGTAACTAAATAACCTTTAGCATTTCCCATCTTAAAAACAAACAAGAAAAAAACTTGCAACTCCTATAGTACTCACCTACTATCCCATGTCTTAAATATGTTTTCTAGCCCAAATTTTGGAGCCTGCTCTTTCTACTTCCTTCCAGTCATTCTTCAAACAGCTCAGATCTGAATTTTGTCAGCACTCCACTGAAACTCCTATTCTAAAATTCGGACCCTTCAAAGTAAACGTGTGTTTTTCTGTTCCCATCATCGTTCACTTCCCAGTGGGATTCAACACTAATGAAAACTCTCTAAGACTTCAGTACTTTCTCCTCTGTGTTCTGGGGGCATGTTCCTGATGTTTTTCAGAACCCTAAGGCTGATTCTTCTGTCTCTCTTGATGGATCCTATAACTCTTGTCTAACCCTCAAATATCATGGATACCCATGTCTTCTCAAATCTAGTTCTAGCCTGCCTTTTCATCTTTCTCACTCTCTCTTCCTACCTACTCCAGAATATTGCATTCATTTCCCTTTAAATATCATTCCTATGTTCTTGACTTCCACACTTAGGGTCTTCTTGAAGCTTTTTTTCTTAGATGTCCCCTTTTCTCCTTGATAGCTCTACTTGGATTTATCATAATCATTACAGAACCAATATACTAAAAATTAAACTTCTGATTGCTTCTACTAGTTTTCCTCCATTTCAATAAATGGCATAATTTTTTCTACAGTTACTAAAGTCAGACACTTGGGAGTCATCCTTACTTTTTCTCATCTGCTTTATCTACCACATAAGCAAATTCTATTGATTCAACCTCCAACATACCCCTAATATCCATCTATCTCTCATTTAGAGTGAGTCACATACCTTTCACCTGACCACTACTGTAATACCATAAGTGCTTTCTATGTTGCCTCATTTTCACCTAATCCATTCTCTTTTATTTCTGCATGCTGTATGTTGGGGGTCACATTTCATTATTTTTCCATGTGACTATCCCATCATTTGGGCAACTTTTGTGATTTTTTTTCTTTTGGAGGGGGTAGTGCATGAGCTGGGAATCAAACCTGGGTCTCCTGCCTCGCAGGCAGGAATTCTACCACTGAACTACCCTTGCACCCCCCTAATCCATTCTTTAAAACAGCAATTAGAGTGATCTATTGAAAGTATAAATTGATTTAAAGTCACTCGGCTTTTCAAATAAAATTTGCACATGCTACCTCACCCCGTGAGGACCCCACGACTTCTGGCCCCTGCCCACTTTTCCAATCTCAGTTTATGCAATAAAGTGTAACCACACTGACTGACCTCCAAGCACATCAAGCTCTGTCCTGCCCCAAGGCTTCTGCTTGTTGTTTTGCCATTGGTCAGAAATGATGTTCTCAACAGTTGCAGTACAACCCCTCCCTCTCATGCTTCAGGTTCCTGCCCAACATCACTTTTTTCGGGTATAATGCCTCCGATCCTCTAAATCAACATTGCTCCTACCCTTGTAATTCTCCATTCTAATTCTCTGTTCATTTCTTTCTCAGAGTTTTTCTCTTTGCAATCACTTATTTGTTTATTGTTTATCATCTGTCTCCTAGACTGGTATATGTCAAGGCAAGAGGCACTCAACACTGAGCATAATGGGAGACTGTCGGGTCTTACTATTCAGTCAAGTCTTAGCTCCAGCACTTATATTTGGATATTATAAAAATTGAGTAAGATAAAAAGCCTGTAGCATTTAGAACAATTCCTGGAATAAAGTAATTACTGCTACTGCTACTACTATTACTACTACTATGACCACTGATGATATTATTATTATTGGTAGTGTTCAATAAAATTATTGAATGAATGAATGAATGAGTGAATAAAGATTCAGCTTTATATTACTGTGCAACTACAGTATACCAGGCATTGTGCTGCTTGTACTATATGTACTAATTTAATTTTTTCATTCTCACAGAAAATTAATAAAATAGATAGCATTATTCTTAGGAAAAGTTATTCAGAGAATTTCAGTAGCTTTCCCAAAGATGCATAGCTTCTATGTGATGGAGCTAGATTTCAAAACCAATTTGCCTCCCAGTTGGGTGCCATTTCCAACAATCTATTGTCCATGGACCAGTGCCAGCCTGTCCATAGAACCACTTGGAATCTTTTTAAATTACAGGCTTCTGGTATCATCCCTGGATATTGGGATTCGGAAGGTCTGATATGGAACACCAGACACTGGAGTTTACAAGGGCTTTGGTGCCTCCTAGGAGGGAACTATTGTCCTGTATTGCCCCTGCTTCAGTGAGGGCCATGTCTTTGCTCCTTGACTCAGCAATAAAGGCATGAGTCCATTCAGAGAGTCACAGCAACAGGGTAAAGAACCCACCATTGCAAGTTTGATTCTCTTGGCAGTTCTTTTACTTTTATTGTCAATAATCTGGGCTGCTGCCTTGGCCTGAATGTGACTGAGGAAAAGTGTGTGGCTGGATCATTGCAAATCCATTGCCAGCATCCAGAAAATATCACTGTATCACTAATGTGTTTGAAGCAGCACTTAGAATTTTTATATTAAATCTGAAGATAAGTATGAAATCAACTTCCATGGGGTGCTTTAAAGTAATGGCTTTCCTTAAATTGAGTATGAAAACAAAGCAATAAACAAGTGAATTTCCAACTGATTCTTTATGTTAATTTGTCAGAGACTCCAGGAACATAGTTTTCAATAGGAAAAGTTAGGCAGGTGTGATGTAGAAGAGGCACACAATCAAAGCCATAGGGAAATGTTCTCAGAAATCTCCATGTTCAGCTAAATAGAAGACCAGATGTTACCACAAACTGCTCCATGTTTGAAAAATTCTACAGAACTCTGGCCAGGAGAAATAATTGGAATATTCATGAAAACACAGGTAGATTGCAGTGATGGTAATTAGATATCTCAATTTTTTCATTTAGCAATTATGAAGAGTTGTGCTAGTTTGAAATTGTTGTGTACCCCAGAAAAGCCATGTTCTTCTGATCCAATCTTGTAGGTGCAGATCTATTGTGGACGAGACCCTTTAATTAGGTTGTTTCCATGGAGATGGGACCCGTCCAATTCAAGGTAGGTCTTAATCCTTTTACTGGAATCCTCTAAGACTAGAATAAAAGTCAGAAATCATAGAGAGAACCTCAGAGCAGAGAGATAACAGATGCTTAGAAACAGAATTGCCCTGGGAGATGCTAAGCAAAAACCCAAAGAACCTGAAGGACCCAGACTCTCTGGAATGAGCCAGGAGAAGCTAAGAAATGAAATCCAGAGTTTGTCTTGGAGAAGTTAAGAGAAGATCCACAGATGCTACAAGAAAGAACACTTCCCAGCAGAAATCGGAAGAACCAAAGGAGCTGAAGAAAGCCATTTTGAAATCAACACAGGAGAGAAAGGACAGCAGACATCGCCATGTGCCTTCCAATGTGACAGAGACACCCTTGCTGTGATCAGCTTTTCTTGAGTGAAGGTATCCTCCTGTTGATGCCTGAATTTGGACATTTTCACAACCTTAGAACTGTAAATTTGTAACCTAATAAATCCTCTTTGTGAAAGCCAAACCATTTCAGCTCTATTGCATTCCGGCAGCATTAGCATACCAAAATGAGAATCATCACCCATCTCAAGCCAAATAATAGCAGATTTGCCACATTTCAATTCATATTTAGAAATGGTCAAAGACTATTGGGATTCTGATTTTCAGTGATCCTTTCAGCTTTTATCTTTGCTGCTATGATGTAAATTATGGCCCAAAAGAGGAAAATAAAGTTGTCAACATTACCATATGTAAATCTAGAGACCATCCATGCTGGACTAGTGAAACTTGCCCTGGATACATAAAACTTTTGTGAAACCAGTTATTAAAGTCAGGCTAGACACGAGGGATGGCACAACTCTCTGGCAAGGATTCAGGATCAGACTCTGCTGGAGGGAGGAAAAGGATGTTCAGGACATATAAGCCCATTGAAATGGCCCAAGGCCGAAGTGGATGTGGGCAATATTCCCAGATCATACTTGTCCAAATAGGCTAGTACGTGCTACAGTAACAAATAATCCCTAAATCCCAATGGCTTTAAAAGAAAAAACGTTTTCTCTCTTCTTCATATTACAAGGCTAACGCAAGCTGACAGAGGGGCTCAGCTGAAGGACTCTGCTGATGATGCCTCTATCTTAAAATATATTTCCCTGATTAGATAAGTAGAAGAAGAGAACATGGAGCATTTTATACCAGCTCTTAATTTTCCTGCTCAGAAGTGAGACACCTTATTCCCAATCACATTTAATTGCAGACCTACTCACAGGGCCATACCCATCTTCAAGTGGGAAGAAGGCTTCCACATGCTAGGAGGTCAAAAATGGAATGTTGGTGGAAACCAATAATGGACACCACTACAAATCAAGAAGCCTAATATTGTAAAATGAAACTGTTAACCCTTGAGGAGAAGAAAGGTCACATGGGGAGGAGGAACAAACAGAGTGGCCCTTTCCCTGATAGAGAGCAGATGCTGCTTGCCTTAAATAAAATGATGAAGGCACACAGATACCAAAACAGCATGAGGACCCACCATTGCCCCATACAGAGGTGGTAACTGCACAGAAGTGAGAGAGGCAAGGCACTGAGCATTTGAGAGTGACTAGCAGCAGCCTGTGAATTTCCTAAGAGATGACACAAAGAAATGAAGTTAGAAGACAGCAGTTGTAAAAATTACTACAGAAATGAGTTTCTGATAATCTAATAATAATGAGGCTGATGTTGATCATGGGCTCCTTGTCCTAAATTTTTTCATTCATTTATATATTTATTGAATCACAGGTGGATGCTGGATACTGGAGATGCAGCTGGGAACACGCCAAAGTTCTCGCTTTGCGGACTTTACATTCTAGTAGCTTTGTGTGTATCCTTTCATCCTCGGGAGCATCCTCAGCAGTTAAGTACTGTTATTATCCCCATTTTATCAACAGGGAAACCAAGGCACAGGGAAGTCAAGTAACTTTCTTAAACAGTCATGAATTAGTAGAACAGGAATATGAATCTCAGCAGGATTGACTCCAAGCACATGCTTTCAGCCCCCAGCGAGGCTGCTATGCTTTACAAATGGTGAGGGCAGCCACACTTTACTGTTCCTAATATGTAGGAAAATGGTACTTTGGAAAAAGCAGATAACGAAGGTAAGATTCCTGTTAAGTTGAATGGAGAGCCACATGTCAAACTAAGCCTCAAATTGTCCTGTGTGTAGCAGTGCGAAGAGCTTCAAGTCTTCAAGGTTTCCACTACCTCTGTTTGTTATGGGGTTGGGAGCCCTAGTTCCTTAGATACGGAAGTTCAGGAGTCCACTCATCCAAGAAGGATCTGGACTCGGAAAAAATCTCACTTAGACAACCAAGTCCATAATAAGGCAGTGCAGGGCACCAGCTCCCAGAATGCACACATTTCAATTCTAGCCTCATGGTCTTGGCAAGTTGCTCAGCCATTCTGAACCCTAGCTTCCTAGCTTGTAAAATGGGCAAAATAGTATTTTCCGCACTGGCTTAAAAGTGATAACACAATGTTATCAAAGTTAGTGTTTAATACTTAGAATTTAAGAACTTTTCTATCTGAATATGTAGATTTTTTTCCTTGTTGCCTCAATTTTAAATTGGTTTATGAAATTTGCTGCACAAACACAGGCTTTACAATGATTATATGGATATTTTATTTAAATATGCCTATGGTTGAGCTAACTAAGACATCCATTTTTGGTGGTTCTAAGTGTATTTTTGTTTTCTTAAGAAAAAAATTAAATTAACTAAAAAAAAAAGTAATAATGCACATAAGTGGAGTCCTGCACATAGAATGCCCTTAATAAAAAAATATCTGTCATATCAAATGAGGTTCTTATCTTAGATGGAATTTAGCAGGTACCTGTCCAGGAGATTCAAAAGAGTGAGGATTATTTGAGAAATAGGAGCCTGCTTAAAGGGTTATGTCTACCCAGCCTGCTCAGGCTCCTTCTCCTTTGCCCAAGAGGAAGGAATTTATTCCTCATTTCTCTACAAAATCTGCCTTGCCAGGCTTCTAGCATTCATTTCAGTTCTAATCACATTTTATCTAATTGGCATCAAATTCTAATCCAGAATCTCTACAGGGAAAATCATCTATCAGGCAAAACTTCTCTTAATACCTGGTGGTGTATAATCAAGGAAGGTATTTGTTAAGCCCAGGACAAGTTCTGCTAGCCCACGATTTAATCAAGGGAAAAATGAGACTCTTAAATACAAGCAACTGAGCTACTATGATTAAGAGAATTTTCCTTCAAAGGCTATTGGTCCCCCAAAGAAACGTATCAAGCACTTCCATAGAGGGAATTTAGGACAATTTTCTCTCAAGGGGCTCAATTATTTCTAAATATATTTTCAAATAAATGAGACTTTCTTAAACCATTTATCACCATAGCAACTAAGCTGGCAGGGTTGGTGGGAGTTTTAGCTTCTACCAACTGCAAAATATGCTGGTTGCTCACAAGCCTTTAGGAAAAAAAAAAAAAGAGTGCTATGGTGACTAAGTAAAGCAATAAATTAGTGAAGACCTACAGAAATTTAATGAATAAAGGAATACAAAGAGAATTTGCAAAGATGTACAATCTCATTCTGAAAATTAAATAATAAAACTCCGTTAGACAGGACCTCAGTGTGCCCCCAATTTGGATATCTCTAAAGTAAAATAATTTTTCTTAAAGTACAATCATATGTCCCAGCACATGGTGATGCCTAAATAGCTGTGGTCTGGACATCAAAAGACATGGGTTTCAGAGTCGATTCTGATGCTGATTGGCACTGAATGTATTTCAGCTTTATGTGGACTGTTTCTTCCTCTGTGTGATGAATCAATATTGGGTTCTAATACTCTCTGAATTAATGAGGTAAATACAACCTTCTTTATGGTCTTTAAAAATTTATTTCTCTATTTGCTTAGTTGCAATTTACTTCTTTAAAGAGGTCGAAGGAATTAATCAGGTGTCTAAGCTCAAGGATTACATGCGTATATATAAAACTTTGACTCCCCACTTATCTTTTCAGAGGATCAACCCTACTAAAGATAACAAAAGCTAATCACTCTAAGGCATTTTCGTAGAATGTATTTATCAAGCAACTTTATATTTTCAGGCACTTTCACATATTATTTCCTTTGCCCTTACAGTCTAGTGCATTAGGGATTATAATTTCCAATTTAGAGATGAGGAGAGAGCGCTAAATCCATTTTCTCAATGTCTCACAGCCAGCAAATGGTGGAGCTGGGGATATGAGCCCAAGTCTGTTTGACTCCAGAGACAGCAAGACTCACCAGGTTGCCTCTCCATTGAAATCATCTGCTCAAGGGCACCAGGCAGTGGAAAGAGGTTTGGTGAGGAAATCAAGACTTTAGTTTAATTCCAGCACTGTTACCTAAAAGCTGTCTGACTTTGAACAAGTCAGTTAATTACCTGTCCTGGGGCTTTAATTACCTCATCTGGAAGAAGTAGTTTAAATGATGTGACAACTTCTCCAGGGAGCCAGCGACCTCAGGAGGAGGATGAGAAGGTGTCTCAAGGAGGAATAGAAGGGTGAGAGCTTCAGACCTATTATAGCCATTGGGATTTCCTGTATGAAGGCAGGGAGGTGACCATTTGGAGAAAAGGAAGTTCAGCCTTTCAAAAACAAGGCTGAGCTTGGGTTGCACAAGTTCTGGAAAGGGTTAATTCAGCATTCCCAACTGGAAACAGAAGTCAGACGCTGAAATAAAATAAGCTAAAAAAGAGCTTTTGGCAGATGAAGCAAGGGTTAGGTTGAAAGCAGCAGGCTTTCAGTTCTCTGTCTAATTTCTGTATGCAGCTCTCTCTCTCTATTTTCTGCAGGTGAGTCAACGAAACCCAGTACCCAGACATGAGAATAGTAGAATCTGTTGGAACAGACCTTGCTTAAAAGATGTCAGTGCTATTGTTTATGATCTTCCCTTTTTCAACTGCCTTGACGGAGAAATTTTATTTCATTAGAATCACACGACTTCCTTTATTCCTCCCCACCTGAAAGGACTAGAGTAGCTGCAATAAAAGGAAGAATAGATACCGCCTCATCTCACTACTGACCCCTTAGAGACTCTATCAAGACAAGTCTACCATGAATTCAATTAATTGTGTCTTACCTATGGTTTGGTATTTCTGTGCTACACAATGGCTCCATGGATGCAAGGATTATGTATTTAACAGATAAGCATAATTTATTAATACTTAATAAACACTGAAAAAAAGATAAGTCTAGGTCTGGCTCCCTAATTAGTGAATTAGAGGAGATGTCATTAAGTATGTTTCTTGGACATTATCCTCCTAAATACAGATAGAAGACAGAATATTTGTTTAGAGAAGCATAACAGATAATGGAGCAGAAAAGTTATGGGCCTGCAGTCAGCCAGGGCTGGGTTCAGCCCTAACTCCTTCATTTACTATTTATGTGACCTTAATAAATTACTTAGTGGCCCTGTAGTATAGGTTCCTCATCTGAAAATGGTTAGAGAATTCTAACACCTTCAGTTTCCAGGGAGTTAGTGTGGGGCTAAAAGCAGAAAATGAAACAAAGAGTCAAAAATAAGAAACTTAAATAGAAGCTGGGAAATAAGATTCCAAGTAGGATGCAGTTAGAAGCCAGAACACTGGTGGTGGTAAGAGTTTAGGTGTCCAGAACTCGTCTTCAATGGCTGCTGGCTGTTAGCTGCTATGAATGGATTGGCAGGAGCCTTGGGCTCAATGACCAGCCAGTTGCAGAAATATTGCAAGCCTGGATCTTTGTCACAGTGTGACCAAATTGCCAAGACAAAGGAGAAACAGAGGAGGGAAGAAGTCGCAAGACCAGTAAGGAAGAAAGAACATCAAAGATAAGCTTCTTCAAAGCCTAAATTTTAAAAGGAGGACTGCACAAAGTATCTCAGGTACAAGTCACTTTATTAATAACCCTGTTTAAATTTGCATTCCAGAAAGCTGCAAAGGTGGAAGGAGCCATGCAAAGTCCTCCAGATGTTCTGTGTTACCTTCCCTTTGTTAATGATCCCAGCTGTGAAGTTCTCACTGCTCTGTATGTGGCATCCATCCAGGCATCCCTCCCACTTGAATCCAGGAAGAAAGAGGGAAGATTTTGTGAGCAAATGCTTTTCTGCAAGTAGCAGAATTAGAATGAGCAAGAGCAATGCTTCCTGCAATAAGAAGTAGCCCCTGCCTTTGCCTTCTGCTTCCTCTGAGTGTGCTGGGGTGTGAGGCACCACCTCTATGCCTTTGCCACATTGCTTTCCTGCAGCATACCCCATGCTTGGGGGTGTGGAGAACAATGCCCAGAACCCTTCACATAAACCCAATTAGTGGTACACAAGATGGATAAGCCAGGAAGGGACTCTTAGCAGTATCTTTACATGGTCATGAGTTCTTTCTATGCCTTAATAGCTCGACCTCAACCTTATACTTGCATGATTATTAACCATCACCTAATCCATTTCCACCCACAATTTCATTTAAAAGTGTTTTGTTTTACTTTGCATTTTTTTAATTTTTAAAAAAAGGATCCCAAAATTACAGAAAAGTTACAAAAATAGTACCAAGTACTCTCATACACCCTTCACCCAGCTTTACTAATTGTTAGCATTTTGCCACCTTTTCTATATTATTTTTTCTATATATCTTATGTAAGCCCTAATGTGTTTCTATAATTTTTCCCTGACACATTTGAGAAGAAGTAGTAACCATCAGGCCTCTTTACTCCTAACCTCCATAGTATATTTCCTAAAAATAGAACATTCTCTTGCATAACTATGGTACAATTATTATCAAGAAATTTTAGCATTTGACTTTTTGCCTTACTATCATCCAATCCACAGGCCATATTCAAATTTTGCCAATTATCCTAAGACTATCCTTTATAATATTTCTTTTCCTAGTCAAGCATCACATGTTGTATTTAGCTGTCATGCCCCTTAGCCTCCTTTAACTGGGGACAGTTCCTCCATCTTTCATTTTCTTTCATGAATGACAATGCCGTGTTTGGAGAGTATAGTCTGGTTATTTTTTAATGCTTCTCAGTGTGAGTTTACATAATGCCACCTCATAGTTAGATTCGGGTTATTACCTGTGGCAAGAATACCGCAGAAGTGTTGTTGGTTCATCTCAGGTCATCACTACAGGAGAAACTGGATGTGATTTTGTCTCATTTTGGGGATTATTCTAGTTTGTTAGGTGCTGGAATGCAATATACCAGAAAAGGAACGGCTTTTTAAAAGGGGAATTTAATAAGTTGCTAGTTTACAGTTCTAAGACTGAGAAAATGTCCCAATTAAGACAAGTTTATAGAAATGTCCAATCTAAGGCATCCAGGGGAAGATACCATCCATCATTCAAGAAGGTCAGTGACGCTCAGAGTTTCTCTCTCAGCTGGAAGGGCACATGGCAAACATGGCAGCATCTGCTGGCTTTCTCTCCAGGCCTCTTGTTTCATGAAGCTCCCCAGGAGGTGTTTTCTTTCTTCATCTCCAAAACTCGCTGGCAGGTAGACTCTCTGCTTCATGGTTCCACACTGTTCTCTGCTCTTTCAGAATTTCCAGTCATTATCTTTTATAGGGTTCCAGTAATTAATCAAGTCCCACTTGGAATGGGTGGAGACATGTCTCCATTTAATCAAGTTTAATACCCACACTTGATTGAGGCACATCTCTATGGAGATAATCTAATTAAAGTTTCCAAAATATAGTACTGAACAGATGTTAGAAGAAACAACTGTCTTTACAAATTGGGATTAGGATTAAAACATGGCTTTTCCAGGGTACATAAATCCTTTCAAACCAGCACAGGGATTTAACTTTGATTGCCACTCAAGTTCTCTGGATACTTCCAATACTAAGGGACAGTGTGGACCACAGGGTGCAATCCTTTTCCTACATTAGCATCATCTTGGCAACAAAACAACAGCAAATTTGAATGTCCAGACTTCACCCTCCAGTAGTGATTGCCAAACTTGGCTGCACATTGGAATCACCTGGGATTTTTTAAATGTCAATGCCTGGCTCCCACATCCAGAGATTTTGATATATTTGGTTTCAGTATGGCCTGAGCATTAAGATTTTTAATAGCTCTCTAGATCAAGCCAAAGTTGAAAATCACTAACCGAGACCAATTAAATCCAATTTAGGGAGGGCAAGCTGGGTACCAGAATGTTTTTAAAGCTCTTCAGGGAATTTTGATCTGCAACCAGGGTTGAAAACTACAGGTATATGGCTAGGAGACAGTATCCACATTTAATCAAAGAGGAAACATGGAGCGCTACTGGCTTTCTCAAGATCATGCAGCAGATAAGTGGCAGAGCCTGATGTTGAACCCAGACCTTCTTTCCTGCCAATAATAATTCTTCTGCGAATGACAGACCTGGGAGGTGCACCATCACCTCGGAGGAGACTAGAAGAGGTATATTTCTGTTCTCAGCACATGGAATCTGAGAGAAAAGTGGACAGTTTTATAGTGAGGTTATTGCTTTAATGCTTTATGCTCAAAGCATGGTCCTATAATGGAGAAGCAATATGGGCATCAGAATCTTAGGCCATACCTCCAATATTCTGAATTGGAATCTGAATTGTAGCAAAACTTCCCAAGTGTTCTAAATGCAAGTGAAAGTTTGACAAGCACTGAACCATACTACAGCTCAGTAAAGCAGTACAGATATACATTTTCTACAAAAGGTCAACTCGTACATAGCTAGACATGGTGGTCAATCAGGACTATTGCATCTAATCAATTCCGCAGTTGTAGCATAAAAGCAATGAATGACAATGCATAAACAAATAAGCATAGCTGTGTTCCATTAAAAGTTTATTCACAACAGGTGGCAGGCCAGGTTTGGCCATAGTTTGCTGACCCCTGCACTAATGTGACAGAGCAGGATTTATAGGCTCACAAAACAGGGAAATTAAAATTCAGATACTACCTCTAGCTCTTACTATATTTGTGGCCTTGGAAAAGTAACTTAACTCCTTTAGGTCCCAGCTGTAAATTGTGTACAAAAAACTCTACCACATGGAGTCATTAAAATTATTACATAAAGGACATTAAAATGTCTGGCATGGAGAATGCACTCTATAAGTGGTAGTTTCCTTTCTTCCTTCTGAGTCTCTTTGTGTACACACTCAATGTTTTTTGCAATGTTTTCACTGGGCACTCCAGCACAAAAAACCCAAACACACTTTTATCCAAAACGGTATTTGGATTTGGCTTTGGAAGGAAATATTTAGCTTTGATTTGATTGCGGGTGGAGGGAATTGCATCATCTGAAAATCCCCAGCATGTCTAATCAAATGATGATGCCAAACTATAAGAAATTAGTTTACTACCCAAATTTTGGATATTTACTATCCAAAATGACCTCGTCTCCCTTGCTAGGATCCTTAAAAACCTCAAACCCCTTAACTGGACATGGATAAAGGTTCAGAGAGAAATGTAGGGCCAAGTAAAACACAGAGAAGTGAAGAGAACATACTAAGAAAACATAAGGAATGTATTTCGAGGTAACAAGCATATAGTTTCTGTAGTGTTCTAAAACAATGTATAGTAATATAGTTTATCCATGTCCAGTATCCATGTTCTCACTGCTGTGTGTTTACCTTATGCTGTTTTGCTAATGGGTAGGACAATGTTCTACTTCCTTTGAGAGGAAAAGTTATCTCCCGAATTAGGTACCAAATAAAAGTGAATTCCCCTATTGGGCAAATGTCTTGATGCATCCCCTTGTTAACAGTAGCTCAGGAATTTTATCTTTTTCCATCTGAGCACCCCATATCAATAAGCTATCCATGCACACAAGTGCATCTGGCTGGCTTATAAGTAAGTCTTTTAGGGCCATATTTAAGGATCTATTTCCATTTATTATGATCATGCAATCATAAGCATTCCTATCTGATTTCTCAACCAGTAGCAGTTTAGAAATGGCATAGCCAAAGCAACAAGATTTTTTAAAAAAAAATAGAGTGAAAACAAACAAACAAAGAACACCCTGGCAGTAGAAGCAGAAATAGGAACATAAATAAATAGGTGGCACAAGGGCTATTACAGCAAAGCACTGTGGGGCCATTTAGTGTGGAGCAAACAGTACCTCGCAGCATTATAATTTTTGTGCTAGGCTGAATACTGATCTTGCAAAAAGGTCTGCCTCCTAGCTCCTGGAAACTGAGAATATGTTATTTTACATGGAAAAAGGAATTTGCAGATGGGATTAAGTTACGTATCTTAAACTGAGGAAGACATCCTGGATTACCCAGGAGGGCCCAGTGTAATCACAAGGCTCCTTATAGGAGGAGGCAAAAGTGTCAGAGAAAGAGAAGTGATGGGGGAAGCCGTGGTCAGAAAGAAAGAATTGAAGATGGAGGAAGGGACCGAACCAAGGAATACCAGTGGCCTTGAGGAGCTGGAAAAACAATGAAACAGCTTCTCCCTTAGAGCCCACAAAAGGAATGCAGTCCTTGGTTTCAGGACCTCCAGAACTGTAAGAAAATAAATTTATGTTGTTTTAAGGGGCTAAGTTTGTGGTCATTTGTTACGGCAGCAATAGGAGACAAACACACTTATATACACTGTGTCACATTTAAGTGATATGTTTTGCTTCCCCGATTCATATTATAACAGAAAGCAGCACTTTTACGTCCATATTCTGATTTCGGGTCCCCATCTCACCAATCATGAACATCTGTTTTTCTTTTCTCTCAGTCTCCTTCTCCCATGAAAAGGCCAAGACTCCTAAGAGCGATTTCTCAGTCCAAAGGGGCCAGCTCTGGTCACTATCACTGTAAAGAAGAGGAAATCAGAGTCCAGTTGGTTGACCCAAGGGAACCATTAAGGGGACCGTCACACAGTGGTGCGGCCAAAAACAGGAAAGTCCAGTGGTACAGAGGTTCAAGGCCACCCCCAAAGTTTCAGTGTGTCCTCAGGATACAGGAGAGAGTGCCGCTCTTTTCAGCACTGCTCTAAGCTCTGGCTGCCCCCTGCCAGAGAAAACTTTGGCTCCTCTTGCTACAACTCTCTAGTCACGTAGCTCTCTACTTCACAGTAATGCAGTTATTCCCTTAAGCAAAGGGGCAGTGCCAGGATGACTGGACCAGAAAGGGATATGGCATGAGCCAAAGGCAGGACCCAAGCCAACTCCACCTGCAACAGACCTGGCCCTGCTGTTGAGCCTGAAGCATCAACCTAGATTCCTTCCCCTTAATGGTATGTTCCCTGTTGGAGGCCTCATTGCCTTCTGCTCAGTGGCCTCAGTTGGAATCACTGGGTAAAGGTTTTTGTTTCATTGAGTTGGAACTTGCAAAGAAAGCTCTTGAGAATGCCCTCCTTAGAAAGTGGCTTGATATTGGTAGTCTCTGGGTAAGCAGAGGGATCCTCTGCCCAGCTACCTGCAGGTTTGATTCAGTGATGATGGCTAGGGTGGGACAAAAGGCCAACTGCCCTCTTGTTCTAAGCAAAGGATTTTCATCAAGGTAACTTGACATTTCAGCACTAGGAAAAGTCTACTTCTTTTTTTTATAATTATATTTTTTAACAGTCCTTTCCTTTGTTACAGTTAATGAAATATTATTAAAATAGCTCTATTTATTGTCCATTATTTACATTAGGTATTTTTTCCCCATATACCACTTTATTATTACCACCTTGTCAAACATTTGTTATAACCCATGAAAGAATATTCTTATACTAACTACAGGACTATAGTTTATAATAGGGTTCAGTATGCTGTACAGTCCTGTGTCTGATCTTTTAATTTTTATTCTAGCAATATTTACATCCTAAAGTTTCCTTTTTTCACCACATTCACCTGTATAGTGCTGTTGATTATACTTACAAAAATGTGCTACCATCACCACCATCCACTTATAAACATTTCCCATCAACCTAAATAGAAAATCTGTACAAGTTAAGCATCAAATTCCATTTTCTAACCCCAGTCAGTCACCTGGTAACCTATGTTCCAGAGTCTAACTCTGTGAGCTTGATTATTGCAATTAGTTCTCAACAGTAAGATCATAAAATATTTGTCTTTTTGTGTCTGGTTTTTTTCACTCAACATAATGTCCTCAAGGTCCATCCTAGCAGTGAGATTGCCAGATCATATGGTAACTCTATTCTTAGCTTCCTGAGGAACCAGCAGACTGTCTCCCACGTGGCTGCACCATTTTACATTCCCATCGGCAATGGCAATGAATGAGTGTTCCTATTTCTCCATATCCTCTCCAATGATGGAGAAGTCATAAAATATTGCCAACATGGCTGCCGTGGCTGATGCAGGGCAACACAAAATGGCCTAACCCGCGATAGGCTTTCTTCCCGGAGCTGGCGGTGGTTCGCGCCAAAAGCGCTAACCTTAAATCTGCCCTCCACCCTAGCAACAATGGCCACCAATCCCTGTCCGACACGTGTCCTTGCATGCTCCCAGCCTATATAAACCCGCGCACTTCCTCAATAAATCAGACGCCTTCCACTCACCTCTGAGGGTTGTTTCCTGAGTCATTTCTTCGTGACTGTGTGCTGTGTGCTTGACTCAGTACGGCCGCTTACCCCCAGCCATCAGCTAACCAACACTCCAACACTTGAAATTTTCTGTATTTTTTCCATAGTCGTCATTCTCATAGGTGTGAAAAGATATCTCATTGTGGTTTTGATTTGCATTTACCTACTAGCTGGTGATGTTGGACGTCTTTTCATGTGCTTTTTAGTTAGCCATTTGTATTTCCTCTTTGGAGAAATGTCTATTCAAGTCTTTTGCCCAATTTTAATTAGGTTGTTTGTATTTTTATTGCTGTATTGTAGGATTTCTTTATATATTCTGGATATTAAAACTGATTCAGACATTTGGTTTCCAAATATTTTCTCCCACTGAGTAGGTTGTCTTTTTACTTTTTTGACAAAGTCCTTTGATGCATAAAGGCTTTTAATTTTGTTGTGCAACAAAATTTCTAAGGAAATCAGAAAGTTTAATTATCAATGTAAACTTTACTATTCATATTTATATAGTGCAATGCCAGTTTTAAATGCAAACATGAGCATATTTAACTCATAGATGGAAACATAGAAATTATACAATTTGTATTTCCTGGCCAGTTCCCGGAGGATGCTTCAAGCTCACCAAAATGACAAACACAGCCAGAGTCAGGAACATTGTAGGTTAAAAGAGATGATCCCTTAGGCATGGAGGCTGCTCAGGGGTGAACCCTGGCACTGGGGTGCTCTGGATGAGTACAGACTCTCACGTGTGCCTGAAACCCCATTCCAAGATGTGGGACACCTGCACCCCTCTCAGGTTTGATGGATGCTGATTTTCCTCTCTTGCCAGCAGCTGGTCAGAGGCATCAGCCTTGGCTTGGGGCAGGGTCTGGTGAGGTCCAGTCAGGCTTCTCCTCTTCCCACAGTCCTGCCACTTCAACCCATGGCAGACTGGCAACCCTCCAAACAGCTTTAAATCTCCATGCTGAGACTCACTTGGTAGGTAGATTGGGGGTGGGGGGAAGCAAGAGGTACCTTCAGCTGAGATGTGATCACTGGCTTGCCACCTGCCAGACATGCTGTGGTGCTGCCAGTCCAGGGCAGGGCCAGGCTGCCATGTCACACCCCAAGGTGCTGTGGGGCACACACCACCCCTAACTATGTCATTGCCCAGAGTCCTACTGGAGATGGAGGGTGGCAGCAGTCTGGGATAGGGACCTGGCAGGGGAGAGGTTGGGGTAACACAGGAGGAGTGGACCAAGTACCTGAGAACCCGTCCTGAGGAGGTGGCGGGGCCAAAGTAATTCAGACTGCACATGAGCTGAGACTCAAAAGCCCCTGGAGGATGTTCCATTGCCCCATTAGGCTTCACTTACAGAACAAAAATTCAAAGATAGAATTATTAGGAATTTCAAGATGGCCACCACAGAGCATTAAACCTCAGCGTTCAGCCATTCTGAGCATTCAGACCTGTGTGACTACATTCACTGCATGCCATGGGAAGTTGGGAAATCTGAGCAAAAGAGATTAGCCAATGTTTTATTTACACCCTGCCACATATGAACACACCTCTCTGTCTTGTAGTTGGCTCATTTATAATCTAGTGTCTTTATGGAAATGCTTTCCCATGGGAAAACATGATCAAATGTCAGATCGAGTGAAATAGTTAACAGTTAAGACTGTAGCACCATAATACTTCCTGGTCCCCTGAGAGGCTGATCTTATCATCAGTTTGCATAAAGAAACAAAGGAAAGAAAAGAAATGAGAAAGGAGAACTAAAGAAAGTAAATGGGAAGAGAAATGTGTGAAATTTTGTGCACAAATAATAAAAGGGTGTTTTTTTATGAGCAGGGAAAAATGTTGTGCAAGCATAAAGAATTTTGTTACCTACAATAAGGGATTGTTTTTCTTCATCAAGCCTTTTATTACTATGGAAATTTTTTTAAGTGTTGAAGTTTTAGATATTAAAAAAAATGAAAATAATTACAAATTACTGTGATCCAGAACTTAATGTATTTTGAATATTTTTCAACAGACTGGATTTTAAAGACAGCACTTTTTAGAAATCAGGATTATTGTTTGACAATTTTGTTATTCATGTTTCTGAAAGGCTTACGCCAGCCACGCCTCAACCTCTGCATCCACAGCCATTGCCGAAGATGTCTTAAGTATGCCTCACCCCAGCTCTAACAACCCTACAGTCCCAAATCCTGGCTCTGATATATGTAGGATGTTATTGTTCTGACTTCAGTGCCCCAAAAAGAAGATTCTGCGTACAATGAGCTTTCGTTCTACTTAGAAGAGAAAGACAAGAGCAAATAACTCGATAATTTCATAGAGCTCTAGGTGCCAGGAAGAAAATGAAGCTGTGTAATGGGACAGAAAGGGGAATTGTGAAGTAGAGAAGAAAGTGTCTTGAGAGGATAGTCAGGGAAATTTTTATGAGAAAGCAACGTTTGAGTAGAAACTTGAGTGGAAAAAAATACTGGGGGGAAAGCCTTTCAGAAAGAAAGCTCTGTGAATGTAAAGCCCGTAAGTGGATATGACCCTGAGCTGTCTAGGAAGACAGTGGCCGCCCAATGGCTAGGAGCACATGACTGATGGGAAGTGGTTCCAGATGAGATCTGGGAAGCAGGTGGGACAATATCATGTAGAACCCGGAAGGCCTTGCTAAGGGGTATGGATTTTATGCTGAGCAAGTATAATTTAAAGCCTATTAAAGCTTTTAAGCTGGGAGTAAAATGATCTGATTTACATTTCATAAAATAACTCTCATGTATACTAATGCACTCCAGACGACAAGAGATATGCAAAATGACTAGGCAAGAGTTTACAGCAGTAGACAAAGAAATTAAGGGAGGAGGGATGGAATGTCAGCTAAGCCAAGGGAGACATTTCAGAATGTTACTGCATAGGGACCTTGCTGAAGAACCAACGGATTTTCTAAATTATTATTATTAAATATAATTTGTGTTGTTTTTCAAGAAAAGATGTTGAATTTTATCAAGTGCATTGTGAGGATTTCTGGAGATGATATTATGATTGTTTTCCCTTTTTATTAGTAATCGGTATCTTACATTCTTGCATTCCTGGAATTATATCCACTTGGTCTTGTTATATTATCCTTTCCAGTTGTTGCTGTTTTTTCTTTGCTAATAGTCTATTATTAATTTTAATATTTATACATGTTATAGGATTTAAATTTATATTTTCTTTGTAGGATTTTTGAAACAGAATGCATGCTTAAGAACTTAATTTTTTGTGCTTTGGATTAGAATATTTCTTAATGGTTGGTAGAATCCCTCTGTGAAACTACTTGGACCAGGTGCTTTTTGTTGAGGTGTAGCTTCAGTGACAACTTTTAAATTTCTTCTATGGTAATTAGTCTAACTACATTTGCTAATTTATATTTTCCTAAATATATCCTTTTAGGATATATAATAAAAATGTGTCCTTTTTATTCATGTTCTGAAAGTTATTGCACAGAATTAAATAATATTTTCTCTTATCATTATGTTAATACACTTTATATTTTTCTCTTTATCCTGTCTTATTTTTTGTATTTTTACTCTTTTATTTTATTGTGTGTTTATTTTCTCACAACTAGCTCTAGGATTGATTTATCTGTTTCACTATTTTCTCTTTATTAAATATTACTTCTGTTTTATACTTTATTAAATCCAGATTCATCTTTCCTGGCATTTTTCTATTCTTTTTAACTCCCTATTTCTTGCTAAACTCACTTCTTTTCATAGTTTTTATTTATTTATACAAGTATATAGGACCATGAATTTTTTTCTCTAAGCATTATTTTAACTGTATCCATAACTTCCAATATGGTGTGTTATTTTGAATTTTTGAATTTTTGTTTAATACAAAACTCTATGATAAAAAATGTTTTTAATTTCCAGGTGATAGGCATTCTTCCATTTTAGTACTTAATTTCTATTTTTATTTAATTGTCATCAGAGAATGTTGTTCTAACTTTCTGCCTCCGGAACTTAATTGATGATTTAATTGGTGGTTTAATCTATGGTCAATTTTGTGACTACTTCATGGACACTTTATTTTTTGGTTCAGAGTTCAACATATGCTTAAGAGAAATAATTAATTATTTAAGTAACAGAGGCTCCTGTAACCAAGAGTTAAGAATGAACAAATAATATGATTACTGAATCATTATACAGATTCTTACTTTGTTGCATTCTTACTTTTCTTACTTTGTTGCATTTTGTAAAATGACCGAAGGGAAATGTCTGAGGTGCTGAACTGGAGCCAGCTGCCTTGATCTTTGATAATGACTGTATGACTACATAGCCTTTAATCTTGTGATGGTAAAAACATTCCGACTGGCCACACTTGTGCCCCCTTATCCTGCTTTTCAATATTAGAGTCCTATGATCATAAAAGCCTGCCTACAATGTCTATTAATGAAGAAACTAGAGTCAGCCAAGAACTAACCCACCCGAAGTTCTAAACTATCTTTATTAGAAGTCAGACCTCACCAAAATGGGCCCACCTGACATTTGCAGTAACTTCAACCTATATGTGACCTCTACCTCTTTAGATACTAAAAATAACATCCATCATCATATTAAGGTCACCATTTTCTTACATACCTTCTGTGATTAAGCTTGTAATTAATCTCTGCATGCTCAAAAATTTGATCCTCTCTAACTTCCTCATGTCAAGCTAATACACTCATTATCCTAAAACCTGCCTATCATTAGATGCTATATAACTATCATAGTTGCAGTTCAGAAAGACATATTTTAAGACTGATAGGCCACCTAATCTCTTGGTTATGCTTATCAATAAACTCTTTCTCTCTTTGAAATCCCTGTGTCTCAGGAATTTGTCATTTGAGTGCATCAAGTAGAGAACCCCTTCTTTTGATCATGATCACTTCTTTATCTTAACAAATTTTGAACCTACTTGAAATCTTGTGAACTACGTGGAGTCAAAGTTTCCATCTAATGATGTGTTTCTGCCTGCTTCTGCTTAAATTTCCTATATATTTTCCTCTATGACAGTTGGTGACAGGAATTTTAGATTTTTATTATGGGTTATAGCTTTCACCATTATAAAGTCCTCCTTTTTCACATGTAATGTTTATGGTTTGAGTCCAAGCCTATGAGAAGGTAAGATTTAAATATTTTCTCTTTTTCTCTGCATTAACCTCTCATGCCTTTCCCTATTCTTATCCTTTCAAAGTCATCTCATTTAAGTGTGCTTCTTGTGTAAAGTACGCATTCATGTGTTGCTTTGTGATCCAAGCTGAGAGTCCTTTTATTTGAACAGGTGGGTTTATATATGTTTGGTCTTAGAATTTTATTTCACTTTTTTTTTTTTGCTTTTATTGTTCTCTTTATTATTTTATTTTTCAGTAAATGGTCTGCCTTTCTGTTGTATTCTTTGTGATTATTTGGGCAGTTTGTGTTTTTATCTGGCAGCTATTTATAATCATGTATAATTTACTTAATTTTTAAATTAAGATTCTCTACTATATAAGCAGACAGAAGTAGTATAATTTTACTTCACCCTCATTCCTAAAATAAAATGGGTAAACTGGAAATATTGCTGATAAAAATCCATCTATTTTTCAGTCAAATAAGCCTAACATTCAATGTTATCAAAGGAAAATATAAGTCCAAGGCTTGAAAATAAGAAACGGAGAAGTGACTTTCCTCAAGATACTGCTCTGGGAATACACAAGCACCCATGGGATCTTCAAGTCCAGATTTTCCATTTCAGTTTCATTATATCCTTTGCAAAGTAGGCCTGAGCAGGAAAATTTATTAAGCATAATCGTTTCTGGGTCATAAGATGGCTTTTAATGGTTTATGAGATAATTACCTTCCTGTGATGGGCAAGGACAAAAAATCCTATGATAGAAGAGTGTGAAGGAATAAATACTAAAACTAAATGGAAGGTTGCCACTTGCATCTTCCCTCCTGCACTTCTCCAATGAACAAGTAGTGATTCCTGATTTAAACATTTCTGAATATTGCTGAGTGGAAAAAAATTTATAAGACAGAAGGTGTTCCATGGACTGTATTTATTAACCTGTTCAACAACCTTATGAATAAAGTACTATTAACATTCTTACAGATGAGAGAACTGAAGCTTATAGGAATTGAGTAATTTTCCTAAGGTCATAACATTTATTAAGTAGCAAAAGCAAAATTTATACTCTGGCCATATGACACTAAAGTACATACATTTTTTTCTTCTACTACACTATACCTTATGAATCTATGGGCAGAACTGCAGCGACTTTTCATTTTATAATTCTCTTCTTGGTTTCTTACAATGTATATTTATCATTACTATAATAAAAGCTGAGGAAAAAAGAAGGCTTTTGAGAAATTTGCAAAAGCATTGATTTTCTTACTATTCAAATGCATATTTATTTATTCATTTTTTCCATTTCTGCTCCCTTCTCAAAACCTCACTCCCAAATTTTATAAAATGGATAATAGGAACCCATTATAGACCTTTTTCTTTGACAGCTCAGCTACCCAAATAGTATTATTCCAGGACTAACAGTTTTCCTCTTCGATGGAGATTTGAATGAAACACTGGGAATTCTCCAGGGATGGCTTTTACTGGATAACACATACCAGCTGTATTTTCAATCAGCAAGTTGCCTTTAGGCTGCTTGTTTGCTTTCTCGACTGAGGAGAAGTCTCCCTGCCCGTTCCCTAAGTGCATAATGAGGGTGTTTTATAGGACGCAGGGTAACTTTAGAATTTCTTCACAATATTTCTACTGTATGTTATTTCCAGTTTAGTGTACACACTTAGGACTACTTTTTTAGCTGCCACATATGTCATGGTTTAAAAGGAGACATGTTCTCCTTAAGTTATTTGTCATGCCTTTTTAAAAAATCCTATATGGGAAAATCTCTTGACATTGTTCTGCTAAAAGTATATCTCAGAGGGGTGCAAGGGTAGTTCAGTGGTAGAATTTTTGCCTGCCATGTGGGAGACCCAGGTTTGATTTCCACTCCATGTACTTCCCAAAAAAAACAAACAAGCAAAACAAGCAAAAACCAAACAAATAAACAAAAAATTCAACAAATGGTGCTGCAATTACAGAATACTCACATGGGAAAATAATGAAATGTGACCCCAAAATAGAGCATACAAAATATAAATATTTTTTGTTTTTCTGGAGTGCATAGCTCTAAACCACCACAGTCTGGTATTAATGCAGCCCGTCCAGCCTATTTTTGATCAGTATTTGCATGGCATATTCTCTTTTTCCTTTCTTTTACTTTTAACCTATCCATGTCTTTATTTTTATCTTGTGCCATTGCAGATAGAATGTAAGGATTTCTTCTTTAAATCTAATGAGGCAACCTCTGACTTTTCATTGTCTATTTAATCTATTAACAGATCTATTTATAGCTTATATAATTATTGATAAGATAAAGTTTGTCTTCCATCATAGTATATTTTTCTGTTTAACCCCCATTTTTTCTATTTTTCCTCATTCCCTGATTTTAAAAAATTAACTGATGCTTCTTAATGCCCCATTTTATTTTTTCTGTGACTTTTTGGCTAATCTTTCTTATTTCATTTTTATTTTGTATTGGTTACTCCAGAAGTTACAATAGGTGCCCTTAAGTTACCACCATTTGTCCTGAATACATGTTAAGCCATATTCGTGTATAATATGACATTTACAACGATATGTTTTCATTAACCCTTTCCCTTCCTTTGGGTTAAATTTGTTATACATTTTGCTTCTGTGTTTGGGATGAACTCTAAAACATATTTACTATTATTTTTACTTTTAAGAATCAATTATCTATTCAGAAATTTTTACAATGAGGAAAAAAGTCATATTTAACTACTTCACTTAGCATTTCTAGTTCTCAATTTTTTTTTTTGCATAGATCTGAGCTTCTATGTAGTGTCATTTCCTCTCAGCCTGAAGAACTTCCTTTAAAATTTCTTGTAGTACAGGCCTGATAGTGATTAATGCTCTTAGCTTTTTTTATCTAAAATGTCTTTATTTTTTCTTTCTTTTGAAGGTATTTTTGTTGGATATAGAATTATAGATTGATGGAATTTTTCTCCCCTTCTGCCTCTTTCAGGTCATTAAAGATGTAATTCCATTATCTTCTGGCTTTGTTTCTCATGAAAAATCAGTAGTAATTCTTGTCATTGTGTTGCTCTATGTAATGCCTCTTTCCTCTGGCTGCTTTTCTTTCATTTTGAAGAAGTTGATTATGATGCACTAGGTGGTTTGTGTGTACGCAAGAGAGAGTGGGGGTGGGAGAGGGAGGAAGAGAGGGAGAGAGTTCATTGTGCTTAGCATTCACTGGACATCTTAGGTCTGTGGGTTGATATTTATTATCAAATTTTAGAAAATCTTCCTCTTCTTCAGAGACTTCCACTTCACATATATTGGATGACTTGATGTCGTTCTGGATGTCATCTGGGCATTCTATTTTTGTTGTTTGTTGTTGGTGGTGGTGGTCTTTTCTCTCTCTGCTTTATTTTGGATTGATCCTGCAGATAAGGCTTCAAGTTCACTGATTTCTCTTCTGCAGTATCCAGTCTGTTGTTAAGCCCATTTAATGAATTTTTATTTCAGATATGGCATTTTTCAGTTATAGAATTTCCATTTGGTTTTGTCTCTTCTGTTTCACTGCTTAGATTTTCCATCTGTTCACTAAACTTTTTTTTTAAGTCATTGGACATATTTAACTGCTTTAAATTCCCCATCTGTTCATTCAACCATCTATGTCAGCTTTTTTTCTGTCTCTATTGACTGCTTTCTTTTCCTTCTGATTATGCTATGTCTTTTCCTGCCTCTTCTTGTGTCTAGCCATTTTTTAATGTTAGACATTGTTTAATGCTAGCCATTGTAGATACTATATTTTTAAATGTCTGGGTTTTTTTGTCTTTCTTCCTATGAAGGGTTGAATTTAGGTCATATTATGGTGGACATAGAGTAGACTTGGATCTATAGCTTAATTGTAATTACTCCTATGAGTAATATTTTTTTTGTTTGTTTTTAACTCTATGCTTACTATATCTGGCAAAGTGACATTATTTTGGCTGATCAAAATTTCAACATCTTCCACTGTTGTGTCACCTCTGATATCTTCGTTCATGTCATGGCCCCAAATCAGAACGTTATGCCAGAATTTATGGAGCCTCTTCCTGAGGACACGCAGATAATATTCAGCCAAATACTCAAAAGAATCCCTGTACAGATAGCTCTCTTATGGGCCATCTCTGTGCTGTCATCTTCTCTTCAGTACCCAGTCCTGAAAATCTCAGTCAATCACAGTCCTTAACTCTAATATCTAAATTTCTTCTGCCCAGCAAGCCTGCTGCTCTTCACTTTCCACTGTTAACAGACTCTCATATATTGTTGGTAAAAATATAAATTGCTAAAAAAAAATCCTGTAGAGGACAATTTTACAATATGCATTAAACTTCAAAATGCAAATGAGGATGTTTTCTGTGACCTCCAAAATAAATTTGGTGGAGAAAGTCAGGTGAAAGGGGGTGGAAGGATAATTCAGTGTTAAAATTCTTTCCTGCCATGAGGGATACCTGGGTTCAATTCCCAGTCCATGCACTTCCCAAAAAACAAACAAACAAAAGTCAGGTGGAGCACAGTGTGTATAGCATATAAATATATATATATATTTTTTAATCGCAAGTCTTTGCTTGCAATAGCTTGTGTACACATAATGAAACTTGAAACAATTAAAACCTTTGGAGACATGTGAAAGTAGGGATAAATGTGTAGATGGAAAACTTTTTCACAATTTACTTTTATTTGCATTTAAAAATTTTAAACTATGTGAAAGTTGTACCTATTTAAAATGAATAAATATGTTAAAATAAGTATCACAAAGGACTGAAAACCTGCAAATAATACATCTAACGATTCACAGAGGTTCACAGGACCCTACTTTGAGAATTTCTATTTTATAAGTTTGTTTGATTAGGAAACATGTACATGGAATATATTCAAACAGTACAAAAGTGAAAGTTAAATTTCTATCACATTTCCGACCCCTCTCTCTGTATATAACTGCCAGCTTTTAGCCATAGAATATCTCCAGATAGTGCCTGTGTGTATATTTTTTATGTACTTATACACATTCTGTATATTTATAGACCAGAACCTTTTATGAATACTTGACAATATGATGACATGTGGCATTCCTTTTATGATTTTTGGTCTAAAATACTTTCAGTAATTTAAATTTTCAAACAACATCAGCATTTTAATAGAAATTGTTCCACTTTTTGGTAAGGATTTATTTGTGAAAGCCTCCTATTAGCTGTTAAGACCCTGTGCTTTATATCTAGTCCTTTTGTAATTTCTGAGATGGTTTATTGCTCCTTTACCTCTTTTTAGCTTCATAATCACTGAGATTCATTAAAGAGTATTCTGGGCTTTTTTTAACAATAGTAATTTTCAACAATACAACTCTTGGATGTGTTTACCACTTCTACTTTTTCTTTCTAGTTTCTTATTCATTAACATCTACTATATTATTTATTATTTCCTTTTTCTTTTCTTAAATTTATCTTTTTCTATTCTTGAGTTACAAATTAGTTCATTTATTTCTATTTGTAATTATAATTTTAAAATCATTAAAAATATGAATTATTATCTGATGACATTTTGCTATGGTGTATTATCATTCACGAAGAAGTGCAACTTTAAAATTTCTAGATTACTAAAATATTGGTCTAATTGCATTGTGACCAGAAAATTGGACCTGTATAGTTTTTCCTTGTAAGAAATCATCAAGGTTTTCTTTGGGGCCTACAATAGGATTAAGAGGATTCCTTCTCTTCTTATTATATTAGATACTTGACACAAATATACTAAATGAAGACTTATGATGCTAAATTTCATTTATTTTCTTGCTTGTTGCCTATTAGATTTTTCAAAACCTGGAAAAATATCTTTTATAAAATTCCACTGTAATTGTTATTTTACTGATTTCAGTTTTTGATATAAATGAAGATTTCATGCTATATAAAATATTAAATGAATGTGTCTGCTCCCTTACAATTTTAATCTCAGTGAGAAAAAGCAATTTTTTTCTGGAGGTAGGTTTCTAGATGCCTCAAGGCTAGAGAACAGATGTTTCAAGGCTAACGAACATTCCTTTGAAGTTGATTCTATTCCTTCTTGTCTATTGCCTATTTTAGAACAAATTTCATTATCATCAAACTATATATTTACCAAGAAAATATTTCTGGCCCTAACATATGACTAACTTATTGTAAATTATATCAATAAAATAAAATTCCAGCAAAAAAGATCCTAAGATTGAAGATCCCAAGAATTTACACTTGATTTTAGCATATTTGTATAAATTGCTAACTTTTCTTAACAACGATTTGAAGAATGCAAGTTCAAAGGGCAGAATTATGAGCTGAAATATACTGCAAGTTCACCTGCAATTTGTGTGTGTGTGTGTGTTTGTGCATGGTCCAAGTATTGACCAGGTCTCCCACATGGAAGGTGAGCATTCTACCACTGAACCATCCATGCACCCTTATATCTGCAATTTTAAAGCAACCAAGGCTTCACTGTGTATATGGATACCAAAAAAGGGCAGATGGTCCACCACACTCCTTTCACCCACACCACCACTTTCAGGCATTATCTTTGGCTATGCCAGACACTGAAACAATCGATTTTTACCTTTGCCTGTTATATAAATATTCTCCTTGTCAAGAGACTAAACTTTGTTGGGGCAGTACATAAAAAGCCAATTCAAGGTTTTCAAAAAGATCAAATGGATGGATATTGATATGACTATAGTACAGGCACTAACTTGCAGAAATGTACTTTATGTATGTTATCAGAAATATTGCAACTCTTGTTGAAGTGGTTTCTGCCATAATAAAGAATCAATCCAAGCCAAAAAATTTTCATAGAATTATAAAATGTTAGACCTTGTAGGAACACTAAAGAGCATCTGAAATATATCAGACAGGGTCATTTCAAAAAAACAGATAGTATATATAAAAAAGGATAATTTAAGGAGAGCTTTAAAAAGAACTAATTACAAAGGCATAAGCAGTGAGTAGGGAAATGATAATGGATGATGCAGTACCCTGGGATTAGTAATGGTGAGGTGTAATTTCCACCCTTAAGCCTGAAGGAGGGAGAGAAGGAAGTGGTTTCTTACATAGAATGAGAGACAGACCTGGAGAGTTCCAACTTGAGAAGAACTGAGGTGCATGGCCAGCTCAACAGTAATGCAGAGAAGGAGCTGGAGGAATAAATACCTCAGCGTCCTGCTCCTACCTCTCTCCCAAATCCTACCAGTGCTCCCCATAGGCTAAACTCAACTTAAAAACATGTGCAATGAAAGCCACAAAATACCATTGAGAGGCATTAAAGAAGACCTAAATAATTAGAGAGGTCTTTCCTTTCATGAATGAGAATACACTTTTTGATTAAGACATCAATTCTGCCCAAGTTAATATAAAGATTCCACCCAATCCTAATCAAAACCCTAGGAGGAATTTTTGCAGAAATCTGAAAAGCTTATTCTAAAATATAGGTGGAAATTCAAGTAATTTTAAGTAGCCAAAACTATTTTGAATTCGAGGAACAAGTTTGGTAGACCTACATGATCTGATTTCAAGACTCAGTTTTAAAAAAAAAGCTACAAAAATCAAGCAGTGTGATTTTGGTAAAAGAATTTAAATTAGATCAATGGACCTGATGAATCCAGAAATAGGTCCACACTTATACGATAAATTGATTTTTGACAAAGACGCAAAAGAATTTAATGGAGACATGACAAAAGTATTAGAAATCCATATAGAAAAAAATGAACCTCAACCCCAGCTTTACATGATCATACAAAAGTAAATTTAAAATGAATCATAGACCAAAATAAAAAAGCTAAACTTCTTGGGTTTCTATACTAAAATATAGAAGAATATCTTCACAGCCTCTGGGGAGGCAAAATATTCTTATTTAGTACATAGAATTCATAGAGCATAACAAAAAACAACAGTAATTTGAACATCATCAAAATTAAAACTTTTTGTTTATCAAAAACCACAGCTGAACTCCTACTCTGGCCAAGATGGAGTAAGAGAGACCGCATTTGCCTTCCCACCTGAAACAACCATAAATCCGGACAAAATCTATGAAACAATAGCCTTCATGACAGTGGTCATCAGGCAACAAAGGAAAGTGATCGCGGAGAGACAGAAACAAAGGAAGTGAAACCTAGGATTACCCCAGTTTAACACCTGGAGAAAGTTTCCAGGCTATGGCACCGGGAGGGGAAGAGTTTGACAGTCTCCCTGAGTTAAGGAGACAGGATTGGGAATCCAAGAAATCCAAGGTAGTTAGAGTTCTTGGGGCAGGGAATTGGTGAGGAGAGAGCTGAACAGAGAAACGTTTGGAGATGGGCAGAGGGGCCCCTCAAATCTTCAATTAAGTACCGGTCAGAGCTTGTAAGAGAACTAGTAAGGCTGGGAAATGAACAACTAGAAAGTAATAGAGGCAGGAGTTACTGGGGCTCACATGGGCTGCCTGAGTTGGGAAAGTTCACAACAGCAAGACTGAAAGACCTCACAGGTTATGGGGCATGAATTAGAGTACTAAAAAGGATCTTGGGTGGTACGTTGGTGGCTCAGTGGCAGAATTCTCGCCTGCCATACCAGAATGAAATTTCCAGGTATCAAAGGCATCACTGGTGAATTCTAACAAATATTTAACAAATATATATATATATATATATATATACAAAGATACTTCCAAATATACAAAAATACTTCCAGAAAAATGAAGAGTATAATTCCCAGCTCATTCTATGAGGCCAGCTTTATTCTAATATCAAGACCAGACAACAAATAAAAAGGAAAGTAAACCAAAGGCCAAGATCTGCCATATGCACAGATACAACAAATAATATTTTTAAATATCAAATTGAACCCAATAATATATATGCATGATAATACAATATGACATAGAAGATTTTATCCCATAAATGCAAAGTTGGTTAAATATTTGAAAAACTATTAAAGTAATTATTTATTAAAGTAAAAATATAAAAAAGAAAAAAAGGATAATAGATGCAGAAAAAGCACTCAACAAATTCAACATCCACTCATCATTAAATCTCTCAGCAAAGTAAGAACAGAAAAGAACCTCCTCAATCTTTTAAAGGGAGTATCTGTTAAAGGCCTACAGCTAATAACATACTTAATAGTGAAAGACTAATTAAATATTGCCCCCTCCAAGACCACAAACAAAGACAGTATGTTCCTTCACACCACTTCTGTTCAACATTGCATTGGGAATTAATTTTGCAAAAAGAAACAAAAAGCATCCAGATTGGAAAGGAAGAAACAGTTGTTTTATTCATAGATTATGGTGGTTTACATAGAAAATCCTATGGAATCTATTTAAAAAGCTACTAGAATTAAGTGATTTTTTAGCAAGGTTACAACATGCAAGATCAATATAGAAATATCAAATTTATTCCTATATAATGAGCCATCAGAAATTTAACTTTTAAAAAAATAATTTATCATAACACTAAAATACATGAAATTCTCAAGGATATAGCAAAAATTGTGAAAGCTATGATTACTAAAAATTACAAACTATTGCTGAGAGAATTTAAAGAAGAGCAAAATAATTGGACAGCTATGCCACTTACATAAATCAGAGCATTCGATATTTTTAAAAGGTTATCTCCTCAAATTGATCTATACGATTCAATGTATTCCCACTCAAAATCCCACTAGACATTTTAGTAGAAAGCCACAACCTAAATATGAAATCCCTTTGGGAAAAGAAAGTATCTAGAACAAGAAGAACAAAGTGGTAAGGCATATATTACCTGACTTCAAGACTTATTATAATGCTAGAGTAATCAAGACAGTCTGATGTGGAGAAGTAATAGACCAATATATCAATGGAACAGGATAGTGTCAAAATAAATTTTGACAAAGGCGTAAAGGCAATTTGCTTTCCAACAAAAGATGCTAGAACAACTGGAGAACTATATATAAAAGCAAAAGAAAGCAGATGCTCAACATTATTAATCATTAGGGAAATGCAGATTAAAACTACAATGATATACCACCACATATTTATTAGAATGAATGAATTTTAAAAAACTGATTATATCGAGCATTGAAAAGAATGTAAAGGAACTGAAACTCTCATTCCACTCCTAGGTATTTTCCTAAAAGAAACGAAAGCATATTTCCATACAAAGACTTGTACAAATGTTCATAACAATTTTATTTGTAATAGCTAAAAGCGGGAAATAACCCAGATATCTGTTGACAAGTAAACAGATAAGCAAAATGCAATATATCCATACAATGGAATACTATGTGGCAATAAAAACAGAATGAACTATTGATACATGGAACGACATAGATGGATCTCAAAATAATTACCCTGAGTTAAAGAAAACAGAAAAAAGAGATTTTGCTCGTTATGTCTCATTCATAAAAAATTCTAGGAAATGTAAACTAATTCATAATGGCAAAAATGGTTTCCCGGGGAACAGGATATGTTGGGTGTGAACAGGAAAGATAGATTCCAAAGGGATTCAAAGAAACTTTTTGAGTAATAAGATATATTACATGGATTGTAGTAATACTTTCACAAGTGCAAACATATGTCAATACTTATCAAAGTGATTATTTTAAGTATGCACAGTTTATCATATGACAATTACATATCAATTATTTTCTTCAAAAAAACAGAACACAGTTAAGAATTGAATGGGTAAACATGGTTGGGGAGAAAATATTTGAAATATGCATATCTGACAAATGGTTTGTATCCAGAATATATATAGTTCTAAAATCTCCTATACCTAAAGAATAAATGACCCAGTTTAAAATGGGCAAAATATTTAAACAAATATTTCATAAAAGAAAGTATGAGAGTGTCCAACAAGCACAAGAAAAGATGCTCAACATTTTCTTCACCAGGGAAGTACAATTTAAAACCACAATCCATGCCCACTACAATCATTTAGAACAAAAATACAAACAATCCAATTGTAAGCCACGATATTAAGGTACTAGAAATTTCACACAGTGTTTGTGGGAGTGTAAGACGGTAATCATCTTAGAAAATTCTTTGGAAATATTTTATAAAGTTACACTAACCCTACACTTACCTTATGACCCACCAGTTTCACACACCATAGCTAAACTATCATGCAAACCCAAAGAAAAGGCTCTTTCAGGTACATAGTGACTCAGAAATGTTTTTCTTCTTCATAGTTATTATTGGGGAGTCAGTGGAAATATGTTCATGCAAAATCAGAAAAACATATTAATTGAAAGATATAGGGTCTAAAACCAATGAATTAAAAGTGAGAGATTAATAAAAATAGCTCCCAAATTTACAGTTATATTAGTATAGCAAGCAATTAGGATAGCTAGAAGTATAAGGAGAAAGGGAGAAAGATGGATTCTCTAGACTGAGAATTCAGAACAGCATAAGGAAAGATAAAGGTTGATAGCGTATGGGAAAATTTAAGACAGCCAATCTTAAAATATTTAAAGGAATACAGCACCTATATGCCCAAATAAATCTGCAATAGAAAGGCTACAGTAAAAAGGACTGCAGAGAGCACTGATTCTTTAAAATATAGACTGAACACTAAACAACTGTGGCAACTCTTAATGTCATTTTAAATTACTTTTTCCCTTAAATTAAAAGGATATTTGAGAATCTCTTATTTCTTGGGTTAAGAAAAATAAGAAAACAGAAATACAACAGATACTTCAGTTTCACATCATCTTCTGCGGTGGTCAATTTCATGCATCAGCTTGATCCAGTGATGGTGTCCAGTTGTTTGATCAAGCGAGCACTGGTCAAATTGTAACTGTGAGAGGACAGCATAGATGGATTCATGTAATCAGTTGATTGTATCTATGACTGATTTCATTTACAATCAGCAAAGGAGACTGCCCTCAGCAATCAGAGGAATCTCCTCATCCAATCAGTTGGAGTTCTTAAAGCAAGAACTGAGGATTTTAGAAGTCAAAGGGAGCATTTCTACCTTTTCTTCAGCCAGTCAACTTCTCCTAGGGAATAAAAACCTTCATCAGTTTCCAGCTTGCAAAGTTACAGAGTTCGGACTTGTGGACTTGCCAATCCCCACAGTAACATGAGGCAATTCCTATAATAAAATCTCTTAATATTTTTATTTCTCTCTTCTCCTCTCTTTCTCTCATCTCCACCCCCCACCCCCAGACCAGCCCTCTCTCTCTCTCTATCTCAGAGAGAGGTTCTGTTTCTCTGGATAATACTGACTAAAACAGTTTCTTTTCTTTCTGTTAAATTCACAAAAAAATAAATTTCATACCTTCTTACCAAAAATATTATGTAAAGTATATCCCATAGTTATGAAAACTATTTCTCAATCTAGTTGCCTAACCCCACACAACTTTCCTTATGTGTATATGCACAGAGAGCTGCCTGCAATCATGCTTATTTAATGTTAATTATATCTCTCAGTAGTGGGATTTGGGTGACTTTTGTTTTTTAACTCTCATAGTCATACATTTTTATACTGTTTGAATTTTTACAATAAGAATGTATCATTTCTGTAAAGATAATAAAGAAGCAAACTTTAATAAAGGAAACTTCACCAAAGCATGCAAAATGTATAATAGCCTAAAGCTACATGGGGTGCTGTCATTTTTCCAGGGAAAACTCAGAAGTCAATCTGCACAAGCTGGGAGCCGGCTGGCAGTTCATCTGTGTCTGCTGCCATACCCCAGAGGCTGCATCTGTGTTCTGGAGGCTATGGCATCCTCTGCCCCCCCATATCCCTAATGCCTTTCCTTGGAGGAAATTGTCATGACTACAAAGCACTCCAGCCAGCATGCTTGGTGCAACAGAGACAATTTAGTCATGTCGCTATTAACTTTACTATAAATAAGGATATACAAGTGTAGACCATTTAAAGAGGCACAAATACAAGGGCCTCCATCAGTTATCATCCTAAGAGGGATGTAAACCAGAATAAAGTTTTAAATAATTACTTGGGAATGGTAAGTCCAGAAAAGAATGAAAGAGGTACAAACAGAGAAAGGAAATGATGTTATAAACATTCCACATTCCTCTATTCAATGTGTATTCACTTATTGATTTATTATTTATTGAGACTCTGACAATGTTCGTTGAGCTAGAACTGCAGGGTAAACAGATAGGGTAGACTGATTCATGCCTTTTTAGTGCTTTTTTAGTGGGAAAGGGAGAAAATAATCAAACAAGTGAAAATTATAGTCGGTGCATTAAAGAAAACAAACAGCGAATGAGATAAACAATAGCAGAGTGTTCAGGGAAGGTCGCTCTGGGAAGAGATGATTACTGGAGATGAGAACCATAGAACGAGTGAGTCATGCAAAAAGGATGCAATGGAGTGCTTTCCTTGTAGAAAGTGTGAAGACCCTGATGGGGTAGGGAGTTTGGTGAATTTGAGGACCTGCAGAGGGTCAGCACAGCTGGACAGCTGGGGGGAAGAGGAGAGTGACCCCACCCCTAGAGAAGGGCTGAGGACAATCCAGAGCAGCAGGCGGGCTTACCTTTTTGGGAGTTATACCATCTTTAGAACCAGGCCTCATTTACTATCTTTGATACAATCTTAGAGGAGATTTCCTCCCTGATTGCTATAGTAGGATCTGTGGTCCCAGAAGATATGTTCACCAGAAACCTGTGAATCTGTCCTTATTAGGAAAAAAGGGTCTTTGCAGATGAAATTAAGTTAAGGACCTCCAGATAAGATCATTTTAGATTAGAGTGGGCCATAAATCCAAGGACAAGTGTCCTCAGAAGAGAAGAGAAAAGAACACACACAGGAGGCCATGTGAAGGCAGAGGCAGAGATGGGAGGGATGCTGTCATAAACTGAGAAATATCTGGACCACCAGAAGTTGGAAGAGGCAAGGAAAATTCACTCCTATAGCCTCAGGAATGTGGTCTTGCAGATGACTTTGATTTCAGACTTCTGGCTTCCAAAACTGTGTGACAATAAATTTCTCTTGTTGCAAGCCATCCAGATTGGAGTGATTTGTTATGGCAGCCCAAGGAAACTAATAGCTACCAGTGTTTCTCTCTACTTTTCTTTCCCAAAGACTTACTCACTCAGAATAACCTGGAACAATTTATCTACAACAGGTGATGAGATGTAGAGGGGGCAACAACAAGCCTCCCCAGAAAGAAGAAACTTGGCTTAACCCACCTTTTCAGTGTCCCACCTTTCAGTGTCCACTGGAATTGTCCAAAGAGCACAGCCCAGGGCCACCAGTCCTGCCTTCTAACACCCTCTTGCCTAATGTACTGAGAAGAGATTTTTGGATGCTTGGCTTTTTAAAGACTCCCTCTTTTAATGCTTTAGGATTCTGGCATTCCCTTGGGGCCATCATTTAACCAACTTCTATTAAAACAATCAGGAAAGTGTTCTTTGCTTTTGCATTTTTTATTGTGTTTTCTATATCTCCATAACCGATTCAGAATTCTCTCCATCTTTGACCTTAGACATATCCAGGCCAGACTCTCCTCAGGAAGAAGGATTTATGCTGCAGGATCTTAGAGCAGAACATTCAACTGAAATTCTCACTAGTGGTATCTACACCCCCAAGGGAACAAAATCACTTCTAATGAAGCCATGGACCTTCCTCCTTGAAATCTTGTCCTTGCCTGCTAGCTTGTGAGAGCTCTGTGCCTATTAAGGAAACCATCCGTATAAAGGTGCTTCCCTCTCCAGAGACAGGAAAGGGCTCCTCATGGGACCTCTCAGGTTTTCTATGTGGTCACAAGTCACTCAGGGGCAGACTGGCCAGCCTCGGAACACAGAGAAGAACCGAGAAGGTAGAAAAACCCCAGCTCTGGTAGCAGACAGAGTAGGCTGAGTTTGAGCAGTAGGACTGTGCATGTTTGGCTGGAAGAAGGGGTCTCTTACTCAGAATAGGACCACACTTTGAACCAAGAGCTGAATGAGGAAATGAAAGCATCAATGAAGGGTACGAATAGCTGAGTTTTGGCCTTGGGTGTGAGGCTGGGAATCCAAAGGGGAGGTGGCTGGACCACAGTGGAAGACTGCTGTCCACAGCTGAGTCCTCAGTGCCAAGATGATAAGTCAGGCAGATCCCAGGCTTCAGAGCAGAAGCAAAGAGAAACCTAAAGTCGTTTCACCTGGGCCACTGGACTATGTGTCAAATGACAGCGGCTTGTTCACCAACCTTCTCTGCATCTCCAATCTTAACAAGACCAAATGTTCAAACCCTAAATAGAATATGACCATTAAGACATGTAACCTGTAAAATGTAAACTCCCCTAAATTATCCTTAGGAATTTAGGGACCAGCTTATAGTTGGAAACATAGATCACCATTGATCCAAAACCTATCACAGAGAATATTCTCTAATCGTTTACTTCTCTTTCACTATTTCAGAAGTTCCCAAATGTTAGCTGCTCATCACAATTACTTGGGGGAGTTTCCTAAGTGACAGATGCGCCAATCTCACTTTATCTGAATAGCTGAATAGGACTAGAAATCAACATTTTGAGCAAATACTCTGCAGATATGCTGGTGTGGCTTGTGCAGTGGGAACCATGTTTTGGGAACCACTCCCTAACTGGGATGGCCCCAGAGTGAGACCCAGTCTTGGTCATGTTTTTACACCCATCACAAATGCTTATTGGCCTGAACTGAACTAATAAATGCATCTCTGAAGTATGGATAGGATGCTAGGGGGAACACCTGGAAGACAATTACACAGACTCAGGGATGTTTAAGCTTAGCGTTATGGATTGACTCCTGTCCCCATTCCCCACCAAAGGACATCTCAGTCTTATGGCTGCAAACTCATTTGTAAACAGGATCTCTGAAGATGTTATTAATTAAGATGAGGCCAAACTGAATCAGAGTAGGCTTTGCCCCAATATGACTGGAGTCCTTAAAAGCAGAGGATGTTTAGAACAGTCAGTAGGAGACAGATAGGAGAGAGACGGCCATATCATGGAGGCAGAGACTGAAGTATGGATTGCTGCAAGCCACCACCAGAATGCTACAGACCTCACAGAAAACATGGCCCTGAAGATACTTGGATTTTGGACTTCTGGACTCCAGAACTGTGAAACAATAAATTCTTGTTCAAGCCAACTAATCTGTAGTACTTTGTTATAGCAGCCGTGGACAAATGAAGACACTGAATATCAACCCATAAGTAGAGCACTGGCAGGCAAACACGGGTGGGGAATAGGAAATTCCCAAACAGGAAGCAGTTACAAAGAAGGGATGTAAAGAAAGTGGAGGAGAGGTGGCTGAGGATGGGCTACAGGAGACCCTGCTCTGCTCTTCCTCCTTAGGTACTGAGAGGGTAGGGCCAGACCAGCCAGAAAGAGTCTCTGCGGTTGTAGGTGATTGTAGGATGATTGTAGGAGCCTGGAATTTATATCTTTCCTTGACTTCTTCAAGACTCAGACATCTTCAGTCCCAAATGACACTCTCACTGTGAAACTCTTCTGATTTTTATTTTTCTGGTCTTCCAGCCCCATACCCCTTATTTATTGCCTGCCCTTTGCCCTACTCTCTGACTTTTCTCTTTTCCTTGCCTTGCCCTCTGAGTCAGTCTCTTCTCTATCTGGAACTCAATGGTCCTCTCCTGTAAATCTCAGCTCTGCCCAAGAGGGGCAAGGGAGGAGAGGAGTAGAGAAAAAGGAAGCAAGAGAGGAAGGAACACAAAGAGAGAGGGAGAGAGGGGGGAAGTTAACCTCTACTAAGCATCTGTGTTGTGCAAAGCACTGTCATAGATGGCATTTTGTTTAATCCTTATGACAAGCTTTTGACACAGCTACTTCAAGCCCAAACTGCAAACTGAAGCTAAATAATTTGCCCAAATTATACAAGGGTTTTGCTTCCCTTCTGTAGATGCATGATTAAATGGTTTATCCTTGCTGGATGTAATTTCTGCAATCAATCCCAATTGAGTGGCAAAAGGCATATTTATATTTTTGTATTAACCACAGTAATAATTAGTACTAGTATTCCATTGACTTCCTATGCAAGAGAAACATCTTTAGGACCAGTTCCTTATTTACAATTATACCCAAGGAAACTTTTGAAGGCTTTTCTCAATTCAGAAGGAGTTACTGTAAAGGAAAAAAATTCCCAGCAGAGTTCCTGGTTTGAGAGCTTCACTCTGGCTCTCAACGTTCCAGTGAAGTTCTGGATACAGTGTGTTCCAGTGAAATTCCCCAGAGATCCAAGTATACAAGCTCCCTAAAATCTCAATCAATGGTACCTAAAGGGATTTTTTAGAGAATTAAGCATTTCTCAAAAAATAATAAGTTCCCATACTCTGATTGTCTAACATAAAATGGAGGCAGCGGGATCATCCAAAAGATTATTTGCCATTGGATATGGAAGGACAAGGCAGGACAACAGCCTGTGTCCCAAGAAAGTAGAGATGAGAAAGAATAGACTCACACATTCTGCCCCTCACTATCATGGTATCAACCATTCCCATCCCCAATACTTTCATTGCATCCAGCCCAAAGCTCCAAAAGAGTAAGATCAACCCAATGAGAAATAGTAGATTATCTGCATGACAATGTCAAGTTCTCAATCCTTTTTGTATGAGTGATATAATACAAGAGTGAATAAATGATCATGTGGTAATAAAGAATTCGCCTCCTAAAGAAAGCACTATCAGATACAGCAAAGAAGGATAGCTGTGAACATGTTCCTATTTGATAATACAAATTGATCAATGGGGTGTGCTTGCCCAGCTGGGAACATTTCCGACCCCCTTCTAAAATAGGTATGACCATATTAAATAATGAGCAGTGATGGCTGATAGAATTATAGTGGAAATAATGTGTGTCAGTTTCTAGCCACAGCTTTTAAGAAGTGGGGTGCCAAGTGGATAAACAAAACGTGGGATATACATGCAATGGAATATTATGCAGCAGTAGGACAAAATGAGGTCCTGAAACATATGAAAGCATGCATGAACCTCAAGGACATAATGCTGAATGAAATAAGCCAGACACAAAAGGATAGATACTGTATGGCTTTGCTATTCTGATCTTGGTAAAGTTAAACTCAGAGGCTTATAATGTAGAATATAGGGGACCTAGAGAGTCACAGATGCTAGAGATGGGTGAATAGTTAGCTAATGAGGTTGAACTTAAATGTAAGGGAAGAGATAGAAGTGAAGGCAGTTCATTAGTAGGTTTATAAGTAATATTTCCATATCGAAGGTGAACATGATTGAAAGGGGGTGTATAGAGTCATGTATCCCACCAATTAACACTACAAATATAAATAAGTTCTTGCATGAATTATTTCAAAGCACTTTATGTACAAAGGGTAAATAATAGAGGGTTATAGGGTGGAAACTATTAGGGCAGGCTATGGTCTATGTTTAACAGGAAGACATCAGCAGCACCACAGCAATACTAGGGGTAAATAATCGGGGGAGAGGGACAAGAGTTAATGGGAAATTTGGATTTTCTATCTGATGAGGGCATGTTAATCTGTTATTTTTCTTATGGGGGCAATGAAAATTGTATAAAAGTGAGAGTATTGATGGTTGTACAACTAAGTGAGGATAATGTAAGACATGGGTTGTTGACTTTGGACATTATACATGATGCCCAATGTATGGAGGTGGCTGAAGGGTACATTGAGAAGCAGAATGGCAAACTGTGGTATACGCATATGGTAGAATGCTGCACCACAGAAACTAACAAAGTAATGAAGCATGTAGCAATGTGAATGAAGCTGAGGTACATTATATGGTACAAAATAAGCCAGAAACAAAAGAACAAATATTGTATAGTCTCTTTTAGAAAATACTTATAAGGAAATTGGGGCCTAGATAGTAACTTTTTATATCAATCACATTTAGCCCAGGGCTATAAATGTTATTTCTAGATTTTGAGATGCTGTGCTATATATATATAACCTGCTATATATGCTTTCCTGGAGCTTTGAGTATCTGTGTAACACCTAAAGGTCAGAATTGGAGTTCTGCAGCTCAGAAAGTCAGCATTGCTACATACAATAACTGTTAAAGAAACTGAAAAAAGAGATCAGTCTTCAATTATAGATAAGAATGAAGCTGATCTGGTCAGGGCTAAGGTAAATCAGAATACAGAGTAAAGGATGATATTGTCTGCATTTTGGAACTTTATCTATTGTGTGAGACCAAAGGAAGAAAGGTTTGTTTTGTCCAGAACCTAAATTTTCTGTAGCACATAATCTAACTCAACCTGTCTGGATGGTTAATTTAAATAACCCAAACACAAGGAGCCCAGAATGGGAATGAGGATTTGGAATTCTGCATAGCTTCATATAAGACATGAACACATCCCAGAGTAAGGTGGGCAGATAACTAAAAGGTATGGGCAAAGTCTCTTGAGGGAATGGAGAAAAAATAGGCGACTGTTACATTTTCAAATCAGGGAAGCACCTGATACTGTTTCAAAAGTTAAGGATTCCCATGTCAATAGGCCAAGCCCTTGATCCTGAGGCTTGTTCTTATGAAACTTATTTCTGTAGCGGAGAAGCTAAGCCTACCTACAGTTATACCTAAGAGTTACTTCCAAATAGCCTTTCTTGTTGTTCAGATGTGGCCTTTTTGTCACTAAGCCCAACTCTACAAAGAAAATTATTACCTCCCCATTATGTGGGATATGATGTCCAGGGATAAAAGTCTGCCTGGCAGTATGGGACATGACCTCCTGGCCCTGGCACCAGGGGATTAATAACACCTTCTGAGCTAAAAGGAGGGAAAGAAAGATAACAAAACCTGATATCAATTGCTAAGAGAGTTCAAACAGAGTCCAGAGGCTATTCTGGAAACTACTTTTATGTAAGCTTTAGCTAGAGATTGCAAATTACCACCTGTGCCGGTTTGAAAGGATTATGTACCCTAGAAAAGCCATGTTTTGATCCTGACCCATTGTGTGAAGGCATCCGTTTCTCTGTTAAATCCCTATTCAGTACTGTAGGTTGGGAATTTGATTAAATTCTCTCCATCGAGATGTGACACATCCAATTGTGGGTATTAACCTTTGATTGGAGGGAGATGTGATTCCACCTATTCCAGGTAGGTCTTGATTTGTTCACTGGAATACTTTAATAGAGGAAACATTTTGGAAAAAGCTTCAGAGCCACTAGATCCATGAAAGCTGAGAGCCAAAGCAGCCAGGGCCTTTTGGAGATGAAGAAGAAAAATGGTCCCAGGGGAGCTTCATGAAAGAAGAAGCCAGGAGAGAAAGCTAGCAGAGGTTGCCATGTTCGCCATGTGCCTCTCCAAATGAGAGTGAAACCCTGAATTTCATCAGCCTTTCTTGAGCGAAGGTAACTTCTTGTTGGTGCCTTAATTTGGTCATTTCTGTAGCTTTACTTTAATTGGGATATTTTCACGGCCTTAGAACTGTAAACTTGCAATTAATAAATTCCTCCTTTTTAAAAGCCTTTCTGTTTCTGGTATATCACATTCTAGCAGCTAGCAAACTAGAACACCACAGTTTGCCAAACCCTAATCAAAACCATTCCTGTCAACCCTAAAAGAACAGCTAGGGCTTTATCTGTGATTCTACAAAAGTTTCAAGCACTATGATTACTTTTCAAAAGCATACTACCTCCAGATGGGTTCTAGACCAGATAAGACTTGAAACTCAGAAGGGCTAGCTTCTCTAAGAACATCAACTCGTTCCAACACCCATCCTATATTATTATTAACAGCTCTTTCCAACATGAAAAAGTAGAATGGGCTAACACCTAAAGATTGAGAGAAGGATCAAAGGAGAAGGAGGAGTTATAACAGAGAAGGTAGGGTTTAAAAATGAATATGACTGCTGAATCATATTGATATTTCTTTTAGTCTCCAGTGTCTTCAAGCAACAAGAAGGAAAACTTTGAAATTGTGGATGTGTAACCTACTCTGAAATCTGTTCTACAACTACTTGTTAAAATGTACTTTGAAATTTATTGCTTTTCCTGTAAATATGTTTAAAAATGTTAAAAAAAAAAAAAAAAAGAAGTGGGGTGCTTCCCTCTTCCCTTTCTGCCAGATGAATTCAAATAACTGTGGGAGTTGTCTTAGTTTGCAAAACTTCTATGACAATATCACACAGTTAGATGAGTTAAATAATAGGAATTTATTGTCTCAAGATCTGAGACTAGAAGGCATGTTTCCTCCCAGGATTGGTAGCATTCTGGTGCTGGTTTTCCACCATCCTTAGGGTTCTTTGGTATGAATCCCTGTCTCATGTCACATGAGGAGATACTCTCCTTCCTCTCTTCTGTGACTTTCTGATTCTCTTTAAAAGGTCTCCAAATCTAGATTAAGTCTTATTGGCCCATACCTTACCTAAAAATAGCATCATCAAGAGATCCTATTTACACAGTGCTCACAGCCGTGGGAATGCAGATTAAGATTAAAATCTTATTTATGTTGGGGTACCTGATTCAATCTACTGGCGGGGCCCTAGGTGTCCCTGAATCCCAAGTGGGTAAACACTGCCTGCCATACAGAAACACCCACTTCAGACTGTCATGTAAAGATGAAATAAATTTCTTTTGCATTTAAGTTCTATTTCTTAAGGCAGCTCCACCTACTTATAACAATGGAAACATGGGTTCCAGGTTAAATCTGGAACAAATAGTATTCTTTTACAGTCCAACAAGGGGCCATCTTCCTGCTGAGAAGGTTGTCCATGGGGGCCTGTCAGGCTGATGGGATTCTAACCCTCAACTCTGTGCATCAACATCAATTTGATTCAACTCTAAAGTTGAAACCATGGGGAGTTTGAGTCTCATCCAAGTGTGCTGGGAAACTAATAGAGTTTTTGGCAGGGAAGCAACCTAATTAGATTTACATTTTAGGACCAGTAATTCAAGACCAAAGCAGGGCCACTAGGTAGAAGCTATTGCTGGGATCTAGGCTGCCAGCAGTGTAGACTGAGGGTAATGAATCTATTCAAAAGATACCTAGAAGGGAAAAGGAGGAAGGACGCTAAAGAATGAGTAGAGTGAACACTTAAGAGATAGGTAGAGACAAAAGAGCCTGCTAAGGAGACTCAGAGAAAACTAGGGGAAAACACAAAAGGCATTTCCCACAAGGATGGGAACCAAGGATAGAGAAGTAAATAGGCTCAGATATTGCTGAAGGTCAAATGAGAACCCTGTCCATTTGGTTGTTTAATAGTTGTTTAATCCTGTCCAGGGGACAGGGTGGGGTGAGGGCGGAGGAGGGTAGCTAAACCACATTGTAAGAGATTGAGACATGAATATAATGTGAGGATATGGAGATAGAAAACTCATTAAGAAGGGTTGGTTGTAGTTAGGAGGCTAAATAGGAGAGTAGGCAAAAGGAGACACAAATTAAAGAATCTCTTTCTTTTTTTTTTTAAGGATATGAGAGAATTGTTCAAATGCCACTGAAAAGCAACGTGCGGAGAGGAAGCAGTTGGACATACCTGGAAGACAGAGAGAATAATTGATGGAGCAAGTCCTTGATGATGCTTGGGAGATGCAGGGAGTGTGGGGTGCAGAGTAGGGAGAGAACTTGCTGTTTTCAGGATGAGGGACCCTCTAATTTAAAATAAGAAGTAAAAAAGAAGGAGTACAAATGTTTGGCAGATTAAGTTTGAATGGATAATGAGACCAAAGACATTTATCTGATCTACAGAAGAGGAAAGAGAAAGCATCTATTAAGTCTACTTAGAGCCTCTGTTAATTCGAGAGAAAGCAAAAGGGCTCACACAGGATAACTTAGAGAGGAAACACACACATGAAAAATGATCCAGGAAAAATCTAGAGTGAAATCTCAAGGAAATTCTGGACCATGTAAACGAGTAGTTAAAAACGTGGGCTTTCGCATCAGAGAAACAAAACTTTGCCTCCCAGTTTTATTTAATAGTTGTTTAATCTTGTACAATTTGCATCACCTTTCTAAAGACTCCAATTCCTAGTATATGTAATGAGATTATATACACAAGGCAATGAGCATTTGGGGTAGCATATTAGTACTCAAACTACTTTTGGCAGTTATCATTATTATCTGTCAAAAGAGTCCAAGGAACTCTGACCTTCATGGATCGAATGCAGGTATCCAGAGATCATGAGTAGTGATAGGGAGAAAAATGGGATATTTTCCCACAATATTCAAGAAATGGACAGAGATTTAAACAATAAGAATAATGATGGAGATGGAGGGCAGATTTGAGTAACTGACATTCTATCATGAAAGACCAGGTGAAGAGTAACATGCTATGAACGAAGATGTGCATTCACTCTCTTGTTCTTATTAGGAGTTTTTACACAATATGCCATGTATTTATGAACCATCCACTTTTGCAATATGAAGCAGAATTTGTTTTCAGGTCTACAGTGTTGAAGCTGGTTGCAGTCACATTGGAGGTATGTAACAGGAAGTTTTGCTCATGTGTTTTTCAATTCAATTAGGGTTAAAACTGAGTTGTATCCTTAATAAAATTTTAATCTGTTACAACATTGGCTTTTCAGATACATTTCAATAATCACCTGCAATTTGTACAAACTAACAAAAAACTGGCAAAATGACAGGCACTGATGTTGCCCTTATTTTCATTACATCAGGAGTTTTTTCTTAATTTATTTCTTTAATGATAGAGATTGTAATTATCTACAGTATGTCATTACCAGCACTCATTTTTCTTTTCTATTAATAAATGCACAGCAGTTTTTACATTAATGCTAAGGATAAAATTACTTTTTGTTTTTTGGCCCACTAGCTAAAACTTAGGAGCCAATTCCAATTGTATGAGAGAGGGTAATTGAATCATGTATCAGAGTACCCTGCTGACCTGGAGACATGTGTGTGTGATCGAAATGGCTCCCAGAAATGCAGACAAAATCAATGCCAATAGAACCATACTAAAATTCATCCTGGCAATTTTTCTAATTGCCTAGGATAAATATAAATCCTTCAAGTGTCAGAGTTTGCAGGGAATAATAAATCAAACCTTCACCACACCCCTTCCTCTAGGTTTAGAAATCAGTCAACAGAGGCAGACAGATGGAGAACACATAAGTCTATTACTATATTACTAATAATGCTGATTAGGGAATGCAATTTAGCATGCAACCAGAGAGGCAACCTGATTCACTATTGGAACACAAATATAAACCTGGTAACCTGGTCACTATCAGTGCTGGACAACTGCCCAGTTGCCCAAAAAGGCAGGATCCTTCCTCAAGCAGAGGAGGAAAGAAGGTTCATTCTAGGTGGGAGAGTCACAGAGGGTTCCTGGACACTCCCACACATGACCTTTTCCCTGAAGAAAATGTGGACATCTTACATGACAGCTCAGGGCTCCAACACGGTGGAAACAGAGATTGCCAGTTCCCTTGAAGACTAGCCCCAAAGCTGGCACATCACTTTCACCATATTTTATAGCTCAAAGCATTTCAGGCCAATGCAGATTCAAAGGTGTAAAGGAATAGAGTCCTCTTTTGGATCAAGAACTATCAGATTCAAGCGATTTCTCACAGTGAGCCTCTGACGGGGCTGCAAAGTTGCCTCTGCATACCAATTTCAGGCTCATCAACATCTCCTACAAGTTTCCACTGAGGGATGTTGCTCTGGGTTCTAAGGAATGTGAAATAAAGAGAGCTCTGGCATACACAGGATTAATAAAATTCTCCCCTGCTAGGGATCTTACAGTTCCTCAATTTAGATAATGATGTATGAAGCTTGCTATGCCCTGGCTATTAAATGAAAAATGAGTCTCATGAAAGGTGAATCACTACAGTCTGTAGATTGTATTTGTAACAAGAACCTCATCTTCTTAACATTTAAAATAATCTCTTGTGTTTGAGAAGCTGAAGGAAAATCACTTTAATATGTGTTACAATTTTTCATTTCTCCATTTAAAATTGTTTTCTCATGCATTTTCAATTTGAAACTGATAACAGTCCTATGTGCCTAGACACAAAAAGTTTGGGGCCTTGACTAAGAAGCTAGTCTTCTCCCTTTAAAACAAAACGTTGCCTTTGTTCATGGGAAGGGAGGGAAAAAAAGAAAAGGAAAGAGGTGAGGGGAGGGGAAGGAGGGGAATGGAGGAGAGAGGAAGGCATGCTGGTTTGAAAGTATTATGTACTCCAGGAAAGCCATGTTTTAATCCCGATTCAATCTTGTGGGGGCTGCTGTTTCTTTTAATCCTGATTCAATACTGTAAGGCAGAAAATTTTAATTAGATTATCTCCATGGAGATGTGACACCCCCAGTTTTGGGTGTTGAGCTATGATTAGATGGAGATGTGACTCCACCCAATTCCAGGTGAGTCTTGATTAGTTTACTGGGATACTTTAAAAGAGGAACTATTTTGGAGTCAGAAACAACAGAAGGTTCAGAGCTAGCAGGGCCCAGAGCTAACACAGATCTCAACACCTGTAGAACAAGAGACACGGATTGTTTGGAGCTGCTTGATCACAGCAGACATCACCATGAGATGTTAAGCAAGCCAGAAACTGGAAAGAACCAATGGAAGCCAAGAGATGAGAGTCATCCCTGGAGAAGCAAGTGAGGAACCCCCACAGGAACAGGGGCTCAAGGCAACAGAGCCCAGGTGCAAGGGACCAGCAGATGCCATTCACATGACTACCCAGCTGACAGAGGTGCTCCTGACACCGGCCTTCCTTGAATTAAGGTAACTTTCCCTTGATGTCTTAGTTTGGACAATTTAATAGCCTTAGAACTGTAAACTTGTAACTTATTTATTTAATTCCCTTTTTAAAAGCTGTTCCATTTCTGTATATCAGGTTCTGGCAGCTTATAAACTAATACAGAAGAAATGGGTAGGGAAAGAAAAGAGAAGGGGCAGGAAGGGAAGATGAGGGGGAGGGGAAAGGAGGGGAGGGAAGGGGAGGGAAGGAGATTTTGTAGAAAATCTGAATAAACAGAAGCTTTAAGAATCGAAACAAACAAGCATAAAGCACATCTCAGAGATGATGCTTATGGTGATTTAATTTGCAATATACTCCTATTTTTATCCTTAGTTAACCACAATAATAAACCTTAATACTTTCAAAATCACAAGTGCAGTTTTCCAGTAGTTCTCATACTATAAAACAATTACATATAGCTTTATTTCTCCATGTCACAAAACACTCTTCAAAACATAACTTGTAAGTAATGTTTTTTAATTTGATCATCTAAACTGATATACTATAAAATATTACAGAAAAGTAATAAAGGTGAATTTAAGAATTCTCTGTAAGCCTACCACTCACAGATTATCACTACTATCATTTATGTGCATTTCCTTTGAGAAATATTCTAATACAGGTAAAGGAATTGAAAGCCAAATATACCTATCTCTTTACATATATGTATGTATATATTTTTAAAAATTAGGATAATTGCATGTTCTATTTGCTAAGCTTCATTTTTACTAGATAGCACATGATGAATATCGCCCCAAGTTTTACCTTCTATTATGCTTCCCATTTGTTTCAGTTTGCTAAATCTGCCGGAATACAATATACCCCTAATGGAGTGCTTTTATAAAGGAGATTTATTAAGCTACAAGTTACAATTCTAAGGCCATGAAATATCCAAATTAAGGCATCGAATAAGAGGATACCCTCTCAGAAGAAAGGCCAGTTTTCTCTGTCTGGGGTTTCTCTGTCACATGGGAAGGCACATGGTGACATCTGTTGTCCTTCCCTCCAGGCTTTGGGTTTCAAATGGCTCTCTCAGTTTCTGTCATTGCCTGGGGCCTCTAGCATCTTCTGCATCTCCAACTGTCTGTGCCTGTGTCAGCTCTGAGCTCCTTCTCACTCTGTGAGCTCCTTTAGGATGTCAATAAATTGATTAAGACCCACCTTGAATGGATGAGGTCACAGCTCCATCTAATCAAAAGGTCACACCCACAATTGGGTGTGTCACATCTCCATGGAAACAATCTAATCAAAATATCCCACCCTACAATAGGTCTGCCCCAACAAGATTGGACTAGGATGAAAAGAATATGGTTTTTCTGGGGTACATAATAGTTTCAAACCAGCACACATTCCACATTATTACAAAAAATTCCAAACACACAGTCTGATGGTTTGAAAGGATGCATGCCCCCTAGAAAAGCCATGTTTTAATCAAAATCCCATTTCATAAAGGTAGAATAATCCCTATTCAATACTATATGTTTGAAACTGTAATCAGATCATCTCCCTGGAGATGTGATTTAATCAAGAGTGGTTGTTAATTGGATTAGGTGATGACATGTCTCCACCCATTTGGGTGGGTCTTAATTGGTTTACTGGAGTCCTATAAAAGAGGAAACATTTTGGAGAATGAAGGAAATTCAGAGAGAGCAGAGAATGCTGCAGCACCATGAAGCAGAGAGTCCACGAGTCAGTGACTTTTGGAGATGAAGAAGGAAACTGCCTCCTGAGGAGCTTCATGAAACCAAAACCAGGAGAGAAGAAGCTAGCAGATGATGCTGTGCTCACCATGTGTCCTTCCAGATGAGAGAGGAACCCTGACCGTGTTCACCATGTGCTTTTCTAGATGAGAGAGAAACTCTGACTGTGCTCACCATGTGGCCTTCTCACTTTAGAGAGAAGCCCTGAACTTCATCAGCCTTCTTGAACCAAGGTATCTTTCCCTGGATGCCTTTGATTGACATTTCTACAGACTTGTAATTGGGACATTTTCTCGGCCTTAGAACTATAGACTAGCAACTTATTAGATTCTCCTTTTTAAGAGCCATTCCATTTCTGGTATATTGTATTCTGGAAGCTAGCAAACTAGAACAGACAGAAAAGTTGAAAAACTTGCACAGTAACACCCATATACCCACTGCCTACACATTACAATTTTCAACTCCAATTTTTATGACTCTTTGGATGAGGGTCATTCCTGGGATTCTCTCTGATACTTACAACCAGTTGGGAAGCAGGGGTTGGGTAGATGCAGTGCAAGCACTCTTGCTAGCAACAAACACCCTCAGGCAGAGGGACTCCACAAATTGTTAGAAAGTGCAAAAATTATCTGCTAGTGGAGTTGGAGTAAGCAAAAGGTGATGAGCAATCCTTAGAGTCAGAAATAATTTATCTATGGTTACATGGTCAATGATCAATTCTCTATTGCCACTCCGGATATCCTCTCTCTAGCTTTCATCACAGTTCTTTGAAGCCTTCATCTAAGTTGTGGGTAGCTTTCCAAGTTTATTTTAAGGCAGTTGAGGAGAAAGGTTTTATCCTTCCAATGCTTGTCAGCATGAAGAAGTCAGCCCCAGATCTGACAGAATTCATTGTATTGTAAAGAAAATTTGCTTCTGTTGTTAAAAAATAGCTGGGATTCACTTTTTAGCCCTTTACGCATATTATCTAAAATGTCAAAAAGCTTTGCTATTTGAGAATGTAATGGTCCTCTAGGACGATACAGACATTCACACCAAATAAACACACTGACCATGAAAAACTTAGCAGTTTGGGAAAAAACATTGCAGTCAAATTCTATGTGAAACGGTCCAAGTCTGTGGTCTAAGTAGAACCCAAGCATACACAAAGAGGTAGAAAGAGTTGCTCTCTCCCCTGGAGATCAATTTCCACTAAGTGAAGGAAAAGAAGTGACTAAGAAATTGCTCAACTTTCCACCAGCAGTGAGATTCCATTCAATCCCACTGAGCAATAAAGCCTTGACCACCCCATCTCCACTCCTCCTGCTCATGGTGGGGTGAAGTAGAGAAGAGCTTTGAGTTCCTCCTTGAGAACAAGAAGTACTAATTGTGAACATCTAAAAACCGTCTTACACCATGCTGTCCCTGACATTTCATTTGAACCTCACCTCAGCCTTGTGATGTGAGCACAGAGATATTTCTGGATTCAGTGCCTCAGACGGTTTTTAGGACTTAGGTGTTCTGAAGCCTAATTCTGTTCTTCCCACGACACCACTCTTATCTCTCCTCAAATTAAAAAGAAATTTGTTCCAGATAAAAAGCTGAACAAAATAACAGGCAATGAGGTTTTATTAAGAAACCACCCATTTGACAGCTTCCCTCATTCCACAATATGGTGTTTATAAAATGTTTATTGCCTTCAAGGAATTTAAGAAATTCAATCTTCCTCCTTTTCCTCGTATACCTCCCAGCAAATTGAAAGCTATTCTGACAAAATGAAGGGAGCAGAACCCTTGCATCAAGGTCCCATAACTCTCATTCTGCTAAAATGAAATTAGGAGGAAACTGCCCACCTGAGATACTTTAGACAAAGTAATGGGCAGGGCCCGTGAATCAGCAGGGCATTCGTTTATCCTGGTCTCGTTCTGGGTCTCTGGGGAATACCCTCTCAGCCTTTGGGTCTCAGGGGAACCTCAATAATTTACTGTCATAAAAATGAAAAATCACTGCATGCAAGTGAAACCAATGAGTTCTGTGCAACTAACATAAAGTGATTTTTTTTCCCCTCCCACAAAGCACTCAAATCAAGAAAGGACTACATCAAGGAATTTCCAAAGAGCTGCCTCTTTCCTCACACAACCCACTTAGTCTGAGCTCCTGACATGCATTCAGGAGACTATCATTTGGCCAGTGTCTAGGGGTAATGTAGAGTTCTGTGATAACATTTTTCTGGAATAACTAAGGATGTCTCCATAATTGCCTCAGATAAATTTTGATTCGTTTTCCTTGAACTCACAATGTATATTTTATCTCCACAGTGGTGAGTCATCTGCTTTTGGATATTTAATTGGCTTTTTAAAGATTAAAAGATAACACCTCACCCAAGCCTCTGGCACTCAGCAATTAATCCTTCAGGCTAGTGAGAAAAGTGTAGAGGCAGACAGAGAAGCAAATGTGGAAACCTGGTCTTAGTGGGTTTTTAACTCTATGCTAATACATTTAGTTGCCACTATTGATTTTCCTATTCTTAAGTAAGCAAGCCCTTGAGACCCTCAGGCCTAATTATCTAAGGAGAAAATTCTGGGAATATAGCAGTAACACCCACAAAAAAGTCTTCAGTAAATCAGGGTCAACAATTGTCATGATTTTCCTCAGAGACCAGACTTAAGGACCTACCAAAGTTCCTACTTGATTGACTTCTAGAATGCTATTCCAAATCTACAACATCAAGTCCTTGATCTTCTTGCATTTCTCATCAGTGATCTTAGTTTCCTAGGGATGTGTAACAAACTGGGTAGCTTAAACAACAGAAATTTATTGTCTCACAGTTCTGGAAGCTAGAGGTCCAAAATCAATGCTCCCTCTAAAACCTGTAGGAGAAAATCCTTCTTGCCTCTTCTAGCTTCTGGTGCTCTCCAGCAATCCTTGACGTTCCTTGATTTGTAGCTGCCACAGCACCTCAACCTCTGCCTGTGTTGTCACATGGCCATCTTCTGTTTCTGTCTCATGTCTCTTCTCTCCTTCTTAGAAGGACACCAGTCATATTGGATTGGGGCCACTGCAATCCAGTTTGGCTTCATCTTAACTAACTACATGGTCAAAGGTCCTATTTCCAAATAAGATCATAGTCAAGGGACGGGGGTTAGAGCTTATCTTTTGGGGACACAATTCAACTCATAACAGGAGTCAACTCAGAAAGTTGGAAGAAAATTTAGTAATACTTCATGCAGTTATCTAGCCACCCTGGCCACCCGTTACCTTATCTGTAAAATGGGCCTGTTGTGAGTTCTAATGTATCGTGCTTACTATATTGTGCTTCCCCCTCCATCTCTCTTTTCCTGACTTCTGCTATACTTCTTCCCTTCTCATGTTGCTGTCTCCATCTTTATTTTAGGAAGTTTGCTCTGCTGACAAAAAATAGGTTTCAATTAGTTCTGATGAATCATACAAAGTTTGAGCAGGAAAGAAATTTAGAGATCACCCAATCAAACCTCTTCATTTTTTAAATTGAAAAATCAAGCTTCAGAAAGATAAGTAATCTTGATCAAGATGCTGCTGCTTGCTTTTGACAGAAACTCTGCCCTGGTCTTCTGACTCAAAGCTGCACTCTTCACATACACTCACACATACACACACATACACACACGCACGCACATCAGGAGTTCAACATTTTTTTTTTTAGACAGTGGAATCTTTCTGGGAATGAAATATTATGACAAGGGCAATTTATCAAGAGAATAAATATAAAGTGAAGAGCAGAGTCTGGAGAATACCAGCTAGACCTTCCTTCATCCCCGTCAGAGGCCTCTATCCTACGGCACCTCCTTAAGATCTCTGAGAAAGGTAGTGTGCTGGTTTGAAAGGATTATGTACCCTAGAAAAGCCATGTTTTAATCCTGATCCAAGTTTATGGGAGCAACTTTTTCTTTTAAGCCCTATTCAGTACTATCAGTTGGAACCTGATTAGATTATCTCCACAGAGATGTGACTCACCCAGTTGTGGATATTAACCTTGGATTAGAGGAAAATGTGACTCCACCCATTCCAGGTGGGTCTTGATTAATTTAATGGAATCCCGTAAAAGAGGAGATATTTTGAAGCAAGCCATAAGAACCATGAGAGCCCATGCAGCCAGAGACCTTTGAAGATGAAGAAGAAAAATGTCCCAGTGGGAGCTTCATGAAACAAGAAGCCTGGAGAGAAAGCTAGCAGACATTGCCATGTTTGCCATAAGCCTTTCCAGTTGAGAGAGAAACCCCGAACTTCATCAGCCTTTCTTGAGTGAAGGTGACCTCTTGTTGGTGCCTTAATTTAGACATTTTTATAGAATTGTTTTAATTAGGACATTTTCATAGCCTTAGAAACTGTAAACTTACCACTTAATAAATTCTCCCTTTCAAAAACCATTCCATTTCTGGTTTATTGCATTCTGGCAGCTAGCAAACTAGAACAGGTGGTTATAAGAGTATTTAACAACCTGGAAGGCCTAGACTCAGAAAAATCAATACAGAAGCCTCAGTCAAAAAGTTAGGTCACATGAGTGCATACCGAGTGAACACCTGCACCTCTGCACAGTGTGTAAACCATTGCACTTTACCATGCTGGCAGGGACACAGGTGGAAAACATTAGGCATCCCGCATGTTACCAACTGGAAAATTCTAGAAATTGGTATCCATAATATTTTCTGCCAGAACACTCACATCTAGTCACTGGTTAATCAGTGTCAACATTCTTTGAACGTTGACTTTAACTCTAAATTAAAATACAGAGTTAAAGTTAATGACAATTACTTTGGCTAAGCAGAATAAACTCAAAGTACAGCATAGCAACTTGGTCAAAATTTCACACAGTGGGAAAGCAGGAAGTGTCAGCAACCCGTGAGAAAAGGCAAGCATTTAAAAAAAAATAGAGCTTGAAATACACACACACATACATATGGAGGAGCTTCTGAAAAACAATATGGCAACTGAAGAATACTTTTAGAAGAGTCATGCTTGGAAAAGCAGTACAAAAAAAAATTAAAATCATAAAAATCCCAACATACTTCTCCATTATTTGCAGATGGAAAGAACCAAGAAGCTGAATCAATGTTATTGTCCCTCATATCAAAACTGTATATTCTCTTTTGGATGTCCAGGATGGCTGCTTAGTGAGGTGTGGGATTTAGTTCGTCCTCCAGAGCAGCTAGTAAATAGCCAGGAACTGTACAGAACAACTGCTGGGGCCACGTTAGTGACTGGACACACAGCACAGACCAGCCAGGACAAGCTGGACTAGCTATGAGCCCACCCGGAACCATGAGTCCCCCAAGCCTTGGAGGCCAGCGCCCCTCCCCCACAGGCTGATTTCTTGAGGGGAAAGGAAAGAGACTTTACTTACAGCAAGGGGCTGAACTCAACCAAGCTCCAATTGTGGAATTAATTAACAAATTCTAGCTACTAAAAACAGATTCCCAATTCAGCTGAACCTTGAATAAATGCTGAAGTTGCTGGGTTTTGCCCTGCAGCAGAGTGAGGCAGGGCTGACAAAAAAAGAAAATAAATAAAGCAGAGGTTTTGTCAGCACAAAATACTTGAAAGGTCTTGGCCCTGAAGGGAAGAAGGGAGCACATAGGACCTAGAGATACATAGAGCAACATACAAACTTCAGCTCTTGATTGCCAAACCCAAGGAACAGGGTCCTGCTCTGAAAATAATTTTTTTCTTTTCTTTTTTGTGGCTGTGTTTCTATGGGTTGACTGCTCTTTGTATACAATTTCAAGGCTTCTCAGGCTCCAACTGCCTCCAAGCAATGATGGAATTAAGCTTGTCTGAGAGGCAAAGAGGATGGTTAGGTGAAAGGAAGTAATTCCCTGAAGGCTGTGCCTTCCCCAGAGAGGAGTGGGACCCAGCTCAGTTTGAATGCCTCCTTCAAGTAATTCAGATCCCAGGGCCTGGAAAACTGAAGCAATTAAAGCCAACATACAATCTCTCCTCTGTCTCAACCACAGCCCCAACAGGGAGGGTCTGCTGAAGTTAAAGGTTCCTCATCACTTTATGCTGGTGGGACCCACAGGCAGATAAGCACCACATACTGGGCAGGACAGGAAAAACAGAGTCTAGAGGCTACATAGGAAAGTCTTTCAACGTGCTGGGTTTCATCCTCAGGGAAAACTGATGCAGGTGACTCTTTCTTCCTGAGAGGAGCCAGTATGTTCTGGGAAAATCTGACTGTGGTTTATAGTACCCAAGAAAAAGACACTCCTAAGGGAGTGAAAAAAAAAAAAGGAACCATACAGGCAAAGCAAGAAACAGGAAAACAAGAACGGAAAAATTCTGATCTGTTAAAAAAAAAAATCTAAGCTAGAGTTCTAGAATAAGCTGAACTGAATATCAAAGAACAACAGATAGACAACAAAGTCATCCAGCAAGAAAATCCTAAGTAAAAAAGTGAAAACAATCTCCAGAATAAACTAATTAAGGAAATTAAATGTCTAGATGTTAGCAAAAAAAATAAAGAATCATGCTAAGAAAATTGAAGATACAGCCCAGTCAAAGGAACAAACCAATAATTCAAATGAGATACAGGAGTTGAAACAATTAATTCAGGATGTTCAAACAGACACGGATAATCTCATCAAAAATCAAATCAATGAATTCAGGAAGGATATAGAGAAGACAGGGATGAAAAAAAGGAAAAAAAATCATATCTGAAAAAACAAATCACAGAACATATGGGAATGAAAGGCACAGTAGAAGACATTAAAAAAAAACAATGGAAATCTTCAATGTTAGATTTCAAGAGGCAGAAGACTGGATTAGTGAACTGGAGGACAGGACATGTGAAAAGCAAAAGAAAATATAGAGAAAAGAATGGAAAAATATGAGCAAGGACTCACAGAATTGAATGACAACATGAAGCACACTAATATATGTACAATGGGTGTCCCAGAAGGAGAAGAGATGGGAAAAGTAGGAGAAAAAATAGTAGAGGAAATTATAACTGAAAATTTCTCAATTCTTATGAAAGACTTAAAATTACAGATCCAAGAAGTACAGCATACCCCAAACAGAATAGACCCAAATAGACATACTCCAAGACACTTACTAATCAGAATGTCAGATGTCAAAGAGAAAGAGAGAATTTTGAAAGCAGCAACAGAAAAGCAATCCATCACATACAAGGGAAGCCCAATAAAACTACGCATAGATTTCACAGCAGAAGCCATGGAGGCAAGAAGACAGTAGGATGATATACTTAAGATTCTAAAAGAGAAAAACTCCCAATCAAATTTTGATTTCCAGCAAAATTGTCTTTCAAAAATGGGGGGAAATGAAAACATTTTCAGATAAAAAAATCACTGAGAGAATCTGTGACCAAGAGACCAGCTGTGCAAGAAATCCTAAAGAGATAGATAGGAAACAACAGTAGAGAGAGGTGTGGAGAAGAGTGTAGAAATGAAGACCATCAGTAAAGGTGGAAAGAAGAAAAATTAGATATGACATATAAAATCCAAAAGGCAAAATGGTAGAAAAAAGTACTGCCCATACAGTAATAACACTAAATGTTAATGGATTAAACTCCCCAATCAAAAGACATAGACCGGTAGAATGGATTAAAAAAACAGGACCCATCTACATGCTGCCTACAGGAGACACATTTTAAACTCAAGGATAAACATAGGTTGAAAGTGAAAGCTTGAGAAATGATATTTCATGCAAACAATAATCAGAAAAGAGGAGGAGTAGCTATTCTAATATCCAACAAGTTACACTTCAAATGCAAAACAATGAAAAGAGGCAAAGAAGGACACTATATATTAATAAAAGGGACAATTCAACAAGAAGACATAAAAATCATAAATATTTATGCACTGAGCCAGAGTGCTCCAAAATATATGAGGCAAACATGGACAACACTGAAAAGATAAGCAGACACATCTACCATAATAGTTGGAGAATTCAATTCCCCGCTGTCATCAGTGGACAGAACATCTAGACAGAGGGTCAATAAAGAAACAGAATTTGAATAATACAATAAACAAACAGACTTAACAGACATTTATAGAATATTGCACCCCACAACAGCAGGATATACCTTTTTCTCAAGTGCTCATGGATCATTCTCAAGGACAGACCATATGCTGAGTCACAAAGAAGTCTCAATAAATTTAAAAAGATCTAAATCATACAAAACACTTTCTCAGATCATAAGGGAATGAAGTTGGAAATCAATAATAGGCAGAGGACCAGAAAATTCACTAATATATGGAGGCTCAAAACACACTCTTAAACAACCAGTGGGTTGTTTAAGAACAAGGAAGAAATCACAAGAGAAATCAGTAAATATCTCAAGGCAAATGGAAATGAAAACACAACATATCAAAATTTATGGGAGGCAGCAAAAGCAGTGCTAAGAGGGAAATTTATTGCCCTAAATGTCTATATTAAAAAAAGAAGAAAGGGCAAAACTCGAGGAATTAACTGCTCACTTGGAAGAACTAGAGACAGAACAGCAAACTACCCCCAAAGCAAGCAAAAGGAAAGAAATAATGAAGATTAGAGCGGAAATAAATGAAATTGAGAACATGAAAACAATCGAGAAAATCAACAAAACTAGAAGTTGATTCTATGAGAAAATCAATAAGATTGATGGACCCTTAGCAAGGTTGACAAAAAGAAGAGAGAGGATGCAAATAAATAAAATCAGAAATGGAAGAGGAGACATAACCACTGGTCCCACAGAAATAAAGGAGGTAATGGGAGGATACTATGAACAACTTTATGCTAATAAACTAGACAATGTAGATGAAATGGACAACTTCCTAGAACAACCAACATTGATTTGAGAAGAAACAGATGACCTTAACAAACCAATCACAAATAAAGAAATTGAATTAGTCATTAAGAGGCTCCCCAAAAAGAAAAGGTCAGGACTAGATGGCTTCACATGTGAATTCTACCAAACATTCAAGAAAAAATTAGTACCAAATCCTGCTCAAACTCCTCAAAAAAATTGAAGAGGAGGGAAAACTACTTGAAGCAAACACCACCCTCATTCCAAAGCCAGACAAAGATACAAGAAAAGAAAATTATAAACCAATCTCTCTAATGAATTTAGATGCAAAAATCCACAACAAAATTCTTGCAAATTGAATTCAGAAGCACATCAAAAGAATTGTACACCATGACCAAGTAGGATTCATCCCAGGTATGCAAGGATGACTCAACATAAGAAAATCAATTAATCTAATACACCATATCAACAAATCAAAGCAGAAAAAACATGTTACCATCTTGATTGATGCAGAAAAGGCATTTGACAAATTCAACATACTTTCCTGTTGAAAACACTTCACAGGATAGGAATAGAAGGGAATTTCCTCAACATGATAAAGGGAATATATGAAAAACCCACAGCTAGCATCATCTTCTATGGGGAAAAACTAAAAACTTTCCCCTTAAGATCAGGAACAAGACAAAGATGTCCACTGTCACAATTGTTATTAAATATTGTGTTGGAAGTTCTATCTAGAGCAATTAGACAAGAAAAAGAAATACAGGGCATCAAAATTGGAAAGAAAGAAGTAAAACTAACACTGTCTGCAGATGATATGATACTATATGTTGAAACCCCCCCAAAATCCACAGTAATGCTACTACAGCTAATAAGTGAGTACAGCAAAGTGACAGGTTACAAGGTCAACACTCAAAAATCTGTAGTGTTTCTATACAGTAGTAATGAGCAATCTGAGGGGGAAATCAAGAAAAAAATTCCACTTACAATTGCAACCAAAAGAATAAAATATTTAGGAATAAATTTAACTAAGGATACAAAAGACCCATATAAAGAAAACTGCAAGAAATTGCTAAAAGAAATCATGGAAGACCTAAATAAATGGAAAGCCATACCATGTTCATGGATTGGAAGATGTCAATTCTACCTAAATTGATTTATAGATTCAATGCAATACCAATTAAAATACCAAAAACTTAGTTTTCAGAAATAGAAAAACCAATAACCAAATTTATCTGGAAATTGCCCCAAATATCCTGAGAAAGAAAATGAAGTCAGAGGTCTCAAACTACCTGACTTTAAGGTGTATTACGAAGCTACAGTGGTCAAAACAGCATGGTACGCCATAAAGATAGATATACTGGCCAATGGAATTGAATAGAATGTTCAGATATGTCAGACCCTCTCATCTATGGACAATTGATCTTTTTTTTTATTTTTTATTTTTTATTTTACATGGGCAGGCACCGGGAATCGAACCCAGGTCCTCTGGCATCACAGGCAAGCATTCTTGCTTGCTGAGCCACCATGGCCTGCCCTGGACAACTGATCTTTGATGAGGCAGTTACGCCAACACACCTGGGACAGAACATCTCTTCAATTAATGGTGCTTGGAGAACTGGATATCCACATGCAAAAGAATGAAAAAGGATCCATATCTCATACCCTATATAAAAATTAACTCAAAATGGATCCAAGACCTAAACATTAGATCTAAGAACACAAAACTTTTAGAAGAAAATGTAGGGAAATATCTTATAAATCTTATGACAGGAGCAGTTTCCTAGATCTTACACCCAAAGCATGAGCACTGAAGAATGAAATAGGTAAATGGGAACTTTTGTGCATCAAAGTTATTTATGCACAAAGTTTTTATGTTTATATAAAAACACTTTTGTATGTCAAATAACTTTGTCAAGAAAGTAAAAAGACAGCCTACCCAATGGTAGACAATATTTAGAAACGATACATCAGATAAGGCTCTAATATCCAGAATATATAAAGAAATTGTTCAACTTAACAACAAAAAGACAAACAACCCAATTACAAAATGGGCAAAAGACATGAACAGACACTTCTCCAAAGAGGAAATACATATGGCCAAAAGGCACATGAAAAGATGCTCAACTTCCCTGGCTATTAGGTAAATCCAAATCAAAACCACAATGAGATATCATCTCACACCCACCAGAATGGCCATTATCAATAAAACAGAAAATGAAAAGTGCTGAAGAGGATGTGGAGAAAGAGGCACACTTATCTACTCTTGGTGGGAATGTAAAATGGTACAACCGCTGTGGAAGGCAGTTTGGTGGTTCCTCAGGAAGCTAAGTATAGAATTGCCATATGATCCAGCAATACCATTGCTAGGTACCTATTCAGAGGAAATGAGGACAAGAGCACAAATGGACATTTGTACACCAATGTTTATAGCAGCATTATTTACAACTGCCAAGAGAGGGAAATAGCCCAAATGTCCATCAACAGACAAGTGACTAACCAAACTGTGGTGTATACATACGATGGAATATTATGCAGCTGTAAAGCAGAATCAAGTCATGAAGCATATAACAACATGGATGGACTTTGAGGATATTATGCTGGGTGAGATTAGCCAGAAAGAAAAGGATAAATACTGTATGGTCTTACTGATATGAACTAACATTAATGAATGAACTTGGAGAATTTCAGTTAAGAACAGAGGCCACCAATAGTCAGAAATATGGTAGATTTTGGGTAATTGGAGCTGAAGGGAAACAGATTGTGCAAAAAGGAAATTGTGCAAAAATTCAGAAATGGATAGCACAATACTACCTAATTATAACACAACAATGTTAGTACACCTAATGAGCTGAATGTGAGAACTATAGAGGGGGGAGGGCTGGAGGCACAAATGAAACCAGAAAGAAAGACAGACAAAAACTGAGATGGTATAATCTAGGAATGCCTAGAGTATACAATGAGAGTGACTAATTGTACAAATTAAAAAATGTTTTTGCATGAAGAACAAAGGAATGTCAATATTGCAGTGTATTGAAAGTAGATGGTAGCTCATATTTTAAAACTTTAATTTATGTGTGAGACTAAAGCAAAAAATGCTTATTTGGTACAAAATTTATATTTTGACTAGTGCATTTCCTAATATAACTTACATGGACAGTTCAATTGAACATCATAAGGACATGGAACCTTGAGAAGGGCATGATATTTTGTAGGATTGTCCAGAGTGATGCCCTGATAAATCCCAGAATGATTTGAACAGTGAATAAAAAAGTATTTGCAAAGTCCCATTGGGGGAATGTCAAGAAAGGGGGAAAATTCTACTTCCCCATTTGGAGAATCCCTGATATTCTCACAAGCAGTGGAGACAACCAAATCAACAGGTCAAGCCCTCAATCTTGGGGTTTGTTCATATGAAACTTATCCCTGCAAAGTATAGACTAAACCTACTTAAAATTAGGCCTAAGAGTCTCCCCCAGGGAACCTCTTTTGTTGCTCAGATGTGGCCTATCTCTCTCTCTCAGTCAACATGGCAAGCAAACTCACCACCCTTCCCTACATGGGACATGACTCCTAGGTTTATACTCCCTGGCAATGTGGGACAGAAATTCTAGAATGATCTGGGACTCAGCATCAAGAGATTGAGAAAAACCTTCTTGACAGAAAGGGGGAAGAGAGAAATGAGACAAAATAAAGTGTTGGTGGCCGAGAGATTTCAAACAGAGTTGAGAGGTTATCCTGGAGGTTATTCTTACACATTTTACATATACCCCCTTTTTAGTTTAAGTTGTATTAGAGAGGCTAGAGGGAAGTGCCTGAAACTTTAGAGCTGTGTTTCAGTAGCCATGTTACTTGAAGATGAATGTATAATGATATAGCTTTTGCAATGTAACTGTGTGATTGTGAAAACCTTGTATCTGATGCTCCTTTTATCTATGATATTGACAGATGAGTAAAAAATATGGATTAAAAATAAATAAATAATAGGGGGAACAGAACAAATGTTGAAATAAATTGAGTAGATTGAAATACTAGTGAACAATGAAAGGGGGTGGTAAGGGGTATAAAAAAATAAGGGGAACAAAGGTTAAAATCTATTGAGTAGATGGAAATATTAATGGTCAATTAGAGGGAGGGAGGGGCAAGGAATATGGTATGTGTGAGTTTTTTCTTTTTTCTTTCTATTTCTTTTTCTGGAGTGATGCAAATGTTCTAAAAAATGATCATGGTGATAAGTATACTACTATGTGATATTGTGAACCATTGACTGTACACCATACATGGAATGTTTGTATGTTAAGAATGTTCACATTTGCGTGTTGTTTTGGTTTGATAATACAAAATAAATTAAAATTTTAAAACCTGTATATTCGCTTGGTTGGGAAATAAATATAGAAAGGAAAATAATTCAGATTTCCTGGCGATGACAAATAGGCTTGAAAGTCTTATGTTTGCCACTGTGCATTTCCTAATCATTGTCCCATGTTGCTCATCCCATTGTCTCCATAAGCTAAAGACAATGCCCATGGGCACATCCAAATCTTCTCTTCAAGTCCAGGTTATGATGCAGAGAACACAGCATAAAACCACAACTCTGAGGTGACATAGATCCTGTTTAATCTCCCGGCTCCCCTGGTTGTGGGAAACCATTAGTTGTAGGAGCCTCAATTGTCTCACGTGTTGAATATCGTGAAGCATTGTGTTTAATCATTTTGTTGCTAAATATAATTACTGTTAATTTTAAGTTTATTACTATTAATATTTCTGAAAAATTTGAGGATGACTATTAGTGGCATATGGCCTAAGGTCTACCATATTTTAACAAAGTCCACAGAGAATTAAGGGGAAAGCATCAGACAGAAATTTCACACAGAAACTGCAATCTGAGACTCAAGGAGCCATTTCCAGTTCTCCTCAGTTTTGGGTAGCTCACTGAGAGCTACATCTATGTGCTGATAGCATAGAGAGAGTTAAATATTCTAATCTCCAAATTTTAGGTTTATTTCCACTCATTGTCTATGTAAGCAAAAAAAAAAAAAGAACTCAGAAATATAAAACAGATCCCACACTAAACTTCCTTTGCCATTTTTTAAGGATATTTTATTTAACAAACACTTGTACAATCCTTATTACTATATGTGGGGGACTCTTCTAAAACTACTATAAATATTACCTGCCTTAATCCTCAGCCCCATGAGGTAAAATAGCCTCATGGAAAGAAAGGTTAATTAATTTTCCCAAGATCACACAGCTAGGAAATAGTAGTGTTGAAATTCAAATCCAGATGTCTGATTCCGAAGTTTGTGTTTTAGCTATTATATTACACTGCATCACTAAGAATAAAATGTTGTATTTTAAAAGTTTTTTTGCCATCATATAAATAGAAAACTGAAATCACTAGCCTCCAGGGAGTTTCAGAAGGTACTCAGGAGCCAAGAACAAAAGTACAATGATTCTCTTAAATCTCTTCTTGACTGCTAGAACCGCAAGGTATTTAATCTTCTTCACTTAATCTTTAACAAGTGGATGCCTCTTGAAAATTATGAAGGATAAACTAGATGGGTTTTACAGGCAAAGGCAGTATTCTAACTGCCCTGTTGAATTAGCAGAATGGTGAAGGAGTAGGCCTGGGGCTATGACAGAGTCCCCATGCTTTCCTTCCAGTAGGTCTCCTCAAGCTTGGACCTCTAGCCTCACAAAGGCTGTATGAATATATGCTTCATTTATCACTCTAAATATATGGTTGCAATGGTTGTTATTTAGGGGTTGTTCTAGTTTGCTAGCTGCTGGAATACAATATACCAGAAACAGAATGGCTTTTAAAAAGGGGAATTTAATATTGCTAGTATACAGTTCTAAGGCCAAGAAAATGTCCCAATTAAACAAGTCTATAGAAATGTCCAATCACAGGTATCCAAGGAAAGATACCTTGGTTCAAAAAGACTGATGAAGTCCAGGGTTTTTCTCTCAAGTGAGAAGGCACATGGTGAATACAGTCGGAGTTTCTCTCTCAGCTGGAAGGGCACATGGCAAACACAACGTCATCTGCTAGCTTTCTCTCCTGGTTTCCAGTTTCATGAAGCTCCCTGGGAGGCATTTTCCTTCTTCATCTCTAAAGGTTGCTGGCTGGTGGACTCTGTCTCGTGGTGCTACAGCATTCTCTGCTCTCTCCGAATCTCCTATTCTCGAACATGTTTCCTCTTTTATAGGACTTTAGAAATTTATCAAGACCCACCCAAATGGGTGGAGACATGTCATCACCTAATACAGCTTAACAACCCCTCTTGACTAAATCACATCATTCAGGGAGATGATCTGATTATAGTTTCAAATGTACAGTATTGAATAGGGAATGGGATTTTGATTAAAACATGGCTTTTCTAGGGGAAAACCCTTTCAAACCAGCACAGGGGTGATCTCTTTTATGGGGCTAAGGAAGGGACATGCCTTAAGTAACTGATTCAGAGCTCTGAAACTTACATTCTCTGGCTGTTTCTTTTGCTAGTATTAAAAAGAACTAGCTCTTTCATCCATCATTATCTAAGAGCCCCAAATACACTGAGGCATCGAGACAAAAAATGCCTGAACTGAAGCATAGGAAGACATCTCTGATGATGAGGACCTCCAGCCTTGATGATTTAGCTAAGCAAACATGAGATTTCATAACAAGCATGGGTCCAGGAAGAAGAAAGGAGGACCAATGTTATTACTAATAGGAGGAAATCAGTTCTTCAAGTGAGCCTACTCACTTTCCTGGTTTCTCTTTGGAGAATTAGAAATGTTCACAATAGCTGATGGGTTTCCCCTTAAGTAATTTGGGAAAAAAATAAGTTACAGCCCCACTGACAAGTGAATAGACATACTGTTTAAGCCATCCCCATCCACCCACAGGGAGACAACTAAGAAGTGATCCCTCCCCTCCCTTCCTCAGAATGACAGAACCATGGGAAACCCAGAAAGAGAAAAAGTTCACTTACGAAAAGCTGTAAACTGAGATCAAAGCTTGCTAGAAATGGGTAGGGAGACAGGTGAAAGTTACTGGGGCTCCAGTTATTCTTCAGCAAGAAATGGAATAATGTCCTGAGAGACGAGGACACAGAGGACTGCAGAGATGGAGATAGTTGGATGAAAGAGGGACAGTTCCACCAGGGGCACTCCCTAGAGGCCCAAGGTGGGACTCTCATCTCTGACATCTCCCTGCAGCACCCACACTCCTTTGGAGTTCCAGAGGATGGACCAAAGTCACAACTCCCAGTTCTCAATCTCTGTACAGGTTTGGGATACGTACTTGAACCCTGTAACAAGAAAGTTGTTGTGGAGATATTTGGGATAGAGAACATAAAGCACAGGTAAGCTGGGTCTCAAAAGGAAAAAGTAAACCATTTGTAGTATTTGATGATTCCTCGGTGTGACTACTCCCATGATGGCTGATTTCAAGCTCCCGAGTTCACTGGTGTGCAGCGTTGAAAGCGAAGTGCACACTCTCCAGCCCACCACAACACTGGGGGGAGGCCACATCCCCCTAGAATCACCTGGCTCACCTGAGCAATCAGCCTGTGCTTTGTAGATGCTTCCTTTAGAAGTTTACAAGCCAGCAGATGACACTCAGATAAAAACAAATCTGGATTTAGTAAGGAGAGTTTTTACTCTAAGGGATTATTCCAGGTGGGGAAATGAGAAGGAGGGGGCCCCTGCAATAGGGTGAAACTGCTACTCATGAGCACCTCAAGGGTTAGGGAAGAAAGGTTTTCCTTTTATAGGGAGGAGAAACAAGATCAGAAAGAACCAGGTGTGGGGAAGTGGGGCAGTGGGGTGAAAGAGTGGCACGATCCGATTGTAAGTAGATCAGAGGGCCCTTTGGAAGCAGCTGAGTACTGGCCCAGGCTGAGGGCAGGCTAAAGTATAGACACCTGGCAGAAGGAGAAGAAATTAACCAAAGTTTGATTAAGAAACATTTTGTTCGATCAGTGGGCACAGCAGTTCAGCTAATCACTTATGAAGTAAAGAATGGAAACTCGGAGGGTCTGTGTCTGCCCTTGTCTTAAGTAAACAAGGGGTCATCTCTGAGTCTTATCTAAGTCTGATGAGGAAGGCTGGTTCTTTATAGGAACCCAATTTCCAAAACACAAAGGGTGGAATATTTTTTAACCTTTGCTGTTTTCCAGAATACAGAGCTTGGATAAAGTTCAACATTGTCATGATCCTATAAACTTCAGAGTCCATTCAACTAGTTTCCTTGGCCTTCACCCTCCTCCAGAAGGTATGGAAGGGATAAGGATAATTCAGGTGCTTGCCTTGAAAATATAGGGTGATTATAAGCCTCTATTTAGTGTGACAGTTCTTGGGACTGTTCACCCAAGCCAAAGAGCCCTCTAATAATACCTGGGTGCTGAAATCCACCCAACTTGAAAAAATAAGTCAAAGAATGGTAAACAGATAAGGGGACAAAATGCCACCTTGTTACTGGAAATGGATACTAGAGGCAGGGTTGCAGAACAGGCTTATATTTGTGCTCAAGTAGACTTCCGAATAGAAAACTCCAAAATTACAGACTTACCCACCCAGCAGCCCTTGATCAGAGCAGGTCACTCCCCAGAAGTAAAGCGTTGGGAGGAGTAGGCACCTACAAAATGGGAAGCATGAAGGATTGTAGTGGAGAATCCATGCTCTCTGCAAGAAACCTGGTCTCCGAAAGTTTAGGGGGAGGAAGTGATGAGAGAATGTGCCTGTCTGGGCCCAAGCACTACTGGACCAGAGCAGAGGTCCTGAAACATCTGTGGATTTTTGAGAGAGAACTACATTGTGAAGGGGTAGAGGGGAAAGTTGTTCCTGATGGAGGCTTCTCCCAAGAAAAAGAGATGGGGAGGGAGGGAGCTAATCTGTCCAGTTTCCCCTCTGTAACTCAGATAATTCACCTCAGAGGCCAGGAGTGTCATGCTAAATGATGACCTTCCGCTAGAAGAGGGAGGAAGGCACCAACTTTGCCCCTCTACATGGCCTAGCTTATGTCCATCTTAACTCACTGAGCTTTACCATTAAACTTTTGGTCAATTAGGGATGTGGCTGTCCCCGCAGGAAGAAGCTCAGGTCTACAGGGAAGTCCTGTTCTCACTTTCATCAGGTCCCAACCCCAGGAACGAAACTCTGCTTCTTTGTGTATTTTCTTGAGACTGCTGATAGGCAATTGAGTGCCTCCAGAAGTGCCTTAGAAGAGTTAATTAATTAAGATGACCCTAAGGGCATTCAGTTCCCAAGGCTGAAAATTTGCTGCTTTATATCCCATCCTAAATTATGTCCAGTCAGCATATCGAGGTTCTGCAATAAAAATACATGAATAAAATGGGGATGGATACTACCCTGAATTTGATTAAAACTTCTCCCTTAATCAAATTCTAAGAAAGAAATGAAAAGTTCAAAGATTAGCTTCCTTGCTTATTAAAGAGGAAAAATCATTCTCTCCAATTTAATATTCTGCTCATGTCAGCTAAAGTGATTATTATAGAGCCTTTAACCTGTAATAAAGGCTCTGCTTCCTGCAGAACTCTCCAGAACAACGTAGCAGGCAAAACACCTCACACAGCACTCACTCCCTGGCAGTGCCAACGCCCAGCATTTCTTGATTGGTCTTCTTGTTACAGGTCCAAGTACTTTTTCATTTTTTGTCTCTCCTGACCCTTCTCAACTCCCAGTAGGAGCTGGACAATTAATTTGCTTACCCTAGCTGAGCCTCGCGGTCTATTTTTTTGTCCTGAGTCCCAGGTGGACATTAACCAGAACTTCTCAGTACTGCTTACAAGACTAAGATAACAGAATAGCATCAAGAACAATGTGGTCCAGTGAATCAGCGTCTTCCTCCTCAAAAAAGAAAATTTAACATACCTGAACGGTCAGCTGAAAAAAGAGTCATGAGGACCCTGCATGTAATAACCTGCACGTCAATATCCAGACCTAATCCCTGACGCTGGCACAACAAGGCATGCTGGGGACAGCACGAGATTGAGAAATGTGCCCGCGCCCTCCTCACAGAGATGTAACATCATCACTGACCTGAAAAAAATAAATCATGTAGCCATTGCTTAGTTTTTGATCCTTACCCCCTTTCCTTTACCTATAGAAACCCTAACTCACATCCCCACTTTGAACTCGTTTTGGGAAGATTCCTCTAGTTCCTCGCGAAGTACATTTGCAATAAATTGTCTTCACGCTGAGAGATGTTCGCCCTTTGTAACTCCGGGTCTGGCGGGCCCTTTATTAGAAAGAGCTGGTATCAATTTGGCATTTCTGCCAGGCCCCACATGCTGCTCTGAGATGCAGCCCTCATTCATGTCTTGAAAGCCGCAGGGCTTTCCTGGATCCCTCACGCCGCGCTCAGCAGCTGCCAGGAGATTTTCCTGGAGGACTGAGGCAGGAAGTTCCGGTGAGCTTCTACCATCAGCCGACGCAAGGCACACTTGGATGATGGTGATTTCAAAGTTAGGACTTTCCCTGTGCTAAGTAAGTGCGTATTTTCTCGTCTAATACGTATTTACTTTCATTTTATCCGTCTGTGCTGTATTTGCTTTCACTTTGTCCGTCTACTTTTGCCAAGGAGACTGTTGAATTGGTGCAGGCTCGTAAATGTGGACTCGGTGGATTTGAGCCCCGCCATCTGTGACTCCAGGGTTGTGCCCCACCTCCTTGGTTTCGTATATTGTATTTTTAAATTGGGGAAGCTGTTTATTATTGAGGAGCTCCTTGTTTGCATATTTTGGCTTTGCGGTTTTCTTTTGCTCTTAAATTGGAGAACCTCTTAATTGTAAGGAACTTTGTCTTAATGTTTTGTCTTTGCAATTTTCGTTAATGTTGCCCAGCCATGGGAAATTCTCAGGACATGCTGGCTATGTCTCCTTTAAGTTGTATTTTAGGTAATTGGTCTTAATTTGGTGGGTTCCCCCTTAAAAAACAACAAAAGAAATTATTTTCCTATTATAATGCTGCCTGGCCACGGTATAAATCGGACAACACCAAAAAGTAGCCTAAGATGAGACTTTAAATTTCAATACCATCTTGCAGCTAGTTTTGTTTTATAAAAGAAACCACAAATAAGGTAAGGTATCTTATGTTCGTGCTTTTAAAAAATTATATAGTAATCATAAAACTTTGAAGAAGTGTAAATTCTCCTTAAAATTGCCTATTAGTTTCAAAAATATATGTTTTAAGTATCTGGCATTATTCTCATAAAGCTGATTTTGATGGTAATTGTATGTTGTGATATGTTTGCCTAAAGATAGTTTCCAAAATTATTTTTGTAACTTTAGTATATAAAGTAAAAAAGATGTGTTTCTATTAAGGAAAAAATAGACTAGCTTTTTACTAAAATAAAATGACTGGTTGTTACAGAGTGAGAAAGAAAAAATTGTCAGAAAAAACTGAATAGGTATAGTAAGGCACAAAAGGGTCACAGAAAAGGAAATTATGGTCAAAGCTGGGAAAAGATTTAATGGGTCTATCTAAAAAATATTTTAAAGCTTTGATATCAAATAATATACTGATGCAAAACTAAAATTTAATTTTTTCTCTGTTAAAGTGGCAAAGTTTTCTTAAATTATTGGTCTGTTTTTAGTAAAAAGTTATGAACTATATTTTCTGGGTAATCAGTGTAAAAAAAAGTAGAAAATCTGTGTTTTATCAGACTAATTTCTTATACTTTATGTTGAGTTTATCATGTTTCTAGTTATTTAAGAAAAATAAGTCCTCTCACTTTTAAAAGAGCTGAGTCTTTTCCTTAACTTTCATTAAACAGAAAACCAAATATTGTTTCAAACCTACAGTTTTTAACAATTTGTTTTCTCAAGGTTAGACCCTGAAAGGTACCTTTTTATCCCAGTTACAGATGTGTTATTTTACCTTGTGAAAAAATGAAGTGCTAAAAACAGTTACGTGCATTTGCTATGTCTTATTAAGAATAAGAAGAAAAACTACAAGGGGAAATTAATAGCTGGAAACTATGCCCAGCTAAGCTTAGCAGTCTGCTTTTTGTAGGAAGTCCCAGAAGGAATTAGCCGGACCTTTTCAGTTCTGCTACTAGAATGAGATAACAGAATAGCATCAAGAACACCCTGTGGCCCAGTGAATCAGTGTCTTCCTCCTTAGAAGACCAAAATTAACATTTTGAAAAACTGCTTATTTTGTTACTAGGTAAGAGTAAAACTCAAAAGTTTTCCTTGAGTTTTAGAAAAGCAGAGATCTCTACATCATCCCTTTGCCAAAATGTGCTAATGTCTCCTACACATCAAGAATTTACCTTTTCTTGCTTTCTGGGAAGTTCTGAGCATTAAGTATGCTAAGAAAATAAATGACCATTTTTTGGGTCATGTTTAGAGAAACTTGGTAATGCTGTCCTCAGGGACTATGCCATGTAATGAGACCCATTTAATTTTAAAATAATGCTTCATGAATAAGGAAAATCTTTTTATTTATCTAAAACTCTAATAGGAATTCTTCTACTTCTCTAACTTTTGGTGTCAATGTTTTTTTTAAAAAAACTTCTGATATTTAAAAATCAACTGCAAAATCTCCCTTCTCATTAAAAGGAAAAAAGAATGTTTTGGAAATATCTTTCCCTCCTGGCCCTATTATTGGATGGTTCATTTTATTAAGTGCTTTCTCCATAAAAGTAGAAATGAATACCAAAGAACGTATGAAAAATACAAGAAGCAGATAGAAGGAAACAATGCACACTTAGCTCATTACCCAAGAAAAGACACTGTTAACATTTCAATATTTTCATTTATGATTTCCTTTGAGCTTTTATACTTATAAAATTATTTCCTGAGACTGAAAATAGGCCAATTACCCATAAATTAAGTTATTCACTTAATGTAATTCTAAATTGCAAGTCTTTATTATAATGCAGTTCTAATAAAAATCCCTGTGGGTTTCTTTCAGAACTTGATTAACTCACTCTAAATTTCAACCTAAAGTATAAATGGATGAGACCAAGTCAATTTTTTTGAAACAGCAAAGAAAGTAACCTGATAATACATGTTACAATTAAAAATGTATTTATCTTTTGACCAAACAATCCAATCTGGGGAAAATCTCCTAATAAAATTCAATGCTAGTATATAAATATATATGTCAAAGGGTGCTTGGGGGTGTCTGTTTTGTTTTGTTTTGGGACTGCAGGTGCAGAAAGTTGAGTTTCACACTTAATTCACCGAACATTAACTGGCATCACTCACACTGGAAGGACGTCCTCTTGTCTTTTATTATTATGACGATGTGTTTGTTTGCTTCCTTTAGATCCTCAAACCTCATTCATTATTTCTTCCTTCCCCGGTGCACCACATTGTAATTATTCTTTTATTCTTTCAGAAATGGCCCATAAATTGACTTCCTTTCCTTCTTATGACAAAAAATGCAGGCGAGAACAGCACCATGCACATTCCCTTTGGACCCTATATAAAAATTTATCTGGGGTACAGAATATATATACTTATTTTCACAAAGTACTTTGTGAATTAGTTTACATATTACTTGCATTTTTTTTTCAATTTTGCCAGAAGTCCACGAGTTTACCAATTTCCTCTCATTCTCAAAAATACTCAGTATTCACTTTTGCAGAAGCAGTGGGGATAATACCGTGGACCACTGTTGTTTTAATTCCCATATATTTAATAAATAGTGAGTTGGACTATTACTTCATATACTTAATAGTCATTTGATTTTTCACTTTTGAAATTTGAATATGCATGCTCTTGCACATTTTTCCATTTCGGTGTCCTGATTTTTTTCTATTAATTTAGAAGAAGTTCCTTAAACATCTTAGATTTTAATCTCTTTTCAGTTTTATATTTGACAAACGTTTTCCTCCAGTCCATTGTCTATTAACTTTGTCTATCATGTTTTTCATTTAATAGATATCTCAGTTTGATGTAATAAAATTGGCTAGGTTTTCACATTGAGAGTTATAGTATTTATAGTCTTCCTTCTATTAAAAATCTGTCTTCTCCTCATTGATGTAGTATTATCTTTATATTATATCAGGTTTATACATGGCTCTAAATACATGGCTCTGTTTTTCACTCTTTATTGAGTTCCACTCATCTACTTACACCTGAACCAGTAACCCATCTTTTTCATGACAATGACCTTGTACTAAGTCTTATTATCTGTTAGATTTATTCCTTTCTTTTTTTCTTTACTTCTTCAGAAATGATATGGGTAGTTTCAAAACATATTAAGCAAAAATTGATAGAAACAAAAGAAAAAATGTACAAATATACAATCTTATGGGAGACTTTAGTACATATCTACAAAAGAAAATAATATAAGAGGGCAAAATTAGTAAGGTTATATAAGATATGAAAGAAAATTTGCTTTAAAATTGGCTTGATAGACATAGTACATTTAACCCAACAATGGGAGAATATTCATTCTTTTCAAATGCATTTATACCATTCCTTTCAAGTTCACATTAAGAAAAAACAAAAGCAAAAACAGTTCACATGCTGGGCCTCAATCAAATATCAACAAATTTTAAAGAACTGACATCATTCATTCATTGTATAATTTCTGATCATAATGGGATTAAGGAAAAAATTTTAAATACAAAAATATAAATATAAATTAAGCAATATACTTCTAAGAAAACTAGAGGTCAAAGAAGAAATGACAGTGTAAATTAGAAAATATTGAACTGAATGATAATGAAGAGATGGCATATCAAAACTTGTGACATGTAGCTAAAGCAGTGCTAAAGGGAAATTCATAGCCTTCAAGGCATACAATATACATATTGGAGAAGGAAAAAACCTGAAAGTGAATCATTCAATCTTCCATATCAAAGACCTAAAACAAATAAACAAACAAACCCCAGCCAAAAAAACTCAATGAAAGTAGAAAGAATAATAAAGAACAGAAATTGATGAAATACAGAGAAAGCATACAATATGGAAATTCATCAAAGCTAAAAGCTCATTATTTAAAATGATGAAATTGAAAACCTATATAAATATTGATCAGGAAAAAATAGAGAAAGCATACACTACCAATTTCAGCAATGAAAAAGAGAACATTACTTCAGATTCTTTATACCTGAAGCAGATAAACAATGTTACACCAATAAATATGACACTGCAGATAAACTGAACAATTATTTAAAAATTGCAATTTACCAAAATAGATATAAAAGTAGAAAATATGAATAATTTCCTATATCTATTAAAGAGATTAAAGCCATTTTAAAACACATTTACACACACATATACACCTTCTAAACCCACATTGCTTTATAAGTAAATTCTTCCAAATAATTTAGAAAGAGATAATCCAATCTTATGCCAAAATTTAAAGAGAATAGAAAAAGAAGACTGTGTCCAAACCTCTTTTGTTAAACTAGAGCAGTTGTATGTTTACAGAAAAATGATACAGAGAGAACAGAGTTCCCCATATCCCCTCTCACACACATACTAAACTCCTTTTATAACCTTGACTTCAAAATCTTTACAAAAGGACAGTCTTAGAAAAGAAATTTATAGAACAACCTCTGTCACGAGCATATGTATAAAAATACTAACCAGAATAATAGTTACAAATCCTGTTACACTGACATAGGTTAGCACATTATATCAATATGTGTTTTATTCTAAGAATGCCATGTTGGCTTAACATGTAAAAGTCAATGTAGTTCAACTCATTAGCAGAAAAATGAAAAAATATTTATAATCATTCAATAAATGCAGAAAAACCATTTGTTAACGCAATACCAAATTATGATAAAAGCTTTTAATAAACTAGGAATAGAAAAGAACTTCCTTTATTTGATAAAGAATAGCTACCAAAAAAATCCCAAGAAAATATTAAACTTAATGGTGAGACGTTCCTAGCTTTTGCCCTGAAATTGGGAGAGAAAGAGTGCAGTGGTTTGAAGTTGTGCATACCCCAGGAAAACATAATCTTGAATCTTGAATCCATTCCTATAGGTATGAAACCAGTGTATATAGGACTTTTCAGTTAAATTGTGAGCCACCTCTTTGAAGATGAATCTTAATCCTATTACTGGAACACTTTATAAATGGAAGCAAGACAAAGAGAGAAAGTCACAGAAACAAGATGCTGAAATGAAAGAAACCCAGAAGAGAAGGGAGATATCAGCAGATGCCACCATGTGCCTTGCCATGTGGCCGGTAAGCCAGGATTGCTAGCTGCTGGTCTTCAAGAAGAAAGCATTACCTTGATGATACCTTTATTTAGACATTTTCACAACCTCGAAAGTGTGAACTTGTAAGCTAATAAATTTTCATTGTTGAAGGTGAGCCATTTCATGGTATCTGCTTTGTGCAGCTAGGACACTGAAATAAAAAGGATGCACAATATTGAACTTCTCTTCAACATTGCAGAGGAGGTCCTAGCCAGTGCAATAAGGCAAGAAAAAAAAAAAATATATATATATATGGTTATTACAATGAAAGCAAAACTCTCATTATTTGCAAGTGATGAGATTATGTAGAAAATCCAAAATAATTTTCAAATATTTTTAGAATTGATAAGTGAATTTATCAGAGTTGCTAGAATCAAAGCCAATATACAGTTTTATTTGTATATGTCAACAGTAAACAAATAGAAAGTGAATTTTAAAAAAGATTCCATTTATAATAGCATCAGAAAATATCAAGTAGTCAAGAATAAATCTAACGAAGATATGCAAGGCCCCCACATAAAAAAATTACCTAATATTGTTGAGTAAACTTAAGAAAGACAAAAAAGGCATATATCATGTTCATGAGTGAAATCTTCTATAACCTAGGTGGTTCTGAAACTCTAAAACAAAAAGTTAGTCAAATGTTTTAATAACATTTACAACATAATAACTTTAAAAGTTTTTGCATAAAGAAGAAATAGATAAATAGATTCTCCTCAAAACAATACTTTTTCATGTCAAAGGAAAATGTCAGGAAATTAAAAAGGCAGCCTATGCGATGAGACAAAATTTAGAAACCACATATCAGATAAGGGTTTAATATCCAGAATGTATAAAGAGATCCTACAATTCAACAACAAAAAGACAAACAACCCAATTAAAAAGTGGGCAAAAGACATGGATAGACACTTTTCCAAAGAAGAAATACAAATGGCTCAAAAGTAAATAAAAAGATGCTCAACTTCACTAGCTATTAGGGAAATGCAAATCAAAACTACAATGAGATATCATCTCACACCTATTACTAGAATGGCCATTATCAAAAAACAGAAATCTACAAATGCTGGAGAGGATGTGGAGAAATAGGTACACTTATTCATTGTTGGTGGGAATGTAGGATGGTGCAGACACTCTGGAAGGCAGTTTGGAGGTTATTCAGGTAGCTAAGCATAGACTTTACCATATGATCCAGCAATCTCATTACTAGGTATATGCTTGGAAGAACTGAAAGCATGGACATGAATGGACATATGCACACCAATGTTTATAGTGACATTATTCATCATTGCCAAGAGATTAAATAGCCCAAATGTCCAACAATGGGCAAATGGATAAGCGAACTGTAGTATATACATACGAAGGAATATTACACAGCTGTAAGACAGAATAAAGTCATGGCACATGCAGTAGTGGAGATGAACCTTGAGGACATTATGTTCAATGAAATAAGCCAGAAACAAAAGGGCAAATACTGTGTGGTCTCACTAATATAAACTAACTAAAATGACCAAACTCTAAGTTTGTCCATTCATGTCCATGCTCTCAGTTCTTCCAAGCATATACAAGTTATCAAGGGATAGAAAAAGGGTAGAGATTAGGCTTTTGATGCTGAAGAAATGCAAAATGTTCAACAGAAGTGGTTATAAAGATTCAGATATGGATAGCACAATGGTTTAAGATGGTCGTACAATATTGTAAGTATAATAAACAAAATTGAGTGATAGTGTGGTTGAAAGAGAAAGGCTAGGGGGCATGTATGACACCAGAAGGAAAGACAGGGGATAAAAACTGGGATTGTATAACTTAGCAAAACCTAGAGTAGACAATGATGGTGATTAAATGTACAAAATATAAGAGAGTTTTTACAGGGAGAACAAATGAATGTCACCATAGCTAGATGTTAAAAATGAGATGGTATATGGAAAAAATGCAATTAATGCAAACTAGATCTATGGTTAACAGTACATTGTAATGATCTTTCACTGATTGCAACAAAGGCGATATACTAAAGCTAAATGTCAATAACGGGGAAATAAGGGAGCGGTATGGGATTCTTGTTGTTGCTGCTGTTCCTCCCCCCCCCCCCCCCCCCCCCCCGCTTTCCTCTTCTTTCTTTGTGTAAGAAGTGGAAATGTAGTCATATAGATTGTGGTGGTGAATGCATAACTATGCAATTATATGGCAGCCATTGATTGTACACGTAAATGGATTGCATACTATGTGAACAAAACAGTTTAAAAAAAAAACAGAAAGATACAAGTGCTAGAGAAGATGTGGAGAGAGAGAGATGTACTATTTTTTTATAGTTTTTTTATTAATTAAAAAAGAATTAACAAAACAATTAGAAATCATTCCATTCTACATGTACAATCAGTAATTCTTAATAACATCACATAGTTGCATATTCATCATTTCTTAGTACATTTGCATCGATTTAGAAAAAGAAATAAAAAGACAACAGAATAAGAATTAAAACATTAATAGAAAGAAAAAAAAAAAAACCTATACCTCACATGCAGCTTCATTCAGTGTTTTAACATAATTGCATTACAATTGGGTAGTATTGTGCTGTCCATTTCTGAGTTTTTATATCCAGTCCCGTTGTACAGTCTGTATCCCTTCAGCTCCAATTACCCCTTCTCTCTTTTTTTTTAAATTAACGGAAAAAAAGAAATTAACCCAACATTTAGAAATCATAGCATTCTACATATGCAATCAGTAATTCTTAACATCATCACATAGATGCATGATCATCAATTCTTAGTACATTTGCATCGGTTTAGAAGAACAAGCAACATAACCGAAAAAGATATAGAATGTTAATATAGCGACAAAAATAAAAGTAATAATAGTAAAGTCAAAACAAAACAAAACAAAACAAAACAAAAACCAATAGCTCAGATGCAGCTTCATTCAGTGTTTTAACAAGATTACTTTACAATTAGGTATTATTGTGCTGTCCATTTTTGAGTTTTTGTATCTAGTCCTGTTGCACAGTCTGTATCCCTTCAACTCCAATTGCCCATTATCTTACCCTGTTTCTACCTCCTGCTGGACTCTGTTACCAATGACATATTCCAAATTTATTCTCGAATGTCTGTTCACATCAGTGGGACCATACAGTATTTGTCCTTTAGTTTTTGGCTAGACTCACTCAGCATAATGTTCTCTAGGTCCATCCATGTTATTACATGCTTCATAAGTTTATCCTGTCTTAAAGCTGCATAGTATTCCATCGTATGTATATACCACAGTTTGTTTAGCCACTCTTCTGTTGATGGAGATTTCGACTGTTTCCATCTCTTTGCAATTGTAAATAACGCTGCTATAAACATTGGTGTGCAAATGTCCGTTTGTGTCTTTGCCCTTAAGTCCTTTGAGTAGATTCCCAGCAATGGTATTGCTGGGTCGTATGGCAATTCTATATTCAGCTTTTTGAGGAACCGCCAAACTGCCTTCCACAGTGGTTGCACCATTTGACATTCCCACCAACAGTGGATAAGTGTGCCTCTTTCTCCGCATCCTCTCCAACACTTGTCATTTTCTGTTTTGTTGATAATGGCCATTCTGGTGGGTGTGAGATGATATCTCATTGTGGTTTTGATTTGCATTTCTCTAATGGCCAGGGACATTGAGCATCTCTTCATGTGCCTTTTGGCCATTTGTATTTCCTCTTCTGATAGGTGTCTGTTCAAGTCTTTTTCCCATTTTGTAATTGGGTTGGCTGTCTTTTTGTTGTTGAGAGAGATGTACTATTAACTGTTGGTAGGGAAGTAGAACAGTGCCGCCCCTCTGGAGGGCAGCATGGTGGTTCCACAGGAGGCTAAGTAAAGGGTTGTATGATTCTGCAACCCCATTACTATGTATATACCTGGAAGAAGTGAAAGTAAGGACCCAAATAATCATTTTCACACTGTTATTTATGGTGGTATTATTCACAGTTTTCAATAGATGGAGATGGCTTAAGGAGACATCAGCTGATGAATGGAAGGACAAACTGTGGTGCATGCATAAGACAGCATACTGACTGACTGCAGGAAGGAAGTCATGTGGCATACAACCAGGTGAATGGTACGTGAGGCATTATGTTGAGTGAAATAAGCCAGAAACAAAAGGAAAGACACTGCATGGTCTCACTGGTATATACTATGATGAACAGACTCTGATAATTGAATTCAAGAGCCTAGGTTATTGGGGGATGGAACATGGGCAGAGATTGGGCAACTGATGATTACATAGTTCAGAATGTTCATTAAGGCTCATTATAAGGATTCCTAGATTGTAAGCTCTTACGGCAATCACATCTATTCCTGAGTTTTAACTGCTATTTCTAAATTCTGAGATGCTGTGTTTTTTGTCTATAACCTGGTAGTTACCTGGAACTTTGGGTATCTGTGTGATATCTGAGGCTCAGAGTTAATTTTGCAGCTCTGAAAGTCAGCCTTACTTCCATACAGCAACTGTAAAAGAAGCTGAAAAAGAGATCAGACTCCAATTATAGATATTAATGAAATGGACTTGGTTAGGACTAAGGGAAGGCAAAATGCAGGGTAAAGAATGATATTGTCTTTATTTTAGAACTTCATCTTCTGTGTGCGACCAAAGGAAGATATGCTTATTTTGTCCAAAATTTAAATTTTCGGTAGCACACTAATTTAACCTGTCTATTCAGTTTATCTAAATAACCTAATTACATGGAACCTAGAATACAGAATGAGATCTTGTTGTTTTCTATAGGCTAAGGTATTACCACAAAACATTCCAGAGTATTTGAGGCAGAAAAAAAAAGTATTTTCAAAGTCCCCTTGAGGGACTGGGGAAAAATATGGAACTATTAATCTTCCTCACCTGCGGAATTTCTAATATTCTCTCAAGCATTAGGACTCCCAATTTAATAAGTCATACCCTTGATCTTGAGGCTTGCCCTTATGAAACTTACCTTTGCAGTAGTGAAGCTAAGCTTACTTATTGCCATACCTAAGAGTCACTCCCGGAGAACCTCTTTTTTTGCTCAGACGTGGCCTCTCACTCTCTCTCTAAGCCGGCTCTGCAAATAAAATCACTACCCTCTCCCCTACATGGGATATGACTCCCAGGGGTCTAAGTCTCCCTGGCATCCCATGGATGAACTTGGCCCAGGCATCATGGAATTGAGAATGCCTTCTTGACCAAAAGGGGGGAAAGAAATGGAGCAAAATAAAGTTTCATTAGGCTAAAAGATTTCAAGTAGTGTTGAGAAGTCATTCTGGCGGTTATTCTTATGCAAGCTTCAGCAGATAATGCAAATTGCTACATTATTCCAAGCCCCAACCAACAGTATTCCTGAAAACTCTAAAGAATACCCTAGGCTCTATCTAAGACTCTATAAATGTTTTACCTAATAAGTTTATTTTTTTCTTCAGAAACTTTTAAGACCCCCAGATTGTTCCTATGCTAGATTAGTCCTGAAACCTAGAGGTATCCATCTATCCAAGAACATCTACTAATTTCATACCTTTACCCCAGAAGGTCAACTCCCCTTCAAAGAAGTTAAAATTTGTCATTTAACTTCATGAAAAAGTTAAAAATTGTCATTGCCCAGACCATTGAGAGATTGATTAAATGATAGGGAAGAGGTGATTAAATGAGAGGGAGGAAGTATATCAGAAAAATTTGGATTTAACAAATGATTATGACTACTGATATACTATACTATAGATAATTTCCTTTGCATTTCTAGTGTGTTAGAATCATGTTGTAGTTAGGTTCACGTGTCAACTTGGCAAGATGATGGGCCCAGTTGTTCTTTTGCTGTTGATTTACATTTCATCTGTGGCTGATTATATCTGCAGGTGGCTAAGGGCAATGCCTTCCACCGTAAGTGAGGCTTAAAAGGTTAAGTCAGAAGAGAGAGAGAAACGGCTCAGCACAGCTCCAAGGAACTCAGAACAGCCCAGCACAACTCAGCTCAGAGCCGCTCAGACCCAGATGTTTGGAGATACAAAAAGGACACACCCAGGGAAAGCCAATGGAACCCAGATGCCAGGAAAGAAAGCCAGCAGACATTTGCTGTGTGTCTTCTCATGTGACAGAGAAACACAAATGAAGCTAGATGCCTTTCCCCTGAGGGACTAAATAAACCCCTTTATTTAAAGCCATCTCTGATGTGTTGCATTCTGACAGTCTTAGCAAACTAAAACAAATAGCTAGAAAGAAATATTGGAAATTGTTGAGCTATAATCCAGTAGCACTGATTATTGGTAATGATTGTATAGTTATACAGCAAAGAAAAAAAAAACCTTGGCTGCCTGTGTTTGTATGGCTCTACTTCTGGATATTTATTCTGTTCTGCTGACCTATATATCCATTTCTGACAATACCATACTGTCTTAGTTAACTTATCTTTATTGTATGCTTTTAAATTGCATAAAATGTTCTACTAGGTGATAAAGGAGGGTGGGATAAGAGGTATAGGATTTTGGGGGGTTTTCTTTTTTTCTTTTTATTTCGTTTCCTAGCATATGGCAAATGTTCTAAGACTGATCATGGTGATGAATGTACAACCATGTGCTGATACTGTGAACCACTGACTGCATACTTTGGATGGATTGTATGGTGTATGAATATATCTCAGAAATACATTTGAAAAAAATTACTACCTGAAAATTATACATATATATGTGTGTACACACATATACATATAAAATAAGCACAAAAAAAAAACAAATAACATACTTATAGAAGATACTAAAACATCTTAGTAAAGGACTAATTTTCCTAACATATAAAGAACTCTTTAAATGAAAGGAAGATACAAATATGTTAATAGAAAAATGTGCAGAAGATATGAATAATTTAAAAATGAAAAATGATAAAAATGACTCAAACTTATGAAAAGATATTCAACTTAAATCATAACGAGAAAATAATGCACATATTCTCATAGTGCATGGAGCTAACTATTTCCCACCTACCAGTCCAGCAAACATTATAAAGCTTAACAACAAACCCTATTTGGTGAGGTTACGGGGAAAAAAGAACTCTTTTGCACGGATGGTGTAAATGCAAACTATTACAACCCTTAAGGAAGGGAATTTTGTAATCCCTAACAAAACTACACATGAATTTATATTGTGGCCCCGTCTTCCCATTTCTAGGAGTTAACCATGAAGTTATATCTCCCACCATATGAATACACATATGCACAAAGTTATTCTTTCCAACTTTGTCTATAATTGTGGAAATACTGTAAGCTATCAAAATGCCCATAAACAGGAGATTGTTTTAATAAAACTATAGTACATCCACAAAATGCAGTACTAAAAAACTATTAAAAATAATGGGAATGATTTCGATAAACTGATAACCCTGTGCCAACTTAGAGAAGGATCAGGAACAGTGATCTACTTGGACACTTTTGGAGCCAAATTAAGCTGTCATCTCAGGGAGTACAGGGTGGTGGACTCCCTGACTCTCTTCATTTGAGGTCTCAGCTCACTGACAACCCCAGGCAGGACAGTTAGGCACACACTGGTGAGAGCCTAGCACTTCATCTGTGACAGGCCATATGCTGGGCATTGAGTCGGAGCATTCATGAGCCTTCTTATTCTGAGAGTGATGTTACTGACCCAGGACTCCAGTAGAAGTGGGTGAGAACCACCTTCAGAGGTTGAAACTGCAGGAGGTTGCCCTCCTCCTACTGGAAACCACTGGATGATAGTGCTTTCCAGGGTAGAGTTATCTTCAGCCAATTCTGCTCTACTCCCAAGGCCAATACCCTTTGGGAGGTGCATTGGCAGGGTGGGGTGTGAGATCATGTCAAAGATTGGATATTTAGAAAAGGGATAGGGTTCTGTGGTCTGGAAATTTGACTGCATACAGTGCTTGGTTCAACCTTTCCGAAACCACTTGACTAGGAGGGAACCCTTGAGCAATCTCTTTTTTGGGAAAGTTCTAAAGAAAGGGAAGAGAACTCCAGCATTCCTACCAGTATTAGTTAGAAGGAGAAGAAACCCCTCCAGTAGGGAAATTCTCTGGAAAATAAGCCTTGGAGATACTCAAGGACCCCTGGGAACAGATAGAACTTATCCAACTTAGAGAACAGAACAGAGGAACATGAGCTAATAACAATCTGATGTATATTCTTCATCCTTTCTTATGTTTACTAGATCTTTTAATGCTAAGTTACAGTCATGTAATGAAACTCTGACATACTTAAATGGGATGGGCATGGTGGTTCTTACTGAATAGCTCTCATGCCCTATGAAATAGTCTTTGAGAAGACTAAAGCCTGAGATCTGTCTGGATTTAGAAATGTGCAGCAGACCACATATTTCCTTTTCTTTGGGTACTTAGTTTTTAAGGCAGCTCTTCATTTACAATACAGAAATAAATATTTCAGTATACCTAAGTTTATGGAAAACTTCGGTTTGGTCAAACAATTCTATTCACATACTCCTATGATAGGAAAGAAACACATTTTCAATCAAGATGTTTTAAAAACTATTCTCTAGTCTCATTAATAAACAAAATGCAAAACTCCATTATGAAGAAATTGTGTTTCTTCTTTATATGAAGAGATACTGTAGACAATCCTAGAATAAAAAACTCCAAATGAAAGAGTATTAGAGATTATACTGATAAATATTCAGCTCGCAAAATACCCTGATTGCCCAATCTCTTTTTCCTTTATTTTCTTGCAATAACAACTGAAACAGTAGATGAATGAAAATATGGATCAAAATGAATTGTTTTGAAGTAATACATGGGCAATTTCTATTATAGAGTTCACAGTTCATAAAAAGAACATGTTCAAAATATGTTTTCTGTATTCAACCTGACAATTTGTCTTATATCGTTATCTTTGAGAATAGAGTTATAAAGAAAACAAGGTCTATAAAAGAACTTTGCTCTATCCTCATTTTTGTTCTCAATATTTTGATTAATGATCTAAGTGTGGACAGCAATGGCATGCTGATCTAATGACCCTGGCCAGGGGGTTGTGGAAAAGACCAACCTTGCTATCCCAGCAAGAGAACTGGAGAATGTTAATATATCAGAGGAAAGAACTAGGGTTTACTAAGGACCACCATACTGGAAAGGAGCCATTATTTTCAGTCAGCCCCATCCTTTAGTTCCTACAGATTTAGTGGAAATCAACAATGCTATGTGGCTGCCAATATAGTTGATTTGAGTCTCAGGCTAGCATGGTACCTGGAGAAAAGGAGGCCATATCCCCAGCATGTGCTGAGTCCATCTAGAGTTAGCTGGAAGACATCGTTCAGCTCTTTATCTAACTTATGAACAGGAACTCTGACCACCTGGAACAAATTCAGAGGAGGACAAACAAGGTGGTGAAAACATCAAAATAGTCACTTGAGGAGCCACTGAAGAAACAAAGAGGAGATTTATGGAAGGCATGATATGTATTCTCAAATATATGAAAGCTGCCGTAGAGTGAAGGGTCAAGACTGGCTGTCATTCCAGAAAAGTGGCTGACCCCATATCTGCAAAAAGAGCTGTGAAAGAATAGAAAAGGCTGCCTGAGTAGGAAGTGAGGGCCCATCCTTGTGGACATTAAGCACTCAAGTATTTGTTGGGAATGATTTGGGGGATTCTTGGGTTAGAAATAGTGGTGGCTGGGGGTGGATAAGGATTGGAGGATTGGCTTCTGCAATGTCTTTCACACCAAAACTCTACAAGGCTATATATCTGGATCCGCTTTCCCTAATGTCTCTTCTTCTCACCCCCAAACCCCCACCTATCCCTTGTCACTGTTGCATGAACAGTCCACTCTCTGTGTGTCACTTTCTTCAGGGATCCCAGCAAAGATCTCTTCTTCCTCCTGTTTTTATCATCCCTTACAATACTAATGTAAAGGGTTCTAACATCCCTTGCAGCATTGCCTTATGCTATGTGACTGTGTTGCGTGTCTTTCTGCCCCACTTGACTGTGTGCTCTGACGTGTTAGAGGCTGGCTCTAACTCCCTGCCAAGTACATACCCTTTGCCCAAAAGCTTCTGGTTAGAAGTGGGTATATGATTCTTTATAAATACATACATAAGCAACCCTGATAAAATAGAATGTGCTTTAAGAAAAATGGGGTTGGTTAGAGATCTCAAATACTCACGTGGAGTGCAAAAAACAGAGGGAGGCAGCTGAAGCTTAAATGTTCCATTGTCTCACCAAACAACATTGTAGCTACATAAAAAAAAAAATTACTCATGAATTCAAAAATTTGTTTTACATGTTGAAGAAACCACTGCTTTCTGATGTCAACTATACAACTGCTCAGTGATCAAAATCATAGAAAGCAGGAATTCAGAAAAAAAAAAGGAACAAGCTCAGTAGAGTATTGCTTGAGCTCAGGGTTCTGATTATGCTCAGTCTGACATGCTGGACAATTAAGCACAGAGTCAATAATTGTCTGCTTTCCAGACTCATTAAATGGAAGCCCTATCTGGCCATTTCCTGGTGTACAACTTCTTCATGGGGGTTCTACCTAAGTGTACCTGAGGTTCAGAGTTAACTAGCAAATTTGTGATCGTCACTCTGTGGGGAGAAGTTACCTGATGGTTCTTTCAGACGTTTCAAACACTGGGCAAGCTGCAGCTGCAGATGCTGCCAGAGGAGCTGTCAGCCTTGCCTCCCACAGTTAGAGCGGCTGGGAACAAAGCAAAAGAACACATATAAAGTAATGTAAGAACAGTTATATTTGAGACCCTTATATGTAGTGTCAAAACTAAATATAAAGTTTCTTATAATGGTGGAACAAGGCTGACATTTGATGTCATGGCTTAGAATTAATTTTAGTTTTTAAATAATTCATTTGTGTAACCATTTTCCCATGTACCTATTACTCATTAATATCCCATTACACAGAGCAAGGTCTGGATAGGCAGAATAAGGGTCCCTGGACTTAGGGACATTTTAGCTCCTTTAGAGTACAGGTCTGGGATTTAATACACTGATGCCAGGAAATAAGGGAAATAAGAGAAGCCAACAGAATTGAAACAGTGAATTTTCCTCTCTTGAATTGCCTACTGTTGAGAGGCTCAGGAGCTGCAGAAGCAGGTTTCTCCAAGGATACCTGGTCAATGCTGGGCCCACAGGATTTACACAAAGGTGCCAAACCACTAATGAGGAGGGAGCATCTGAGGAACCCAGTACAGGTGAAGTACATGCTTTGGACTGATCTGACTGGCCATGGCAGGAGCGCAGCCAGTGGCTAGGAACACCAAAATAGGAACTCTTCCTTAGTAAGGGAGTGAGAAGAGTTGGCCATCAGGGAAGAATGCAAGGAAACCAATGGAGAAGCACCAAAGACACCAATAAATAGGTTGTCCTAAGGCTGCATTTCTTAACTGTTCCTCCTGGAACATATGCGGTAGATAATGTTCCCTTGAGCAATACACACTCATGATTATAAGCAGACATTCACAAATAACATCCCTCCCCCCACCCCACCCCCTAAACAGTTACTTGGTAGAGCACTTTTGAAAGCATTTTCTATTCAGAAAAACAAAGTTGTCACTTCAAGAAAAAGAGTAAATAATAAATGTAGCCAACCTAATTTCTAAACTTTTGAATTAAAAAAGAATAGTGTTTGCTCTCTGTGGGGTAAGGGTGGTGTCAATTGAGGACAAACTAAACCGCGAGACAAAAAGGTGTTTGCCTGGGATCTTCGAACTGCAATTCAGGGAGCTTACATTCAGGAACAACAAATTGTGTTTGTCTTGGAACTTCCAAGCAAGGGGTTTTAAAGAAAAAGATTGCCTAAATTGTTTGTGATTGGTGGATATTCAGGGTGTTCTGAATGTCCTTCAGGTTAGATAGCTTATTGATTTCTTTATGGTGTCCAGATGCCCTTACGGTTTTGAGAAACGCTGTTTATATATACTTTGGCAGTTTGTGATATTTGGCTGAGACATGCATAAAACTAACCCACAGAATGACCTCCTGACTCTATTTTAAATCTCTTATCCATAGAAACTCTATTTTGTGTGATTTCTTTCCATACGCCCACCCCCTCCACCCCCCACTTTGAACAAGCTCTTTCTTTGAAAGCATCACTGATCAACATTTGGTAATAACCCATTGGCACCAGGGAAGCTCATTCCTGGGAGGCGTGTCCCACATAGGAGGGAAGGTAGTGAGTTTGTTTGCAGATTTGGTTTAGACAGGGACCACCTTTGAGCAAACAAGGAGGTTTTCAGGGAGGGCTCTTAGGTATTAATTATAATTTTGGCTTAATTTTGTCATTAAATAAATAGGTTTCATAAGTACAAGCTTCAAGATCAAGGGTTTGGTGCATTCATATGACTTGGGAGATAGCTGCAGCTGTTATTCTGGAGATGAGACAATAAATAAGATACCCTATAGTGATAATAATAAGGAAAAGTATTAGCAAGGTTTGAAATATGCTATAAATCCAGTCTTCCCAAGATCCAAGATTTTAGCCAACTAAATAAGTCTCAAGCTTCAGAGTCCCTTAGTTCATATAATATTTGAATTTTCTCTTTGTTGTCATTAATGTTCACCTAGGTTGGCATGCCTATGGGTACGGCCAATAACTGGGGCCCTTCCATGGAGTTTAATATAGCACAAACCAACCAATTTGACAGATTGCCTAGGTCATGGTTGAGAGAAAAAGGATGGGTGGCAAGGGATCAGGAAGGAAGGATAAGGGTGTGATTAAAGAGTTTAAAAGGAGGTAGGATTCATTATGGGAGGGGCGGAGATAGATTGGGAATACAAAAGAAGGGGTGAGGGAGGAATAAAAATGTGAATAAGAGTGCTAATAGGATAATAATTATGAGTAATAGCAGATATTAATGAGATGAGTATAGCATGTGTTAATCTAAATTAGGTGATGTAGATGGCTAACGCAAGAACCAGGACTTGATTTTCATCAGTTTAAATAAACTAAAATAACCGATATGTATTAATTATAGAGGCCTGGTCCCAGATCATCTGTCTCAGTTATCATCTGCTTCAAATCTTTCATAATTTTGAGCTTTAGGTCCCTAGTAAGAATGGATTTCCCAGCAGGGCTGGGAGGTTTCTTTAAATGAGAAATATGAATACAAGAATCAATACCTTCTAACTTAGCTGCACTTGAGTTAGTTAAAAATATCTGATCGGTTTTTTTCCAGTGAGAATGGAGTACAACTTTACGGATGAGGCCTTTCCAATATACAAAGTCACCAGTCAAAGGTTAAGGTTTTGAATATCTTCACCTCACTGGAGTGCGCTGTAAAAGAACTGTTCTATCAAGGTTTCATTTTTCTTTAAGGTTTTGACTAGATCTTGACAATAGGTTAACACATTTCCTTTTATGAGGCAGGGCTCATATATTCCAAGGTCCATAGGTCTCCCTGCTATAATTTCAAGTGGGGATAGCATGTTTTCCAAAAGGAGTGGATCTTATATTTAATAATAGACTATAGGTAAGGCTTTGGTCCTTTGAGGGATTTCATAAATTTAGCTATTTGAATTTTAATTATACCATTTGGTCTTTCTATTTAAGCCTGAGGATTAGGTGTAATAGGCACAATGAAAATTTTGAAAAATAGGTCATATATTGCATATTTCTATCAAAATTTGTCCTTTAATGTGGGTTCTTGGTCATTGTGAAGCTCCAAGGGAAATTCCCGATTTAGAATCATTTTTTCTAATAAAACCTTTGCAATGGTAGCAGCAGTAGCTTGTCTATAGAAAAAGACTTCAGCCCTATGCAAGTACACACAAATCATTATTAAAACATATTTATAGCCTTGGGCTGGGTATAATCGAATAAAATCCAGTTGTCAGGTTTCAGAGGTCTAGTTGGTAAGGGAAAATGTCCTTGAGAACCATGGAAAGGTTTTCCTGGATTATGCTTGGGATAAATTAAACAACTGTGATATATTTTCATTGCTATTTTAGGGGATGAGTCTAAGAGATATTGCTTTCTCCAGATTGCCATTTTATCAGTGTTCAATGAGTCATATTATGAATAATTTCTAGTGGCAATGTTTCCTAGTGGCAATTGGGGAGGATTGGTTTACCCTTAGAGCTAAACCATGAATTGTAGGCTCATAAAAGCAGCCGGTATTTTTTCCATTTTTCTGTCTCCTGAGGAGGAGCATTTTTGTTGAGCCTCAAGAAGTAACTATTTATGTTTCCAAAACAGTTATTTGGTTCAAAAGTCTTTATAGAAACAGGAATGGGATTAGAATTTATAGCTGTGCTTTTTTTTTTGGCATGGGCAGGCTCTGAGAATCAAATCCGGGTCTCCGGAATGGCATGCAAGAATCCTGCCACTGAGCCACCATTGCACCACCCTATAGCTATGCTTTTTGCATCTGTATCTACCATGTGGTTACCAGTGCTTTCCTTTGTATTTGCCCAAGACTGACCAGGTAGCCAAAGCTTTTGGTAAGAGTATAGCATCTAGCAACTCTGAAACATAAGAGTTGTTTTTTCTTTTTAAATTTTCCTCCATTGGAGGTTAAAAACCTCTTTGTTTCCGTAACATCCTCAAATCATGAACAACCTCAAAGGCATACCCACTATTAGTATATTAGGCAAATTTACAGGTTCTTATAAGCACGAAAAGTTCCGCTTGCTGGGCCATTGTAGGATTAATAAGGAATTTGCTTCTATTACTTCGTGGTTAGAGGTATTAGTATCTCCAACACAATGAATTCCAGAGTAATCTTTAAAATAAGAACCATCTATATAACTGATAACAACTGCACTATCAATTGTTTTGTTGGTTTATTTGTTTGTTTGTAAATCTATTAAAGGGGTTAACAATTAGTCAGTTAAAGTTAGGCAGTCATGAGGTGTTTCCTAAAAAATAATAGGTAGTAAAGTGACAGAATTAAGGTTGTGAAAACAAACAAAGAATACATTGGGAAGGGAAAGTAGGAAAATTTCCCAAGAAGTTAATCTGTTAGTAGAAAATGCTTTAATAGAATGAGGGGCACACATAGTTAAGAGAGATCCCATAATTAATTCTTCAGTTGATTCTAAAAGTTTTGCTTTTGCAGCAATGGATCTCATGCAAAGTGGGAGTCCCTTGCTATGGCATAAATTTTCTGACTATGATATCCTAGAGATCTATAGTGGTCTCTGGGCTTTTGTGTAAGGACACACATATTAGCTAGGGTTCTAGAACCATTGGGAGATATCTGTAATTAGAAAATTTCTAAAAGTGTCTCACATAATCATGGGGAGATAGAGTCCAAGGTCTGTAGGGCAGGCCGCAAGCTGGCAGCTCCAATGAAGGTCCTCAACAAACTCTCAGGAGAGGCTGGCTGGCTGAAGCAGGAAATGTGATTGTCTCTTCTGAATCCTCCTTAAAAGCCTTCCAGTGATTAGATTAAGTATCACTCATTGCAGAAGACACTCCCCTTAGCTGATTACAAATGCAATCAGCTGTGGATGCTGCCAACGTGGTCATGATTTAAGTTCATGAAATGTCCTCATAGCAGCAGACAAGCCAGTGCTTGCCTAACCAGACAACCAGGCACTACCACTTGGCCCAGTTGACACATGAACCTGGCCATGATAACACCTAAGGCATTCCCATCTCCATGGACCAAGGAAAGAGAGTAATTTGTAATTAGCGTGTCCTAGAGCAAGAGTGCTGAGCAAACCATGTTTTATTTCCTTAAAGGGATTTTTGCTATTTTCAAATAAGGGGCTCAATTTGTTTGGTTTTAAATAAAACACACAAAGATTGAGCCATCAAAGAAAAATCAGGAATCCGATATCTACAAAATACTGCAAGTCCTAAAAATCCGCTTTCTTGAGGGTTGGTCTGGGGAGGGGAAAATATTACAATACTTTGGATTCTGTCAAGGTCTAGGGGGAGGTCATGGAGGCAGAGATAGGTAGGACAGAAAGAATGTGGCTCATATCAGTAGGCCATAAGGAGCTTAAATGGGTTGGAATAGAATCTTAAAGAAGATGGTGTTAAATCTAATTTCTGCAACTGAAAGTATCATAATAGGTATGGGACTTAATTCCTTATCCTGATTTGTTAAATCTGGTTCTAAGGGCTCCAAATTAATTTCCCCCATTTGGGGGAAAGATATTTGTGCTTGGAATAATCCAAGGAAATTTCTTCTGAGAAGACGGATTGGGGCAGAGGGGACTAACAAAAGATTGATAAGTGCCCGATACAGGTCCTAATTGAAAGGAAATTGGGGAGAATCAAAGATGGCCATCGTTTGTTGGAGATTCCCATCATTTCAATTGTTTCTGTACTCTAGGGAAGAGAGCTAATGAGGGCAGTGGGATTTAGGATGGAGAAGCTGTCCCCAGTATCTATTATAGCCCGTACTCCTTCATTTCTAATTATTAGATCTATTTCACCTAAAGATGTAATGTGGACAATTGGAAAGACCTCAGTCGTATCCCCAGAGCAGCTCCAGCACTCGCACTGAAAGGTGCCTTGCTTTCTTAGAGGGCAAAGGGAGCATTCGGCTGTTTTAGGGTATTTTCAGGGAGTCACTTTTCCAATGTCCAGGTTGTTTACAGGAACGACAAGTACCTAAATACCTAAATGGTTCCTTGGGGGTTTATTTAGCTGCTGTAATTGGAAACTCATGGCTTCTGCTCATTATATTTGTGCAGTTTTAGCAGGATGATTTCCTTTTCTCAGTCTTTCTAAAGGTGAATATAATTGATGTGTAAGAAAACCCCCAGGACCTAAGATTCTGTGGGAAGAGTTTGCTGGGTGGAACGCTACACTGGGCTTTGTGGGGAGAGCAGGATTCATGTCAGAACATGCTGTATATACTTACAGGTCATGAATAAATAAATATTTGACCTTGGAGCAGAAAGAAATAGGCAAGTGGGGATGGGCAATATGAGATACATTTCTTTTTTACTTACAAAAGAGAAAGATGACCCCCAAGACTGCACTGTGGCATCTTTCTATTTTGACAGATTAGGAGGACTCTCTAATGTTTTTTCATTCTCCCTTTCTTTCTATTATTGAGAAAAATAAAGCTTTTTAATAAGAGAATTTAATGTTTTTCTATCAATCCTCAGGATCTTACTATTTGTTGATAAGAAATACCTCCCTTTTCAAGTGCAATATTCTTCCATCCCTTACAAAGGCCTGGGTTAGAATAAAGCTAATAAAAAGATGATGCTCAGCAATATCTGTACCCATAAGGTTAGGTTTTGCACAATTAATAACTGGCATAGTGCAGTATCTCTGAATTACCTCTGTGCTTTGATTTCTTCAAACTGGCTTGTATCTCATAAAATTCTTATGGTATAAAAGGAAGAAGAAGAAAAAAAACAAGAATACGATGGATAAGGGGACCCCTCTGCAAAATCACAAACCAAAACATTTATTAGTTCAAGTGATGACTTTGTGCCAGGCACTAAAAGGTCTTTACCTTTTGACTCATCCAATCTTTGAGATGAGTGTTATTATTCCCTTTTATTGGATAAGGAAGCTGAGGCATAGAAAGCCAAGTTAAGCTTGCACAAAGCCATGTGGATCCTGAGAGGTGGGACCAAGGCTCAAGCCCAGGTCTCCTTAATTCCTAAGCCTGGCCTCTAGTGCAGTATAAGAATTTCCAGCCAAAATGCTTGAGTTCAAATCCTGTCTTCACTAGCTGTGTGCCCTTGCAAATTTCTTAACTTCTCTGTTTCTCAGTATCTTTATCTCTAAAATGAGGATTAGTAATAAAAACAGTACAAAAAATCATAGGGTTAAATGAGTTAAATACATTTAAAGTGCTTAGAACTGTGATTCCCATCCTGTGTGCCCCTGGGTTTCACAGTGAACTCACAGAAATATTATAGGATATTTTAAATTTTCAAGGAAAACATGGTATAAATGGACATCTGTCAGATATTAAGTGAACTACTAGCTCAAAATAGTTCACGATTTCAACATTAGATCACACTGCATTCTTTTTGATGACAGCATATCTTTGCAAAGCTGGGCTTTCAACTACCAGCCATGATAAAAAACAAGTAACACATGAAAATCAATATGGAACAGGAGAGGAGGTAGCAGTGTCCATTGTAATTCTGAGGTTGAGAAGTTGGGCACAGCCCAGCAGAGACACACATCCCATCAGTAAGTAATTGTGGTTATTGAAGAATAACATAGAAGTATTTTTTCTTTCAATTTATGTGTATTATTTTTTCAAATGGCTATTTGTTAGGACATAAGTACATGTTAAGTTGTTGAGATCTAACTACTTAATAAACAGAAATGTTGAATATGTCTTTTGGTTCATGAAAATAATTATTGAGGCAGTCCAGGCACCATGAAATGAGAAAGTTGGGAACTTTTGGCTTGGAACAATTCCCAGCACAGAGTCATATTGTACATTACCAATCCCATGCTGCATTGAGTCATATTAAGTTTGCCAGTTCTTTATGATTAATATAGCTAATGTCTGTGTCTGCAAGCTACCTAAACTTGGTTGCAGTAAAGATAAGCGCAGACTTTTGCAATAAGGGTATAAGCTAAGAACCGGTGCCTGGCTTGTCCTAGATCCTCAGCTTACTGTGTGTGGCACTGAGCACTGGAAACAGGGGCTTTCAGTCAAGAGAACTTAGAACAAGATAAATGTGCTGCAACTGAGACTCTTCTTTCTGTTTTTTTTTCCCCCTCAGGGGTATCAAGTCTTTTCCATGCTTCATTTATCAATGCATTTGAAAAGGTGTTATTTAACAGTTTAAAAAAGAAAGTCACTCTGATGCTTGAGAAAATAAATAGGATTAATTTTCCTCTCTACCTAGGAAGGCACCAAATAAGATCCTGGCAAGTTGGTCTGGGATTCAGATCCACACCAGCTACTTTTACTCTAGGAGATTCATGCCCAGTGGAGATGGGAGACTTCTGTTGACTTTTGGAACTACATAGGCTTCTGCTGAGACCTAACCTGGGATCCCAGCAAAGAGGTAGTGGCTAGGACAGTTTAGACAATGGATTCAGCTCTGTTGTAGAAAGAAGTAAGGGAAAATGTTATGAAAAAAGAACTCCCATTTGACCCAGATAATTGTATTACTGGAGACAGACCCTTTGCACAGACTGTTTTGAGAAGTTGTTTTGAGGGTTGTGATTATTATTATTCCCCTTAACTGTATAGGTGGTTCACCTTCAATATTTTCATAACATCCCCAGAGTTATCTCCAGAGAATGTTTTATATCAACTACAACTAATTCAGCTGCTTCAAGCTATGGGTTGAATATAATCTAATCATATGAGCCCTTAAAAGCAGAGAAAATTCTCTGGTTGGAGCCAGAGAGTTATGGCAAAAGAGGAAGTCAGAGAGATTTGAAGCAGGAAAGGAATTCGATATTCCACTGCTGGAAGTAGGGCTGGAGTGCCAAGGAGCATGGGAAGGAAAATGGGTGGGTTTCTAGGAACAAAGACAAGACCCTGGCTAACAGCCAGCAAGGAAGCAGGGACCTCAATCCCCTCAATAACCACAAGAACTGAATTTGACCTGGATGAGCTTGGAAAGGGATTCATGCCAAGAGCTTCCAGAAGTGAACATAACCCTGCTGGTACCCCAGTGGCAGCCTTGGGATACATGAAGCTGAGGACCCAGCTGAGGCACACTGTGCCCAAACTACCAACATACACCACTGTGAGACCATCAGTGGGTATTGTTTCAAGCTACTAAATTTATGATAATGTGCTACAGCAGCAATAAAAATACAGAGCCTGAATCCTGGATCAGGTATGGGTAGAAAATTACTTCCAAGGAAATACAGAATCCAAACCACCATTGGAGACTGCCCCACTGAGAAGCCACAGTGGATGGGGCCAGCCTAAGAACAGCAGCAGCCAGAGAAAAACATCAGGCTCCATGAGACAAGGCTCAAGGGGCTGGTAGACTCAATGACCTTACTTTTAGAGGTGCTGGTGGCTACAGCCAGAACAATTACAAGGCCTCTGGCACCAGAAATGAAGCCTAAAGAAGTTGGGGGAGGTAGCATACCAGCTGAAGGGACTTGGCCAAAGGCTGGGACTTTATGCCATAGCAGCCAGGGAAGCACCTACTGCTGCCCAGCAAATCAAAGTCAATTTAGCAAAGACTAATATGACTTTCCCTAGTGTTGCTAAATTTTGAGCCTTACTCAAAACTCCTCAGATGTTGGAAATATAGAAGTGAATAAAACCAAAATGATCTCTACCTCCATGGAGCTTACAGTCTAGGGATATGTCAAAATGAACCATATAACTTTCATTTAAGTACTGGTGGTAATAGGCTGTTGTGGCAGGAGGATGTTATCAATAATTTAATATTTTATATAATAATTTAATTACACTGCACCATTTTATGATTGTTGTTGCTGTTGGAGCTTATTAATTAAGAAAAAAATAAAGATAATTTTTCTTCTTCCCTTATAGATAGTCAGGCTCTGTGTAATGTAGGTTAAGGCCCCCATGCCTTAGAGTTGGCAAATGGGAGGTAGGGTAAGGCTTCTTACCTCTGCTCTGAAAAATCTAGACCAATATTGTCCATTAAAAATATAATGCAAGTTACAAAGGTAGTTTTAAATTTTCTAGTAGCCACATTAAAAAAAGAGAAAACTGAAAAGAAACAAGTGAAATTAATTTTGGTAATTTATTTTATTTAACCCAATATCCAAAATATTATTATTTCAACATGTAGTTAAAATGGATTATTAATAAGAGATTTAAAATTCTTTTTTTGTATCAAGTTTTCAAAATCCAGAGTGTACAGGACAATTCAGAGCACCTCTCAGTTTGAACTAGCCACATTTATGTGCTTAATAGATGTATGTGGCTAATGGCAATCATATTGGACAGCACAGGTGTAGATATGTCAAAGGTATTAGGATGGATTGTCCTGAGTGGGGATAGGAAAAGCAAGGTTAGTGATGAAAAGGAAAAGAGTGGCCCAAATGGATGCTGGAGTTGAATTCCTGGTGTGGGAGTGAAGAGAGCTTCATAAACTTGTGAGTAACAGAAACCAGGATTCTTCATCCAAGTTATTGTTCCTGCCACAGTAAGACCTTCAGTTGACATGGCTGTGTGGTAACCCTGGGGCATGAACACTGTGCTCTAAGAACTTAGCACCTTGGCACAGCCCCTAGGGACCAGTCCTTTAGGTGAAAGAGAAGCGTACCTGGAGTCCACTCCTGGCTCAGGAATTCGTGGAGGGCAGTCCTCAACAGAGCACCGTTTAGCAGAAGGAGCCCAACTGACAACATGGAACAAAGCGAACAGCATCCTTCTCCATTAACGGATGCTTCAGCCTGAGAGAAACACATGCACAAGTACCTGGAGATGAAAAATAGATTTGTATGCTCCTAACTCTGTAAGAACTCCAGCAAGGGCAAGAGGGAAGGTGACTCAAAGTGAACTGGAGGGCCAGGAAGCTTCCAGAGTATGTATGTTTATTATATTTATAGGGCATGTTAAGGGCTTTGGACTTTGTTCAAAATATAGTGGGAAGGTGTAAGGGTTTGGAGGATTAGAATGACATGACCAGATTTATGTTGAAGATGTTCATTCCAGCTACTCTTTAGTAAATAGACAGGAGTTGGGAAAATTTTAGAGCAGTGAGACTGCTAGTCTAGGCATGAAAAGTTAAAAGGACAGTGGAAAAAAGAAAATTTTGAGATCTATTTTGCAGGTGAAATCAACAGTTCCTTTGTGGTATATTAGATGTGGGCTTGCAAAAGGGAAGGTGCCAAGGGTGATTCTCAAGTTTGTAGCTTAAGCAACTTTATTTAAATGGAGACTCCAAGAAGAGGAGCAGGTAAGTGGCAAATATAACAGTTGGTGTCTGTCTTTTGTGCTTCCTAGTACCCTGTCCCTTATCTCCTGAGGGTTTATTTACCAAATCTATAAGCTTCTGGACTTCATATATTGGTATCTTTGACTTTGTATCTTCAGCAACTACTTAGCATAATATCTGGCATATAGGTGATACTCATTCATTTAAACATTTTATGTAATTCTCCTCTTGCTTTGTGAGATCAAAATCAAAATCCTCATGCTAGTATGCACAGTCTTGCATGAAGTGGCCTCCAGCCAGCTGTCCAGCCTCCTGTCTTGCCCTCCTCCTCACATATACTTAGTGCTCAGCCTCACTGACCTTCAATGCACTAGATGCCACCACAATGTCTTACAGGTGCATTTCATCTGTTTGTATTTTCTCATCATCAATCCTAAAGATTGTTCTTCTTTAAAGCTGTCTCCACAAATCCCCAGAGAATCCTGAAGAATTCCTCTATGCTTTTATCAACATATCCCTCCTTCTGATTCAGGATTAGCTTGCAGGATACTTTGCATTAGACCATGAGCTCCTTGAAAGCAGGGACTGTGCCTGATTCATTTTTGGAATATTGAATATATTATTAGACTGAACAGATATTTACTGAATGAAGGATGAAAGTATAGCTAGAAGAGAGGATTATTCCCAGTAAACAGTAAAAAGTCAGAGTCAGGAGAAAATAAAACAAAACAAAACAGAAAAATGCTGTATCCTAATAGCCAAAAGGGAAGTATCAAAAAGTCAACACTGCCTGTCTATGGAGGAATCAGATTAAAAGGAGCCTCGAGGCCAACTTCAGAACTGTGTGGGCATCAAAAAGAATTGACTACAATGGCTTGTAAACCATTATTTGATAAGTAGATAAATAAAAATGCCTGAGTTCATAATAATACCATCCCCCTTAAGAAAAAATGTGCTACAAATGGAAAAGAAATACTTGAAAGCTCTTCTATACAGAACACTACCAGATATTAAATGTAGAAGAGATGGTAGAATTATAAAATCATTATTTCTCAAGCTTCATCAATGGATGCTAAAATTCACTAGGAGAATTGGAGGGCTGGGGGGCAGTATATTCTCACATAACAAAGTATCACTCAATTGGTTTGTTACTAACCGCAAAGGGTGATTGGCCCAGTTATAATATCTGGTACCGCCTTATACCCTATACATAAATTAATTCAAAATGGATTAAAGATGTAAATGTAAGAGCCAATACCATAAAATTTCTAGAAGAAAAGCTAGGGAAACATCTTCAAGATCTAGTAACAAGAGATAGCCTCTTTAACTTTACACCTAAAGCACAAGCTGCAAAAGAAAAAATAGACAAGTAGAACTCCTTGAGATCAAGCGCTTCTGTGCCTCAAAGGACTTTGCCCAAAAAAGTGAAGAAGCAGCCAATTCAATGGTAGAAAATATTTGGAAACCACATATCAGATAAAGGCTTGAAATCCTATGTACATGAAGAAGTTATACAGCTCAACAAAAAAAGAACAAACAATCCAATTATAAAATGGTCAAAGGAGGCGGGCCGCGGTGGCTCAGCGGGCAAAGTGCTTGCCTGCTATGCCGGAGGACCTCGGTTCGATTCCCGGCCCCAGCCCATGTAACAAAAACGGAAAAACAAAACACAATAAAGCAAGAAAATGTTTGGAGATGTTTCCCTTTCTTCCTTCCTTCCTTCCTTCTCTCTGTCTTTCCTTTAAAAAAAAAAAAAAAAAAAAAAAATGGTCAAAGGATATGAATAGATACTTTTCTGAAGAGCAAATCAAATAGCTAAAAGCACATGAAGAGATGCTCACTTTTATTAGCTATAAGGTAACTGCAAATCAAGACAACAATGAGATATCACCTCACACCTGTAAGAATGGCTGCTATTAAACACAAATGTTGTAGAGGATGTGGAAAAATTGGAACAGTTATCACTGTTGGTGGGAACATATAATGGTATAGCCACTGTGCAAAACAGTTTGGTGATTCCTCAGAAAACTAAATATTGAGTTCTATGCCCTATACTCAATATATAGCCAGAAAAGCTGAAAGCAGTGACAGGAACAGACATTTGCACACCGATGCTCATAGTGGCATTATTCATAATTGTCCAAAGATGGGAACAATCCAAGTGCCCATCAACAGAGGAGTGGATAAGCAAATGTGGTTTATAGATACAATAGAATATTATGCAGCAGTAGGACAAAACAAGGTCCCAAAGCATATGACAACATGGATGAACCTTGAAGACATAATGCTGAGTGAAATAAATCAGACACAAAAGGAAATACTATATGATTTTGCTATTACAACCCTGGTAAAAATAATCTCAGAGGTTACACAGTATGATGTAGCAGACCTAGAAGTACACAGAAGCAGGAGAAGGGGAGAAAGGCTACCGATGAGGTTGAACTTAAAATGCAAGGGAACACAGATAGAAGTGATGGTAACCAATTAGTGGGGTTATAAGTAACATTACCATATTGAAGGTGAATATGATTGAAAGGGGATGTATAGTACCACATATTCCACTGATTAAATCTGAAATTATAAATAAGTTCTTGCATGAATGATTTCAAAGGTTTGATATTGGACAAAGAGTCAATAATAGAGGGGTATGGGGGAAAACTAAAATTGCGTGCTATGGACAATAGTTAACGGGAGACATCAACAGTACCACAGCACTACCAAGGGCAACTAATTAGAGGGGAGGGACAGGAGATAAGGGGTAGTTTTGATTTGATATTTGGTGAGGCTGTGTTTGTCAGTTTTTTGTCTTTATGGACTGATGAAAATTGACTAAAACTGAGAGTACTGACTGTACAACCACATAAGGATACTATAAGACATGGTTTATTTATTTTGGACATTATCCATGATGCCCAAAAGATGGAGGGAGCTGAAAGGTACAATGGCTGAGAAGCAGAATGGTGAGCTATGATAACATTTATATGGTGGAATATGATCTGGCTACAAAAGGAAGGACCTCACACAATGAACAAAATAAACCTTAGGGATAATGTGCTGTGCAAAATAACCAAGGAACAGAAGAAAAAATATGCTAAGGTTTCCTTTAGAAAAGAGAAAGAGAAATTGGAGCCTAAATGGCAAGCCCTTATAGCAGTTACACTTAGTCTGAAGTTGTAAGTATATTTCTACATTCCAAGACACTGAACTGTATGTGTATCAGCTGGTATTTCCCTGCAACTTTTAGTGACTGTGTGACACTTAAGACCCAGATATGGAGTCCTGCAGTCCTGAAAGTATAGCCATATATGAAAACAGTTACAGTTACCAAAATGATATCAGGCCTCAATCAGAGATAAAAATGAAGCCAATCTGGTTAGGACTAAGGTAAATCAAATTGTAAGGTAAAAGATGATAGTGTATGTACTCTAGACCATCTCCTGTATGAGACCAAAGGCAGAGAAGTTTATTAAGTCTAGAACTTAAATTTTCTATAACATACGATCTAAATCAACCTGTATGGATAGTTCATTTAAACAACTCAAACTCCTGGAGTCCAAGATGGGAATGAGGCCTTGTAATTCTGGATAGCTTAATGCAATGCCAAAATATATCTCAAACTATGTGGGCTGAAAATTTTAAAGTATTGGCAGAATCCCTTGAGGGTCCAAAAGAAAAAAAAAATATATATATATATATATATATGTATATATATAAAATATATATACATATATATATATATATATATATGTGTGTATATATATATACACATATATGGAACGATTTAACTTTCCCAAATTTCCAAAATAGGAAACCCCTGGTGCCTTCTCAAGTACTGGAGATTCCCAAGAAAATAGGTCAAGCCCCTGATTTCAAGGCTTACCCTTATGAAACTTATTCCCATAGTGGAAAAGCTAAGACTACATACTGCAAGGCTTAAGAATTACTACAAGCAAACCTCTTTTGTTGCTCAGATGTGGCCTTTTCTCTCTGAGCCAAAATCTGCAAAGAAAGCCATTACCCTACTCCCTACATGGGACATGATATTCAGGGTGAAAGTCTCCCTGACAATATGGGATGTGATTCCCAGGGATGGGTCTGGCCCTGGCATCATAGGATTGACAACACCTTCTTGACCAGAAGGGGTAAAGAATTGTAATAAGGCATCAGTGGCCAAGAAATATCAAAGTCAATAGGCTCTTCTGGAGTCTACTTTTATGTAAGCTTCAGTTAGACAGTGTTAATTACCATAGTTTGCTAAACCCTAACCAACATCACTCCTGTTAACTCTTAGGAACACCTAGGGCTCCAACTGAGACTCTATAAAGGTTTCATGCACTAATTTTCCTTCCCTGGAAACTATAATTTCCAGAGTGTTCCTAGGTCAGATAAAATCCTCAAACCCAGAGGGACCAGCCTCTCCAAGATTATCAACTAATTACATCCCTCTGTCCTTTAGTGTGCACACCCTTTCTCAAGAAACATGATAAAATCAGAACAGGCATTATCTAAAGATCCCTGTAGATTGGGAGAAGAATCAAAGGAGAAGGAGGAGTTATAACAGAGAAAATGGGATTTAACAAACAAGTGTGACTGCTGAACCACTATATTGATATTTCTTCTAACTTCCAGTGTTTTGGGGCAGCTGGAAAAATCTGAAATAGTGGAATGGTAACCCATACCAAACTGAAATCTATCTGTAACTATATGTTAAAATGTACTTTGAAAAGTATTGCTTTATCTTTCTTTTCTTTGTAAATATATTGTACTTCACAATAAAAAAAACATTTTTAAAACTATGAAGTAATCACTCTTGGTATAACTGGTTAAATGTGAATTTGGCCTGGATATTGAATGATATTTGGGAAATACTAATTTTCTTAAGTGTGATAATGGTACTGTGGTTAAGCGGGAGAATGCCATATTTTAGGAAGCTGCCATGCAGAAAAATTTAGGAGTGAGATATCATCATGTCTATAACTTACTTTAAAATAGTTCAGAAAAAATATAGTTAGATATAAAAAGAGAGAGCAAATATGATAAAATACAAACAACTTTTGCATCTAGTTGAAGGGCATATGGGCATTCATTGTATGATGTTATCAATTTTTCTCTATGGTTGAAATTTTTTACAATGATGCATTAGGGAAAATAAAGAATTTAAGGTTAGTGCATGGTAGAAACATACACATATGTATAAGAAAAGGTTTAATAAGGAAGTGGTGTGTGGAGACATTTGACAATGTACTACTGCTTACGTGGTACAGGTAGAAGAGTGGAGAGAGGGTTCGGAAAGTAGCAAATTAGTGTACAAAGTAGAAAAAAGAAAATGAGTTGAAAATCTAAATCAAGTACTAGATTTTATATTATAAATAGAAAAGATAGTATCACAATATTAAAGTTCCTTTAAAGGAGCTATTGATAATAAGCCATCCATCGTTCTACCCCTTTCATGCATATCCCTTATGCGTATTACAATTCTCCATCCATTCAAATTTTGCATGATTACTAAATGTGCTATTTTATAGTCTAGTTTAATTCCACGTTATGCCAAGTATTTCCCACATCTGTAAAAACATCTCCCTAACAATCATTTTTAATAGTTGCATATTTCATTGTGCTTATGAACCATGATTTATTACTGTAAAGTTAACTATTTAAGTCCTCCTTTTCTTTTTGCTAAAGTAGATAGTGATGCAGCATATACATTTGTGCATATTTCCCCTCTGATAAATAATTTCTTTAGAATTAATTCCTGGGAGTGGAATAACTTGAACGAAAGGTGTGAGGAGTGTTGCCTATATATAATGCCACCAAAAGTGCTGTGTCTATGTATAATGCTGCCAACAGTGAACAAATGTGTCCAATTTACTGCAACCTCATCTGACACCACTTCTTACTTGTGAGCTTGGACAAGTAGGTAAACCTCTCTGTACCTCTATTTCCTCATTGACAAATCCTTGCAAAAGGTGAGCACAGGAATGGTGGTTTTATCTGTAAAAATAACCTGTTAGTATCTACCATATGCGGTTATTATAAAAAATAGAGATGATATGTCTACAATATTTAGCATTATGTACCGTATATAGTAGGTGCTCACAAGTGTCCTTATTAATCACAATGTCCCATGGAAATGACCAGAGAAAATGGCATCAATGATAGAGACAAAGAGAAGTTCTGGGGCAGAAGCATCCAGAATTTGTAGGGTAGACAGAAGGGACTGCATTGAGAAAATGGCCAACCAACTCATAAACTCATAGAATAAACACATGGGAACGCGAAGCCTGCCTTAGCAGAATGTGAAGTGTATCCCCAGCAAAAACTCCTTAAATAGTCCCTACCTGAAATATGGAAGCTGAAGGCAAGCTGAAGCTGTGGCAGTTTGGGGTAAGTGGTAGGGGAAGGGATAGTTTTCGTATCATCAAAGTTGGAAAATGACAGTGGTGCCATGGAGCCCTGGGCTCTGGGAAGTGAGCCATTCACAGGGTGTACTTACCCCAGCAGTATCAGTAATGCAGAGGCACGACCACAAAGGGAGCTGGACAAGGCATCACCATCTAGAGAAGATGGACAGGGGGCCCCAGCAAACGCAGAGTTAGACACCTCAGAGACCATTTAGGACAGGTAAATTCTCCAATCTTTTGGCAAGATTGGAGAAATCACCCGAGCATCCTTAAAGGTGGCAAGCATGTAAGGATAAAAGGGGATATTCTGTGGTCCCTGGGGAATTTCCCCCTAGAACTGAGTGTACAATGGTCTCATGGAAACTGTTGACTAGCCTCTCTTAGGAAGGCTGAAGAGTGATCCCATTGCCAGTTTAGCGTGGGTACATATGAAACGCTTGCGTTTCAGGGATCTAACATTGCTGCTTGAATGTAGAACCATAACACAAAAAAGGTAGCATTTGTTCTGCATCTAATAGAGAAAGCCACCAGAACCAGGCATGGTCCAGTCAGAGATTCTGATCTTAGATGGGGACTTGAGAAGAGGCTGGAAACTATAAGCACTGAGATCTGTGAGCCCAGGGTGAAGCTCACTTGGTTGAGTTTGGCACCTGGGGCATATGGGAGTCCCTCTCCCTGCAAGCCCCTAGGGCAGAAAACCTTATCCCAGCTTAAGGCCAGTTTTCAACATGTTCCACGTAGCAGTAAAAAGTCAACATGGGCTCTCCACCTGGACATGGAAACCAAACTGACCCCCCAGACTTCAAAGCACTCAGTGGTTCTTGGACAGTATCAAGGAAATTCCCAAAGACAGAAATTAATTTTTGTACTATAAGACAGTGGAGGCTCAAAAAATTAATTGGGAAGAGCTGTGAGTGCATTTGCATGCACCTCATAATGAAATCCCCTGGCTCACACAGTAGCTCCTGCCTGATGCATCACAGACTGATATAAAAGGAGGTGAGGGTGAGGTAGTCCAGAGAACAAACTAGGGAGAAGTCAAACCCAGGAGTGATCTCAGGAGGTGAGCAGGTCTCAGGGCATGGAAGGGTGGGCCCACACATCACCCCAGTATGCTCTCCATCCCAGCAAGAAAAGGGAAAGTGCCCAGACAGCTGCTAGCCACCCCCCACAAAAGGGAAAAAAGCTGAGCTCTGTAGGCTGCAAAAGCCTCCCCCTTTAACACCTTCCTACACTGCCCAGTCAATCTGACCTCTTTCCTCACAGCTTAAAACAGACCCAGCATGAATATTGCCTTTTACCTTTTTTTCTGGGACAAATCTATTCAGATTCTAGGAATCTAAAAATCTCTGGCAGTATTCATTTCCGCCCTTAAGATTGATATCTATAAACAAAATAGATAGCTATAATATCTCTCCATAAGAATGAGTAAATAGAGAAAAAAGCTGAAAATCTACTGAAAACATGCAAAAGTTCCAAAGAAAGAGACCATCCTGAGAAATCAGATAAATGCTCCCCATAAAAATGAAAGTCAAGGGAGAAGAGATGTTAACTATTTTTGTTTACATTTTCAAAAAGATTCAAGAGAAACGTATGTCTATGCCAGGTTAATAAACTGCATGAGGAACAGTGGTCTTCAGATGAGCAACATAAGTACTATGCAAATGTAATGGAGGCTATGAATGGTAATATTTCCTTTTTATAACATCAAAATTGGTTAATCAGAGGAAAGCATTAAAAAAAATGTTTCCAGAAGTAAAAAGATAAAATAAAAAAGAATTTATGATACAACCCTAATGTAACTCAAGGACTATAGTTAACAATACAATTATATTAATAGTTTTCCATTAACTATAACCAATGTATCACACTAATGTAAGGTGTTAATGATTGGGGGGTGGAGGTAAGGGGTGAATTGGAACTCTGTGTCCTTCATGATTTTTCTATAAACCTACACTTCTCTATTTAAAGAAAAAAAACATTAAAATGAATGTGGTGGTGAGCATACTTAAAAGAGACAGATAAAAAGACCAAGGATCTCCAAGGATTGGAGAAGGAACATATAAAGGAGATCGAAGTAAAGCAATAATGAAAAAAAAATAGGAAAAAATTATCTGAGGTGTAGAGAAGCTTACATGTTCAGATAAAGAAGGCTCACATTACCGGGGAAATTATAGAGACCCATTGGCCAAACAAGTGAATTCCTGTTTGCAAGAAAGCCTGGGAAATGTGGTTTGCTGGAGGAAAATCTATATCAGCTTCAGAGTAAGGGAAGGACAGGAGCTGGATTTTAGAGCAAATAGGCAAAAAATTGATATATCAGTTATTTAAGATTTATTCCATAAGTAAAACTATAGTACAGGGTGGGCTATGGTGGCTCAGCAGGCCGAGTTCTCGCCTGCCATACTGGAGACCTGGGCTCGTTTCCCAGTGCCTGCCCATGCAAAAAAAACACACACACAAAAAAACTGCAGTACAATATTAAGAAATCTCAATGTAATTCATTATATAAATATGTCAAAGAACTTAAAAAATAGAGAAAAGATATTGCAATGGCATATGATAAAATTCAACATCAAAATTCTTAAAACTTTTTGAAAAATACCAATAAAGGATAAAATCATCCACACTTGACAGAAATACTACAGACAATCCTGTTAAGGCAAGAATGATAAAACAGTAGTTTGCTAAAACTGAAGTATTCAATTTTATTCTAGACATTTTAGCCAATGCAGTAAGATTTTCTGCCTACCAACAAGCAAGAGAATAAAGGGAAGAAAAAACTGAGAACTGTAAACATTAGAAAAGATGGCACAAATTTATTGTTTTCATGTGCTATTTTATTCCTGTAAAACTTAGAAAATTTTAATTACTATTAGAACTCGTTTACTATTAGAACTAAATAACTATTAGAACTAATAAATGCACTCAATCAGCTGATTAGTTGAAAAACAGTGTACAAAATCAATATACTAGCAATAACTAAACAAAATCCAATGTATAATAGTACCCAAATATATTAAATACCAAGGAATAAATTTAACAAAACAATATGCAAAAAATAGCATAAGACTTCATTGAAAGAATTAACAAGAAAAGATGAATATATGTTCTTAGATGAAAAGTCTCCAGGTTATAAATCAGTTCTCAAATTAACCTATAAATAAAACCATTTCAAATTTGGCAAAATGTGTATTAAAAGCCAAGTATGAACAGTGGCTCAGTGGCAGAATTTCCACTTGCCATGCCCGAGACCTGGGTTCAATTCCTGGTGCCTGCCCATGAAAAAAAAAAAAGCCAAGTATGCGCCCTGTGACACAATGATGTTACCTTTAGGACAGAAAGATGTATTTAAACTAATGGCCAATGATGTTTATTGTAGCTTTCTTCATAATTGCAAAAAAGGGAAACTTTCTAAGTATCTAATAATGAATTTCTATTCTATGGCAAAATAATGGAAACATTCTAGATATCTAATATTGAAACAATATTTAACATATGGGATATCCATAAAATGGAAAAATGTCCAGCAGTAGAATTACCATCGGTCACAGTCCAGTCAAGGAATTGATTACACAGGTGGCAGAAGAGCTGAGAAGCCACACAGAGGCTGGAGAGGCACACAGTGTTTAGCCAACAGCAGGAAGCTGCTAATACCCCTAATGACAATGGCACTAAGTGGTATTTCTGAAACCAGAGCTGAAGCCTCAGATGGGCACTCGCTTCCCAGTAGGAATCTGAGCAGAATCCCAGAGGAACCCCGGAGCATAAAGGAAAGGGTCAACCTGTTCTTGCTGCTGTCAGAAAAAGAGAATCAGTTGCTGTCAGAAGTGACACTTAGAGCAAAGAGGAAGAAGGAGAAATACCCCAGCTTTTCCTCTCCAGTCTTCCAAACCAGTCCCTCCCATTAGCTGACTTAACTAGAAATTAGAGGCAAGGGAGTTGAAGAAATATAATTCCCTGCAATTCAGAACACGGTAGGAAGGGGTGAGGAATGGAGCAGAGAGTGAACAGGCAACAAGCTGACATAACTATTATGTAACATGTGTTGATGAGGAAAACACTTATGTCTATTTTAAGGAAAAGAAATGGGTTACAAATGTCTATATTACCAAATAGGCAGATAAATGCCTATAATAAATGCCTATAATAAACATGTAGAAAAATGTCTAGAATATACACCAAGACATTAATGTTAGCATTGTCTGAATGTTATCATTTTTGGCTTATCTATATCTTCTAGTTATTCCAAAATAAATATATCACTATGGATGTAAAATAATAAAAACATAAATTCTCACCCGCCATGCAGGAGACCCAGGTTTGTTTCCCAGAGCCTGTACCTGTCAAAAAAATAAAATAATAATAATAATAACAATAAAAGCATAATTGTGCTTGTGTGTTTAAGAGCAACTAAATTGTAGGCTCCATGGATATAGAATATAAAGATGGATTCTCTTTATCATGTTTAAAGCTTTGATTTTAGAAAAAAAAAGCTTACATTTGTCTACCAATATGAAATATAAAACCATATCTACTGAATTGATGTTGACCATTTTAGAAAAAAATGTTCAATATACCTTCTCTTCTACTCCCAGACATAACTAAAATAAGTATAATATATCTGATTCCTTTGAATCTCTTTCAGTTACATACTATGAATCATCTCCTTTAAGAATTCTGTTCACATTCTTTAAATTGTCATGTTAACTTCTATAATCCAGACAGTTCTATTTTATGGTTTTCATTGTTCAATATCATTTATTTTATAGTTTTTTTTATTGTGCTTCTTTTACCCCTCAACACAGTACTCATATTAGAATAATAGTACAATGTAGATCTTGTTTTGATAGAGGAAACACAACAACAACAACTGCCTTTTCTTTTAAATCATGTATGATATAAATTGTTCCTTTGTTGAAATTTTTTTGGAGCACAAGATTCTTTGAAGCAAAGTGGGTAATCTATCTCTAAAATGTAGTATTCTCCTCTTCTAAATTCTAAGGCTGATTAGAGACCTCATTTGCCATCTGGCTCAGCTGCAAGAATCCCGACAAACTGCAGTTATGAATGGGAAAACATTTAACTTTCAATATGTATTCTCTATTAATATGGTAGCATGATGATTTGTAATATTTCCATGTATGGAAATGGCCACTCAGTTCCAGACTTGGAAAAGATCGCTGAGAACAAGCTGCACAGATTTATATATTGCTAAAGAAACTCTATAATACCAATACGAATATGAGAACGTAAGATTCCTTTTCAACTCCTGAATGTTTAAAAAGAGATCTTAATCATATGCATACTATTTGATTTATTCCTTTCCAAAAGATATTTAATTGTAATGAGCAACTTGAGGCAATGTAAATCCAGAGAATGGTCACAAATGGTTAGTGAATTAAAGTTCCATTTCAAGCAAGCCTCTGAAAAACAACAAGGAGACTAATGAATGCTCAATTCAGGCAACATATGGTCTTTAACTACAATAGATACATTAATATGTTCTGTGTTTATAAATTCTAATTTTTCAAAATGTTCCAAGCATCTCAGATTAATTTTAGGTATGTGTGGCTTGTTAAAACACATTCTGTCTTTTTATTCACAAAATAAAATTAATTTTTTTCACTTGAAGCTTTTAACCAGTGTGGATTGCACTTGTTGTCAACTGTGTACAGAAATCCATTTCACCCAAATTTTGGTAAGTGCCATGCTAAGTCAATGATGTTTCTTTCTTTCAAAAGTCTTGCCAGTCCTATTTTCCATACATTTTCATGCTCTGGTCTATTTCATATTTTAGTTCCCCTGTCTTTCATCTTCCAAGAGAAAACGATGGAGCTAAAATGGGAAAAGCCTGACATGGCTTCAGACACAGTTCCCTCTTCCCCCTGTTAGTTTCCAGTCTACTCCTTAGACATGCTTATGCTGATAATGACAGTGATAATGGTATTTCCTATTTCATTCATCCAGTTTCATTTCATTGTTTTGCACTATAATACTTTTCAGCATTTTCACATTCGTTATCTCATCTAATTCTCATTTCAAATCTAAAACAGGCAGGGCAGTGATAATACCCATTTTTATAAACTGTATAAAATAAACAATATCACAAAGTTACAGAGTTATTAAGGAACAGTGCTTAGAATAAACCTAGACCTCCTAACCCCTAGCACACAATATATTCCATAATGTCATGGATGGAAAGAATTTGAGCTTCAATATTGCAAATACTTCAGTTGGCATTTTAGCTCCAGTCTTTACTAGTTTAGGTGAACTTGAAACTCTCCTTGAACTTCAGTTTCCTGGTCAGCAAAATAGATATCATAAATATCATATGGAAAATACCTTGCACAGTCCCCAGCACATATGTGAGGACACTACATCTGTACTACACTTCTTCTCTGGAGCTCACGGAGGAGATAGCCTTGCAGAGCACTTCTCACCACACACGGCTGGTGTAGATGAGCACTGACTCATATTTTCTTCTGACCCAAGGGAAGAACCCCAATTGACAATCCCCTGGTTTAGAAATCCTTCATTCTAAGAAGTTTTAAAAATGGATTATATTCCATATCCACAAAAAGCAGGTACAAAACAACCAGCTAGAGATGGTTTGCGCCGCCTTCCCAGTTCTCACTACAAAGTGTGATGGATAACGGACCTGGTTCAAAAGAGGCCAATAAAACTCACCTAGATTTGCTTCTGTGACCAGGTGCCTGGGGCAGCCACCTGTCCTGAGTCATGTTTCACCGCTGGCAGGCAGGATGCATGGCTCACAGTGGGTGACTTTTTGTGCCATTTGAAGTTCTGAAGAGCCCAGAATAAGAATGTTCAAATTATGAACAAAGTCAAATATAACAATGAAAGATGGGCCTGGTGTTATGGAAGGTGGGAGACAATGAGGGTTCAGAATGGCCTCCTGGGCCACTGCAGGATGTTAGAATGACTGTGGGCAAGAACTCAGACTACCTGGGTCAAATCCCAGCTCCGTTTTCCACTGGGTATGTTACTCTTTCCTCAGTTTCCTCATATGGAAAACTCTCAACTTCGACATATTTTTCTGAAGATTAAAAGAGATAACACATATAAAGCACCTAAGCCTGCTGGCTGCATACAAGGGATTCAATAAATATCAGTTTCTTTCTCCCACTTCTTTCATTAGTTCATGCTATAAAGTTTACCATTTTCTTAATTTAAGCACAATGTATTTAAGCTAATGTTTAAAGCCTTTAGTCAGTCTCATTTGTTTCAGAATTGGCTGCACTCCTTGACCCCTGAGATAATAATAGGACCACTGAAGATTAAACTCTCAGGTACCTACTTGTATCCCAGCTAAACAGCTAGAGCTTCAGCATCCTTTCTCATTCAACAGGTATTTGCTTTTTGTGACAGGGTGCAAAAACTCATCCTGAAAAGAACACAAGAAAGCTAAAACAGCCTCTGTGATACAATGGCAGAGATAAGGCAGGGTGATAGGGGCTAAGATGAAGGGTATCAAACTCAAAACCAAGAGGAGGAGCAAGGAGATTGCATCAGATTGTTTCAATAACTCAGGTCAGAGACGGTGGTGGCCTGTAGGAGGATTGTCATGGTAGAGTTGGAGAGAAATGGATAGTTTCAGAAAGGATTAAGGAGGTGCACTGGCAAACTTGATAACTAAACAGATGCAATTAGCAGGTGAGGTGGGAAGAGTTAAACATGGCAACATGACATAGTCTTCTATTAATAGAATACTAACTGAGGGCCTGAGTGGTGAGACGCCAAACTGTGTGCTTTGAAAGATAGCAAGAGATGAAACCGTATTCCTGGCTCCCAAAGAATTTATAATACAGTTAAAGAGAGAAGACATTCTGACATATTTTCCCATCTCCAATGCTTTATTATTTTATTTTAGGGCCCTATTCAGTTCTCATCAGAGAGGAAAGATAACATAGGAAAACATGAAAAAGATATTGGATAGCTGGGAAGAAGTTTTAGGACTCCTCAAAAAATCCCCTGAAACCATGTCTGAAAGCATGGTTTGAAAATCATCCTCTGAGAATTATATCAAGTCAAAATCTCTTCTCTTAAAACTTCTATTGCTTAAAAATTATATTTGTTTGCTTTTTTGATATTTATGTGCATATGTATCTATGCATGAGAAACTGTCCCAACAACATCCCAAATAATATGAAAGAAGGTTGATGTTAGGTGTCAGTCTAGACCCTGAATTTCTCCTCTAGGGAAGAAAAAAAGAAATGTTTGAAGCTGCCTTTCCTATTCCCAAGTCACACCCCACAGTCTTTTTGTCATACTTACATGAGCTCTGCCACAGTTCATGGGCAGCTTCTTCCTTTACGGTCCTTATCACCAAGTCTGCCTTCTCCAGAACACCCCTGGGGGCCCTGAAGGTTAGAAGGGCCAGATCGAAGTAGAACATTTGACATTGTAACTATTAAAGAGTAGAGGAAAAAGACAAACTGAAATACCTTCTGTCCTGCTCCCCCAACTTTGTTTCATTGTGAATTCATGACCAAACACGGTCTCACTCAGAATAGTAGTTCCAGAGACCAAAACCTTTCTGGGACAGATCCCAAAATGGAGGGCATAGGCAGAACCCAATTCATGAATCAAAAGCCAAGATAGAGAAAGAACAAGGTTGAGAAATTGAAGGAGCCCAAATCAAGCAGGAGAAAGCATAAGAGCTAGACTCTGAAGGTATAAGTCTGAGATAAAGCAGGAAGGTTTTCTAAACAAGCACAGTGAGTATGCTGAGAAGCAGTACAGAGCACTTAGGGACTATTTCTAACTTTTTTCCACCACCATCATCCTCCCAATCAAACTCACATGGGCTTTGATATCTTGCCTTCTGAAACCCTGGAATAGTGCATCATATATATCATTTGCCCTAGGAATAAGATCTTTGAAACTAAGGACAATAGCTCTGGTTTCCAACCAAACAGATAGTCAGAATGGGCCCTAATACATAAAGAACAGGAACATGTTATCCTAGACTCATTATTCCTTGGGTAAGTTATAATATTAACTCACTTTGAACTCCCTGGTGTGATTATATACTGAGGCTATAGCAGCCAGCACAGAGTTCCCAAAACACACCACATTGAGCAGAAAACTAACTTCACCATTGTGCTGGCTAGAATTCAGGTAGCAAGTTGGTCCCATTCACGATGGTCCAATGAGTATTTCACCAGGGGACATTCTGAAGGCTGGTTGCTGGTTCTACAGAAAGTCTACTGGATTGGAATTGCTGAAATCAGGAACCACACAATCTCTTGTACTTTCAGTATGCTAATTTCCATTTTCTTCTACTAGCTGCATCCTATAGGCTAAGTAGTAGGCACATTCTCTGCAACAATAGAAAAAGAGGACATCTCAGGGAGGCCCAGATGGTCTCCTCAATCTGACAGAACCCCCACCCCCACCCCAGTGAACATATGCAGGATACCTGATATATGAAGTGTGTGTTACGTTTGAAGCAATGAACTTCCTCTTATTTAAATGACAGGAGAATGGCGTCATTTTTTTTTTCAGAAAGTGCACCTGAGCACTGATATTTCTAAGACTCTTTACAGCATTATGATTCAAAACAGAATTTAGTGTAACAATTTAGAACATGATGTTTTGATTCTGGTAGGAATTTCATATAAATTAGAGAAGGGTAAAGAAGAAAAGCTGGCGGTTCCAATTGACTGGCAACCTCTTGCATTTGACAAAAATTTAAAAACAGAAATTGAAATCATTTGACATGAACCTAGTACTTTAAAAGACCTTTACTCTGCAACTGAAATTAACCAGCTGCACCTAGCATTATACTGCCCAAAGCCAGGGATCATGATATAAATTTACAGCCCTTGCACTATGCATGCAATCCTTTATGGTCCCTCCCTAAGAGTAATTACAGCTTCACTGTGGGGTAGTAGCAATGGCTCTTAGGATGGGAAAATAAGGTGGGTTTGGGACAATTTGTTATTAGTGAGTGGTGATCTATTTAGACATTTTGGAGATGAAATAGTGTCAGGTGGGTAGATGAAATGAGAGTTTACACAACAGAACATTCAAACAGCAGAAAGGTGACCAGAAAACCATAATTATAGCCCAAGAGAATAAGGCAAATCTATAAGCAAGCCTTGAGTCCATGACAATACTTAAAAATAAAAATTAACTGAAGGGTACTAATAATACTATATAAATTGAAGTTGAATCACACTCATGAGGCTTTACTGATGTTCAGAGTAAGAGAGGCTATTTATATATCAACACAATTTTTAAAATCCTACAATGAAATTTAAACATCAGGTTACCCATGACAAACTGCCAAAACCATAGCATAAATTCTTTGACATTCCTTTATTGAGAGAGGGGTCTGTGTTCATCATCTTGAATCTAATTGGATTTGTAACTACTTCAATCAGTAGAGGCGGTGTGGTAGAGGTGCATGATTTCAAAGATTGAGTTATAAAGGTTTTCTGGTTACCTTTCTGCCGTTTGAATGTTCTGTTGTGTAAACTCTCATTTCATCTACCCACCTGACACTATTTCATCTCCAAAATGTCTAAATAGATCACCACTCACTAATAACAAATTGTCCCAAGCTCACCTTATTTTCCCATCCTAAGAGCCATTGCTACTACCCCACAGGGAAGCTGTAATTACCCTTAGGGAGGGGCCATGTGATTGTACCTTGTTTACTGGAATATTGGGTTTTAGAGACACCATGTAAGTCCTCAGTTTTCCCAAGGCTGCCATTCTACGAGGAAGCCCAAGCCACATGGACTGGCTATATATCTGCACTGGGTCAACAGTCCCAGCTAAGCATTATACCAGCTCAGGTGTCATACATGTAGGTGAAGAAGTTTCTAAAAGATTTCATGCCCCATCATTTAGACACTCGAAGCTTCAAGTCTTCCTGTGGAGGTCCCACGTGGAGTGGTGACAGACTATTCCTGCTGTGTCTTGTCCAAACTCCTGAGTCACAAACTCTGAGTGAAATAAAATGATGGTTGTCTTATACCCTTTCCTTTGGAGCAGTTGGTTACACAGCAATAGAAAACCAAAACAATCTCCAGATCTTCTGGTCAATCACCAAGCACAATCTAAAGCACCGTAATATGGAACAGCACTACTTAACACCCACTAGAATGGGTATAATCAAAACAGTAGATAATACCAAGTACTGGTGAGGATGTGGAGAAATTGGAACACTCACACATGGCTGGTGGGAATGTACAATGGTACAGCCATTTTAGAAAAGTTTGACAGTTTCTTAAAAGTTAAACATAGCTTACCATACAGCAATGCCACTCTAGTAATTTGTCCAAGAGAGATGGATGCATATGTACACACAAAAACTTGTACATGAATGTGGTAGATAGGTTCAGTTGTCAACTTGGCCAGGTGAAGGCACCTAGTTCCATTGCTGTGGACATGAGCCAATGGTACATGAACCTCATCTGTTGCTGATTTACATCTGCAGTCAGCTAGGAGGCATGCCTGCTGCAATGAATGATGTTTGACTTAATTGGCTGGTGCTTAAATGAGAGAGCTCAAGGTAGCAGAGCCCAAGCAGCTCAGCATACCTCATCTTAGCACTTGCAGCTCAGCCCAGGCCTTTGGAGTTGCAGAAAGAAATCACCCCAGGGAAAGTTGTTGAAACCCAGAGGCCTGGAGAGAAGGCCAGCAGAGACCATTCTGTGCCTTCCCACATAAGAAAGAACCTCAGTTGAAAGTTAGCTGCCTTTCCTCTGAAGAAGTAACAAAACAAATCCCCTTTTATTAAAAGCCAATTTGTCTCTGGTGTGTTGCATCCCGGCAGCTAGCAAACTAGAACAATGAATATTTTAACAACCTTGTTCATAATAGCCGAAAAGTGGAAACAACCCAAATATCTGTTACCTGGTGACTGGAGTAACAAAATGTAGTATATCCATAAAGTGGAATACTATTCAGCAAGAAAGAAGTACCAATACATGCTACAATATGGATGATTCTTGAAAATATTATGTACATGGGGCAATGGTGGCTCAGTGGCAGAGTTCTTGCCTGCCATCCCAGAGACCTGGGTTTGATTTCCAGTGCCTGCCCATGTAAAAGCAAATAAACAAACAAACAAAAATTATGTACATGTAAAAAGCTAGACATGAATTCCACGTATTTTATGACTCCATTTATATAAAATGTCCAGGAAAGACCACTCCAGAGACAGAAAGATGATCAGTGGTTGCCTGAGCCTGGGTTGGATACAGTAATGACTGAAAATTGGCCTGAGGGAAGTATTCTAAGATTGGATTGTGGTAACGGTTGCACAATCCTGTAAATTAACTAAGAGTCAGTTAAATTGTGTATTTAGGATGGGTGAATTTTATGGTATGTAGATTATGTCATAATAAGGCTATTTGGAAAAATGTGAAATTTGCTTAACTATGGAGAAGTAAAGGACAAATAAAAATAACATGCAAAAGTAATGAATAGTATTTTGAAAAATGTTATCCCAAGAAATTGGAAAAAATTTTAAGCTGCAGAAATTTTTTTCAAAAAGTTACAACACATAATTTCTATAATAATATTATTAGCTAAATAGTTGAGCATTTACTATATGCCAGGGACTTTTCTTGGCGCTCTGTATCATTTATACCATAAACAATCTTATAGGTTGATATTATTACATTCCCCTTTTACGGATAATAAAACTGAGGTCCAAATACAGATAAAAAAGAAGATGAGAGTGTAAGATAGACTAGATTAAAAGGAAGATGGCAATGCCAAAGAAATAATTCAAGAAAATTAACAGTCCCTTTACATAATCATAAATGGCTTTAGGAAGAATAAAAAAGAAAGAAAAGAAGATCCAAAACTCATTTAGCAATGCTCGGAATGAGACTAAAGATATTTCAGAGAATGCAAAGAAAGTGGAGAAAAAGATTAAAGTGATCAGAAAATTGATATGTATGGATAAGATAAAATGTAGACTGCAGAGGATATTAGTGATCTGGGGGGTGTAGGGGAGAACCAATACAACAAAAAACATTAAATTTTCTCATAACTGAGAAGAATTCTAAATATTGATGATGCTGTCATTAGCAGTGATAAGTGCTAGCTGACGACACAACCACCACTGCACCAGGCATTCATGCACTATCTCACTTCAACACTCACAACCACCCTGGGAGGCACCCCTTGCCATTATCCCCATCCCAGACATGACCTTTACAGTTAAATGTATATGCCCAGTTTGCTTAGGACAGTCCTGGTTTACTCATTAATAAATTGACAAACTGGGAGGGAAAAAGAATCACTGAAAGAAATAAAGCCAAAAAAAGTAAAAATAGCATAAAAACTAAATAAAACATTGAAAATCATACTAGAGGACAGAAAACAAAGGTAAAGATCAGGAAGTACACAAAAAGATCAACCACAGACTGCTTAATAATAAATATAAATGATTAAACACTCTCTCATTAAAAGAAATATACTGTCATATTGAGCAAAAAAACAAAAAAAGGACTTCTGGAGAAGATGGCGGCTTAGTAAGACGGGCGGGTCTTAGTTCCTCCTACAGAACAGCTACTAAAGAAACAGAAACGGTACAGAACAACTCCCAGAGCCACAACAGAGACCAAAAAGACAGCGTACCCCATTCTGGAACGGCAGAACCGGCTGGGAGTATCCACTGCGGTGAGATCCCCGAGGGATGCGCGCTTCCCTGGGTGGTGGTGGCTGGCAGCGGGAGCCCCTCCCTCCCTCCTTCCTGGGCCAGCTGGGAGATTTGGACAGGCGGTCCCCTCAAGCCGCGGCAGCCGGCCCCCCCCCCCCCACGCGCGGATTCCCAGGCCGGCTGGGAGATTTGGAGCGGCAATCCTCCAAGCCGCCGCGGCCGGCGCCCCCCTACCCCCACGCACGGATTCCCGGGTCGGCTGGGAGATTTGGAGCGGCACTCCCCCAAGCCGCTTCGGCTGGCAACCCTCCCCCACAGCGAGAGTCTTCCAAAGTTAAAGGAGCCACAGCATCTTTTACTGGTGGGACCCGCAGACAGACGAGTGCCACATGCTGGGCAGGATAAGAAAAACAGAGCCTAGAGATTTCACAGGAAAATTTTTCAACCTGCTGAGTCCCACACCCAGGGAAATCTGACTAAATGCCCAGAGGCCAGCAGCAGAAGATAACGGTCCACGCTCAGAAGATTGAGAATATGGCCCAGTCAAAGGAACAAACCAATAGTTCAAATGAGATACAAGAGCTGAGACAACTAATGCTGAATATACGAACAGAAATGGAAAACCTCTTCAAAAATGAAATCGATAAATTGAGGGAGGACATGAAGAAGACATGGGCTGAACATAAAGAAGAAATAGAAAAACTGAAAAAACAAATCACAGAACTTATGGAAGTGAAGGATAAAGTAGAAAAGATGGAAAAAACAATGGACAGAAGATAGAATTAGTGATTTGGAGGATGGAACATCTGAATTCCAAAAAGAAACAGAAACTATCGGGAAAAGAATGGAAAAATTTGAACAGGGTATCAGGGAACTCAAGGACAACATGAACCGCACAAATATATGTGTTGTGGGTGTCCCAGAAGGAGAAGAGAAGGGAAAAGGAGGAGAAAAACTAATGGAAGAAATTATCACTGAAAATTTCCCAACTCTTATGAAAGACCTAAAATTACAGATCCAAGAAGTGCAGCGCACCCCAAAGAGATTAGACACAAATAGGCCTTCTCCAAGACACTTACTAGTTAGAATGTGAGAGGTCAAAGAGAAAGAGAGGATCTTGAAAGCAGCAAGAGAAAAACAATCCATCACATACAAGGGAAACCCAATAAGACTATGTGTAGATTTCTCAGCAGAAACCATGGAGGCTAGAAGACAGTGGGATGATATATTTAAATTACTAAAAGAGAAAAACTGCCAACCAAGACTCCTATATCCAGCAAAATTATCCTTCAAAAATGAGGGAGAAATTAAAACATTCTCAGACAAAAAGTCACTGAGAGAATTTGTGACCAAGAGACCAGCTCTGCAAGAAATACTAAAGGGAGCACTAGAGTCAGATACAAAAAGACAGAAGAGAGAGGTATGGAGAAGAGTGTAGAAAGAAGGAAAATCAGATATGATATATATAATACAAAAGGCAAAATGTTAGAGGAAAATATTATCCAAACAGTAATAACACTAAATGTCAATGGACTGAATTCCCCAATCAAAAGACATAGATTGGCAGAATGGATTAAAAAAACAGGATCCTTCTATATGCTGTCTACAGGAAATACATCTTAGACCCAAAGATAAATATAGGTTGAAAGTGAAAGGTTGGAAAAAGATATTTCATGCAAATAACAACCAGAAAAGAGCAGGAGTGGCTACACTAATATCCAACAAATTAGACTTCAAATGTAAAGCAGTTAAAAGAGACAAAGAAGGACACTATATACTAATAAAAGGAACAATTAAACAAGAAGATATAACAATCATAAATATTTACACACTGAACCAGAATGCCCCAAAATACGTGAGGAATACACTGCAAACACTGAAAAGGGAAATAGACACAAATACCATAATAGTTGGAGACTTCAATTCACCACTCTCATCAATGGACAGAACATCTAGACAGAGGATCAATAAAGAAATAGAGAATCTGAATATTACTATAAAGGAGCTAGACTTAACAGACATTTGTAGGACATTACATCCCACAACAGCAGGATACACCTTTTTCTCAAGTGCTCATGGATCATTCTCAAAGATAGACCATATGCTGGGTCACAAAGCAAGTCTTAACAAATTTAAAAAGATTGAAATCATACACAACACTTTCTCGGATCATAAAGGAATGAAGTTGGAAATCAATAATAGGCGGAGTGCCAGAAAATTCACAAATACGTGGAGGCTCAACAACACACTCCTAAACAACGACTGGGTCAAAGAAGAAATTGCTAGAGAAATCAGCAAATACCTCGAGGCGAATGAAAATGAAAACACAACATATCAAAACTTATGGGACGCAGCAAAGGCAGTGCTAAGAGGGAAATTTATTGCCCTAAATGCCTATATCAGAAAAGAAGAAAAGGCAAAAATTCAGGAATTAACTATCCATTTGGAAGAACTGGAGAAAGAACAGCAAACTAATCCCAAAGCAAGCAAAAGGAAAGAAATAACAAAGATTAGAGCAGAAATAAATGAAATTGAAAACATGAAAACAATAGAGAAAATCAATAAGGCCAGAAGTTGGTTCTATGAGAAAATCAATAAGATTGATGGGCCCTTAGCAAGATTGACAAAAAGAAGAAGAGAGAGGATGCAAATAAATAAGATCAGAAATGGAAGAGGAGACATAACTACTGACCTCATAGAAATAAAGGAGGTAATAACAAGATACTATGAACAACTTTACGCTAATAAATACAGCAATTTAGAGGAAATGGACGGGTTCCTGGAAAGACATGAACAACCAACTTTGACTCAAGAAGACACAGATGACCTCAACAAACCAATCACAAGTAAAGAAATTGAATCAGTCATTCAAAAGCTTTCTAAAAAGAAAAGTCCAGGGCCAGACGGCTTCACATCTGAATTCTATCAAACATTCCAGAAAGAATTAGTACCAACTCTCCTCAAACTCTTCAAAAAAATCGAAGCGGAGGGAAAACTACCTAATTCATTCTATGAAGCCAACATCACCCTCATACCAAAACCAGGCAAAGATATTACAAAAAAAGAAAACTAAAGGCCAATCTCTCTAATGAATATAGATGCAAAAATCCTCAATAAAATTCTAGCAGATTGTATCCAACAACACATTAAAAGAATTATACATCATGACAAAGTAGGATTCATCCCAGGTATGCAAGGATGGTTCAACATAAGAAAATCAATTAATGTAATACACCATATCAACAAATCAAAGCAGAAAAATCACATGATCATCTCAATTGATGCAGAGAAGGCATTTGACAAGATTCAACATCCTTTCCTGTTGAAAACACTTCAAAGGATAGGAATACAAGGGAACTTCCTTAAAATGATAGAGGGAATATATGAAAAACCCACAGCTAATATCATCCTCAATGGGGAAAACTTGAAAACTTTCCCCCTAAGATCAGGAACAAGACAAGGATGTCCACTATCACCACTATTATTCAACATTGTGTTGGAGGTTCTAGCCAGAGCAATTAGACAAGAAAAAGAAATACAAGGCATCAAAATAGGAAAGGAAGAAGTAAAACTATCACTGTTTGCAGACGATATGATACTATACGTCGGAAACCCGGAAAAATCCAAAACAAAACTACTAGAGCTAATGAATGAGTACAGCAAAGTAGCAGGTTACCAGATCAACATTCAAAAATCTGTAGCATTTCTATACACTAGCAATGAACAAGCTGAGGGGGAAATTAAGAAACGAATTCCATTTACAATTGCAACTAAAAGAATAAAATACCTAGGAATAAATTTAACTAAAGAGACAAAAAACCTATACAAAGAAAACTACAAAAAACTGTTAAAGAAATCACAGAAGACCTAAATAGATGGAAGGGCATACCGTGTTCATGGATTGGAAGACTAAATATAGTTAAGATGTCAATCCTACCTAAATTGATTTACAGATTCAATGCAATACCAATCAAAATCCCAACAACTTATTTTTCAGAAATAGAAAAACCAATAAGCAAATTTATCTGGAAGGGCAGGGTGCCCCAAATTGCTAAAAGTATCTTGCAGAAAAAAACGAAGCTGGAGGTCTCACGCTGCCGGACTTTAAGGCATATTATGAAGCCACAGTGGTCAAAACAGCATGGTATTGGCATAAAGATAGATATATCGACCAATGGAATCGAATAGAGTGCTCAGATATAGACCCTCTCATCTATGGACATTTGATCTTTGATAAGGCAGTCAAGCCAACTCACCTGCGACAGAACAGTCTCTTCAATAAATGGTGCCTAGAGAACTGGATATCCATATGCAAAAGAATGAAAGAAGACCCGTATCTCACACCCTATACAAAAGTTAACTCAAAATGGATCAAAGATCTAAACATTAGGTCTAAGACCATAAAACAGTTAGAGGAAAATGTAGGGAGATATCTTATGAAACTTACAATTGGAGGCGGTTTTATGGACCTTAAACCTAAAGGAAGAGCACTGAAGAAAGAAATAAATAAATGGGAGCTCCTCAAAATTAAACACTTTTGTGCACCAGAGAACTTCATCAAGAAAGTAGAAAGACAGCCTACACAATGGGAGACAATATTTGGAAACGACATATCAGATAAAGGTCTAGTATCCAGAATTTATAAAGAGATTGTTCAACTCAACAACAAAAAGACAGCCAACCCAATTACAAAATGGGAAAAAGACTTGAACAGACACCTATCAGAAGAGGAAATACGGATGGCCAAAAGGCACATGAGGAGATGCTCAATGTCCCTGGCCATTAGAGAAATGCAAATCAAAACCACAATGAGATATCATCTCACACCCACCAGAATGGCCATTATCAACAAAACAGAAAATGACAAGTGCTGGAGAGAATGCGGAGAAAGAGGCACACTTATCCACTGTTGGTGGGAATGTCAAATGGTGCAACCACTGTGGAAGGCAGTTTGGCGATTCCTCAAAAAACTGAATATAGAATTGCCATACGACCCAGCAATACCATTGCTAGGCATCTACTCAAAGAACTTAAGGGCAAAGACACAAAGGGACATTTGCACACCAATGTTTATAGCAGCATTATTTACAGTTGCAAAGAGATGGAAACAGCCAAAATGTCCATCAACAGATGAGTGGCTAAACAAACTGTGGTATATATATATGATGGAATATTATGCAGCTTTAAGACAGGATAAACTTATGAAGCATGTAATAACATGGATGGACCTAGAGAACATTATGCTGAGTGAGTCTAGCAAAAAACTAAAAGACAAATACTGTATGGTCCCACTGATGTGAACCAACATTCGAGAATAAACTTGGAATATGTCATTGGTAACAGAGACCATCAGGAGTTAGAAACAGGGTAAGATAATGGGTAATTGGAGCTGAAGGGATACAGACTGTGCAACAGGACTAGATACAAAAACTCAAAAATGGACGGCACAATACTACCTAATTGTAATGTAATTATGTTAAAACACTGAATGAAACTGTATCTGAGCTATAGTTTTTTGTTTGTTTGTTTGTTTGTTTGTTTGTTTGGGTTTTTTGGTTTTTTTTCTTTTTCCTTTTTTTTCTTTTTTATATATTTTTTCTATTTTTTATTTTTATTATTATTTTTATTTTTTTCTCTATATTATCATTCTATATCTTTTTCTGTTGTTTTGCTAGTTCTTTTCCTAAATCGATGCAAATGTACTAAGAAATGATGATCATACATCTATGTGATGATATTAAGAATTACTGATTGCATATGTAGAATGGAATGATATCTAAATGTTGTGTTAGTTAATTTTTTTTAATTAATAAAAAAAAATAGATAAAATCTATCTATGAGACATACCTAAGGCCAAATGACTAAGAAAAATAGGGTATAAAAAGGTAAGGATATATACACAAAGGGTATTAAAAGAAAAATAAAAGATATCTATGTCACAGATATTTGTCTACACAATATCCTTGCTTAACTGACTTAAAGATATTATGGGGCATGACAATATTTCCAAACAAACAAAATTTCCTTTCCCAGCTTCTCTTGCAAATAAGAGAGGCCATGTGATTAAGTTCTGACCAATGAAATACAAGTGGAAGTTACTGGGGAAAGTTTTCAAGAAAGCTCTTTTAAAAAGTACTGAGTACCTGTTTGCATTTCCCCCTTTCTCCTACTATTGGCTGGAATACAGACAGGTTGCATTAAGAATGTCCTTAAGGATCAAAGCAATTTAGCAAGGATGGTGCTTCAAGAAGATACAAGAAGCCAGGATCTCTGATGACATCTTGGAACTACTTCACCTCTTCTGGTTTGTCAGTACCTCCCAACTTTGTTAAAGGAAGAGGGAAAAAAACAGCTCTATCCTGCTTAAACTATTCATTTCCAGATGTCTGTTACTTGTACCCTAAAGCACTTCCTAACTGATGTAAGATCATAATATTAATATAGAAGTAATTAGAATCCAAAGTAAAAATATTACATAGTCAGTGAATCATTTTACTTGCTGGTTAGTATAATCCAATATGAATATGTGTGTTATAAATCTTTCTATGACAATAACACACCATCAGAATGTACAGCACTAAACCCATAGGAAATACAAGCAGAAACTGATAGGGTCTCAATGGGGAACAAGGACAAACTTCTCTGTGTCCTTGACAAATTAAGTAGATTAAAAGAAATAGGAAAGGAAATAGCGGTAATAAGGAATACAGTAGAATTAATAAGAGTGAGCTCACACATAAACATGCAAGTGTGTGGATGCATGTGTGTGTATGTTTAATTGCCTTGTAAATTCTATGGATTTTCTTTCCAAAAATCAATTATTTATTCCAAAATTTATCCAAAATTAAAATAAATATGATAAAAATATACATTTGAAAAGTCACTCACAAATAATTCTTTGGCCAAAGGAGAAACCAAAACACACATGGCAGGCATATATTGTAGGAAATAATGTGATGGGATACTATGTGTCAAAATCTTTACCACATAGCCAAAAGCATATTGAAAGGAAAATTCATTACCTTAAGCACTTCATGGCAAACATGAAAGAGTAGAAATTAATGTATTAAGCACTTAATCCAGGGGTTCCAGTTTTAAAAACAGCAAGATTAAGGCAGCAGTGGAAGGACTAAAAGCAGAAGATCAGCAAGACAGCAATTACACCTCGTAAGGCAATATTTTTTTTAATATAAAAGAAATATTTAAATTATTTATTTTTGTAATAAAAAATAGTAAACATAAAATAAGAGGAACCATTTTGAAAGATGATGTAGGGTTTTAAAAATCACTAAATTGTTTTGTCTTTTTCATCCCTGAAAGTCGTCTTTTCCACTGCTTTCTTCATCAATCTTTGGTTGCTAGCACCCTCAGAACAGTGTAGAAAGTCCTTCAACAGAAGGATTCTACTTTTGTCTAAAAGTGTGCAGTCAGTTCCTTGCCTGCTCTGCCCACTAGCTCATAGTGTCAGTCAGTCTCTTCAAGTAGACCTTGCCCTGTTGCTATTGAACAGCAGTATCAGGTGTCACTGCCATGGCAGAAGCTAAGGCCTCACCCAGTGAGTATCTGTGCTTGCAGAGTGCACACCTTAAATGATGTAAAATGGAGGAAACTTGGGACCCTCACATTCAGAATGTTAGGGTTTCCCATGAGATTTTCTTCCATACCTGAAATTGTAATGTTTGCAAAGGAGTAAGGCAGTATTTTGAGGAAATAATCAGACACATGCTCAAAAATATTTGTTCACTACTATTTCTGAGAAATCAGAAGCTGAAATCTCAATTACTATGGGGTGGTTTGATTAAATCAGTGCACATCACAAGTTAGCATAACAAAGTCACTAAAAATAACCATTGTATTTATTGATATAGAAGTCTGCAATGGGGTGCAAGGGCAGTGCAGTGGTAGAATTCTTGCTGGTCATGCGGGAGACCTGGGTTCAATTCCAGGCCCGTGCACTTCCCAAAATAAACAAACAAGCAAACAAAGAAAGAAAAAATAAGCAAAAATTAAACAAATGGTGCTGTAATAACAGGATGCTCACATGGAAAAAGAATGAAATGTATGGCAATACAGCATACAAACAACAACAACAACAATAAAAAGTCTGCAGTAGGTGTACATAAGAAAGCATAATGCAAAGCATTTGAGACTGGAAACACATTGGTACTTAATATAACTTTGCATGTTCAGATAATATGGAGAACATTTACTGTGGACCAATTTCACTGTTACAATTAAAAAAATACATCTTTAAAAGCCTGAACTGCTGAGTCATATTTCTTCCAGTGTCCTCTTTAAAGCAGAACATTGCATTCATTTTCTTCAGGGAATTATCTCTTAATCACTGTAACATGTATAACCTCTCCTATCTATTAGAGTAAGCAATTATAAGATGCAATATTGCATTTATCTCTTCTCCAGGATCCCGAGGATTTCTCTCCGCCTTTCAAGCACTTTTCTCCTTATACTGAACTATTAGTTCATGCTAATGGTTTAGAGCCCTCCCTACCACATCCAAATGCAAGGCCCAAAACAAGGACTACAGAAAGCGAACTGAGTGGAGAGTCAATGATTGTTTCTAATCAGTTTCTCTTTACCAAGAACCCTCTGCATATTTAAAATGGGGAAATTTGAACCCATTTTAAAGAAGTATTCTGGGAATTAAGTGTGGTGACATATGTCAAGTACCCAGTACAACGATTAGATGGAATTCCCTTTCCCTCTCCCATATCCTTTCCATATCCAACCTCTATAATTAAAATTTTTCCAGCCAATCAACTTTTACATAGTTTCTAAAAGAGGCACTTAAAGAGTAAACATCTGATTATAGCGACTGTGATATATTTACTTAGACAATGTGTCCAACCTCTGTGACTATTCCGAGCTTAAATTGTAACTCATTCCTTTAAGAGAAAAGTCATGGACATCTATTAACAGCTCACCCCTGAGAGAAGTAGTCTCCACAGGTGGAGCCAGCTTCTGAATCAGAAGATCAAAATCCCACTGGAGGAAGTTAATTTCCTTTGTCCTATAATACATGCTTTTTCACCATTCTCCATACTGGTGGGAAAAAAATGTTGCATTCTTCATCCAAGTAACTAAAACATCAAATCAAATTTAAACTTCAAAAACATGACCCCTGTCTACTTCCTTTGAACTTGGAATATTATTTCTATTTCCTTTCTTGGAGATTAATTCACTCTGCCTTGAGTCACCCACTGCTTTTGTGCTATTTTACCTTTTTCTGTTATTTAGCATGAGCAATGTATGATTTAATCGGGTTCTCTGCAACCAAACCATGAATTTCCCCACATCAGGCACCTTCTGCAACCCCCCTTCAGCAATGACACAGTATGCTCCTCACACATTAATTACTTAATAAATTTGTTATGATTGAATTTTTAGCCAATGGCATGTTCCAATTCAATACAACACATTTTTGAGCTTTCAGTGGATACAAAAAAAAAGAAGCAATGGAGGTGGATATATGGGAATTCTATATTTTCTGCATGTTCTTTCATTACAATTTCTCTAATGAAAAAAAAATTTTTAAGGCAGAGAAGGGCAGCTTTTCCCCTTTAGGAAGTGGGAAACAAAATGAAGAGACGAGAAAGAAAAATTGCACACATTAAAAAAATAATAACAATAATAGGAAAGAAAGAAAAAATAAAACAACCAGTAGTAATTAAGGAGGGGAAAGGAAGACAATTGACATAATGGATAAGCATTATTTCATTTAATTCTCCAACACTCTCATGTTTCAGGCATCCCAGTTTACAGAGGAGGGGAGGCTTAGGGATGTTAAAAAAATAATCCATGCTCTCTGACAGGACATACCAGAGCCAAACTTTGAATCGGGATCAGGCTGACAGTCCAGGTCACTCTTGAGGTACCCCAAGAAAATGACAAAATTTCTACTAAGAAATGCATTCTATGGGAGGTCAGGAAATACCTGGGAGTTCCAGAACTCCCAATCTTATCTACATGGGACTAATTAGAAACCTTTGGACTTTCAGGCTAGAATGAGGCAGAATAGCAATCCCTGTTGGAATGGACCCCAGTAGGCAATAAAATTAATCATAGAAGAAACAAGTTTAAATGTTTTACCAATAATTTTTATTCTAAAGTTTATGACATTTTTCCTCTAGTATTATAGGAAGACATTATATTTGTTCAAGGACCTAAATATTGTCTCTAGGGGCTCCCATTATAAATGTATGCAGTGGGAAGGGGAAGCTGTTAGATTTCGTGAGACTTTGAACATCTCTCTTCCAAACCTCTCCATCATTATGTTTGCTTTTCATGCTAGGAAAATCAACACTTGAAAAGTAAATGTCCCTCCATGCTCATGGAAAGGAAGGTTGAATGTCGTCGAGATGTCAGTTCTACCCAAATTGATCTACAGATTCAATGCATTAATGATTGAAATTCAAATAACTATTTTGAAGACTTAGAAAAGCTAGTTTTCAAATTTATTTCTTAAAAAGAAGAGTAAAATGGGACGACCAACATTTCCTGATTTAAAAGCTTACTATAAAGTCACAGTGGTCAAAACAGCATGGTACTGGCACAAAGATAGACCATAAAGTATTGGCCAAAGGAACTGAATCAAGAGTGTGGAGATTGACCACCTTCAGCAAGGCCCTCCAAATCCATTGAATTGGGACAGAATAGTCTTTTCGATAAATAGGATTGGGAGAGATGGATATCAACAGCCAAAAGAATGAAAGCCTATCATTTATACTTATACAAAAATTAACTCAAAATCGATCAAAGACCTAAATGTAAGAGCCAGTATCATAAAAATTCTAGCAGAAAATATAGGGAAACTTCATCAAGACCTAGTGATAGGAAGTAGTTTCTTGAACTTTACACCTAAAGCACAAGCAATGAAAGAAAAAAATAGATAAATGGGAACTCATTAGAATAAAAATCTTCTGTGCCTCAAAGGAGTGTGGTTAAAAAAAGTGAAGAGGCAGCCAACCCAATGATAGAATATATGTGGTAACCATATATCGGATAAAGGTTTGATATCTTGTGTAGACAAAGAAACCATACAACTCAACAACAAAAGAACAAACAACCCAATCATACAATGGGCTAAAGATACAAATAGACATTTTTCTGATGAGCAAATACAAAGGTCTAAAAAGAGTATTGAAGAGATTTTCATTTTCATTAGCTGTAAGGAAAATGCAAATCAAACTACAATTCATCTCACACCTGTAAGAATGGCTGCTAGTAAACAAACAGGAAACTGCAAATGTTGGAGAGGTTGTGGAGAAATTGAAATACTTATTCACTGCTGCTGGGAATGTGTAATGGTACAGCCACTGTGAAAGACCACAGTTTGGTGGTATTCTAGTTTGCTAGCTGCCAGAATGCAATATACCAGGAACTGGATGGCTTTTTAAAAGGGGAATTTAATAAATTGCTAGTTTACAGCTCTAAGGCTGAGAAAATGTCCCGATTAAAATAAGTCTATAGAAATGTCCAATCAAAGGCATCCAGTGAAAGATACCTTGGTTCAAGAAGGCAGATGAAGTTCAGGGTCTTTCTCTCAAGTGAGAAAGCACGTGGTGAGCACAGCCTCGGTTTCTCTCTCAGTTGGAAGGGCACATGGCAAGCACAGTGTAATCTGCTAGTTTTCTCTCCTGGCTTCCTGTTTCGTGAAGCTCCCCAGGAGGTGTTTTCCATCTTCATCTCCAAAGTGCTGGCTGATGGATGCTGCTTCGTGGTGCTGCAGCATTCTCTTTCTCCAAAATGTTTCCTCTTTTATAGGATTCCAATAAACTAATCAAGATCCACCCAAATGGGTGGAGACATGCCTCCACCTAATCCACTTTAACAACCACTCTTGATTAAATCACATCTCCAGGGAGATGATTTAATTACATTTTCAAACATACATACTAAATAGGGATGAGAAGAAACAGCTTCCTTTACAAAATGGGATTAGGATTAAAACATGGCTTTTCTAGGGTACATGCATCATTTCAAACCAGCACAGGTGGTTCCTTAGAAAATTAAATATCAATTTGCCCTACTACTCAGCAATACCAATACTAGGTACATACCCAGAAGAGTTAAAAGCAGTGACACAGACAGACATTTGTACATCGATGTTCATAGTGGCACTAATCATAATCATCAAAAGATGGAAACAATCCAAGTGCAGTCAACCAATGAGTGGGTAAACAAAATGTGGTATATACACATGATGGAATATTATGCAGCGGTAAGATGAATTGAGGTTCTGAAGGATATGAAAACATGGATGAACCTAGTGGATATAATGCTGAATGAAATCACCCACACACAAAAGGATAGATTAAGTATGATTTCATTATTAAGACTCTGGTAAAGAAAGAAAATTCCAAATCATATGACCCAGGAAAAAATCTGTACTCATATATAACAATGAATTAGATGTTGGAACTCTGCAGCTAGAGTATCCTAAAGACTCAAGCAATGGCTCCCATATGTTTCACATTTTTAACATTGACCGTTCATAATAAAGATTCTACAAAAGAGAAAAAAAGCATGCTCTCTGAAGGCAGGAATTTTTTATGTTTCTTTGCTGCTAGATCCCAATGCCTAGAACAGTGCCTTGGCCATACTAGAAAATATTTGTTGATAAATAAGTGACTTTACAAAAAAATAAAAGAGAGATATTGAGGAAAAAGAGTCAAATGAACTTCGTGATAGATCAGATATGATAAGAATAGGGATGAAGGAAAGGGGGAATTTAAGTCTAATTACCCAGCTTGAGGGGATATAGGTTAGGAAAAGAAGAGAAACAGTCTCTTTTTGAGGGGGGCAGAGGATAGTTGAGAAGAGTTGGTGCAAGGAAACAATGTAAATCTGTATACTACCCCCTAAAAGTTTCAATCTGATCTTCTAAAAGATCGAAGTATTTTGGAAATCTAAGGATGGCCTATATATAAGCAGTTTTCTTATCCCAGGCCCAGTGCCTTTTCCACCACACACACACTCACAAATTAAACTCATCATGCCACATGCTAAAAAGATTCATTTAAAAATCAAGATTTTTTAATATAATATGTTGATTAAAAACTCTTTCAGTAATATCAGAATACAGGGGTAAGGAAAATATTGTCTATATTTTAGAATTTCACCTACTCTCTGAGTCCAAAAGAAGAAAGGTTTGCTTTGTTCAGAACCTAAATTTTCTGTAGCACATAATCTAACTTAACCTGTCAGGGTAGATGATTTAAACAACCCCACCACAGGGAGCCCAGAATGGGAATGACGGCCTGTAATTCTGTATAGCTTAATAGAATGCCCAGATACATCCCAGATATGTTAAGCAGATGACCAAAAGGTATTGGCAAACACTCTTGAGGTTTGGGTGAAAAAATATGGAACTATTAAACTTTACCACCAGGAAAACCCCTGATACTGTCTCAAACATTAGGGACCACCAAATCAATAAGCTAAGCCCTTGATCTTGAGGCTTGCTCTTGTGAAGCTTATTTATGTAGCAGAGAAGCTTACCTACCTAAAGTTATGTCTAAGAGTTACTTCTAGAGGCCCTCTTTTCTTACTCTGATGTGCCCTCTCACTCTCTAAGCCTAACTCTGCAAGTGAAATCCTTACCCTCCCCTGCCTATGTGGGGCATGACATCCAGGGATGAAAGTCTCTCTGGCAATGTGAGTTATGACTTCCAGGGATGAGCTTGGTTCTGGTACTGTGGGATCAACAATGTTATCTTGACCAAAAGTGGGAAAAGATGTGTAGCAAATAAGTTATAGTGGTAAAAAAAGTCTCAGTGCTAAGAGAGTTCAAATAAAGTTGAGAAGCTACTCTAGAGGCTGCTCTTATGCAAGCTTCAGCTAGATAATACTACCTATCATGGTTTGCCAACCCTAAAGAACACTTAGCACTTTATCTGAGATTCTAGAAAGGTTCCATGCACTACAATTATTCTCCAGAAATTGCAACCTCTACATGGGTTCCTAAGCCAGATAAGTCCTGAAACCCAGAGGAACATCAATTAGTTCCATCCCTTTATCCCCTGTTATTGACAGCCTCTTTCAACATGGAAAAGTTAGAATTATCATAGCCCAAATACCCCTAGAGATTGAAGAAAGATCAAAGGAGAAGGTGGAGTTATACAGAGAAGATACAGTTTTAAAAATGAGTATGATTGCTGAATCATCATGTTGATATTTCTTTTAGTGTCTTGGAACAGCTAGAAGTAAAACCAAAAATTCTGGGATTGTAACCCATGCCAAACTCTGAAATCTGTTGTACAGATAACTGTTGTGGTATGCTTTGAAATATATTGCTTTTTTATATATGTTATTTTTCACAATTAAAAATAAAACGCTTTCAAAGCTTTCAAAAATGTACCACTTAGAAAGATCTTAAATTTCTTATGATGGAAATAAAATCCATATAAGTGTACATGAAAGGTATATCACTAATTTGAAATGAGATATACGATTGTCATGGTAAAATACCAGTATGTATGTACTTGAACAGCATGTGCTGCTACACAGAGAAGACTTGTAGAAGTAAATGCATTAACAGAGGTTTGGTAGATTATTATAAACCTAAGAGTATAAATTCAGACTTTGTATTTTTTATAATTGTGCTTGGTTTTTTGCATATTAATATCTAAAAATACATTTCATTATAGACCTTAAGACCTGAAATTTCATTTCAGTCATTTCCTTCATGAGGAAAAATCACTGTACTCTGTTCCATTTTTACATAGATTTGCTTCAATTCTAAATGATCTTGATCCCCTCCTTGTACCTTTTTTGGTTTGTATTTTAAGATAAAGGAAAAATGAATGTTTTCAAATCTATAGTCCTCATTTTTGTTTTGGATAACACTTCTCTCCTTTTTAAGAGGTGATATTTTCTTATTCAACATTTTTCTTGGTTCTTTTTCCCTTTAAATGATTGTCAGTGTCAAGGCTTAGTTTTGTTTTCATTAAGAATAGTTTACAACTGTATATTTATAGGATATACAACTGTATATTTATCTGTCTTCACCATTCCATCCTTTCACTATATAAACAGTGATTCCCATGCATACCTGCATTGCACTTTTAGAAAAAAAAACCTTCTTTAGGTTTCTTCAAGATTAATTGAACATATTGCAATTCATTTATATATACCAGTTCCCTAAAGAACATAAAATGCTAGGCATTCCCCTTCTCTGAATATATTTCTAAAAATAAAAAATACATGTCCCTAGCAGGTAACTCCAAGAAGTATGTGGCTGATATGAGACTTTTTGGGAGCAAAGTTTTCACAGTGAAGATAAAGAAGCAAGTCAGTAACCTCAGAAAAACAATCTACATCTAGAAAGAGGGAAGTGTGGGAGAAAGAAGAATACAGAAAGGCCTCAAAACAAGATCAACAAAATCCTCCTCCTTTGCAACCAAAATGTGTCAAGATAATATTTCCAATATTAATGTGTGTGTTCCTTTCCCTCATTACTTGTAGGCTAAGGGAATCCCCCTACTCGAGCCCAAAGAGATCAATACCCAGTGATTTGGAGGGAATAATGTCATTGGATGGTGGATCATTTGTAAGTCAGTGGCAGAAGACAGCATGGAAGCCAAGCCAGCTCCCAGCTGTCCTTTCTTTCAATTCTGGTAATGGCCCACAATCAACAACAGCCAGCATGTCCCCATTGATGGTCCATTAGGAGAGAGCTCATCTATGTTGATGGGATGTTGTGAAACTACCCATACTCAACTCACTATGGCCATGGGAGGGCATCTCAAAGCAGAACCAGGCTGATTCCATGGGATCTCTGATTCTGGCCACAGCAGACATTTATTTCAGCCAGGGCTTTCAGATTTTCCATCCTACAGTAAATAGATCCAGTGCGGAGACACTCTTACTAAGCCTCCTATCAACAAAACCAAAATCAATGAAAATTTCTATTTTTTGCATATGCCAGGCTGGCTAAGAAAACAGGATTAAAATCAGCCAATCAGCTGAGGCCAGCTAACTTCCTCATTGTTAAGCAGCTACCTGCACTAACCATATTAGGAAATATAATCTGCATTAACCAGTGAAAATTTTCCTCCCAACTTACTCCCTTTTTCTGTCTGTTAAAGCCTGTTGTTCTCTCTGTTCAGCAGAATTTCCTCTCTACCTCACAGTGATTAGAATCTCCCCCATTCATAATTGATTCAATAAAACTCCCTGAGGCCTAACCAAATTTTGTTCAAGATTTTTATTTCAACACCACCTAGGCAGGAAAATCCCAGTCCATGTCTCATAGTGACTAGAGATTGGAGAGTGACCAAGGTGGTGAAGGGCAGAGGTTTTCTGTTAACAGGAATCGTGAGTGAATGACCATCCTCCAAACCAAATGCTTGACTGATATGTCAGGACTGGGGAGGGCAGAGTGGCTTATATTCTGGGAACAAAGGTAGACCAAATAAATAAGAGGTGAAACTCTCCAGAAGCCACCTTTTCCCCACAGTTCCAAAGAGCTGAATGTGCCCCAAAGTCATGACAAGTAAAATTATACCTGTCAAGCAGATTATCTAAATTCATGGCACTTTGTGCTAACTTGTCTTTTGATATCTCCAAGCCTCAGTATAGTTTTATTAAAGCATGCCAGTTTGGGATCGTAAACATTTTTCTCAGGTGCAAGTATTGAATTGAAAGGTTAACCTTTCTGAAGTCAAAACAGCAGAATCAATTACTGAACCACTCTAAGGTCAAGGAAAAGCTATGGGATGGAGTTGGAAATTTGTGGTGCATACTCCCTTTCTTACCTGGAAATTCTTCTTTCAGGCTCAAGCTGGACAGCTTTTAAGGAAGGCTTATACCATTAGAAAACATAGTTCTTAATGGTTAGGTTCACATGATTTTGCATTAAACAGAGAAACAAGTTTTGTTCGTTTGTTTGTTTCGGTGAGAAGGTGAGTTTATTACAGGTGCATATGTAAAGAACTGGAGAAAAAAATGTCCAAGACTGGTTCTGAGTGGGAAAGATGGTTTGGCATTTATAGTCTCCAAAGAGACAAAGAAATAGCCACGATCCAGAAAAAAGCAGAAGAAAGAAAAAAGGAAGAAAAATATATAAAAGAAAAGTTGTTTGGCCATGTTCTGTTATCTTAAAAGTCCTTCCCTCATTCAAGCTTATTTTTTAAGTAGAAGACACATTGGTAATCAGATTACATGGTGATTTTCTTTGCATTATCTCACAGGCAGTGTAGGGAGGATTTCTGGGAACAGAGAGTAAGTTTTTTGTTGTTGTTGAGATTAGACTAACAACAAACTGTTTTAACAAGGGCTTTTTATGCTTAAAATAACTTAAGGTTGCTTGTGTGAAGTAATCATTTAGCTACTGAAGACTATATTAATCATTTTCTACCTAAAGGATTATATTATTTTTTCTATTTATCCAGCTATTAGATCCCTCTTATGTGATTTTTTAAAATTCTTAAGCAGTGGTATTTCATGAACATTTTTTATAAAGGGAAAGTGGGCAAAAGTCCCTGCTTCTGTGATTGCTTCCTGCTGAGCAAGGGTGAAGAAGTTTTTCAGTTAATCTGAAAGATCTTCTGGACATAACCCCTCAGATACAACAGTAAGACAAACATACAGCAAGTAGAATAAAAATCATGTTGATAAGGGCTAATCTTCATTTTATATAAGTTCATTAATGAATCAGAAAATGAGTCTACCATCATTTTTAACATGATTAACAATATTTTGCATATGATTTAATATTGAGAATACATTTTTTAATTTATCTGGTATATATGTGCAGTACTTAATACTAATTAATGCATAAATTTTTCCTGAGCTGGAGTAGATATTAAGCTCACTATACTATACATGCTGTCCCCTCATAGAAGCAGGCCTTAGTGTTATTTTATTTTATTAAGTTTTACTATATTACTTTGGCAATTATAGCTCCAGGAATTATGGTTTTTGTACAGTTGTTGTAGCACAGCATCACTGGTTCTCTGGAAAAAAGGACAGTGGGCTCCATGTTTCATCAGACTGTCTCCGAGTGCCCTCCAGCACTGTGTAGCAGAGATAGCCTGGAGGCAGTGTCCACTGAAGAGCTAAAGCAACTAAGTCTTCTCTGGTAGCAGAACTAAAGGTGGCCTTAGTAACACTGTGTTTTCTGTAACAGCATTTTCTCATCTATTTCTGGGACATGTTCATGTGATGTGGTTGATACCTTTATAATTTTAGAGACCACAGATATGGGTCTAGTCAATAATTTAGATGGGGAGATACCATGCACAGTAGTAACAGCTGGTTTAAATATGTAAGTACTTCAGTTAAAGCAGAAGTTTAATTTTTTCTTAATATTTTCACAAGGGTTATGTTAGTTAACAGGCAAAACAAAATTTATATATTTGTTTTGCTTTTTTTAAAAAAATGTCTTTTTGTTGAGGATGAAGTTTTGACCTGTAGCTGAATGCAAGCATTTTCTGAGAAGCATTAGAGTAAACCAAAGTAACTGACAAGGAAATCTGACTGTTTCTGGGATATATAACATTTTTTTAAATAATTAAAATTACAACTAGAATATTATATTCTTGTTTAATGTTTTGCAGATCAGTAACTAACAGAAGGTTCAAGTTTTTAAAATTTTGTAGTATGATCTAAATATTTTTTATGCAACTTGTATTAAATGAACTTAACTATTTTTAGCATTTAATTTTTTACAAGATGAAAGACAAGATTTATTTTTGCAACCGTTTGGAACAAAAAGATATTCTTTAGGGTTTGACCTTGAGAAAGCAAAATGCTAAAACTTGTTAGGTTTGAAACAATATTCAGTTCTTTACATAATTAAAGTGAAAGAAAAGACTGATTTTTTTTTAAAGTGAGAAGACTGACTTGATATTTTTAAACAACCAAGGACACGATAAAATTAACATAAAGTACAAGAAGTTATTTTGATAAAACACAGACTTTCTGCTTTTTACACTGATTATTTAGAAAAACTTTCATTAGCTCTTCTACGAAAACAGATTAATAATTCAAAGAAACTTTATTTTACAGAGAGAAAACTAAATTTTAGCTTGCAACAATATATTATTTAATACCAAGGCTTTAAAAAATTTTATAGATAGACCTATTAAATTTTTCCTAGACAAAATTTCTTTTTTTAATAAAAACACATTTTTAATATTTTATATACTAAAGTTATTAAAATGATTTTGGAAACTCTTCAAGCAAACATCTTACAACATACAATTGCTATTAAAATCAGACTTGTCAGAATAATGATAAATATTTAAAACACTTTAGTCAATGCATTTTGAAACAGTAATATAAAATTTTTTCACAAGTATTAATGGCACAATGTAGGTATTACATTGTCCCCTTTAAAAAAATGACGATGTAATTTTGTGTAAATTTTGAAATTTATGGAAGCATTTTGTCTTTGCGCTTTTGTTAAATTCTTCAGAGGCACATTAACTTTCCGCATATGCCACTGATAGAAGGGACTGAATAAGAGCAAAGCCAGGAACAAGCTTTGTGTAACCGCCATTAAATGAGAGTATTTGAAAGGGATTCTTAATGCTTTTGCCTTTTGCCACCCCATGGCTGCTCCGCTATGCCCACTCCTTTTTTTATGTACTTATAAGGCAGCCTCCTCAGCAGGTGTGTGAAATATTAGATGAATATGGGCTAAGGGATTTGCTTCTTGGTTGCTAGGAGAATGTTTTCTAATTAAATTCATTCTTCAGCAGAGTATTCCTTTATAACCTAGTTTTATTTACTGGTCAAACAAGGCTGCTACAGGGACTTTGCACTGGTCTGACAACTTGCCCTTTTGTTAAACTTTTATTTTGTGTCAGTTCCTTCTTGATGTCCTCTTAGAGATTCTAGGTTTTTGGATTCCAATACTTTTTAAGCAAAGATAGTTTTAACCTTTGGCCAGGTCTTTTTCCAATTTTCTAGTTTTAAAACACACTGGCAAGCACTTCTATATTTTATTTTTCTTGTTTAATTGTTCTCGAAGGACGGTCACTAAAGCAGAGGTGGAAATCTGTGTATCTCTTTCTAACTGTAACTTTATCTTTAGTTTGCAGATTTCTTTGTCTTTCTCAAGACAGTCTGCTATAGCTAGCCATATCATAGTAAGGGCCAGCTGACTGCAGTTGCAGTGCATCTGCTATCTTTACTAAATTTTATAATCTTTTGTTCTTATAATACATTTTTAATCAGATAACTACTTGAAGGTCAGGAGTCCCATCTTCTGGCCATTCGCCCCTTTATCCAATTTATAATGTGGCCACACAGAGTTGTAATAATGTGTCAGTAATTTCTTTTTAAATGATGCTTTTTAAATTCAGACTAGTTATTAAGAATAATTCCCAAGGAAGATGTAGCCAGCACACTTTAAGAGTTTCCTATGGCTGGGCAATACTAATAGAAACCATGAAGACAACATTAGAATAAGAGCTCCTTAAATTTAACTGTTCCCCACACAACTGCAGACTGCAATTGCACAAAATTAACAGAACTATAAATCCAGGGTTATGGATAGTGGAATTTGAATTTACCTAGTCTGCATGCATGAACCCCTGGATCAATTTAATAGCCTTTTTTATACAATAGGCTAATTGAAACAAAAGGAAGCAAACTAAGAATGACAAATAAAAGATTACACACTTACTCAGCACAAAGTTTTGATTGTAAAATCACTTTTACCTGGATGCACCTGGTTTCCTCTGTGGCAAGGTGCCTCCACCTGGAACTTCTAGCCCCGGCCCTTCAAGAAAAACTCCTGGGAATGTGCTAGGCACAGAGCTGAGGGGTCCAGGAGAGCCCCATAACTGATGAGAGACATGGGTCAGGGCTGCAATTAGAGCAGCGGGGCCCCTGGCTGACTCGCCAGATTGATACCATTAGAAAACACAGTTTTTAATAGTTAAATCCACTTGATCTCACATAAAAGAGAGAAACAAGTTTTTTGTCTTGGTGAGAAGGTGAGTTTATTACAGACACACTGGTAGGAAACTGGAGGAAAATTTTTCAAAGACCAGTTCGGAGTGTGAATGGTGGTTTGGGCTTTTATAACCCCAAAGAGCCAATGAAATGACCAGGATCCAGAGTAAAACAGGAGAGAAAAGAAAAGAAAAGCATATGTAAGAAGAAAAGTTGTTTGGCCACGTCTTGTTATCTTAGAAGTCTACCCTTCATTCAGGCTTGTTTTTTAAGAAGAAGATGATTTGTTTACCAGGCTGTGTGGTGATTTTTTTTTTTTTTTTTTTTTTTTGCATTGTCTTGCAGTTTGGGGAGGGTTTCTGGGAACAGAGCTTAAGTTTTGTTTTGTTTTTAAATTGAGATTAAACTAACAGAAAGCTATTTAAAAGGGACTTTTTATGCTTTAAAAAACTTAAAAGTGGCTTACATGAAATGATTATAATCATTTTTTTAACTATGAAGACTCTACTAATCATTTTCTTGCTAAAGATTTATATTAAGCATTTTTTCTATTTATCCAGCTATTATGCCTGTCCTACAAAGGTGATCCAAATTTTGTGTCTGACAGTCTCCAAAATGAAGGTTGACTATGACTTCCAGCTGCTGAGAGAAGAAAACCTGGAGGCCTGATGATGAAGAAATGGAAAAGTTCCCACGTTGACTCTTGAGGAAGTAGAGTGTGCAAATGAGTCAGCTCACTGCTGGTCCCAAGGGCTGTGGAAGCCGCTCACAGGGTGAGGACTTGTGGGGCAGACAGTGAGGGGTGCAACCTGACTTTATTGAAGATTGCAGGGCAGGCAGTAAAATGCTGCCTGGACCGAGAATTTAAGGACTGCAGTTCTCCTGGAGCGGGACTTCTCAAAGGAAAATCTTCCCTGGGGCTTTCAAAACTCCCAGTGCCTGGAGTGCACCCCAGAACAGTCTAATCAGAATCTTTGGGGGTGGGGACCAAGCATTAGCATTTTTTAAAGCACCCAAATTATTCCAGTGTGCATCCAGGGTTGAGGGTTAAGAAGAGCTGCCCTTGGGAGCAGTAAACATGTAAATTGTAGGGCTTTGGGATAATTTTCAGTTTCTATAGATAACACTGAGATTTGCTAGTGAAACTATTTACTAAGGCTTTTGGGGGTGTGGGTGGGGGGATGTGAATTTGAGGAATGCTGGGCTCTCTAGGGCTATACTTAGCAGAATCCAGAACTCTCAACATGGTAGAATCACTGCTTGCAATCATCTGGTCCTGCTTTGAGCCATTACTACACTGCCTTGATTTCTATCCCTTTCTAGAAAGTCTTGAAGTCAGGTTGTTTAAGCCCTCCAATGTTGTTCATTTTCAAGAATATTTTACATAGCCTGGGTTCTCTGTATTTCCATGCAAATTTTGGTATCAGCTTGCCAATTTATACCAAAAAAAAAGCTTGATTTGATTATGACTGGAATTTCATTTACTCTATAGACCAATTTAGGGAGAATTGGCATCCTAACAATTCTTGAATTTATATACATCTCCGTTTACTCATATCTTCATTAATTTCTCTAGCAATATGTTGTAGGGATATTTCACATCTTTTCTTAAATATATTTGTAAAATTTTCAATTCCTAATAATTGTAAAATGTAATTTTTTGATGTATCTTTATTAGATAAATTGTGGATTTAAAGAAAATCATGCATAAAATCCATAATTTCCATAGACCACCCCATTATTAACACCTTACATTGGTGTGATATGCTTGTTACAATTGATGAAAGCACATTTTTTATAATTGTGCTATTAACTATAGACCATGGTTTAACTTAGGGCTTACTGTTTGTGTGGTTTGGTCCTATATATATTGGTTTGTTTTAAAATTTTCTTTCTAGTAACAGATCTACAACATTTCTCCTTTTAACCACATTCAAATATATAATTCAGTACTACCATCACCACCATCCATTACCAAAACTTTCCATGGTCCCAAGTAGAAACTGTGGCCATTTTAAGCCTTAACTCCTTATTCTAAATCTTATTTTCCAATCCCTTCCACTTATTCTTAACTCTCCCTCTGGGGCTCTTTATAGATGTTGGCACATCTACTTCTGTTATGTATATCCCTTAACCATTTTTCTCTCATTCCTATCATGATTTTATCACTTGTAATGTCTTCTGAGAGTTTGCCACCTACCATTTAGCTCACAAATTCTTTTTTCTGCCATTCAAAGCATCTATTCAGTTCTATTTTCTAACGATTTATTTTTATACCCAGTATCTCCAGTTGGTATACCTTACATTTTTAGCTCGATCCTATGCTGATCTTTTTCAAAAAAAGCTACCTCCCTCAGTTGTAAATATCTAGTCCATGGGATGGCTGGAGGACAGGCTTCGAGGTGGCCCCATATACCTGCTTCCTTATAGACATGCCTTTGTATAATCCTCTTCCTTTCAGTAGGATCTGTAACTCAATTCTAACCAAAGAAACAAAGCAAAGGTAAGTATTCTAGTTTGTTAGCTGCTGGAATGCAACATAACAGAAGCAGAACAGCTTTTAAAAAGGGGAATTTAATAAGTTGCTAGTTTACAGTTTCAAGGCTGAGAAAATGTCCCAATTCAAACAAGTCTATAGAAATGTCCAATCTGAGGCATCCAGGGAAAGATACCTTGATTCAAGAAGGACAATGACATGACGTTCAGCGTTTCTCTCTCAGCTGGAAGAGCACATGGCAAACATGGTGGTATCTGCTGGCTTTCTCTCCAGGCCTCTTGTTTCATGAAGCTTCCCCAGGAGGCGTTTTCCTTCTTCATCTCCAAAAGTCACTGGCTGGTGGACTCTCTGCTTCATGGTTTTGTGGCATTCTATCATCCTTCTCTGATCTCTCAGAATTCCCAAAGGTCGCTGGCTGGTGGACTCTGTACTTCGTGGTTCTGCACTGTTCTGAAGCTTTCTCCAAAATACATCTTTTATAGGATTCCAGTAAATTAATCCAAGATCCACTCGGAATGGGTGGAGACTCATCTTCACCTAATCAGGTTTAATACCCACACTTGATTGAGTCACGGCTCTATGGAGATAATCTAATCAAAGTTTCCAACATACAATACTGAATAAGGATTAGAAGAAATGGTTGCCTTTACAAAATGGGATTAGGGTTAACACATAGCTTTTCTAGGGTGCATACATCCTTTAAAACCAGCACAGTCAGGGAATGTGCCCAGTTACATGCATGTGTCTACATGAGAATGTTCCACTCATCTTGCTAGAATCTCGCTCTATTTTTGCTGGCTTTGAAAAAACAACCTGCCATGAGTCCTACAGCCATAAGGAAATTAATTCTGCCAATTACCTGAGGAAACCTGGAAACAGATCCTTCCCCATTCAAGCCATGAATGAAACCCTAATCCTGACCAAACACCTTGATTGCAGCCTAATACAGACAAGAAGAAACCCTCAGAGGCCAGGCTGTCCATTGGCTTGTGCTGTGATTCTCCCCCCGCCAGGCTCCAGAGTCACTACTGCTGTTTTTCTGCTCTGTTGTAACCATATTCCAAGCAGTTCTCCACCTGAGTGAGATGTTCAGAAAAGGGAGCACAACAAGGAAGCTCTCTGGTCAGCCTTTCCCCTGTCCATGGAACCTGGCCCTGGTCTGCTCTGGGCTCCCATTTCCCTCTCACCTCACTCCTTCACCATCTACTGTGACCCAACCAGCCTCTGACCCACTGTCATGATTTTATCATGACTTATGTTTTATAAGCTGTGTGACATACAAAAATATCCACAAAATTTAGGTGTACACAGTTCAATGCATTTTCACAAGTGAAACACTCTTATGTAACCATTATCTTGATCAAGAAATAGAATATTACCAGTATCCCAGAAGCCTCCTTCCTGACCCATTCCAGAGCAAAGATTAGCTTTTTATTTTATATAAATGAAGTTGAATAGTATGCGTTACAAATGTATGCCTGGCTTCTCTTGTCGCTCAAAATTATGATTAGGGTGAGATTCATCCATGTTGTTGCCTTTAGTGGTAGATCTTTCGTTGTCATTAGTGTACAGTTTTCCATTGTGTGAACATGGCACAATTTATTTACCCAATTTACTATTGATAAGCATTCTGCTAGTTTCCAGTTAGAGGCAGTTACAAACATAGCTGCTATACTCATCTTTATATTTTTTGGTTAAGGTAAGTACTCATTTGTGTTGGACATTTTTCTAACAGTGAAACTGTGAGGTCAGAGTGACAAATCTTCAGTTTTAGATAATACCACCAGGCAAGTTTCCAAAGTGCTTATACCAATTTACCCTCCTACAGAAGTATATAATAGTTCTTTTTCTTCCTCATTTTTATCATAATTTGGCATTTGCCACCTTTATCATTTTAAGGACTCTAGTGGAAGTCTCATGGTTTTATGCTAGGTTCTGTGATCCATCAGTGTCCCTCTCGTTTCTATGGAGTTTCTAGGCTTAAATGCAGTTGAGGAGCTAACAGTTATGTCAGTTTTCCATCTTGTCTGCAGACATGCCTTTTAATTGCTATATTGCATTCCATTGTAAATACACACTGTTTCAGTTTGCTAAAGCTGGCAGAATGTAATATACCAGGAATGGGTTGGCTTTTACAATGGGGATTTATTAACTTATAATTTATAATTCTTAGGCTGTGAAAATGTCCCAATTAAGGCTTCAGTATCATCCTTGACACCTGGACTCTGAAGACAGACTGCCAGCATTCAGGACACCTCTGTCACATGGGAAGGCACATGGCCAGCATCTGCTGATCCTTCAGTGTAGGGTTTCATTGGCTTCCCCTATGGGTCCTCTTTTAGCTCCTCCATGGCTTTTCTCTATGAGCTCTCTGGGCTTTTTCTGTGTCCTTTATCCTCTCATAAAGGACTCCAGTGAAAGGAGTAAGACCCACTTTGAATGAGGCGGGTCATATCTCAATTGAAATAACCTAATCAAAAGGTCCCACCTACAACAGTTCTACACCCACAGGGGTGGATTAAGAGAGCACGGCCTTTTTTGGAGTACATAACAGCTACAAACCACCACACACACACACATATTCTTTATGCAAATGAAAACAAATTTATATATTATTTTGATCAATATTTATGTTTGTACGTTTCATTCATCATACTAAGTTTGGTTGTAAATCATTCATTCGCATTTCTGTATGGTATTCCATGTGACTATATGGCAATTTATTTATCCAGTCTTCTGTTGATGTGAATTTGAATAGTTTCCAGTTTGGAGATTCTTCTCAATTTCATCACCATGAATATTTAGGTTGTCTCTGCTTTGTTTCTAAATAATTGCTGCAAAGGCATCTTTTTGCATGTGTCCTTGGAGAGAGAGAGAGAGATGGAGATTGATAGATAGGTAAAGATATAGAGATATAAAGGTTTCTCTTGGGTAGCCAGAGATCAAGCAATGATCCACCTGGACCACAAGTAGAGAGAAAAGGACAAAGCCAGAAAGTTCCCTCTTAACTATCTCCTATGTGTGACATCTGTCATTTTCCCTTTCCCTACCCTCACCACACTGTGATCCAACCAGCTTCTGCCCACCCCTCACAAGTTTCTCACAGATGTTGCTTTATAAACTCTAATCACAATGTACTAGGGAAACATGCATACATTTGTTAATGGGAAGGGCAATGAATTACCCCAAGTGGCTCATACCTTTGAAACCATCACCCAGATAAAGAGATGGAAAATAGCCAGAGTTCCGTAAAGAGAATGATGCATTTAGGGTATGTAATTTTAATAGATAGGCCAATTTTTTCACACCAGAAGTGAAAAAGTATACCCATTTCTCATCATCTTTGTCATAGTTGGCATAGACTTATTCTAGTTTTTACCATGTTAGTAAGTAGAAATACTATCTTATTGTGTAGGGTTGCTTTTCCCTAATTATTATTATGGCTGTGCATCTTTTTATGTTTTCTTTCTGGTTGGAATATTCTTTGTTCATTTTGCTAGTGAGTTGTTGTCATGTCTTGACCCTTCCCTAAAGGCCTACAGCTTACCCAGTTTTCTGGACAGTTCCCTCCTGTTTACTGCCCTTTCATTATAGATCTAGTGGCATCCTCTCTGTAGCATACCATACTCTTTTGGGGGCTGGGTGGATTATACTCAAGCTTTCCCAGGAGATTTCATGGTGGCTACAGTCTTTTATGATTATCACTGAACCTGCTTCCTCTTATATCAGGTGTCATAACCTGGGATAATGATAATAAACATGGCTATCATAACCATGTTTCTTTGGCTCACAGTTATTTCCATGTATAGTCAGGTATTACACTTGGCTGCAAATGCAAGTAACTTAATTCCTATAGTTTTGTTTTCATTGTTTTGGGGGTGCATGGTCCAGGAATCGAACCCAGATCTTCCGCATGGAAGGTGAGCATTCTACCACTGAACCACCATGCACCCTAGTTCCTGTTGTTTTGTACCTGGCCTGTTACCTTTGCTTATATTAGTTTCATGCTACCATAGATCCTATGGATTTGATGCAAACCAACCTCTGTCACAGTAAAAGCATTACTGTCTAGGACTTTCTAAAGAGATAAGTTATCTCGTTTCCATCACCAGCTGTGGGATCTCATGTAAGGCATTTCACCTCCCAGAGCCAGTCTTTTCTGGAGTAAAATGAAAACTTAAAGATACGTTTCCTGCAGGCCTCCGACCAAGTTGTTTTAGAAATAAAATTGAAGGGCATATAAATGTGCTTTATGAGCCCTTTTGTGATATGGGAGCAGCTATTCTTATTCTTGGTCACCCCTCTCTAAAGTGCAAAGGATGCTGCCACTGCCTCCATTCCACATGCACCCAAGCATTGGTCTTAGGCAGGTGACTATCCTCAAGGCCGTACAAGTATTTACCAGGCACTGCTGCCAGTCAGATCATGAGGGGATGTGGCTTATTAACAAGCACAGACCACAGGATTTTCTGAGAACTGCCCTGTGAAAGCCTAGAATAAAATCACAGGTATGAAATACAAATATGCCTTTTGCCTTCTTTACCTGAAATCTGCTACTCAGTAAATGGCTGGGTTAGGATTGTAAAAACAGAACCTCAGCTGAAACAATGCATAATTATTATTTGATTTCAGAAGTGTAAATATGACCTGATTGAATACACCTGCTGATGAGTCCAAATTCCTGTATTATTGAAACTTAATCAGGGTCTGTTCTGGAAGTTAGGAAAAGCATAATTGGGCAGGGACACACTGAAGGAGGCCTGTCTGGGCAGCCACATGGATGGTAGCTGGGGGCTCCAGCCTGCTCTTAGGATAAGATCCCTGCCCTGGGCGGGAGTGTAGGGTGATGAGGATTATGCTGGCTGTGGGGTTGTAACTGCAGAGGAGAGTGCAGCACGTGGTTCCTCCCTGTCATCAAGCAGAGCTCTTGAATGAGGTGGGCTTTGCTCAGCCGAGCTCCATCCAGAAGCTTTCCTTGGGAAGCAGAGGAGGTGCCAAGCTGCAGCTGCTGCCCAGCTCTCAGGAGGTGAGCTGCAACTCAGCTGCAGGCACAGGGACAGAGGCTCAGCCCTGCCTGAGCCATGCCGGCCAACCTCACAGAGGACAACCCCAGTTCTAACGGCAGCGTGCAGATGCTGGATTACTCCCCAGTCACTTGCAGCGAAACAGTGACTTTCACCGAAGTAGTGGAAGGGGAGGATTGGGGCTCCTTCTACTACTCCTTTAAGGTAAGTTTCCTGCCTTCCACTCTGAACACTGATTTTAAATAAGGAAACAGGTAGCTTCCAAGTTAAAGGCTCATAGCCAATATTGTGTATAGGAGTAGTTTATTTTCTTTAATAAAAAAAGAGTTTAAAAATCAGCTGAAGCAATGAGTTTTTTCATAATGTGCAAGAAACTGTATCATAATTTCTTCTGAATACATGTCTTTTTTCCTTCTGCTGCTGAAATGTCTGAATCAAGAGTAATATTTATGATTGTATTCTTTTTTAATTTCCCCCCTTACCTTACACAAAAGAACTTTAAATGAATCCTATAGCAATGTTTAAAATGATCCATTTTTAATGGGGACTAGAGTTGCGAATTTTTTCTAGGAACCCTTATATTCCTAGGGACAGCTACTGAAGCAATAAGAGACATAGCCCTGAATAAGGAAAGAAGGCACAGACTTTCAGTGTTGTTCGCTGTTACTGAACATCAGTGAGAAATGGAGTCTGTGAGTGCACTCTGTGGTGTCACTGTTTGCAACAAGTTGCCTCCTAGAACAGCAACAAAAAGAGTCAGATTCTGGTGAGTTTTGTTTTCTAAGTATCTGAGCACTTCATTAAGGAAATGATCCTCAATGAGCTAACACGTTTATCTAAGATGCGACAGGGTCTTGGGGCCAGAGACAAATCCAGCATCTGAAAACAAAAGTTTCTTGTTTCTTGCATCAGCATGCTGGGACTTCAGGTAGTCCGTGTTGTTTCACACGCTGCCTCATGACATGTTCAGATATTGCCATAATCCACAATTGTTATACCAATTTGTACCAAGCTTTATACCACAAAGGAAAATAATTCAAGAACAACTGTGTTTTTATTTGTTTGCTTGCTTGTTTACTCCTCTGGGTGTTCTTGAAAGGATTTGGCTTTTACCAGAGGCAGTGGATTCACTGCAGCAGCCACCTCTCTCCTGGAGGTTGGCTTCTTTGCGAAAGCTCAGAATAAAACTTCCAGGGGGGTACTATCTGGAGAGCCTGCCTGATGCTCCTCAAAGACCCAGAGATACCGTAGCAAAGCAGAACCTGGAAAATCACTTCTATTTGGCTTGCTGGCTGGCACTTAGAAGCACTTCATTAGTTCTTGCAGGTACACACAGCCCAGCTGCAGAGCTCTGCGATGTAAAGTTGAAAAAAAAAAGAAATTGGAGTTTGTTGCCATTTACTGTGGACTGACTAATCCCCTTTATGAAATCAGCCTGCAAACCCAGAGATTCTATCTTAGCGAAGCAGGGTTTATGCACTTGGGAAGCATACCGGGCCGCTCAGCAAGGGCTGCTTTGATGTTTGTAGAATATGACAGTGAACAGAATGGAGAGAGTCTAACCATCGCGAAGAGGATAACAATAAGCGATAAGGCAGTCATTCTGAGACGCAGGCAATAATCACCCTGAACTGAAACCATAGCTGCCATTTCTTGAATACAGCACCTGCTGGGATGTTTTGAATCTGTGAACAAACAAGTGGCTGCTGCTAACTCTCCCTTAGTGTTTGCACTCTCTGTCCTAGCAGAATCCTTTCTAGGTGCTAAATAGACTCACACATTTTTATCTTTTTCTTATTGATGTGTTTGCTGTAAAACAGCTTGACCACTGGACAAAGAGAGAAGCTGCAAGAGAGAAATTATAAGTCTAGCCAGGAGCTTGGAAAGCTCTGCTTCATTTTTTTGAAAGAAACATTTGCTTGACTAAAACATAGTGATTTTTAGTTATACAACAATCAGTGGTGGAATTTGTGGGAATTTAGTGCAACTTTTTTCAATGGTCCCCTTTGAGCACAAGCATTTCAGGAATGGGGTGGGGAGGGGGGACACTGTTTGTATGAAAACAGGTGTGATGTGAGCCCTTGTCCACTATTATTCCTTTTATTCCACATACTTATCAATAAAGAAGTCACAACTGTCCCGTCACTATCTCCTAAGCATGTCCTTTCAATTCCCCTTGTCTCTACTAAAAGCAGTAAAACTAACAGAAAAAAAAAAAATAGAAACTGTAAGAATAGAAAATATTAACAGCCGAAATAAGAGCAACAGCTGTATGATGGCTTTGAGTTCTATATCCTAGAAAAACATGCTCTTAATCTTAACCCCATCCCTGTGGGTGTAAACCCACTGGCAATAGGAACTTTGATGTCCTTACTTCATCCTGTATCAGGATATCAGGATGGATCTTAATGGATCTTAACCCTATTTCTGGAGGCCTTGTAGGGAAGGTCACAGAGAGAGAAGCCCTGGGGAGCAGCCAGAAGCCAGAAGTCAACAGAACCTGGAAGAGAAAGGAGAAGACGCCATCATGTGCATTATCATGTGGGAGAAAAGCCAAGGAACCCCAAGATCGCTGGCCAGCCTGAATATACTGAGCCCAGAAGGAAGCAAGCCTTCTAGCCTCTGAAACCATGAGCCAATAAATTCTGTTGTTAAGCCAACCCGTTGCGTGGCATTGGTTTTAGTAGCTGGGAAACTAAGACAAGCAGTAACTATGCATCCGACTGTGCCATTTGCTGTGAGCTTTCTAATTGCCAGAAATATTGCTTGGCAGCTGCTGAGAACTGTCATTCAATTCTCACAATTCAATGTGCATGTTTCCATCCGGAATTGCCTTCCATCTTTGCCTGTGTTTATCTAAATTCTACCCTTTCTTTAAGGCTCAGATTGTGTTGCTTCCTCCAAGAAGCCTTCTTGACCATCTTGCCCCTGAATTCCAGGAGTGTCTCTCTTCCTTAATCCAAGTTTGTAAAACTTTCATTTAAATTTGCATCAAGTAAATGTGTTAGAGTCATTAACAAGCTCCTTGAATGACTGGAATGCCTATGTTTGTTTTATATTCTCTCCGGAACCGGATACCACACTAGGCATACTGCACAGACTTCATAAACATTTACTACATAAGTGAGGTAGGATGTTGTTTCTGTCAATGCCTGCATTTTTTTCAGAATGGGCAACAGAATGCTTGCTTTCTCAGTGACTGAGGTGGGGGAATTTTGTTAGCTACAAATCCCCATGTCAGCCTCTGCCTTGCCTGGTCTCTCAGCCGTGCTCACTGAGGGCCCTCTGTGCAAGCATGTTCAGTTCTTCCTTATCCCATTTCTAAGCCACTGTGCCCAGGTAAGTGATATATTCCAATGGGTAGGGTTTGGAATTAACTGTGCTGCCTTAGATTGGTAGACAGTACCTTGTTTAACCCTGAGAAGCCAAACACACCACGTTGCAGTTTTACCTAATCTCAACTGTCTTGCCCAATACACAAGCTGGTTTCTATTTTGGTTTCCTACTTCTTACTTGGTTTTCCTTACTCTAGTTCTCCTTTTCAGCAAATCCCCTAGGCCGGAGGAGACTAGATCCAATTAGTCTTTCCTGCCTTAGAGCTTTAGAGCCTTTTCCTCCCGCCTGTCTCTAGCCCCACCTTCTTGCTTCTGCTCCCCAGGACTTTAGCCTATTCTGCCTCCTCAGCATGTTGTACTCCTTGGATATTAGTAGTGAAATCAAGATGGGGTGAGTTCATTACGCTCTTTCTCTATCACCCATGTTGTCCTGATTCAAGGTTCTTATCTTAGGCTGTAGATTTCTTCTCAGTTTCCAATTTCTTTTCCTTTTAAGGCCCTATCCAGCTTGTCTCCTCAAGTCTTAGTCCCTATAAATCCATCAGAAGTTTTCATACCAGAAGTTTTAAAAAAGGATGGGGCTTCACTTATCTGAAAGTAAATGATGGACCTGAATATGAAGCTATCCATATGGAAGACAAAGAGGAAATGCTTAGTTAAAAAGCCCTTGATTTTGCCTTTGAATTCACTAGCAATATTTCCTGAATCTCTGACTCTTAATAATGAAAAACTTTATTCGAACTAACCGGAAGTCTGTCTGAATTAGTCAATTATCTAAATGATAAAATAATGCAAATGAGACCTAGTTTTATTACTCTCAGGTGAGGAGAGAAAGATGAACCAATACTGCTGGATACTATTAACCAATGACAATCTTTTGTTGAATCTCCTTCTATGGGTAGTTACAAATGATAGGCCATCTATTGTTTATATGAAAATAGTACTTCTAAGTGCTGAAGGTGATTGGACGCAATTTGTTTCTTTGTTTGCACTCCCTCAGGGCTTTGCTGCCTCACTGTTAATTCTCTTAAAGCACCTTAACCTCCATTAATACAACAAAAGCAAATTTCAGCTCAACCCATATCCCAATTACTTCATGCTAAGCTTTAGCAAGAGCTCAATTAAGAAACTTAAGTACACTGTGCTAGTTTTCACTACATTTATGCTGATAACTCATTTCTAAGAACTCATTCTACCTACCAAGTACCAACATTTTTACCTTCTGTGACAGTCATTTCAAATCCCCTTCTTTGCCCACATGACTGCTTCCCTGAATGGTCTTGTCACATCACACTCCCCAGAGCTTGCTTATCTCCCTTCCTACTGAAGACCCTAGGACAATGTCAATAATGTCCTTCCTGGAATCTAGGAACCCAGACTTTCCAGGTATTTCCTGCAATTTGCAACAAGGGATCCTGCATTTTCATCATATTATTTTTTGTATTCTTCTACTGAATTTAACTCAACGTGTTGAGTTTATACAGTTAAATATGGTAGCTGTTCATAAAGGAATTACAAAAGGTCTGCTTATTTCCTGCCTGTTTGTTACCCAGACTGAGCACTCCACTTTCCAATGCCCCCTCCTAGGTAAGCTCAGCAATGCAGTTTGCCCAGTTTCACTCTAGGCAACTGAGAAGGGCACCTCTGACACTGAGTAGCTGGGTGGCGCCACAAGGATACCATGTAATCCCCAAGTTATTTACCCCAGTATGTGAAAAATGAAGTGCACCTCTACTAAATTTCTCTTTGCATCACTAATACATCTGATGGTAAGAAATACAGCCAGTTAATTCAGAATAAACTCAACCCCCGCAGAGTTTTTTCCTAGCTGCAGGGTTTTCCCATCCTCTGACTCAGGGGTGGTGCTTCTGATGTGTGTATAGTAGGACGGGGAGGGCGGATCTGGTCTGGTGTGGGATCTGGGTGACTGGCCATCAGCTAAGATGAAGGTCCTGTATGGCCTTCAGACGTGGCCATACTTCTTGCTCCAGACCCATGCCTGGGTCCCCATCTGGCCTACATCAGGCCCGCACTGTTCCTGCCACCATGGCCCTTTCACATTTCCTTCAGGTCCATTGTGCTCACGTCTCATTCTTTCCCTTTTTCAATTGCAGCCAAATTTCTGTACTTTTTCATTCCCAGGAAGGACACAGAACTTGGGGCTGCAGAAGACACAGTATTGTTGTGCCTTGTCCTCTCTCTACCCGCATTGCTTTCTTAGCACTGCAAGTGCCACCTATGACCCCTGGGAAAACCCCTGGCAGCTGCTATTCCCTGGCTCCTCCTGTATGTGAACTCAGGACGCTGCTACTAGTGGGCTTCCAAACCCACAGCATGCTCTCTCTTCCCACCTTTTTGTGAAAACCATGGGAGGGGAGCCATAGTACAACAACATCTCATCAGTTTTTAGGTCTCTCATTTCTCCTCACATCCTGTACCACAATTGTACCATCTAACTCTCTGGTTCTCCAGCAGCCTTGTTTTTCTGTGGTGGGAAAACCCTGTCTTCCCAGTTCCAAACTTAGTTGTTTGTCTGAATGCTCGAAAGTCATATCCTCTGGCAAAGAAAAATGCCATTTCCCTTCAAGACATTTATGATGTCTTCCATGAGGTATTTTGGAAGCTGAATGCTGACTTGTTCTCTGCATTGGAGATTAAAGATTGCTTCCTGGACTCAATGTAGTTTTCACTACATTTATTCTGATAACTCATTTCTAAGAACTTCATTCTACCTACCAAGTACCAACATTTTCACCTTCTGTGACAGTCATTTCAAATCCCCTTCTTTGCCCAGGTGGAGGAGTATGCTATGGCCACCTGGGCTGGGGGAGGTTTCTATTGAGGAAAGTAGAAGGAGCCATGTCCATTAATTTTTTAAATGTCATCCTGTCATCCTTGACATGAATTCTTGTTGCTATAGTGGGTAAGAATGTCGTTTCGAGCCATGTACTCAAGTGGACCATAAATGTTACTTTATTTTTCTACAACTGAGTGTAGCTTCTCTTTGGAACTTTTCAGTCCACCTGATTGCAGAAATGGCAGGTTAGTCATCTCCAAGTAAACCCAGATTCTGGAGTTTTCACCACAATTTCAATGAGGCAATGAAGCTTAAAGCAAAGTCTCCAGAGTCAGACTTCAGGGTCAAACCCCAAGCCCACCAGTGTGTAGCTGGGTGATTTTAGACTATCTCCTTCTGCCTCCATTTCTTCATCCGGAAAATGAAGTTAATAATTAAATGCACTTCATAGTGTTGTAAAAAGTAAGGGATAGAAGCCTTGGTGAGCCAATAAGAACAGAGAATGATCCAGAGCAAGTACTCAGTAAATGTTAGTTTTTCTTTAGGAATTAGTTGGTTCACTTTATTTTCTCAAGGCCACTCTTCAAGAGGTGAGAATCATATCATTAATTAGAAGATTCAGAAGATTCTAAGAGAAACCACTACAAATTGAAGCATTTCATGCTAGATTTAATATGCATTAGGTCCTTAAACAATGGTGGTGAATGTAACTGTTTATATGTCTTCTAATTAGAATTTTTTTAAGGAGACTAAAGTATAGGTATTTAGGGAAGATTCCATTTCTTACTTTATCATATAAAATATAATGTTTCCTTTTATCTAGATGTTTAATGGCCTATTTTAGTTTGTTAAGACTGTTGGGAATGCAATATACCAGAAATAGCTTGGTTTTTATAAAGGAAATTTATTAAGTTACAAGTTTACAGTTCTATGGCCATGAAAATGTCCAAATTAAGGCATCCAGGAAAAGATACTTTGACTCAACAAAGGCCGATGGGTCTGGAACATGTCTGTCAAATGGGAAGTCATGTGGCTGATGTCTGCTGATCTTTTGGCTTCTGCTTTTGAATAACTTCCCCAGGGGCATTTCTCTCTGCATCTCCAAATGTCTCTGTCTGTGTCAGCTCTGAGATGTTTCCAAAACAGTTCCCTCTTAAAGGACTCTTAAATGTTGGATTAAGACCAACCTTGAATGAGTAGAGACACATCTCCATAGAAACCACCTAATCAAAAGTTCCCAGCCACAATTGGGTGGGTCATATCTCCATGAAAACAACTTAAAAAAAAGATCCCACCCTAAACCATAGGTCTGCCCCCACAAGTGTAGATTAGGATTGAAAGAACATGGCTTTTCTAGGGTACATAATAGTTTCAAACCAGCACAGTAAAGAAGGAGGATATTGTCACTTCAATAAAGAAGAGATTCACTGAAGGCTGGGGAATGTATAAATGGATTAGATGGAAGGATTTCTGGAGAGAATCAAGTAAGCCAATATAACCAAAGCTGAGGGTTTCAATGGTGGTAAAAAGAGTAGAACATCAATAAATAAGGGGAACTTTTTTCCTATAGGCAAGATAAAATCTTTGGAATATTTCCTAACAGAAATGTTAATAATTCAAAGTTATGATTCTAGGCAGATTAATCAGGTTGCAGAGCTCTCAGTGGATGGTAAGGAGAGAACACTGGGGGAAGTAAGTCAATTAGGATGATGGCACAATGTGAGATGCTGAGTGCTAAGTCAAGCAAGGATTGCCTGGGATTGGAAAGGAGGAAGCAATGGGAGATCATGTTGGATGATATGCAGGGTGTGGGGCATCTGACAGAAGCAGAGAGGGAAAATAATATGGGAATTGAAATTGATAAGCTGATTCTAAAATGTATATGGAAAGGCAAAGGAAATCAAATAGCCACAATGATTCTGTAAAAGAAGAATAAAGTTGGAGGATTCACATTATCTGATTTACAGACTTGCAGTAAAGCTACAGAGTGGTAGCTTTATTGAGGGAAAGATAGACATACAGATAAATGAAATAGAATAGTGAGCGCAGAAATAGACCCACACATACATGGTAAATTAGTTTTCTACAAGGTAAAAAGACAATTCAGTGGAAGAAAGCACAAGTGGTGCTGGAACAAGTAGATATCCATATGCATAAAATAAACTTCAATTCATTCCTCACACTCCATAAAAATTAACTCCAAATGGACCATAAATTTAATCGTAAAATCTAAAACTATGAAACATTTAGAAGAAAGCAAGAGAAAATCTTTGGGAGCTTGGATTATGAAAAGATTTCTTACATGGGACACTAAAAGCATAATCCATAAAGGTAACATTTGACAAACTGGACATTATTAAAATCAAGAACTTCTGTTCTTTGAAATATACTCTTAAGAGAAAAAAAAATACAAAACACATACTGGAAGAAAATATTTACAAATCACATATCTGTTGTAAGACTTGTATCCAAACATATTTTTGAAAGTCTCAATTAAGAAGAAAACAAAAAGCCAATTTTTAAAAAATAGTGAAAGATTTTAATGGACATGCCACCAAAGAAGATATACTATGCCAAGTGAGAATATGAAAAGATGCTCAACATCATTAGTTAAGGCAATACAAAGTAAAACCACAATTATTAGAATCGCTAAAGCAAAATTATATTGATAATACTATACACTGGCAAGGAATCATAACCATAATACACTGCTGATGGCAATGCAAAATGGTACAGACACTTTAAACCTTTTGGCATTTCCTTATAAAGTTAAACATACATTCACTATACAACACTGGAACTACACTCCTAGGTGTAACTAAGGGAAATAAAAAGCATATGTCTACACAAAAACCTGTATGTGGCTACTTATGTTGGCTTCCCACAAATTGGCAAAATCTCGAAACAACCCAAACATCCCTCAGCTGAGGAATGTATAAATAAACTGGGATACATCAATAAAATGGATTATTACTCAGCAACAGAAAGGAATAAACGACAGAAACAGATAACATGAATGAATCGCAAATGCTAAGTGAAAGGAGCCAGACTCAAAATGCTACATGCTGTATGTCTCCATTTCTATGATATTATTTTAAAGGCATAACTGCAAAGACATAAAACAAATCAGTAATACCCATGGGCTGGAGTGGGGAGAGAGAATGACTACAAATTGGGCATGGGGGAATGTTTGTGGATGGTGGAACTATTCTGTATCTTGATGACAATGATGATCATGTTTGTCAAAATTCACAGAACTATATGTTTAGAAGAATGACTTTTCCTCTGTATAAGTTATACCTTAATAAACAAGTTTTAAGTGCAATGGAGACCCTGGCACATTGGGTTTTGTTTTCAACAAAGTGTTTCAGTGGCTCAGTGGCAGAGTTCTCACCTGCCATGCCAGAGACCAGGGTTTCGATTCCCAGTGCCTGCCCATGTGAAAAAAAAAAAAAAGTTAAAACTCATAAATCCAAAGTTACAGCATATTGGAAGTGCAACCAAAGACCCAGGAGGTCCTAAAATGCAGGATATAAATTAAGAATTCATTAGTAAAGAATGAATGGATGGAGACAAAGGCCTCACTTCACTCAGGTCTCTGCTCAAATGCCACCCCATCGAGGGTCTTCATGGACCCACCCCACCAAGAACATCAACCTCCATCCCCACTCTCCGTCCCCATCATGCTGTAGTTTTCTTTTAGCCACTTATATGACATTATACGTCTGCGCATTTATTATCTGTCTCCCTCCTTGAAGCTATGCTCCATGGGTGCAGGAGACACACCTGGCTGACTGCTATGGCCCCAGTGTCAGCAACATACCCAGCAAAGATTGTGCCCTCACTATTGTGAAGGAGTGAACAACAAATCCTATTTTGGACTTGGCTAGGTGCTAGCACAAATACTGATGAAGAATCTAGCAGTAAGGGCATTTTCCAAGGATCACCTTTATTCTACTTTGTAGGGAGATGTCAACAATTAGCCATTTACCATGAGTCTTCAGGATCTAATCTTCAGTACCAATGAAGAGTAATGATGATGCTACCAACTTTTGGAAAATATTAACTAGATTGGTGAGAGGAGGCACTAGGTGAGCCTGAAGAAGGGGAAGATATGCTCATGGACAGATCCTAAATGGGTTTCTACAGCCAACAGATCTGTCTGGATCATGCAATAGCTATTCTCAACTCTCTCCTCACTTTCCCAGCTAATCACTCAATGTTCTGGTCTTCCTTGCAGCTAGCAGTGGCCTCGTGGCACAGTTTGGCCTAAGAAACTTAAGTCGAAGCCTATAAGATTTCTAATAAAGGTTTTGGCTTTTCTGACAAAAGGAGAAAGACATAGCTGGCATTTTCCCTTTCCCCCTTTCTTTTTTTGCCTTGAACTTGGATACAATGCATGGCATTGCAGCAGCCATTTTGTGACCACAAGAGATAAACCAAGGCTTGTCCCAGTGAATCTGGGAGATAATAAATCAAGATCTGCAGCCACCTGTCTTCAGATTTCCTATCATATAAGAAACATTGATTTTTATTTCTTTAAACCACTGTTACGCAGTCTTTCTTTTATTTTTGAGCTGAACACTGTCTTGGAATAAATACCATGTGAAGGATTAGGTAGATGTGAAGAATGCTGAAGCCAAGGACTTGAGAGTGGACCACAGAGAGTCAACTAAAATTTTGCTTGTCCCACGTTTGTGGGATATGAGGGCTGGCTCTGCCCATGTTTCTCATGCTGCTGTTATCTAGGTTTTGAAGAGACTGACGAGACTATTAGGAAAAAATTTATTCAGACTAAATTGCATGCTTCTAAGTAACTAAGAAAGGAAAAGTCTCCTCACCCTGTCCAAAAAAGGCCTTACGTTCCATGTAAATACAATGCCATTATTTATACCATTTTATGAAGAAACACTAAAAATATTTTTTAAAGCTTTAGTTCAACTCCCTCCCAAAACATTGACATTTTTTTAAATGATGGTCTAATAAGAGGATTTTTCATCCTCTTCCAAAGCCTGAGAAGTCATATTCTTTCCTGACAGTTTAAACAACTTAGAAAAGGGTGAGTTAAGAAACAGGGGCCTAAGCAATCCACACCCCTGCTCTGGCCCCGGGAAACCCGGATATGATGAAGGTAAATAGCCATCTTCCACCTCCACTGGAAGGCAGTTTGGAAAAATCAGGAGATTTATTTTCAAATCTCATGCATAACAAGCAAAAACTTGCAGACCCGTCTTGCTCAAAACTCCAGAAAATAAAGGTTTTCAGTAACTGGAAAATTGCTGAATCAAGAAAATACACCTTTAAAAAGCACAGGAGGAGCTCCTTGTGCCCTTGCTGACCCTTCCCCCGCCTCTGCAGTGCACTGTGCAGCCAGCCTGCGTTCCCGCTGTGGGTCCTGGCCCTGTTCTGGAAGGAGTAGGGTAACCCCTGTGCACATGCTGCAGTGCCTGTTCATAGGTGACAGTCTATCCAGACGGAACCAAGAAACCCATCCCTGGGTCAGTCCCCCCAGGACTGGACCTGCAAGCAGAAACAGCTAAAGCAGTTAAGAAACAATTAGATCAAAGCCACCTGGAGCAAAGAATTACTTGCCTTAAGAAATACAAAAGAACACACAGGAATGGGGGAATGTCTACAGTGCGTCATGGACTATAGAGCAGGACATTTGAGTTCCTGTAAACTGGGAAATTCCTATGACCATAAGCAAGTACAAGCCAAGGATAAGGCACAGGCTCAGAAAAGACAAAAAGGACCCTGAACTCACTTCTGCCTTGAGCTGAACTTCCCACCCAATGCAGAATCAATTTTAAAAGACTGTGAAAAGTGGTTTTTGGCTTGTTTTTGTTTGTCTGTTTGCATTGGTTTGTTTGTTTTGGTTAGCTCCTGGCAATTGAGGAAACATCTGTATAATCACTAGCTGGATGTAAACTTAACTTAAATCCCAGACTTAATACTTTAAAATATTAAAATGCAGTATACAACAGAAGTTATTACAAGACAAAGAAACAGGAAATGATGCCCCATCTAAAGAAACAAAACAAAAATCCAGAAACCATTAAAGAAGAAAAATATGATCCTCAATATGCTTGAGAAGATACAGAAAAACACAGAGAAAGAAGTAAAGGATATCAGGAAATCAATGAACAACATGAGAATCTTAAAAAAGAAAAAATTTTAAAGGAATCAGAAAGAAATAGTGATGTTGAAGACCACAACAACTGAAATGAAAATTTCCCTAAAGGATTTAAACAGCAGACTGGAGCTGACATAAGAAACATCCAGTGGAAAAAAACAAGGCAATTGAAATTATTCAGATTGAGGAACAGAAAGAAAAAAGAATGAAGAAAAACACAAAGAGAGCCTAAGAAACCTATGAGACACCATCAAGCATACCAATATACATGTTATGGGAGTCCCAGAAAGCAAAGAAAGAGAGAAAGGGGCACTATTCAATGAAATAATAACAAAAAATCACGCAAATTTAACAAAAGATATAATATACACATTCAGGAACCCCAGTGAACCTCAAACAGGCTAAAATTGAAGAGAGCTATGCCCAGCCACGTACTAGTCAAAATGTTGACTGCCAAGGCTAAAGAGAGAATTCTGAAATCTGCCAGAGAAAAGTAACATGCCATATACAAGGGCGTACCAGCACAGTTAATTAAATCTGTCTCCTCGAGCTGAAAACATTTAGGATTTCTATGTGATTTAGTGGAGGGTGGACATAGGAGGTGGCATGAGGTAACACAAGGGTAGTGTGGTTGAAGGTATGGTTGGGGGGAGGGATTGGTTGAGCATGCTCAGTGAGAGGTCATGCTAGCTCATAAATTGCATGTTTTCAAATGGTGGTCTTGACATGATGAGGGGCATGTTTTTAGTATTATTATTATTACCTATAGATAAATATAGGTCAAAGTTGTATCCATTTGCTCATGCTCCAGTGTCCAAATCTAGTTGGGACTGGTCTTGACTAGTTTCTATATGGGAAGAAGGATTTAGGAACTAGGCTTTTGATGAAGCATGACACTTATTAATAAACATGACTAGGTAGACATCAAGCAAACAAGGGAGAGGTTAGAAAATGGGCTTGCTTGCATCTGGTTTCACCACCATTTCCATTGCCCCTTGATGGAAAAGCCAGTGAACCCCAAAGATTGCCGGCCAGCCAGAAGATACTCATCCCAGGAAGAAGCAAGCCTTCTAGCCTCGAAATCCTGCACCAATAAATTCCCACTGTTAAGAGAATTCATTGTATGGTATTTGTTTTAGTAGCTGGGAAACTAATACAAGGACTATTCCAATTTCTTGAATAAGCTTAAAGGAACAGGGAAGTGGTTTCGCCTTAATGTTTCTTCCAGCTCCAAAGTCCCTATGTCTTTCTCCTTTGCTGGGCTGGAGCAGTGCTTCTCCTAGGCCTCCACTGTTCCAGGTCTGAGTCTGACAAAAGATCTCCCCAACACACTAGAAATTCCATTTGCATACAAATACTGAAGCAAAGTGTTTGCTCAAGGAACATTATTCACAACTCAAAAATTAATTAAAAATGAAAGGGAAGATTATTAGTGCTCAATGCAAGTATCCCATCTTACAATGGTATATTCTACAGCAGTAGACTATAATCCTCTGAAACACATAGCAAACCATGCAAACACAAAATATTCTTTTGACTAAAAATAATTTCAATTCCATTTCCAATGCAGGTAGTTTCATTTAAGGATTTTTGGCTTAGGCGAGTATCCAAAGGCAAAGTGTATTCAAGAATACAGACACTAGTAACCCAAAATAAAATATAGAATAATTTATTGGATGCTTACTCTGCTGAGCACTTAGCCTTTTCCTTTTCCCACCAATTATTTTATTTATTCTTTCATTAGTTAAGCTAGGATATGCTCTGGTAAAATATAACTGACATTCTCAGAGAGTTAAAACCATCACGTTTATTTTTTTTTGCCACCTATTCGTGACAGGTTAAGACGGGAATTCTTCTCCCAGGCTGATTGGAAGCTCACCTCAGGACAGACTTCCATAATTCCAGAGTCAGAATAAAAAGAGCAGAGTGAATCCTGCATTGGTCCTTATAGTTTCTGCCCAGAACTGACACATCCTTTCTGGTCACAATCCATTGACTAAAGTAAGGTCCTAGCCTAGTCTCATATCAATGGGGCAGAGAGATATAATACTTCCTCTGGGAGAAGCAGGGAATATTTTGTTAAAGATTGACTTTGCCCCCTTTCCCAATAGATAAGCTGAAGTCCTAATCCCCAGTACCTCAAAATGTGATCTTATTAGGAAATAGGGTTTTTGCACATGCAATTAGTAAAGATGAGGCCCTACTGAGATATATGACCGGTGACCCACTCAGAAGAGGAGGAGAGACAGAGACCCATGGAGAGATGACAGTCACATGAAGATGGAGGCACGTACTGGAGGTATCCTGCCACAAATGAAGGAATGCCAAGGATTGCCAGGAACTGCCAAAAGCTAGGAAGAGGCAAGAAAGAATCTTCCCCTAGAGATTTCAGAGGGAACATGGCCCTGCCAATAACTTGATTTGGGGCTTCCAGTACTTAGAACTGTGAATCAAGACAATAAATTTCTGTTTTCCTTAAACCACCCAGCTTGTGGTATACTTTGTTATGACAGCCCTAGGACACCAATGCAATTGGTGAAGAATAACTGTCTCTAGCAACTCCTAAATCATTGAGGCAGACGTTATTATCCTTGATTTATAGAGAAGAAGAGAGATTCAAAGATAAGTTCGCACAGTAATTAATAGTTCCAAAAGCTGAACCTAGATCTGGTTCCAAAGCCCATGCTCATTCCACTGCAGAAGTTTCATTCTGTGAGCTGTGATAAAATAAAAACTGTTCATGCAGTTTGGGATCTCATAGCATTATTGAGTGATTTATGACCAAAAGGGGGGTCACTGTTAAGTCAATAAAGTTTGTCAGAATAATAACTCAATTTAGATAAACACAAATTTATAGTTTTCAACATCATAAAGATATAGTAGATATAATGGGGCTAACTTATTTGATCAGTAAAGCTGTGTAAATTTAGGAAAAACATATCCAAGTAGAATAAAATTGTATGCTTGTATTATACTTAATACTGATAACTCAGAAGGCAAAGATATTTTCATTTACCTAACAATATTAAACTGGCCCTATTTGTCAAAAGTTTATCTGAATTATGTGAACTTGAATTTTTAAAACATTTAGGTTTGGTTCTAGGAATAATTTTTTCCATTGGAAATAGTAGAAGTTTGGTTTCTTTAATTTCTAGGACTTTATGAGTATATTAGCTAGGGGTTCTCTAGAGAAACAGAATCAGCAGGAGATACCCATAAATATAAAATTTATAAAAGTCTCACATAACTGTGGGGATGTAGAGTTCAATGTCTGTAAGGCAGGCTGAAAGCTGGCAGCTCCAAAGAAGGTCGTCAACAAACTCTCAGGAGAGCCTTGCTGGCTGAAGCAGGAAGCATGACTGTCTCTTCCGAATCCTCCTTAAAAGCCTTCCGGTGATTAGATTAAGCATCACTCTTTGCAGAAGACACTCCCCTTAGCTGATTACAAATACAGTCAGTTGTGGATGCAGCCAACTTGGTCATGATTTAAGTCCACAAAATGTCCTCATAGCAACAGACAAACCAGTACTTGCCCGACCAGACAACCAGGCACCACCACCCAGCCAAGTTGACACGTGAATCTGGCCATGACAATGTGTATGAATTTATAGATAAGCACTTACTTATCCTTAAGTCAATTTGAACAGAGCCCTTCTAAGGAGTTTTGTAAGTTAATTTGGTCTTACATCTGGAGGTAAGAAAATATCGTATATCAAATATAAAGACAGACAGAAATAGAAAGCTTATAGCTTTAATTTAATATTTTTCAGCCATGAGTCAAACATAAAATCACAGAAAACATAGAAATACAAAACTCACAAGTTTATATAAGCTATTTTAGAATTTTGCAATTTCTTAGTAGACTCTGTGTACTAATTAAAATAGACAGTCCATTTGGCCTGTTTAATACAGGAGGCCTTTTTCTCAAGTGCACATCTGAGATAAGTAAGTTTGTCTAAATGGGACATTACCCGTAATGGTCATTACAATTTTAGATTGTCTTTGGTGAGATTTTACTATTTTGTTAGATAGGCATAGTTTCTGACCCCAAAGTTATTGAACAAGCAATGGTGCTAGAAGGTGGAGAATCAAAGCTTTTAGAGTTTGAAGATTCCATTTTTACCATTTCAGTCTATGCATGGACAAAGAAACCAGCAGGAAAAAAAATAAACCTGAACTTCACCAAAAGTAGGGACTTGAGCTCAAAATTTGAGCTCATCGATAGGATTAACCTGCTAATCTATGGACTGAAAGTTAGAGAAATTAGAGAGCTTAACACAAAGAGAGAAGAGCTCAGACCCAAGGAACACTTGCCCATGACTCTGGGAGATGGCAAGGAGCACAGAGAATGGAAAGGGTTCCAGAGGTGCCTACATCTGTCTTCCTTGTCTCCAGAGCCATCAGCAGTCACCTTCAGATCCCATTCCTATTGCCAAAATTGATAAAAGAAAAACTTTTCATTCAATTTAGGATCTCACTGCTTTACTGAGTTATTCATGTATTGGGCGGCGTCCCATTCAGACAGTAGAAGGGAGCTCCACCCACAAGTGGAAAGAGGTCACTCAGGGTGAAGATAGAAGCAAGTAAGGGAATGTTGATTGGCTGATGTTAAATTTCCATTTTACATGGGGGAGGCGGTGCTTACAAAGTGGGGGGCAGATATACATTGATTAATATGGTATCCTTGCTTGTCCTATAAGCTATCTCTTCTGGACCAAAACTAGTTATATCACCAGGTGTTGTTTATCAACAACCCTGTAGGGTGTGTTCCATCCCTCCCAGCAACAGCCAATGCAGGCAGCCTAGTTGAGTCTTAGCATAGTTAAGTCTCTGCAAGTAAAGAAACATGTATACCAGCATTTCCAAATTTCTTTGGCCACAGACATTATTGTTTTTGTTTGCAAGCTGCCAGAATGCAATATACCAGAAATGGAACAGCTTTTAAAAGGGAAATTAAGTTGGAAGTTTACAGTTCAAAGGCCATAGAAATGTTCAAACTAAGTCATCCAGAGAGAGATCCCTTAATTCTAAAGAAAGTCTGATGAAGTTAGGGTTTTCACTCTCAGCTGGAAAGGCACATGAGTATCTGCTAGCTTTCTCTACCAGCTTCTTCAAACGGCTACCCCGAGGGCATTTTCTTCCTGTATCTCCAAAGGTTTCTGCCTGCGTGGGCTCTCAAGCTTTTTCCAAAATGGTTACCTCTTAAAGGGCTCCAGTAAGCATACCCACCTTGAATGGGTGGAGACATATCTCCATGGAAACCATCTAATCAAAATTTACCACCCACAATTGGGTGGGTCACATCTCCATGGAAACAGCCTAATCAAGAGGTCCCACCCAGTAATAGGTCTGCTCCCACAAGGATGAATGAAAAGAATATGGCTTTTCTCAGGTACATAACAGCTTCAAACCAGCACACCCAGAGAGGTCATGTGACCTTCCCAAGGTCATGTAGCCTATAAACAGGAGAGTCAGGGCAAAAACCATAGTCTCTACGTGTCCAGGTCAGAGCTCCTGGTGACTTGTTAAAAAGATCATGCAAATATGAGGGTATTCTATATATTTGAATGCACTTTTCAAATTTAAGGTAGCAGTAATTCTCAAATGCTAGGCGTTACTGAAATATACAAAAGATTTGAATAAATGGAAAGTCATATGTTATTCCAGAATGGAAAGATTAAATTTGGTGAAGGTGTCAATTCTGCCTTAATTAACTTGTAATGCTTAAAATAATTTTAATCAAATTTTCAATGTGAGTTTTGTAGTTTGATGAAATAATTATTCAAAACCTCATTGAGAGAATAAGCAGCTAAGAAATGCTAAGAGATTTGAGCATAAATGATAATGGGGAAGAGGAATTTTTTTCCTACTGGCTATTAAAACATATTAAGCTGCATTAAGCAAAACATTATAGAATGAGCACAAAAATTGACAGACAAATCAATAGGAACAGTTTACCCTGAAAACAAAACCCAGTGAATGTATGAATTCAATACTGCAAAGAAACTACCAAAAATAATGAAGGAAAAAATGGATATATCAACAATAAAGTAATGAGTAGGTAAGTGAAGATTCTTACTTCACATTAATGTTACAAGATAAATTTCAGTTGGATTTTAGAGATAAGATTTTAGAAAAATACATAATTAGTAGACTGATTTGGAGATGAGCTAGGATACTCTAAGCCTAAAAATAAAAATTGAAAGAGAAAAGGAAAATTAATTACAAATAGTGTAAATAAAATATATGTAATATATAAAATTAAAGGTAATGATATTACATATAATAATAATAATAACATAAACATAACATGCTTAAAGCCCTTAATATATAAAGGGCTTCTGGAATGAAAAAAGTCATTTCTAATAGCAAAACGAACAAAGGATATAAACAGAATTTTACATTAAAATTCAGTTAAGGGCAGTGCGACGGTGGCTCAGTGGCAGACTTCTCCAAGCCTTTGAACCTGGGTCAGAAACCCAGGTTCAGTTCCCAGTGCCTGCCCATGCAAAAAAAAAGCACACATTAAGTTAAAAGAAGTTATGAAAAAATATTGTTTGCTGGTGGTCTGAATAGTGCAAACTTAACAATGAAACATATTAGACTTGTTAAATTGACAAAGAATACTGAAAAATAATACATAAAGCATGTGAGAGTTCTATAAAACTGACCCAACTTTTTTGGAAAGCAATTTGGTATTATCGAATAACCTTAAACACTATACATACTCTTTCACTTCACAATTTTACTTCTAGGGTTGTGTGCTAAATATCTATAGAAATCTTCAATGAAACGAATGTGGGCTTGTGTGTTAGTTTGCTTGCCCCATCAAATACCTAATAATAGAATAGTAAAATTTATATAACCAAAAGGATGGCATATTTAAAAATATTATGCAATCCTTGTTTCTTGTACAGTGATAAAAGTTTTAAAAAGCACAATAAATTGAATATATATAATCTACTCCAAGTTCTATATTCTCAAATATTTTATAGGTATATATATATATCCCAAATATAGAGAGGATAGTATGCCAAGATGGAAAAATGAGAAATTCTCTCTGAAAATTGTGTTTGCAGGTGATTTTTGTGTTGCTCTTTGCACCTTTCTATATTTTACTAAATTTGCTACAGTAAGCATATCGTGCTTTTATTATCAGAAATAACAAAAATGACCCTGTTATACAGGCTGCACAGCCTTTCAAATATATTTTGCAAATTGTATTTCCATGGGAACAAATGGAAAGGATCAATTTCCTCAAAAGAAAAACTGTAAGGGAGGTTTCAGGAGGCATCTGAAAGCCCACACAGTGTTAGCAAACTTTACCACAAGGGGTGAATTCCAGCTACAGCACCTGACACCTGGAGGCTCTGGATGGGGTCTGGAGAGCCGCCAGGTTTTCCCTGGGTGCCAGCTGTGTAGGTGGGAAAGGGATGTGATCTTTCAATAATTGAGGTTACATGCTTTCAAAGCCAGTCCAGAATTCAGGGATTTAGACGGTGCGGTGGGCTGAGCACACTCAATTTTCCCGTTTCATTTCTTCTTCTCTTCCTCGTATTGCTCCCCTTCTACCACTCTTTTCTCCCACCCCAATCCCCAGGGGAGGTCTTGGTTGTGATTTCTGCATTATTCATGCGGCCTGTGGATGATGTACTCTTTATAAATCCCTTTTTCCCAGTCTTCTACCACTTTTCTGTTATCATTGGAATGGGCCAAACCACAGCATTTTCTTGGACTTTCATTTCAGATGAAGAATAATAGGAGGATGGACTAGTCAGAGGCAGGTATCAAGCTAGAGGACCCACTTGGCCAAGGAGACTGGCCCCTGCTGGGGTCACCATGGCTTTTGAGCATTGGCCAAGGTGATAGGGCAAACTCCATCAAAATCCAGAAGACTGTGGTCAGGTTAGATAGGTATGTGCATCGGACACCTTGGACAGATACTACCTGACTTAGCTACACAGAAGATAAAGCTTCGAAGAGGAGCAGTTTTGGATGATCTTCCTTGATCCATCCTGAGCCTTATCTGTGCCCCTCTTCTCTACCTGTTCTCATCTCACAGGAATTTTACCACATACCTGGCCCTGAACAACTGCTTCCAGCCCTTCCATTTTCTCACTCCTTCTGGTTTCCTTTACCTGCTTGGTTGTGAGGCTCTTACAAGGTTCTTGGTTCTGTTAACTCCTCCAATTTTACCATCCCTCATCATCTCTGGCCTGGCCCTGTCTCCTGGAGGACCACACACAGCTCCAAAGCACAATTGCTGAGGCCCTGGGCCCACTGAGCCATGGCACCTAGTGCCCTTTGGACGGCTGTCAGAACCAGGCAAGCTGGACCCTACAGGCTGAAGGTGTCAGTGACTGCAGTTGAGATGGGCCCTCAGCGCAGACGGTTTCTTGGACAACTTCTCTTTCTTTATTAACACCTCCAGCAGAGGCCAGGAGTAGGCATAAAAAAGAACAGCATACAAATTTCTGCATTCTTTTTATTTAATTTATGTGCCTCATCAGGAAGAATACTTTCTTAGTATTTTCATTACATAGTAATTACTTTGGTTTCTACTGCACTGTAGAGATTTGGGCCTAATTTACCCAAATGTTAGTTTTCTATATTTCAAGAGTCTAGAGCTTAAATAGCAATTTAAATGTTAAGCTTGGTTCATGGTACATAGCAGATGCTTCATTTGTTTGTTCAACAAATATTAATTACCACCTTGACTCGAAGCCTGCTGGGTTTTCAGATGATTTCTAACATCCGTGACTAGTGTATACTTTGAGCATTCAGATGGAATCCTCAAGTTAAATTGCTTGAAAGTTTGCAATGCAGCCTACTTGAGGTTAATCTCAGGTCCTCCTGTGATCCAAAAAACAATCACAAGAAGGAACTCACATTAAAATGAATGTGGAACATTGATGGTTTTGTTTCTGGTGGAATCGAGCATTTACTAGTAACCTGAAAGCTGAATCAGACTGTCATACAAATGAAGTCCCAGGAGCCTAGCACTGAGCGAAAGGCAAATCATTAGGCAGTTGGAAATTAACTTTGTTAGTAAAACATGAAATAAGGCACATGGCCCTGATGATAAAACACTCCAGACCAATAACTAATCCTCTGTGCTCAGAATAGAAATAGTGGGTGCAGTTACTCAATCTATCCTGGAGGCTAAACTAAATTATAAATTGTAGGTAGTGATCTACTGTCTATTCAATCACTCTCTTGTTTTAGTCCCAGTTTGAAGGAGACAGTGTCCCCATGTTCTATTCTATCATTCTCAATGACGGTGTTGAGAGGGAAGGCACGGGCAGTTCAGACAGTGAAGACAGTTGGGGAAGAATCCAGATGAACACAGTTCTTTTCTCTTGGTGGCAAGTTCTAGGTTAGAACAATGATCCAGAGTAGGGACTTGTCCCATTTTTCAGATTGTGGGTTTTCAGGCCCCAGTTCCAGGTTGTCATCATAGAACTCTCTCTACTCTATGCCCACACCTAATGTTCCTGCATGACCCCGCCGTGTCCCCATCAGCCTGTTGTTTTCTCTCCTTGCTGTCCCTCATGCTGTTGCCAGGCACCCTACTTCTTTGCTTGGCTACTTCTACTTATTTTCCCAGACTCAGTTCAGATGTCAGTTTCTCCAGGATACATCTCTTGACCAGCCATGACCAGCACCACCCTCTCCAAGTTCAAATACATGGCCCTTGTTTGAGATTCTCCAAGCACCTCTATAATAGTAGGTTGACAAGGAAAATGTTTGTTTACGTATCTGCTTTCACCATCAACTTATGAGCTCCTTGTGTTAGCATTCTTTTTTTCCCCGAAAGATGCTGAACTTTGCTACTAGATTTTCAATAAATGTTTCCTGAACTTGATTATACAGAAAACAAACCATTATAACATGTTATAACTCCATGATTTCCCAATTTCCCACTTCAGACCACACTGAAATGTACACTCCCAGGCTCACTCTTTAGGGTAACTGCCTTCCCCTCTGATATACCACAGGAGAAGTCAGAATGATTTTCACTCCACAACTACCTGGGGCAGTTTTGGGTCACATCAACACGCTCGACAATTCGGGAGGCATTGCAGAGGGTGCAACTACATCCCTGTTCTCAACCCTGGTTAAAGTGATATGAAAGCTTTACATATAACTCGGATTAACTTCCACATTTATATGGAGCTCTGTATAATTGTACTAATTAGTAATATGTCTCAGAATGCTTATTATCTACGTATTCATAACTTGGTATTACAAATAAAATCTATCTTAAGTAATCCAAGAAAGAATCCCCACAGAGTTAGGTAAAGGAGTCAGAAAAGGTGGATGCAAAAAGGGGAACTAAAGACGATAGCTCAGCTGCATTTGCAAGGGCAACTCACAGCTGGGGTACCGGGAGGGTGGTATAAATGCAGATTTTAAAAAAGGGACATCAACAGAAGGAAGTGGTTATGGGGAAGAATTAAAGTCAGGCACTTCTGAGCAAGCCTAGCCCCACCCATGTGCTCTTGCTTGGATTTTACTGGTTATAACCCACTGGCAGGCCTTATGACATAACAGAGGGGGCAGCAGGTGATGAGAAGTTGGGAGGAACTCCAGAAAGAGAGATTCCCACTTATTCAGAAGCAGTTACTGCCCAGGGGTCTTCAGATCCTTAAAATCCATCTTGTTCTCCAAGTATAATTAAGCAATTTTAAGAATCTAAAGCTTTGTGGGTCTGGTCTTACTTGTCTCCCTTGAAATGATGTACTCATTTTTGCCTATATCTTGGTGTCACACAGAGACTCGTCTTCAATGGGGTTAGAGATTTCAGATCTTTGCTTTTGATACTCCCAACCCACTTAAGCAAATCAATGAGGCTTTGGGCAGGCCATCTGAGTGCCATGAATGACAGATGATGAATAAGTCTCAATAATAGAACAGTGGAGTGACATTGCCTATTTGCTGAGCACTGAGGCTGACTCCCTGAGACTTCATTTTCTCACTGGGAAATTAAAAGATACTCCTTCCTGTGTCTGAAATATTCATCTTCAACATCACAGAAATAACAATAATCATAAAATGAACCATGAAACTATGAGAGGTACAGAAAGCTCTGTGATCTCTGGGATGGATGATGTAGCTGCATCTTGTCTGACAATTATGACTACAATTGTGCTGCAGCCAAATATTGCTCCAGTGTCCATCCCTCAAGCATGTATTAAGCATTGACCTTCTGCTCAGTTGGGGGAGAGATAGTCATGAATCCCACATAGCCTCGGACACCCAGCATCAGCTAATTTTTGGATCAGAAGGAAAATGAAGATCTATTTGCTTGCCACTTGAAAATTGAAAGTAAATGATACAGTTTAACTATCTTTGGCCCAAAAACAGAAAGGGAAACAACTACAATAAGCAGGAAATGAAATCTTCAGTCAAGCATGCCTATGTTCAAATGCTAGCTACGTAACTTATGAACCAGATAACCCAGACACGTACTTTACTTAACCTTTCCAAGTCTCCTTTCCTTAGCTATAAAATTGAGGACATGGGGGGTACAAGCGTAGTTAGTGGTAGAATCCTCGCCTGCCATGCAGGAGACCTGGGTCAATTCCCAGCCCACGTATTTCCCCAAAACGAAACAAACAAGCAAATAAACAAGAATTCAACAAATGGTGCTGCAATAATGGGATACTCACATGGAAAAAGAACAAAATGTGATCCCTGCCATAAGGCATGCATGTGTGCACGCACACACACACACAAATGAGGACATGGCATCATTGATCAGGTTGTGTTGACCAAGCAAGCAACATGGAAAGCTTCTCAAATGATGCTTGTCACCTCACAAGCAGTCAACAACACATATTTACTGAGAGCCTACTATCTATTACAAACTAAGTAATCCAGATACTGGACTGATGGGATTCACTTAAATAATGTTAGTTCCTGTTTGCGCTATAATTGTTAAAGATTAGGGTTTCTTGTCTTCCAGTTTCCAGGACTCCATTGTGAAAGAGAATCATCATTCCTCAGATTTGGATAAATTATGTCATCCATGCCAAACAAGCCTACAATATCCAGATTCAACCAGAATAATTAAATGCTCTGTGTTTCCTAAGATCATTCCTATTTCAAATAATGTGCCCTGTGATCCTCATAAGTACCCTTGCACTTGTCATTTCCATATATCCAGCCACAGGTATTTATTAAGCACCTTCTATGGTGCAGACACAAAGCCAGCTCTAGAGATAGAGTGCTGGCTGGACAAAAGCCTGCCCTCATGAGCTTCCTTTGGCTCTGGAAACAAGACCCTTGGAGGCAAATCCCAGGTATCAGCCCTGTAACCAGCACCAGCATCATCAAGGGAACCCTGATATACATCTCTTGAAATCCCAGCTGGTAATTCTCTGAGTCTTCAGAGAGCTGACATCACTGCATGGGCCTGATTAACATAAGGTTGAAAGTCAGTCAATCAGGAGACCACAACTATGAAAATACTCTAGTCTTTAGTTATTGAAAAATTCCACCTTCACCTATTATTGCTTCTCAGTATTTGAGCACATGGCAAGGAGGCATTTTATCTCCAACTATATTCTGCAATAGTGTGAGGATGGTATTGGGGGTTACCAGCAGTACTGGAAGAGATAGGGGGCAGTTGGAGCACCTATGAGGCTCAGGTGAGGCCCCAGTAACCTGGTACTGAAAGTTAGGATGAAGAAGGTGAATTCAAGCATTATTTGGAAATGGTACTGAGCTATTTATAAATCACTCCCCAACCTATGTGTAAGTCTATGAAAATAAAGCGAGAGATAAACCAATTTGCGTTGCATGTCTACTGTGCTTCAGGCACGGAGCTAACAATCTCCACTGTCACCGTCTCATCATCTCGTCTACCTACCCATCTCCCTATCCATCACTACTATCCTGAGATGTTTGTTTTATTCCTCATTTTATGAGAAAACCGAGGCTTTGAGAGGTTTCACTTACCAGATATGTAACACATCCAGAAGGCAGCAGAGGATCTGCTCCCAAGTCAGTCTGGATTCACGCCTACCCACTTTTCTACCATGCTACTCACTTGGACATGACCCTCCACTAAAATTTTTTCCTCAAACCCATGACCATCACTTTCCTAACCCTCATGTGTCCTGAGATTCATGATGTATGTGTGTGTTGGCACATGCGGAATAATACTATGAATAAATGAGCCTGCAGTTAAGTGCTTAATGAGCCTTGAACTATTTGATGGAACAAGATTTAAACTAAGGCTGAGTATAGCATTTGCTCTTCATGCTTTATTCTCCCTTTTAGCGCCAACACCTCACACTGTGTCTGGCACATAGTAGGCACTTAACAGATGTTGAATGAAATAATAGAAACAAATGCACATAACTCTTAGTAAGATTCAAGAAAGCAGCAGTGGAACTTCCCCCACCTGGAAGTTTTCCTGAGGTACGATGAGGGTGCCATCTTCTTACAACAGAAAACTCCAAAGGGGAAGGGATGCTGATTTCACAGGATTTGTCCAGTCTGCCCTATAGATATCATTCAGTCCCAAGGAGGATAGACCCTGACCTGTTTACAAAGCTCTTTGGACCTATCAGCCAAAGAAACAGGAAGAGACCTGGTCCAAGCCAGCACTGACTGTGCTAGCACTCCTAAGGCCTGACTTCCAATTCACTGATGCATCAAACCAAGATAATTTGATTTGTAGTGTTTGTCACTCTGTATTCCCAACAAAGTGGATCTGAGCCTGAGCCTCCTCTGAAAAGGTTGTCCGTATCAGCTTGGGTCGTGTGGCACAAGGACAAAGAAAGTAGATGCTCCCTGCCCACCAGGAGGCCTGGAGGCTCTTCTGTTAGAGAGAAACCTGATTTCTGGAAATCTGAGCTTTTGTGCCAGCAGCACAATCACCAACTTGCCATGAGAAAAGTCAACCATTCATGTCACTGTTGTTTTCTTGGAAACATGGCCTAATCGTACTTAGAACAAGCAGTGATATGAGGAAAGGAGGGCACCAAGGAGAGAACATTCTGGAAACATACCATTGACTTCCAGATCAAGATGCCCTGAGGTCACTTGTTTAATTCCCTTTCTCTTTCAAATTCTAATCCAAAATGAATATCAGAATATAATTTTAGTTGGGGAAAACTTTGTGTCCAAAGTGGAAAATAGAAAAACATGACACCCACTTGCTGAAAAGCTGGAGGAATTTCTATACAGTGTAGGGGAGATAAAGTATTCTGAGGGCACAGCAGTCAGCCCTTACAATCTTTCATAGGAAGTAAGTCTCCTCAAAAAATAAGTTGCAGAGAGCCCAGCCGCAGGGGAATTCCACGATAGGGTTGAAGGGCTCCTGGAGCAAGTCTCTGTGGAGCAGATTTCTGTGAGTTCACTAAATGCTGCAGACCTCACAGAGGAGGGTGGTGGCCAGTGCTTACTCCCAGCTAAAAGGGGGTGTGGGCAGCTGGCTAAGTGAACATGGGCAGGGCCATCGATGGTGCAGGAAAGAAAAAGTCTCAGTAAGGAAAATACCGTATGAACTACTTCCTGACACCCCACCATTGTCGCAGAACAGCAGGCCACCTTCTTTGCCTGCTGCTGGATATTATTCTCCTCCCTCATCTTGAAGACCTGGCAAAGAAACATAAGCAATCCAACCTTTCCCTTCCTGCTTCATTTGAAGCAAAAAGAGTTTATTCAAGTTGTTACAGTTTAGGACAATTGCACTCTCACCATCACCCAGGTTTTAAAAAAAAGCTGCAAATAGAGGAAAGAAATTACTTGAGGGTATCAAAATGCTTCTCTTGATGGAGCAGATTTCCTAAAAGGAACAAGAGAAAATCTTGGAACAATCTCTCATTTTTATTCTTAGCAGGGCCTGAGAGGACACTGCATTAAGGAAGGGGACATATCTGAGTTCAAAAAGTATTGTTTTAACATGAAAATATAGTAACTGCAAGGAATGGAGAGAGAGTGAGCAGCTAACTTTACTATTAGCTGTAAGAAAACTCAAGAAATTCTCATAAAATTCACTGCAAACAATGAAGAGCTGAATGTGTTAGGGGGAAGTGGGATAAATAGGAAAGTTCCAGGAGAGCCATGCAATAAAGATTCCAGAAGAAGAAAAGGATAGAGACAAAGCAAAAATGAAAATAATAATAGAAAGCAATTTATCTGATTTAAAAAATTGAGTTTTTAAATGTAGAAAGTTCAACAAGAATCACAATGAGCATGACCTAATCCAAATCAATCAAACATCTAAATTTTGTGAATATTGAAAAAATCCTGATCAAAAGCCTACGTAGGAAAATGGACTACTACAAGGAAAAAACGCATTTATCTTCTCTACAGAGCTGTAAAAGGAAAATAATGTTATCCCTAAATATTCAATACTGAACTAGTGAAACAGAAATGTGTCCTCTATCATGTGAAGATTCACTCTTCCTAAAAAAAAAATAAAATAAAATTGAGTATAGCACTTCATTCAGTTATTTAAAAAGCAAAATTATGGGCATAGAATTCATAAAATAAAAGGAAGAGCAACAAACATATGAGAAAAATATAAAACTAATAGCTAAATAATTCATGGTAGTTAAGTATGAAACTTTAATATAAATGTCAAAAAATTATTCCCAGAAAAAAAGATACATATACTGAAATTCTGCTACTAGTCTGGAATAGTCACAGAATACTTCAATAGAACCCAAGGGGGTGCAAATGAAAAATACAAAACATGTTAATTTATTACTTATCCTAGTGTAAAGTGAAAATATGAACTTTATAGAAAAAATAAACTTTAAAGATTGTAAATTATTAACAACTTAGCACATGTGAAAAAATATAGTAAGTTCAAATGACTAGAGGGAATAATTTACAATGAAACATCAATGACAAAGAAAAATAAGAAAAAAATTTTAAAATAAGAAAGATAAAATGATGTAGGATCTTATATTCCAGTTTTCACAGTAAATTACAGTGAATTAAATATCATTACTAAAAGTAGACTCAGTTTAAGTCTGAGATTTATATGCTATTTATATGCCATTTACAGGAGACAAACTTGAAAGAAGATGAAACAAAAGGGTTAGAAATATAGGAATAAACAAAAATAGAACATGAAAATGGAAATATAATGAAATCAAGTATAAGAAAAGTAATATCAGAAAAAATTTAAGGCCAAAAGAATTATGTAAGAAAAATTTATGCTATTAAAGATGAAATCTATAATAAAAATATAAGATTGTAAGAAACAACCCACATGTCTATCAAGGTAGATGGGATGAATAGATTGGAGTATAGACATATAATAATGGAAGACTAATCAGGAATAAAAATGGGAAAACTACCTCTGCATGCAACCATACAAATGGGTCTTACAAAGAAGTAAGCTAAGAAAGAACACATACAGTGGAAACTATTCATATAACGTTGAACAATAGACACAACTCTATAGATGCATATGTAAGTGGCAATAGTAATAAATACATAAATAAAAGTGAGGAAATGATTGTCAGAATAGCCAGAGGTTATCTTAAGGATGGTTGAGCTCATGACTAAGGTATGTGGGGAACTGGCCTTTTGGTGCTGACAGTGTTTGTTTTCATGATTTTAGTAGTGTTTACATGAGCTTTTACTTTATGACCATTGAATAACTTGTACACATATATTCTGTGCAGTTCTGTGCGTGTATCATATTTTGCAATAAAAGATACCACATAAAAGATGCAGTTACAATGTGATGATATTAAGAATTACTGATTAGGGCGGGCCGCGGTGGCTCAGCGGGCAAGAGTGCTTGCCTGCCATGCCGGAGGACCCCGGTTCGATTCCCGGCCCCAGCCCATGTAAAAACAAACAAAATATAATAAAACAAGAAAATGTTTAAAGATGTTTCCCTTTCTTCCTCCCTTCCTTCCTTCTCTCTGTCTTTCCTTCCCTTCCTCCCTCTCTCTAAAAAAAAAAAAAAAAAAAAAGAATTACTGATTATATATGTAGAATGGAATGATTTCTAAATGTTTTGTTTGTTAATTTTTTTTAATTAATTAAAAAAAAAAGATGCAGTTACAAACTGTTTTCATTTTCCAATTGCTATGTCAAATACCACACTACGGATGGCCTAAAACAAAGGAAATTCATTGGCTATGGTTTTGAGGCTAATCGAAGCCCAAAATCAAGGTGTCAGCAAGGTGATGCTTTTTTTCCCCAAAATTGGTAACACTCTAGTGCTAGCTGCTGTGTTGCCTGCCGTCCCTGGAGCTCTTTGGCTTGTATCCCTGCCTCATGTCACATGGTAGCTTCTTCTTTCTCTTCCTTTGATTTCCAGCTCCTGACTCCCGGCTTCTCCCATGGTTTTCTCTTTATAAAAAGCTTCAGTAATCCAATTAAAATCTACCCTCATTCAATTAGACACACCTTACCCAAAAATAACCTCCAGGAGGTCCTATTTACAATGCGTTCACACCCACAGGAATATGAATATTAATTCATATTAATATGAATTAAGAACATATTAATGAATTAAGAACATATTAATAATTAATTCTTAATTAATATGAAAAAGAACATTAATATGATTAAGAACATGTCTAAATTGGGGTACATAATTCAACCTAACACATGAACTGATAAAATACCTTGAGACTTCCATTAGTAAGAGATTGTAGTCTTTGCATATAAAAGGATCTTATGATTCATTCTAAAAGACTGGGAAGATGGGGCAAGTTTCCAATATATAATTTACAAAAGAATATATGGTCAGTAAGTGGATGACAAAATGTTAATAGTAACTTATAATAATGCAGTACTTTAAATATTATTTGTCACTCACTAAAATGGAAAAGGTTAACAAAAACTTCGCACCCTGTATTTATGAGAGTATTGCGAAATATTCATTGCTATGCACTGGCAACATGGGTAGCAACTGGTACAAACATTTCATGATTACAACTAATATGCATGCAAGATTTTCACAATCTACATATTTCTTTGAGATCACTCTTTCACATCTAGGAATGTTCCTTCAGGAATTAGTCAGGCAAATGTACATGGATGTTTGTCATATGATTACTTATGATTGCAAACTGCTAGAAGTCAATGTATAAATATAGAGAGGGCAGGGGACACTAGAGTAAAATTATAGTTTATACATCAGATGGAAAGGTGGCACCAAAGCCATCAGGTGAAGTTGTTTGTCGATTTATTATTTGCAAGCCCAAATCCAGGCATCAAGCAAACTAGTCTTAAATCAGACCTCTTTTGATCCTGGATTAACATTTCTGAGCTTTGGTTGCCTCAGGGGTGAGCCTGAGGAAAAAACCCACTTCTTTAGAGCTATTGGGAAAATTAAATAAAGTCTTGGTTCAATGTGTTGTGGGGAAAGAAAAAAAGCAATTTCCCAAACAAAACACTGAAAAGACCCCAATTTATGGGGCAGGAAAGAAAGAGGCAAAATATACTGGGAAAGAGAAAGAGATTGACTTTGAAATTATAAGCCCTAAATTGCAATATGGGTGATTTTTAGTTTCTTCCTTCTGTTTTTCTATATTTTATCATTCTTCTGAACCCATATTTTTGAGTAACCTTTTACTATTAGAAGAAAAGGGCCCTAAGTGATGCCCTAGTAAGCATCCTCCAGATCTCAGGGACATAGGAGCTCTGAACTGCACCACAGCCCCAGGTCCGGGCTCATCGCCTTATTCTTGTGCACTCTCCCTTAGCTCAAGACCCTCCACAGAGGCCAAGCTCTTGATTTCCTTCCTTCACATGACCTCTTGGACCTCTTTCAGCTCTACGTTCTGCCTTCTGCAGTCCAAGTCTCCAGAACCTGGGAGAGTCTCAGGTTTCAGCCTTCCTTCTGCGAGGATGGGAAATTCTATTACCTTCCTGGTTCCCCGTTTTCAGGGGAAGCCATGGGCATGGTAGCCAATTCATGCCCAGAGACATTTGCTCTGTCTTTAATGGGCAAAGCCTGTTATCGTGGTAATGGTGCTGAGAGGGGAGCCAGGCTGCCCACCTAGGTTTAGCCATAGTCAGCTGCTGTTTCCCTTGACCTCCGATCACCTAGCACCATGCATTAATGGAAATGTTACAACTACAAAATGTGCACATTTTGCACTACACAAAGCACTGCAAACACTGAAAGGTGCACGTTTACAGTGCTTTGTGGATTCAGATTTTCCTCCCATGTGGATGATGAGAGGCAGTGAAGGAGGGAGTGCTTCCTTTCCAGGACATGGAATGTGTCTGAGCACTGCCTGGGCCTTCTTGCCCCATCCTCAGAATGGTGGCCCCACCCAGAGAGAGGTGGCAGCCATGCTGAGGCTCCAGAAGGGGTCTGGAGGTAGATGTCAGTGACCCTCTAAGCAGTGTACATCTTCCTCCTGATTCTGGGGTTGAAATAACCCATTTAATGAGCACAGTCTTGGGCAAAACACCTGGGGATCCATATCATTTAGGTAAATTAATTCAAACCTCTAAATGCTCTAAATCTTTCAAAGTTGAAAGAAACAGGAATTCATTGTTAGGGATTGATATGGTATTTGGAGCCCACACACTAGTGAGCCATGGATAAGGTGACTATATAACTTATCATCCAAAGCAAGGCACTTCTGAGAAGGAATGGACAATTCAAATATTTTGGGACACAAGGTGAAAATTAGAATGGTGCTGGGCAAACCAGATTACCCTAGTCATGGACCATACTTTGAGAAGCATTAATCTAAAGGCCTCCAACACACATATCCAAGTTTGTCTTGACTTCTAAGAGCTAGAGCCTTCTCTAGAAAACTTAGAATGTTAAGAAGACATGTGTAAGAAAGGGAAGTACCAAACAGCTTGTCCCAGGAAGACTACCAACAACTATGTCACAGCCCTGCCCAGGCCTGTTCCATACCATTAGTCATTCCAAATAGTGGACAAGAACTTTTTTTTTCACAATCACATGGTCACACTGTAAAATCTATATAGTTATATGATTTTGTTCAAGAATCAAGGCTACTGGAATACAGCTCAACAGTTTGAGGTGCTTCCCTCCAGTCACTCCAAGATATCACGAACTAGAAAGAGTTATCTATATAATGCACAGAAATAACCTCCAGGATAACCTCTCAACTCTGTTTGAAATCTCTCAGCCACTGAAACTTCGTTTTGTCTCATTTCTCACTTTCCCATTTTGGTCAAGAAGTCTTTCTCAATCCCATGATGCTGGCTCCTGGCTCATCCCAGGATTTCTGTCTCATGTTGCCAAGGAGAATTACACCCCTGGGAGGCATGTAGGGAGGAGGGCAGTGAGCTCACCTGCCAAATTGGCTTAGAGAGAGAGAGGCCACATCTGAGCAACAAAAGAGGTTCTCTGGGGGTGACTCTTAGGGATTATTATAATAGGTTTAGTTTAACCTTTGCAGGAATAAGGTTCGTAGGGGCGAGCCCCAAGATTGAAGGCTCAGCCTACTGAATTGTTTGTCCCCACTGCTTGCGAGGCAGATGGGAAGTTGAATATTTCCTTCTTTCTCCCCAGTCCCCAAAGGGAACTTTGCAAATAATTTTTAATTCTCCGCCCAAATTACTCTGGGATATCAGAACATTTTGAGGTCTTCCAGCATGTCCATACCTGCCCATCCTGCTCAAGGGACTCCTTCATCTTCTTCTGAACTAGAAACACCCCCAGGACACCATTGTCTTCCCTCACAAGCACAGTATGTTAGGGCCATATTAGGATTATCCATCCCCCACTCTGGGTCTCAACCATATCATCCATCATCACCATGACGTCAGCGAGGCCTTCTGACCATAGAAACTTCCAAGTCACCTGTTCTCCTGCATTAGTCCCCAGGTTGCTCTTCAGTGGTAAAGCATTTTCCAAGGTCCTCCATGTTCAAACCACCTGTCTATGCTCGATCACTTACATACCAGCAGCTGAATGGGGAGTATCAATCTGGTGCATCAAGGGCCTCCCCTGGGTATCTCCCACTGACAGCACAAATGTCCATCTACCTTCATGTAGAAAATTCTTTTACAAACTAATTCCCCCACTCCACTCAGAAGAGCTTTTTTCAGAGTAATTTCTGATGTTTTCTCAGTGCTGACCATATCAAGCCTACTGGAGAAATGAGCCATCCAGAAGAGTAAAACCCCCCAGATCAGTAAAGGATCACTTTTACTGTGATGTATGTGGCCTAGCCCTGAGCAAAGAAGCAGTCCTCTAAATAGCAAATGACATCTGCAGTTGCTGGATGTGAGGTAGCTGCCACCTGTGACCTTCAAGCTAGTAGAGATTATGACTCTGTGGTCCTTCACTCTAGTTGTGCATCTTTCTTTCCCCAACACTACTATGCCATCCTCCCTACTTCCATGATTCTTGTCTATTTCTGCAGTTCCAAGACCCTAGCCCCCACTCAGGGCTTCAGAAACCCACTTGTAAATCCAGGATGGAGAACAGAACTGTCAGCTTGATAAAGTGCAGGATTCATGATATGCAGGCTTGAGCCTGGATTTCTGGGGAGGCTATGAGCTGGAGGGGCAATGACGAGAACTCTCCCAACACTGGGAACTCATCAGACAAGTTTAGATTTCCACCTGGCAATCCAAGGATACACCTGTCATGCTATGGTTGGGGTTGGGGGGTGGACATGGAGTAGCTGTAAGAGAAACTGGGCTGGTTCAACATGTGTACCTCCTCCCTCCCTCTCCTCAGATTGTGCTTTTCCATCTCTTCAACACATTTCATTTCTAGTTCTAGTTAAGTAAATTTAATCCATTTCTTTTAACAACAGTATTTTACTCCATTGTATGAGTCACCTTATGTTTACCTGTTTCTCCAACTGAGAAAAATTAAATCATACAAAATGATGTATGATATAGTAAATTTCAAAGTCATATCCACACCAAATAAGACTGTATTTTCTATGGGTATATATACGTGTGTATGGGGTTTGTTTATAAAATGGTTTTCAAAGGATTGGAAGGAGGCACTTGGTACTTAAAATGACAACTGCCATCTGGGAGAGGAGAGCCATCCAGGATGGGGATTGGGTGGCCAGAGGGGATTTGAGTCTTTACCAGAAATGTTCTAGTTTTTTTAAGGAAGAATTCCTTCTTTTATTGTATAATTTAAAGTGGATCTAATAGAAGAAAAAGTGCTGCTTTTATCCCTAGGGTCCTCAGGGGGTTCTTCAGGCAGGTCTCTCCTATCTTCTCATCCAAACAGTCTCTGCTGAACCAGAACCTCTGGCCTCAGATTTGTGCATTTTTACCGAGATTCTCACCAGCTTATTTGGGCTGACGTCTCTGTTGGCTTTTGATCTCGAGCTTGCCCTGTTCTGTCTCCTGGATGGTCTTTGCTCCATGCTCGCCCCACATGTACCAATTCTCCCCAGTCCCTGTGAGCTGCCTAATCTGGTGCTTCTGGGTATTTTTGGCTATGGACTTTAAACACATGAAAAGCTCCACTTGAAGAGATCGTACAACAGTTTCATAAAGAAATTGGTATTTTAAATGAGTAGCATCCCTGCTTTTTTTTTCACTAATTATACATTATTCTGGGAAATTTTCATATAACTATGCTATAAAAAATTCTGTCAAAAGGAGAAAGAAAAAGATAACCCATAATCACATTACCCTAAAATAACCATTCTTAACATTTTAGTGTACTTCAGTCTTTTTCCTATGTGTATAATTTTGTGGTTGTAATCACACTAACTATACAATTTTATCATGGTTTTTCATTTACTGTTATATTACAGGCATTTTTTTTAAGTTGCTGCATTGTTTTCATGGCCATCATTGTTAATTGTTACACAATATTTCACTGAATCCGAGTCTCTTTATTCACTTAACCATCCTGTCATCTTCAGACAACTCCCAATTTCTTCTTACAATACATATGCACATCTTTGTGGTTGTAGTGTTCTTTTTCACGTCTTACATTCTTTCAGAGTTAAAATTGCTTGGTCAAAGAATACAACACTTTTAAAAAATTGTCTCTCAACATATATGTCCAGGTAGATTTTTTAAAGATTACATCAATTTACAGTGTTTACCCGTGTAAATAAGGACTGTTGCATCATTGTCTTCTGGTGAGTAGAACTTTGACAAGGCAGGGATTTGGGGCCAAGAAGAAAGCATTCCCACCCCAAAGCCTTAGCTCTGCCTTTTGTAAAATACCCTGGTCCTCACTGGTACACTGGTTTTTAATTCCTCTGTTTCTTACAGACTGAGCAGCTGATAACTCTGTGGGTCCTCTTCATTTTCACCATTGTGGGAAATGCCATCGTGCTGTTCTCCACATGGAGGAAGAAGAGGAAGTCGAGAATGACCTTCTTTGTGACTCAACTGGCCATCACAGGTAACTAACCACGCAGGTGGGAGGAGAGGAAGCTGTTTGCACAATCACTATGGCTCCTTACCTGCAATTGTTTTACCCATAGAAATGTAAAACTAGTAGTCCGATGTATCAGGAAATTTGGGAGCAATTTCTATAAGGATATAAAATCATTGTTTTTTTTTCCTTGAGCAAATTTTAACACATTTAAATGTTCATAAGATTCCACTATAAAAATAACTCACTGGACAACCAACTTAGTAATGTCATTATCAAGTACAAAGGGTTTTGTAGGGTTTGGCTTTCCCTGTACACAGAGCTATACAGCCTCCATAGTGCACTAAGGTGATATTGCCATATCGCCAGAAGGGTAATTATGGTCTTAAGGAACACATCCCAGAGAATGGACTAGAATTATCTCTACTGAACAATAAATGTGAAGCCATAAGTATTTTAAAGTGTTAAATCTGTGGGTATTACTCTTAAATGCAAACGACTGAAGTACCACTGCTAAGAACAGCGTAAAGGAAATAAGATCATATCCAGGATGCTTAAATGTGGACTTTGGGAATGGCAATTTTTGTCAAAGGGTGAGTAAGTCACACATGGAAGGCGAATCATGAAATATTCTCAGGTAAGAAAATGAGCTGTGAAAACCTCCAAAGAGATGGATAGAGTCCAAATTAGCAGAGCCCATGTTTAGAAAGAAAACACAATTTGGAGAGTCCTATTCTACATGCCAGAGCAGAGAATGGGCAGATGGGATTCCTCTAGGGTCCATGCCAGAGCCAGGCTTGGAGTCCTGAGATCTGGGGCAAGAGGTCTACGACATCAATTTAATTTGAATCAGACTAGTGGGCAATGCAAAAGAATAGTTTTAAGCACTCACAAGGTAGCTTATTATCAGAAAACAACTTGGTGCATTTCAACCTGTGCTATCAACTTTGTTGCAATAACTGCTATGTGGAGCTCTTGGGAATTTAGTCTTGAGCCATGGTATACGAAAAATATGACACTGTAATGTATAGAGAACCTTACTCATACATGGTTAATAACCCATAATACCCCTCTCCCTCTCTACCGAAGTGTAGCAAACCCATCTGCCTGAGCTGGGCTATAGCATGGTGAAAAACAAAGGCACTATTGAAAAATATAGACATGGTAAGAGGAGCCTGCATCACAAAGGTAGGACTTCTGATAAGAGAAGTCTCCTCCAATCTCTGCTCTAAATAGGAACCAAATTTTTCACCCATGTTTTTAAGAGTAGAGGGGCAATTAAGATCACCCAGCAAATGCTTGGATACAAAAACCTTGGATGAGGGTAGCGTAGTTTGCTTTCATTATATTTCTTCAATTATAGTGTTGTAACCACATTCTACTGGGCTCTGTATTTAGAGCATAAGAATTTATAGGTGATAAGGATTTAAGCTTGAAATTTAAAGTTTTACCACAAATAATAAGTGAATAGTTGAGATTTCACCAGCTATTGTCAACGAGAAAAGTTGTGTGTTCTATTCTAAGCCACTGTCTGCTTCCTTCTGGAAAACTCAATGAGCATTTTAAGTGGAGAATAATTTTTGAAGAGGAAACTTTTGCCAAGGGTCCAAGGTTGAGCTCACTTCTTTTAAAAGATGTTAAAATTTCATCCACACACATTTCACCATGACCACAGATCCTTAGGTAAGGGAGGTAAGATATGATCCTTGAATATATGCGTGAAGATTACTCATGTATCAACTGAGGGACACTTATTCTTTGAAAGTTTTATAAATTTGACTTGAATCCCCTATCCCATGTCAAAAGTTCTCTCCAAAATTCCTTCGACTTTTCTGGGCCTCATATATCATTTCTGGTTCTTGTTTCCCACAACCAATGAATTCTTATTCCCTCTCACCTGAATTTCACCTTCCCAGCTGGTCTTTGTTTATGCAATCCCTGACATGCCACTCAATCTCTTTTTCCTTTATTTTCTCTAAAACCATCTGCATATACACAACTCTCTATGTTTAAAAGACTTTATTAAATGTTTCAAGCAACATAAGAGATTATATCCCAGAAAAGCAAATATCTTAAATTCAAATATTATATATTCTCAAAGCTTTCAGCTGCCAGCAGAAATTTCTCACTATTACCTGGCTCTGGCCTTGCTTCTTCTCTTCACTTTTTTCCTCTCTCTCTTCTAGTGTCAATTAATCTCTTATGCCAAGAAATTTACTTTTCTCTCTGTTTTTAATTATTTTATTAGTTCTTCCAAACCAACCTTAGGGACCACATCTTCCAAAAAACAAAGTTGCTCCCTGCTTTCCCCCTCCTAAAAAAAATTCCTGAAACCAGCTGTTATGTTAATAAACAAACAAACACATGCATTCATGTTTGTATTTACATATGTCATGGCTACAAATAAGCTAATTTGATTTGTTTATAACTGTAAAATATATGGTAGTAATCATTCAATAATTCATTATGTGGTTTTCTGCCTTCAAAATTTTTGAACTGGTCCATTTAAAACCAATACTCCTACCTAAGACAATTAGAAAAGCTGGAAAAAATCTAAACATTTATTAGAAATCTCAGAGAGCTACCAAGACAGCTAAGATTTGAGGGCCCAAGTTCCCATTTAGGTGGCAATCCTGACAGGTAAGTCCAATATTTGGCACCATTCTTCTTCTCAGGTACTTGTTGATTCAAAAGCTGAGACTGGGAAGCTGAAAAGCTGAGCAGAGTCTAATGGGAATGATGGAGAAAAATTGATCTGCCAAGGCTTAAGGACTTTGGTAAATGCCTCAGGCTTTCTGTTAAAGATCTAGACCCTAAAAGTAAGAGTGAACCAAAAATAGATCCACCTTCTCAAAACTGAAATACAGCTCAATCCCTGATTAGAGTAAAATAATCTACCTCTGCGACTGCCCAACTGCTGCCAGGAACAAAAGTACATCCTTTCTGCAAGAAGACAGCATCAGCAATAGTATCAAATTATACTTCTTTATACTATTCTCTCGACTTTTACATATGTTTGAATTTTTCTCTAATACAAAATTTAAAATAAAATGAAAACATGTACATGACAACAACAGAATCAAATAAAGAGGTTTAAGGAGTCAAAAAGTTTTAAATCCTTGTAATATCTGTGATGTAATGAAAGTTCTAATTTATATTTGGCTTTAATCAGTAAAGGAAATATGTTGAACTCTTTAGTATAATCACCCAAAATAATAAATGGAATATTTAACATATATCTACATTTATGTACATTATACATATATAATTAACCTAAAATTTTTTCCAAGAAAAAAAATTTTTTTCCAATTTTTCTCCAGGAAAGGAGAGAAAAAGAAATTATCAGGATTACAATATTAGGAGGGAAAACAGGCTAGTACAATTAACCCCAAATGCATCAGTAATTGCATTAATTGTAAATGGGTTAAATACTTCAATTAAAATAACAAAAATATCAGACTGGGTTAAAAAAATATGTACTTCATTCTACTTATAAAGATGCAGACTTTAAATACAACAACACAGAAAGGAAAATGAAGTGAAAGTACGTCAAGTAAAAGGATAAAAAATATAACAAAAAACAAAACACAAACTAAAAAAAAGCCAGTGTAACTGTATACTGATCAGAATTCATATAGCCTTGGTGCTTTTGGAATCACTTGTACCAAACCCTTGTCTTAACGTTGGTTTGAGGAGGTATCCAAACTACTACTTGAAAGTTACTGGCACTGGTAATATTCTAGTCATTGATCTTGGTCATCCTTAGATGGGTATGTTCCCTTTTTGACAATCCACCAAACTATATACATATGATTTTGTGTGCTTCTTTCTAAGTAAATTATTTCAGTAAAAGTTCATTTACAAAACACATCATATCAATATAGAGCAGGGAATGCAATCTCAAATGCCTTCAGAAGTCGAGCAGGTAATGCAAATTTGTAAAAGAGTCAAAAGGGGAGACAAGAAACTGATGGGAACAGAGGCGAACTGGAGAATGGAATCCCTGCCTAAAGGCATTCAAACTCAATTTTTGTAAAACCCTATGATAGTCAAACAAACTGCAAATGCAGGCTAAATTTGGCCCAAGGGCACTGGTTTGCAATCTCTGATATATAAAAATTTTAAATCAGAATTTGAAAAGCCTGAGCCATTGTAAAATTCTAGCCCGTTTCCATAGCTTGAAGCCCTTGTCCATCAATCTATAAAGTAGAACACCAAGTTTTTTGGGTGGGGTTGGGGGATTGAGGACAAGGATGTTGGTAGCTTAACATTTACAATGATTTCAGACAAATTACATGTTTGATTACATTTACAGATCCATTCCCTTTAGAGAAGGTGCTATGTTACAGTTTTCTTCTCCAGATGCTCTTATAATTTTCCTTTCAAAATCTGAACCAAACAAATATGCCTCAGGGATAATAATGTAGGAATGAAAATAGAAAGAAAATTTTCCAAATGTTATCAAGTCCAACTCATGTAACCTGAATGCTTCATGATTATCGGATGATCGGTAACATTTAGATGAAGGAGAAAAGTACAAAATCAGTGCTTACTTCTATCTGCTTATCACTAAAATTCTTCCTATGTGAAGGAAAAACTGATAATACACTGCCCCCATAAAGATATTAAAGAAAGGCTGCTGGCTTAGGCTCAGCACGGGTAAATTATTCTTCTCACACAAAGATACTGCTACCATTAGTACATCCCTGCAAAGTCAATACACTTGCACAAACCTAGCTATAATTTTATGGTTGTTTGCTTTGTGACATCAAGGAGGGGAGAAAAAGCTAGGCACAACAAAGGATTACAAATGATCCAGAATGGGTAGAACACAGCTTGTGGGGTGAACATGGGCAGCAATCATATGTGAAAGGTTGTGGCAAGAAATGAGAGAGTTAAAAAGAGGCACTTCCCACGCCTTGCTAAGCAGTTGTGTCTGTATCCTTGAACACATCCTCCCTCCTGCTAACTTCTTTCACACCACCCTTAGTTTTTATGTGGATTACTTCCTCCACCTAAGGAAGAAAGATGGATAAAACGTAAACTGATCCTTGGAAGGTTCCCTAAAATGGGAACACAGTAAGCCAAGGATGTTAAACTTGCCGTCAAGAGGGAGATATGTGGTGGACATGGAGACCATGACTAAAGAAATAAATGAAAGCAAGACAGGTGTGAAGATACAGAGCCCTGAGGAGGATCAAGGGAAAAGTCACAAGGTAGGTTTAGTTAGAGCACCTGAACAAAAAAGCTGGAAGGAAGTGAGGATGCATTCAGGAAGCAAAATATTTTTAGGTGATTAATGGAGAGATGACCTGACTCAGTGAGGCCTTTACACTGGGTAGCTAAAGTGGAGGCAGGGCAAGTCATTCATTGAAGTAGCAGCAATAATGAAAGCTAAACCTTATGAAGTGCTCACATGTGCCAGGCTCTTTGCTAAATGCTTTATGCAGTTTATCTCATTTAATCCTCACAAAAACCTCATGGGCCTGGCACTACCATTATTCCCATATACAGACAAGGAAATTAAAGCTCAAAGATTCAGGCCTTATTCTTGGTCTTGCACTGAGTCTGGACCAGATATTGAATCCCAGGTAGAGTCTTTCTCCCACTTTGAGCTCTTACCATTGTAGGATGCCCCTCCCCTAGGTGCCTATGTTTGCGTAGGTAATCCATGGACACATCCAGCCATCTTTAACCTTCCCATAAGGGCAACCTGGTAAGATGGAGCCAAACAGAGAGCCTGGTGCCAGACAATTTAATATATTAGTGGGATAGACCAAACTAGAGCATTCAGAGCAACTAGGGGTAGAAGTATGTAAGAGTTAGATAGTTCAAGGATAGTTTAAAGGGCCACTGTTCAGCTAGAGACATCTGTAGTCGAGAGGATGGTGAGAGTTCTCACTTGTGCAGTGAACCCCAAGACTTACTAGTGGACAAGTACTAAAGCAGTACCAAAAACCAGAAAGTCCTGTTGCCCCATCCCCAAAGCCTCCTGAACTTGTTCATATTGGCTGCAATTTTATCCATCACTGGACAACCAGTCCTTTGACCCTTTTTAAAGAGAAAATCCTCTGAAAGCATGTCTCCTGCATCACTTTGTCCCTCATCGCCTCCTTGCTATGAATATATTTCTGAGAACTCTTGGAAAAAGAAGGCTCCTGAGGGCAGTGAATGACAAGGAGTGAGGGAATGGCCAAACTGAAGACAGATTTCACCAGTTTCAAACCTTCCTATTACAAATCCTTTGGAAGGCATTGAGGGTATTTATAAAAGCAAACATAATTTAATGCTTCCAAATGGTGTGAGGGGCTAGGTCTGATATTTTTAGTTTTCTATCTTAATCAACACTTTGAATGCATATAAGATCTTCTCAAAGTTTCTACTCATCTATCAATTACTGTACTAAATCACTCTTGAAAACACAAAAATTTCTGCAAGCTCACCTCTTTGGATGAGCATTTTGTTTTCCCAGTGTTTTAGTTATTCTGAGTTGAATTCAAGTCTCAGCTCTTCTAGTTAGTAGGTCTGTGACCTTGGAAAAGTTACTTAATTTCTCTGAATATCAATTTCTCAAGATTAAAATTGGGGTACTCCTCAGAGTTGTGGTGATGACCAAATGAGATAATAGTAAAGTGCCTACTGCAGTGAAGGGCACAAATTATTCAATAAACATTAGCTTTAAATGCTATTGCTTTAGGTGTTTCATTCATTGTAAAATCTAATTAACCTAAAAATCCTTTGACTAATTTACCAAACAGTAAAAGTTCTCTAAAAGGCCTGAGGTTCACTGCAGCCTTCAATTGATTTGGTCTTTTATTCAGCCACAATGCTTCTTGCTCAGGTGTGTCTTTGAAAGAGGATCAATTTTTTTCATATATCCTTAAATCATCAGATTGAGCCTGACCTTATCAGTGACACAAATAATTGGAAACATAAATTCAAAGGTAGCTTATATTGGCTTTTGGAGGAGGAAAACTAAGTGCTAACAGGCATTACTGGGTAAGGCAGTACTAACACTATTAGTTAATTTTTTTTTTTTTTTTTTGCCTAGGCAGGCTCCAGGAATCGAACCTGGGTCTCAGAAATGACAGGCGAGAACTCTGCCTGCTGATCCACTGTGACCTGCCCTGGTTAAATAATGTTTTCCATCATGACACCACCTCCTGTAAACAGCCTCCTACATACAGACCCAGAAGTGTTGAGAGATTCTTTGAGAACATGTTGATTCCCATTTGGTCTTTTTAATAAATCAGGTGGAATTTGATTCAGCTCTCATATAGAAAACTCCAGATAATGGAGACTTAAATGCATAAGGATTTGTTTTTGTCTTATGCAAAGAGATCTGGAGGCAGTCCGTCCAGGGCTCCTATGACAATTCTATATTACTGAGGACTCAGGCCACTCTAGATTTCGGTACCATTAGGAAACTTTCGTCCTCAAGTGTGACTCCTGGCAATGATGGGTCTTTGTCCAAGATGACCTCTAGAATTCCAGCCATCACTTCAAATTATAGTCAGTGGGAAGAAAAAAGAGATGAAAAACAAAGGGGCATTTACTGGGTATCTGTCTTCTTGATCAGCATTCCTAGAAGTCCTACCCATTAATTTTTTTTTAATCTCATTGGCCATCTTTAATTGAAGAAAACATTGAGAAATGGTTTGGTTTGGTTTGACTTGGTTTTAAGTCTGGTTTCCTTAGCCAGAATAAAATCAGGTTTCTCTTCCTAGGAAACAAGAAGAGATAGCTAGTTAAGTAGCAATTTCTGACATAGCGTGTCTTCTGTGCTTTTGCTTCCATCGAGAACTGAGAAATTTATACAACAGATCTCTGTCCATTCAGCCATCCCAAGCTTTGAGCCTGTTTCCTGCAGAGTGCTGCTCTCTTCTCTTTGGACCTCTGATACTGGTAGGCCAGCACTTCACACACGCTCTTCAGACTGCAGTGGCCCATTGGATCCCATCATATAGATCAACTCTGACTGCTGGCAGCTTGAGTATTCTTCCATTTTGACTATTATCAGCAATTTAGCATTGACTGTTCTTGTAATTAAATCTTTGTGAGCACCTTTATTACTTTGGCAGGGACAGTTGGATTTGCTGCCACAAACAAAGGCATGTTTTGTGGCTTTGAATTGTCTGATGTTCTTTTAGTTCATTCAGGTTTAAAAGATGATAGAAAAATGTCATGAGGCAAATGCTCCACAAGCCGCCATTATAGACCCACACTGAGTTTTGCTTAAAAAGGTACCTGAGAACAAAAGCACTATTAGTTGCCTATAATAGTTACAGAATCACAACCAGCTCCTTAAAGCAGGCATTCTCTCTTTTCCTCCCTTACTGGTACTTGATTACCTACTCAGTGGTAATTTCTTAGCTTAAAAAGAAATATTTTTTTCCACCCTAGTTAATGCATCCGAGAGAAATTAAAACTAATTTAACTTTATTTTGCCGGTCGTGCATAGAGAAGCACTCATGCATTCATGAAAAGAAAAAACACCTCAATTACCAGAACACTGAAATAGAGGAAATGTTTTACTTTTGCTCTTTAAGGCTTCACCCACTTCCATCTACTGCTCAACAACTCTGGCCCTTTTGAAAAAATCTTGACTTATTCTTTTCTGTATATGTCATTAGGAATCTTGGTTTTAGGATTAATGTTGAGAGTAGAAATAAAACAGAAGATCTTTAAGCTGCTATTTTGGCACATTCTGTAATTTTGAGTACTTCCATTCTTAGAATTTTCTAGATGAATTTAATGACTGTTTACATTGCAAACTGAAGTGCCAATTGAAATTTATTAGTCATTTATCATCTTCAAAACTGACTTGTCTTTTTATTCAAATGCAATAAAGAAGGGGAGCTAATGAGAATAACTTCCTTGGAGTGTCGAACAAAGCAAAGAGAGAAAATATATATTTTAGGCACACATTCAAATTATTTCCTTCTTCCTGGTAAGCCCCAAATTTTCTAATATAGGAAAAGGAAATAGCTTTGCCTCTAAGCACTTTCTAGAGAGCCATTTACTATTTTACATATGAACCTAGAATTCTCCACCCTTTCCACCCCACTGTAAATTGCAAAGTGAAAATGGAGACTTTGAACAAGTAAGCTGAGACCAAGAGTCTCAAGGTATCCAAGACCATAACTGAGTACTATTTTTATTTCTATTCCTAGGATTTTGAGGCACATAGTCAATTTATTTATTTATTTTAATTATTCTCATTCATAATAAAAGCACTTAAAAACTGAATTTTTTCTGAATTCATAAATTTTGATATAAGTAGTTATTTCTATTTTCTATGAATTTTAGTTTTGAAGTTTTCATTTCCTTTTTCACATAACAGCCATTGGTACCTTGCATTTTAAATTTCCAGATGACTTATTTTCTTTTCTACATTTACATTTTGTATTTTACATTTAATTTTATTGATGTATAATTGAAGAAATTCTTTTGGAAGAATTTCTGTTCTTTGAAGCTTATTAAAAGTGTCTTTGGAAGTAATAATACGTGGTCATTATTTGGAGAATATTCAATGTATCCTAAAAGATAGGACACAATTTATTTTTTCTTTGCATTTATCTTTTTTCAAATTTGTCCTTTTTAATTAGCATCTTCAAATTGACTCATCTTCATATATTTCTTGGCTGTTAGATATGGGTGATTAAAAGTGCTATTAAACACTTTCACACTTCCTCTTAATATTTTTAATCAATATATAATTTTAACATTTTGTTATTTGGTTCATAAAGGTTCCTAAGTACAATATTACATAGACTTGTATGTTTAATCCGACACACATACCTTATTCTTTTGTTTAATTTTATTAGCTGTGTTTTGAATTCTATTTATATAATATTAATACTGACATCACCAATTTACTTTTTACTGTATTTAATTAAGTAGTATCAGTTACCAAGCACTAGACTAAGCCCTTTAAATAATAGCTCATTTAAAAATTAATTATTTATGGTATTTTCCTTCTGCTTTGTGACTGTATTTGCAATAATTATCAAAAAGTATTTCTATGTTTGAGTGTTTCAACACTCACAAACACTCAACTTCTCCCTTCTAGGGTACCCTGTTTAGATATAGTTGTCAGTTTTCTGGAATACTGTGACTAGTAATGTTTTCCCTCTCTGGATGGGTACCTGGAGAGCCCCCTCAAGCACTTGGCATTTCTGGCATAGTTATTCTGTTGTCCCAATAGGAATGACAATATGGATGGGTACAGAAATCTTGAGTCACAATTCAAACACCCAGCGATGTCGTTTCTTTGAATTCTGGTAGTTCCTTCAGAAACGTCTAAAACCAGCCCAGGTCTCCAGATTTTGCCTTTTGCTTATAGATACTTTTTCCTTGTAGGTCCATACTTTCACCTGGTCATATAAATTTATTACCCCACTGTATCAGTTCTGCTAGATGCTCTTTTGATTTTTAGATTAAAGTGATTCATTGGCTCTGTTTTTTTTTTTTTTTTTAAAGGAATGTCTTTGAATATTGGTTAGCTTCCATTTGCTCTGAGTTTATCTTCAGGAACACTATCTATGTTAGTAATTATGGTCATTTTATCTCATTTAAATTTCTTGGTCCTTTTCACTTAAGGTGGTAAAATTGCTTAAACTTTTCTAAAAAATTGACTTGATCTTCATTCCATTATTAGCAGTGTTAATTCTGTGTTTTCTTGTTTCTGAAGTATTTTAAAAGTTCCTTTTTCCTATGATTAGTTTCAAAACATTCTTCCTTTATATTATCTAATACTTTTTTATTTCTGTCAGTGTCTCAGTATTTCCCTTTTCATAACCAGTCTAATGTCTTATTATCTTGTCGTTCATTTTTTATTGCATGATGTCAAGTGTTCCTAAATTGTAAAAAGAACACAAAACAGGCACTGTCTGAAATTTAAGTATATTTTCTGAATTAAAAGTTCTTGAAAGTATATTCTTTTTTCTGACATTTGTGTACTCTGTCCCACTTATTGATGTTACAAATCTCTCTACCACATGACTTACTCATTCCACCAGAAGTTTCTTTTTGAAGAAACTTGACATTTGAATTAATGTTCTTGCTTTTTATTTAGATTATTCCTATATTGGCTATATTATATCTCATTGTCCCCTCTTCTATGAAGAGCTGGTATAAGATCATAACAAAAATCACTTTCTCCAGAACAGGACAAGAAAGTATAGTCCAATCACTATGGGAATAATTTAACTAAAAGGAATGAACTCTTTTAGAGTAAAGCTTTTTCATCTTTAGAGAAATTGGGTTTCTTTTTGTTCCCTGCCTTTGCTCCTCCATTAGCACACTGTATGGCTTTGAAAAGGCACTTGCCCTTGCTAAGCCTCAGTTTCATCATCTCTAAAATGAAGGGCTTTAGGATGCAGAAGCCATCTAGTTCTAAATGTCCTGTGCTTCCTATTTGAAATTTTCAGTTGTTTAGCACTGTGCTAAACCACTAATATAACAGATAGAGTGGTATATTTGGTTGCAGGTGACAGCTCAAATAATAAAGGAATAAAGAAGATCACAACTTTTGTCATGGAAAATTCAGTGATAGAGTGGGCCTTGAACTTGGTTTGCTTCTGCAATTCAGCCATACCACAAAGGACCTTATTTATAACCTGGTAGGAGGCAGAGGGGAGCCTTTTCTTAAGCCTTGTTCCCCATCCTCATTACAAGAATGCCTGCCTAAAACTCCTGGGGAACTCTAGTCCATAGACAGTGACTTCTAAAAGCTTTCTTAGAAATGTAAGAAAACAGGCTTCCCAGCAATGCTTGGCAACCCTCTGCATGAGCCAGATGAGGATTGAGCCAGATGAGGGTCGTGAGGTTGAGTGCACCTAAGAGGATGGCCCAAAGTCATCAAGCCGAACTGTCACCAGTATGGTTTTCCTTTTGCACCACCCCATCCTTCTCACCAATGTGAGGAGTGTGGGAATGCAGGTCCTGAGTTGCAGGCGATCGTTTTCCCCTACAGGATTTCAAGAGCTACCAAGTGTAGGCCCTACATCTGTTCAACACTCCTTTGAGAATTCGGCAGCCCCCTCACAGTCCAGGGATCTTCAGGGTCACACTTTTAAGATCCCCAGGAGTGAAATAATTTAACACCCAGCTACCACAACTGCGTCCTATATTCAGACGCTGCTGACTCCATTCGGAGTGAACTCTGCCCAAATCTCTTGAGGTTAAAAATTACTGTGAATGTTGGCTGTTCTTAATTTTAATAATTGACTTTTAATTAAATTTCCTTTGGCTTATTGTTTCTTGGGCAGCAATAGTCTAGTCACTGTTACACAGAGGCTAAATATGGTCTATTACCACCTTCTTCCTGCACGATAATCTCTTTGACATCCTCCTTAATTCCCAAGATTATGTACAATTTGGTCATTGGCTCAAAATGCTAAGAATTAACAGTAATGTTAAAAATGTATTTTTATAACATACATTTTAGGCTAATCCAATTCACAATACTGCAGACTTGTATTTCCAACCCTTATTTGATGCTGTGGATCGAATCATGTAACCCACAAGACATATTCACATCTAATGGGTGGGTTTCATTCACAAATAGGATCTCTAAAGATACCACTTAGATACAGCCACACTGAGTCAGGGTGGTCCTAAATCCATTATAACTGGAGTTCTTATAAAGGATAGGAAAACTGGGCAGAGAGAGATGACTGAGCAGGAGTCAAAGAAGGAGGAAGAGACAAGAAAGTTTCTTAAGTAAGGGAGGACTGCCAGTAAGTCACCACCAGAATGCTGTAGACCTCAGAGAAAGCGTGATCTATCAATACCTTGATTTTGGACTTCTAGCTTCCAAAACTGTGAGACAATAAATTCCTATTTTTTTTTAAGCCAACAAGTCTGTGGTATTTTGTCATAGGAGCCCTGGCAAACTAAAATACTTGACATCTGAGGCATAGCATGTCCACAGATCCTCTTCTTCATGTGAATTTTCCCGTCTTAATTAATGCTAGTATATTTTGCAGTTGCTGAAGACAAACGTGGAGTCATCCTATACCTCTTTCTGATCTCACAGCACACATGCTATTGGGAAATCATTTTGGCTTAAAAAATATACCCCAAATTCAACAGTGTCTTGCCATTTCTGTTGCTTCTACCACGGTCTAAGCTATCATTAGCTCTTTATGGATTATTTTAACAGCCTCCTAACCAGTCATCCTGCATCTATCTTTGCTTCCTTTTGGTCTATCCCAAGAGTGTTCCGCAAGTCTAATCTGGCCAGCCATCTGTTTTTGTAAATAAATTTTTATTGGAACACACCCAGGCCCATTTGTTTATATATCATCTATGGCTACTTTTGTCTACAACAGCAAAATTGAGTAGTTATAATAGAGATCATATGACCTACAACGGTTAAAATATTTACTATTTAACCTTCAGAGAAAATGTATGCTTACTTCTGGAACATTCTCAACTCAGTAAACAAAACGATCCTTTTAAAATGAAAATCATGTCAGGTTACCCCTTCACTCATATCTCTCCTTTATCTCCCCATTCTAGTTGGAGAAAATTCCAAAAGATTTGCAAAGGCCTTCAAGTCTGCATTATCTGGCTTTTTTCCATCTCCTTTCTTACTACTTTTCCCCTCACTTACTTCACTCCAGCCTAAAGGGCTCCTTGCTATTCTTCCAACATGCCAGGCATTCCTTCCTTAGAGCCTTTGCACATGCTGTTCCATCTGCCTGTAGCTCTTTCCTCAGGTGCTTTCATGGCTCAACTCCTTCATGCTCTTCAAATCTTTCCTCGAATATCAGTTTCTTATGAAGTCTTCCCTCACCAAACTGATTAAAAATATCAGTTTCTTATAAGGCCCACCCTGACTAAACCCAAGCACTCCTTACTTCCTTTTCCCTGTTCTACATTTCCTCCTCTTCACAGCAATTGTCATGTCCTGATATTCTAAAATTTCTTTTTTATTAGGTATAGTATTGATTGTTTGCCTGCCTTCTTTAAAATATAGTACAGGTATCTTTGTTTTGCTCTCTAAGAACTTAGAACAGGTCCTGACACAGAGCAGTCATTCCATAAATATTTGGTGAATGAATGAATGAATATTTAAAACAAAAATACTTACAGGTCCTAACACTCTACTAGGTACCATGAGAAACTGTTCAAAAGTATGCACCTTTACATCAGGATTTATTGTCACATACACAATTGAAGGAATTTGGGTACAATACAATGGAATATAATCAGCACTAAAATTAGTAAGATAGCCAAAAGTACCAAACAGACTTGAGTAAAAGTGATCGAAGTAGGACAGTGTTGCTTGGAAAGACTTTATGAGACACCATCAACAGTTCCAGGAAAATGGGGAGAATTAACATGATAAAGTAGGGGGGGAAGGAGAGTATTCTTTAGTATTTGAAGTGGAGGGCAGGGCATGAGCAGAAATCAACAATACTGCTCAGCAAGTTATTACACAGCCTTACTTTGGCAGAGCAAATTTATCAATGAATCAATGGGACAGTGAAGAGCTTGGTATAATTCTCCTGGAAGATCTGTGCAGAGAAGTTAAGCAAAGAAGGAACATGGAGCCTTCTGGAAGGGCAAGGGATTGCTTGAAGATAGCAGGTGAGGAGATGGCTTCAGTAATGCTTCCTTGTACCTGCCTGTAGGAAATCTTGGTTAGCATACAGGAAGTCCCCACCCTAGCACTGAAAGTGAGGAAAAGAAGTTTCCCTCTTAATCATTAAACTAACTCAATTAATTCATGATGGAAAAAGACAGAATCTTCTAGACCCAGTTCTTTCCTGCCCTCAAACTCCTTAGATTAAAAATGCAATGACTTTCCTTTGGGGAAAGGAGGAGAGAAAACCATTGCCCATGAATTACCTGTCTCTAGATTCTATTATTTGCAACAAAACTGCCCTTTCAATTTCCTAAATTGAATAATCAAAGGCTATGAATGATCAGAAGCTCTAAAAGAAGTCACCTAGCCAATAAGAGAAAGTTACACTTCTAGGTTTGGCCTGATAATGGATATTTGAGAAGCTGTCCTTGGTCTGTGGCCTGATTCATTTGGATCCACAGCACAGAAGGCACTCTGCTAAGCATTGCAGGGAAGAGAGACATCAGTTGGAAATAATCTTTCACTAAAGAGCTTCCATATAAAGGGAGAATAAATCAGAGTTGTTAATAGAGATGACACAGCACAGAAAGAAAATATCATAAGAAAAAAATTCATAAACTCAAGAGCTAAGAAGCTTCCAGAGAAGATGAAATCATATTCTGGCAAGAAAAATCAGAAAAGTCTTTCTGGATACGTTTCCAAAAGAAACGGGTGGGAGGCTGATCTGGACTAGAAAAGAGGATGCCAAGAAGTTCTGCCATTTTCAGAAAATGGCCAACAGTCTTTCTTAGCTGGAGAATGGGGACTCCATTAAGGAGTGGGTTCATAAATCTTAGCCCTAGAAGCACTGATGAAGTCTTGCAGATGAGGCTTGACACCAAAAGTTCTGACCCCAGGAGGAGTGTCCTTTCCATCACCCCACAGCTGCCTCAGAGAGGTGGAAAAAGAGACCAAAGAGCAAAACTGCATGTTAGGATCAGTAGAAGAATTTTTTTTAAGGACTGATACCCAGGTCCTGCCCTGACCAACTAAATCTGAATTTCTGTGGACGGGGCCCAGGCACCAGTATTTTCCCATGAATTACTCCATAAACCTCTGTTGAACATCTACCATATGCTCTATCTCTATTCCCCCATTAAAGTTGATTTGTACTCTCCATGCCATTTCCATTTTAATAATTAGCCTTACTTCGTAGCTGCTTATTTGTACTCTCTCCCACCATACTGTGTACCACTGAAGATCAAGGACTTCATTTTGTTTTGTTGTCTTTTTATACAATCTCTGTCTCCTTACACACAGCAAAATTCTAGCACATAGCATATATTCAACTCATATTAATTTAATGAATTGTCAGAGGTTATACAGACCAGTCTGAAATTCTCCAACTTTTCCATTCCAGTTTTCCACTTACATTGCTTGCCAAATTTTCTTTAGTTGTCATTTTGTTTTTATGTCCTTTCTTCACACTGTAGTTAAAGTGCTCTTTTCAAAATGCAAAATCATTTCATTTTTGAAGTTGGATGATTCAGATATTAGTATCTCTACACAATGCTATAATTAATGTGCATGTTAGTTATATTGTATACATTTTTGTGTAAGTTAAGAAGGTATTAATCATTTATAAAGCTCCTCAGTGATTCAAAAGAGCATCTAAAGTTTCAAGCCAATGCTTTAGGGATAAGTTGAGGCCAGGTGGTAGAAGATGTTGAGACCCAGGAACAGAGTTGAGTGTAATAAATTAGGTCTCCGGGATATCATTGCAGTTTTTTGAGGAGGAGAGCAACCTAAACAGAGATGTGTTTAAGCTTTAAGTCAAAATAAAATTCATGGAGGGCAGGCCACGGCTGCTCAGCAGGTAGAGTTCTCGCCTGCCATGTCAGAGACCTGGGTTCGATTCCCGGTGCCTGCCTATGCCAAAAAAAAAAAAAAAAAAATCGTGGATCGTGGATTTAAGAAGGAGGTAATTACTTCCAAGAGAAATCCTTTATTCATTTCTCATTGGACTTAAATAATCGTTTCAATTCTGTCTTCAGTTTCCTTGGTTCCATAATTTTTTTTTCTCCATTCACTTGCCCTGATAGCCTCATATGTATTTGAGTATCTGTCTAAAGACCACATTCTAATATGTTAATTCTCTTGCTGAATGCCACAGCTTGAATCCCCATCTGCTCGTCTTATTAAAATATAAATGAAAAAATAAATAAATAAAACCAACCCTACCTTATCTAGGAGATGCATGTGAGCAGCCTTGCCTCATTAGTGGAGATGGAGCATGGGAGGGCTTCATCTTGGTGGCACAGCTCTTTCATGGGTGTTAAAAAGGAGCATGGAGTGGGCAAGGAAAGAACTGCCCCAGTTAGAGGCCCCATCACTGGTTCCCGCAGCAAACTTAACTCCAATTGTCAGATCCATTCCTGCAGAACCATAGAATACAACTTTAAGTTTAATAATATAGAAACCAAGGACACAAACTCCCTTTTCTCAGTGAGTTTGCATCTTTTAAAATAGTCAGCACTATGTGTGGCTTTGCTAACACAATCCTGTGATATAAGAGGAAACACCCAGAAATACTCTAGAGAGGAGATAGGAGATTCAGGTTAAAATGTCAGACTGAGCAGCCTCTGGAATTCTTCCTTTGTAGCCCACACTCACCCCTGCTCTAAACTAAAAATTCTAGAAGGCACATTTTTAAAAAAATAATAATAATTTAGCTCAAAGGCAGAAAGTGAAATTTCCAAGTGCCAGAAAAGCAAGTCCTTAGATGGAAGAGAATCAGGATTGAAGCTGTGCAGAGCTTAGGGAGGATCAGGAGGCAGTCTTTTGGGGGCTGATATTTTCATACCTCAGTAAGGATAGGAGTCAGAGCTCTAGGTCTCGAGCTCAGAGCCGGACACCCCAAAAGCCAGTGCTAGTGAAGCTCTGTGCACTGGGAAATGGACAATCTTCCCTTAGCAAGAAGCCAGCCATCTGCCCCAGGCTTTACATAACCACCCTCCAGAATTAGGAACCTCAAGAAACAGGACCACAAACCCACATGGAACTGTACCAGGCATCTTGTTCCCCATGATTTGAATAGCACCCCTTTTATCGTTATTGACTGAGGGGTAACAGACTATCTCAAATCATGGTGGCTTAAAACGTCAATGCATTATTACCCCTCATGATTCAAAAAGTGGGAAATTTAAGCAGTGCACAGAGAGGCAGTTCATCAACAGCTCATGATGTCCAGGATTCAGCTGGATGGCTGGAATGGCATGGCCACCATGTTGTTTCTGGCTGTCCACTGAGAGCCTAACAATGACCGTTGGGCAGGTTCCTCAGTTCCTCTTCACATGAACCTCTCCAGGGCTTCCCTGCAGGACCACAGCTGGATTTCAAGAGGACAAATCAGTAGAAGTTGCAAGGTGGGGACATAACTAGCCTAGAAGTCATGAATTGTCCCTTCTGCCCCATTCCATTAGTCAAGTGAGAGACATACCAGGGTAAGAATACAAGAGTATGAATACAATGAAACATGGCTAATTGGGGGGCTTTTTTGGAGACCAGTGAACACACCTCTGGAATTATGCTAGGTATCAATACAAGGCTGTGCTTGCATAAATGCCAGTGTAAAAGCTGATAGAAACATGAGTTTGGTATCAGTTAACCCAATGGGGCCCTTCAGAAATGGCCATAGAACAGCTTTGTAGTAGGGCCTCCCCGAACTAGTGCACCCAGAGGACTCCTCGAGATCCAAAGATGATATCTCCCATGGAAGATGACCTCAGAAAGAAGGCAGAAACCCACTTACCTGATCTGGGATGTGAGCTCCAAACTGGATCCACTACAAAGCTGACCCATGGGAGTCCCCAGGTTAATTGTTCCTGACCAGTCTCAAAATGAAGGAAAGCTGGGGTCAGGGCTGGAGTGGTAGATAGGCTGTCCAGTGACTTTGGCTATACATTGAGGACAGTCATCTAGGCCAGAAGACAAATGAATGAAATTTGCTATTACATTGAAGGGCATAAGACAACATGCATATCTACAAGAAATTGTAGCAGGGATCACAAAACTACCACCTCAGCCCTGCAGCAGTAATCTCTGCAACGAAGCAGCACCCCAGGCCCTAGGCAGGTTCAATTCACAGTGAAGATGCATGCTCAGATGAACATAAATGACAAGTTTCATTGTTCCCACTCTATCTGGAAGATCAGTTGAGGACATCTGATGGGAGAAAATGCAGGAGAGATGAGGCTGGCTGTCAGAACTCACATTCTGCATGTGACAGGTTCTCCTCCGCCTGGCTGATGCCTCAAGATAAAGTAGAGATATGACGGCCTTGTAATTTAGGCTGCATGAAAGGCAGCAAAGAAACAATTCCAAATTTGTAAAATCGGGAAGCTCAAGCTTATAAAGGTGATCCTGTCCCAAACCTGCATTGCTGTTAGCACAAGCAGATGGGAGTGTGACCCCACAAAGTTCTTCTCCCTAACAAGTCCTCTTTTTATATAGCCAGCCAGGCCCACGTGGGTTATAAAACAGCACAAGCACCAAACTATTTAAGAGTCAGACAACCATTAGATCATTGGCGCCCCTACCAAGAGCCCTTCAGCCTTATAAAATTTCTGTGTGGCCTGATTTTAGACCTGTGGCAGAACAATGCCGTATTTTCACTGTATCCCATTTCCTATTCTTCCTTCCTGGGTGGGGTCATGTGACTTGTTGAGGCGAATGAAACGTCTGGGGAAATGATTGTGCCACTTCTAGGCTTTGGCCATAAAAATTCCCCGTAAGATTATCCTGCCTCTCTCTCTTTAGCTAGCGTGGAGGCCATGTGTGAAGATGGCAGAGTCCTTAGAATAAAGCTGCCTAGATTACTGATTCACTGCCTTTGGGGCTGGTCACTACTGAAGGCCATATAAGCCTCACCTATCCCTGCTCCAGAGGCTTGTTGGACTCCTCTTTGTGGCCCTGGGGCACCATAATGCAGGGGCAGCCACTTGGGCATGGGGAATGGGGGGTGAGGGTGTGCAGTACCTGCCTGGGAAAGCTCCACCTGCAGCCTGGAGGGATGTCAGCATGACAGGCCCAGGGTAGACCGCCAGGAAAAGAAAACTGAGGGTAGCCAAAGTCAGACAGAGGGAGATCTCATCAGTCAAATCCAAAGAAGAATTCCTCAAAAACCTTGTAGAAGGAGAGGCAATAGGTTGGCCTTCAGTGTTGAGACTACCAAGATATAGTACTACTTTAGCACAGGATTGTGCATCAAAGACTTAGTCTACAAATAGACAATATAAGCTTCCGTGCCCAGTAGTCAGGGAAAGCATTTGAGATGAGCAGTGTATTCTAAACCCTGTTAGTGGAGAGTCTTGTCACTTAGACCACGCACTTACTATAATGAAGGCAAGCCCGTCCATCCACCACAGGAAGAAACGGGCAGATATATGATATTTACAGACCTATAAAATAACAGCAAATCTCGACCCCTTGGGGCACTTTACCTGGTGAGAAGCAGAGATGAGGGGTGAATTCAAGCACTGTCAGGAACACACTGCCTTTATCCTTTAATTTTTATCTATTATGAGCAGATTCCAGAGACAGAATTTCTGGTTCAAATCCACGCTCCACTGTTTTCAGTTGGGAGATCTTGCAAATTAATTACCTGTCTCCTTTCTGCTTTGATTTCCTCCCTCATCTATCAAATTGTAGGTAAAAGTAGTTCCTTCCTCATGAAGTCATTATAAGAATTATATTGAGTAAAAAAAAGAAGTACTTAGCACAGTGTCTAGTATATAAGTTCTCAAAAATGTTAGTTTTCATTATTTTATTGGATCCTTTAAAGTACTGGACAATTTCCCCATCCTTCCCAGTCCTCTGGGGAAAAAGAACTGAGTTTCTGGATAGGCACATCCCAGTTTAAAGTTCCTAGTTCCTTTCTCTGTCTCTGTGTGTCCCAAGTCTCCTACTTGGAGCTGTTCTGTCTGCTTTGTAACTAGACTGAGTTGTTTCTTGGGGGGCAGGGTGAGTTCAGAACCCTTCAGCTGCTACACTGCACCCAGTCCATCTCTTAGAGGTAAGAAAGCCAGACACCCCCTTCTCAGTATGTTTCAGAAAGTTCCCACTGCCAAAAGCCTTTGATTTCTCACTCATTTCTTCATATCTAAAATTCGATAAATATAGGACACATTCATTTGGCTAAAGTACAAAATTCCAGAGAGATGAAATGCATCAAGTCTTATTGAGTGGTTGCATACACCTCAATATAAATTGATGTCTCCAATTTCTTTGCTGAAAGCAGATTGGATCACCCTCTTTTACATGGGAAATGTAAGAGAGGGTGAAAGGCCTGTGTATTTAGGGGCAGCAGAGAAGAGAAAAGATCATAAAGAGAAAAGGTCTGGGGACTCCCAAAATAGGCACTGTTGGCAGAGGTACCATCTGATTATATATAGTGCTTCCCCCTGTGAATCCTCCAAAATGAGGCATTCCCCCAAATGCCCAGCAGGGCCCTTGGGTTGTCATCCCATAGAGGAGCATGGGCTCCAAGCTCTGGGATTCCAGCTTCTCTCCACTGAACAATCGGTAGTCAGTTGGGGGGTATGCTCTGGGACAGAAGGTGGCATCTCATTGGGACACATGCTGCAGGGAAAATGTGGGGACACCATCAGACATTTAAAATGCATGGCCTCTTGTTTTAGTTTGCTAATGCTGCCAGAAAGCATTATACCAAAAATGGGCTGGCTTTCATAAAGGGGATTTATTAAGCTACATGTTTGCAGTCCTGCAGCCATAAAATGTCCAAACTAAGGCATCCAGAAAAAGATACCTTGACTCGAGAAAGGCAGATGTCTGTTCATGGAAAGGCACATGGCTTGTGTCTGCATCCTCTCCTGACTTCTGCTTTCAGATGGCTGTCTCAGCCACTGTGGTTCCTTCTGGCTTCTGGCTTGCTTAGCAACTCATGGGAAGGTACATGATGTTATCTACTGGGCTTGGCATGTCCAAACATCCATGTCTAGGCATCTGCTCTCTCTGTTGGCACTCCAGGCATCTCCTTCGGCATTCCAAGCATCTCCAAATATCTGCATCTATGTCACTTCTGAAACAATCTATTTGTGCTTATTCCAAAATGTCTCCCCTTTTAAAGGACTCTGGTAAACTAATCACCTTGAATGGACAGGGTCACATCTCCATCTAATCAAATGGTCACACCCACAATTGAGCCAGTCAGTCTTCATGGAAACAATTAATCAAGGGTTCCACCCTGAACAATAGGTCTGACTCCACAAAACTGGATCAGGATTGAAAGGAAATGGCCTTTCTGGGTACATAACAGTTTCTAACCAACACAACCTCCATTCTCTTAATTGACCCAAGTTTCCCTAGTCCTTTAAAAGTGGTACTGTGGCCAATCAAGGAGCATAACCACAGGAACAAATGCAATGGATGGCCAAATACAGCTGTGAATTATCCTATGTCATTTTTTTTTAAGAAATATGGAACACTTCACGAATTTTCATGTCATCCTTGCACAGGGGCCATCCTAATCTCTGTATCGTTCCAATTTTAGCATATGTGCTGCTGAAGCAAGCACCCTGCATCATATTTTAGGGCAGTTTTAACCTTTTACAGTTTACACACTAGAAAATAATTTTGAGGATCACAAAGAACATTTGTTCACGTGGGTTAGCTTCTATCTACAGATATTTGCCATAATAGCAACTAAAATTGAGAACTTATAAGAATATTTACACATTAATTTATTTTAAATAACGAAAATAAAATGTTAACTTCCAAGATGTATATTATGAAAAAAAAATATTTTCCAAAATGAGAGAAATGATCACACGGTCTTATATTTTTGCAAGTCTTTTCATTGCCTGCTTTTTCATTCACGCTACTGTGATATGGCACACCATGGAGCCTCTGGAAAACCGTATGCGTGCCAGAGAATAAGTGTGAAAAAGACAAATAACATCTTGGGATTTTTGTGAAAATAGTTTTGACTTTGCAGACTCCTTGAAAGGGTGTCAGGGACCCCCTCTTCTCCCAACTCCCACCCATCCTCCCCAGGAGTCCCTAGACCACACTTGAAGACTTTAGTTTTACAGAATTGTTTTCAGTGATTAGGCACTGTTAAAACTATCAAAAGTTTTTGCATGCTTCCTTGGCATCCTTCTCCATTTGGCTAAGCCACTTGCCTCAACATTGACCTCTTACCTAGTTAATAAGCAACTTTCCAACCCTGGGGCATAAACTACCCCAGAGCCCAAACCTGCATCTTTAGCCACTGCCCACACCCCCCACACCTCACCCAGAACCCACAGCTGGTCCCAAATAATAAGCTATCTAACCCCACAGCCATCGGACCAAGTCCTTTCTCTTTTCCAACATGTTTGCCTTGAACTAACCAATCCTTGACTCTTGTGGGGAATCTATTAACCTCCACCCCTGGACCACAATAAATTCATAAGCCCAGGGGTCCCTCTCACTCTGCCTGTGTGCTCCCCATCTGCTAGTTGAGCCACCTGAGCCAGTCATGCTTCCTCTCAGCCCCTCATGGCCCCTCTCTCTCTGGGACCTGTAAGCAACATCTTTTCTCATGCATAGTGGCCTGGGTTTCTCATGGCAATGCACCTGACCTTGACCCAGCTCCAAATTTAAAACCCAGCTTAGCTAATTAGAAACAGGCTGTATCTGAAACTCTCTGTTCCTTGGGTCCTAAATGCTTCATGCAAGTCTCCAGGGTCCCGGGTGAGGTCAGAAACCACTTTTTCATAATTAAGGCCATGCCTAGTTTTATGATCAAGGAAGCTCGGAGTTTGCAGAATAATTATGGATTGGATAGAATATAGTGTTTGCAGATTCATTTGCTGAGCCTCAATGTCTGTGTGGCCAGAAACTAGAGCACAGCAAGCTGTGGCCTATGGAATATGGCCAGAGAAGAACCAGAGTCTGCCACTTACCTGCTGTATAATCTTGGGAAAGTTATTCAGTCCTTCTGAGGCTTCCTCACTTCTAAATGGTGATCAGATCTGAGCACTTGGCAGACATTCTCTTATTTGATTCACACTTAAACACACACATTTTATACACAGAGATATGCAAAACCAGGGAGATGTTATCCGCTTTTACAAAGAATAAATCACATGGTCAACAAAGCTCCCAGCAGACACAAAGTGACAGAGTCCGAATTTGAAACCAGGTCTGTTTGCCTTCAAAGCCTGTGCTAGTCCCTGTCCTGCTGCCTTGATGAGGTTTCTAAGGTCAGCAGGGAGCAGAGAAGGGTGGGGCATAGGGTTTCTTCTCTAAGATAATCCTTTATCCAGGCTCTATGGCAAGTGGTAGCTAAACCAGGAGTGTGTGAGAGCCCAATATCTTCTAAATACCCAGGGGTGTGGTTGATTGCTCATGCAACCCAACAAAGACATATTCGGTGACGTTGATTCCCATTCCTGTGGGTGCAAGCTCATTTGCAAATAGAACACTTTAAAGATGCATTGTTAAGGTGTGGCCCAGCTAAATCAGGATGTGGAAACCTTTATAAGCAAAAAAAATTTGGGATATAGTAGGTAAAAAAAAAAGGCCACCAAGAAGCCAGAGGTCAGCAGAAACCAGAATTGAGAGAGAGAGGTGGCCATGTGACAGGAAGAAAAGGTGCAGGCCGAGGAAAACCAGGGATTGCAGCAAGGCAGCAACAGAACCCTCCAGACTTCGGAGAGAAAGTGTAGCTTTGCTGATGCTTTGCTTTTGGACTTCTAGCCTCCATAACCACGAGACAATAAATTCCCATTGTTTAAGCTGTTCATACCAGGGTGTGATATTTAACATAGCAGCCTGACAAACTAAGACAGGAGTTTATACAGAGTGGGGAAATGATGGTAACCTGGCTGGTTATCTGAAGGGCAGAAGGGAAGGTAAACTACCCTCAGAAAATGCAGCTGTTATGTATGCAAATGCACATGTCCTCCCTGCACAGAGGGGCGGAGCAGAAGAGGACATTTTCCTCTCTCCACATTTAGGTGCTGATGGCTGGCCTAATTTGCTGCCAAGCATTTTCTCCCTCACTACCTAGTTGGGAGAATGAAATCAGACGGCTAGCACGCTGGATTGTTCAGGCCTTTGGAGAAGCAGCAGGTAACCTAGAAAAGATCTTCCCTATAGAAAAAAATGATAACACGCTGTCCCTAGATAATTATGACATTCTGTCTCTGTGTACTATGAAGAATTTCAGGAGTGTTATGGGGAATAAGAAAGGGAATTTTTTATACAGCTGGCATCTTACTAAATATGTAACTCATACCTGATTCTTTAATGAGGATTTAAAATGTATTCTCATACCACTTCAAAGTGTGTTCCTAAATCATAGACAGGATGTTTCCATTCCCTTATGCAAAAATTGTTGATGGACTTACAGTTCAGGATCGCATCTGGCTAACAGCCCTCCGTGAAAGCTGTCCCAATTTCTCATTTAAAAATGTGGGAAATATAAAAGTTCCCATTACTTTGAAAACCACCACTGACAGACAACCCAATGCCAGAATCGGAGAAAAATTGACACTTATTTGAAGGCAAACGGAGATGCATTAAGAACGCGAAGTCAAGTAGGCTTCTGTGCCACCCCTGCACCAGGTGTGCAGAGCACAGCTGCCTGTCAAAGGCAAGACATCCTGGTGCCCTGATCTGAGATAGCTTCTGGAACCCACGAAAGGGGGGGAAGATAATCCTCTGGTGCTATTGGACTGTGAGGCAAGTGGTACATGGACTTTATACCCTTTCCCCTACTTTTTGGAAAAGAATACAGGTTCCCGGGCAGATAAAGGCAGGATATAGGGGCTAGACACACGAAATGATGGGCCTTGTCCTCGCAAGTAAAGAGCTGGATATGAGAGTGGACAGAAGCCCTCTGGCGATAGTGTCATGTTGGGTGTTATGTGTGAGAGTACATGCATGCACATAAGTATGATATTCAAGAGCCCTAAAGAGTCAGGTGGTTGATAGGTCAGACTTCCCTTGAATCAAGACTCATCAAAAACTTGGAATTGGAACAGAGCCATACACATTGATCTGACCTCCATCCAGATACATCTTGTACAGCATACAGTGAACAGAAAATAGGAACAAGAGCAATTCACTTGCCATATTTGGTTCTGACCATCAAGCCTGAAAAGAAATCTGCGGGGTTTTTTACCCCAAGAAAAATAGAGAAGTTGTCAAATAATTTGGAACTACAAAAACATACTTCATACAAAGAAAAAGGAGACAACATCTTGAAGGCTCAGAAGAAAAGCATCTCTGAAAAAATACAGATCTCAGTGACTAGACAAAATATTTTTAAGGAATTTTTTAGTATCGGCCAAAGATGAAAGAAGACACGAAAGGAAGCAATGCCATAAACAAAATGACAGGGAGGACAAAGGAATAGGATGGTATGAAAGAAAGTACTAAAAGGGAAAGGACCAGCTAAAACAATATTTGAGGCAAAAACAACCAAAAAAGACATAATTCATGATATAGAAAATTCAGTTAGTTATTTGAAGGACAAATTTGAGAAGCCTTTCCAGAATGCAAAAGGAGAGAGTAAGGAAATTGAAGCAATGCAATAGGAGGTCAGAATGAAGGACCTAAAAGAGTGGTCCTGGAAGAGAAACCAGCATAATGGAAAAAAACAGAATCAAACCTTTATCTAAAGAAAAAGGGGAGGGAAGCTAGCGTGGGAAGATGCTGAGGGCTTCCCATGTTCTGGGCATCACTGTTGAGAAGACATCCCACTCTATCTCCACCACCATCCAGGCATATCTGAGCAAACATTTTCATCACTCATCTCATACATAGTTCATTTATTCTGCCTGTGTGCCAGACACTTCAATTATAAAGGTTAAAGAAGCAGTCTCCAAAGTTTCAATTACAATAAAACTGTTTACTTGTAATGGAATAAAACCCACAGAGATTTTAGATTTCACTGCAAAACCAAATATCAAAACACTGTGGAAAGAAATCTATGGTTTTAAGGGGATCATCTGTGACCCAAGATGTCATATATCATTTGTTTGTGAAGACAGCAAAATGACAAATGTGATGCAGTGGTTTATAAGCCATGCCCTTAAGAGTGAATGAACAAAAAATATTTAAAGATGTTCCACAATCAATTAGAAATAAAGCAGAATTAAATGCCTAAAAATGAAGAAGTCATGGTATAGGAGCCATCAAAATGTTAAAATATGTTATTGGTGTATGTGGTTATAAACTGAAAAATATTAAAATATATTTAAAAGAGGAAGTATATTTAATTAGAAAAATATAAATGTTTAATTTATAAATGTACATACCTATGCAATGCTCTACAATTCCATGATTAGAAAAATTTTCCAATGTAGATAAAATATGCTTATAGGTTAATAAGCTCTGGTATATTGCCATGTAAAAAAGCAAGTTAGAAATCAATATCTACAGTGAAATTCTACTTTGTAGAAATATGTATATAATAGCATGTAGACAATAAATTCTGGAAAGCTGTACAATTAAATGTAAGCTTGTGATTTTTTGTTTTGTATTAGTTTTATCTGGATCTTGTAGTTTCTTCTCAAGTTACATGTAAGAGATTCAACCAAGGCTGTGATATAACTAGATTTTCATGGGTAGAAACAGGATTGCAGAGGACAGTCCATAAGACAAGAAGCTTATTGAAGCAAATCAGCTGAGAGATGATGGTGGCCCAAACCCAGACAGTGACAGAGGAAATGGAAAAAAGTGGGCAGACTGAAGTGATCCCAAAGGAGAGGATGTGGTGGGGTTGGAGGTTGGTTAGCTATGGGAGAGAGGGAGGGTCAAGTAAAGGTTGCAGATAATTACAGTATGATGGGCCAGGAAGAGTGTCCTCAGAAGCTCTCAGGACTCTGTGAGATCAGTCTGCTCTGATGGGGGAGAGAGGAGGTGGCAAGGCTTCTTTAAAAAAAATTGTAGGATAAGGAACAGTCAGCCAGAGAGAGAGACTCAGGTAGGGCCATTTCATCCAGACTGTCTCACAATAGCCTTTTCCAGCCAAATTGCAAACACATACACCAAATTCGAATTGCCACTCTCAGATGGAGAGGAAGGCACTGTTCCCTCTGGAACCCATGAACTCCATCCATCCTCACTCATTTTGCATAACATTGCAGGCAATTCTGCCCAAGACATATAAAAAAGGATTATTATCTGTGGAGCCCTCATTTGCTTTTGAATTGAGAACTCCTGGGAATCCTGGATCAGCCAAGACCACACAGTTACTATTTTTAGGAAATTTTCATTTGACCCCCAATGACTTAGGATGACAGAGTGATGTCCCATGACCTGCTAATCATCACCATGGCCTTCATGAGGCTGAGATGTCCTTTCCCGGAGGGACCTGCTGTAAATGCCATCCAGCAGACTTGGGGTCCTGTTAAAAGTTTTAAGATTCATTATGCTGATAGGGTTTTCCCTGAGGTCGAGGTACCTAAGAATTTGAACAATGCAGCCTTTATTTGCAGAATGAAGGGGACACAATTTCAAAATAGCAAAAAATAAAGATGGTCTATAATTATCACTTGAAGTAGGACTATGTGGCTGTGATTTCCATCTCAAATCTTCATCGAAATCCTTTATCGAAAGATTTCTTTTTTACATGATCTATTCAACATTTCTCACCAGTTAGTTTATAACTACAATAATGATAATAGTGACAAAGTGAAGATAATATTTATTACAGTTTGTAAGGCCCTCTTATGAACAAATCTTATTTTATCTTTACAAAAATCACATGAAGAAGGTAATTTCATCTCTATAAATGTCAAAGAGAAAAATCATCCACTTAGTTGACCTAAAACCCATCTATTTCTCACACTGGAGAGTCAGTCTATTTTTTATTTTTAAAGTATGCTGTTATCAAGAAAGACAATCACCCATTAATCTTGTACTTTGACTTTTGCCCTTGAAATCACCCAAACCTGAATTATTAGCCATTTTCTCCAAAACTATAATAAATTTTAACTTTCTTTTCATCATCCTACCTAACTAGATTTGGAAAAATGATATAGTTGGCATAAAAGAAATCTTCTCAACGGTATGGCCAGGTTCCCATAAGAACAGGTTCACAAAAATAAGCTTGAGAAACTATGCAGAAAGAATACATGGTGTACAAGTTTTCCCCTAGACTTTGGCAACCTTTATTCTTAGTTGGAAATAAACTCATCCAGTTCTAACAATGAGCCCACACAACTTCACTTCCTGATATCCGTTCCCTCCACCCAAGGCCTGAAGGGTTTCTTTCTTCTACTCAAGAGTAAAACATCTGAGAAACTGGAGATAAGGGGTGTTCCTAAAGGAAGAGAAAGCAGACAGCCTGAATAAGTCTAGAGTGAGGCCCAGGAAGCTGAATATTTTTAACCACCCCCAAAGTTGTTCTTATGAAGAGGGTCCTGGAACAATGCTTTGGGAAAATCTGGAGTGGGGTTCTCGGTGCTACGCCCACCAAAGCTAGGAATATGGAGTCAGAAAGTCTGGAGTCAAGTTCCACCTCTATGCCTCACCAACTGAGTGAACTTGGCAACTCAATTAACTATGTAAGCCTCAATTTCCCCATTTTTTAAGTAGGGATGATAATGGCTGAAAATTAAATAAGGTAATGTGTATAGGTAAAATGCTTAGCACAGTATCTGGATTATAGTGATCAAGAAATGGAACTGATTATCATTATGATTATAATATATGAAAAGTACAAAATAAGTGGAACCAGAGTATATGGCAGAGCCCCACTTCATTAGATGGAAGTGATTAAACACAAACCCTGGCCCAAAGCTTCTGTCACCCTTGGAGTTAGAAGAGGGAAATGTCTAATGGTCCCACACAGCAATATTTACTGAGCCCAAATGGATTCTCCATTTCAAGTTTCCACTTTGAAAAGGAACAGAAAATGGGAAAGGACCTTTAAGATCCTTCTCAGCACAAAGAACCAGGATCTCAGAACGGTAGCTGCTGACTAGTGAGAGTGCCTAAGACATTGCCCAACCATTCATGAAATCACTTATCACCCAAGAAGAGAAAACACTGTTAATTCTAAAATTTAATCATTAAGATGGGAAAGCCAGAAAAAGACATCACAGTATATTTTGAAACACACATAATAACATTTATGGAGAATTTATTGTCCCACTCACTGAGCCAAATCCTCTACTGGGATGATCTCATTCTGTCCTGACATCCAGCCCAGAAGATAAGTGGTGGTTTTATCTCCGTCTTCGGCTGAAGGTCCTGAAGGGCAGAGAGATGAAGTAACTTACCCAGGCTGCACTCCTCACAGACATAAGTCAGGACTTGTACACAGATTGCTAGACCCTGGAGACTGTGTTCACCCCCCACCCCACCCCCCGCCTCCCATGTGAATAGGGGCATCCTGGGGTCTCCAGATGGTATGTGAAACCCAGCTGAGATATTGTTTACATGCCACAGCAGCTAACTATTGTCACCAGCTTGTTAGTGAAAAGGAAGTAATGGCTAATCTTCAGACATGTATAGCCTTTTAGAATTCATTTATAAACCACACAGCGAGTTCCAGGAGGGCAAGAATCACATCTATCATGTTCATGTTTTCTAAAAAGTTTTATTTGAAATAATAATACATAACAAAGGAAGTTGCAAACGTAGTACGGGGAGATCCCCTCTACCCTTATCCAATTTCACCCAACTGCATTTGCACATTTTAACTATAATACGATGTCGAAACCAGGAAATTGGCATAGGTGAGATGTGTGTGATAGTTCTGAACCATCCTGTCTCACGGGTAGATCTGTGTGACCACCACAGGATCTTGATCACACTTCATCCAGTGCTGACCAAGATACTCAAGAGTATTGTTGAATGAATCAGTGAATGCACAAACAAGCGAAGTGCTGAATGGATGACTTAATGCAGAACATAAATAGCTCATAGTTCTTAATTGAGTATGGGCTTAGTCAATCTCACATGTTTTTATTTTTGTAAAGTCTTGAGCTGATAGTTATAAATGCACGATTGGGAGCATCCTGGCATATCATTAAAGCACCCTGCCTTCCACTTCAACTTGACTAATTGAGCTTAGGTGAGAGTACTTGCCCTCCCCGCAGTCTTATTGGAAAAATCAATATAACACAAAGATAGGGAAAAAGGGAAAAAGTATCCCTTGTGATAGGAAAGAGTACTTATCCATGTGCCAAAAAATAATCGAGACTGCTCTGCCAGGCACAGAGCAAGTGAGATGGAAAGTCATTCAGGGGCAGAAAAACAAAACGTGCCATTGTAGTGAGCAGAAGCGATGGCCACCCAGACTCATTCTCAGTCTCAGAGCTCAGGAAACCAGAGCTGGAAGGAAAGGCTCCCCAGATGTCAGTTACAGAGGAAATGCCCCAGACCCTGCTCGGAGCAGCGAGTCATGGGGTCTTTCCAACCGATTCTTGGTGAAGGTGGCATGCTGGAAGCAGAATGGGGTGAGATGTAGGGTTTAGGACTGGGAGTGTGCTGGCAGAACAAGTTTCTATCTGGGGCTGTCAATGCTGACTACAGAGGTGAGGCAATGCCCCAGCCCCCAGCAAAGTTCAAAAGCTTCAGGGTGAGCTTAATTAAACTCTGCCTTAGTTTCTAAAAATAACCAGACTTTGATCTGGCCTAAAGGAACTGGAGAAAATGCTCCCTCTTCTTCTTTTTTTTTTTTTTTTTTTTTTGAGAACAAGGTTTTATTTTGAGTAGTTATCACTCTCAAAACTGTAAAATAAAGTATACAAACAGCTAAATTTGGACAAAAAACCCCACAAAACCTTAGAAATGTAGTGTTTCAAACTGGGAACAAGGTGAACATCCTACTTTTGGTGAACAAGGGTACTGCTTTGCCTAATCACACGCTACCAGTCACACTGATTTTACACACTTGAACTAAATAAAAGTTGCAGAAAGATCTCTGTTACAAATAAATGTCATCCAGATTACAGACAATTATGGGAATAAAATAGCACTGTGAATTCCAAAGCAAAAAGACACATTTGCGTTAGAACTATTGCACTGCAGCTATTAGAGGAAGAACTGCATCTTTCTCTCTGTAGAGTCTTTGCTTGGCATAGCACACATACCAAGTAGATTGTAAACTTCAAATGAATACATCTTGGAGTTGAAACAGAACTATCTGGTTCTGTTTTTGCCTATTGAAAAGTCCATAAAGATATTCACATTCTATTGAGGAGGCAAATTTAAACCACAAGAGTATCAGAATAATATTATGATGGATTTAGAGTTGTAACAGCAACAAAGTTGTAAGGAATAAAGTTATTTCTGTGAATACATGTAAGGGGAGAATGAAACAAAGGAGAAACTTGATCGCAAAGACACAGAAATAGACTAAGAAATCAGAGTCGCGATAAAACCATATAGCCTAAGTAGTTAACAAAGTTATGCAAAGTAAAATACTCACTATAAAACAGAGACGGGTAGGGGTGGGCTGGGTGGAGAATGAAGAGGAACTGGATAAAAGGGATTCTAGTTTTTAGCTGCAAAGTTTTTTGGAAGAGCCATGTCCTCTACCTCCATTCTGTTCCAATTAAAAAAAAATTTTTTTTTCCTCTCCTACTATTCTGGAAATAAGCATTTGGGATACGGGCCCTTACTCCTACGGCGACTCACAGGACTAACATAAATGTAGAATGGGGATACACGTCTTTCATTTTCCCCCAACAGCAAAGGTGCATGCATGAGGTTTGATAACAGGAAAAAAGTTATTTGGTTAATGTGACTGATCAGATCCCCTGTCCAGAAGGGGAGATGGTTTCTTGCAGAATGAGGTGAAGGAGGTGGTTCTGCTCAGCACTCAATAGCGGCCACATCTCCACCTGCAGCGACTTGATGGCTTCCGTGTCCTTTTCATGCGTTGCCATGAGTAGAGACTGGAGCAGCAGAAAGAGCTCCTCGGGAAGCTGGCCACTGCCCTCCTGCCCGTGGCTGTCAAAAGCCTCCCAGGAGTACTTCTCCAAGGTGTGGGCATGCTCGGGCAGCAGTTTGGCGGGCGGCGGTTGCAGGAGGAGCAGAAGCAGCACGCGCGACACCTCGCAGCGCACCAGCACGTCGGAGAAGGCGCCTAGCGCCACGAAGGCAGGCGCTACGGTAGCGGCATTCGGAGCCAGCAGGGACGGCAGCGAGGGCGCCGCGCCGGGTGCGGGCTGCGGTCCTGGAGGCTGTAGCGGCGGCGGCGCTGGGGGCGGCGCCACCGGGTGGTAGCCGTGCTCCCGCGCGAGGCGCTGCATGTGCGTAAAGACCGCCAAGACCCCGCTGTAGTCGCGGGCCAGCAGCTGGCAGGAGGCAGCGTCGCCGAGCGCCTGCAGCGCGGCTAGAGGCAGCTGGGGCAACTGGAGCTGGGCGGCTCGCTGGAAGTGTCCGGCGGCGGCGGCCGGCTGGCCCAAGTCGCGCAGGGCGGCGGCGAGCTCTAGACAGAGGGCGGCGGCGGCGGCCGGCTGGCCCAGCTCGAGGTGCAGGCGCACGGCGGCGCCCAAGGCGCTGGCGGCGGCCTGCAGCGGCTCCCCGTACGCAGCGGGGCAGGCCAGGCGCTGGCGCGCATCGCGCTCCTGAAGCAGGAAGAGGCGGGCGGCCTCGGTGAGGGCCAGCGCTTCCCCGGGCCCATGGAACAGCGCCTGCTGACAGCGCGCCACCGCCAGCTGGCACCAGGCCGCATACGGGAGGCACTCCTGGGCGCGAAGCTCGAGGCCCAGCTGTCCGAACTGCTCCGCGGCCTCCGCCACGTTCGGCTTTCTCAGGAAGCGCTTCTTCAGCTTGTTCGACACCAGCCGGTACCGAGCCAGGAAATCCCCGGCATCGGGGCCCAGACCTGCACCTCCACCCAGGCTGACCCTGGCAGCCGCCATCTTCAGCGCCTGGGCGCTTCCGGCGCCGCTCCCTCTTCTCTTATCTCCTCTCCTAAGGGTTTTTTTTTTTTTTTCCGGAACCATTCAGACATGTGAACTATGAACGTGCCCTGCCTTCTGTGTCAAAGATGAAAAAACTATTGTTATTTTTCAGAACTAATCTCTGAAGGAAATAATCTCAGCTGGAGACCCCTGACAACTACTGCATGTTTTCCTTCTCATGGGAAGCTGATGGGTATGAGACTGTGATGATGTGTCTCTGTTTGCCTCTTCAAATAAGCTGCAAATAGGAACAAAGAGAGAACAAAGAATGCCTGCAAATTCATCATTAATGCCTCTTTGTTTAGAAAGTATTTTCTTTTGCCTTTTATGTTTTTATTAAAAAAAAGAAATTTGGCCCTCAGCATTCCAAGATATGAATGAAAGTTGGATTTCATAGGGGAGCCATGGTTTCTGACCCAAGGAAAATAATAAGGGGGTCCAAACTCCTTTGCAGAAACCACACCCAATTCCCCCCTCAGTGCAAAACCCTTCTGAATCCATCATCCTCTCCCAGGGAGATTTGTCAGCTCCAGGGTCCATGACTGCTCAGATTATACAAGAATCCCACTCTGGCAGAGGGTCTTGGCATACAGATGATATCTGGAGACTACTTAGCCTTAAACTTGAGAGGAAATAAAACATGAGGGAAGCCCCTTGAATGGCCCCGATTTCCCTGTTAGGTGTCCAGCAATCTCCATCTCATTGTGAATAAAAGAATCAAAGTATGTTCAATCCATGAGAGGAGTGCATCTTTGAATTTTCCAAATCTAAGCATCTTGACAAAGTAGACCATCCTTTGGAAAGACGAGAAAAATAGAAAAGCCTAAAATCAAAAGGAATCAATCTAAGGAATGCAACTAATTTAAAACATAAGAAAAAATGAACGAACTACTGTTTGTAAATGAAGTGCCTAAGAATAGTATGTAAAATTGTTTTGAAAAAGCATTAGGCCTAATAAGAAATTTGATTCCAGTAGCTGGCTATAAAACAGAAATATTATACAAGGCAATTAGCTTTTCTACATACTAGCAATAGCCTATTAGAAAAATAGCATAAAAATTTCAGTAGCAATCAAGATACAGAATGCATATTAAAGACTTTCAAACAAATGTGGTGGCTTATATAAGGAAGATAATAAAAGCTCACAGAATGACATTTAAAATATGTAATAATTGAAACTCCATTCAATGCTTCTGGTTAGGAGGATACCATATTAATCTTCTGGGCTATCGTATGTTATTTAGCCTTTCGAAAACTCCACTCTATACTCATGAGAGGATGAAAGTAAACAATGTAAATGACATCTCAGAAATATATGAAAGTAGTTTTGACATTATAGGTTCCCTGGAAGAGTCTCAGAGACTCTCAGAGGTCCTCAGACCACACTTTTAGTACTACTTCCCAAATCATTCATTGACGCAACAAATTACTTTCTCTCTTATGCTCCAAAATTCTCTTACCTGTGCTAGCACTGAGAAAAATAAAAGCACAAATCATTGTCAGAGGGCTCAGTTTTCTCGTGGAACTCTGATTAGGAAAGGTTGCCAGCAAAAAAAAAAGAATACAGAAATGTAATATTTTGGTTTTTTGGCCAATGTGTTTCCTTTCCCCTTAGAGTTTCTACCTTTCCCTAATCCTCCATTTAGACAACTATATCATGAGGTTTCTACTGCCCCCATGAAAATTAATTAAGAAAACATGAAAAACAAAACAGTCCATTTTTTGCTTTATTGAGTTTCAAGAGCTCTGAAAGATAATATAAAAAGCCAGGCTACCTGTATCCAAGAACGGGAAAGGGTGAGGACAGCACCGGAAGGAGACAAGTGCTCAGGCATCAGGGCATTGCTAAGAAAGAGACCTTGAGTCATGCCCCTCCCCAGGGCAAATCTTGAGGGAGACTTAGGATCGGAGTTACAGGGGAGAGATAAGCACGAGCGAGGAGATAGCACCCACTCCATTCCCATTTCTCAAAAGCGAGTCCAGACAGTGAATGAGGCTCTGGGTGCCCCTTTTATCCAGCACTGAATGTGAGAAGAAATATCTCCGGGTGTCCAGGCAGAAAGCTTTAAACAGCCACAAATGATCTCTGCACCACATCGCCTGGTACAGGGATCAGAGGAGAGCATTTTGAGTAACAAAGAGCAGTGCCTTGTGACAGAAAGGGCACGTGGCCGAAAGAGACTCTGAAGTTAGAACGGGACAGTTGCAGTTTGATCTGCTGACAACTAAAGGTGAGATGGGATCAGGGACATCTCAGCAGATGCCAGTGAGGATAAGGATGACACCAAGGGCCATATACCTCACACACAGACACACACATGTGTGCACACTCACGCACTCACATACACTCCCATGCTCGTGCATTCACATACACCCTCACACACACTTGTACACACATACATACACTATGCTCTTACACACATCCACTTGCACACTCATACACTCACAAAGTTCCACACACACGCACACCTCACACACACTACTTGATACTGTGTAGAAGTACAGATACTTCTGGAACTTAAACACTCCTCCAGAGATCGGAAGAGTAAACATTCTATCTACTGCAGTTAAGCTTTTGACATCCAGCAGAGGAGGATTTCATACTAGCGATGAATTTCAGTTATAGAAAATAAAGTTATTTGGTGCAATTACAAAGAAAAATGTAAATGTATGCCCACAAGAGGGGATCCCTGAGCTAGGTGGCAGCTGGGGAGGTGAAGAAGGGCACAGCGGAGGGGCTGGCCCCGCTGCCTCACTGCTGTCTTTCTCTCTGGACTGCATCACAAACGAGGCATAGCTGCATGCTTGCAGCCAGGGTACTTAATAGGTGTGCATAGAGCTAGGGCTCTCTCCAGCTCATGGAGCAAGAACGTCTAACTCAGACAAAAAAGAATTGGGCCGCTGCCAGTCATGCACCTTTTATGTTTTTCATAAAAGCATCAGTCAGACCCTGATTTCAGTCTGACAAACCAGGAAAAATAAAACTGTCAGAAATCAAGGCATGCTCTTTACTGGGACTGTTAGGCTGGTAATGGAGAGGAATGTTATTGCTCTAGACATTTGCATAATATCTATTGATCAAGCCCACTCAGTGCAGCTGTTCTTCATGCCAGGTCCTGGCAGTGAGGAGGACTCATCCAGGTCTCACCATCATAGCCTCATCACACCCAGAACAGGCACTGTGGTCTATAACACAGCCTGTGAATGGGGCAGGTCCCCAGGGCACCCAAATAGGAGGCAAACTGTGTTAGGACAGCTGTATTGTAGTCACCCTCTGCAGAGCCTTGCTGTGTGACCTTGGGCAAGCTGCCAGCCCATTCACACTACTGGAATCCCTCCATTAGAGTGTCCACTACTGGGCCCCAAGGTTGGATGCCCCCCAATAAAATGTAAATGCAGGTGGGAGGTTAAGTGGCTTTAATCGATAGCCTTGGAAAATTAGTTCAATGCGTAGATTTGTTTACAGCAGAGAGCTCTTTGAGTATCCATGTGGTAGAGTGGGGGAGGTGTGCATAGGAAAGGTCCTGTGTGTAGAGAATCTCCTGCCTGGAAGTGGGCAGGGTGGCACTGGAGGGTGGGGGAGGTATCCGGGTGAGTCATTACAGAATCATGCACGTTCAGGTCTCAGAGGCACAACATCGGTCATCTCGTCCATCTTCCCTCAGTGCCTGAGTACCTGACACATGGACTAACAATCTTTCCTTAACCACCTCTAATGATGGAATATTCCCTCCTCCTGCAGCAAGCTTTTTGGACGTTCCTAGATCTTCCAGAGAAAAAGACACGGAGCCCAGGTCCATATTAGTCTGAAATCTAATGCTTCCCCCAAGTGACAGCCCTCCAGGGGTATACCCCAGACCGCCATGCCTGATCCTTTCTCTGCAACCTGTGCAATCCAAACAAAGCCAAGCCTCCTTGTGGCCAGTCTCAGAATGATGCTTTACCCTAAAGAAACAAGAGTCCAATGTTGAATTTCTTAATGGAATCTCTCAGAGGCCTGTGGGGCATGGGGGGTGGTGGTGATAAATTGCAAGAAACAGTGAAAATGATAAAATTCCTCTCTACTCAACCATTTACCTCCTCCACAATCCCCATCAGCTGCTCAAAATCTCTTTACTCTCTGACCCCAGGGCTCTCTCGTCCCAAAATTCTCTTCCTAAAACTCCCAAGGAGAAAGGGAAGGGGGTAGAAAGGGAAGTGAGGAGAAGAAAGAAAGGTTTGTATTATCGGGAGCCTATTATGGTCCAAACACTTATCAAATTTAATCTTCACAAAGTAGGTATACATATCTGAATTTTTAAGGTAGCAACTAAGACTCAAGATTTTTAAGCCAATTATGCAAGGAAGGGAACAAAACAATTAAGTGGCAAACACTGGAGAAAGCCATCAACTGGAAAGATAAGGAAGAATAAAAGGCCAATAAAACAAGGATATCCTGCCCAGATTTTTCATGGTAGCCTTGATTTCAAAATTCCATCCTGTTGCCAGACAATGTCATAGCTTCAAGATGAGGAAAAGCTTTACAGAAAAGATTGGACACTGTTTTGAATCATAAACCCAAGTGAGTGCTTCTCATGAACATGAGGCAACCCAAGTCTGCCCAAATGGACAACTGGAATTTCAATCACAAAGAAGTCTTGGGAAGACTTCATCTGGGTCCAAAGTCAATACTGGGATGGAGGCTTGGTTTCTTAGAAGTCCCTAAATTCACCTTGACAGTTCAACCAACATCTGTTGACCCTCACCAGGTGCTGAGAGCATCATGCAGAATTGGGGCTGTTTTTCCACTTATTCTTCTTTCCCTGTCCCTCTTCCAGACACCTTCTGTCCACTTTGCAGCAGGTTGGCAACTGGTTAGGCATTAGGAAATCACATTAGGCGCATTGAAACGTGATTTCAGGGAAGAAGAGAAAAGAAGTACACACAACATGCATGTGCACATATGTTCTTGTGCATTCAATGACCGCCTTTGTATAGTCCATGTTTGATGGAAATAGTGTTTGCTTCTAGGAGGGGGACTCGATATGGCTGGAGTCAAGAGTGGGAGCAGGGCACCTTTCTTACTTTTAGTATTTTAATAATTTACTTATTAAATGCAAATCACAATTGTGCAGTCTGATGGATTTTCACAAACTGAATACACCTGCGTGCAGCACCCAGCTCAAGGACCACTTGATCTGAAGGGCCCTTCTGCCGACTTCTCGTCTCTATCCCCCATGCCATCAGTGGTGACCCCCGAAGCTCAGATGAGCTTCACCTAATTTCATACTTCATATAAATGGAATTGTGTAATATGTCCTCTTTTTTTGGCTGGCTTCTTATGCCCTTTATTGTATTTGTGAGATTCAGCAGCATTGCTGCATGTAGTTGTGGACCATTCACACTCTATTTGAATGGCATCCATTGTGTGAATATACTACAGTTGATTTCTCCATTTGGGCAATTTCCAATTTAGGGGTCTTATGAAGAACGCCACCTTGAACATTCCAGGTCACATCTTTTTGTGAGACACATAGTTTTGTTATTTTTGCTGCTTGAATTTTATTTGTATGCATGTATTACCTTTAAAAAATGTTTTGAAATACCTTCCACAACATTTTTACCAGGATCAGGGACTTAGCCCCTTCTCTATTGGCAAGCAGGGAGAAAAAATAATAGCTGATACATACTGAAAGCTTGCTGAGCCAACTCATTTTTTTTTTAAAAAAACGAACAAACTAAAAAACCTTTACATGTATTCTGTCATTTAATCCTTCAAATTACTTAGAGAGATGCTCTCTTTATCCCCATTTTACACCTGTGGAAACTGAGACCAAGGGAGGTGAAATAACATGCCCCAGGTGAAAGTGCTGGTCAGTGGAGAAGCACAGTGCAAACACCAGTCGCTGCCTCAGAGCTCATTTGTCCAGCCTCCTATTAGAGAAGCCTGGGCACTCAGGGAGCCTGGGGGGGAGGGGGCGGGGAGCTGAAGTTACAGCAGCTCAAGCTGCCAGCCCACCTCAGTACAACAGCATGTTCTCTTCTCTCCCCCCTTCGTGTCCTAATTAATCAAATCCTTTTGAACATGAAAGAGAGTGAGACTAGATTTTTGCTAAGATGAAAGAAAGGAATCTGTTACCATCTGGCACCTTCAAAACTCTCCTATTTAAACAAGCAGGGAGTATTTCCAGGCAACTCCATGACAATTGAATAATTCCCCAATGTCAGAAAATTTGGCCATGTTACAGACCATCTGAATCTTCCCACACTGGGGCAGAGTGAAGAGAGCACGGGTCTAGGGTCAGCCGACATTTTCTGTGAAGGGCCGGATAGTAAAGATTTCAGATTTTACAAGTCATAGGCTCTGTGCTGAAACTACCCAACTCTGCCCTTAGAGCATGAGAACAACCACGGGCATGAGAGAATAGGTACAGCTGTGTTCAATAAAGCCTTGTTTATGGATGTGAATCTGAATCTCATACAATTTTCATGTGTCACAAAATACTTTTCTCCTTTTAATTGTTTCAACCGTTACAAAATGTAAAGCTATTCTTAGATCATAAGACATACAAAACCAAATGGTGGAGTCTAGAGAACTGGGCTTGCATCCCAGCTCTACCATTTATTAATTCTGTGGCCCTTAACATATGACTTAACCTCTAAGAGCTTTATTTCAGAAAACTACCCATTTCTCCACTGAGGAAACGAGCAGAGCAGCTAACATGCATTCAGGACTTCCAACGTGGCTGGCACGGAGCAGCATGCTTTATGTGCTTTCCTTCATTTAATCCTCATGATGACCAGAAGAGGCAGAAATTATTGACTTTCTCTGGATTGTTACAGCGATTTTAAAAGCTATGCATATAAATGTGCCTGACCTGCCTGCATTGTTTGCCAAGGTTGACCCTTCTGATTGCAGGCCAGTGCTCTCTCTATGTTGATTCAATGTTAGTCTTCCTATTTCTTCTAAAACTTCTGTAATTATTTTGAGTACTTGTAGTTGTACAACACCTGGAATGTTCATTGCTTTATGTAGTTAGAATTACTTTATTCAATCGAACTTACATCAAAGTTCAACTTACACTCCATATTTCAATGAACCCAAAGCTGAATGCATCTTTCTTTATTTGTGCATACAGCAGTCAGTTTGGCTCATACTTATCCAAAAAGCTGCATTAAGCAAAATATACCTGGCACAGTGCCTGGCACAGGTAGTCAATAATATTTGCCCACCATCCTTAGTGACAAGGATCAGGCTCAGAGAGTTATTTTGGGGGCAAGCTGAGGCCCCCTGCAAAGATGAGGCTGAGGCCTTAAAAGAAACATTAGCACAACCAAGTCATTTCTGAGGAAATGAAGTTCTACGCGCATTTTATCTCTAAAGCCTGGTCAGTGTTTGTTCCTGGACAGATCCCACCCCCAGCCCCCCATTTCTGCCTCAGTTGATCACCCACCAGGCTGGACATTCCTTCCCCTCATTCTGCTAGTCTTGGGAGTCAACCCTGGCCCCAGTCCTCCAGCTTCCTTCTTGCCCTGCGGTCTGGTTTTGTTAGTCTTCTCTGCACACCTGCCTCTTCCTTCTGATCCTTCCTCTGAGCTTTGGCTCCACCACCCCTCACTCAACAATAGATGATGCAGCAGTTTGGACTCTCCTTGACTAACAGCTGGGCAACTTACCCTGCCTGTGCCTCAGTTTCTCCATCTATAAAATGGGAGTTATAATAAGAGTATCTACCTCATAGGATTATAGTAAAAATTATGAGTTCTTATATGTATAGTGCCTAGGACAGTGCTCAGAATACAGTAAGCACCCCATTTTGTGGGCTGTTCTCATTATTTTATTTTTTAACTGCATTATATTTCCGGGTCCTACACCCCCCACCCCCCACCCCATCTCTCTCTGAGCAAATAATAAACACATTCTTTGCATCATGAAGTTCCAGGAAAGACTATACTGGTCCAAATGAGAAGAAACTTACCAAAACATTATAAAACTCAGTTCCTGATGTAACAGCCCCCTGTGCTGGGCATGCTGCCCATATCCCCAAGACCCCACCTGGCACCGCACTGCTGCTCTGGCCCTCTGTGGGAAGCACACGTGTCATGTATCCTCACAGCCAGGACACCTTTTTTGATAGTTTCTTGTTTTCACATCATTTAAGAATTATAGAAAAGCTACAAAACCGGAAAGAATAGTACTAAGTATCACCATGTACCCTTTACTCATATTCCCCAAATGTTAACATTTTCCAAATTTGCTCTATCATTGCTTCTCTCTCTCTTGCTCTTTCCCTCTCTCCCTTTTCCCCACTCTCTCTCTCCCTGTCCCTCTCTCTCTGCATCTGTCAGCTAGCTCTCTCTCAACTAGTTAGCTAACTATCTTATCTATAGACCTTCTTTAAATTTCACCAATTTATGGTCCCCAGTATGCCCTTTATAGCCAAAGAAACTTCTAGATCATGCCGTGTTCAGGTGGTATGCATATTTACTCTTCTTTAATCTGAAATCTTTTTTCGGTCTTTCCTTATCTGTCACGATAGCAGCAATTTTTAATAATGCAGGTTAGTTGTTTTATAGAATATTTCTCAATTTGGATTTGAGTGATTTTCCTCCTGATTAGATTTAGTTTATGCACTTTTGGCAGGTACAGCACAGAAGTGAGGTTGTGCTCCTCTTGGGATATAACACCTGGAGGCTCTGCATGTCAATTTGTCCCATTATTGGTGAAGTTATTGTCAGAGATTTCCATTGTAACGATTCTATTTTTTGCCTGCACAATTAAGAAGTATTTTAAGGCTGCAAAACTATCATGTTACTCTTCAAATTTTCATGCACTAGTCTTAGCACACACTGTTGGTTCTTACCTGAATTAATTACTGCAATGGTGGCCAAATGCTGACTTTCTATTTCCATCCTTCCTTCTACACATATTGGTTGCCTTTCCACTATTAGGAAAAGCTTTCCCTTCTCCCCACTTATTTATTTATATCAGCATAGGCTTGTGGACTGTTGTTTTACTAGATGGGTCATACTCTGTTACTAACACTATTTTACTGCTCAGATTGCTCCTGGTTTGGTCAAGGAGAGCCCTTCAAGTTGGCTTCTGTTCCTTTTGAAATGTTTATCAACATTCTTTGGACACTTTGCGCTTTTTTGGCACAATGGAATGTTCTAGGCTTATTATATACCTTTCCCAGCCCCAGCCCTGGAATTAGCCTCTCCTTGGAACTGTTCAGGCCAGGACACATTTGCATAATGGGACACAAGTATAATCACAACAGGTGTAAAGCAGGACTGCCTTGGGGGGAATCGGTGGGTCATTTTGAGTTATGGCAAAAAAAGAAACAAAAAAAAAAACAGGAGCACTTCTGGCATTTAGTAAGTAGGGTCCAGGGATGCCAAACTTCCCAAAATGCTGGGAAAGGATGCTCTAGAAAAACAAATATCATTCCTGTTAACAAAAAGAACTAGTCTTTATGTTCTATTCTCTTGAATGCTTTCATTTTGTTAGCCAATCTGTCCATTTAATCACTGCTATTTTTTTAGTGGAACTCAATATATTTATGAACTAGCATGCACTATAGCAAATAACATTTATCATAGGTCTAGTTTAAACAAATCAGACCTACATGCTACATTTACTGTACATGCTACATATATTGTGGCATGTCACATTTATTGTAAGTCTAGTTAAAACACAATTCAACCTCTTGTTTTACAGATTTTTTATCAGAAGCTATCTTCCAGCGAACTCTCTAGGAAGCCAGGACTTATGGTGGGGCACCTCTCTCATCCCCACTTGGTGCAGCTCTCTGCTTGGTCACTCAGCCCTATTCTTTGCATTCTTACCAATAATATGTGACGAGTGAAGGTTTATGCACCAGCCTTTTACTAAGCACTTTATGTGCATTATTTCCTTTAACCCTCCCAATAACTCTATAAATGAGGTACCATTTTTATCCCAATTTTACAAAGAATTGGGAATTTGGTGTGGTGAGTGGCCTGTCCAAGATTATATGGCTATCAAGTGGCAGAGCCTGCATTCGGAACCTGCAGTCAGGCTCCAAGACACATGCTCTCCACCCCACACTATGCTGCCTATACATGTCAGATGGTAGACAATAAAACGCAGAAATACAAAATAAAATAGGAAGGTCCTGAAAAGCATTAAACCACGACTACAGGGATAAAAAGAACCAAATTGAGGCTTTGAGATACCACAAAGTTACAACAGCAGAGCCATATCTTGTTCTGTACTTCCTTGTGGCCTGAACTCAGGGTGAAAATGATCAGGTACGATTCACTGCCCCCTCAAGGATAATGCACAGCAAGATGCATCCTGCTACTTAAATTAAAAGAAAATTATTTTTATGGATCTTTATACACAGGAGTTTGGCATGTCCTCAACAACATCCCTACAATGAGTTAATCAGTGATTCTTACAATGACCTCAATAGATGCCCAAATGTAGAGAACTAGGTTATAGGGGAAATAGGGTCTGAACACAGCTGTTGGCATGATATAGTGGTTTATAGCATCCTGGTAGCTTTCTTGGTAGCTTTATTTTTGAGCAAATAAAGCTAACGTCAGATTATGCCATAGAAACAGCCCTAAAGACATCTCCCAGACAATGACATGCTCTTGTGTCTCTTCCTGCCTTAGCTCCTGCTTCAAGATGGGTTCTTAGGGAAGCCAATGCTGAGATGATAGGCATGCAAGGGATGCTGGAGAATTAGCACTTGTGTAATGGAAAGGGAGGAAGCAGGATTGGGCAGGAGGATGTATCCGATCAGAATGTCAATCTGACCAAATCTATGCAGTCCAAAAGAGAGCTCTAGAGCAGACATTGCCTGTTAGCTATTCCAGTGTAGGGTGGAAATACTTAGGCCCTTGTATGCCAGCCTTGCTCGGTCATTGGCAGGGGTGGCACCAGGGAGCAGCATGATCACAACTAGAAGACCAAAGCAGACCCTGAGAGAGCTAACAGCTGGAAGATGCCAACTAACCACACCCCTCACAGCTGGGCAGAGAGCTCTTTCCCCAAGAGGGATGCGAACAGTGAATCTACTTTCCTTCCTCACCTCCCTATGTATAAACCTGTATCTGGTTGCAGGAGAATCAAATATTTCTTGTTGTAATCGCCGCTTCCCCTCCAACCTGCTGCAACCCAGTTCTTCTTGCACAAGAATTGCAAAGGGTAAGAGACATCTGAAGAGCTGGCCTCTTAGATGACAACAAATAGGACTCTCCTCTCCTTTATATGAATTTCTAAACATCCCAGAGTGTTTATATGAGTACTTCTTACTAGGAAAACAAAATTTCATTAAAAGAGAAAACAGGTTGTCCATATCTTATATCTACTTATGTTCAGGGTCAGTTTGAGTCTCATATTGTAAAATGACAATTGCCTACCATCATGCCTGAAGGAATGGCCCCTAAAGAGGAATGAGGAGAAGAAATAGTGGTGACTCACTGCCTTATTTTCCCTTATCTCAAGGGAGCATTTGCTCTGGCTGAACCTGATACTTGAAAATATAAGTACAAATATTCTTAAATCACCCAGCAACAACCCACAAACCAGGCATACCAGTCAGCTTCCCTTAATGAGTCTCCTTGGCTTTTGCCCATAACAAAAGCAAAGAAAATAAGTTTTAGAAGGACTTGAGTTTCTTTAATTAGGCACAAGATTTTTATTTGGTTAGGACAATAATGAAAAAAAAGGAGATACTAGTGGAATATGCAACTTGTTAAGACTAATTGAAAGTCTCAGGAATAAAGCTTTTTGTGGAAAGAGTGCCCTAATGAGTATAGATGTGATGATTATTTACCTAATTGAGCAGTAATGACTGAGGTGCAGGTTACTTCCCTGGGATTAATAAAAAACCAGCAAGTTGACAGTTGAGGCCATTAAGCTCAGTTGATTATTAATCTCGGCCAAGGGCACAGTGCCAGGATCATCCTTGTATTGTGAAATGGGCCCAAATTTTCAGACACAAGAATTACTTTTTGGAGAAGTAATTTTTATTGTGAGTTAAATACCTGACATCAGGGCAGGCGATGCAAATTCTATCATTTAACAAAGATTCATATGGGGTCTTGAAGTCCTGTTCCACTTAGCATGCCCTTGATTGTTAAAAGAGAAAAGTGGAATCTATCAGTGTTCTCCAGAGAAACAAAACTGGCAGGAGATGCACACACGTGCACACACACACACACGTACATGTGTACCCACACACATATAAAGAGCTTTATTACAGGAATTGGCTCACACAACCATGGGGCTGGGAAGTCTGAATTTCATGGAGCAGGACACAAGCTGGAAACTCGGATAAAGGAGAAGTTGAATTCCCCAGAAGAAACTGGTTGGCTGAAGTAGAGGCAGAAATTATTTCTGACTTCTAAAAACCTGTTATGGCTTGTAAAGACCTCCAACTGATTGGAAGAGGAGATTCTGAGGATTGCTGAGAGCAAGTCCTTTGTTGATGGTAGATGCTTATAGGTCAAATCCATCTTCAAAATACCTGCACGGTAACAATCAGACCAGTGCTTGCTTCAGTAAACTGTACACTATAACCTAGCTGTCAGGCTGTCCACACCCTGCTTACAGTAACAAATTGTCAGTCAGAAGGCAGGACACCCATTACGACCCCCAACAGAGGGATCTCACCACATGTGGGGTAACAGGGGCATAACAAAGCCTGCCACCAGGAACATCAGTCCTAGGGTCCCAATCAAATCCATACTTTGCAGGGGTCAGGGTCACCAGCAAAGCAGGACTCACACAGGCACCGATAGAACATTCACTCATATAGATAACACCAAAGCCGGCTTCACTAGAGGGCATATGTCCCCATGGCCAGCCGATCTCAATCCACTGCTGATACTCCACTTGTGACACAGTGGAAGGATTCTGCTCCCTCCCTGCCGGGAACAGGGGTATCAGGGAGTGGGATGGGGGGTGGGGGGGAAATGAGCCAGATGTCATAAAATATACCCACTTTCTCCTGTGAATGTTTACATATACTCAGGACACCAGGCAGGAAGGCCACTGTCTGCTAGGGGATGTGTTTTTGCCTCAAAACATCCCCAAGAAGACAGTCAGTCCATCTTTACCCTGTCCTAGGAGCCAGGTTATCACAGACCCCAGCACAGGGTTTATTTGTGGGTTGCAGAGAAAGGCGGCAGGCCGCACCCAGACCATCCCATTCTTAGTAGCCAATGCCACATGAAATCAGCCATCCTGAGGGGAGGAGAGCAATCGTTACCAATATCAAAAATAGTTTCTTCTGCACCTTTCAACAAACAAGCCATCGTTGCCTCCTCTACTTTGAAAACGAAAGAAACAACACTAACGTCATTGAGTTGAGTTGGAAGCATTGCGTGCCCTGGAGATTTCACAGCCGGTGCGTCACCCACAGCACCCCTCCAAGAAAGCCAGAGCACCTCTCATCCGTGACACCACAGATGGAGCTAAAGGATCTTACATCATCAGAAATGCCAAAGTCTCTATAAAAAGTGTTTGTATTCAACATCCACCTCACCGGGTGTGACAAACTTTCAGGTGCAACTCACTTGCCAAAAAGAAAGACAGTTACTCAGCTTGCAATGTGTTCGTTATTTCATGTGCTCTGCTCTGCATGGGAGAGATGAAACAGTAATTAAGAGCTAGCAGGAATCTAGGGAGAGTGCCTCAACTTTCCCTCTGCACAGGGTAAATCCTACACCAGCGGCCTTTGCATTTTCAAGAAGTTTGCTAGTCTGCTTAGGTGCCAATGTCTTCTCCTTTATGAGGCTAACACTGAGTATTACTCCAGGCACTCAGGAAAGAACTGAAACTATAAACATAAGAAGGCACTGCCACTGCCGATCAGACACTTGCAATCTAGCAGAGATCTTAGAATCCAGGGAGCCATTTTAGAAATGTTTGGGCATCAAAACTTCCAGTCACTGTCTTCCTTATAGCATATTGATTCTGTGATAATTTCGTAATTTACAGATGAAAGGAGAAGGTTAATATGGCTCACTCTGCTCTGTGAAATTACCCAGGCCACAGGCAATCAGCAATGGAGATAAGAACCCATTCATTCATTTAATGAAAATGTACCAAGCTCTTACACAATGATAAGGCCTGGGGATGTGAAGATGAATCAGAAATAATCTGTCCTCCTGCAGTGATTTGGGAGGAGAGATAAATACATTCATGTGTTATAGATATTATGATAGAATGGTAGGGTGACATACGAGGAGAGAACGATCAAGCCAACATCAATTGTCAGAAAAGGCTTCTAGAGGAGGGAATCTTAAACTGCATCTTGAGGAGTTAGGAGACGTTCTTCAGGCAGAGGTGCAGAAAGAGCTTCCCAAGCCAAGGGAGCAGCAGAAGCAGAAGGTACCCAGGAGTGAAACGACTGGCATGGTCAAGGAACAAGAAGCAGTTCTCAATAGAAGTTCTCTCAACCGCATCTTCTTAGGCACTGCTTTAGTCAGGTTTCTCTAGCAAAACAGAACTGCCAGAAGATATATGCAATTATTAGAATATTTTATAAAATTGTCTCACGCAACTGTGGGTATGCATGAGTCCAAATTCCACAGGGTGGGTTGCAAGCTGGGAACTCTGATGAAGGTTTTCAATGAATTCCCCAGGAGAAGCTGGCTGGTTGAAGTAAAGATGGAAGTTCTCTCTTCTAACTGCTGAAAACGTTACTTCTCCTAAAGCCTTCAACTGATTGGATAAGACATCTCTCATTGCTGAAAGCAATCTCCTCGGTTGATTGCAGATGTAATCAGCCATCAATGCAATCAACTTCTTGATGATTTAAGTCCATGAAATGTCCTCATAGTAACAATTAGGCCAGCACTTGCTTGATCAGACAACCGGACACTATTATCTGGCCAAGTTGTCATGTGAACTGAACCATCACAACCACCTCACCAGATTAATCAATGCTTTCCATTCCTCTGCAAAGGACCCTAACTAAATCTCTTTGGCAGTATCATCCGTAATGAGTGTGTCCATTTCTGCTCCCACCTCTTGAATTTTATTAGTCAGAGGTGTTTGTTCCCAAACCAGTTTATGTCAGTTGTACTCACTATGGAAATTGTATAGTTCACCTAATCTCAAAGAGTTGTTTCTGTGAAAACTAAGCTGGATACCTTGGAAAAGTTTGCCATTTTTTTAGTGACTCACTAAAAAAGCTACAGGAAAATTAAGCACAGAGTATGCAATATAAAGGAGTGAGGAGGAATTATAAAAATACAATGAGATTCTGCCTCAGATTGCTTTGCTGAGAAATCTCAAGTTCTCACTCCAATTTAAAGGAACCCAAACTGGAAACCATTAAAGATGCATGACAGATATTTTATGCAAAAAAACAAAGATGCATAAAATTAAATTAAAGTCTCAGCCCTCGATTAAAAATATCACAAATAAATGTACATTCTTTTTTGTTTTTTTCTTTATTTAAATATTTTTATTTAAGAAAGCAAACAATTCACTTAGAACCAAAAAAATGGATATCTTGGTTAGCTTGTCCATAGGCATATTTAAATAACGCATCAAAAAAAAATCATTGTAAAGCCTGTGTTTGAACAGTAAGTTTCATAAACTAACTTAAAATTAAGACAAACAAGGAAAAAATCTACAAATAATAGATATCAAAGTTTCTCAAATTTTAACTATTAAACTCTAATTTAAATACCATTTGATTAGCTGTCAAAACTGTGAATGTTTTCAAAATATCAAGTAGAAAGTTATTACAAATATCAACATTGCTATAGTAATGACCTATGTTACAGAATATTTTCATGTTTTGATTTCAGGACAATATAAAGACACAAATGTTTTTACAATGAACATTTAAGAATCTTAACCACCAAAAATGGATATCTTAGTTTATTATTCTAGTTTGCTAGCTGCTGGAATGCAATATACCAGAAATGGAATGGCTTTTAACAGGGGGAATTTAATAAATTGCTAGTTTACAGTTCTAAGACTGTGAAAATGTCCAAATTAAAGCAAGGCTGTAGAAATGTCCAATCTAAGGCATCCAGGGAAAGATACGTTGGTTCCAGCAGGCTGATGAAGTTCAGGGTTTCTCTCTCAACTGGAAAGGCACATGGCAAACATGGCAACATCTGTTGGCTTTCTCTCCAGCCTTCTTGTTTCATGAAGCTACCCCAGGGACATTTTCCTTCTTCATATCCAAAGTTCTCTGGCTATATGGGCTCTGTTTCTCATGGCTATATCATTATTCTCTCTCATGGCTCTCTCGTCATTCTCTCCAAAAAATGTTTCCTCTTTTAAAAGATTCCAGTAGACTGAGACCCACCTGAAATGGGTGAACTCACATCTCCATTTAATCAAGTTAATACCCACAATTGGGTATGTCACATCTCCATGGAAAAAACCTAATCAAGTATCCAACCTACATTATTAAATAAGGATTAAGAGAAATGGTTGTTCCCACAAGATTAGATCAGGATTAAAACATGGCCTTTCTAGTGTACATAAAACCCTTCAAACCGCACACTTATCCATAGATATATTTAAGTGAAATACCTAAATAATTATTATAAAGCCCATGTTTGTACAATATGTTTCACGTACCAGTCTTAAAATTAAAGCAAATGAGGAAAAATATACAGATACAGATAGATATCAGTTTCTTAAATTCTAAATAATAAACACTATCTTAAATACCATTTGATTAGCTATCAAGACTGTGTATGTTCTCTAAATATCAAGTAGAAAGTTATTACAAATATCAACTTTGCCCTTTTTTATTAAATTATATTAAATTGTATATTTCTTTTTTATTAAAATGTTTTAAGGTAGGTTTGTGTGTGTGCTTGCCCTCTCTTTAACCAATGTTCTGATCAATTAACTAGCCACTAGTATTAATGTGCTAGTTGAAAGGGTTTCTATTATAGAATGTATCTAGGATGGGGTGAAAAGCGATCAAACTGAAGGGGGAGGCATGAGGGCTCCAAAAGTCACAATAGGGCATTTGGGGTTTATTCTGTAGATCAGAGATTGGCAAATAGTCCACAGGCCAAATCCAGCCTGCAGCCTATTTTTGTAAATGAAGTTTCTTTGGAATGCAGCCATATCTATTCAATTAAAGGACTGCCTGTGATTGCTTCCACACTATCAGAGCAGACAGGAGGAGTTGTGACAAAGACTATACCACTAGAAAGCCTAAAACATTTACTATCTGTAAATATTTACTATCAGAATAGGTTTGTGAAAATCTGGTGTGGAGAGTGCCTTTCAGGGTTTAAAGCAGCAACACGACATAATGATATGCATACCTCGGAAAGCTGATTCTGCCAATAATTTAAGGTCAGTGGATGAGATGAATTCCTCCTCCAGTATTTTCAGTTGGCGGCACCACCTGGGCACCCAAGACAGAAACCCATTATATACCATAGTTTCCTCATTCCACTTCACATTCAAATCATCCTATAATCAATCACCAAATCCTCTTGTAGTCTCGGGCTGAATCATACATTGGACATAAACATTCAATACCTCCCGATGTATACAGGAAAAAGTGCAAGCTCCTTTCATTGTCACTCAAAGCTCCTGAAAGGTCTGGATTCTTGTTGCCTCTCCAGCCCCCTCTCTTGGCACTTCCTGGCTCTTGCTTTAAGCACCAGCAACAAAAAACTAATGCCATTTCATGCAGTTTCTTATCTGGCTTTTTCTCACTTTCATAGCTCTGCTTATGCTGCTTTCTGCATCTGGAATCAATGATCACTACTCCCTTTCTACCTGAACAATCCTTACTTACCCTTTGACTCCACTCCAGTGTCACCTCATTCTGGACTTTTCTTCAACCCACCAGTATTTGTGCTCCAACTGGGAACCCAATTTCATGTTTGCAAGAAACCCTTAAAGGAACAACAAAGCCTGCTGTGGGTCTGTTCTGAGTTTTTTATTTGTTTGTTTAATATTATAGTTTCCTAGGATCTCTCAGAGAGAGAAAGATTTTTTTTTTAATCAGAAGCAATACATGGAAGAGATTAAGGCTTTAAAGTGTACTCTTTTTTCCCAAAGTCCTGTTAATTACCATTTAGGAACAGCTTATTTGCAATGTACTCAATTACTTAAGCACCTAAATTGCTTTTTACACATCAGATAGAACATCATTTGCTTAATAACAAATACAAAAATACTGTGGCACAGTTCCATTGACAGTCAACTCCAAAAAATAAGCTTATTTAAGACTGAGCTCCAGGGAAAAAAGAAATTTTACAAGATGTATATCACAATTTCCATATGCCACTTAAATCTATATAAACATAAGTATAGTGTTTTTCCCATTATTTTTCCATTAAGAAATAAGTAAAATGAGAGATTCTCAAAGTAACTCCAATGTCCATTCTATTCATTCTTCCAAACAATTACCAGTAAAAAATCATCTTGAAATTCTTATTTGATCATGTCACAACCCACAAGTCTCAAGGCCCTACTCAAGTCTGACCTTCTCAACAAAAATTTCCCTTATTATACAGAACTGCAATAGTTTTACTCTTCTCCAAGCTTTTGACACTCTCAAATGCTTACCAATGTCTCTTGCTGTTCCTTAAAGAAAGACAAAAAGGCAGAGACAGATAGGTGGGCATAAAACTCAAAAGGCCACCACTTTTTCCAACAGAATGGTCAAGGAGGAGAAGGGAACATGTTAGCTAGATCTTGAAAGAGAAATAAGAACTCAACAGGTCGATAAAGAGAGGGAGGCCATTCCAAGCAAAAGGAATGTCTATTAAAAAAAAAATTTGTAAAACCTGGTTTCAAGATTAAAATGCCAAATGGGACTGGGAAAAAGGTGGACAAGGCCATATCATGGAAGGTTTCTCATGATAAACTGAAGGGCTTATATTTTATTCTCTTAAGAGGGAAAACCCAGAGAGGAGAACCCCATCTCCCCAGTTCCACAAAGGAGAAAATGCAACTACTGTGGGTGGAATGGCCCTATAAGTAGAAGAGACCAACAGAGGGATAAGGGCAGCCAGGGCTGAGAATGAGGGGACTGGAGGAAAGCAGGGATTCATGCCTATAAATTAGTCTAAGAATTTTTTTAATGAATAAAAGAAAAAAGAAAAAAAGTAAAGCTAAAAACAGAAGCAGTGCCATGTGAAGAGTGGGGATGCGCCCACCCAAGAGCATGGGTTCCCAGCCTGTCTTCACCTCTCATTAGCTATGAAAATTTAAGGAAATTTTTTAACCTCCCTTACTTTATTAATCTGTAAAATGGGGAACCTATTTCATAATTTTCTGGGAGACTACATAAGATAATGCTTCTGTCCTTGCTAGGATATAATAACTGTTTCACGATGTTTACCATGATCAAGCTCAAGTTATACAGTTCCTGGATTAAGAGTAGCAATCCTCCTTTGAAATGTTGACCCTGACATGTTGGTAAGTTGCATATTCAAAGGCAGCAGTAGTTAGACTGGCTGTGATAAGTAACAGTCCATGATACTGGCCAATGTGTAGTCTCCCTTTCTGCTACTGTGGTCACTCCATTCTCGTGCCCATTGTGCCAGTTCTAGGGTGGCCAATGACGAAGCCTAGATAGTGTCAACTAGCCAAGTCATTTTGTCTATGCAGTTGTTCAGTGATCCTTGTATAGCAGGTGCTTTCTGGTGAGTGTTAATGTGTGATACAAAAATCCTTGCAAATTGTTCCCTTGCCCATATTTCCATCCACATGCCTCTGTCCCAGATCTTTCTTTCCAACTTTCAAATCCTTTTTCTTCCAGGATCCTAGCAGGAGTCAGTATATATTCTCTCATCTGAAGCCACTTTTTCCACATATAGCAGATGAACAGATGCACTGCTTGTAGGTCTGCCATTAAGAAGATCCTGCCTCTCTATTTTCAAGGTCACCCCTAAATGCAGCTGTAACACAGTCATCATCTATTTCTGCCTTACAGTCACATAATGATCTTACTCATTTATCAACCAAAATTGAGCTTTTACCTACTCTCCAGCTGATCACAGGAACCTCCCTCATAGTCATAAATGTGAGCTGAGGAGGGGCACTAGAACAACTACTGGGTGCCATGGGGGATCTGGGATACCTGCTCATGCAGCTTACTCATGCCCACCTGGTCCTGCTTGGATATGATCCATCTGACGTTATGACTTCCTGTGCTTGAGAGAATCTACCTCATAGTGGGCAGTAATAAATACATGGTCACTTGGTGCTCACGTTGTCAAGCATTCCATCCTTATTAGGCTCAGAAACATTCTAGGAACAGTTTTTCAGAAGGTATATAATGTTTCACTTCAGATGGCCTGGCATTGCTCCAGAACTCCAGGTGTCCAAAACCTGATTTTCCTGTGTGGGCTTCCATGGACTCCAAACTGTACCTGTCCCACTGACACCTCCAAAACCAGAGGGTCTTCCAGATCATATCTTCCAAGTAGCAGGGTTGCTTGTACTGCTGCCCAGACCTGCTTCAGAGTTCCTTCCTGCTCCAGGCCCATGTCACCTAGTATATGGGCCAGAGTGATATTCCTAGATGTGGAATGTGTTGTTTTAAGAACCCAAAGAGGCCAGCCAATTTCTTTGCTTCCTTTCTTGTGGGATGTAGCATGCAGCATTTTTCCTTTTACTTAGGATATTCTAGCAGCCCACCGCTGTTGGACTTCTAAAAGTTTTACTGATTTGGCAGTACCATGAACCTTTGTAGATATTATCTTCCACCCTCTAAAGTGTATGTGTCTCTCAAATATATCCAATGTACTAATCACCTCTTGCTTGCCCTGCCCAGTCAGCATGATATCCTATCAATATTTGGATCAATTTAATGTTTTCAGAATGCCCATATGGTCTGGGTCTCTTCAGCCCTTATTATTTCAGAGGGAACAGTTTTTCCTAAATGAATTTTCCAGAATATTATTGTCTGATCCACATGAATATAAACTCTTTCTGATACTGGTAGGTACTACAGCTACCACTGGGGCTACTACTTATTTGAGCTTGTGGTATCAATAGTCATTCTCCAGAATTCAGCCAGTTTTTGCAGGAACCCAACTGGTAAATTGAGGACTTCCACTTGGTCTTCCCTGCTATAGGGTTACCCAAACAGCCAAATGTGTCAATCCCAATTAAATACACAGAGACTGGGGAAGTGACCTCTGAAAAGATCGGAGGACCTAGCAGACCCACTCTAGCCAGGATTCCACTTATTACCTGGCCCATAACATTTCATTCTAACAATGGAGCCATAATACTTCAGGTCTCTAGGCACTATGTCAACTCAAGCCCTGTGTCCAATAGTCCTCAAAATGTCTGGATATTGCCCTTACTCCAGTGTACAGTTCACCCAAACAAATGGCCATAAGTTCCACTGGGGAAGGACTACAGGAATTATTACAACATATTCTTGCCATAGTGTTGCAAAACCTGGCTCTGTGGCCCCCTCACCTGCCATTGCCTTGGCCTTCTTCACAATACTGGTACCCCTCTTACCAGTGCATTCTTGATGGCCTTGATGAGTGATGAGTCTTCTGGAAGATGGAAGATAATTCTCTGGTTAATCATCTCCCTTCACATTATATAAACATTAGATCATACTTCCTTCAGTCTTTTAATTCTTTTCTCCATTGTTTATAAGAACAATTTATGAATTTCCACTTTGCTTAGGAAGGACCATAACATTTTCCAGGCTTCTAAGAGCCACCCTAACTGTGAATTTGCCCTTCTCCAGGCTCATAGATAGAGTGCTGTGTCCCATGTCCCAATAAAATCTTGTTTATCTGGTCTTTTTGCCCAGACCTGTCCATGAAGCACCCTTAAAAATCATTCCCAGCATATTCATGCAGTTCCTGGAGAGATATGCTGGCTAATTCCTGTAGTCCTTCAAGGGTCTAAATTTTTCCTTACACTGTCAGACCCAGAATGTCCCCAAGTGGGTTCTGTTGGGATTGAAGCTGTTTTGGGATCTGGCAGCCGGAAGAGGAGATGGGGATAGCTCCTGATGGAGGATACCTGTTGCCTTGGGATAGCATGTCATGCTCACATTTAATTGCTTGTTCCCATTCCAGAGGGGGTCAGCCACCTCTTCCAGCTCTGAATGTTCAGGGAATTTACAGATCAAAAAATCACTAGGCATACCTCTCCAAATGTCCTGTCCCATGTTTCAGGTTTCCAGGTTTTCTTGTCAAGGATCCTAAACTTGGCATGACAGACTAGCCTTGACTGAGCATTTAAATGTCTCTGGAGGTCTTTGGCCCAACTCTCTGATCCTCAGTTTGCTTCTTAGCTGTGTCCCATCTCCCACTAGGGGAGATGAGAGTTGCCTATAAGTTACCAAGAGGTCCCTCGCTTTCCCACTTAGCCTTTACCTATTCATTAACAACCCCCTGTTTCATTTTTTATTCTCTCTTTGCTGCCCCTCCTCCTCCATCTTTCTATTGCCTGAATCAACCCACCAGCTGTTCACCTCCAACAGGAGAGGTTCCCAGGTCAAGACAGGTGAAATTCTTAGCAATTGGGATGTCAGTTTGTGCCAGGGGAGATATAGCTTACACGCTACTCAGGACAGGGTTCTCCTTGGCAACCAGGGAATGAAAGGGTGATTCTCTATTTTCCCACCTGTTCTCTCAAACCATGCCTGGTTTCTCTCAAACTCATCCCTTGAGACAATTCCAACCCCTGCCAAAGGACAGAGGGAAAGAAGGATTACATAGGAAGAGCAGTGCAGTCCAAAAAAATCTGTGTCAGGACGATGAGCAGTCCCTCAGCAAAAATTGCCCATTGGAGGAGTTCCTCTGGAGGCTGGAATGGACGAGCGCCAGTGCCCACACCATGCTCCATCACTGGCTGGGTGGCAGCAATTGGGACTGGCAGTTAGCTCTGCTCCCTGTAGAAGGATTTCTCAAAGAATCACATCCCCTCCCCCAACCCCATGGCCACTACTCTTCAGTCCTGTGGAATGGTTCTAGTAGTTCAGAGCTGTTCTTCTGTAATACTTGACCACTGACAGTCCAAGGATGCTATGACTGATTTCACTAACACCAGTTTCTTCTCTTTGATGTGAAACCTGGATTGCTTTCCTCAGCAGTTAAGAAGCCCTGCATAGTGTTCAGAGGTATTTCTCCAGCTCTTTCACCTTCGAGAAGGGAGACTTGCTCATATTTATAATACCCATTCTCTTGAGTGCCATCGAACAAAAGATAAGCATGGACAGAAACACCTGGAATAGTTGTCAGTCTCCAGACATGTTGGAAATTCATAGTGACTTGCATTTTTCCCTCAGTTCCTTTACAAAAGTTACCTGTTTGCTCCAGGCTTGGTAGAGATACCACCTTTAAATCAGCAGTTGTTCACGTGATACATGATACACTATCACCAGACCTGAGAGTGATTCTCCAAGTTATATTGAAAGTTTTCTCTCCTGCCTCCACACCTGCATATAAAGTCTATTTCAAGGCTACATAGGTCAGAGATGACATATGGGATTCATCATAAGGTCCTTCTTTTCTCAAGCAGCAAAGACTGAAATGCTGCTTTGTGAAAGATTCTGGATCACATGACCAATTAGTAGTGTCTGCCATGGAGTGGTAAGTGAACTTTTATACACACAGCAAGTTTGCCATCCCTGCTCTATGTACCTGTACGGTCTGCACAGTCTGTCCATGGGAGCACCAAGCCCCTGACGTGCCCTCAGATCTTGGTCTCATTTCCTCTGTAGTTTAATCAACTAAGTTAATTAAATTGATAGATCATGCGCTTGACTTGGTCTAAGGGCAGATGTTGAAAGGAGGAAGGGGAAGAGAACAAAGGAAACTGTAGGTCTGAAGTCAGGGGTAAGGAGGTAAAAAGAGGCCCAGGTTGTAAAAGAATGGTGGAGAAAGGGGGATCTTGGGAGCTTTCTCAAAGTTAGAATTTTGCTTTTCTCATTTTTACACTTTATTGATCCTCAGTTCAGTCCTTTTTTCAGTACAGGTCTCGATCCCCTTCACTCTTTTTTTCTGCAACATAAAAGGCTGGCTCTGGTTGTTTTGATCCCCCTTCAGCTGATGTTGAAATCCTTCCTTGGTGGTTACATTTGAGTCGTTTACACCTCCAATAATCAAAGTCAAAGGACTCCTGCTTGCCTTATTTTTCTTCAGTGGCTACAGCAAGGTTCTGATAAATCAGGAAAACATCCTCCCAGGTAGACATTTCTACCATGGCACAGAGCCACAATTTTGAAAGAGACTGGAATTGACCACTGGTATATTTTGTTTAGATTCTTTCACAGGACTGGTCAACATCCTGACAGATATTATCTGGCGATTCACTGGAGACTTCCTGGCACCAGACCTGGTTTGCCGAGTGGTCCGCTACCTACAGGTATGTAGCAACTTCCAGATGGGATGAGACAACTGACAGCTAAGCCAACCCTTGAATTCTATATAAAGAAAATAATATTTCTTTATGTCATTCTCTTATGCAGCAAAATGCCCACTTCCTCCTAGCGGAAACACCAAGCAAGCTTTGTAAGATTATTTAATGTTTCTCTATGGCTAAAAATTATGTATATCTAAAGAAAAACAAACAAGCAATAATATATAAAGCATTCATATTTCAAGCCTTAAGTGAAATTTCTGGGTGAATATCAAGGCTTTTGATGTGTTCGGGCTAAGTAATCACCAGACAACTTTTCAATCATATTCACCTGTTGCCCTTAGACTAACCCAACATGGGCTACTATTCTTTTGGGAACGTTTGGCAATTCATTGGAAAATAGATATTAACTCATGTTGTTTTAACTTGCATTTCATTTATTACCAGCAAAGTTGCATTTTTTTTCCTTATATTTATTGGCATTTAAATTTCTTCTTCTCTAAATTGTCTGTTCTTATACTTTTCCACTTCTTTTATAGCTGGTGTATTTGTTATTTTCTGATTTTATTACTAAGATCTATTGTTAAAGATATTTATACTTTGTATGCCATATATATTTCAGTGTAATTCACAAGTATGTATAATATACATATTTAATGTAAAATTTTGCAAATATATCACACACATGTATTATATTACTAATATATCATATATGTATAAAATATGAATTCATTGACACTTCATCTAAGTGGAAAGACTGGACCATGTCATAACTGATGTTAAGATTGATATGTTCTGTTTCTGAGTTCTTAAAATCTTATTCCATTAATATGTGTCTATTCGGACACCAGTACTTCAGGTCTAAATAGTTGTAGCTTTAGAGATTTAGAATGCATTTCTCAAGAAATTTACCTTGCTAGATTCCATTTTTTAGTAGTATTTCTCAGAATCTTTGCATTGTATTCACAAGTAAGATTATGATTTTCATTTGTTTTATCATTTTCATATCTTGGTAATGGAGTTATCCCATATTCATAAAATGAATAGGGAACATTTACAATCTTTTAAACATAACACTGAAAGTTTGATAGATGTGAAATAACTCCTTCCACCACCTGGGACTGGTGTTTTGGGGGGTTGAGCAGTAATTTTTAAATATATATTTAAATTTATTCTTGAGGAGTTTTCCTTCCTTGAAGGTAAATGTTTTCAATTGTTTATTATATTAGTAATCAGTTGCTGAAAAACAAATTACTCTAAACTTTTATGGCTTAAAATAACAATAAATGTTTATTATCTGTTTTTGTGAGTCAAGAATGCATAACAGCTTGGCTAGGCAGAACTGACCAAAGGTTTCTCACAAGGTTCAGTTGGATGTTGGCTGAGTCTATGGTCACTGGAAAACTTGACTGGGGCTGGACAATTCAATTACAAAGGGACTTTCATACGTACCTGGAAAGTTAGTGCTGGATTTTAGCAGAATACCCCTACTTTTCTCCACATGGGGCACCTCACAGGTATTCTTGAATGTCCTCACAACACAGTTATTGGCTTTCTCCAGGATAAGCTATCCAAGAGACGGACAGGGAAATGACAGTACATTTATGAACTATTCTCAGGATTCAAATGCTACCACCTCATTATTCTATTAGCCACACAGACCAATAGAATAGGTGTTGGGGAAACCCAAAGTGTAGAAAGATAAGCTGGATAATGAGATGTCCTTAGAGGCTTAGAAAAGCTCAGACATATTTCTGGGCATCTATAAGGCATGCATATGCTCAGGATTGTGCAAATATTCATGAAGACCAAGAAGCTCATTAGCTGTAATTCTGGCTAACCCTGAGGAACTGAGCAAGCAGGAAATGAAGGCTAAGGCAAAATTATCAACTGCTTGGCTGAGTATTGAAACTGTGCCCCAACACACACACAGGGATGATTAGTAAAGACTGGGAGACATATCAATTCCAGGCACTTAAGGATATATCTCTGCCCAAATATTAACTGACCACAAAGGTAAATGAGCAGAAACTTCAATAGCCACACAGGACAAAGAACATAGACTTAACAGAAATAGTTCAGAAAAGCCACTAAACTAGCAACAACCACAAACCCTGGTGGGGGAGGGAGAGCAGTGACGATCTTATTTCTAGAATTGTCACATTATGTTGTTTAAAATATGCAGTTTCCAACAAAAAATTAGAAGATATGCAAAGAAACAGAAGGTCTGACCCATACATGGGATAAAGGCAATAAATAGAAATTGTCACTGAAGAATTTCAATCATGAGACTTGTTAGACAAATACTTTGTCAGCTATTTTAAATATTGTCTTTGAAAGTAACCATGTATAAAGAACAAAAGGAAAAAATGAGAACAATATCTCCCAAAGAGAGAGTAACAATGAAGAGAAAGAATTTTTTTAAAAAATTAAATAGAAATTCTGGTGTAGAAAAATACAATAGCTGAAACAAAAAATTACACTAGTGGGGCTCAACAGAACATTTGAGCAAGCAGAATAAAGAATAAGCAACCTTGAAAATAGGTAAATTGAAATTAATCAATCTGAGGAAAAGAAAGAAAAATGGAGCATCAAAAACCTGTGAGATATCAAAGAATTCCAACATATGCATAATGGAAATCCCAGAAGGAGAAAAGAGATAGAGAGGGGAAGAAAGGATACTTGAAGGAATAATGACTGAAGACTCACAAAATTTGATGAAAAAATGAATCTACACATCCAAGGAGCTAAATGAACCCCAAACAAAATAAACTTGAAGAGACCACACCTAGACACATCATAGTAAAATCATCAAAAGACAAAGACAAAGAGAATCTTGAAAGCAGCATGAAAGAAGTGACTCATCATGTACAAGAGATCCTCCACAAGATTAACAACCAATTTTTTTCACCAGAAACTAGGGAGACCCAAAGACATTGTTGTGACATATTTGAAGTGCTGAACAATAAAAGCAAAAATTTTGTATCCAGCAAAACTGTTCTTCAAAAATTAAAGGAGAAATTAATAAATTCCCAAATAAAGAAAAATTGGGAAAATTAATTGCTAGCATACCTGTGTACACAAAAGACTAAAGGAGGAAGTCTTCAGTTTGAAATGAGAAGACATTAGAAGCAACTTGAATCCACATCAGGAAATACAGAACATTATTAAAAGTAACTGCATAAGTAAATATAAAATAGTGCACAAACATACATTATGATTGTCACACTTTCTAAATCCTATCTTGTTTAAAGACAAATGCATAAGGCCGTAATTATATATCTGTGTTAAAATATGGAGACCATCAGAGTAGATTAAAAAAAAAAGACCCAAATATATATTGCCTACAAGAGACCCACTTTGAATTTAAAGACAAAGATAAATTAAAAGTAAAATGTTGGAGAAACATACACCAGGCAAATACTAATAAAAAGAAAGCTGTAAATATCTCTGTCCAAATATTAACTGACCATAAACATGACTGAGCAGAAACTTTAACAGCCACACAGGACAAAAAATACAGACTTTACAAAAATAGTTCAGAAAAGCCACTCAACCAACAATATCTATGATACTGTCAGAAAAAGCATATTTCATAAGAAGGAAAAGTATCAGGAATAAGGAGGGACATTTCAAAGTGATAAAGGGGTCAGTTCCCTGAGAGCGCAAAACAATTGCTAATATGTATGTACTAAATAGCAGAGTCAAAACACGTGACAAAAACTGCTAAAACTGTAGGAAGAGATAGATAAATCAAATTTTATAGTTTCAACCTTCATTATCCCCTGTCAGTTATTGAAAGATCCAGCAAGCATAAAATTAGAGTGGGTTTGGTTGAACTGAACATCTATCAGTTGAATAGAACTGAACTATCCATCAATTTGCTCTAATTGGCATTGATGGCATACTTCATCCAACAGCAGAAACTCTCATTGAATATTCACCAATAGAAACCACATAATGGGCCATAATACACAATTTAACAAATTTAAAAGAATAGAAATAATACGATGTGTGCTCTGACTACAATGGAATTAAATTGGGACTCAATAGCTGAAAGATAACTGGAAAATCAAAAAAAGTTTGGAGATTAAATAACAAACTTTTAAATAACCCATGAATGAAAGAAGTTTTAAAATAGATTAAGAGATATTTTGAACTAAATGAAAATGAAATTATAATGTATCAAAATGTGTGGGATGCAGTGAAAGCAGTGCTTAAAGGGAAATTTATAGTAATGAATGCATATATTAGAAAAGATGAAAAATATAAAATCAGTAATCTGAGCATCAACTTAGAGAACTAAAGAAATAAGAGTAATGTAAGCCAAAAACAAGATAAGAATATTAATATAAATTCGAGCAGAAATCAATAAAATTGAAACTAGAAATCAATATAGAAAATCAACAAAACAAAAGCTGTTTTTTTCAAAGATCAATAAAATTGATAGCACTATAGCCAGGCTATCCAAGAAAGAGAGAGCACAAATTATTAGCATCAGAAATGAAAGATGGGTCATTACTACTGATTCCATGGACATTTAAATGATGCTAAAGAATATTATGAACAACTCCATACCCATATATTTTATAACTTAGATGAAATAGGCTAACTCCTTGAAAGACACAAACTACCAAAAGTCACACAAAGAGAAATAATGTGATTGGACTATATATATATTTTTTAAATTGAATCAACAATTAATAGTCTTTTTAAAAAAAGTGTGCCAGGCCCAGATGGGTTCACTGATTAATTCTACTATTATTTAAGAAAGAATTAATACAAATTTTCTATAGTTTCTCCCAGAACATAGAAGTTAGAAGTAATACTTCCTAACTCATTCTAAGATGTTAGCATTATTCTAATGTTAAAACCATATAAAAGTACTATGAGAAAGGAAAACTACTGACCAATATCTCTCATGGGCATAGATGTAAATATCCTCAACAAAATATTAGAAAATCTAATCTAACAATGTATAAAAGGAATTATACCCAACAACCAAGCAGATTTATTCCAGGTATGCAAGCCTGGCTCAATTGTCTAAAATCAATTGTGTAATACATCACACCAATGGGACAACAAATAAAAATTATATGATTATATCAATAGATACAGAAAAATCATTTGGCAAAATCCAACACATTCATGATAAAAAATATTTTTAAAACTCTCAGCAAACTAGGAATAGAAGGGAACTTCCTCACCTTGATAAATAACAGCTAAACAGAAACCTTACAGCTAGCATCATTCTTCATGATGAGAAACTAAATGCTCCCTCCCTAATATCGAGAACAAGGCTAAGGATGTCTCTTCTCACCATTCTCATTCATCATAATACCAGAAGTCTTATCTAATGCATCAAGACGTGAAAAGGTATACAGATTGAAAAGGAACAAATAAAACAGCCTTTGTTCACAGATGACAACATTGTCTATCCAGGAAATCCCAAAGAATCAACAAAGAAACTTCTGGAACTAAGTGATTTCAGCAAAGTTATAAAAACAAGATTAATATGAAAAAGTCTATTTCTTTTTTATATACCAACAATAAACAATTGGAATTTGAAATTAAAAGCATGATACCATTTGCATTATCATCCACCCCCCAAAAAATTAAATATTTAGATATGAATCTAACAAAATGTATACAGGATTTTGTATATGAGAAAAATGCCAAATTTTGATGAAAAAAATCAAAGAAGATCTAAATAAATGGACAAATATTCCATGTTCATGAACAGGGAGATTCAATATTGTTAAGCTGTCAGTTCTTCCCAACATGATCTATAAATTCAATGCAATCCCAATTAAAATCTCAGCCAGCTGTTTCATGGATATCAATAAACTGATTCTAAAGTTTATATGGAAAGGCAAAAGAGCCAGAACAGCTAACAGAATATTGAAGAAAAGAACAATAAACAATGTCAGAGGACTAACCTGACTCAATTTCAAGACTTACTATAAATCCGCAGTAATCAAGACAGCATGATATTGGTGAAATAATAAAAATAAAAAGACTAGTGGAACAGAATATAGAGTCCAGAATTAGAGCCACACAAATACAGTCAAGTGATCTTTGACAAAGGAGCAAAACAATTTAATGGAGAAAAAGTGGGCTTTTAATAAATATTGGTCAAATCATTGGACATCTACATGCAAAAAATGAATTGAGGCACAGACTTCACAGCTTTCAAAAAATTAACTCGATATGCATCATAGACCTAAATGTAAAATGCAGTAGTATAAAAATACCAGAAGACACCATAAAGAAATAGTCTAGAGGAACTTGTGTTTGTCAGTGAGTTTTTAGATACAACACCAAAAGAAAAAATGATAAATTTTGTGTTATTGCAATTACAAACATCTCTCTGGAAGACACTGTTAAGTGAATGAAAAGACAAGCCACAAAGTAAACATAAAAGACTTGACTCCAAATATTAAGGAACTCTTAAAATTCAACAATAAGAAAACAAACAATCCAATTAAAAACAGTGCAAAAGGTCTGAACAAACACCTCACCAAAGAAGGTAACAGATGACAAGCAAGTATATGACAAGATGTCCAACATCATGCATCATTAGGGAATTTCAAATTAAAATAACAATCCAATATCACTATATACCTATTAAAATGGCTAAAATCCAAAAAAAACTGATAATACCAACTCCTGGTGAGGATGTGGAACAACAGGAACTCTCATTCATTGTTGGTGGGAATACAAAATGGTACAGCCACTTTAGGAGAGAGTTCAGCAGTTTTTTACGAAGTTAAATAGAGTCCTACCATACAACCCAGCAGTCATGCTCCTGGGTTGAGTTGAAAACTCATGTCCACACAAAAAGCTGCACATGAATGTTTGTAGGCACTTTAATCATGATTGCCAAAACTGGAAGCAACCAAGATGTCCCTCAAAAGGGAAATAGATAAACTAGTGCATGCATTAATACAATCGAATATTACTCAACAATAAAGTGAAATGGGCTATGAAGTCATGATAGACTATGGAAAAGCTTTAAATGCATAATTCTAAGTGAGAGAACCAGTCTGAAACTGCCACACACTTTATAGTTCTAACTATTATAGTCCCGAAAGGGTAAAACTATAGAGACAGTAAAAATATCAGTGGAGGCAAGGCCAAGATGGTGGCTTAGTAAGGTACGTGCGTCTTAGTTCCTCCTCCAGAGCAACTACTAGGTGAACAGAAACAGTACAGAACAGCTCCCGGGGCCACGGCAGGGAATGGACACACAGCGTACTCCAGTCTGGACTGGCTAGTCTGACTGCGAGACTCGGCTGCAGTGAGATGACCGAGCGGCGCGCGATTTCTCGAGCAGCGGCAACTGTGGCGACCGGAGCTCCTCCCTCCCTCCTTCCCGGACCGGCTGAGAGTCTCGGAGAGGCAAGTTTCCCAAGCTGCGGCAGCCGGCGCCCCTCTTTTGCGGGCGGCTTCTTGACCAGCTACGAGTCTCGGATCAGAGGTCTACCCAAGCCACAGTGGCCCTCCCCCGCGGGCAGCTTCCTTGTCCAGTGGCGAATTCCCCAGGCCCGCTGTGGCCAGCGACTGACACCCCTCCAGGGAGAGAAGGGAATTTCCGACAGTGGCAGGGACTGGGTCCAACCAAACACCAATAGGGGAATTAATAAAGGAGCCACAGGGTCCCCTCAAGCTGCGGCAGCTGACGCCACCACCATGCGCAGCCCCCCGAACCAACTGAGAGAATTGGATCGGAAATCCCCAGGCCGCAGAGAACGGTGACCGGGGAGTCCCTTCCAAACACGTGAGACAAACGTGTGCCACAAGCGCCACCTGCTGGGCAGGATAAGAAAAACAGAACCCAGAGATTTCACAGAAAAATCTTACAACCTTGTTGGGTCCGACACCCAGGGAAATCTGACTAAATGCCCAGACGCCAGCAGAAGATAACAGATCACGCTCAGAAGATTGAGAATATGGCCCAGTCAAAGGAACAAACCAGTAGTTCAAATGAGATACAGGAGCTGAGACAACTAATGCTGAATATACGAACAGAAATGGAAAACCTCTTCAAAAATGAAATCGATAAATTGAGGGAGGACATGAAGAAGACATGGGCTGAACAAAAAGAGGAAATAGAAAAGCTGAAAAAACAAATCACAAAACTTATGGAAGTGAAGGATAAAGTAGAAAAGATGGAAAAAACAATGGATACCTACAATGATAGATTTAAAGAGACAGAAGATAGAATTAGCGATTTGGAGGATGGAACATCTGAATTCCAAAAAGAAACAGAAACTATCCGGAAAAGAATGGAAAAAGTGAACAGGGTATCAGGGAACTCAAAGACAATATGAACCGCAAAAAATATACATGTTGTGGGTGTCCCAGAAGGAGAAGAGAAGGGAAAAGGAGGAGAAAAACTAATGGAAGAAATTATCACTGAAAATTTCCCAACTCTTATGAAAGACCTAAAATTACAGATCCAAGAAGTGCAGTGCACCCCAAAGAGATTAGACCCAAATACGCGTTCTCCAAGACACTTACTAGTTAAAATATCAGAGGTCAAAGAGAAAGAGAGGATCTTGAAAGCAGCAAGAGAAAAACAATCCATCACATACAAGGGAAACCCAATAAGACTATGTGTAGATTTCTCAGCAGAAACCATGGAAGCTAGAAGACAGTAGGATGATATATTTAAATTACTAAAAGAGAAAAACTGCCAACCAAGACTCCTATATCCAGCAAAATTATCCTTCAAAAATGAGGGAGAAATTAAAACATTTTCAGAGAAAAAGTCACTGAGAGAATTTGTGACCAAGAGACCAGCTCTGCAAGAAATACTAAAGGGAGCACTAGAGTCAGATACAAAAAGACAGAAGAGAGAGGTATGGAGAAGAGTGTAGAAAGAAGGAAAATCAGATATGATATATGTAATACAAAAGGCAAAATGTTAGAGGAAAATATTATCCAAACAGTAATAACACTAAATGTTAATGGACTGAATTCCCCAATCAAAAGACATAGATTGGCAGAATGGATTAAAAAACAGGATCCTTCTATATGCTGTCTACAGGAAACACATCTTAGACCCAAAGATAAACATAGGTTGAAAGTGAAAGGTTGGGAAAAGATATTTCATGCAAATAACAACCAGAAAAGAGCAGGAGTAGCTATACTAATATCCAACAAATTAGACTTCAAATGTAAAACAGTTAAAAGAGACAAAGAAGGACACTATATACTAATAAAAGGAACAATTAAACAAGAAGACATAACAATCATAAATATTTATGCACCAAACCAGAATGCCCCAAAATACGTGAGGAATACACTGCAAACACTGAAAAGGGAAATAGACTCATATACCATAATAGTTGGAGACTTCGATTCACCACTCTTATCAATGGACAGAACATCTAGACAGAGGATCAATAAAGAAATAGAGAATCTGAATATTACTTTAAATGAGCTAGACTTAACAGACATTTATAGGACATTACATCCCACAACAGCAGGATACACCTTTTTCTCAAGTGCTCATGGATCATTCTCAAAGATAGACCATATGCTGGGTCACAAAGCAAGTCTTAACAAACTTAAAAAGATTGAAATCATGCACAACACTTTCTCGGATCATAAAGGAATGAAGTTGGAAATCAATAATAGGCAGAGTGCCAGAAAATTCACAAATACGTGGAGGCTCAACAACACACTCTTAAACAACGAGTGGGTCAAAGAAGAAATTGCTAGAGAAATTAGCAAATACCTCGAGGCAAATGAAAATGAAAACACAATATATCAAAACTTATGGGACGCAGCAAAGGCAGTGCTAAGAGGGAAATTTATTGCCCTAAATGCCTTTATCAGAAAAGAAGAAAAGGCAAAAATGCAGGAATTAACTGTCCACTTGGAAGAACTGGAGAAACAACAGCAAACTAATCCCAAAGCAAGCAAAAGGAAAGAAATAACAAAGATTAGAGCAGAAATAAATGAAATTGAAAACATGAAAACAATAGAGAAAATCAATAAGGCCAGAAGTTGGTTCTATGAGAAAATCAATAAGATTGATGGGCCCTTAGCAAGATTGACAAAAAGAAGAATAGAGAGGATGCAAATAAATAAGATCAGAAATGGAAGAGGAGACATAACTACTGACCTCACAGAAATAAAAGAGGTAATAACAGGATACTATGAACAACTTTACGCTAATAAATACAACAATTTAGATGAAATGGACGGGTTCCTGGAAAGACGTGAACAACCAACTTTGATTCAAGAAGAAATAGATGACCTCAACAAACCAATCACAAGTAAAGAAATTGAATTAGTCATTCAAAAGCTTCCTAAAAAGAAAAGTGCAGGACCAGACGGCTTCACATGTGAATTCTATCAAACATTCCAGAAAGAATTGTACCAACTCTCCTCAAACTCTTCAAAAAAATCTAAGTGGAGGGAAAACTACCTAATTCATTCTATGAAGCCAACATCACCCCCATACCAAAACCAGGCAAAGATATTTCAAAAAAAGAAAACTACAGGCCAATCTCTCTAATGAATATAGATGCAAAAATCCTCAATAAAATTCTAGCAAATCATATCCAACAACACATTAAAAGAATTATACATCATGACCAAGTAGGATTCATCCCAGGTATGCAAGGATGGTTCAACATAAGAAAATCAATTAATGTAATACACCATATCAACAAATCAAAGCAGAAAAATCACATGATCATCTCAATTGATGCAGAGAAGGCATTTGACAAGATTCAACATCCTTTCCTGTTGAAAACACTTCAAAAGATAGGAATAAAAGGGAACTTCCTTAAAATGATAGAGGGAATATATGAAAAACCCACAGCTAATATCATCCTCAATGGGGAAAAATTGAAAACTTTCCCCCTAAGATCAGGAACAAGACAAGGATGTCCACTATCACCACTATTATTCAACATTGTGTTGGAGGTTCTAGCCAGAGCAATTAGACAAGAAAAAGAAATACAAGGCATCAAAATTGGAAAGGAAGAAGTAAAACTATCACTGTTTGCAGACGATATGATACTATATGTCGAAAACCCGGAAAAATCCACAACAAAACTACTAGAGCTAATAAATGAGTACAGCAAAGTAGCAGGTTACAAGATCAACATTCAAAAATCTGTAGCATTTCTATACACTAGTACTGAACAAGCTGAGGGGGAAATCAAGAAATGAATCCCAATTACAATTGCAACTAAAAGAATGAAATACCTAGGAATAAATTTAACTAAAAAGACAAAAACCTATATAAAGAAAACTACAAAAAACTGCTAAAAGAAATCACAGAAGACCTAAATAGATGGAAGGGCATACCGTGTTCATGGATTGGAAGACTGAATATAGTTAAGATGTCAATGCAATACCAATCAAAATCCCAACAACTGATTTTTCAGAAATAGAAAAACCAATAAGCAAATTTATCTGAAAGGGCAGGGTGCCCCAAATTGCTAAAAACATCTTGAGGAAAAAAAACGAAGCTGGAGGTCTCGCGCTGCCTGACTTTAAGGCATATTATGAAGCCACAGTAGTCAAAACAGCATGGTATTGGCATAAAGATAGATATATCGACCAATGGAATCGAATAGAGTGCTCAGATATAGACCCTCTCATCTATGGACATTTGATCTTTGATAAGGCAGTCAAGCCAACTCACCTGCGACTGAATAGTCTCTTCAATAAATGGTGCCTAGAGAACTGGATATCCATATGCAAAAGAATGAAAGAGGACCCATATCTCACACCCTACACAAAAGTTAACTCAAAATGGATCAAAGATCTAAACGTTAGGTCTAAGACCATAAAACAGTTAGAGGAAAATGTAGGGAGATATCTTATGAATCTTACAATTGGAGGCAGTTTTATGGACCTTAAACCTAAAGTAAGAGCACTGAAGAAGGAAATAAATAAATGGGAACTCCTCAAAATTAAACACTTTTGTGCATCAAAGAACTTCATCAAGAAAGTAGAAAGACAGCCTACACAATGGGAAACAATATTTGGAAATGACATATCAGATAAAGGTCTAGTATCCATAATTTATAAAGAGATTGTTCAACTCAACAACAAAAAGACAGCCAACCCAATTACAAAATGGGAAAAAGACTTGAATAGACACCTCTCAGAGGAGGAAATACAAATGGCCAAAAGGCACATGAAGAGATGCTCAATGTCCCTGGCCATTAGAGAAATGCAAATCAAAACCACAATGAGATATCATCTCACACCCACCAGAATGGCCATTATCAACAAAACAGAAAATGACAAGTGCTGGAGAGGATGCAGAGAAAGAGGCACACTTATCCACTGTTGGTGGGAATATCAAATGGTGCAACCACTGTGGAAGGCAGTTTGGCGGTTCCTCAAAAAGCTGAATATAGAATTGCCATACGACCCAGCAATACCATTGCTGGTAATCTACTCAAAGGAATTAAGGGCAAAAACTCAAACGGACATTTGCACACCAATGTTTATAGCAGCATTATTTACAATAGCAAAGAGATGGAAACAGCCAAAATGTCCATCAACAGACGAGTGGCTAAACAAACTGTGGTATATACACACAATGGAATATTATGCAGCTTTAAGACAGGATAAACTTATGAAGCATGTAATAACATGGATGAACCTAGAGAACATTATGCTGAGTGAGTCTAGCCAAAAACTAAAAGACAAATACTGTATGGTCCCAATGATGTGAATCGACATTCGAGAATATACTTGGAATATGTCATTGGTAACAGAGTTCAGCAGGAGTTAGAAACAGGGTAAGATAACGGGTAATTGGAGCTGATGGGATACAGACTGCGCAACAGGACTAGATACAAAAACTCAAAAATGGACAGCACAATAATACCTAATTGTAAAGTAATCATGTTAAAACACTGAATGAAGCTGTATCCGAGCTATAGGTTTTTGTTTTGTTTTGTTTTGTTTTGTTTTTACTATTATTACTTTTATTTTTTTCTCTATATTAACATTCTATATCTTTTTCAGTTGTGATGCTAGTTCTTCTAAACTGATGCAAATGTACTAAGAAACGATGATCATGCATCTATGTGATGATGTTAAGAATTACTGATTGCATATGTAGAATGGTATGATTTCTAAATGTTGGGTTAATTTCTTTTTTTCCATTTTTAATAAAAAAAAAATGTTAAAAAAATATATATATATCAGTGGTTGCCAGGAGTTTTGGGGGGATGTAAATCATCGGATGAAGCACGTGAGATTTTTAGGACAGGGAAACTCTTCTGTGTGATTTTATAATAGTGCATCCATGACATGCATTTATCAAAATCCATAGAGGGTGGGCCACGGTGGCTCAGCAGGCAGAGTTCTCACCTGCCATGCCGGAGACCCGGGTTCGATTCCCAGTGCCTGCCCATGTCAAAAACAAAAAAACCATAGAAATTTACAACACAAAGAGTGAAACTTACTGTAGACTATGGACTTTTTAAAATAATGATGTATCAGTATTGGTTCATGAATTGTAACAAATGTACCGCATTAGTGCAAAATGCTAATAGAGAAAATGGGGAGGGGCAATATGGGAACTTTTGTACTCTCTGCTCAATTTTTCTGCAAATCTAAACCGTTCTAAAAAAAACAATATATATATAAATATATATTTCAAAACTATATATATTTCAAAAAATATATAAATATATGTATATTTTTAAAAAATCTCAGTCCAGAGGCCTTTCTTTAGATGAATTCAACTTGAAATTTTTCTAAGTAAAAATTCTCTGTTTCCTATATTTAAGTCTCATTTCTTGGTTATAGATTTTTTTTGTTTCCTACTTCTCAGGTCATTTTCATCAGAATTGAGGGTGGGATAGTGAGAATGCAAACATATGTCCTCAAGATGCCATCTGCTCACCAAATGGCTTCCCATATGCTATTGACGTGTAGAGTTTTCATTGTTGATATTTATGAATTGACTATAATTGTACTTTGATTTCCTTTTTGACTTGAGTAAATTATGAGGGTGTTTAAATTCCCAAGTATTTTTTAAAGCATATTACTAATTTCAGCTTTTATTGCTTGTAGGTTTCAATATATGATTTGCATAAGCTTACTTTTTGGAATTTATTGAATATTTTTTTCTTGGTTGTTCAGTATATGACCAGTGTGTAAGTGTTCTCTGGATATTTTTAAATAACGTAGAATATTCCTATGTTACAAAGTTGGACTAGATTATCCAGGTAGACCTTGAACACAGTCACATGTGTCCTTATCAAAGGGAGGCAGAGGGCAATGTGCACACACACGGAAGAAGCCATGTGAGCACAGAGGCAGAAACTGGAGTGATGCAGCCACAAGACAAGGAATGTCGGCAGCCACCAGAAGTGGAAGAAGTCAAGGAGTGGCTTCTCCCCAGGAACCTCCAGAGGGAACCCAGCACTACCAATGTCTTGACTTTGGCCCAGATCAATTGGTATAGGATTTCTGGCCTCCAGAGATGTGGGAGAAGAAGTTTCTGCTGTTTAAAGCCACCAAGTTTGCAGTAATTTGTTCCAGTGGCCATAGAAAGCTAATACATTAATTTTTCTCAATTTTTATTTTATTCTATCATAGCTTATCTTTAATTTTTTAATTCAACATAACAAAATCAAAGGAAAGAAATGAAAGACAGGTATAAAATGGGAAGTTTCACACAATCTCTTTCCTTTCACTCTCTTCCCTCACTCAACTGCCTAGATTTTTTCCCTTAAATGTTCCATAACTATATTCATAATTACTTTGTAAACAACCCATATTTTTCTGACTTCACCAATTATCATAACTGCTATTATTCTATACCTTTCCCTCTTCTTGAGTGCTTAATTTTAAAATAATTCTCAATCAGCTAAAGCATTCCTTAAGGAAGATTTTCAGGAAAAGTATGTGATGTTGTATTTTCTTTCTTCTTACATATCTAAGAAAATTATTCTGCGCCTTGGCACAGTAATGATGTTTATGAAATTCTTGGATCATAATTTTTCTTTCAAAGCTCTGAACATGTTGTTGTGCTGTTTTCTGGCATTTATTATTGTAGAGAAATGGAAAGACAATTTTGAGATGCATGGCTTTTAGGTAACCTTTAATATATTTTTAACTCTGCCTAAACATTTAAAAAGGCTTAATCCCTGAAATTGAGGTATTCTTACTGATTAAATCTCACAGTAGATCTCTTCTTTGATGCTGCTTGCTCCCTGGACCACTCTTTCCTGCCCCTCCACCTCCTGCTCTGGATCTGAGCCTGCACCACCCACCTCACTTTGTGACCTTTTCACCATGACTTTCCACCCTGGGGTTCTGCAGTGGAAGCTCTCTTTCCCATCCTGCTTGGAGCTGAGCTGTGTGTGGCCAGGCTCAATTATCCTGAATTCATGAGTCATGTATGGGACACCCATTTTTCTCTAAGGCAATTGTTTGATTCCTTTCTTAAATTTGCCCAACCCATTGTTCTCTCTCCACTTATTACTTTTTTTCATCGAGAAAGGCATTTCTTCCTTTATACCTCAGTATAATCTCCCAGCAGTCCTCAGAACCCCATTTCTGTAGCAGCTTCCACATAGTGCTGCAGAAGCCTTGTGGGGGTGTTAAAGAGATAAAAAATGAGTAAAAAAAACAACAAAATGGTTGATGGTTATTGGTCCAAGCCAGGGACCAAACAAAAAGATACATATTCAGAACAAAGGTTTTATTTATTCTGTTTTGTTTTGTTTTGCCAGTCAGGTTAGTTCTATTTCTTCTTGAAAGAACTCAGAGTCTTACACTAAGTCTCCCATCTTCTAGTTACTCTCCCACACCCCCTGGATTTGACCCTAAGGTTAATAGCTGAGCTCTTGATCAAAATGAGTCTCCAAGTTGCCTGGAAAATTTGCACTTTGATCATCCTTTCAGAAATTGTTCATTCAATTCCATTTTGATACGTTCTTCACATAAGAGATGTTAACCTCTTAGGTTCCAGTGTTCTTCTCTGCCAGGTATGCAAATAATCTGTATGTAGGCTAATTAAGGGACATGGGTAAGGTTGATAGAGAGAGTGGGTAGGAGGAAGAAGAAACCCAGCTACTGAACCTAGGGAAAGGCTCAGCCGAGGAACTGAGGGAGGGAAGACCTGATGACCGCAGTGCAAACGATTGCAAATGGCCAAAAACACATGGGCTCCTTTAGAAATTCTGGAACCCATCTATTGTCTTGCAACAACTCACACAGATAAAAGGCAAATGAAATTTTGATTCTAATTATTCTAGAAGTCAACTATAGCAAAGAAAATTAACTTAGTTTTAAAATTCAACTATAAATAGTTGATTTGCATAATACCATGCAAATGTCCAGAGGAACTGCTCCTGAAAATAGGGAGGTTCGAAGAAGCCCAGTGAATGAGTGAGCAAGCGTGAGCAGGAAGCATGCTCACCTAGCACAGCTACTATGCAGATGCCAGCACCCAGAACAGAGATCTGCTTCCTGGCACCAGGAGGAAGTTCTTAGTTGACCTAACCCAACCCCATCCCTCCCTTGACGTAGGACCCAGATTTCTAAATATCACAGAATGCTTTTCTGTCCATTATGTGCATTGTTTCTTCTGTGAATCACCACCCTCCTCTCCCCTCTGTCTCCAGGTTGTGCTGCTCTACGCCTCCACCTATGTCCTGGTGTCCCTCAGCATAGACAGATACCATGCCATTGTCTACCCTATGAAGTTCCTGCAAGGAGGTGAGCTGGCTTACTGGAGGGCTCTTTTCTCAGGAATTTCTTTGGGCAACAGTGATATTGTTTTCAACAATATTATACTCTTAAAAATGGTTACCTTCCTCCTCCATTCCCCTTTTCCTCCTCCCCCTCTCATCTTCCTCTTCTATCTCCCCCTTCCCCTCTTGTCTTAGTTTCCCAGCTGCTATGACAATACCACATAATAGGCTGGCTTAACACCAGGAATTTACTGACTTTGTGTAAAAGGCTTACTTCTACCTGGCATCACCAGTGTTCAAGCTAGCCAGCAATTCCTGGGCTTTCCTATCTTCTGGTGATGTCTTGTCCTTTTTTCCCTGGGTTCAGTTAATTTCTGGCTTCTAGCTCCTTCTCTGGCTTTTCTTCTCTGTATCTGAATTTCTTCTGCTTATAAAGGACTCCAGTAACCCAGATTAAGACCCAGGCTTATTCAGTTGGGTCACCCATGAGCTGAAATAACATCTTCAAGAGGTGCTATTTGCAATGGATAGACTGTGTTCACACCCACAGTCTAAATTGGGATACATAATTCACCCACCACACCTCATCATGGATCTGATTGTACAAAAAGATACAGAAAAGAAAGCTTCGGTCCCTTGAAAAATGCTGGTGGTGCCCGTGAATGGCCCAGACCCATCAAGGAAGATGGTCTGTTGGACCCACTTGTCGCCCTCCACCTTGACACTAAGGTTACCTCATTTTTCCTTCAAAATAGTGTTGACATATACACCTGCTCAAAGAAATAAATGCTCCAATGTCAAAGTGCTTATGTTCCAGAAATAAAGTCCTGGATCATCTTACCCCCAACCTTAGCAATGATAGAAAGTAATTATTGTTCAGAGGGGACACCTAAAGAGATGTCAACTCATTCCAATACTGGTTCTGGAGTCACCAGCAAAAATACAACTCACATAGGCTCTGATGGAAAGATATTCTACTTACATAGAAACAGAACAAAGTCACTTTCACCGGTGGCATCTATTCCCATAGCCAGAGGGTCTCAATCCGTGACCTATGCAGGGAGATGCTCTGCACACAGCACTGCTTTCTTGTGTTTGTGTGCTGCCACATAGAGTAGCCCCACTCCCTTCTCATCAGCGACAGATATACCACTAGGGTGTGAGCTGGATGTCATGGAACAAACCCAGAGCCAGACTGACTCCAGTAGATGTTTACATATGCCGGGGACAATGGGAGACAAAATGTACCAGCAGTTCCCTTATCTACTGGGGATTTGTGTTACCTGCCAGCCTGGCAAATGTGGCCCTGAGTACAAGATGCATTTGTAGGTCCCAGGGAAAGGTGGTAGGCCACACTAGGACTGCTCTCAACTACAATAATTTTTAAATTAACATTCAGACTTTCCAGAAAACAAGAAGGGAAACTCTCCTTGATCTAGAAATGGTGAGGAATCCCTAAAAGCAGGAGGCACATGGGTCAGAGAGAAGGCTGAAACCACACAGCCCTTATACCCAGAGAAGATACAGCAACAATGTGGGAGAAGTATTAAGAGCACTTGCTGAGCAGACAAGGAGAAAGTCAGAGGGTCCAAGCAACTGATGGGGACTCCTGGAGGGCAACAAAGAGAGATATTCACAGTGCATCTCCTTTCCTGTTGCCCTCCTCCAGCCCAGAGGAGTAGTAGGGATGAGTGCATGATGAGGGTGACTGCTTCCAAGTAGAGGGAGTTAGTGGGGACCCTGAGTTTAAAGAGACAGAGTGGCGTTCTGGGAAACAGTCATTCCTTAGAGGAATGGTGGGTACCTACTCGAGGACTGGCTTCTGTGCTCCTCTGCCCACAGGCAGAGCCCGCTCTCCCCGTGCCCCTGACAGCTCACTAGAATCCAGAGGTTGAAGATCTGTACTACCCTCCCTCAAGCAGGCTTGGAAGACAGAGAAAATGAAGTCTAACAGGAAATCTTGACTACAACGGTCAGGTGCAATCAAATACCATAAAAAAGTAATAAAAGCCAAACTGTTGAAAATAGATGATAAATCCAAAATACTGTCTGCAGAACTTACACCTAAGGAAGTAGACCAATGAGCAAGCAGAAGATTTTAGAATAAATGCCACAGGGAGCTGCAAAAAGGTGGGGGAGACATGGCTATTTTGGTTATTATCCAAAAGGATATAATTTGGTACAGATACTTTGAAGGGCAAGTTAGCAATAGCTATTAAAATACATAGCCCTTTGACCCAAGCCTGCAAAAGAGGCATTATGCACATGTATTGTATATGTGCTTTGCTTAGAATAACAAAACTTCAAAGCTAACCTCAATGTCTCCTCATTGGAGGAATGGCTAACTATCCTATGATAGAAGTTTCAGTAACTTATATTTATTGAGTACATATAATGGGCCATAGGTGATGCTACATATTTAACATACATCAAATACTTGTAGGCTTTATTATTATCTGCAATTTACCAACAAGGCAGTTGTAGCCCAGGGCATTTAAGTAACTTGTCCAAGTTCAAACAGCTGGTAAATACAGTGCCACTATTTGAATCCAGTCAGTCTGGCTCAAGCCCCGTGCCCTCTACCAGTACGTATCCTGCCTCTCAGTGTGGAGGTGTTAAAAACATGGATAGTAAGGTGCATTGACGTGAAAATATCTGTCTCATTTCAAGTGATAAAAAAAGCATCCGTGCAGTATGTTCACCTTAATGCTAGGCTAAAATGAAACAGCGCTAGGTATTGTGAACAGAGTAAAAAAGAGAAGAGCAGAAGGAGAGAATGGGAGAAAAAGAGGGTTGCCAGAGTAATAGCCACTGCCTGCAAGGGCGCTGTTTTAGTTTTCCTGGGCTGCTTAAGCAAATACCATGAAATGGGTGGGGTTAAACAATGGAAATTTATTTGCTTATGGCTTTGACACTAACCAAAAGCCCAAGTCAAGGCATCAGCAAGGCGAGGCTTTCTCCCTGAAGACTGTGGGTTCTGAGGCTGGCTGCCAGAGATCCTGGTCCTTGTTTCCTCTCACACCGCAGGGCACATGAAGGCCTCTCCCCCCTGCCTTCTCTACTGAATTCTGCTGAATTTCAGCTTCGTACTTCCAATGGCTTCCTTGGTCTGTCTGAATTCCATTCTGAATTCATAAAAGACTCCAATAATAAGATTAAGACCCATCCTAGTTTATTTGGGTTACTCCTTAACTGAAGTAGCCTCATCCCAAGGTCCTACTTACAATAGATTCATACCCACAGGAATGGATGACGTTTGAGAGCATGCTTTCCCGGGGCACACACAGCTTCTAGCCACCAAAGATGCACCAACCAGGATTACTAGGAGTAACCACACAGGAATTACATGCAAGGTGGCATTTTTATATGAAGGACGTATCTATGCATTGAGTGCAGTTAACATTAATTTTTAAAATAGAATTTGCACCTGTTTATTCAACTTAGTTTAGTTTGTATGCATGCATGCGTGTATACGCGTGCATCGTGTGAAGGTGTGTGATCCACACCAAGCTTTTTGGGCACCGTGATGCCCTAGTGATCATGATACAGGAAGAGGAAGGGGATGGAAAGGCATTTGATGATATACTCAAAGGTGTGGTGCACTTCAAGACTCCAAGAGAAATTTAATGCCAAGTACAAAAAGACACCTACACCAGAGTATTTTAAAGTTAGGAAATAGAAGTGAAGGGAAATGAAGTGTAAAAAAAAAAAAAAAATGCAGGAGGGACGTCCCAGGACGCTCGCCAGAGTTGAGGGTTTGGGGAGCGATAGCAAAGTGGCCAATATGGCTAGTTACGTGTTTCTCGCTATTCATTAGGTAAACAATAACCTGCTTGCTCATGGAAAATATTACTGGTTCTGGGAAATACTGTACAATATAGTGAACAGTGCTCTAAACCACTGAATAGCAACAATGAATGTGATAGTGCTCATTTAAAGGTGCAAAGCAATTTATTTCTTCACTACAAAATTAGCAGGAGCCCAGTGTGGGATGCTAGGAAAACAGCCGTCTCCAATAGCTTCAAAGCTAACCTCAATGTCTCCTCACTGGAGGAATGGCTAAATATGCTATGATAGCTTGGAAACAAACATTAGCCATCCTTCCTTCCTCTGGCCAATCCCAACGAAAGTCACTGAAGAAATGTAAAAATAGTGGAACCCTGCATCTGGGATGGGAGCCAAGGAAAGAGCCATCTGAATACAAGAAACTTCAAGGAATTCCCAGCACAAGAGGTTGCATACTTAACACCAATGCCACTTGTCAGTTTATAATTCAGCCCCTGAGAAACCTGAGTGACCTTGTAGGAAATGGGAAGATCCTCCAAGCTTATAGGGTGAGGGTGGCAGGTGAAAGCAGGGCTTGAGACAAGCTCATCAGAATTTAACTGCATCAGTGAAGGGCAGGGTTGGTGGTTGAGTGGCTGAGTTAAGAGAAGGCAGGAGAGGAAGGAGGTTTTCCCTGAGTAGCTGAGCTTTTTCGTGGTGAGCAAAGGAGCAGGCAGACGCCAGCAGGATTCAACTATGGCTGAGCAAGCACAAGGCAATGGGAATTAAACCAAGGGGAAGGAGGGGGGAAAGGGAGTCTGGGCTTTATACATTTTTTGTGCATTTTCTACTGCTTTTTACTAAAATGGTAGTTTCCCTAGCCAGCAGCTGCAGAGAAGTTGGTGGTTTTACAATTCTATAGGAAAAGAAAAATGCGAGCCTTATTAGGATCATAATGACTAATAGTGAAATGAGATATGCAGAATCAGATTTGTAAACATAATATCAAACTTTGTTAATGAAACAATATGATACCGTGGCTTGTAAATGTACCACACTAATGCAAGGGGTTAATAATAGGGACTTATTACAATATGGGAACTTTGTATTTTATGCATGATTTTTCTGTAAAGCTATAACTTCTCTAACAAAAAAAAATTTTTTTTAGTATCCTGGAACCAAACGAATACATATGAATCAGTCAGTGTATGGTGTTGGAAGAGCTGTCTAATCGTGGGAACAAAAAATGAGATCACAACATGTCACAGCTAATTACCAAAGAAACTCCAGTTGGCTGGAGAAAGCAAACTCTTTAAATTTAAAAGTACTAAAAAAGCAGATAAGTAAAACTTATATAATGTTGGTGAAGGAAAGATCCTCCCAGGAAGAACACCAAACACAGAAACAATAAAGGAAATGGAGATAGTGTTTATTAAATAAAAATTTAATACTTCTTTATACAAATAATACACACTGTAAACAAATTGGAGAAACAGAATGATGAACAGAAAATATTTGTATAGCAAGCAAAAGGTTAATATCCTGCTAGTAAAGAACTCTGGCAGGTAAAGGAATATAAGAACACGATCAACTGAAGAATCTGGTGAAGGATATAGCAATCTATTAAGAAACAAAGAAATGCAAATGAACCAGGGGACATAGAGAAATGCTCATTTTGATTACTAGCGAAAGAAGTACAAAACAAATATACATTATTTTCATGAACTAAGGAAGATAATGCAAAGTGCAAACATCTGGATAGGAAATTTTACCTATCATATAATGAGATCAAAAGGAGGAAGCCTCTCAGCATTGGAAGAGCATGAGGAAATGGGAACTTCTGTTTACTCCTGGTGCGAGCAGTAAATTGTCAACACTTTCAGGGGAAATGTAACAATATTGCTAAAAGCTTCTAAATCTTCCACAACCAGGAGTTCATCCTAAAGAAAATAATCACAGCAGTCCACAGAGCTGCACACGGATTATTTGTAATAAAAAATAATTGGAAACCATTTAAATACTTAATATCAGGCTTTAATAAAATTGGAGTTTTGTGTAACCATTGAAAAATTATTTTATGAGTGCTGTGCAAATTGCATTTCACTGGCCTCCTGAGGGGTCTTTGCTTCCGGGCAGGTCTGGGGGGACCGGCTGTCACCCACCTTCAGCCCGAGCTGCCTGAGCTTCCTGCCCGTTGCTGTATTGGGCTCAACGTAAAAGCTTATCTGAAGAAAATATCTCATCATCTGAAAAAATCTGAAGGTCACTTCTGTAAGATGTAGATTTCTTTGCTTGAAAAGAAGGTCATAATTTTTTTTCAGAGAAACAATTAGGTCTCAAAGCAGCATCAGTATTATGATGTGATTTTTATATATGTAATCTGTATATAAATTACAAATGAATGCATGTCAAAATGCATGGCTGTTTCTACACGGTGGCACTATGAGTTTTTTCCTACTTTTTGTTTATTTGTATTTCCTAACATTTCTGTAATCATCACGGGTAACATGATTTTTTTTTTAATGTGCATGTTATGTAAAAAGGCAGAAGGCAAAGCAGAGAAATGTGGTATTCAACAAGAGCAAAAGAAGAAAGGAGATGATTTTCTGCAGGTGGGAGACATGGGTCCCTACAGAGGACCCCCACTATTGGCCAAGCTACATTTCATCTCTTTAGTCCCTTTACAGCAGGCAGCTCAGTTAACTGGGGTTACTCCAACCTTGACCGCATGCGAGCCTACCACCCAGCACCATTGTGAGTAAAGTCACTCCCAGCATGTGCTCAGGTGTAACAATAGGGAAACACTTTTAGCTAAGGCATAGCTACCTGCTTCTTTTAATCCGACTATTTCCATGTCTATTCCTCTTAAAAGTAAATGCATTGTTTACTCATCAAATGGAACGTAATGAAGCCCAGGGAGTCATGAAGCACTGCAAAAAGTCCAGGTTCTAGGATCTACAGATGTGAGATAAAATCAGAATTCTAACCAATGAAAGAACAAGGCCACACAGGAGCAATTTCTAATGTTGCAAAGATCCGTAGAAACCCACCAAGTCTCAAGACTTGTCATCAAGAAGAAACTCTTCCAGGCACACTAGCTCCTCTCTTAATCCCATCCTGCTTTGTGTTTCTTGGCTTGGCAAAGTCTTCGAAGACATCCTTGGAAGCGTCACCAGGAACATGTGAGCAGCTTGATGTGCATTTCCTGTACTTGAGGACATGGAAGATCAACAACTAACTCACACTGGAGAAAGCTTAAGGGTGGAAGACTGGCTTAGTGTTCTCTGGTAGCCCAGGGGGCTAATGTAGAACCAATATCGAGTGGTTGGCTTGGGGTTATGTTCAAAAGGATTCTTTCCCAGTTTCTGTGAAGGAGTGAGAGGCGTCAGGAGAAAGAGGCAGGAGGTATACCAGGGAGGAATGGGAGATTTCGTCCAGTCAAGAGACGCCAGCTGAGTCAAGCAATTGGCATCCAGAATGGTGCCACAGCGGAATACCCAAAGAACCAGGATAGTTCCTCAGGAGATAAAGAATCGGCTTTAAACAATAGCCAGAACCAGAAAATGCAGTCATCTTATGACAGCACTAACCAAGTAAGAAACCTTTCCCCTCCATGCTCTTGCACCCCAGCTCCAGAGGTGTCCCCAAACTGGTTAGAGACCCGAGGGGAAAGTGGAAATGCCAGGTGAGAAATAAAGCAGAGGGTCTGGTCCTCTGCCTGGACTCCAGGGTCTTACTGGACACAGGTCCAAGTGGGGAGAAAAGTTTAAACTCTAAATCATCTTGGGAATTTTGAGTTTGTATTACTATCTGAGGTTTTAATTACAAATTGTTCATTTCATTGACAAATTGACACAGAGTTTACACTTAGAGTGGCTGTAATACTTTTTACACCTGTGAATCATCATTGACATCAAGGGGCTTCCTGAGTTTTTAAAATGGACGTAGGGAAAGAACCACTGAACAGAAGGAAAGAGACAGTGGAAGGAGCTAATAAAATTGCTATTGTAATTACACAGATTCTTATTTATTCATTGTGCCAGTGACACCCATTTTCTAAATGCCTCTAATACCTCTTGCCAGTGTGCACAACTCAGCAAGAACAGAACTCCAGATATAATTGTCCCACATAGTCTAGATTTGCAAGTCTGATTCCCTTCTTCTAGAATTTTTCTCACTTCTCCTTATAGTTCCTTGACTGCACCCTAAAGTCTCTACATTACCTGACTCTAAATTCCATTCCCCCACCCAAAGACAGACACCTGCTTTCCAACTTGAAAGTTTGTGGGGGGGTGAGGGTGGGTCTGCTGTCTCTGGAACAGGGAGGGCTGCCCGACCAGCCAGCATGGACAGCACAGCTCCATACAGAATTAAGATGAAGAGCTTCATAACAGCTTCACAGACAGCATCTGTCACATCAAAAGCACTCTCGTGTCTATTTTTTGACTCCGCTTTCCAGAGGAATAACTGAGGATGAGACTATGGGGTTTGCCTAAGGTCATAGTATTGCTTCTTAAAGGGTCCAGATCTGGTGCACAGGGTCGCCACAGCCAGGCTTTGGGGCTTGATTTGAACCCCATTTTTCAGAACCAAGTTCAATGTTCTTCCCCTGTCTGGAGTTTCCTCCCCTTCAATTGTTTCTTCAAACAAAAGAAGGTAAGTTTGACCCACTTGTTTTCTTTAGTCTCCTTAACATTTGTCAAACAGCCCTGGAATACTTCCCAGTGCTTCCAAGCTCTAGGACAATGGAAAGATGCCAGATGGACTAAAGGCCCTATCCCTGCTTTTGAGGAGTCAGCGAGGTAACCAGAGAGATTGAGCAATGTTGGGGGAAACAGCTTAGCCTGTGCACAGCAGCCTATCAAATGCAAATGGGATAAATTGAGCTCCCCAATACTTTAGAAAAGAAGGCAGCAACACTCAGCAGTCAGGTGCGTAAATCAGGGAAGGAGAAAGAGTAGAAATTGGGTAACACCAATCTTATGTCAGGCAATGTGCTAGCGTCTGGACAAGCATTGCCTCTTTAATATTCATATCAGCATTATAAGGCAGCTGCTATCATCCCCATTTTACACATGAGGAAACTGAGGCTCTGAGGCTGTCAGAGGTCCAGGGTGACTCTTGTGTGGTGATCCTTTTCTACACTAGACTCTAGGTCTGCACCCTCAGGCTGTTTCCTCATGCCTAAGCATCCTTTTTTCCTTTGAGCAGAAAAGCAAGCCAAAGTCCTCATCGTGATTGCCTGGAGCCTCTCGTTCCTATTCTCCATTCCCACCCTGATCATATTTGGGAAAAGGAAGCTCTCCAATGGGGAAGTGCAGTGCTGGGCCCTGTGGCCTGATGATTCCTACTGGACGCCTTACATGACCATCGTGGCCTTCCTGGTGTACTTCATTCCTCTGACCATCATCAGGTAAGAGACCTGCGGGTCAGACCGCAGTGCAGGGTCTTCCCTGGGCAGCTGACAGCTTCGCTCCTCCCCTATAGGTCACTTATTGGTCCCAGTGATCTTGGTGGAACTGGCCATGCCACAAGATTTGATCTAAAGCTACCATGTGCTAAGCCAACTCTTCCAAAGTAAAGTAAGAGGGAGGGAACTAACACTTACTAAGAATGTGCTGGAGGGCAGGCTTTGTGTTAAGTGGCTAACCACACTGCAGCCCTATGAATAACTGCTAGATCTCCATTTTATAAATGATGAAACAAAAGCTCAGAGAGGTTAAGTAATTTACCTGAAATCACACAGAATTTAAACTTAAGATTGCCTGATTTCATATCTTATTCTTTATCCTTTATCATGCAGCCTTTCAAATAAACGACATAGTACCAGTTACTGGGATCTTATAATTGAAAAGGTAGACATGTTTAAAACAAAACTGAATATAGTACACACTTATTTGCTAGAGGGTGCATTCTCTGAAGGTAGTATACAGTGAGGACAGGTGATGACAGAACACTTCTTGGAAGCCACCATTGGACAAGGGTGGGATTCAGATAGGAGTAGGAAAATATAGAGAGCCCAGAGGTCAGAGTGAGTGTGGGGGCATTGAAAGGACAGGCAGGCTATACCAGGCCAGGAGAAGCTAGTAATGAGTATCTTCCAGGGGCTGGAGTGAGGCTCAATTGCAAAGGGGTTTGGTGACCAAGCCATAGAATATTTCAGTTGTCCTGCAGCCCATGGGGAGCCACTGGTGGTCTTTCAGCAGAGAGGACCATGATCACCGGCCCAAGCAGGATCTCATTTGTTCACATGGAATGATCACCCTCTCAAACGGTGATTTTGCATGCCTGGAGGGGGAGGGGCGCAACAGGGAGACACCTAGAAGGTCGACTATGTGTGGGAGCCACATCCAGCCTGGCCTTATTGACTACCCCCTGATCCTACCATTGCATGTACATGATATGTCCTGGGCAAAGGAAGATCAGCAGCAGGTTTTTCAATAGTCTAAATTATATTGCAATAAAATCCAGGTACTTAAAACTGTATGTGAGGGGGTGAAAGGGCAGTTCAGTGGTAGAATTCTCACCTGCCATGCAGGAGACCTGGGTTCGATTCCAGGTCCATGCACTTCCCCCAAAACAAAACAAACAAAAATCAAAACAAAAATTCAACAAATGGTGCTGCAACAACGGGACATTCACATGGAAAACTGGTGAAATGTGACCTCCACCATACAACATACAGAATAACTGTATATGAGTCCTTGGTTATTTCTCCACAACTCCTTCTAGTGGAAATGCTAAATCAAAGGCAGTGCTCATTTTAAGACCACCCTATAGAAAATAATGTGCCTGCCAACAGCGGAGAAGAGCCTTTTTTCTCCTCCCCCATTCAAAAGAAAGGTAATACTATTTCTTTATTAAGTCTTTGTCAACCGAATAGTTTTTTTTAAATATCTCATTATTGCTTTCATACGCATTTCCTTTATTATTAAGATGGTTCAGCATTTTTCAAGTGTTTTGAAAGCAAGAAACACTGTTCTTGCTCTTTGCTTATCTTTGGCCCCAAAATACTAAAGCCAGGAGAAACTTCATCCATCACACAGTTCAATGCCTGCACCGGCGTAGACACACGGGCATAGACCTGGGGCAAAAAGAAGTCACATGCTTCCTATCAAGAGCTAAACTGAAGTGAGAGCATCCTCTCAGCCTTTCTGAGATTAGCTGCTGTCCAGTCACTTCTGCCGAATTGACAAATTAACATTTACATTTTAATCTCAACTGCCTGCCCGCCAGGCTGAACTTGGGAAGACGTAGCCCCTGCCTTTGGGGGCAACTGAGGCAGTGATTTATGTGGCAGCTCCTGCCCTTGGTTCACTCCTGATTGGTTCCCCACTAGCTCAGTTGAAATCAGCAAAGCCGCCACTTAGCAGGCGATGCTGTGCGGGAACCACGCTGCCCATGATGTACCGTGCCTGTCACAGCTCTCACTGGGGGCCTTTCACGGTCTGAGATTGTCCCCATTAATTGGGCTGCCTCTTCCCACCAGGTCTCTGCTCAACTTGCCTACAGTCTTGTGTGTTTTTCTTTAATGTCCTTGGAAAAGGCAACATATAAATTTCACAGTGATTGCAGGGGATGATTCCAGAAGCGGGTTTCACCCTGCTATCATCAAATCAAGGTCTCCTTAAACCCGGCTCCTTGCTCTTCATGGAGTTGTGAAGACTCGCTTATGACCTTCCTCTGACCTTGGACTTCTCTGAAGCTTCTCTAGCTTGACAATCTGGCTGCTGGTCAGTCCTTCTCTTCTTTCCATCATCTCAGATTTTTCCTTCTAGCTACTCCAAAACACTGGAGGCTAGAAGGAATATTAATATAGTGGTTTAGCAGTCATACTTGTTTGTTAAACCTTATTTTCTCTGTTGTAACTCCTCCTACTCCTTTGATTCTTCTCCCAATCTATAGGGATCTTTAAGCAATGCCCATCGGACCAAATGGGGGGAAAGAAGTGTAATTAAATAAGACATCAGTGGCCAAAAGAGATCTAAAGGAGTCAAGAGGCTATTCTAGAGGCTACTCGTATGCAAGTTTCAGTTAGAGAGTGCTAATTGCCATAGTTTGCTAAACCCCAACCAACATCACTCCTGTTAATTCTTATCAACACCCATGGCTCGAACTGAGACTCTAAGGGTTCAAGCACTAGGTTTGCCTTCCTGGAACATATCATTCCCAAAGGGTTCCTAGGTCAGATGAATCCTGAAACCCAGAGAGATCAGCCTCTTCAAGGTTATGAATTACATACACCCTCCTGTCCTGCAGTGTGGACACCCATTCTCACTGTGCTTTCTTCTTAAACTTTCTCTTTGGATCCCAGAGCTGGATTTTGCCCCTGTGACTCTCTTAAATCATATCGAACTCTTTTTTTTTTTTTTACCCGGGTGCTCTGTCATGGCCGGCGAGCATTCTCGCCTGCTGAGCCGCCGTGGCCCGCCCTCATATTGAACTCTTAATTCCAATCCTAGGTAGACCAAAGAAACACAGATAAAGGTGCCTCTGCCCACACCTCAAATGAGACAGTTGCTTCTTCCCTTAACTGTGCCTCATGCTTCATCATTCCTCATGCAGGTTATTTATGTATACAGTTTACCAAATTTCCAGACAAGGAAAAATGCATCAATGTTTTTTAATTTGCATTTCAACCATTATAAATGAGGTTGCATACTTCTTATATGTTTATTATTATCTTTGATTCTTTTTTAAATGAGGTATCTTTCTATCTATTTACCCATATTGTTTGAATGTTTTTATTTTCTTACATATTTAGAAAAACTCTATATACAATAAAGAAGCTAACCTTTTTCTCTTCCTAGATGTTGCAAATATTTCCTTGGTTTGCCATTTGCTTTTTCATTTTGAATATGGTCTTTATTTTGTTTTTCATTTAATAATGACAGGCCTGATTAATAAGAGAACACACAAATAACTAAAATTAGAACTGAGAAAAGCAAATGACCAGATATAAAAAAGTTAAAAGAGAATTTTATATAAATATATGTGAAAATCTGAATGAAATATATAGGGCTTTTATTTTTAAACATAACAACATACAAACACAAACATTCTTACTGTATGATCATTCCATTCTTGGTATATAATCAATAATTCACAATATCATCACATAGTTGTATATTCATCACCATGATCATTTCTTAGAACATTTGCATCAATTCAGAAAAAGAAATAAAAAGAAAAAAGAAAAAAACTCATACATACCATAGCCCTTACCTCTCCCTCATTAATTGCTAGTATTTCCATCTACCCAATATATTTTAGCCCTTATTCCTTTATTTTTTTCTATACCCCTTATCACTCCCTTTCATTGATCACTAGCATTTCAATCTACTCAATTTATTTAGCATTTGTTCCCCCTATTGTTTATTTATTTTTAGTCCATATGTTTTACTCATCTGTCCATACCATAGATAAAAGGAGCATCAGAAACAAGGTTTTCACAATCACATAGGCACATTGCAAAACTGTATCATTATACAATCATCATCAAGAAATATGGCTACTGAAACACAGCTCTACATTTTCAGGCACTTCCCCCCAGCCTCTCTGTTACACCTTAACTAAAAATGTAATATCTATGTAATGCATAAGAATAACCTCCAGGATAACCTCTCAACTCTGTTTGGAATCTCTCAGCCATTGACACTTTATTTTGCCTCATTTCTCTCTTGCCCCTTTTGGTCTAGAAGGTTTTCTCAATCCCTTGGTGCTGAGTCCCAGCTCATTCTAGGATTTCTGTCCCACGTTGCCAGGAAGGTCCATACCCCTCTACATGCCCCATGTAGAGAGAGGGGAGGGCAGTGAGTTTGCTTGTTGTGTTGGCTGAGAGAGAGGCCACATCTGAGCAACAAAAGAGATTCTCTGGGGGTGACTCTTAGGCCTAATATTAAGTAGGCTTAGCCTTATATAGGGCTTTTTAGCCCACAGTGACTGTCCTGGCTAACCCTGGGCCAAAGGGCCACGCAGAGGCTCATTTCCCCAACCTCCAACCAGGTGGTCCATGTTGCCACTAAAGCTTCATGGTAGTTTGACAACCTGCTTGCATTGTTGTACCTCCTAAGCCAAAGGACTGCTGTCTCTGAATTCTGGATTCCAAAAATGGCTCACAGTAGATACTTTGTAAACGCTGATTGAATGAACAAATGCAGGCCTGGCTGACAAAGTGCACAGGTAGCACAGCAGGCATGTCGTGTACTCTCCATCACACGTACACACGTACCCCTAAAAAAGTAGAAATCTCAGGCTACATAGTGCCTGGATCAACATCCAGTATGCTGTAGGCCCTCCATAATATCTATGAAAGGAGAGAAGAAAGGGAGGGAGGAAGGAATTTTACTGTGTATGGCAAACTCATGAGAGCTGTGTGTAAGAAATGATATAGCTGTCCCATCAACTAAATCAGGCTCCCAGGACTTGAAACCATAGTAACTGAAAGCAAAGGCAATACATTGTTTTTCTGAATCAAAAACAACTCCTGTTGTTTTCAAACTTCACTTAATGTAATGGCCTACTTGTTGCTGGTGGCTGGAAAGGTTATTGGCCCTCTTGTAATTGCTTTACTTTAGCTGTGGTCATTCTCTTGCTATCCTAATTGATTTTTCATTCTCTTAGCATTTTTATCTCTCTGAGATAAAAGGACTACCATAAAAAGATCCAAGGCCAGCTATTGCAAAGAAATAAGTAGAGAGAGCTCATTTGCATGGAGTACTGATTTGTGATATATGGAAAAAAAATCAATTCATTTTGTTCAGGTGGTGGGGGCCAGACCAAGGGAAGCCCCTTGCTGTCATTAGTATAGCTCTGTGGAGTGCAGAGTGAGTTAAAGGGCTCCAAGCACCTGGCCAGAGCCACCAATGGTTCAAAGTCAAGTAGGATGGCAGGGGCTCGAGCCAACCCATCACATCAGTAAAGGGAGTAACAGCCTACATTTTGTAATCTGAGGGATGACAAGAGTTATATCTGGTGAACAAGCCTCTCTCACTCTTTAGTTAGGTGATTGTGCCTATTTGAAACTATTATGTACCCCAGAAAAGCCATGTTTTAATCCCGATCCAATCTTGTGGGGCAGATCTATTGTTTAGGGTGGGAACTTTGATTGGATTGTTTCCATGGAGATGTGATACACCCAGTTGTGGGTGTGGCCTTTTGATTAGATGGAGAAGTGACTCGACCCATTCATGCAGAGTCCAGTCAATTTGATTAGTTTACTGGAGTCCTTTAAAGGGGGAAACATTTTAGAGAGAGTTCAGAGCTGACACAGAGAGCCAACAGGAGAACCAGGTGTTTGGAAAAGCAGAAAGAAAATGCCCCTGGGGATGCTGTTTGAAACCAGAAACCAAAGGGCCAGCAGATACCAGCTGTGTGCCTTCCCACCTGACAGAAGTGTTCTGGATCCATCAACCTTTCTTGAGTCAAGGTATCTTTCCTTGGATGCCTTAGTTTGGACATTTCTATGGCCTTAGAACTGTAAAGTTGTTACTTAATGAATTTCTTTTATAAAAGCCAACCCATTTCTAGTATTTTGCATTCTACAGCATTAACAAATCAATATAGTTATCATTCACATTTGTGGTTGAATTTCCAACATCCTTTCCATTTCCACCAGCCCAGAACCATCGAAGCTGCTCATGGCAATCCCCTGCCCCTTGCATGCAAACGACTCAGGAATGGATACGTGACCCAATCTAGCCCCAAAATGTGAGTAGGTGGCTTCTGAGTTTCTTTTGGAAAAATTTGCCGCTTCTTAAGAAAGAAGTCCAGGTAAAGAAGCATCTTTTCTACTCTTGGACACGTGGAGTGACGGCAGCCTGACTTAAGACAACTCCACTGCAGAGAAAAGAGGAAGAAATAGAAGAACTGGGTTTTTGAAGTTGCACCTGGATGCTGACCTAGCTCTGGCATTGCAATTATGAGAGAAAAAATATATTCTAATTGCTTAAGCCAATTTACTTTGGTAGGTTTCTGTAACTTGACTTGACTTAAGACAACTTGACTTGACTTAAGACAACTCCACTGCAGAGAAAAGAGGAAGAAATAGAAGAACCGGGTTTTTGAAGTTGCACCTGGATGCTGACCTAGCTCTGGCATTGCAATTATGAGAGAAAAAATATATTCTAATTGCTTAAGCCAATTTACTTTGGTAGGTTTCTGTAACTTGCTATCCAAAAGCATTCCGACTGACACCCTTCTGCCCATACATGCTGGTGCAAACATTAGTAAATTCTTCTGAAACTACTGGAGGCTTCAGAGTAGATGCTTCTGGTACCTGTAGGAAATGTCATTAATTCAGTGGTACCAGGAACTCCCGAGTAATTCAGAGTTACTAGGAGCATCCCCTTGCCGTTCTCTATTCTGGGAGTCTCAGACCTGGCACTAGCAGACTGTATATATCAGAACTTAACATTTTTCTTAGTTTCTTAAGTATCAAACTTTTCCCCAAAGGTTGGTTCTGACTTAATATTTCCTTGAGCCTAACTATCCCCAGTAAGCCTCTGAGCACCTGACCTTTTATGCCTCCTTTCATTCACTTCATTTCATTATTTCTAGAAATACCTGAAAACCACCCGTTCTCTGCCAGATACGGGTCCAGGCAAGAGGGACACAGCAATGACAAGATAGACATGGTGCTTGGTTTCAAGAATCTTCTTGTATTAAGGAGAAGGCAGTCAAGTAAAGAAGAAGCTTCAACAGGGCACTGGAACGTTATGGTAGATTACAGTACAGTGTCTTAGGGCCTCAGCAAGGAGGTGCTAGCTGGGTCTGTAGATCAAGGAGGGCCTCCAGGAGGAAGCAACTAGAGCCATGAATGCATTCACAGCTCTAAGACATCCCCCAAAGGAGCTTGTGCACCCTCTTTGCTGAGACATCACATGCTGGTTAACAAGCCTTTGGAGTCAGATGGAGTCAGGCTAAGATCCAGCTGTGTGAACTCAGGGGAGTCACAGCTGCAGTCTTCTCACCTAGAAAATGGGAACAATACTGGCACAACCATATAAGGTTGTTGGAGAGATTAAAGGAGAGAATCTCCATAAAGGACGGGTTCAGTGTTATGCTGAGCTAATTAGTGCTATCGCCATTGTCAACATCACCTCCAGAGCTTTGATGGCTAATAGTCCTAGATCTAAATCTCTTACTTCCGAGCTGTATCAGCTTGAGCCTGTCATCCATAAAATGGGGATAACAAATCCTTCTTCCCATACTTCACATATGAAATCATAGTACGAGAACTTATATGAAACGAAGAACAACTAATATGCACTAAGCATTTACCATATGTACAAAGCACAGTGAAGTGACTGAGTTAATGAGTCAAGGATATAAAGCTCCTTATAGACTGGCTCAGAGCAGGGCTCAACAGTGGCTGTCAGGTGGCCTACACAAGTAAGGGGAAGGGAGCTGGGGCATAGGATTCTTTTTCCCATGTAAGAATTCCTGGACAAAAAGGCTTGGATTGTCTCTCAAATATATTCTATTATATATTTTGCTATATATATATATATATGTATATATATATATATATACATATATATATATATTTTTTTTTTTTGCTTAGAGATAGACTAAATTCACGGAAACCGAGTTGTTATGCATTCCCATGATTGTTGCTAATTTCACCCAGTCTAGTGAAGGAGTTTCTTGTCTGCTCTTCATCCCTTTTAAGTGTCTCCTCCACACCCCAGCTGGAGCAATCAATTTCTGTGGAAAATTGCTTAGGGTGCAAAAGTATATGAAATCACACAGCGTACCCCAGTCTGGACTGGCTAGACTGACTGCGAGACTCTGCTGTGGTGAGATCCCCGAGCGGCGCGGGCTTCCCCAAGCCACGGCAGCTGGCAGGCGGAGCACCTCCCTCCCTCCTTCCCGGGCCGGCTGAGAGTCTCGGAGAGGCAAGTTTCCCAAGCCGCGGTGGCCGGCGCCCCTGTTTTGCGGGCGGCTTCCTGGACCGGCTACGAGTCTCGGATCAGAGGGCTACCCAAGCTGCAGTGGCCAGCAACCGGCGCCTCCCCACCGCGGGCGGCTTCCTGGTCCAGTGGCGAGTTCCCCAGGCCGCGGCGGCCGGCGACCGGCACCCCTCCAGGGAGAGGAGGGAATTTCCGACAGTAGCAGGGACTGGGTCCAACCAAACACCAATAGGGGAATTAATAAAGGAGCCACATGGTCCCCTCAAGCCGCGGCGGCTGACGCCCCCACCACACGCGGCCCCCCGGACCAACTGAGAGAATTGGATTGGAAATCCCCAGGCCGCGGAGAACGGTGACCGGGGTGGATCCCTGCTGGGAACAGTGCACTCTCCCGGGCCTTGGCGGCTGGTGCCCTCCCGCCACACTTGGCGCCCCGGGCCGACTAGGAAATTCGGATGGGCGCTCTCCCGGGCTGCGGCGGCCAGCGACCCTCCCCGCTTTTGGACCCCCAGGCCAGCAGGCACACTTCAAAGCCACTTCGGCTGGCGAAACTCCCCCACGGCGAGAGTTTTCCAAAGTTAAAGGACCCACAGCACCTTTTACTGGTGGGACCCGCAGACAAACGTGTGCCACGAGCGCCACCTACTGGGCAGGATAAGAAAAGCAGAACCCAGAGATTTCACAGAAAAATCTTCCAACCTGTTGGGTCCAACACCCAGGGAAATCTGACTAAATGCCCAGACGCCAGCAGAAGATAATGGATCACGCTCAAAAGATTGAAACCAATAGTTCAAATGAGATACAGGAGCTGAAACAACTAATGCTGAATATACGAACAGAAATGGAAAACCTCTTCAAAAACGAAATTGATAAATTGAGGGAGGACATGAAGAAGACATGGGCAGAACAAAAAGAAGAAATAGAAAAACTGAATAAACAAATCACAGAGCTTATGGAAGTGAAGGATAAAGTAGAAAAGATGGAAAAAATAATGGATACCTACAATGATAGATTTAAAGAGACAGAAGATAAAATTAGTGATTTGGAGGATGGAACATCTGAATTCCAAAAAGAAACAGAAACTATCGGGAAAAGAATGGAAAAATTTGAACAGGGTATCAGGGAACTCAAGGACAATATGAACCGCACAAATATACATGTTGTGGGTGTCCCAGAAGGAGAAGAGAAGGGAAAAGGAGGAGAAAAACTAATGGAAGAAATTATCACTGAAAATTTCCCAAATCTTATTATGAACCTAAAATTACAGATCCAAGAAGTGCAGCACACCCCAAAGAGATTAGACCCAAATAGGTGTTCTCCAAGACACTTACTAGTTAGAATGTCAGAGGTCAAAGAGAAAGAGAGGATCTTGAAAGCAGCAAGAGAAAAACAATCCATCACATACAAGGGAAACCCAATAAGACTACGTGTAGATTTCTCAGCAGAAACCATGGAAGCTAGAAAACAGTGGGATGATATATTTAAATTACTAAAAGAGAAAAACTGCCAACCAAGACTCCTATATCCAGCAAAATTGTCCTTCAAAAATGAGGGAGAAATTAAAACATTCTCAGACAAAAAGTCACTGAGAGAATTTGTGACCAAGAGACCAGCTCTGCAAGAAATACTAAAGGGAGCACTAGAGTCAGATACGAAAAGACAGAAGAGAAAGGTATGGAGAAGAGTGTAGAAAGAAGGAAAATCAGTTATGATATATATAATACAAAAGGCAAAATGTTAGAGGAAAATATTATCCAAACAGTAATAACACTAAATGTTAATGGACTGAATTCCCCAATCAAAAGACATAGATTGGCAGGATGGATTAAAAAACAGGATCCTTCTATATGCTGTCTACAGGAAATACATCTTAGACCCAAAGATAAATATAGGTTGAAAGTGAAAGGTTGGGAAAAGATATTTCATGCAAATAACAACCAGAAAAGAGCAGGAGTGGCTATACTAATATCTAACAAATTAGACTTCAAATGTAAAACAGTTAAAAGAGACAAAGAAGGACACTATATACTAATAAAAGGAACAATTCAACGAGAAGACATAACAATCATAAATATTTACGCACCGAACCAGAATGCCCCAAAATACGTGAGGAATACACTGCAAACACTGAAAAGGGAAATAGACTCATACACCATAATAGTTGGAGACTTCAATTCACCACTCTCATCAATGGACAGAACATCTAGACAGAGGATCAATAAAGAAATAGAGAATCTGAATATTACTATAAATGAGCTTGACTTAACAGGCATTTATAGGACATTACATCCCACAAAGGCAGGATACACCTTTTTCTCAAGTGCTCATGGATCATTCTCAAAGATAGACCATACGCTGGGTCACAAAGCAAGTATTAACAAATTTAAAAAGATTGAAATCATACACAACACTTTCTTGGATCATAAAGGAATGATGTTGGAAATCAATAATAGGCTGAGTGCCAGAAAATACACAAATACGTGGAGGCTCAACAACACACTCTTAAACAATGAGTGGGTCAAAGAAGAAATTGCTAGAGAAATTAGTAAACACCTCGAGGGGAATGAAAATGAAAACACAACATATCAAAACTTATGGGACGTAGCAAAGGCAGTGCTAAGAGGGAAATTTATTGCCCTAAATGCCTATATCAGAAAAGAAGAAAAGGCAAAAATGCAGGAATTAACTGTCCACTTGGAAGAACTGGAGAAAGAACAGCAAACTAAACCCAAAGCAAGCAAAAGGAAAGAAATAACAAAGATTAGAGCAGAAATAAATGAAATTGAAAACATGAAAACAATAGAGAAAATCAATAAGACCAGAAGTTGGTTCTATGAGAAAATCAATAAGATTGATGGGCCCTTAGCAAGATTGACAAAAAGAAGAAGAGAGAAGATACAAATAAATAAGATCAGAAATGGAAGAGGAGACATAACTACCGACCTCACAGAAATAAAGGAGGTAATAACAGGATACTATGAACAACTTTATGCTAATAAATACAACAATTTAGATGAAATGGACGGGTTCCTGGAAAGACATGAACAACCAACTTTGACTCAAGAAGACATAGATGACCTCAACAAACCAATCACAAGTAAAGAAATTGAATCAGTCATTCAAAAGCTTCCTAAAAAGAAAAGTCCAGGACCAGACGGCTTCACGTGTGAATTCTACCAAACATTCCAGAAAGAATTAGTACCAACTCTCCTCAAACTCTTCAAAAAAATTGAAGTGGAGGGAAAACTACCTAATTCATTCTATGAAGCCAACATCACCCTCATACCAAAACCAGGCAAAGATATTACAAAAAAAGAAAACTACAGACCAATCTCTCTAATGAGTATAGATGCAAAAATCCTCAATAAAATTCTAGCAAATCATATTCAACAACACATTAAAAGAATTATACATCATGACCAAGTAGGATTCATCCCAGGTATGCAAGGATGGTTCAACATAAGAAAATCAATTAACGTACTACACCATATCAACAAATCAAAGCAGAAAAATCACATGATCATCTCAATTGATGCAGAGAAGGCATTTGACAAGATTCAACATCCTTTCCTGTTGAAAACACTTCAAAAGATAGGAATACAAGGGAACTTCCTTAAAATGATAGAGGGAATATATGAAAAACCCACAGCTAATATCATCCTCAATGGGGAAAAATTGAAAACTTTCCCCCTAAGATCAGGAACAAGACAAGGATGTCCACTATCACCACTATTATTCAACATTGTGTTGGAGATTCTAGCCAGAGCAATTAGACAAGAAAAAGAAATACAAGGCATCAAAATTGGAAAGGAAGAAGTAAAACTATCACTGTTTGCAAACGATATGATACTATATGTCGAAAACCTGGAAAAATCCACAACAAAACTACTAGAGCTAATAAATGAGTACAGCAAAGTAGCAGGTTACAAGATCAACATTCAAAAATCTGTAGCATTTCTATACACTAGTAATGAACAAGCTGAGGGGGAAATCAAGAAACGAATTCCATTTATAATTGCAACTAAAAGAATGAAATACCTAGGAATAAATTTAACTAAAGAGACAAAAAACCTATATAAAGAAAACTACAAAAAACTGTTAAATGAAATCACAGAAGACCTAAATAGATGGAAGGGCATACCGTGTTCATGGATTGAAGACTAAATATAGTTAAGATGTCAATCCTATCTAAATTGATTTACAGATTCAATGCAATACCAATCAAAATCCCAACAACTTATTTTTCAGAAATAGAAAAACCAATAAGCAAATTTATCTGGAAGGGCAGGGTGCCCCGAATTGCTAAAAACATCTTGAGGAAAAAAAATGAAGCTGGAGGTCTCGCGCTGCCTGACTTTAAGGCATATTATGAAGTCACAGTGGTCAAAACAGCATGGTATTGGCATAAAGATAGATATATCGACCAATGGAATCGAATAGAGTGCTCAGATATAGACCCTCTCATCTATGGACATTTGATCTTTGATAAGGCAGTCAAGCCAACTCACCTGGGACAGAGCAGTCTCTTCAATAAATGGTGCCTAGAGAACTGGATATCCATATGCAAAAGAATGAAAGAGGACCCATATCTCACACCCTATACAAAAGTGAACTCAAAATGGATCACAGATCTAAACATTAGGTCTGAGACCATAAAACAGTTAGAGGAAAATGTAGGGAGATATCTTATGAAACTTACAATTGGAGGCGGTTTTATGGACCTTAAACCTAAAGCAAGAGCACTGAAGAAGGAAATAAATAAATGGGAGCTCCTCAAAATTAAACACTTTTGTGCATCAAAGAACTTCATCAAGAAAGTAGAAAGACAGCCTACACAATGGGAGACAATATTTGGAAATGACATATCAGATAAAGGTCTAGTATCCATAATTTATAAAGAGATTGTTCAACTCAACAACAAAAAGACAGCCAACCAATTACAAAATGGGAAAAAGACTTGAACAGACACCTATCAGAAGAGGAAATACAAATGGCCAAAAGGCACATGAAGAGATGCTCAATGTCCCTGGCCATTAGAGAAATGCAAATCAAAACCACAATGAGATATCATCTCACACCCACCAGAATGGCCATTATCAACAAAACAGAAAATGACAAGTGTTGGAGAGGATGCGGAGAAAGAGGCACACTTATCCACTGTTGTTGGGAATGTCAAATGGTGCAACCACTTTGGAAGGCAGTTTGGCAGTTCCTCAAAAAGCTGAATATAGAATTGCCATACGACCCAGCAATACCATTGCTGGGAATCTACTCAAAGGACTTAAGGGCAAAGACACAAATGGACATTTGCACACCAATGTTTATAGCAGCGTTATTTACAATTGCAAAGAGATGGAAACAGCCAAAATGTCCATCAACAGACGAGTGGCTAAACAAACTGTGGTATATACATACGATGGAATATTATGCAGCTTTAAGACAGGATAAACTTATGAAGCATGTAATAACATGGATGGAGCTAGAGAACATTATGCTGAGTGAGTCTAGCCAAAAACTAAAAGACAAATACTGTATGGTCCCACTGATGTGAACCGACATTTGAGAATAAACTTGGAATATGTCATTAGTAACAGAGTCCAGCAGGAGTTAGAAACAGGGTAAGATAATGGGTAATTGGAGCTGAAGGGATACAGACTGTGCAACAGGACTAGATACAAAAACTCAAAAATGGACAGCACAATAATACCTAATTGTAAAGTAATCATGTTAAAACACTGAATGAAGCTCCCTCTGAGATATAGGTTTTTCGTTTTTTGTTTTTTTTTACTATTATTATTACTTTTATTTTTTTCTCTATATTAACATTCTATATCTTTTTCTGTTGTGTTGCTAGTTCTTCTAAACTAATGCAAATGTACTAAGAAACGATGATCATGCATCTATGTGATGATATTAAGAATTACTGATTGCATATGTAGAATGGTATGATTTCTAAATGTTGGGTTAATTTCTTTTTTCCGTTAATTGATAAAAAAAAAAGTATATGAAATCAAAATACAATAGTCCACCCACATCTGCCATTGTCTTACTCTTCAAGGTTAAGAAGTTCTTGCATATCTTTCCCTGGACTGTTTAATTCATAAACCAATATATACTTATATTTTTATACACAAGTGCAAATGAATTGTATATACTGAACAATGTCTGATCGTTAAAAAAAGTGTTGATCAGACATTTCACTTTCTTGACTAGATGTTATAGTGGATTTTCATTGTTCTCAGGATGAAGCCCAACACCTCTAACCCAACTCACAGGCCATGCATGATCAGGTCCATTTCACCCGCCTTCCTCTTCTCAGGCCATACAAGCTGCCTTACTCTCTACACTTCAGCCACACTGGCCTGCTCTGAATGCACCACTCTCCCTCTTGCCTCAGGGCCTTTGCACATGTGGTCTGTCTTAAACAATCATCCTCCTCTGTATTTAGAAAACCTTTTTATCTTTTAGACCACAGAAGAAACTTTACCTCCTCTGACCCCCAGAAGAAATCAGGGCCCCTATAATATACCCTCTTATCACCAAGCATTTTATCTTCATAGCTCCTTTGTAATCACATACTATTTATGTCCTCATTTTATTATTGTCTGTCTCCCCAAAGAAGATTTTAAGCCCCATGAGGGCAAGGACCCTGTCTCTTCTGGCGACCACAATATTCACAAACAACTTACCAGCTATTTATGGGATTGATTAATGAATGAATGAAAGAGTGATACTTTTGTCCAGAAAGTATCCTTCAGAACCCAGCTAGGAGAGAAAGACAAAGGACCTTAGCAAGTGAGTGACGTGACAGCTCCCCCCTCCTTCCCCACCATACCAGGCAAGGCACATGGCCTCTAATGAGATCTCCAGAGCACAGGTAGACACCATGCCTTCAACAGCATCCTCAGGCCCAAAATATGAGGGCCAGGAAAGCCTGCTTGCACAGATGAAGTCTTAGGTCTGTGACTCAAGGACATCAATGGTTGTCCATCAAGTCTCCAGTCCTGTGCTGGAGCACTTGTGTTCTCAGTGGAGGCTCTCCATCGTGTCTTGCGAAAGCAGACCCTCTGTTCTGTTTTCTGTACTCCTCTCACAGAAGATCCAGAGCCCAGTCTTGGGAACCAGCCTCAGGCATCCTCCCAAGATAAGACAGTCCAGTGAGCCTTTATCTGGCTCTCAGGCTCACACTGTCCCATCATTGCTGGCTGCCACTCTGAAGGAGAGAAAGGAAAAGGGGTCCATTGTTTGGATATTCTTCTGCAAAAATCTATTAATAGACCAGCTTGTTACAGGGAAGAGGCACTTTCCTCAATCTGGGCAATCCTTCAGTTTTCTGATGTCTAAGGAGCTTCCAGAAAAGTTTGTGGCAATAATGAAGATAGGTCAACAAAGTGCAAAAATTTGTAGCCAAGAGAATGGAGATGTGTTTCCTCAGCTCTACTTGGGAGAATAGGCTATTTCTAGGTCTCCTGCATCTTTGGGGCATGGCTGCCATAGATGACACTCAGGGTAACCAGTGTGTAGGCTCCAAGGAAGGAGGGACTAATTATTATGGGGGACAGGGCCAGCTCAGAAAGTTTTTATTTCATAGAATCAAAGGGTAATAAAGAGTGAACATGCACTCCAGGAAGAGGCCAGAATAGGCATGGAAAGAGAAGGTGATGGAACTAAAGTCCACTGCACTCTCAGCATGGAGTCAGGGCTTGCCTGGCTGCCCCACTCCTGGTGGGCTGATCCACACAAGAGAGAGAGTGGGCTGGGGGTGTGGGTGGTACAATGAAGGTGACGATGTGGAAGGTGAGGACGGGAGAGGCAGATCAGGGAGGCTTTGGATACCCTGCTAAAGAGACTGGTCTTGGTCTTGTGGGTCGGTGGAACTGCTGAAGGGCTTTTAAGCCAGGGAATAGCTCTCTGTCCTCAAGCTCCAACTCCGCTGGCAGCGTGGGCAGTAGAGGTGGGAACAGAGTGGAGATTGGAAGGTCATGGACACAGCAAGAGATTAGAAGGGTCTGAACAAATGGTGTCCAAGGAAGATACAGATTTCAGAGATATTTTGAAGGGACCATCAACAGAACTTGCCGATTAATTAGATGAAAGAAATGAGGACAAAGAAGTGGACAAATATAATTCAGAGGTCTTTGATGGGAGTCGGTTACTTTTTGAGAAGTGCCCTGGTTTTGGTAATAACTGGTGGGCTCACCCTGTTATTAGGTATTTGCCCAGCTTATGTTAAAGCAGGCTTTCCATGTGCCTGATTGGTCTTGAATAGAAGAGGAGGGGACAACATAACTTGACCCTTAATAGCAAAGAACTTTCTTAAGTTTTCCATTATGCATTTGGTTGATGGTCAATAATTATTTGAATTATTAATCAATTAAGTAGTAGTGTTGCAATTGTAATACCCCTGTTAACATTTCATGGTGGTTGTAACCTCACCTTGTATTTCATTTACCTGGGATAGTTTTCCTGTTCTAAATATATTCAATTTAGAGGAAAGACTCACCAGTATTTTTTTTTCTCCTTAAAAAAAAAAATCAGCATAAAAATTCCAGAAAAGCCCATGGGCAGGTACGTGGGAAGGGGTGGGGATGTTCCCAAAAGACTTGCCTGGAGTACATAGAGGGGTTTACTGAGCAAAAGCAAAAAGTAAGCAGAGGGTTTTACCACAGTCATTAATTAAGTTATATTCTTGAAGATTATAAAAAGCAATTAGTGCTTTGTCAGCTACTGCAAACCTGAGCCCTTGACTTTTTTTAAAGCCAGTGATTCTCAAGGGGGAGATTGTGCAGTTTTCAAATAAAGCAGTGCTTTGTGCTTTAGTCAAGGTACTTAATACATTTGAAATATCAAATGACATTAAAGAAGTGTGTGCATTTTTTCTGTGTTTGTCAAAGGAGACATAAGATACAAAATTTGCTGACGCTTTTGAATCACTTTGTTTTCTGTCAGTCACAGACTTTATCACACAAGAGAGGGTGTGATAAACTGTGAAAACTAGGGAAGAAACAGGGGAAAGGAAATTACGTTTATTAAGTCTCCACTAATTTCCAGCACTGTGGTTGGCATCTAAACATTGCCGCATTTAATCCTCAAAAGAACCCTTGAGGGGTTTGTATCATCAACTGAGGCTCATTGTTTTAGCTTTCTATTGCTGCATATCAAATCATCACAAATCTAGTGACTTAAAACAACATACATTTATTATCTCATGGTTTCCATGGGCCAGGAGGCAGGGCATGGCTTCGCTGGGTCCTCTGCTGAGGAAAGCACGAAGTGGCCATTTAGGTGTTGGTGAGGGCTCGTGTCTCATCAGAGGCTCAACTGGCACAGGCTCCTCTTCCAAGCTCCCTCATGGCGTAGAATTCTTGGCAACTTGCTTCTTCAAGGACAGCAATGGAAAGAGAGAGAGGCACAAACAAGCCCAGTGCTACACTCTTACATATAGCCCATTACCTTTTCAACATTCCGTTGGTTGAAGCAAGTTGCAGCACCAGCCCACACATCAAGGGGAAGGGTTTATACAAAGGAAACAGTATGGAAGCAGGGATCATGGGGACCTCCTTAGGGTCTGTTTGCCATACTCAGGCAAGTTAAAGCCACGGTCATACACTCAGCAAGCAGAGCTAGGTCCTTCTGTGTCCTTGGAGTCTCATCCCACTGTACCATTAAGTAACAGGATTATTTCACCTCACCAGGTACTAGCCATTTCACTTGGAAAAAAGAAATAGCTGTATCCAACTGGTATTTATTATCCTTTGCAGTTTCAATCAGCTGTGATTCTGTAATCAGCAAGTAAATGGGACAGGTCAAAAGACCCTTCACTACAGACCTCATACTCCGGAAACTGGAGGGGCCCCTCTCTGTGTCCTTACATAGGGGCCTCCTGGCTGCTTTCACATTGCTCTGGTCCTTTCCACAGCATCATCTATGGCATCGTCATCCGAACTATTTGGATTAAAAGCAAAGGCCATGAAATGGTGATTTCCAACTGCTCAGGTAAGTCTCTCATTTGCATTGCCCAACTCTGGGCTAATTTTACATCTGCAGAAGACTTTCCTCTAACAAATCTGAGCTTGGGTGTCCTGGATATAACAAGCCTGCATTGTTAAATATCAGGCCCCAGCATACTGATCACCCTCACCAAAGACTGTCCCAGCTAGGCTCTGCTTTCTCCACTTGGCCTGAAGGAACCAAAGTTGTTATATTCTTCTGACCTCTGTGTTTTATATTTTCTACCATTACATTAATTTTATTATATGACACAATGCCCAGTGGTCCTTTAGCCTGGGCAAACAATTATTTATAATATAGCTATATATTTGATATTCATTTAAAGATTTTAAGAAAAATCTCTAATTCAGCCCCCCAAACACCCCACCACCACCACCAAAGTGCATTAAGTAGAAACTTCGTGCTTGGACCCTGAGAGACCCCCAAGAAATATATATTTCTTGAACTTGTGAAATCGTAAATCTTTGCAAGTTAAAAATATAGTACTCAGTGAATGGTTATCCACCAAGACCAGAGCTGTCCTGCTACATGGGAAGGTGGTGGTGGGGACCACAAGCTATAAGGAAGCACCTAAGGCTGATTCGAGAGACTCAAGAGGCGCCTCTGCCTGCCCTCACTGTCTCCCTACTGAGCCTTCCATGATGCCAGAAAGGAAGACATTGACTCTTGGAGAGCCCAGGAGAAGAACCTGTGTTACATGAACCAGGTAATATGCAATATACACACATGAACTGCTGGCATGTTCTCGCAGCAGAATGTATGATCTGTACGATGGTGGGCAGGCAGGTGTGGTGGGACTAGCAGCTTTAGGAAGGTCAAGAACTTTGGCTTGGGGGTGGGAGCGGTCAGCGGAAGAAAAAAGTCAGACAGGGACAAACAAGTCAGAGGGACAGACAGGGCATCTAGTGCCAGCCATTTCACTAGGCCCTTTCCACACGTTTCCTCTTTAATCCTTATAACAACCCTACAGGGTGGTATATTTTCTATCTTTTACAAATGGGAGACAGACTCCAAGGTTAAGCAATTTGCATAAGTTTCCACAGGGACCACATGATGCAGCTAAGGTTCTAAATACACATCTGTATTACCCCTAAATCAGCTGCCTCCCAGAAGGAAGGGCATTAGAGAAAGAGGGGTGATGACTTAAAGAAGGGTTCAAAGTGAACAATACAAACATTTTTTTAAGTTAAAAACCTAAATTGAGGGGTTGTGGCTTGGCTTCCTTTCCACCAAACTCCCACCAGAGGATCCCCTCCAGCATGCTATTCTGATCTCATTTCCTGATTTGTTTGCTTTGGCGTAGTTAAAATCTAAAAGGCACCTCAATACCAGTCAGTGCAGGGCCCAGTTTTGTTTAGGTAGGCTGAGGGCTTCCTGAATTGAGACTTAATTCATATTGACTTAAACGCCTGCCCTTGGGAGGTTTATAATCCCCACCCTGCCCCCTCCCTCCGAGCTCCCTCTCACTCTTACTGCCTCACAACCCAGCCCAACCCCCATCGGCTCTGTTCCTCCCACTCCAAGTCCAAGCAACCATGAACCCCACCCCATTGCTCTTGATGTCACCAAATGCCATTCCTAAGAGTAAGTAGGGTAGGCATTGCTGGAGGTTTGGGGTGGTGCAAGGGCTTCAGACACCTCTGGCATCCAATTCTGTCAGCTGTCCCCTACTCCCACCACCGGTGTCCCCCACCCCCTTTCTCAGAAGGACTTTCACCACTGTGGTTGCAACCATCCCACTCCAGGGGCCCCTCCTAGCTCCCTCCTGCTACAGTTTCCAGTCCCTGCAGTCTTGGGCTCTCCCAACCTCCAATCTCTGTATGTCATTATCCCCTCCCTAAAGGTGGAAATGTCTACAATCAATATTTATTCTATAAGACAATCATAGATTTTCTTTACACCTACTTTTCCATTTTCTATGTCTTTACATCACCAGTGTGGCTTTCTTCTGGAATAAGGGGCAGCTGGTATTCTCAAAAGTCCATTCATTTTCCTTATCTTACTCATAAATAGAACTCAATTTTCTCTGCGTCATTACAGCCCAGCAGCTCTGAACTTGGCTGGTAAATAAGATTTCCAGTGGTAGCAACATGCCAAGATTATTACTGATCAACCAGGGGACATTAGCAATGATTAGTGTGAACAGAAGCCCACTTTGTAAACACTGGTTGTAAAATTCAAGCATCTTTAGTTTAAAAAGTATTGTTGTTGACAACTATGTCTATTCCCCATCCCACCCCAAAAACTGCCAGAAAGGAAAAAAAAAGCTGTTTATCAGATGATCTGAAGTCTTCCCCACAAGCAGATGTGGAAGGCAAGAACTACAGGAAATGGGGTTTCCAATCTTGTACATTATGTTTCATAAATGATCATGCTTTTGATGCCCATGGCATCTATAAAACAGAGCATTTCTGCATGGGAGATGGTGACTGGGAGGCATATCCATGGGATAGACAAAGTCTGATATACCTGGATGCCATTGTTTGTGTCAATCGTAACTTGAGAGATGTGGTGTGGTCCATGTAATATCCACATGGTATGTTTCAAATTAAATGGGTTTTAATTGAGTGGGGGAAAAGAGCTTCAAGTTTGCATTAGAAATTAGGTTAGAGTTCAATTCATTTTCTAGCTAATTAAACTTCAGATAAGTCCATCAACTGCTCTCAGTACCATTCCCTCATTGGTAAATATGGAAATGAAAATGGCTGTCTCTACAAACAACTACATTTAACAAAAGACATGTAAGAACTTTATAGAAACAGCATAAAATTGTATTTTAAAATGTCAAAGAAGGTACAAATAAATGAAGACTATATCTTGTCCATGAATAAAAAGATTCAATATCATGAAGATGTCATTTCTCTTCAAACTGATCTATGAGTTAATGAGCTCTAACCTAAATTGAAATAGGATTTTGTATGGAGCTTGACAAGCTGATTTAAAAATGTATGTGGAAAAGTAAAGAATCCAGAACAGCCAGGACACTCCTGGAGTAGAACGAAGTAAAGGAGGTTTGCTGTATCAAAGATTCAGATTTGTCATAAAGTCAGAATGATCAAGAGTGTGGTATTGGCACACTATTATGGACAAATAAAAAATAAAACAGTTAAAGAGCTCCCAAAGAGACCTACACAAAAATGGAAACTTGGTCTATGAGAGAAGGTCATGTCAGAAGAAATGAAATTAGATTTTGATCTCCATTCATAGGCAAAAATAAGTACAGGGGGAATAAATGCTGTAAATATGAAAGGTAGGACTTTTTTAAGCTTTTAAAAGAATGAAGTGCTATCTTTAACATTGGGGTAAGGAAGGTTTTTCTCAAATAAGACACAATACACCAAAAAATCACGAAAGTAAAGATGAAAAATGTTACCGTTAATATTAGAACAGTATAAAGAAAGTGAAAAGCCAAGGCACCAAGTGTGAAAACATACTTGCAACAAATTTAACTGGAAAAGAATTAGAATCTAAAATATGTGAAGAATTCCTAAAAATCAATAAGAGTAAACTTTTTAAAAATGGAAAAACTGGGGCGGGCCGCGGTGGCTCAGCGGGCAAAGTGCTTGCCTGCTATGCCGGAGGACCTCGGTTCGATTCCCGGCCCCAGCCCATGTAACAAAAACGGAGAAACAGAATACAATAAAAACAAGAAAATGTTTAAAGATGTTTCCCTTTCTTCCTTCCTTCCTTCCTTCTATCCTTCCTTCCTTCTCTCTGTCTTTCCTTTAAAAAAAAAAAAAAAAAAAAAAAAAAATGGAAAAACTGGGCAAGATACAAACAGGTATTCCACAGAAGGGGAAAAGGTTCTGGAAAATGCATATTTAAACTTCAATTAGATACCTGCAGGATTAGTAAAAATTTAACAGTCAGGTAATTCTAAGTGTTAACAGAGCTCCCAGCTTCTTTGGCAATATAATCCCCTCAAAAGCTTAGTAAGGTCTAACCTATTTGCTTCTAGTCAATTTCATATGCTACTAACCATACCCAAAAATTCTTTTTTAGTATAATTCTCAGGTATGGTTTTTTTTCTTCCTCCCTCACCCCATACCCAGCTCACAACTTAACGGACCCTAGCTAGAGACCATCTGAAACAACAGATGGGAAGTTATGTCCTTAGTCTGTCTTTGCCTCAGGGATGAATCGTAATGGGACTTTGCTGCTCCAAATCTCTCAATTCTATAGCTTTTCTATGGGGACTAGGACCAGTGTCATTGGCAGGCAACCTGTGTAGTCACACAAGGCCCCACATTTAGAAGGGACCTTCATGTGGTTTAAAGCTCTACTGTCACTATATTGAAATTTTCTATAATTTTTGAACAAGGGGCCCCACATTTTCATTTGCTGGGCCCTGCAAAGCATGCATCTGGTCTTGCTGAGGGCTAGAAGCAGTTGGTTTTTGCAGCTCTGCAAGATGCCAAATGTTGTGACTTTCTCTAGTCCCTTTCATTTTTGCTCACAAGTCAACCACGTCTTGTTTGACTCACCTCTTTTTTTCTGACACCTAGCTAAACCCAGCTGGTAACCGTCAATACACCCTACTAACATTGTTGTTTTCCAACATTGTCCCCTAAGATCCAGGCTAGATGGTAACATGGTCTGCCTTCCCAGGCCTCAAATGTGATGCTTTTATGGAATAGACCTCCAGTTTCCTGCCTCCTAACATCAGCTTCCTTGCCACCTGCTGCTGCTCGTGAGGTGGTGCCTCAAATTTTAGGTTTTTATTATGACAGCATTGCACATCTGGCACCAATTTCTGTTTTAGTTATGGAAACACTAGCAGCTGTAACAGATAATCCCCCCAAATCACCAAGCCTTTACAAAAAAACAGAAGTTTATTTCTTCTCAGTTAAATTTCAATTTAAGGAATTGAAGGAGCACAGTTCCTCATTGAGAACTCCATTTGATGGAGCCTCTGCCATCTTAACACATGAACACTAACATCTCCCTCAGCATCAATGTCCAGCAGGCAGGAATGGTGGGAAAGAGAGAGAGAGAGAGCACAAAGGATTGCCCAGGTGGTTTCTCTGTGCCAGGCTTAGAAATGGTATGCACTGGTCCTTCCCCTGTTCCCTTGGTCAGAACTTAGTCATATGACCACCCCTTGCTGAAAGGGGGGCTGTGAAATGTAGTCCAGCTGTGTTTGCAGGGGGAAAGGGACAGGCTTAATGGACAGCTAACCTGTCTCTACCACCGTTACTTAGACCTGACAGGATTCCTGGTATAGACTGAGCTGAGGACCTGAGGTCCAGAAAAGACCAACCAGTGAGCTGGGTGATCTTTCCTTAAACTGACCTGAGGCCACTGGTTTGCCTGGCACTCAAAACCTTAAAAAATAACTCAAAATGTTTGAACATTGAAGGTTCAGGCATATGCAGGCATGTCTAGCTAATGGAAGATGGGGTGGGGTGGACTTCTCAGATTGCAATCAGGGATCAAGAAGTTCTCTGAGAGAAAAAAAAGATGAAGGAGAAAATGAAGTAGGGCAAATCAGCAGGAGGGTGCTAACGTCAAAATTTCTGGGTCATTTAGGAACAAGTTAAAGGTGGCAGTGGGTGAAATCAAGAAGAATGCGGTGGGGTTCAAGGCCAGCTGGACTTGGAGTGGAGGGATCAGAGCAGCTAGGTCACTCACGGGAAGAACATTCCAACCTAACCACACTGACTAGCACTTTTAGCATCTAGGGAGGGAACATCCGGACGTGAAGCTGAAGAAGCAGAAACGCCTGGGGGCTTAAGCTACTCTGCAGCAGGCCCCTGGGACAGCACAACCGAGGAGAACTCCAGCTGATAGGGCCTCTGCCCTCTTACCACAGGAATGTTATAAGGTCTACCTCAGCATCAGCACTTACTCCCTGAAGAACTTTGAGAGCAGCTGTCCTGAGCAGAGCAGGAGTATGTACAGTCCCTACTGCAGGGACGGACCTGAGGCCCCAGAGGCAGAGCAGAACAGCAAAGCAGCAGCCCAGAGGCATGCGCTGGAATGAAGGGAACTCACCACAGTGGCTTAGAGTGTGGTAGCAGAGCAAACCGTTCCCCACCAGGGATCCTAACCAGGCGTCCAGGCAAAGGGAAGGCCTGAGTGGGTGTGACCTGGAGCTCCCCCACGCAGTGGCAGTGACCCACGGAAAGCCTGGTATGGAATCGAGTTCCTGATCCGGGAATGCTGTGAGAAAACCCCTTGCTTGGGTCTGCCAGAAAACTAAAGAGTGAACAAAAAACCACCAAAACCTAAGAAAGAAACAGCCAAGGTCCCACAGCTAAAAAAAACCTAATGAACTAAAAAAAAACTATGAGTTCTGGGGCCATTAAAGGTTATATTTGTAAATAAAGAGGCCATTACTACCATTTAGACTTCCTTGTTTGCAAGCAAATCACCAGTGCTCATTATAGGTTCACAGATGGATGCCCCTGAGGAAGAAATTCTGCCTCCCTTTAAAATCTCCTGCCACCAATTGCTGCTCCCCAGCTGCTCAGCCCATCTGAAGCATGGAATCCCATGGCTCTCTGAGGGGCTTGGAAGATTTGGGAAGGTGAGGAGCAGGAATTGGCCATTGGAGACTAAAGTTCCAGCATGGGCCCTCATCAAGGATGTACCCTTGAGCTAAAACTGCATAAAGCAGCATACTGCTTCCAGACTCAAATCTAATGGAGCTGCCGCCTTGTAGCTTCACACGCTTTTAATGCACAGTGACGGCTGAATACAAGTGCTCCTCACTCCAGTTCCGCGCCACGGCCTGAGCAGAAATAATCCTTTTATCTCCCAATAAAGGAAAATTACTGGCATTTTGTGGCTCAGCTCTTTTTGAAGTACCATCTTTAGAAACTGGAAGTTTTGCATTTCCTGGAGTCCTCAGATTTAAGACGCTTTTCACTGATCTCATTGGGAGATGGGAGGGCAGGCACTTGACTATTTTGTCACCCAGTTGGCTTGCGGAAGGTATTGCCAGTTTCCGTATTAAAAAGGGCTCAGAGCACAGATGTCATTCTCGTGGACTTCCCTAAAAGACCAGCTGAATCTTCAGAGACTTATTGCTTAGGGGCCAGCTATTACCAAGGACCAGCATGGGGGGGGGGGGGGGGAGTGAGGGGGGCACTTTGAAAGGAAATAATTTGGTCTGGTATATTCTTTATTTGCTACCCCTCCCCAACATGGGCATAATCCCGTTCTGATAATTTATTATTGTGTATTATTCCTACACTAGTAATAACATTGTATAATAGGAGATCTAATACAGTAGTATCTTCTATTCATTTCCATAAAGGGAGGTCATATTCCCATGAAATAGTAGTAAAACCTCATTCATCTCAACTAATAAGGAAACCGGCATTCCCAGCATGGGACTTGGCACCTTGAATACACTATTTAAGTTTAATCCCCTTCATAACCAAGCTAGTGTCCTACACCTCGTTTTTTAAAATGGAGAAACAGAGGCTTGGCGTTTCAGGCAATTTGCCTAAGCTTGCATAGCTGGGAACTGGTAGAGCTGGAGGTGGATTCAGTTCTGATCCGGACACCTGTGTCCTTCCCCAGATACCACGCTGGAAATCAGGGTTTCTCAACCTCGGCGCTATTGACATCGGAGGCCACATAATTCTTTCTTTGGGGGGGCAGGGGGCAGGAGCGTTGTCTGCATTGAAGATGTTTAGCAGCATCCCTGGCCCTACCCACCAGATGCAGTAGCACTCTCAGTTGTAACAGCCAAAAATGTCTCCAAACATTGCCACGTGGAATTACTGCCACAAGACCCTGGCAGCAAACCCACCCCCACCCACCCACCCACCCACCCAGAACCACTGCTGTAAATGTTCTTGGTGCCTGGCTCCCCTGCAACACTGAGGTTTTGTGAGTCCATGAATCAGACAGGCCCTAATAGTGCCTAAGAATGGCCTTGCAGGGTATAATTTAAGAAATACAAATAAATTATACTTAGCATTTCAGTTCGTTGCACTTAAAATGTCCCTTGCTCCTGTTATTCCTAATAACAGTTTTTCCTTTCCAGTGCACAAATGTTCACGCTACAAAAACACTGAAAATCTTCAGTGCTACACAGTCTCCTCGCAGAGACATTCACAGGCTTCCCATTTGGCCTCAGTTCTTCCCACTCTCAAACCCAGGCACTTTGAGGCGACAGCCAAGAAAAACTCACTGCGATCCAAACACTCCCCACATTTTCTTGTCTCCAGATTGGCTGAGGATGTTTCCTCTATTTACCACGCTTTGTCTTTCGGAATCCCACCCATCATTAAAGTTTCGTTGATGCCCTCTGCATGCCCCATGTGCCTCCTGTGACACAGAGCTGGGCTGGTTGCTCTCTTCTCTGCTCACAGGACAGTTTGTGCCTCTTCACCACAACGTGCTTTGGGTAGATTGTATGATCTTTCCTGCTGGGCTGAAAATTCCTAGAGAACAGGAACACTATTGTAGCACTATTTTTTTTTTTTTTTTTTTTTTTTTTTTTTTTTTTTTTTTTTTTTTTTTTTTTTAAAGGAAAGACAGAGAGAGAAGGAAGGAAGGATAGAAGGAAGGAAGAGAGGAAGAAAGGGAAACATCTTTTTTAAACATTTTCTTGTTTTTATTGTATTTTGTTTCTCCGTTTTCGTTACATGGGTTGGGGCCGGGAATCGAACTGAGGTCCTCCGGCACAGCAGGCAAGCACTTTGCCCGCTGAGCCACCGCGGCCCGCCCCTGTAGCACTATTTTTATTCACTCCCTTTCACCTAGTAGATGGTCTATGCCTGTTGGATCGAGCTTGATTCGATGGAGATTGGACAGTACAAATAGCGCAAAGGTAAACTTCATACCAATTACCATGGGAATTAAAATTTCAAATGTGAAATTGAACAACACTGTAAGGACAATTGAGCATAGCATTTGGTCTCTCTGGTGTATAAAGGACTCAGGCATCTGGATGGGCCTCTGACCAGTGCCATTGCAACACTGCTAGGGCTGACATGTTGAGCCCTACTCAAATGCACCCTGCTGAGAGGGTGATTGGGACTGGAATCTAGCTTGTATGAGTTTCCTAGGGCTGGCATGCTGAGCCCTACTCAAATCCACCCTGCTGAGATGGTGATTAGGACTGGAATCTGGCTTGTATGAGTTTCCTAGGGCTGCTATGACAAAGCATCACAAACTGGGAGGCATATAACAACAGAAATTTATTTTCTCTCAATTCTGATGACTAGAAGTCTAAAATCAAGTTGTTGTCAGGGCCATGCTCCTCTGATTCCTGTAGAAGAGAATTCATTCTTGTCTCCTCCTAGCTTCTGGTGTTTGCTGGCAATCCTTGGCATTCCTTGGCCAGTAGATGCATCACTCCAATACTTGCTTCCATCTTTTCCCTGTCTGTCTGTATCCAAATTTTCTCTTCTTATAAGGACACCAGTCATATAGGATTAGGGTTCACCCTAACCCAATTTGGCCTCATTTTAACTAATCATATCTCCAAAGACCTGATTTCCAAATAAGGTCACATTCACGGGACCAGGGGTTAAGACTTGAACATGTCTTTTGGGGGACACAATTCAACCTGTAACACTGCCATGCTACCTTCCCTCTCCCTTGGTTGTACTCTCTCGGATAGGGCTGCATCCATCCACAGGATGGGCAATTTCCACCATTTCCACATAGGTGCCATATCTTTGGCAGAAGCTCCAACTTAAAATCTCTTTCACAAAGTCAAGGGACACTGCATGTGACATTTTCATACCCAAATTTGCCATTTAGTCCCTCCTTTGACTAAGCACTATTATGCTGAATTCTCCCCCATTCTAATCAACATTGGCTTTACCACCACTTCTTGACTAGTAAGAGAATTGTGTTAATTTGCTCAAGGAATATTTATTAATCTTGGTACAGGACTGAAGAAAGCAAAGTCCCTGTCATCACTGAGCTTAGATTCTAGATTCATCCTTTACATGCTCACCATCAGATGACAGCCCTCAGATGACTAAAGCTATATCCAGGCTTCAATTTTGGAAGGTTATTTGGATATCCCCAACTTAAGCTTTGGTTGAGAGTGCAGTTTCTGAGGTAAATGAATGAGTTGGCCTGAAATCCCATTCTAGGAAAAATGATTTTGCCTTGGTTGATGAGGTAGCCAGGTGGGTATCTCAGCATTGTACAAAATTCAAAGAACAGCCCTCCACAGAGCAGACCTCATTTCCCCTGATCACATGGTCTAATTCCAGCTTCAATCTGAATTAAGAGGATCTGGATATGCTGTGGCATTGGCATCTTCTATTAAACTGTAAACTAAAAGCAACTTCTAAAGTCCAGCCCAGAGCCACCTTCACTCCAAAAGTGTCCAAAGAGGGCCTTCTGGGCAGTAAGTGAGCAGAATGTGTGGGGCCCTGTCCATATGATAGCAATGGATCTAAGTTTTGATGTTCCTATTGGCAGAGACAGAAACTGTACATTTTGAGCACTTCATTTTACCATTTCCCTTTGCATCTACAGATGGAAAACTGTGTAGCAGCTACAACCGAGGGGTCATCTCAAAGGCAAAAATCAAGGCCATCAAGTATAGCATTATCATCGTCCTTGGTAAGCAACATCCCTCCTCTGTTGCAGAATTGTGTGAACCTTCAAGTAGAGGTGCACCAGGGACCTGGTGGAGGAAAGCCCACACAAGGAAGGAATTTTGTCTACAGGCACTTCTGCCTTTGTCTGATTACAAAAAGGATATATGGAGCTCATCATTCCAACTGCAACTCCTTCAAAAGACAATATTTGGTTCCTAATCCATCACCTTATGAATATAGTTGTCCATCAAGACCATGGGTGGATAATTTGGAAAAAGTCTGATCAGAACATAACTAGCTGAAGTCCAATCATCTGGTAAACCATTGTTTCCTTTAAGACACACTTGCCCCAAAGGCTGAAGTTCATGAGCAAAGGGAAGCTAGAATGGCATTCCGTTTCTTCTGAAAATTTCATTTCTGGGTCACTACAATTCCTCCCTAATGGCCATCTTACCCTCTCTTCTGCCCTCCTGTGTTCTAAACTTTTCCTTTTCTACTCTCAAAACCACTGAAGTCACCTCATTTCATAAAATCATGTATTTCTAGAACATCTACTATTGTTGTCACATTGATGTATTTTGTTCTTTGCAAACCTTCAAAACTTCCCCTCTGCTAGGTACTCTTAGCTAATGCCCTTGTTTCTTATTTCACTAGGAAAACTCAAGTAATCAGAATATAGAGCCTCCTCATTCTTCCACCTTCACAGCTTCCCACCTACCCACATCTCTACCATATTCCCCATCTTTTCTCCTATCCATTTGGATAAGATGCCTCTGCTTCCATCTAGGCCATGTTTATTCACTGGAGCCGTGGAGCCCATTCCTTTATGCCTTTTGCTCCTCCACTTATCTCCACTATCTTCCACAAATATTCCCCTTTACTGGTTCAAGCACATAGAAGCATATTACAACATCTCCTCAACGAGCCTCTCCAATGACTGCCCCACTTCACTGCTCTATTTTGTAGCACCACTGCTCAAGAAAGTTGAATATATCCTCTACCCTCTCTTCACTTTCCACCTCTCCTTCTCTCTGCAATCTATTTCAGTTGGCTCTCTTTCCTATCACTCCAGTGAAGTGACTCTTTCTTTTTTAACTTTTTTATTAATTAAAAAAAAAATTACAGAAAGAAACACAAACATTCCCAATACGTGAGCTTTCCATTCTACATATATAATCAGTAAGTGAAACCACCCTTATCAACACCTTGTCAATTCTCAATCTTCATCTTAATCTAATTTTTTAAAATTTTTTAAATTAATTTTAAATTTTTTTAAAACTATAACAACAAACAGACACAAACATTCTTAACATATGATCATTCTGTTCTACATATATAATCAGTAATTCACAATATCATCACATAGTTGCATATTCATCATCATGATCATTTCTTAGAACATTTACATCAATTCAGAAAAAGAAATAAAAAGACAACAGAAAAAAATTCATACATACCATACCCCTTACCCCTCCCTTTCATTGATCACTAGCATTTCAATCTACTAAATTTATTTTAACATTTTACTCATCTGTTGATAAGGTATATAAAAGGAGCATCAGACACAAGGTTTTCACAATCACACAGTCACACTGTGAAAGCTATATCGTTATATAATCATCTTCAAGAAACATGACTACTGAAGCATAGCTCTATATTTTCAGGCAGTTCCCTCCAGCCTCTTGATTACATTACATCTTGATTAACAAGGTGATACCTATTTAATGCGTAAGAATAAACTTCAGGATAACCTCTCGACTCTGTTTGGAATCTCTCAGCTATTGACACTTTATTTTGTCTCATTTTGCTCTTCCCCCTTTTGGTCGAGAAGGTTTTCTCAATCCTTTGATGCTGAGTTCCAGCTTATTCTAGGATTTCTGTCCCATGTTGCCATGACACCCCTGGGAGTCATGCCCCTCATAGACAGTGGGAGGGTGGTGAGTTTGCTTGTTGAGTTGACTGGAGAGAGAGGCCACATCTGAGCAACGAAAGAGGGTCTCTTGGGGGTGACTCTTAGGCCTAATTTTAGGTAGGCTTGACCTATCCTTTGTGGGGTTAAGTTTCATATGAACAAACCCCAAGATTGGGAACTCAGCCTCTTGCTTTGGTTGCCCCCACTGCTTGTGAGAATATCAAGAACTCTCCACTTAGGGAAGCTGAATTTTCCCCCTTTCTCACCATTCCCCCAAGGGGACTTTACAAATACTTTTTTACTCACTATTCAAATCACTCTGGGATTTATTGGGGCATCACTCTGGACAAACCTTCAAAATCTTATGCCCTACTCAAGGTTCCATGTACTTATGGTGTTCAATTAAGCTGGCCACATAAGTTATATTAGGACTACACTAGTCAAAATATAAATTTTGTACCAAATAAACACTTTTTGCTTTAGTCTCACATGTAAGTTAAAACTTTTAAGTATTAATTACCATCTATTTTCAACACCTTGCAGTAATGACATTCCTTTGTTCTTCCTCATGCAAAAACATTTTTAAATTTGTACATTTAGTCACTATCATTATACACTCTAGGCATTCCTAGATTACACCATATCAGTCTTCACCGTATATCTTTCCTTCTGATTTCATTTGTGCCCCCAGGCCTCCTCCCTCTATCATTCTCACATTCAGCTCCATTCAGTGTTCTGACATAATTGTATTAAGGTTAGATAGTATTGTGCTATCCATTTTGGAGTTTTTACAATCAGTCCTTTTGCACAATCTGTATCCCTTCAGCTCCAGTTACCCAATATCTTACCCTATTTCTATCTCCTGATGGTCTCTGTTACCAAGAAAATTCTCCAAGTTTATTCACTAATGTCAGTTCATATCAGTGAGATCATATGGTATTTGTCCTTTTGTTTCTGGCTAATCTCATTCAGCATAATGTCCTTAAGGTCCATGCATGTTGTTACATACTTCATAACTTTATTTTGTCTTACAGCGGCATAATATTCCATCATATATATATACCACAGCTTGTTTAGCCATGCATCTGTTGATGGACATTTGGGCTGTTTCCTTCTCTTTGGAATTGTAAATAATGCTGCTATAGACATCAGTGTGCAAATGTCCATTTGTGTGTCCTTGCCCTCATGTCCTCTGAGTAGATACCTAGCAATGGTATTGCTGGGTCATATGACAAATCTATACTTGCTTCTTGAGGAACCACCAACTGTCTTCCACAGCGGTTGCACCATTTGACATTCCCACCAGCAGTGGACAACTGTGCCTCTTTCTCCACATCCTCTCCAGCGCTTGTCATTTTCTGTTTTATTGATAATGGTCATTCTGATGGGTGTGAGATAATAACTCATTGTGGTTTTCATTTGCATTTCCCTAAAGCCAGAGGAGTTGAGCATCTTTTCATGTGCCTTTTGACCATTTGTATTTCCTCTTCTGCCAAGTGTCTGTTCAAGTCTTTTGCCCATTTGTAATTAGGTTGTCTGTCTTTTTGTCGTTGAGTTGAACAATCTCTTTATATATTCTGGATATTAGACCCTTATCTGATATATTGTTTCCAAATATTGTCTACCATTTTGTAGGCTGTCTTGTGACTTTCTTGACTAAGCTCTTTGATGCACAAAAATGTTTAATTTTGAGGAGTTCCCATTTCTTTCTTTCCTTCTTCAATGCTCATGCTTTGGGTGTAAGGTCTAGGAAACCACCTCCTATTATACGATTTATAAGCTATTTCCCTGCATTTTCTTCTAACAGTTTTATGGTCTTAGATCTAATGTTTAGATCTTTGACCCATTTGAGTTAACTTTTATATACGGTGTGAGATATGGATCCTCTTTCATTCTTTTGCATGTGGATATCCAGTTCTCTAGGCACCATTTATTGAAGAGACTGTTCTTTCCCAGTCAGTTGGTTTGACTGCCTTATCAAAGATCAATTGTCCATAGATGAGATGGTCTATATCTGAACACTCTATTCAATTCCATTGGTCAGTATATCTACATTTATGCTAGTACCATGCTGTTTTGACCACTGTAGCTTCATAATACACCTTAAAGTCAGGTAGCATGAGACCTCCGACTTCATTTTTTTTTTCTCAGGATACTTTAAGCTATTTGGGGCACCCTGCCCTTCCAGATAAATTTGGTTATTGGTTTTTCTATTTCTGACAAGTAAGTTTTGGGGATTTTAATTAGTATTGTATTGAATCTGTGAATCAATTTAGGTAGAATTGACATCTTAACTATATTTAGTCTTCCAATCCATGAACACGGTATGCCCTTCCATTTATTTAGGTCTTCTGTGATTTCTTTTAACAATTTCTTGTAGTTTTCTTTGCATAGGTCTTTCGTCACTTTAGTTAAATATATTCCTAAATATTTTATTTTTTTGGTTGCAATTGCAAATGGAATTTTTTTCTTGATTTCCCCCTCAGGTTGTTCATTACTAGTGTATAGAAACAATACAGATTTTTGAGTGTGATCTTGTAACCTGCCACTTTGCTGTACTCATTTATTAGCTGTAGTGGTTTCACTATGGTTTTTGGGGGGTTTTGACACATAGTATCACATCAACTACAAACAGTGAGAGTTTTACTTCTTCCATTCCAATTTTGATGCCTTGCATTTCTTTTTCATGTCTAATTGCTCTGGCTAGAACTTCCAACACAATGTTGAATAACAGTGGTGATAGTGTAAATCTTTGTCTTCTTCCTGATCTTAGGGGAAAAGTTTTCCATTTTTCCCCATTGAGGATGATGTTAGCTGTGGGTTTTTCATATATTCCCTTTATCATGTTGAGGAAATTCCCTTCTGTTCCTTTCCTTTGAAGTGTTTCCCACAGGAAAGGATGTTGACTTTCGTCAAATGCTTTTTTGGCATCAATCGAGATGAACACGTGTTTTTTCTGCTTTGATTTGGTGATATGGTGTATTGTATTAATTGATTTTCTTATGTTGAACCATCCTTGCATACCTGGGATGAATCCTACTTGGTCATGGTGTATAATTCTTTTAATGTGCCGCTGGATTCAATTTGCTAGAATTTTGTTGAGGATTTTTGCATCTATATTCATTAGAGAGATTGGTCTGTAGTCTTCTTTTTGTAATATCTTTGTCTGGCTTTGGTATGAGGGTGATGTTGGCTTCGTAGAATGAATTAGGTAGCTTTCCCTCCACTTCGATTTTTTTGAATAGTTTGAGCAGGATTGGTACTAATTCTTTCTGGAATGTTTAGTAGAATTCACATGTGAAGCCATCTGGCCCTGGACTTTTCTTTTTGGGGAGCTTCTTAATGACTGATTCAATTTCTTTACTTGTGATTGGTTTGTTGAGGTCATCTATTTCTTCTTGAGTCAATGTTGGTTGTCCATGCCTTTCTAGAAAGTTGTCCATTTCATCTACATTGTCAAGTTTATTAACATAAAGTTATTCATAGTATCCTCTCATTACTTCCTTCATTTCTGTGGGGTCAGTGGTTATGTCTCCTCTTCCATTTCTGATTTTATTTATTTACATCCTCTCTCTTCTTCTTTTTGTCAACCTTGCTAAGGGTCCATCAATCATTGATTTTCTCATAGAATCAACTTATGGTTTTGTTGATTTTCTCAATTATTTTCATGTTCTCAGTTTCATTTATTTCTGCTCTAATCTTTGTTATTTCTTTCCTTTTGCTTGCTTTGGAGTTAGTTTGCTGTTCTTTCTCCAGTTCTTCCAAGTGGACAGTTAATTCTTGAATTTTTGCCTTTTCTTCTTTTCTGATATAGGCATTTAGGGCAATAAATTTCCCTCTTAGCACTGCCTTTGCTGCATCCCATAAATTTTGATATGTTGTGTTTTCATTTTCATTTTCCTCAAGATATTTACTGATTTCTCTTGTAATTTCTTCCTTGACCCACTGGTTGTTTAAGAGTGTGTTGTTGAGCCTCCATGTATTTGTGAATTTTCTGACACTCTGCCTATTATTGATTTCCAACTTCATACCTTTATGATCTGAGAAAGTGTTTTGTATGATTTCACTCTTTTTAAATTTATTGAAACTTGCTTTGTGACCCATCATATGATCTATACTTGAGAATGATACATGAGAACTTGAGAAAAAGGTGTATCCTGCTGTTGTGGGGTGTAATGTTCTATAAATGTCTGTTAAGTCTAGCTCATTTATTGTATTATTCAAATTCTCTGTTTCTTTATTGATCCTCTGTCTAGATGTTCTGTCCATTGATGAGAGTGGGGAATTGAAGTCTCCAACTATTATGGTAGATGTGCCTATTTCTCTTTTCAGTGTTTGCCTCATGTATTTTGGAGCATTCTGACTTGGTGCATAAATATTTATGATTGTTATGTCTTCTTGTTGAATTGTTCCTTTTATCAATACATAGTGTCCTTCTTTGTCTCTTTTGACTGTTTTACATTTGACGTCTAATTTGTCGGATATTAGTATAGTTACTCCTGCTCTTTTCTGGTTGTTATTTGCATGGAATATCTTTTCCCAACCTTTCACTTTCAACCTATGTTTATCACGGGTCTAAGATGTGTTTCCTGTAGACAGCATATAGATGAGTCCTGTTTTTTAATCCATTCTGCCAGTCTATGTCTTTTGATTGGGGAGTTTAATCCATTGACTTTTAGTGTTATTACTGTACAGGTATTACTTTCTTCTACCATTTGTCTTTGGATTTTATATATCATATCTAATTTTTCTTCTATTTACCTTTAATGATGGTCTTCATTTCTACACTCTCCTCCACACCTCTCTCTCTCTTGTCTTTTTGTTTCTGTCTCTAGTGCTCCCTTTAGTATTTCTTGCAGAGCCCATCTCTTGGTCACAAATTCTCTCAGTGATTTCTTATCTGAAAATGTTTTAATTTCTCCCTCATTTTTGAAGGACAATTTGCTGGATATAGAATTCTTGGTTGGCAGTTTTTCTCTTTTACGAAATTAAATTTATCATTCCACTGTCTTCTAGCCTCCATGGTTTCTGCTGAGATTTCTAGTCTTATTGGGCTTCCCTTGTATGTGATGGATTGCTTTTCTCTTGCTGCTTTCAAGATTCTCTCTTTCTCTTTGACTTCTGACATTCTAATTAGTAAGTGTCTTGGAGTTTGTCTGTTTGGATGTATTCTGTTTGAGGTACACTGCACTTCTTGGATCTGTAATTTTAAGTCTTTCATAAGAGTTGGGAAATTTCAATGATAATTTCCTGCATTAGTTTTTCTCCTCCTTTTCCCACCTCTTCTCCTTCTGGGACACCACAACACATATATTTGTGCACTTCATACTGTCATTCAATTCCCTATGTCCCTACTCATATTTTTCCATTCTTTTCCCTATATTTTCTTTTGCTTGTTGAATTTCAGATATTCCATCCTCCAGCTCACTAATCCTATCTTCTGTCTCTTGAAATCTGACACTGTAGGTTTCCATTGTTTTTTTCATCTCTTCTACTGTGCCTTTCATTCTCATAAGTTCTGTGATTTGTTTTTTCAGATGTTTACTTTCTTCTTTTTGTTCATTCCTTGCCTTCTTTATGTCCTCCCTCAATTCATTGATGTGATTTTTGATGATGTTTTCCATGTTTTTCTTTTGACTGGGCCATATCTTCAATTTTCCTAGTGTGATTCATTATTTTTTGTTGGCATCTAGGCATTTGATTACCTTAATTAGTTTATTCTGGAGATTGTTTTCACTTCTTTTACCTAGGATTTTCTTGCTGGATGACTTTGTTGTCTATCTGTTCTTTCACATTCAATTTAGCTTATTCTGAACCTCTAGCTTAGGTTTTGTTTAACAAAGCAGAATTTTTCAGTTGTTGTTTTCTTGTTTCTTGCCTTGTCTTTTATGGTGCTTTCCCACCCCCACCCTTAGGAGGGTCTACTTAGGTATTACAAACTCCAGCCAGATTTACCAGACCAAACTGGTCTCCTGTCAGGAGGAAAGAGTCACCTGCATCAGTTTTCCCTGAGGATGTGACCCAGCAGGTTGAAAGACTTTCCTATGAAGTCTCTGGACTCTGTGTTTTTCCTGTCCTGCCCAGTATGTGGCACTTTTCTTCCTGCAGCTCCCACCAGCATAAGATCATGGATACCTTTAACTTCAGCAGACTCTCTGTGCTGGGGGCATGGTGAAGACAGAGGAGAGGTTGTCGGCTGGTTTTAATCACTTCAGTTTTCCAAACCCTGGGGTCTGAATTCCTTGAGGGAGGGAATCCACCTGAGATGGGCCTCACCCTCTCCTGGGGTAGGCACAGGCTCCAGACAAGCTCTCAAACAAGCTTGTTTCTGCCTATGACTGGGGCAGTTGCAGCCTGAGAGGCACTGCCTTTACACAAAGGCAGTCAAACCTTTGTAGAAACACAGCCACAAAAAAGAAAGAGAAAAATCCTTCTCAGAGAAGGACCCCCATTCCTCAGGTTTGCCAATCAAGAGCATAAGTTGGTATGTTGCTTTGTGTACGTTCAGATCCTATATGCCCCCTCCTTTCCTTCAGGGCCCACACGCTTTCAAGTATTATGTGCTATCCGATCAAAAAACCTCTGTTTCTTTTTTTCTTTTTTCTTTTTCCATCAGCCCTGCCCCCTCAAAACCAGGGCAAAAATCAGCGACCTCTGCTTTGACAAGGTTCAGCTGAGCTAGGGGCCTATTTTCAGTAGTCAGAATTTGTGAATTAATTCCACAATTGTAGCTTAGTTGTGCTCAGCCCCTGCTGCTAGTAAAGTCCCTTTCCTTTACCCTCTGGGAAGCAACCTGTGGGGGAGGGGTGCTGGCTGCCACAGCTTGGGGAACTCATGATTCTGGGGGGGCTCGCAGCTGGTCCAGACTAGGGTATGCTGTGTGTCTGGTCACTGATGTGGTCCCAGCAGTTGTTCTGTACTATTCCTGGCTATTTAGTAGCTGTTCTGAAGGACGAACTAAATTCCATACCTCACTAAACTGCCATCTTGGCACTCCCCCTTACTCTACTTCTAAGCAATATTTGATCAGTCCCTCCTTTTTGAAACATTTTCTTACTTAGAAATGATAGCTATGATTTCTACCTGATATCTCTACATGTATTTCTAATAAGTCTTCCACAGAAGCTTTATCATACTCTCCTACTCCCTGCAAAAGTGCCCTTCTCCATTTCTCCCATCTCGGTAAATGACGCCATCTTCCCCCCATTTCTCAAACCAAAAACGTAAGGGTCATCTATCATGATTCTATGCCTCTCACCCAGTCCATCAGCAAGGTCTGGAGGCCCAACCAACAAAGGAGATCCCCAACCCAACTATTTTTCCCATCTACACAACTACTCCCCTCATCGCAGCTTCCACCAGCTTCTGCCCAGAAAACTGGAATTGGTCGTTTGTCTTCTCTTATTCCTTATTATCTACAAAACAGTCAGAGCCATCTTTCAAAAAGTAAATTTGGAGAGCATCACTCTTCTGCCGAGCCACCTACAGCTTCCCCTTATGTTCTGAATAAAATTCCACTCTCTCTCCATGTCTTACAAGACACTGTGATCCATGCCTCTAGCTTCCCCTCCCTCTACTCTCCTCCTGGCTCACTTTGTTCTGGTCCTTCTTGAAGAAACACAGTCTTTTTGTTGTTCCTTCAAAATATAAGTTTGTCCCCACCTTGGGGACTGGCACTGTTTCCTCTGCCTGAAATGCTCTTCCTTCGGATGGTGTCTTGGCTTCCTCCCTCACCTTGATCTGTTCCCCAGCAATGCCACCTCCTCAGAAAGATCTCTTCAGAAAACTTTTAACAATAGCCCTCAGGTGGTGCAATGGTGGCTCAGTGGCAGAATTCTCGCTTGCCATGCAAGAGACCTAGGTTCCGTTCCCAGAGCCTGCCCATGCCAAAAAAAAAAAAAAAGAAAAAAAAGAAAAATGGCCCTCCTCTAGTCTTTAGTCTTACTTATTTTTCTTCATAGTTTCTACCCGTACCTGACATTATAGAAAATACATTAATTTGCTTATTTTCTGTCTCCCAAGCTAGAATAATAAACCCTTGATGGTAGTGACTTTTTCTGGTGTGCTCCTCAGAGTGCCCCCCAGGGCCTAGAATTGGTCCCCCACACACTTGGTGTTCAATTAATTTTTGTCGAATGAAGAAATGAAAGAATGTACAAGAAGTACCTCTTTTGGCTCAAATACTGCCCCTCCCTGTTCCTCTTACAGCTCTTGAAAGCTCCGAGAAAGCATATTTCTCATGTTAGCTGCATGTTAAATCACCAAAACAGTCAATCTCACCTCCCAAAAATGTAGCTGCAAAATGCCAAACAGACCACATGCAGTGTGTCTCATCTAGTGAAATAGGCACAAAAAACCATCCTACAGGCAAAACTAGAGATGAAACATATATAACCCTCCAAAACCTTTCTCGGAGCCTTCTGAGATACGTCTGAGAGTCCTTTGTCCTCCAAGACCATCAGAAGCACAAATATACATGCTGATGTTGAGTCAGGAAAATGTGTGCTTAGACATGTGTCCAGATCCAAAACAAACCTTTGTAGGCAGGAACCACATGCCCAGGCCCTGGGGTATCCTTTCAGCCAGTGAGCCAGAGGGACAAGAGAGGGCCAGCCTATTCACTAGCCCTGTTAGATAAATATGGCCCTTTCTGTAGCAAATGTTTTATAATGGCCTCATTGCCATCCTGAAATGAACTGTATGCAAAGTATTACTTATTTGCCATAATTCTGAAAAATTCAATATTCTGTCCCAACCATAATATAAATGAGGAATAGAAAGAAAATAACTTAGTATAAAATAATATGGATCTCAATATGCAAACACTTGGGCACAGCCACACTAGAAGAAATAATGAAGTATTCAAATGCTTATACCTAGACAGTCCCAGCTACAAATGAAGCCCAACACAGGAGTATTTTCATAGAGACTTAAAAATTATAAGCAGTATTGCTATTGGTGACTTGATTTACTGAGCAGGCGAACCAAACATTGGTAAAATTCCAGATTAAAACAAAGTAATCTTGGGGCGGGCCGCGGTGGCTCAGCGGGCAAAGTGCTTGCCTGCTATGCCGGAGGACCTCGGTTCGATTCCCGGCCCCAGCCCATGTAACAAAAAACGGAAAAACAAAATACAATAAAACAAGAAAATGTTTAAAGATGTTTCCCTTTCTTCCTTCCTTCCTTCCTTCTAAAAAAAAAAAAAAAAAAAACAAAGTAATCTTGCCTGCATATCAAGGAATGCCATTTCTGGAAAACTCCATATCTACTTAAAATGTGTTAAATATGAAACAATGTTAGGTTTTTAAACTTGGATAATTATAACTAGGACTTTCCCCTAAATGAATGTCCAGTTGACCATCAAGGGATGTATGGGGTATGGGACAAGCTTTTGCCAGGTGGGACTGCAGTTCCATGCAGAATAACTGACATCCCAGTGACAAACAGAACCCCACCACACTCACACACACACACATATATTTTTAAAATGCCCCCCAAAAGCAAGTTTTGTCCCTCCATTCTCCAGAGCCATTAAAGCTGGAGGTTAACCCTCCACAACCCAGATAGCTTAGTCTTTACTGTTTGAATCATTCCCCTTTAATACATTGCCAATGCACGGGAGAGAAACCACATCAGTCAAACAATTATGGAGGTGAATTTACCTCAACAGGCAAGTGATCAAAGAAGCCTGCCTTCTCCCTCTCTGATGAGAAAAGGGGGTGGGGGATTCAAGGAGGGAAGACAGGACATGGAGAGAGAGAAGGGAGGTCCAATGTGTGTGTTCTGTCACCCCCACCCCCACCAAGTGTTTAGGCTGGATCTCCATTTCGCTTTTATTTCCTTGGAGCCAAACCAAATCACCGTGTCTCCCACACCAATTCAATTGAGAGGCATGTGTTGGGTGGGTGATGTTTTTTGGAGTGGTTAACTTAGAGAAGGAAAAGAAAATTGAGGACTCTGTGATTAAGCCTAGCTGTGCTTTGAAAACATTGGGTACCACCTCTTCCCCCTACCTTACCCTTAAACCAGGAGTTGTCATCTGTTTAAATTGCTTCTGTTCTTCTGCCTTTTTCCAGAAAGTCTGCAAAGGATTTTGCTATGTTGGATGAGAGACCAAGGCCACACCCAGTAGTTTCCCGGGCTTTCAGTAAAGACTCTGCAACTGTAGGAATTGGGCCCTTCTTTACAGATAGAAAAGTACCAAGATATTTACTCAGTTTGCAAAATTTATCTATGAGAGGTGTCTGTGTGTGTGTGTGTGTTTAAGCAAACATGATCTCAATGTTAACACACAAAACTCTTCTATACACTACACCCAACCCCAATATTTCTGAGAGATCCCAGGTACCAAAGACCCTCCGAGATGAAGCTCCAGTTAGGGCCAACTGAGTCAAACCCCTTGGCTGTGGCCTGCTATGATGCTAACAGCTCTCTTCTTCCCCAGCCTTCGTCTGCTGTTGGAGCCCATACTTCCTCTTCGATATCTTGGACAATTTCAGCCTCCTTCCAGACACCAGTGAGCGCTTCTATGCCTCTGTGATCATTCAGAATCTGCCGGCCTTAAACAGCGCCATCAACCCCCTTATCTACTGTGTCTTCAGCAGCTCCCTCTGTTTCCCTGGCAGGTAAGGGAGCTCTGGCCAGGGTCAGACACACTGATGGCCCCTGTGTTCTAACCCCAATGTGTGCGTTCCTCATCCAGAACTCCCTGGTGGGCCACAGAAACCCCATTTTATAGGTAAAACCCTTGAGAGTCAGAGACCTTCAGCTAGTGTGACAAATTCAAATGCAGCCTCAGGCTGATGCTCTTTCTACTACACCATGCCACCTCCAGGAGCAACTTTCCTTTCCTCTGTTCAAGCTTCCTCACATGAACTGACTCAGTTCAATGCTGTGGTGGTAGCAAGACAGAAGGCATCATTCCCATTTGACAGAAAAACATAGCAAGGCTCAGGAAGTAATCTGACATTATTTTTGATATTGTATGAATACTGTATGGCAGAACTGCAGCTAGATCCTTCCCACACCCACTCAGCCTGCTATTTTGTTTTGTTTTCCACTATTTTCCTACACAAGCTACAGGAGGTGGGTGGAGAAATCCTTAGGAGACCGAATAGTAGAATAGTGTAGGGCTGGGCTTGGTGCCAGTGGCTAAGATTCGAATCCTACCACTGCTGGTATATAGCTCTATATGACCTTGGACAAGTTATTTAACTTCCAAAAGCCTCAGTTTTGTCATCTGAAAATGGGCCTGATAGCAAGGCCTACTTTTTGGCCTGTGATTTTTCTGTCCATTGGTTTGTGGTGCTGACCAGTGGGAAGGAGGGCAGGGGGTGTTACACGTAAAGCACTTATCACAGTGTCTAATCCTTAACACATTCTCAGGGCCTATTGTCTATTAACATCCCTACTTCCTTTTTCATTGGGTCAAATGATTTCCCCTTGCTGTCTCATTCTGACTTTCTCTAGGGAGCAAAGATCAAGGGATTCCAGAATGACCTGCCAAGGGAGAACAGAGAGGCATGAGATGCAGGTTCTGTCCAAGCCAGAATTCATCTAGTCCCTCGGGCAGTGGCAGTGCCAGGCTGAACCCCATCAGCTGTCCTGGGTGGCCATCACCAGCTTGGGCAGGTGGCATGGAGCCCAAACCAACGTCTCCATCTTGCTGCTGTCATCACTTGGCGGAAGGCAAATGCCCTAATGATTATGTCCGCCTGCGTCAGCAAGTATTGGCCAACCTGAAGTCAACAACTATTCATTCCAGCCAGGAAAGCTCCTTCCCCACCATGCCCAGCCCTCCTTTCCACTCTCAGCACCAGAACCCAATGGTCACTGTCCCAGGGTCCTGACTTAGGAGAGTTGAAGAGATCAGCAGGCAGAGAGGAAGAAAGAAACAAGGTTGTACATGAATCTTCTGATTACATTTTAAGGAGTAAATAAAAGTTAGGTAGGTCTAGCTTTTAAAAAATAAATTTCCCATTTCTGGATTGGAGTTTTAATAGCTGTAGCCAAAAAACCTTTTGTCCTTGAAATGCCAACAGATTTATTCCCAAGGACTGGGGCTTTCACCTCCTCTGCTAATGGTCTTGGTTTTCAGATGGGTTTGTTGGCAGAAGCCCATTCCGTGCTCCCATTGTATGGAAAAATGATTTGTGAAAGATCCCATCTGCTGGCGCTCCAGAGCAAGGTCAAAGTCAGGGAAATTGTCTGATAGGGAAAACAGAGTACTGAGAAGTCCTGGGGCCCACTCCTTCAGTCTCTGACTGTTGGGACCCAGCCCACAGTCTCACAAGTACTTGAGGCTCTTTGGAGACCTGCATTCACATTTGGGCTGCTCTGGGCCCCGTTCCTCACACCTCAGGGACACGGCTTCCCCTCTGAACCTCCTCCTAGCTGAGAGCTGAATTCCTGTCACTTTTCCAGGCTTGATGGTTCTCTGAGCTCTTTATCATTTTTGCATGTTGCAGGCTTTGTCTAGCCCACACATTGGCCTGGAAGTGCTAATGGGGCTTATTTTGACAGGACTGGAGTTTGGTATTTATAAGCCTAATCCACGCAAAATGTGACTAAATGTTTTCTAGTCGATTCTTGCTGTCAGATTTTTCCATAAGTGGAAATGGAATAATTTAATTTGAGTATGTATACACCTCCACCCACGGTTCCAGGCTGCACATGAGCTCTTTATTTTTAGCTTCACATACATTCTTGACATTAAAATCTCCTTGGCAAAATCCTCCTTCCCAGGATTATTCAGAGCTTTAAAAAAAATTGGGGTTGGGGAGCCTACTGCTAGTGAAATAATTAAACTGTTCAGTAAATTTTAATGGCACTCCATTCCTTATCATGGTGACAACCCAAAGACAGTGTGTTTAAGGTCACGGTGGCATTTTTTCCATCAACTCTCTTTTGTTCCATCTGACCTTTTTGAAAGTATTTCTTTAGGCAGAAATCAGATTTCACTCCCGGCTCTCTGAGATTATTCCGAGTTTGAAGGGCTTGTATACTCTAGTCACACAGCAGGTTTGAGGGTTGTCTGCATTCCTGTTGTCCAATCAGCTTGACGTGAGCAATCCTGGAAGCTCTGAGAGCTGGAGAAGTGCTTTTCAACATTTCACTTTAAATCACAATGTACCACGGAAGACCCACAGAATTGTTTTTAAAATAGCTGCCTGTGTGGAAGCCAATTAAGAGAGTAAAATCTGGCAGATGTTCTAGACAGCAAAACAGGAGGCCTGGGTTTTCTTGGCAGGTGCTTTCAATCTCTGTCAAGTTCCAGTCTGCAAAACACATTACATGCCTACCTCATCCATTAGCAGAGTCTTAAAGTTAAGGGGACAATCGAATGAAGATCTTTGTGCTCTTTAAAAATCATGAATTTGAGTTTGTAGTTTTACTACTGCATCTCACATTCCCTGAGAAGACTGGAGAAGGGTGAGATAATGGTACAGGTTGCTGAAAGGTAGGCTGCCATTAAAATGAGTGATGTGTTATATTGGTACTGAATCTTCATGACCACGTATCTGCTGAACCTGGGGAGACACGATTTAAACATTTGAGAACACTGGTCATTACTAGTTTTATGACCATGGACAAATCACTTAATCTCTCCAGACACCAATAGTCTCATCTGTAAAATGGGAGCATAATAATGTGGAAGCAAAGGATCTTGTTTCTTCCTTTCAGATACAAGTCCTGAGTATGTAACACCTTAAATTGCATGCAGAGAGTCAGAGAGCTTCTAGAATACTTTATTCAGGGAACAAATCACTCAATGACTCATTGCTGAGTCATTTCCCTTTTATAGGTATGACTTCCTTGTCCAAGGTATGACTTCCTCATCTATCATTATGACATCATTCGCAACTGGGAATTGCAGTTAGAGCTCTTTGGAGACCATAGGAAACTTAGTGCTGGGATGTTACTTTGATGTTCACCCAAGTGAGAGCAGCCAGCAGGATACTCTGTAGAAGAAAGGTACTTACTTCCTACGCCAATGTCTGTAATAGGCCTGTGATTGCATTATCACCCAGCTTCAGGAACACATGGAAATGTAGGATAACAAAAATAGGTGTACTTAATATATTCCACCGTTCTATAGAAAATAAGTATCTCCACTTTACAGTAGTAAATTAAATATGAATGGCAAAAACTTTTCAGCTCCCAGAGCTTGTATGGGGCATTATTTAGATGAAGTTTAATTTTACCAAGCAATACCTCTGACCTTTTTGCCCCAGAAAATGTAAACACCTTTTTAATGGCTTTAATTTGCGATTAATCATGAGGGAAAAAAGTTCCTTTTAAGCCAAACATGCAGCATGAACTTTCTTCCTAGCTCCATTCAGGCAATTCTATATGTACATTTACAGAAATGGCCTCCTTTCCTCTTTCTCCTGGATCCATAGTGTTGAAAAAGGACATCAGTTTGGGTCTGCTGAGGAAACAGAAAGGCAAAAATATTTTAGCAGAAAGTAAAAGTGATTCTGCTCTTCTTGAATCATCTTGGGTAGCCCTGCTGGCTACTCCAGCTCTACTACCAACATTTGAATATAGCTCATCTTATATGCAGATCTACCAGGGGTCCCTGAGGTTTTTCAAATGCATTTAATTGAAAGGAAATGTCCTTACCCATTTAAATTCCCACCTCCTTACTCTTGTAAACATGAAAAAACTATGCCTCATTTCTCAGCAATTCCATTTTTAAAATGCATCATCCATTACAGCATCTGTTCAATTCATATGTTAAAAGTACCCTCCCAGGCTTATAGAAGTTGAAGTAAACATTCAAGATCATTGAATCTAGTGGTTTTTGACTTCTAGAGAACTCCCAAGGTGGTTCCCAGGTGGTGATTCATTGATATAAATAAACACAACAATAGAATACATCTAGAGGGAATTTAAGGTAGTTAAATTTTTCCAGGGTCCTTGAATTACCTAGAATGGGGATAAAATGTGGATAAAGATATTCATAACTTCCACACAAGAAGAGGTAGAAAACCAAATGATAAAATTATGCAAACAATCAAAAAGACAAGAAAAGAGAGAAACAGGAACATTAGAACACCTGGGACAAATAGAAAGCATATAAGAAAATGGTGGATTTTTCTATCCATATGTATCAGTAATTATAGCTAATGTAAAGACATTAAATGTTCAAGTTGATAATCAAAGATTGTCAGACTGCATTTTTTAAAAACAAACAACTATCTGTTGTTTACAAATAACATACTAAAGCACAAAGATACAGAGAATTTGAAAGTAAAAGAGTGGACCAGTCTATTCCATGAAAATAGAAATCAAGGGGGCAAGATAGCAGTGTAGTGAGATGTGAAATTTAGTTTATTCTCCAGAGCAGCTAGTAAATAGCCAGGAACAGTACAAAGCAACTGCTGGGGCTACATCAGTGACCAGACACACAGTGAACACCAGTCTGGGCCTGATTGAACAGCTGAGACCCCACACAGAATTATAAGTCCCCCAAGTTCTAGAGGCTGGCTCCCCTCCTCCAGAGGCATAGTAGGCTGGTTCTCCAAGGGGAAGGGAAGCAGGCTTTACTAGCAGCAAGGGCTTAGCTCAACCAAGCTCCAATTGTGGAATTAACAAATTCTAACTACTGAAAATAACCCCCCAACTCAGATAAAACCTCGAATAAGCACTAAAGGTACTAGGAATTTTTGCAGAGAGAGGCAAGGCTGATGAAAAACAAAAAAAGAGAATTTTTTAGTTGGACAGTACAAAACACTGGAAAAAGGATGGATCCCAAGAAAAGGAGGGCACATAGAGCCTGGAGATACTTAGAGCCATGTACCAACTTAAGCTCTTGATTGACAAACCCAAGGAGCAGGGATCCAGCTCTGAAAAGGCTTTTGTTTGCTTTTTTCCTACTCCTTAACAGCTCATTAGATAGAACTGGAAGCACTCTCAAGCTCCAGCTCTGCCCCAGGCAAGAGTGAAATTAAGCTTGTCTAAGAGACAAAGTAGTTGGGTGAAAGGAGTTAATTCCCTAAAGGGTGTATTTTCCCCAAGAGAAGGGTAGGACCCAGCTCAAGTGCAATCCCTGCTTCAAGGAATCCAGGCCCCAGAAGCTGGAAAACCAAAGCAATTAATGTCAACCTATAAACTCACTTTTGTCTCAGCTATGCCCATGCAGGAAGAGTCTGCTGAAATTAAAGGCACCGCATCACTTTGTGCTGCTGGGAAGCCAGAAGGAGACAAGCTCTGCATGTTGGACAGGATAGGAAAAGCCCAAAGCCTAGAGACTTGGTCTCACTTTCAGGGAAAACTGATGTGATGATTCTTTCTTCCTGAGACATGGGCCTATCTGGTCTGGAAAAATCTCACTGGAGACCCTTCTCAAAAAAAAAAAAAAGTCCCGTAAGGCAGGGCAAGAAACAGAAAAATAATAACAGAAAAATTTTGATCAGTTAAACAGAACCTATGCTAGAGGTCTAGAATAAGTTGAATTGAATGTCAAGAACAGATAGAGAACAAAGCCATCCAACAAGGAAATCCTAGGTAAAAGAATGAAAACAACCTCCAGAATAAACTAATTTAAGGAAATCAAATGCCTAGATGCCAGCAAAAAATAACAAGTCATATTAGGAAATTTGAAGATATGCCCCAGTCTCATTTGAAACCAACATTTCAAATGAGATACAGGAGTTGAAACAACTAATTCAGTAAGTTTGAACAGACATGGAAAATCTCATCAAAAATCAAATCAGTGAGTTGAGGGAGGACATAAAGAAGACATTGGGTGAACAAAAAGAAGAACTCAAAAGTTTGAAAAAAAAAATCACAGAACATATGGGAATGAAAACCAAAATAGAAGAGATGAAAAATGATGGAAACCTACATTAGATTTGAAAAGGCAGAAGAAAGGATTAGTGAATTAGAGTACTGGACATCTAAAATCCAACACGCTAAAGAAAATAAAGGGGGAAAAAAATGGAAAAATCTGATCAGGGTCTCAGAAAACTGAATGGCAACATGAAGTGCACAGCTATACATGTTGTGGATGTCTGAGAAAAAACAAGAGATGGGAAAAGGAGGTGTTCTCATTTGCTAGCTGCTGGAATGCAATGTATCAGAACTAGAATGACTTTTAAAAAGAGGAATTTAATAAGTTGCTATTTACAATTCTAAGGCCAGGAAAATGTCCCAATTAAAGCAAGTTATAAAAAATGTCCAAATTAAGACACCAAACAAGAGGTTACCTTCACTCAAGAAAAGCTGATGAAGTTCAGGGATTATCTTCCAACTGGAAAGGCATGTGGCAAGCATGGTGACATCTACTAGCTCCTTCTCCAGGCCTCTTGCTTCATGAAGCTCCCTGGGGGCATTCTCCTTCATCTCCAAAGGTCACTGGCTGGGGGTTTCCTTGTCATTCTCCTGGCTCTAAAAAGGGATTCTCTCCACAATCCTTCCTCTTTTAAAGGATTCCAGTAAACTAATCAAGACCTACATGGAATGGGTGGAGTCACACCTCCTTATATTCAAAATTAATACCCACAATTGGGTGAGCCACACCTCTGTGGAGATCATTTAATCAAATCTCCATATAGTGCTGAACAGGGTTTAAGAGAAATGGTTGCTCCCAAAAGATTGGATTAGGATTAAGGCATAGCTTTTTTTAGGGTACAAAATCCTTTCAAAGCAGCACAGGATGTGAAAAGCTAATGGGGGAAATAATCTCTGAAAACTTCCCATCTCTTATAAAAGACATAAAATTACAGATCCAAGAAGTACAGTGTATTCCAAACAGGATAGATCCAAATAAACATACTCCAAGATACTTACCAATCAGATAGTCAGATGTCAAAGGGAAAGAGAGAATTTTTAAAGCAGCCAGAGGAAAGCAATCCATCACATACAAGGTGTCATGGTTAGGGACAGGTGTCAACTTGGCCAAGTTGTGGTACCTGTTCATCTGATTGGGCAAGCGCTGGCCTGTCTGTTGCAATGAGGACATTTCATAGGATTAGGTCATGATCACGTCAGCTACATCCACAGCTGATTCCATTTATAATCAGCCAAAGGGGAGTGTCTTCTGCAATTAGTGATGCTAAATCCAATCATGGGAAGCCTTTTAAGGAGGACTCAGAGGAGACAGGTTGCATTCCTGCTTTGGCTGGTGAGCCTCTCCTGTGGAGTTCGTCCAGGCCATCCATTGGAGTCATCGGCTTTGCAGCCTGCCCTGTGGATTTTGGACTCTGCGTTCCTACGGTCACGTGAGACACTTTCATAAATTTTATATTTGCAAGTGTTCCCTGTTGGTTCTGTTTCTCTAGAGAACCCTAACTAATACACAAGGGAAGCCCAATAAGACTATGTGTGGATTTCTCAGCAGAAACCATGGAGGTGAGAAGACAGTGGTATGATATATTTAAGATTCTAAAAGAGAAAAAAAGCTGTCCACGAATTCTATATCTATCATAATTGTCCTTCAGAAATAAAGGGGAGATTAAAATATTTTCAGACAATCAATCACTGAGAGAATTTGTGTCTAAGAGATAGCTCATCAAGAAATACTAAAGAGAGCACTACAAGAAGATAGGAAAAGGCAGGAGACAGAGGCCTGGAGAAGGGCATAGAAATGTAGACCATTAATAAAGGTAAAAAGAGAAAAAGAATTAGATATGCCATACAAAATCCAAAAGAAAAAAGATGGTAGAAGAAAGTACTGCCTTTAAAACAATAGCATTAAATATTAATGGATTAAACTCTCCAAACAAAATATATATAGTTGCAGAATGGATTAAAAACAGGATGCATCTATATGCTATCTACAGGAGACTCATTTTAGATGCAAGGATAAAAATAATTTGGAAGTGAAAGGTTGGGAAAAGCTGTTTCACACAAACAACAATCAGAAAAGAGTAGAAGTAGCTACACAAATATCCAACCATTTAGACTTCAAATGTAAAACAATTAAAAGAGACAAAGGAGGACACTATGTATTAATAAAAGGAACAATTCAGCAAGAAGACATAACATTCATAAATATTTATACACCAAACCAGAGTACTCCAAAGTACATGAGGCAAACACAGGTAACACTGAAGGGCGATATAGGCAGCTCTATCATAATAGTTGGAGATTTCAATTCCCCACTGTCATCAATGGATAGAACATCTAGGCATTAATAAAGAAACAGTTTGAATAATGATAAATAAGCTACACTTAATAGACATTTGCAGAACATTACACCACACAAGTACAGATACACATTTTTATCAAATGCTTATGGATCCCTCTCAAGAAAAGACCGTAGACTGTGTCACAAAGCAAGTCTCAATAAATTTTAAAAGAGTGAAATCACACAAAACACTTTCTCAGATCATAATGGAATAAGGTTGGACATAAATAATAAGCAGAGGGCCAGAAAATTCACAAATATATAGAGGCTCAACAACACACTCTTAAACAACCAATGGGTCAAGGAAAAAATTACAAGAGAAGTCAATAAATATCTAGAGGCAAATGATAATGAAAACACAACATATCAAAATTTATGGGATGCAGCAAAATTAGTGCTAAGAGGGAAATTTATTGCTGTAAATGCCTATATTTGAAAAGAATAAAAGGCAAAACTCAAGGAATTAACAGTTCACTTGGAAAAACTAGAGAAAGAACAGCAAACTAACCCAAAAGCAAAGAAAAGGAAAGAAGTAGTGAAGATTAGAGCAGAAATAAATGAAATTGAGAACATGAAAACAATTGAGAAAATCACCAAAACCTGAAGTTGGTTCTTTGAGGAAATCAATAAAATTGATGGGCCCTTAGGTAGGGTGACAAAAAAGGGTGTGTGAGGGGGGAGAAGATGCAAATAAATAAAATCAGAAATGGAAGATATAACCACAGACCCTTGAAGAACTAGAGGAGATAATGAGAGGATACTATTAGAAACTATATGTTAATGAACTAGACAACATAGATGAAATGGACAACTTCCTAGAAAAGCATGAACAACCAACATTGACTCAAGAAGAAATAGACAGCCCAAACAAACCAGTCACAAGTAAAGAGATTGAATCAGTCATTAAGAAGCTCCCAAAAAAGAAAAGTCCAGGACCAGACAGCTTCACATGTGAATTCTACCAAGCATTCAAGAAAGAATTTGTACCAATCCTGTTCAAACTCTTCAAAAAAATTGAAAAGGAGAAGTTACCTAACTCATTCTATGAAGCCAAAATCACACTCATACCAAAGCCAGACAAAAATACTACAAGAAAAGAAAATAACAGACCAGTCTCTCTAATGAATACAGATGCAAAAATCCTCAACAAAATACTTGCAAATCGAATTCAGCAGCACATTAAAAGAAGTATACACCATTTATTCCAGGTATGCAAGTGGGATTTATTCCAGGTATGCAAGGATGGTTCAACATTAGAAAAGCAATTAATATAATACATCATATCAACAAATCAAAGAGGAAAAATACACTTGATCATCTTGATTGATGCAGAAAAGGCATTTGACAAAATTTAGCATCCTTTCTTGATGAAAACACTTCAAAGGATAGGAATAAAAGGGAACTTCCTCAACATGATAATGGAAATAGATGAAAAACCCACAGCTAATATCATCCTCAATAGGGAAAGACTGAAAGCTTTCCCTCTAAGATCAGAAACAAGACAAGGATGCCCACTGTCAGCATTCTTATTCAATATTGTGCTGGAAGTTCTAGCCAGAGCAATTAGACAAGAAAAAGAAATAAAAGGCATCCAAAGTGGAAAGGAAGAAGTAAAATTCTCACTGTTTGCAGATGACATGATACTATATGTTGAAAATTCCAAAAAATCTACAACAAGGCTACTAGAGCTAATAAATGAATACAGCAAAGTGGCAGGGTACAAGATCAACCCTCAAAAATCTGTAGTGGTTCTATAAACTAGTAATGAGCAATAGGAGGAGGAAATCAAGAAAAAAAATCTATTTATAATAGCAACCAAAAGAATCAATTATTTAGGAATAAATTTAATGAAGGATACAAAAAAACTATATTCAAAAACAACAAGAAATTGCTGAAAAAATCATGGGAAACCTAAGTAAATGGAATGGCATACCATGCTTATGTATTGGAAGACTAAATATAATTAAGATGTTAAATCTACCTAAACTGATTTATAGATTCAATGCCATACCAATTAAAATCCCAACAACTTACTTTGCAGAAATAGAAAAATCAATAACCATATTTATTTGGAAGGGCAGAAATGTCTTGAGAAAGAAAAATGAAGTCAGAGTCTCATGCTATCTGACTTTAAGGCGTATTATGAAGCTATAGAGGTCAAAACAGCAGGGTACTAGCATAAAGATAGATATACTGACAATGGAATCGAATAGAGTATTCAGATATAGACCTTCTTATTTATGGAAAATTGATCTTTGATAAAGCAATCAAGCCAACTCACCTGGGACAGAGCAGTCTCTTCAATAATTGTGCTTGGAGAACTGGATATCCATATACAAAAGCATGAAAGAGGATCCATATCTCACACCTTATACAAAAATTAACTCAAAATTGATCAAAGACCTAAACATTAAAGCAGACATAAAACTTTTAGAAGAAAACGTAAGGAAATATCTTATAAAACTTGTAATAGGAGGTGGTTTCCTAGCTCTTACTCCCAAAGCACAAGCATTGAAGAGAAAATAGATAAACGGGAACTCTTCAAAATTAAACACTTCTGTGCATCAAAGAACTTTGTCAAGAAAGTAAAAAAGCAGCCTATGCAATGGGAGACAATATCTGGAAACCACATCAGATAAGGATCTAATATCCACAATATAAAGAGATTCTTCAACTCAACAACAAAAAGACAAGCAACACAATTAAAAATGGACAAAACATAAACAGACACTTCTCAAAGAGGAAATACAAATGGCTAAAAAGCACATGAAAAGATGCTCAACTTCCCTGGCTATTAGGAAAATGCAGATCAAAGCCACAATGAGCTATCATCTGACACCCACTAGAATGGCCATTATCAAAAAAAACAGAAAACGACACGTGCTGGAGAGGATGTGGAGAAAGAGGCACACTTATCCACTGTTGGTGGGAATGTAAAATGTTACAACTACTCTGGAAGGCAGTTTAGCAGTTCCTCAGGAAACTAAGCCATATGATCCAGCAATTCCATTACTAGGTGTCATGGTCAGGTTCATGTGTCAACTTGGCCAAGTGGTGGTACCTGTTTGTCTTGTTGGGCAAGTGCTGGCTTGTCTGTTGCAATGAGGACATTTCATAGAATTAAAACATGATCATGTCAGCTGCGTCCACAGCTGATTCCATTTGTAATCAGCCAAAGGAGAGTGTCTTCTGCAATAAGTGATGCTTAATCTAATTACTGAAAGCCTTATAAGGAGGATTCAGAAGAGACAGGCGCTTCCTGTCTTGGCTGGTTAGCCTCTCCTGTGGAGTTTGTCTCCATCAGAATCGCCAGCTTCACAGCCTGCCCCGTGGGTTTTGGACTCTGCGTTGCCACGGTCACGTGAAACACTTTTATAAATATTATATTTGTGAGTGTTACCTGTTGATTCTGTTTCTCTAGAGAACCCTAACTAATACACTAGGTATATAGTCAGAGGACCTAAGGGCAAGGACACAAACAGACATTTGCACTCCAACATTTATAGCAGCATTATTTACAATTACCAAAAGATTGAAACAGCCCAAATGTCCATCAGTGAACGAGTGCCTAAACAAGCTGTGGTATACAAATATGATGGAATGTTACGCAGCTGTAAGGCAGAACAAAGTCATGAAGTATGTAGAAACATGCATGAGCCTTGAGGAAATTATGCTGAGTGAAATTAGCCAGAAACAAAAAGGCAAATACTATATGGTCTCCCTAATGTGAACTGACATTAATGAGTGAACTTACAGAATTGAAATTAAGAACACAGGTTATCAGGGGATAGAAATAGGGTAGAGACTGGGCAATTGGTGCCGAAGGAATACAGATTGTGCAACAGGACTGATTGTAAAAATGCAGAAATGGATAGCACAATACTACCTGACTGTAGCACAATAATGTAAGTACATTGAATGAAGCTGAATGTGAGTATGATTGAGGCAGAAGGGCTTCGGCGAGTCTGAAACCAGAAGGAAAGATAGAGGATAAAGACTGAGACAGTATAATTTAGGAATGCCTAGAGTGGACAATGATGGTGATTAAATGTACAAATATAAAATCGTTTTTGCATGAGGGAGAGCAAATGAATGTCCACACTGCAAGATGTTGAAAAGGGATCATATACAGGAAAAAGTACATTCAATACAAGCTAGGGTCTATAGTCAACAGTAGCATTGTAATATGCTTTCACTTAATGTAGCAAAGGCATGATGCCAAAACTAAATGTCAACAGGTAGGGAGCATGGGGAAGGAGTATGAATACTTTGTGGAAGAAAAGGAAATGTCTTCATATAGGTTATGGTAGAGAAGGCATGTCTACACACTTAAGTTGGATTGTATGATGCATGAATAAAACTGTTTAAAAATGAACAAAGAGAAACAAGTGCTAGAGAAAATGTGGAGAAAGAGATACACCTATTCACTGTTGGTAGGGAAACTGAGAGGTGCAACCCCTTGGAGGGCAGTGTGGTGGTTCCACAGAAGGCTAGGGATGGGGTTGCCCTTTGAAACTAAAACCCCATTGCTCAGTATGTACCTGGAGGAACTGAATGTGGGAACATGGATGGACATTTGCATGCTAGTGTTTCTGGCGGCAGTGTTCTAGAATCCACAATGGATGGAGGTGGCCTAATGTCAGGAGCAAAAAGACAAATATTATCATGTCTCAATCATATGGATTGACTATAATTTAAAAACTCAGTGAACTAAAGTCAAGAGCATGGGTTATCAGGTTGGGGCCTATTGTAAAGGGTCCTAGATTGTAGCTCTTACCACACCATATATATGCAGGCATTGTAACTGTTATTTCTAAATTCTGAGATACTGAGCTGTTTGTTTATAACTGGGTCATTCCTAGAAATGTTGGGTATTTATGTGGACCTGAGACTCAGAGTTAGAGCTCTGAAGCTATGAAAGTCAGCATTACTCCATAGAGGAATTGTTTAATAAGCTGAAAAAGTGATTGGACTTCAAGTAGAGATATGAAAGAAGCTGATCGTGATAGGACTAAGGGTAAAGATTGTTATCGTTCATATTTTAAAAGAGGGTAAAGAATGATATTGTCCATATTTTAAAACTTCAACTTCTGTGTGAGACCAAAGGGAGAGATGTTTAGTTGGTGCAAAATTAATATTTTGGGTAGTACATTTCCTAATTTAATTTGTATGGTCAATTTAGTTGAACACCATAAGTGCATAGAATTTTGAATAGGGTGTGAGATTTTGTTGCTTTTTCCAGGTTAGTGTGAAGCCCCAATATATCCCAGAGTAATTTCAGCAGTGAATAAAGAAGTATTTGAAAAGTTCCCTTTGGGGACTGGGGAGAAAGGAGAAACTATTCAACTTCCCTAGTTGGAGAATTTCTGATATTCTCTTGCAAGCAGTGGGGACAATGAAATCAATAGGCCAAGCCCTTGATCTTGGGGTTCACCCCTATGAAATTTATTCCTGCAAAGGATAGCCTAAGCCTACTTAATAGTAGACCTAAGAGTGACCCCCAGAGGACTTTTGTTGCTCAGATGTAGCCTCTCTCTCTAAGCCAACTAGGCAGGTGAACTCACTGCCCTCCCTCCTACATGGGACAGGACTCCAGGGTATAAATCTGCCTGGTGACATGATATAGAAATCCTGAGATGAGCCAAGACCCAGCATCAAGGGATTGAGAAAGACTTCTTGACCAAAAGTGGGAAGAGAGAAATGAGAGAAAACAAAGTGTCAGTGGTTGAGAGATTTCAACAGAGATGAGAGGTTATTCTGGAGGTTATTCTTATGTATTCTATAGGTATACCTTTTTAGTTTATGGTATATTAGAGTGGCTGGAAGGAAGTACCTGAAACTGTGGAGCTGTGTTCCAGTAGCCTTGATTCTTGAAGACAATTGTTTAAAGATATAGCTTTTACAATGTGATTCTGTGATTGTGAAAACCTTACATCTGATGCTCCTTTTATCTAGTGTATGGATGATAAGTAAAGAAATATGGATAATAAATAAATAGTAGTGGGGATAAAGGGTAAAATAAACTGGGTAGATGGAAATTCTAGTGGTCAATGAGAGAGAGGGGTAAGGGGTATGGTGTGTATGAGTCTTTTCTTTTTTCTTTCCATTTCTTTTTCTGGAGTGATGTAAATGTTCTAAAAAATTATCACGGTCATGAAAATACAACTATGTGATGATATTGTGAGTCACTGATTGTGCACTATGTATGGAATGTGTGTGTTTGAAGATTTCTCAATAAAATATTTTTGAAAAATAGAAATCAAAAGCAAGCTGGTACCCGGAGCCTGTCCATGCAAAAATAATAATAATAATAGTAATAATAAAATAAAGTAAGCTGGTGAAACTTAAATTAATAAAGACTAAATAAACTTTAAGGCAAAAGCATTAGTAGAGTTAAAGAAGTACAGCTCATAAGATAAACGTTTTATTTCAAGGGGATATAATCTTTTAAAATTTCTATGTATTTAACAACATGGCATAAATATGTACATACACATATATATATATAACCGTCAGAATTACAAGATAAATAGAAAAAGCCACAAGCACAATTTATAATTGTCAGAATTACAGGGCAAATAGACAAATCCATAACCACAATTGGCAATGTTATCACACTTAATTCCAGTAGTTGGAGCAGACAAAAATTGGGAAGTTTATAATAATAAATAATAACAAAAATTATTCATAACATGAATAACATAAGTAGTGCTGTTTACCTACCACCACTGAATAGACAATCTTTTCTAATATATGTGAAGCAGTTACAAGAGTCGACCCTATGCCAAGTCTTAAAATAAGCTTCCAGACTTTCAAAGGATTGAACTCATACAATCTAGTTTCTCTGATCACAATGTAGTTATGCAGAATGCAAGAATAGAAGGATAAGAAGAAAATTCCCATATGTTCAGAAATTGTGAAATATACATCCCAATTACCTATTTTCAAAGAAAGCATATGGAGTTAGAAAAAAAATCATACTGAATGATAATGAAAGGATTATATATCGAAATGTGTGGGATACAACTAAAAATAATGAAAGAAGATTAAAAATCAACGAACAAATCCTCTGTCTTAAGAAGTTAGAAAAGTCACCCAAATTAATCTAAATTAAATATAAGGAAGAAAATAATTAAATTAGGAGTAAAATGCAATGAAATAGAAATGACCATATACTATATAGGCTCAACAAAGACAAAAGTCTGTTCTTTGAAAAAGTAAAATAAAATAAACCTCTGATGAGACTAATCAAGTAAAAAAAAAGAGAAAAAGAGAAGGCACAAATGAGCAATATATATTTTTAAAGTAAATCACTATCTATTCGAGAGTTAATAAAAAGATACAAGCATATTATCATCAACTTTATACCAAAACAAATTGAAGCTGGACAAATTCACTAACTGGCAGAAGAAGATAGAGGAAATCTAAGTAGTATCATAATTATTTAAAAATAATATTGGTTATTAAAAAGTCTTTCCATAAAATCTGAAGATCAAATACCTTCACTGCTAAGTTCTACCAGAATTTAAGGGTAAATCAATTCCAATCTTATACAGATGTTTCAGGAAGAATAGAAAAAGAGGATGACTTTTCAGATCATTTGTGAGACTAGAAAAGCCTTAATATCACAACACTATAAGGATATTTCAAGAGGGGAAAATTACAAGGCAACTTTGTCATGCAAATAAATACAAAATTCTAAATAAAATATTAGCAAAATAAATCCAATAAATTATAAAATAGCTAGCACATTTTGACCAAGTTTGATTCATCTTGAAATGCAATGGTAATTTAATATTAGAAAATCAATCACATAACTCATTATATTAATATATTACAGGATTAAAAATATATGATGAACTCAATAGATGCAGAAAAAATGCTGATGCAACTTTTCAACATCCAGGAATGACAAAAAAACTTTTGCAATCTTGGAATAGAAGGAAATTCCTTAATCTCATAAAAATGATTATGAAACACCTACAGGAATTATTATACCTAATGGTGAAACACTAAAAGTGTTCCATTTGATATAAAAAAAATGAGTGAGGAATGCCAGCATCATCACTTCTAGTCAACATTGTATTGAAGTTGTAGCCAAAGCAGTAAAGCAAGAAAAAAATAATATAAAAAGCATAAGAACTGGTAATGAATAATAAAAGCAAACATTATTAGTAAATGATATAATTGTATAAGTAAAATATTCAAAATAATATATATGTATACATTAGAATTAATCATGATTTAGGGGGGTTGCAGAATGCAAAATCAATGTACAAAGTCAATATTTTTAAACAGCAAAAAACAAAATTAAATTTTTTAAATGTTACTATTTACAGTAGCCTTGAAATATGAAGTTACCAGTAATAAGCTCAACAAAAGTGTGTAAAATTACAATGGAGAAACTATTTAAAGAAATTAAGAAAAATTCATGAAATGTAGATATACATTATGATTATTGTTTTGACTATAGCATAAAATGTTTGATTCTTCTCAAATGTGTCTGTAAGATTCAAGACAATGGCAATAAAAATTGCAAAAGGAATTTTATAGAACTTCACAAAATGCCTCTAATATGTATATGGAAATGCACCAAGAATAGCTGAGAAAAGATCTGAACCAAATATAAAGATGTTATAAAGCTGTAATAATTATGGTTGTTGTATCAGCTTTAGATGAATTAGCAAAGGAATAGTATAAATATGCCAGATAAAGATGCCCACATACATGAAACTTGATATATTTCAGAAATAGCATTGTAGAGGAGTGGGAGAAGAGTGTTCTTTTTAATATATGGTGCTGGTACAGTCAGGTATTCATATGAGAGAACATTAAAATGAAAACCTATTGCATCATCTGCAAAAATTGGTTCTAAGTGGATTATAGATCTAAAAGTGGAAAAAAAACTTGAAAAAGTGACATAGGAGAATGTCTTTAAGATCTCAGGATTGGAAAAATCTCTTAAATGAAATGGAAAAAAAACACTAATCATAATGGAAAAGATTGATAAATTTGATGCTTAAAATTAGAAATTTCTGTTCATCAAAAGAAATCATAAAACAGGTATAAGGCAAGCTATGGAACAAGAAATTTTTGTTTGTAACACATAACTGACCAAAATCTAGCTTTTAACATTTATAAAGTAGTCATACAAATCGATAAGAAAAGAACAGATAGAAGAAAATATAAAAGAAGACAGAAAAATGGGTGTTTCAGCTTGAAACTATTTTGTACCCTAGAAAAGCCATGTTTTAATCCTTATCCAATCTTGTGGGGCCAGATCTACTGTTTAGGGTGGGATGCTTTTCCTGGATTGTTTCCATGGAGATGTGACACACCCAGCTGTGAGAGTGCCCTTTGGTTAAATTACTTCCATGGAGATATAACATACCCAATTGTGGGTGTGACCTTTTGATTAGGCAGAGACGTGATTCTACCCTTTCAAAGTAGGCCTTGATTAGTTTACTACAGTCCTTTAAAAGGGGAAACATTTTGGAGAAACCTCAGATGCAGATGTTTGGAGAACAGTTGCTTCAGATCTGAAAGAGACATGGATGTTTGGAGATGCCTGGAATACTGACAGAGCTGATGCGTAGACATGGGCAGAATCCAGCAGACATCACCCATGTGCCTTCCCATGAGATGCTAAGCAAGCCAGAACCCAGAGTTGTGTTGCAGAGTTGCTAAGTGAAGGCCCACAGATGCTTAGAGAGGAAACCACTGGCATCAGAGGCTGGTAGCGATGGAAGTGAGAACAAGGACCAACTCTTTCCATGTAACAGACATCAGCCTTTTTTGAGTCAAGGTATCTTTTTCTGGATGCCTTAGTTTGGACATTTTTCTGGCCTTAGAACTATAAACTTGTAGTGTAAAAAATTTCCTTTATAAAAGTCATTCCATTTCTGGTGTATTGCATTCAACAGTTTTAGCAAATTGATACAATGGGCAAGACTTGAACAGGAACCTTATAAAAAAGATATTCACATGGCCAATAAACTTATGAAAAAGTGTTTATTCTCATGAAAAAGCAGAGAAAAGTACATTGAAACCATTTCACACCCACCAGATTGACAAAAATTTAAAAGTCTGAATATAGCAAGCATTTCTCAGGAGGTGGATCTTCAGAAATTTTCATCCTCCACTGATGGGAAAATAATTGATGCAACCACTCTGGAAAGTTATGTGCCATTTATTCAGACACGTATACCTTGGAGCCCTGAAATTCCATTTCCACATACATACCCTGCAAAAGTGGGCAATCATGTGCACCTTAATGTATGTGAAATGACGTTCACAAAAGACCATCAAGAGGCAGACACATGTCCATCAAATCTAGAATAGATAAATACATCCTAGTATGCTTCATACAATACAGTACTTCACAACAACAGAAATGGCAAACTGCAGCTCCTCAGAACAACATGAGAAATTCTATTTAAAAGCATAACGTAAAGCTAAAGAAAATAGAGACCCAAGATGCTATATGATTTCATTTCTACAAAATGCAAAACTAGTCAAAATTAAACTATGTTTGGGATTGCACACATATGTGATAAAACTTGCAAAGCAAGGAAATTGGTTTGTTTTTTTTTATAAAAATCAGAACTGGAGTCCCTTTGAGGAGAGGAGGGTCATGTGAAAGAGAGGCTGGCAGGGTTGTATTTCTTCTCCTGGATGGTGATTACAGGGTTTACTGACATTGTAGGTAACACAATTCGTCTAAGCTGTATATTTGTGTTTTGTGCACTTTTCTGACTGTGTGTTATGTTTCACAATAAAGTGAGATTCTAAAGCTATTCTTAAAAAGTAGAATGATTTTTCTGGAAGCAATGTCGAGAAGGAGCCAGACTAGAATCAGGGCAATGACTAACTGGGTGTCAGTTACATCCTAGGAACAGCAGAAATGGCTGAAAGAACCTTCTGGGTTCAGTCCTTGCATTCAGAGCCAACATCTTTCATTAATATCCAGTGATACCAGGAACACTGATGCCAACATTTTTTCACAGTCTGCAGAAACTTCTTGGCTTCTCTACAGAGCCTAGGAGGTTTGTTCAGCAGAAATCAATATCAGTTGTCTGAGGTTCTCCTCTTCCCTGTAGAGGCGGCCTGAAGTTCTTTAACTTTCACTCCTGGCTCCCACTTCCACATCCTTCCAGAGTCTCCTTCTCCTGGTTCCCATCCTCTCTGCCCTCCCTCATCCCTCAAGTTCAGGCCGGTGTATAACACATCTGTTAAGATGTTATCCCAAGTGCACAGCTGAATGCAGTATTCTTTGGGAGAGGATTTGCAAATAGAGAATACTGGAGTTAGAGCTGGCTGAACCCCAAGGAATTCATCACCTAAAGTAGGAACATTGGGCTGGCAGTAGGCAACTGGGAGGAATATTTAGAGATAAAAAGTATATAACTCACAACTCTCCATAATTACCTGACAGACCTTCAGGAGGCTGATCAAACAATCCCAACCCTGGCTGCACCACAGATTGATCCAGGAAGGGTATTTGTTTGCTTGTTTGTTTTGGTTTTGGGTTTTTAATACAGATTCCTGGATCCCCTGCCACAGAGACTCTGGTTCACTGGGTTCTGGGTGGAGCCTGGAAATCTATATTCATAGCAAGTGGCCCAGGTGATCCTGGACAGGCAGATGGTGCTAGGGAGCCAGTGATCAAAAGCATCCTGAGTGGGGTAGGGGAGGAGATGGGTAGATCTCAAATTCTTCACGGCCAAGAACTTTGCCATCTCCTCCTGATGTCCATCCAGTTCTCCAGAACCCAAAGTGAGGACCAGCGTACCCTCCTAGGAGTCCCATTTTATTACACTTTGCAACCAACTACCCAGTTATCTAATTATTGTCATTTCCACGCCAGATTAAATACATTTTTTAAAATGATGATAGACCTTAAGATACATACCTCTGCATGTATATATATTTATATAAATACCAAAAAAAAAAAAAGAAAAAAAGATTGAGTTGGGAAACATAACCTGTGTTTTAGGGTATGTCTGGGAACAAGGAAAAGCATTTCAAAACAGGCATCTGTAATTTAACTTTCTGATGTAATATCATGCCAAAACCCTTTAAAGCTGCTGTTCTCAAACTTTTTTTTGTTTCAGGGCCCCTTTACACTCTTTTATATGGATTATACCTATTGATATTTGCTGTATTAAAAATCAAAACTGTAAAAAAATTCATTATTTATTTATGAATTCATTTACAAATAATAAACTCATTACATGTTAACATAAACAATATGCTTAATATGAAAAGTGTATTTTCAAAAACGAAAATGAATTTAGCAAGAAGAAAGACATTGTCTAAAATTTGCAAATCTCTTTTAGTCTGACTTAATAGAAGATAGCTGGATTTTCATATCTTCATTCAGTTCTGTTGCAATATGTTATTTTGTTGGAAATAGAGAAAATCGGGCCTCACAAATATGTAATTAGAAAAAAATGAGTTTTGAATTTGCTTCTGTACTCAACTTGTTATGCTATATAACAACCCATGTAGTCTTTGGAAAATTCCACTGAACACTCATGGGAGAGTGAAAATTAAAAAGACAAAGAACATCTTAATGTTGTTAAGAAAAAGTTTTGGCCCAACCCCCTAATGGTTCTGGAAGACTGCCAGCCCTACCCGGAGATCCGTGGACCTCAGTTGGACACTGATTCTTTAGAGAAAAACAATGAGCTCTCTTATTTGCCAATAGCATTAGCCATTGCTGTAATATTGTTGTCTTGGATACAAAGCTGAGTCTAGACAAAGGGAAGTAGGCAGGCTAATGGACCATTTATATCTGTTTACAAAGCTAAAGCTCTAATCATGGACAATTCTGACTGAGGCTTTGCTCCAGACAACACCTTACAGTTCAACCTGGTGACGAAACCTGCCTCAGTTGGGGGTGAGCACCCATTGGTCCTACTGAGCACAAAGTGCTCTGGGGGTATTCAGGATTAGAGACAAGCAGTTGCTTGGGGGACAAACAGCACTCCTCATTTTGTTCAGCATGGACCTCTGCACCATCCCTATCCGCTACCTCTCCCCACCACTCACTCCATCCCAGATGCACTGGCCTCCTTGCCGAACCTCGAACATACCAGGCACACTTCCTTTTGGGCCTTTGCATAACCATGCACCACCTCCCAGAATATCTTCCCCCAGATACCTGCTTGTTCTTACTTCCTATTTTCTTCAAATCTTTACTCACGTGGCACTTTCCAAGGGAGTGTGATGGTTAAGTTCATGTGTCAACTTAGTAGGTAATGGTGTCCAGTGGTTTGGTTGAGCAAGCACTGACCTGATTGTCACTATGAGGGTATTTTTGTGGATTTAAATCATTAGTCAGTTGGTTGTGTCTATGCTGATGACACCTGCAATCAACAAAGAACATTGCCTTCAGCGATGAGAAAAATCTCATCCAATCCTTTGAAGGCCTTAAAGGGAGAACTGATTATTTCATAGTCAGAAGGAAGAATTTCTCTCTCTACTTCAGGCAGCCAGCTTCTCCCGGGGAATTCATTAAAACCTTCATCAGAGTTCCCAATTTGTGGCCTGCCCTGCAAAATTGGGACTTACCAACCCTCATGGTCATATGAGACAACTTCTACAATAAATCTTATATATATCCCCCGTTGGTTCTGTTTCTCCAGACAACCCTGACTGACAAAAGGAGGACAACCTAGACCACTGCCAACTCAGCAGTCCTGAGCCTCTTACCTGTCTCCATTTTCCTCTGTTTTCAGTAGCATTTATCACCTTAGCACATGCCATATAACTTACTTATTAGCTGTGTTTATTGGCAGTCTCATACTTATTAGCTGTGTTTATTGGCTGTCTCATGAGACAAGGATCTTTGTTTTTTCACTATTTTAGTCTCAGTATCCAGTACAGTGCTTGGAATAGAGTAGGTAGCCTGATAAATACTAGTTTTATGAATGAACTGGTGAGATTTACACATGGAGGGGCTGAGCAGAACATCAGCTTCCAGGAGGCAGCCTACCCCCATGAAAAGGAAAAGTTGCTCAGCTGAGCAGGCCCAGTTTATTCTTCCCAAATTTGTGACACAGTTTAAGCCATTCCTCCGCCCCTGGGTGAGGGAAGGGCAGACAGAATGTCATTTTATGTGACATTCCCACATAAAATGAAACATCAGGAATGGAGTAGCCGCATCCACCACCAACTTCCCCCAACTGCTTGTTCTCAGCCCATTTGTGCTCAACCGTTAAGCCTGTGGTCAGCCCGGGGCGCGTCCATCCTCGGTGGAGGAAGTCAGAACTTTTCTCACAATTGTTCTGTCCCGGTATCATCAGGCACTCCCCCAATGCCAGAAGTGACACCTTCCCCTTCATTCACCTATTGTTTCTCAGCTTCAAGCCTATCCCTTTACACTCCACCCTGGATGCTGGCTGAGACACTGCAAACCACGTTTCCCAGATTTCCTCACCAGTTGGCTTCCCAGCAGGTTCTGCCAAAGGGAGACGGGCAAGAGCATGCAGGGAGGGGGTGATAATTTTCCTACCGTCCAAGCAGCATCCTCACCATCTGTCCCGAGTTACCACCAGCGGCCAGGTCCACCCCTCTTCAGTTGCATGGAACTTGTCCTGGGCCCCAGCCTCAGCTCTGAGGGCCTTGATAATGCCACATCTTCCCCCCAGTCTTAGGTATCTTAGGGCCCAGAAATTGGGAGTTAGAGGAGACAGCTGGAGGAGAGAGATGGCCAGATCAGCTTATCAGTAAAAGGAATGCAGGCCTGGGGACAAGCCCACTTACCCACTAAGTCCAAGGGCGTTTGGAGAGATGCACCCTTGTTCCAATGACACACAGCTGTCACAGTTGTGAAGGAGTGTCATCTTTCTTCCTAGAGCTTTCCTAAATCACCCAAGGAGCAACAAGCATGATAAGTTTTGACCTGGAAATACAAAAAAAGGGTCATTGAGGACATTAATGGAAACAAACTCTTCATGAAGTGGTATCTCTTAAGAAATCATAAAGCAAGTGGCTTCCCCAGCACAGCATTCTCCTTGGCACAGTATTCCCAGTGTGGGTTTCAGGATAAGATAAATGTATATATGTGTGTGTGTGTGTGTGTGTGTGTGTGTGTGTGTTTATTACATCCAACAGGCAGTTCAGTTTACTTATTGAAAAAAAATCTATGGAATAAGTATATGAGTGAGGCATACCTAACAAAGGAGAAAACCCAGTCAGGTTTGTTAAAAGCTGCAAATCTGTAGCATTCATAACATGGGAAGCTATAATATATTGAATTATCTCAAACTCCTCAAAAAATGTAAGGAAATGATAAACCAAACCAGATGCATCTAAGACTGACAGTTCAATTGGCTGAATAGCCAAATAATCTGGCAAAATAAATAAATAAAACAAGATTTTATTAAATAAACCTCTGGCAAATTTCCTTTCCTGGAAAGCATAGAGTCAGCAAGAGAAAAGGTAGGTTTCGGCAGCCCGGGGGGACTGCAGGTCCTTTCACCTATGCCAGAAAGTGAGTGAAGAAGGTCTGCAACCCTTGCTTCTATTCCACTGGAAAGCCAGCCTTGGGGAGGGAGGGACCAGGAGACAGCACCCTGTACCCCACAGACTTAAATCTGATCTGTCAGTCTTGTCGCTCCCTAAGTCTAACATAGTACTCTGTCCCAAATGGGGAGGAAATTGAAATTGGCTATTTCAGCCCCACTGGATATTGAGGGTGCTCCCCAAAGCAGGGGCTCCAAAGTCAAGGGAAGGGAATGAGATCTGGACATGCAGCTGCTAAATATAGACTACTGTGTCTATATTTAGGAGATGAGCAGGAGTGAACCTGAGATGGAAAGTAGCTGGGTGGACAAGCTTGGCCCACTATGCTGAACCTCGTTCTTCAGAGAAGAGTGGCAACTCTCAGGGTATTGTGCATCATATTTTGTTCTAGGGACCCTAGCTTATACCCTGGGTTGGGGGTAGGCTGTTTGATATGTCTGTTAAGCATTGGAATGGCTTTGTCCGCCTCTGCCTAAATATAATACAGCTGTGGAAAGGGATGCTGGCAGCCCCCAAATCTCCAAAGGCCTAGATTAGGCTAGCCAGAATAAGGAGGCACCTGCTGGACACTGCAGGGGAGAAATTGTCCCACATCCCCAGATGGGAACAAAACTTAATGAAACATGGGTTAGATGGGAACAAAACTCAATGAAGAAAACAATTCAAGGGAAACAATACAATAATTCAAGGGGAGGAAACAGACCCAGTCATTCATAGTACTTTAAAGTGATTATTCCAAAATGTAAATCTGATGACATCAGATCCTGTTTAAAATCTCTGTCTCTTCTTCAACCCTGCCTCAGCTCAGACCCTAATTAACTATTGCTAGGACTACTGCAGTTGTCTTTTAACTGTTACCAGTCTTATCTTCTCATCCTACTGTTTTCAGAACAATATCTAAAAATCTCAAAATTGATCATGGTTAGCACTCACCAGCTCGAGATACTTTCATTGGATTCCTACACCGTGGAGTTTAAATTCCAAGCACTTTAGAGACCTTATAACACCCAACATTTATTCATTCATTCATTCAACAAATATTTACTGAGTGCTTACTCTATGCCAGACTATTGTTAAAGTTGCTGAGATACAACAGTGAAGCAAAGGCCAAAATCCCCTGACTTCATAGAGTTATATTCTAGCAGCAAAATATAGGACCTCCCTTTCTTCAGCTTCCTCTGTATTCTTCATTCATAGATGAGCTTCTGCTGGCTCCCACCAGCTGGGGCAGGCCAGTGGTGCCCACCTTTTCCCAACTCCACATTCAGCGACATTGATTCAGTAGCTTGCAATCAGCCAAGATTTAACCATGAGAGCGGTATGGGCTACAGTACAGAGGCATTTAACTTGGAACGTGATGGAAGCTGCATATAGTTTGGTACTGTTGAAATGTGGTATAGGCACTAATGTGCTGGTAAATGATGAATAACCAGCTCTCAGGAAAAATAAAGGCCCAGTTTTGTAGCCTGTTGATTTCCACAATGTAAATACTCTCCTCCTTGTTTGCCTACTAAATACCTATATTCAAAACTTGAGGAAAATGTTACCTCCCCTGCAAAGCAGCTTCTGAGCAGGAGGTAGAACTGACTCCTCCCCCCTCTCTGTGCAACCTGCTGTCCCATGCACAGAGCTGGAATATCTTCTCCATTCACCTTGGCACATGACCATATCCCCACGCTACTGTACTGTACACTTCTTGCAACCAAGGACCACGTCTGATTCATCAGTATTCCCAGGCCCTAGTTCAGTGCCTGGCTCAGTTCCTGGACCACTTTAAAATAAATCCCTGTTGAATGAATTTGGACCTAGAAATAAAAGTGTTATCCTAGCAGCTGCCATCAGACTTCCATTTTAAGAAGGGAATCAAATGAGAGTTGAGTTAAAGGCTGGAGCCCAAAGTGTAGAAATGACCTCAGAATGTTAGGAAAAGGTAACATTGAAATTTTCTTTTCTATGCTGAAATCATTCCATATCTACAAAATATTCAAACCCATACATGTGAACACTGTGCGTGAAGGGTTGGTGTGGTGGGTGTTAAGGGATATGCTGAGTCCCACAACTTGAGTTGATGTGATATAGACCAGAAAGGACAGGGGCAAAATGACAAGAAAATACCTAAACTCAACCCACTCAGCAGAGTAAGGAGTGCGGAAACAGAGGTGACCTCATTTACATAAGGGAATTTATGAAAATCTTGGGCTTGGGGCACCTTTGGACTTTTCACAGTCCTTGGAGTGGGGCTTTAAATCCAATGACAGGGAAAACCACTTTTGCATCTTCATTAAGACACAGAAACATTAGATGGTTGGAAGGATAGATCCCTGAATGCAGAAGTTGTGAAGGGCCTTGTGGAGGAAGTAGCAGGTGAGATGAATGCTGAAAGATGGCTGGATTAGAGACCAGGCTATGCCTGTCAGGAACAGCATTGAGGCCTTCAGAAAAGCCTCAGCAAAGCTAAGAGATAGACTTAGGCAGGGCAGAAGTAACAGGAAAGACACAACAGTGTAGAAGACAGCATATTTCTCATTGGTTGATTTCTCCTGAGTGCAGCAAATGGCCCTTGTGCCCAGTCCATCAGGCTTTTACTCCGTAAATGATTATTGATAAAGAGCCAAAGCTATAACAACCTCTGCCTACAAGGGCCACAGTGAGTTAGAGCTGGCAGGAGCGTTGGTGATCCCACAGGCTTCATTTTACAGAGGAGGACACAGGGGCTCAGAGGAGTCAGAACATTACCCGATGAGCAGGAGAGTCACGATTGGGCGCTGGGCTTCTGCCCCAGCCCTTGGACCGAGACTGCGGAACTAGCCATTTTCACTGAGCGGAGCCTCACCCCCTGAGCCGACTAAGGGGGGGTTCTGTGACATCTGTGCCTCAGTTTACTTATCTTTAAAGTGGAGATAGTCATATGGCCCATCAGGATCTTGTAAGAATTAAACTATTTTACTATTTTAAATAAATATTTGAGCTCTGATCAGTGCATCTGTTAGTGTATAGCTGTCTCTGTGTGTGTGAGTGTATCTGTGTGTGTGTGTGTGTGTGTGTGTGTGTGTGTGTGTGTGTGTGTGTGTGTGTGAGCATATGTGACTCCTCCAGGTCCAATCCTTGGGATTTTGAAAGGACCGCAAGCAGTCCAACAGTAGTCAAAAGTGGGCTGCTTTACGGAAAGTTCAGTGAAATATGGAAGCCTGTTTTCCCACTGCTCAGAACCCAGGAGAAGCAGGGCTGGTGGTTGTGTGGGGAAGGGAGGGCTTTAAACTGTGCAAAGTCAGAGAAACTCTGTACCTGGGCCCTTCAAGGGACCTGGTCAGGCCAACTTGGTCTGCTTTCCCATTTCTGGCTCTCCCCTCCAAAAGGACCAACTAGACATTTGATTCTGCCTCTCCCTTTGTTCTCTGTGCTGCTGAATCCCACAGTTTCTCCGCCTTTCAGCAATGTAGGTATTTGTCAAGGATCCTGCCCCTAGGAAGTACTTCCCCTATCTTATCATTTATCTTACTTAACCCTCTAATTATCAATTTAACTGCCTGCCTTCTACTTCCATTTATAGGCGGGCACATCCTATCTTAATCTCCACAGCATTCCTCTCTCCTAAACAATAGTAGGCACTCCTTGCATATTTGCTGGATGTGTAAATGAAAGAATGAATGAAAAAACTTGCTCTTCTTGACACTGTAATTCAGGGCCCAGTCCCACGCATAAGTGATTGAAGGTCAAAGACCAAGCAAGACTCTAGGCCTTTGCTATTAGGCAGGAGCCCCAGACAATCAACATCAGTTTCACCAGGGAGCCTGTAAGCCATGCACAACAGCAGGCTGAACACAGAGCCATAGTTTAACAAGAGCTCTGGTGATTCCCACGTACATTAAAGTTTGGGAAGGTCTGCTTTAGGAGGTAACATCTTCCAAAGAGCATGGCTGCTTCCGGTGCCCTCCATTCCAGGAGACTGATTCAGGAAATGAGATTGGGGGCTGCAAGTGCAGGCAAATCTCTGAGGGGCCCAGGTGACGGAGGCCTGGCCCTGCAGCTCCACCACCAGAGACCAGAGACCCTGAGGTTCAGGCAAGAAGCCAAGCCATTCTCCAAGAGGATGACAAGCCCAGGCACCTCGGTGAGGCCTCCAGCTGACCCCGTCATGCTCTAGGCATCTGAAATTGTTAGGGGAGGACAAGGACCACAGGAGATGGAGGCACAACAAATGCTGCTTTAAAAGCCTGGGCTAGCTCTTTGCAGTGGGAACAAGAGGTCCAGCTTCTGTTTTGGAAAGGAGCACAATGGCTCTTTATTCACTGGGTGTCACAGGGTTTCAACGGCAGGAACCAGCCCCTTAGGCCAAGGAATGATTAAGAGACAGAATGCCAAGCTTTGTGTGTTTTTATTCCACCCTCACGAAGTTCAGCTCTGAAAGCTGCCCTCTCCCCACCGCCATAAAAGCCATTGTTTCTCAAACATGCTGCTCTCCAGTCCTCGTGGCTTGGGATAAAAAGGGGTTAAACTAAAGCAAACTCTGATGGGTCCAGGAGGGCTGGTGTGGGAGGGGAGAAGAAGGGGCAAAGGTGAGGCGGGACTGACTGGTTCCTTCCGCCATGGCCATAAGGCTTCAGGAAAAGGGTCTAGTAACAGGGTCAATACATGCTGGGCGGGGACTTTGGGGAGAGGAGAGAGAGGGCAGGCCAGGGCAGGGAACTAGCGCCCAAACGCACACCATGAGGCAGGACTTCAGAAAGCCCAAGTTCAAAACCCGCACCCGTTCCCCACTCTGTGACTTAGGTGTTTCGAGTATCGGTCTCCTCTCCACAAAGGGCAGATACCGATCTCTGCCTCAGGAGGGGATATGATGAGCAAATGAAATGAAGCCTATGGAAGTACCTAGCATGGCACCTGCATCTCTATTCAGGGCTCTAGTTGAGAAAGACATTGGCTCCTGCCACTGCCCACTAATCCAGAACCGCCCCCAGCCCTGCCAATGCCACCCGCTGAGAAAGGTTTAAGGTGCCATTCCTCTCAAGATGCCTGCATTTAAGGGGAGACTCCAAATAAAAGAATCTCTAATTGTGGAAATGGTATGGGGAGGTGTGGGGACTTGAGAGGACCTCATCTCATATCCCTTCCATATATACCCTCGAGGGGCCACTTTCTCACGCAGCGTCAGTCTGGGGCCATCTAACAGGATCTGGTTCCCACAATCACCCAGCAAGTTTAGACAGAAATGCTGTGAATGCAGAAACAGGCTTAGCAAAATGCAGAGGGCACAACTGCAGGGGCTTCGGTGGTAAAGACAGGGGCACAGGGGTAGGGAGGTATAGGGAATTAGGCCTGGAATATCAGGGCTGGGGTTGAAACGGTGGGGCCAACGACATACCCTGCCTGACACACAGGACCTCCCAGGTTCTGGCCAGTAGGCACCACACCCACCGCTGAGGAGTTAGAAGGCCTAAGTCCAGTTTGTGGCCCAAAGGATGAGGTCACCAACATGGCCAATGATTCTGATGCCCGGAGAAGATCTAGGTCCTGAGATGGACTCTGAAGCCACTGAGCACCGAAGAGCCCCAGTCCTCACAGGGTAGGACCCAGAAAGTGATGTTCAGATGGGCAGACTGGGCTTGGATGCCCCAACGTCCAGTGAGAAAAAGGCTAGTGGGCTGGGAGGGCCTGGAGGTGGACAGGGAGAATTTGCAAGAGTGAAGAGCCCAGCTGAGGCCGATGTGGTGGCCCCAGTGGCCCCATGACCCGAGACATGGTCTAGAGGGGACAGAGCCACTTCTGCATCATTGCAGATAGCCTTGAGAGGAGGAGGGGGCAGCTGGTTTTGAGATGGAGCAGCAGCCAGGCCCCAGGTATTGGAATAAATATCACTTCACTGTTGGGGAAGGAGGTCAGGGCAAGAGTTAGAGATGGGAATGCTGGTGGAGCATAGAAAGAGTGCAGGCCAGAAAGCTGGCTGCAGACTCCTGGTGAGGGCAGAACCCCAAACCTTGGAACCTTGAGAGGCCACAGGAGAAGGAGGGGGTCAGCAGGCTGTGGGTGGCCCTATGGGTAAGTAAACTGCGGGAAAGAAAGCTGGTGCCGCCTGGAAGCATGATCCCGAAATGCCTGGGGAGTCACAGCTGTCCGAATAGAGCTGCTACATTTGGAGGGGCACGGGGCAGGGGGAAGGAAGCCACTCAACTCCCAACAACATGCTCTCCACATTCAGCCAAGACGGCCAGGGTGCCAGTTGTCCCCTCCCACAGACACCCAAAATTAGGCCACAGGGTCCAGCCCTCAGAAGAGAGTTGAAGAGGATAAAAGAACTAATCAGAGACGTCCACCCAAAACCATGGTGGTATCAGAAAGGGAGAAGCTGGCCAGGGGGTAGATTACATGTATAAAACTAGGAGTTATGAAAATGAGGACCTGCAAATAGAAAGGTCCGGACCCTTATCCATTTCAATAAATCTTTCCCCTTTTCCCAGGGTCCTTGGCTCCATGTGAATTCCACAGGCCAGCACAGCACACTGCTCTCAAGCAGGGAGCCCAAGGATGCTCGGGCAGCTGGGCCTTCCTCCTGGCCCCTCCTGGCCCCTCCTGGCCCCTGGGCCCACCACGTGCTGTGAGTACCATTGCAGACGGCTGACAGCCCGAGGACACCAAGGGTTCCGAAAATGGATCACAGCAGGCCTGGCTGCATCAGAATCACAAGGGATGCCTGGAAAAATCACAGACTTCTAAACCAGGAAATTCTGCTGCAAGATGTGTCAGAAAGTGCCCAGGAATTTCCAAAAATGTGTAAGCTCCCCAGGGGATTATGAAACACAGCCAAACTTGGAAAGTACTAATTTATACAAAAGAAAACTATCAGCCAAAACTATGTTAACAAAAGGTACTTAAGGCCAATGCTATAAATAGTATAATTGAAATTTTGTAAATAGATAAGGGATATATGCCTCTCCATATCCGATAGACATGTATATGTATACATGTACACACATGTGTGATCAGATGATAGAATCAAAGGTTTTATTTCTTTATTCATTTTCCACATTTTCTCCAATAAACATGTATTCCTTTGTAATGAAATAAATTTTTGTGAAGAAAGGGGGTCAGATGACTTATTTGGAGCCATAGAATATCTTAGCTGAGACTCAATTTGTGGGTTTCCTGAAACAAAATGCCCCCAGTCCAAAACACTGTCCATTCTTCTCAGCTGGAGAGAAGTCACACGTGTCAGTTCCAATACACCTGCTGAGTTCTGACTGGCAGATGGTGTGGCTGGCATGTTTAAAATGAACACTCATTTCACTACATTAAAAAATAGTTGACTTTTTTTTTTTCCAAACAGGAGTTAAGGAAGGGGTCAGGGTCCTGGTCTCATATTAAGGACACTGTTCCAGTCAGCAGAAAACTGGAGGGAAACTGAAGCCAATATTGACTCGATGGGTGAGGAGGGGCAGCTGTGGGTAAGCCCCCACGGCTCCCACAGGCCCTTCTGGATCCCCAAGTCCAGCCATACCAGGGCTGAGTCTGCTGTTGTTTGTCCTGGGAAAGAATGGGGCCCAGGATGCGATTTGAGCTCAGCTCTGCTACTTACAAGCAATGTATAACATTGGGTGTAACAGCTGCAATGGTTTTCACCAATATGTTCTCATCTGCAAAATGGCAATAGCAAATCCCACCTCAGGGACATCGTGATAGTAACTGAAAGGAAGTTCAGTATGGTACCTGGTGCACAGAAGCTCCTGAGTAATCCTCCTTCCCAGCCATCAAAATGGACTCAAGCCGCGGGTGGATATAACAGGGGCTCCCCAGGGACAGCCTGGGAGGGGAAGGAGCTATCAAAGCACCAAGGAGGGGGAAAGGCTGTTTGTCACGTCTTTGGCTCTGCACGACCATCCTGGAGCAGGCTCATGCCCAGCACAAAAGGCTATCCGTGATGCCATCTGGGAGGACATCATCCTCCTGCTCCTTCATCCGCATCCTCCTGAAGACAAGGGGGTGATCTCAGGCTCCCCTTGTCCCTGTATATGTGTCGGGCAGGTTGCTCTGGATCCAGAGGCAACAGGATGTGGGACCAGGGAGGCCTTGGAGGCAACAGACGTGTGGCCTAACGTTACCACTTACGAGCTGCCCAAGAGACTCCAATATTCTGTGCCTCAGTTTCCCCATTTGTAAAATGACCCTAACTAATACCCTTTCAGAAAGCTGTGTCCCTGCCAGAGAGCACAAAGCAGATGCTCAACAACACCTTTTTCTTCCCAAACGCTTTTCTGGTCAATTTCCTTCTTGTAAATTGGATTCCAGTGAAGTCTCCAGAGCATTAAGTAACACTTCCTCCACTTACTTCTGAGGGTTACAGACACTGTTCTCTGTATGTGCATAAAATTTACGAATGCTTTCCCTGGACAAGCCCTGGCTTGTGAGGAGCCCCAAACCCAGGTCCTCTTAGAAGTGTCCTCTGAGAAGATGGGAGGGAGGGGTTCTTTTCTTGCCCTCTCAATCCCCAGCACACACAAACACCATTCCACCCCACTCCACCCAAAGTATTCGGTCCTGGTTTCCAGTTGGCACTATCAAATGGCACTCAGAAATGCCACTAGGACTTTTAAATTACACGGTGAAAACGAATTTCAAGGTAAAATTTCACATCTATTCTGGATCACCTTGTGAAGTGGGCATACATTTCAGAGCTCTTCTGCTCTCCTCTTTAAATAATCACCATCAAAATTTAAACACTGACTTTTACAAGCACTTTCTTTTATGCATTTTCCTTTTGAAATTTTCATAACCGTTCGATGAGATGGACTCTTGGTCTCCTTTGACTCAACTAGAAACAGCCTATTGGGGTGTTTGAGGCTGAAGGAGTGAAAAATAAGGGAAAAGGAAATACACATTAAGCTCTTCCAAAGTGAGGTGGAGATCAGAGAAGCTAAGTGACTTGGTCAAAGCCAGAAGCTGAAATATCCGTAGGTTGAACCCGCAGCAGTTTGCTATCAAAGCCCTTACCCTTGCCACTGTTCTTAGTGACTCAACAACTAGAATTGAACCCTAGATACTGTAGACACTGCTCCTCTCAAGAAGATCTTCCTTTCATGCTCCCATGGTCAGAATTGGAGGAGAGAAGTGAGGAATCATGGTTCTGAAGCAAGTGTCTTCTTGTCTACTTTCTCTGGGCAGAACTTCCAGCACAGTGGTGAGGAGCAGCAGCGAAAGCAGTCCACAGTGACTTTTAACACCATGGATTATTTTTGTCTCTTCAAAATTTATATAAATGGAAACCTATACAATGCACTTTTGAATCTGCCTTCTTTCACTCTACAACAAGGTGTGAAATCCATCTATGTAGTTTGCATGTAGGAGTAGTTTGTAGATTTTTATTGCTACTTAATATTCCATTATATGAATATACATAACCTATTTATCTATCCTATTGTCAGTGGACAGTTAGGTTGTTTACAGTTTGGGACTATTACAAAGTGTGCTGCTGTAAACACTCATGTTTATCTCATTTGGTATATATGTTATGTCCATAATATGTATGTATATACAGAATTTATATATAAATATAATTTATATACAAATAATTCATATACATACAAAATATTTTTAGATATTCATATATTCATGTATATATATTTATCTATAATTCTGTATGTGTATATATATATATATATATATATATATATATATATATATATATATACCAAAGAGATGAATTCATGAGTCATAAGATATGCACAGTCTTCCACTTTGGTAGATACTGCAAAAGAATTTTCCAAAGTGGCTGTACCTATATTTACACTGTCACCAGCAAAGAGTTCCCGTTGTGCAACATCCTTGCCAATCTTTCTAATTTTAATTCTAAGGTATGCAGTCTTTCTAATTTTAGCCATTCTGGTGATATGTGATGATATCATGCTATATTAATTTTCATATTTCAAATAAGTCACATAGAAGTTACAGATCTTCTTCCTTTGCAGCATATCAGTCTGGCCCAGCTTCAGACCTATCACCTGCCTATCACCATAAAAGCACACAGCCCATGAAAGGGGGCAAGGATAGTATCAGAAAGATGTATTTTCCCTTATTTAATTCAGAATTATTTATCCTCACAGGTAGCATCTTACCATCTTTTCTGTAAGCATTGGAAAGTAACTAAAAAATTTCTTGAAGGTCCCAGACACTATTCAGTCTTGGCAATAAGAGTCTCTCTAGCATCCTCCCCTGTGTCCATACTCAAAACAAATAAAAATCCCACAATCTCTTTTAACCAAAGGAAAAGCCCAGGAAAATATTCCAAGACAAGAGGAAGTGCAGAGACTCGCCAGTCACCTTTGTTAACAGAGAAGGAAATAGAGAATGATAATGGCCTATAATCCACTTACCTTACAGCTGGTAGTAGTTAGCAGTATAGTCAAACTCACCACCACCAGCAAGGTGACCTTGGATTAAGCTGCCCAAAGAAGGAAGTCCCATCCCAGGTTGCTATGATACATGTAGAGTGTAAAAAGAGAAGAGATAGGGCTTCCTGTGCTGTTTTATCTATCATTCGGATGCCCCTGGGATACTGTGATCAAACTCATAGGCTGAGTTAGGAAGGCACGTGCATGAGTTAGGTCTCTTTCCTTTGCAAGTGTCAAAGACCCAACTCAAGCTCACATATGCAATAAAATAAAATTGATTGATTCGAATGGCTGGGCAGGCCATAGTAGAGGTGCCTTTGACCCAGTGAATCCATGGGCTCAAATCATGTCTTCAGGGCTCTCTTATGCTCTCCTTCTACCTCCTTCCCTCAGTGTGTTGATGTCATGCTCAGCTGGAGTCTCTCCACTTGAAGATAAGATTGTCACTGGCAGCCCCAATCCTCTACCCTTATATCTTATGATTGAAAAAGAAAAGGTCCTTCTCTCTGCCAGTGTCCATGAAAGACATTCTATGACAAGATTTTTTGGGCCCTGCTTGGATCATATGCCCACTACTGCATTCATTCATTCATCCATCCATCCATTTTTTTTTTCAACAAATACATATTCAGTGTTGTCATGGACTGTTCTAGTGCTGGGGCACTGCAGAAAAATCCACACTCTCTGCCTTCATGGAGTTACTCTCTAATAAGGGGAGGCAAAATATAAAGAAATTAGAATATAATATATCATGTGGTGATATGTGTGATGAAGAAGACAAAAGCAGTGTAAGAAGATAAATGCTCATTGTGAGGATTGCTATTTTAGAAAGGATGATCAGGGATGACCTTCTTTGATGAGGTACTTTTTGAGCAAAGACCCAAAGGAAGAAAAAGAGTAAGCCACATGGATATCTGAGGAAGATAATCCAGATTTAGGAAACAGCAAGTGTAGAGGACCTGAGATAGGAAGCCGCTCATGTTTAAGAAACAACAAGTAAGTGAACCATTGAATCTTGGGAGGAGTGAGCAAAGGAGAGGGAAAGAGGAGATGACATTTTGGGTTGGGAGGAGGCTAATAGGTAGGGTCTTCTAGGCCATGTTTAGGACTTTGGGTTTTACTCTAAGTAAGACAGGAAACCAAGCAAAGGTTTTAAGCAGCACAGTGATATGAACTAACATTTTAGAGGATCAGTGTGCTGCTATGTAGAGATTAGATTATCAGCATGTCAATGTCGTTCAATCAAAGACCACAGTCTGTAGTCCAATTTATTGACTTGTTGCAACGGAGAAGGCACACCATGGAGAAGCATAGGATGTCTCAGTATTAGAGTAAAAGAAGGTATTGCAGGATTGTGGACTCTGTCACGTGTTTTGGGGGAGGCTTTTAGGAAGTACAGCTTTGTTCTGGGCTGGATACTGTCATTCAAGATGAGAACAGAATAACGGCAGCCACTTATGATTACCAGGATATGAGACTGTTTGGCTGCTTTTATGTTTGGGACAACATTGTTTTTGTGGGTATTTAGACACAATTACAGGATTTTCTTGTTTTTTGTCTTGATCCATCACAGTCACAAAGTGGCTGTGTCTGATGTGGATGTTCTGCGAAACTATTCATGTTCAACTGAACACCAAGGACTAGACGTGAGTGCCGGGCCAGCTCCCAGATATTCTCTTTGTCAGGGATGAAGGAAGAATGAGGCAGTAAGAGAGGAGGCTATTAACATAATTGTCATAGTGGCTCCCATCAAGATTGTGGAAATAGAAAATGTTTGAAGTAGTGGGATTCCGGGCTTATTCTGGAGGCCCATGATCTACTTTCCTGATAGATTTTGCAAGAGAAAGCAAAGAATTCAAGGGGATTGCAACAGTTTTACCAAGTGAGAAAATGGAGTTGTCATTTATCAAAACAGGATAAGTAGTGGAAGGAGCAAGTTGACTGAGATGACATATCAAGATCTCAGTTTTTAACATGCTAAATTTAAGCAGTCTGTTAGACATCCAAGAGGAAATATTGAATAAGCAATCTTATATACAAATCCGGAGTTCAGGAAAGAGGCTTGGGCTAGACGGGCTAGAGAACTGGTGTACATAATGCTTAGAGCCATGGAATTGGGTGATACCACCCAGAGAGTGAGTGTAGAGAAAGAAAATGGAACTGAACTGAACCCTGGCATATGCCAATGTTAGCAGCCAACAGTATGTCCAGGATGTAGGGATATTTGGCATGGCCAGTCTGAGTCACATCCCTTATCTATGCCAAGAGCTGGGACAACATGGTTGACAGCTCCATCAAACCCACATGGAGTGGCAAAGAGGTGATTTCCCAAAGTAAAGAATGTTCAGTTGAAAAATATCATTTGTCTACTCTGGCATCTATTGAGGAGTCCCCATTTTTTGTCATCATTGAATTGACTGATGAATTAACAGACTTTACCTGTTCATAAACAACATAAGTGATAGATGCTTAGACGTGTGTGACTGAAACACTTGTCATATTGGACTTGAGAACAGAAGACTTTTCTTGTATGTGAGAGGGATATCAGCTCAATGTAAGGACCCGAAGCAGAGACTGGACACCTACTCAGAGAATGCTGGGAGGGGGTTCAAGCATCCTGGGCTGAATGAGATGATGTCTGGTGACGTGCCCATCAGTTAAGACTTTGAAGGCAAAGACATCTGAGGCTTTGTCCTAATCTTCCATTTACCAACTGATTGACCTTGGGAAAGTTACTTTATCTCTCTCATCTTCAGTTTCCTCATCTTTAAAATTAGAGATAATAATCCCTTTCTCACAAAGTTGCCGTGAGATTGAAGTAATATATGTTTGTCCTCATCTGGAGTGGAGGCAGGATCAGCTTCCTCCAGTTCCAGCCCCTTCAGCTTCCCCAGTGAGGACTTTTATTACTAACCTGAAGAGATTACTCAGAAGCGCTCAACATAGCATAGGGGTTAAGCTGAGACTAATTTTTTTAATTGTGAAAAATAACATATGTACAAAAAAAACCCCAATAAATTTCAAAGGACATTGTAACAGTTGTAGAACATATTTCAGAGTTTGGTATGTGTCGCAATTCCACCATTTTAGGTTTTTGCTTATAGCTGCTCTAAGATACTGGAGATTCAGAAATCATACTCATTTGTTTTACCCTATCTTCTCTATATAATTCCACCTTCTCCTTTGATCTTTCTCCCATACTCTAGGGGTATTTGGGCTAAGCCCATTCCAACTTTTTCATGTTGGAAGGGCTGTGAGTAGTATGAGATAGGGCATGGGACTAGCTGATGTTCTGGAAAGACTGGGCCCTCTGGGTTTCAGGACTTGTCTGGTCCAGGGACCCATCTGGAAGTTGTAGTTTTCTGGAAAGTAATCACAGGGCATTGAACCTCTGTAGAATCAAGCTGAGACATTTTATCCCCAACATGGTCATTGCTGAACCTGGTAAGTCCAGAAGCTTCGAAAGGTATCAGAGGGAGCCTAGGGCTGTCTGCACAGCTGGCAGGCCCACAGCACTCCCACCATCTCTTCTACTCATTCGGCAAGATAGTGAGGCACTGGGGACTAACAAATTCCTCTTTCAATATTCCAGTTATATAGCAGTATTGTGGGTATGCTTTTTAAATGTCCTTATCTTTTAGAAATGCATATTGAAATATTTGTGGATAAAAGGATATGGTTTCAAGGATTCACTTTAAATAATACAGGGGGAACGTGATTCCATTTATATAAAATACAAAAGCAAACAAAATGAATCCATGGTGTTAGACGTCAGGAGAATAGATCTCCACGGGGGCGGAATGGTGACTGGTGGAGGGGACAAGGCAGATTCGGGAAATTTTGGTCATGGTCTGTCTGTTGACCTAATGCTATTTACACAGGTCTTTTCAGTTATGAAAATTCATAGAGCGTTATATTTACAATATATGCATTTTTCTCCGTATGTATACCTACATATGGGTGTACATATATCTATGCATGTATATCATTCTCCATAGAGATTTTCTTTCACATCATAATGCAGAGGAGTGGCTTTGCCTTGTGTTCCTTGCTGAAGCCCGCGGCAGGCATATGAGGATTCATTACACGATTCTCACTACTTTTGTCAATGTTTGAAATTTCCCACAAGAAAAAGTTTATAGAAGTATCCAAGGAGGAAAGGTTAAGTCTCTCTTATTCTTAAATGTGAATTTTTAAAACCGAGGGATCAATGTCCCAGGGGTAGAAGCTTTGACGGATGAGGGAAGGGGGCAGGTCACTTTGAACTGTGGGGACAGGCAAGGGGCTGGGCACTCCACAAAGTTTAGCCTGTCCACCCTGCTGTGGCCGCTTGAAATCATTGGTCTTTTTCATTTAAAAGAAAAATATGCACACACACACACATACATGATCAAACACACATGTAAATGCATGCACATGCACACATACACGTAGTACACATGCACACGCTGATATTTTAGCGTGTCCCGATATTTGTAGTTACTGATGCTATCGATTACTCATCTCTAAATGCGTGTATACTATGCACAAATATATCATGGACATTATAATATACAGATAGAAAAGAATTCTTAAAGGAAGAGATAGAGAATACATAAATAGATAATCAAATGCATTTATCCCACATGCCAAAGTATATTTCTGGATACCCCCCAGGGCATGTGATTTTCCCCAGGGAAAAAGACAGGGAAAAATATTCAGCAAAAACAACTAAATTCTGCACTGATTATCATGTGTTAGCCAGACACTGGGCTTTTCCCTTGGCCTTGAGGGGCTAAGGGCTCAGAGTGAGAAAAGACATAAAAATACATTTTCAATATACAAGGTGGTCCCACCAAGATGGAAACAGGCATGAGGCATCTTAGGAATTCTTCCTGCAGAAGAGAAAACCTGAGAGTAGTTCTGAGGCTTAAGAAAGAACATGACAAGCAAATAAAAGTGAGAAAAATATTCCCAACAAAAGGAACAGAATGAGCAAATACTCAGGCATTGAACTAACATGATGTGCTGCAGGAGTTCCAAGCCACCAAGTACCACTGGAGCAAAGCTGGCCGGCAGGGGAACTCAGGTGATGAACCTGAACTGGCTCATGGAAACAGGGTGGGAGAGGACAGACAGAGTCTACAAATATGAGAGGGGCAAGCATGGCAAGGCGTGGTGATTGGCTGAATGTGGGGGACAGAGGTGCAGGAGAAGCCTGGGAGGAAAAGTGAGAGTGATTTCCAAGCAGGTGGATTTGTACAAGAGGCTAAGGGAAACTTCTTCAAGGACATTTTCTTTCCATGAAGTGGAGTTTGTGTTCAGTGAAGGGCTGCGGTGACAATGGAGTACAACAGATGCCGAGGGGAATGGAAGAACAAATAACAGAATTGTCCTCAGAAGTTAAATATAGAATTACCACATGACCTGGCAATTTGACTTTTTGGAATATAGCCAAAGAAAGTGAAAACAGATCTCAGATAGCTACTGCATACAAGTGTTTTTAGCAACATTATCAACAATAGCCAAAGGGTGGAAATAACCCCAATGCACATCTACAAATGAAAGGATAAACAAAATGTGTTACATTGACACAGCAGAATAAGAAGGAATGAAGTTATAAGATATGCTCCAATGTGGAAGAACCTTAAAAACATTATGCACAGTGAACTAAGCAAGGCACATAAGCATAAATATTGTTTTGATGTCTCCAATAAGAGATGACTAGAAATAGCAAATTCACAGGGAAGGAAGGCAGATTAGAGGTCACCAGGAGAGAGGGAAATGAGGAAGGGGAGTGAAAGATAAAGAAAGAAAGGGGCGAGGAGAAAGGAAGGCCGGAAGGAAGGAAGGAAAGAAGGGCATTGGGGGCCCAGCTGAGGCCAGAGGCAAGGCTGTGCCATCCTGGGGCTTTTCCATTGGGTGGCGGAAGGCTGACTCCATCCCGGTCAGGGGAATAGGGTCAGGTGCCATGTGAAGGAGGCTTTTCCATTGGTGGCGGAAGGCTGACCCCATCCCGGTCAGGGGAATAGGGTCAGGTGCCATGTGAAGGAACCGGGAGCCCTGTGGGGGCCCCACTGACCCCAGCCGGCTCCTTACTGCTTTATTCTTTCAGGCCTGTGGCTGCCTCCCAGCCCCTCACCCTTATTCACTGCATCTTTTAATGTGCTTATTGCGATTTGTATATCTTCTTTGGAGAAATGTCTATTCAAATCCTTGGCCCATTTCTAAAAAAATATTTTTACTGAGAAACCTTCACACACATACAGTCCATACATGGGATATAATCAGTGGTTCACAATATTATCACGTAGCTGTGTATTCATTACTATGATCATTTCTAGAACATTTGCATCACTCCAGAAAAAGAAATAAAAAGAAAAACTCATACAACCCCTACCCCTTAACCCACCCTCCCATTGACCACCAGTATTTCAATCTACCCAATCTTCTACCCTTTACCCACCCACCCCCATTATTTATTTATTTTTATCCTTAGGTTTTACTCCTCTGTCCATACCCTGGATAAAAGGAGCATGAGGCTGTTTCAAACATTAGGGACAACTAAACCAACAGGTCAAACCTTTAATCATGAGGCTTGCTTTTATGAAGCTTATATACGTAGCAGAGAAACTTAGCCTACCTATAGCTGTGCCTTAGAGTCACCTCTGGAGGACCTCTTTTGATGCTCAGAAGTGGCCTCTTTCGCCCCAAGCCCAAAACTGAAAGTGAAATCACTGTCCTCCCCACTACATGAAAAGTTTCCCTGGTGCCGTGGGAGATGACTCCTAGGGATGAGCCTGGCCCTGGCACTGTAGGATGAACAATTGCCACCCTGACCAAAAGGGGGAAAAGAAATGTAACAAATAAGGGATCAGTGGCTAAGACAGTTCAGAGTCAAGAGGCTGCCCTGAAAGTTGCTCTTACTCAAGCTTCAGTTAGACATTGCTGCTAACTGAATGTCTAATAGACATTGCCATCACAACTTGCCAATCCCCAACCAAAACCATTCCCGCCACTCCTAAGGAACACCTACGGCATTATATAAGATTCTACAAAGGTTCCATGCACTAGGGTCACTTTCCAGAAAGCTACAACTTCCAAATGGGTCCCTGGACCAGGTAAGTCCTGAAATGCAGAGGGGCCAGCCTCTCCAGAACATCAGTGAGTTCCATCCCCCTATCCCATATTATTGATAGCCACTGCCAACACGGAAAAGTTAGAATGAGTATAGCCCAAATACCCCTAAAGAGTATCAAAAAAGCAAAGAAAAATCAATGATGGTGGAATATACAGAGAAGGTGGGTTTTAACAAATGCGTATGATTTCTGAATCATTATATTGATATTTCTTTTAATACCCAGTATCTTAGAGCAGTTAGAAGTAAAAACCTAAAATGGTGGAATTGTAACCCATACCAAACTCTGAAATCTGTTCTACAGCTAATTGTTGTGATGTGCTTTGAAATTTACTGCTTTTTTGTATGTATGCTATTTTTCACAAAAAAAGAAAAAAAGCATCAGACACAAGGTTTTCAAAATCACACAATAACATTGCGAAAGCTATACAGTTATAAAATCATCTCCAAGAATCAAGGCTACTAGAACACAGTTCAAGAGTTTCAGGTACTTTCCTTCAGCCACTCTAATATACCATAAATTGAAAAGGGGTATCTATATAAGGCATAAGAATAATCTCCAGGATAACCTCTTGATTCTACTTGAAACCTTTCAGCCACTGAAACTATTTCATCTCATTCCTCTCTTCCCCAATTTGATCAGGAAAGCTTCCTCTATCCCATGATGTCAGGGCCAGGCTCATCCCCGGGAGGGATGTCCCACATTACCATGGAGATATACAGCCCTGGGAGTAATGTCCCACGTAGAGGGGTGGGCAGTGAGTTCACCTACCGAGCTGGCCCAGAGCGAAAGGCCATGTGAACAATAAAAGAGGCTCTCTTGAGGTGACTCTTTAGGCATAATCATAAGTAGGCTTAGCTTCTCCTCTGCAGGAATAAGTTTCATAGCAGCGAACCCCGAGATTGAGGGCTCAGCCTATTGAATTTGTTGTCCCCTCTGCTCACAAGAACATCAGGAATTCCCCAGATTGAGAAGTTAAATATTTCCTCCTTTCTCCCCCGTTCCCCAAGAGGACCTTGCATATACTTCTCTATTCTCTGCCCAAATTACTCTCAAATATATTGGGGCATCATACAAACCTGTATAAACCAACAGAACCCCATACTCTATTCAAGATTTCATGTAATTATGGTGTTCAAATAAAGTGATCATACAAGTTAAATTAGATAATGTGCTACCCAAAATATAAATTTTGCAGCACATAAAGATCCCTTCCTTTGATCTCCAACAGAAGTTGAAGTTTTAAAATATGGACCATGTCATTCTTTGCCCTATATTTTTATTTACTTTAGTCCTATCCAAATCAGCTTCATTCATAACTCTAGTTGAAGTCTGATCACTTTTTCAACCTTTTTAACAGTTATTGTGTGGGGCAGCGCTGACTTAGCTTCAGAACTCTAACTCAGAATCTCAGGTGCCACATAACTTCTATATACCTGAAAGTTTCAGGTACATATAAACAGCTCAGTATCTCAGGATTTGGAGAGAACAGTTACACCTCCTAAATACATGTGACTGCTGTAAAATTTACAATCCAGGACCCTTTACAATAGGCTTCAACCTGATAACCCATGCTCTCAACTTCAATTCTCTGAGTTCGTATATTATAGTTAGTCCATATGAGTGAGGCATGATAATATTTGTCTTTTTGTTTCTGCCATTTCATTCAACATACTGTCCTTAAGATTCATTCACCTAGCTGCCTGCTTCACAACTTCATTCCTTCTCTCTGCCACTCAGTAGTCCATTGTGTGTATACACCACAGTTCCCTCTTCCTTCTCTCAGTCTTTGTACCCTTAGGCCACCTTCATCCATTGCTCTTCCATGTCTGAATGGGGTTGTTTGTCTTTTTGCTGTTGAATTGTAGGGCTTTTAAAAATATATATTCTGGTTATTAAAACTGTACCAGGGCAGCCTTTTCTCTTTTGAAACACTGCCAGAGCAGCTGTTTCTCCCTGAAATAGAGCCTTTGCCTGAATTCCTTTGCTTCCGCCTTGTTCCTGGTGGGTTTGCTCAGTTTGCCTTTCATCTAGTGCTGAAACCCGGGATTCAGAGCCAGGGGAACCCCCACCCTCGGCCTCGCTACCTGGGAAGCAGTGGGCAGGGGCAGCACCCGGGAGCTTACTCCCAGATCCTAGCCGGAGGGTCCTGGGTGCAGTTCCCCTCTGAGTCTTTCCCGTCCGGCCGTCCGCGAGGCAAGGGACTCGTCGACCCACTCCGCCTTGCAACCCGGGAAGCAGCAGACAGCTCGTCTTGGGCTTACTTCCCAGTCCGGGGTCGGGAGCAAAGTCCCAAAGTACCCCTCCCGACTCAAACTGCAAAGTCCGCATCTGACGACAGCCAGGCCGCCCGTAAAGGAACCTGGAACTTCCCCCCAGCTCGCCAAACTGCCAGAACCAAAATCACTAATCCAACCCACCTAGCCTTGTTGCCATCCAGTCCGTATTGGGCTCACTGGAGTCTCATCTGTTCTTCAAAGCCCCGGTACTGGGCTCCGACGCAGCTCCGGCAATTCCTCCGGACGAGGGGGCGCCTGGTGTCCAGATTGAATTCGGGGCGCCAGCTTCTCTCTAAGACACTCGGATCTATCCGGTTCCTTTCGAGTTTGGGGATGCCCAGCTCTAGAGGAGACCTCTGCCTAGTTCCTTTCCACTTGGGAAATGCCCAACTCTAAGTAAAACTTTTTTTTCTACACGGCCGTAGGGCACTCTCTTCCCTCGATGGCGACCCCCCCTAGGGTGTTAATTTAAACAATACGAAACGTTAGCCTAACCGAGACCAAATTCGACCTAAGCGTCTCATCTTCTGTTGCAATACTGCCTGGCCACAATATAAACTAGACAATAATTCACAGTGGCCAGACAACAGAACCTTTGATTACAAAATATTGAGAGATTTTGACAATTTTACTTATCGGACTGGAAAATGGGGTAAAGTTCCATATGTTCAGGCCTTCTTTTCCCTTCACTCTCGTCTCTCTCTGCATTTCCTGCTCAACCAACCACACCCTCGTAGCCCACAGGACCCCCCACAGCTCAACCCTGCGGGAGCCAACACCCATCCCACGCCGGACACAAATCGCAGTGCGGTGAGTTAAGGATTCTTCTGCCAGATGATCCTGCTTTTACTCTCTCTCTCTCTCCTTTCTCCGTTGTTCAAGTTCCTCACCATTCCTGGATGGGATGCTGTGTCCTCGTGGGAAAAAAATACTCTTGGGTCTGGAGACATCCAGTTCCAAGCTCGGTCCACCTTAGAATTCCTTAGTCTCACCCAAGCCACCTAAAATGAGGAACTCAATTTCGCCCCCCCCCCCCCCCAAAAAACCCCACACCTTTAAGGCATCTCCTCCATAACCTTGAAACTCTGTACCCAGAGGGAGGCATCAGACCTGAAAAGCTCATTTGCTATTCGACCTCTGTGTGGGTGTGATACAAATTGGATAATGAAAGTCAATAGCCAGAATATGGCACTTCCAATGTTCAAGGTCTCCAAGACTGGAGGACATCACCCAGCGCAGCGGCAAGGGGGCTGAGATTCCTTATGTTCAAGCTTTCTTTTACCTTTGTGACAGTCCCTCTCCTTGCTATTCCTGTTCCTCTTACCACATTCTTCTCTTACATCAAAAACCCTCTCAAAAACCTTCATCTTCCTCTCTCCCCTCCCCAAATCGCCTGAAAAGTTTGACTTTGATCTTGCGTATGGCGCACCTGCTCCCTACATGCCTCCACCACTGTCTTTGGACTCTCCCTGCACCCCCACTTCCTTCTTCCACCTTCCTCCCCTCCTCATACCCACTCCTCAGTACTGAGTCCTCCCCTTCCATGGTCCTGCCCCCTCTCTGTTGAAACAAAGGCAGATCCTAATCCCCCACTTCTTAACTCTGCAGGGAAGCTGGCCCCCACTTACTCCTGAGGGAAGTAGCAGGAGCTGAAGAAATAGTTCAAGTACATGTTCCTTCTTCACTCGCTTATTTAAGTCAAATAGAAAACTGACTGGGTTCATTCTCTGAAAACCCTGCCACATACCTTAAAGAATTCCAACACCTCACCCACTCCTGTGGCCCCACCGATCAGGCCAACCACTGTTGCACCCGGGAACTACCACCTTGACGCCCTGACCTTACCCGCATGGCCCACTTTTTAACCTGCCTAATGGGAGGCATAAAAAAGGTTACCCTTAAGGCAGTTAATTATGGTAAACTTAAGTAAATTTCACAAAAACCTGATGAAAACCTGCTGCATTCATGAACAGATTGGTAGAGTCTCTCCTCAAATACACTAACTTAAATCCTGAATCAGACTCTAGCTGACTATACCCACACACTCACTTCATCACACAATCTTATCCCAGTATCAGGAAAGTGTTGCAAAACTGCAGGATGGCCTTCAAACCCTTCACAAAGACGTAATTAAAACAGCCTTTAATAGCTTTATCTGTAGAGAGATGGAAGCCAAATTAGAAAAACATGAGCAAGAGCAGTCCAAAGCCTCCCTCCTAGCTTCTGCCCTCAGGTTCAGATCTCAGAAACTGAGCCCCTCTTCTGCTATCCTAGGCCCCCACCGGGACTGTGCCTGGTGTGTTGCCGTAGGGGTCACAGGAAGTCGAGTCGTCCTGAAAACCTGCTTCCAGGAAAGTTCCTCCAGTACAGCTTACAGACCAGAGCTGGAATCTACTTCTCTAGACCTCCTCGGATTGACGACAGACACTGATGGGTCCTTGGTTCAAAATGGCCCCATGTTGCCATCAGTAAGTCTGAACCAAGAGTCATTATCAAGGTTGGAGGTAAGCCCATCTCCTTTTAAATTGATATGGGAACCACATATTCGGTTCTCCTTGAAGATTCAGGACCTTAATCCACTTCCTCAGTCTCTATCGTCGGGGTTGACACATCCTCTCTTCCCCTCTAATTACTGAACCAATCCTATGCTCAACAGAAAATCTCACATTCTCCCGACAATTTCCTCTAATCCCTACCTGTCCCTACCCACTCCTAGGCCGTGACATTGTATCCAAAATTCACTCTTCCATTTCCCCACTGAAATCATCTCTCTACTTCCTCACCTGTCAGAGCCCTTAAAACAACAATCCCTAAGATTCCTGCTAGACGAATTCCTTCAAGACACCTTCCAGGACTTCCAGTGGCAGCAAATCCAGTCCTTATTTTACCCCTCTGCCCCTACCTAAACCGTGACACTAACCTCCCTGGTACTTCTGCAAACTCTTCCTCTTTCTATATTGTTCTTCCTCACAATAAATTCCCCCCAAATTCCTTACCATCCTCTTACAGGAACCATCCAAACAGTAGCAACTGCAGTCAATCAATCCAATTGCTGGACACGCCCTGGATCCACCTACAATGACACCCTATCCCTGCTTGCCTTCCCTTTCAGCCCTGAAACTCTCTTACGAGTCTGTCCACAATATACCGGCTTCATTGGCCCATGGATTACAAAACTCCCCTCAAATGTACTAGAAAGCAAAGATGTATGTTTTTCGTCAAACCATAAACAAAATAGAAAATTCGGACTCTATCAGCATAATGACAGTCTTAATGGACATGCCCTTCCTATGCTTTGAACACCTCTCTTCACAACCCTATGCAGCTGAATTAGGGCATATACCATCTACATCCTGCAATCATACTTTATTCTTTAATATGACCATCTTACAGTGGCATTCAAATCAATATATACCAAGAAAGCATCTCGACTCAATCCTTATATGGAACGATTCAGGCATTAACAGAATTTCCTCTATGCACATAATTAGTAAAAATTATAGTGCAGACATCCTATACTTTAACAGCTCTAATAAATGAACTGGACTGTTTAGTCTGGGAACCCATTGGGACAAATATGTAACTTAATCAAATCAAAGCCAAAAAAGAAAAAAAAAGACCCAAAAATCTTTTTCACATTTCTTTTTCGTAATCTCCTCTGTCAAACAAAGCTAACCTTTAACATCTCTGACCCTCATTACTCTCCTCTATGTGTAAATGTAGTGTATGGCAGAACCCAAGCATTCAACTTTTTTACCTACCCGAATTTATGTTTTATCCCCTCTGGACCTTCAACAGCCCTGATGCTCACACATACTGTTCTTATGTGGAAACACTGCATACTTACTATTTCCTCAGGTAGGGATAGGAACCTGTGCTATAGTGTCCGTCATTCCTAATACCATGGTCTTAAAACCCCAAGAAATGGCCTATTCTGGACAAATAACTAATCTGGGTTCCTTTCTTGAAACCTCACTCTAACCTCAAAAATCGGGAAAAAAGGCATTTCTTAGAAGATAGGAATTTGGATTTCATGTTCATGACAACCCTATTCTAGGAAAACCTGGCATAGGACATACCATCTTTCATAGCCTGTTTTGGTTTGCAGGAATTTGATTATTAGAATGGTCAATTTTAAATATCTCCCTCACATTACAACTATCCTGGAATGCAACCGTATGGGCTGTTGATAAACAGCAACAGGAAATAAATAGCTTAGCTTCCATTGTTGGGCAAAACAGAAGAGCATTAGGTGTTCTCACCACTGTCACAGGAGGCAACCTGTACAATCATGAATGAAACCTGTTGTTTTTATGTTAATGAAACTGGACAAGGAGAAGAAAATCTTAAAATCTTAAAAGAAAACAGAAATCATTCAAAAGGTCCTAGGATGCTAATTATGGGGCCCAGTCATGGTTATCTTCATTTTTCTCCTATTTCACTTCACCACTAAAATCATTCTTTGTAGTCCTTATAACACCATTACTGTTGTTATTATTGGTTCTTCTCTGTGACCCTTGTCTCTTAAGCTCCTCTCCCAGTTCATACCCTGAGTCATCTGATCAATAACTCAGGAATATGTGAATGATGTCTCCCAATATGAGGAGCAGAAACATCTTTTTCTCCTGTCCCTTGGCACCTCCAGTCATTCTCCCTGCCCCCCACAAATTTTTCCCCTTAGGACGACTATACCCCATTTCAGCCAGAGGCAGTTACAGAAAATGGGCTGTCACCTCATTCCCCCTATTACCAAAAAGACTGGAATGTTAGGCCTGGAGGACAGGACCCCTCCCCCATGATGTGACTTGCCCCCGGCAAATATTTCAGAAAGCCTCTCCCATCCCAATCCACACCAGCCCGAATTTCCTTCACCCTCCAAGAGTTGTCCTCTTTCAATAAACTCCTCTTACACAAACTCTACCCTCCAGCAATGCATTCTTGCAGTTAACTCCCCTTACCCAACCTCTGCAGTCCAACAGTAAAACCCTGCATAACTAAGGCAGCATTTACATTTTATACTTCACCAATGGAAGGCTGCCAACTCCCAAAACCCACCAATGAGAACCCACCTAACCCCTACCCCCAGCCATAAAACCCCTATCCTCCCCCACTTCAGCAAGCCATTTCTCCCTTGAGAAATTTCAGCTCTGTTTCTCCCTGAAATAAAGCCTTTGCCTGAAAAACAAAAACTTTATCAGATATATGTACAGTTTCCAAATATTTTCTGCCATTCTGTAGGCTGTTTTTTCTTTCTTGATAATGCCCTTTGATGCACAAAAGACAAGGATGCCCACTGTCTCCACCGTTCAAAATTGTATTGGAAGTTCTAGTCTCTAGAGCAATTAGACAAGATTAAGAAATAGAAGCCATACAAATTGGAAAGGAAGAAGTAAAACAATCTGTATTCACAGATGACATGATCCTATATAGAGAGCATCCTAAAGAATACTAAGAAAGTTACCAGAATTAATAAGTGAATTCAGCAAAGTTGCAGGAAATGAGATAAATATGCGGAAGTCAGTTGTGTTTCTATACACCGGTAAAAACAATATGAACAGGTTGCTTTAGTTCTGGCTTGTGTCCTCAGCCTGCCTTCCTGAGAGCAGATGGTATAGCTGTGACTCTCTGCTTCCACCCTGTCCCAAAGATCATGCTCCCTGAGCAGAGTCCTTCAGCAGTGGCCACCGAGAACACCAAGACTGAAGTTTTTATTCATAGTAAATTCTTTTTTTTTAACTTTTAAAATTGTATTATACAACATATATACAAAGCAAAGGAAGAAATAAGCAATAATTTTCAAAGCATACTTCAATAAGTAGTTACAGAACAGATTCCAGAGTTGTCATGCGCTCCCATTCCATCATCTCAGATTTTCCCTCCTAGATGCTCCAGAACACTGGAGACCAGAAAGAATATATAGAGAGAGACCAGAAAGAATATATATTATCATCAGAATCAGTTTTTTTCTGTTGGGCAGGCAGGCAGGCTAGAAACTCAGACAGGAATTGATGCTGCATTCTTGAGGAATGATTTCTCCTTCTCCAGGAAACCTCAGTGTTTGCTCTTATGGCCTCCAGCTGATTGGATGAGTTCCACCCATATTATCAAGTATAATCTCATTTACTTAAAGTCAGCTGATTGTAGATGTTAACCACATCGACAGAATACTTTCCCAACCATGTGTAGATTAGTATTTGATTGAATAGTTGGGTACTCCAGCCTAAGCCAAACTGAATGTAAAATTAACATAAAATGAGCTCTCTAGGGGAAAATGTTCAATGGTGGTAGAACCCTGGAGAGGAGAAGCAGAACATGGATAAGAGAATCCAAGAGTAGAACCAAGGAGATGGCACAATCTGACCATTCTAGTGGTTAAGAAAATAGCCAAAAGGAAGAAAGTGGCAGACAAGTCACTTGTCAGAAGAGCTAAGCCAAGCAGCCTAGAGTCAGAGGGTCAAAGGGAGGGATGAGAACTAAAGTAGATTAGACAACAAGCAGGGGCTGGTGCTACCCTTTGAGGTGGCTCCTGGCACATCTAAGGGAAAGGACATGGTGGATGAAGGAAGATTTATAAGGCTAGATGGGGCAAGGTCTGTCTGTTGTCTCTGATCCCACATCTCCAGCTGTGGTCCCCCTATGTAGTAGCGTGAGTGTTGGAGGGGTGCATGTGGAGGGTTTTTGGCTTTTGCCAAAACTTCAGGGGACAAGGCATACTGCTGGGCTGCTCTGCATGTGGCACCTTGAGCACAGTCCTATGGTCTTCACCCCTCCTCTGAGTCAACCACCCACATGGCCGATGCGTTCCATATTACCCACAGGTCATCCTTAAAGGTGGTGAGGTCAGAGGCAAACCTTTGAAATCCTTCTCCAGGTTGACAGTAATGCACTTGCGATGCTTTGTGAATGCCTGTGATGGTTAGTTCTATGCAACAACTTGGCTAGGCCATGTGGTGCCTGGTTGCTTTGTCAAACACCCAAGCCAGATGTTCCTGTTATATGTTCTGTAGGGATGATTAATATTGTCAACTAGCCAACTTTACATAAATCAGATTACCCTCAATAATGTAGGTGGGCCTCATCCAGTCAGTTGAAGGCCTTAAGAGCAGAAACTGAGGTTTCCCTGAGAAGAAGAAATTTTCCCTCAAGAATGCAACATCAGCTTCTGTCTGTCCTAAAGTTTTCAAACTTGCCAGCCCTCACATTTGTATGAACTAGGTCATTAGAGTGGATTTCTTCCTATCTATCTATATCTATGTCTATGTCTATGTCTATATCTATGTCTATGTCTGTATCTTTATCTATATCATCTAGATAAAACTTAAAAAATATAAAATTGTATATAGAGGTATGAATATAAATATGCATCTATCCTATTGGTTCTACTTCTCTGGGGAATGCTGCCTGGCAAAGTGTATGCAGTAGGGCACAGCCATACAGCCAGTCCCCGAGCCTCTTACCTGCCTCACTGTGTCACTCTAGGGGGTCCTAGAGGGTTGCCTCCACTTTCCTGACTCACACCCAGAGAAAGCAAAGGGAACAGGGGAAGCACATTCAGGAAGACCTCAAAAGGAAAGCACTTCGTCAGACCCAAACAGACTGTGAGGCTAGTTCCTGCTAACGACCCCTGCCAATGCAACAGGCATCCCAGAGGTTTGTAAATTGAAGGTGAAAGGACAGGAGGCCTCTGGCTGCCAGCAGCCCCCATTCTCTACTCTGTGGGTCCCATTCCCTTAATAAAAGCAATTTCCACTCTCCCTTCCCACAGAGCATTTGCTGTAACAGGCTGAATTCTTTGGCAGTACCATTGTGATTCTTTCATTTGAAGCACATGCTCATTATAGATTTTCTTTCAACTAAATCATACTGTTGGCTTCAAAGGAGAATATTTCTCTGGGCTCACATGACACCCCAAGAGACACATCCTGTTCCATGCCAGGAGGTAGGACTTTACGGTCAAAAGCTGGAGAATGCCTGGAATCAGAGTTGCAATGCTAAAATCAGGACCGCTTATCCATAGGGCATTTCCTAGAGCACATTAATTTGCCTGCATATCTCTCCCCTCCCCCTGCTTGAAGGGGCTCAGGCACCAGGCAGAAGACCCCAGGAACAGAAGCCACAGTAATCCTTGGCAGTGGACACAGAGCCTCTGGATCCCAACACAGCGTCCCTTCCACCACCCATTTTGCACCACCACTTTGACCCCAGGTTCCAAAGTCCAACCTGCCTTTTTAGGGTAAGTGTGACTCTCCGACACGAGGCCCCCTGAATACATTATAGCAAGTTTTTTTTTTTTTTTAACTTAATTGTCTAAGTTGTCACAAAGGAGCAGAAAAAGGTCATTGGTTGGTTCGAGTCCAGGGTGCTCATCTGGCTCCACGGTATCAGCGGGCAGCGTCTGTGCCTCAAAGGCCAGCACCCCAGGCCACTCCTGCCCACCCTTCCTGCTCCCCCTGGAAGCAAACCTGGGCAGGGCCTCCTTCTCAGGGCGGGCTCAGCCAAGTTTCTCTCCTTCTCTTTCACCTTCACGCTGCCTGTAGCTGGGTAGGAAATTTAGGTTGAAGTCTTAAATTTTCAGAGAAGGGGTGATGTGTCTTTTGGATCTCTTATCTCTGAACTGGGAGCTGTTCCATCTGGCACTGAATGAAAAGGCACATTGATTTCCATGTAGCTATTTTTCCTGTGTAGAGGCCCCTTGCCTGGGAACCACAAGGAGAGGAGGGTGTGGTTGGACGCAGAGCCCACAATAGCAATTGCAGGTCAGCAAATATTATCTTCCAAAGATGATGGCAGGCTTTGATCATTATGTAACTGAAGGGAAATGGAACCAATTATACATCCTGAGCTGGCCACACTTAAAGCTGTTAAAGTGTATCATATTTGGACATTATACAGATGACTTGAAAATTGGTCTCGATAAAGCTGGTAAATGAATGTGATTTAGGATTGGGTGTGGCCAATACAAGAGCAGACCCTCTGTGGTCAGCAAGATAATGGTCCCCTAAAGAGCTTCACATCCTAACCCTGGGATCTGTGAATTTGTTACCTTACATGGCAAAGGGGAATTAATGTTGTGATTGGAATTGAGGTCACTAATCAATTCACCTTGAGATGGGCAGATTTCCCTGGATTATCTAAGAGGGTCCAATTAATCTCAAGGTCTTTATAAGTAGAAGAGGGAAGCAGAAAAGGGAGAAGAAGAGAGATGGCAGCCTGAGAAGGTCTCTGCACACTACTGAAGGTGGAGGAAGGGGCTGTGAGCCAGGGAATATGATTGGCCTCTAGGACCTGCAAAAGGCAAGGAGACAGATTCTTTCCCACTGCCTCCAGAAAGAACCAGCCTGCCAACACCTTGATTTTAGTCCAGGGAGACCATTTCAAACTTTTGACCTCCAGAACTCTAAGATAATAAAGTTGCATTGTTTTAAGGCTCTAAACTAATGGTAATTTGTTACGGCAGCAGTGGAAAGCTAATACAGCCTCTAAACCTGGTTTTCTCAATTTCAGCACTATTGATAGTTTGGGCTGGATGATTCTTTGTCATGAGGATGTCCTAGTCACTGCAGGGTGTCTAGCAGTATCCTTGGCCTCCATCCTCTAGATGCCAGTAAAAACCCCAACCCCAAACTATAACCATCAAAAATATCTCTAACGCTGCCATATGTTCCCTGGGGACCAGACTGTACCTGGTTGAGAACCACAGCTCTATCTCACCATGGTTATCAGTTTTGGTATTCTCTTGCCCTCACACACATGGGTTTCTGATCACTGATGTTCCAGTAGATGCTTCTAGATTAGGCTTTTGACACCGTTTGATAATCTAAATGCTGGGGGAGGTGACACACAAAGCTGTTATCAGCCTCTGCTGCCTGGGAGTACCTTCCACCATTCTTGCCAGGCCAGTGTGATATGGAAAGAGAACAAGGAATCTGAACGTGCTATTATGTAAAGAGAATGGCATAGAACTGACATCTAGAAGGGCAAAGATGAACTTTGCCCATGTAATAATATTTGCCATGTGCCTCATGTGCAAATCCTAATCTGGGTTCTGGGCTGGAGTATGCAAACGAGTAAGGCATGATTTCTACTTTGAATGACCTTCCTGTCTCAAAGAGGAGACCTATACAGAATTAAAAACAGAAAAGAAAAAGAACTCAGTAGAGGTGAGAAGTGCTAAAAACACACTGTAGTTCATATATTCTGAATGGAGAATCCATGCTCTGGCCAGGAGGGTGAGAAAGTTAACAATGGGACCAAATATGCCTGTAAGAGGCATATGCAAATTGCTGCTGGAGATTTCCCAGACCAGAGACGTGTGTGGGGGAAGAGAAGGAGGCAGCCGCCCAGTCCTTGCAGGAGAAGTCCGTGCACACAGGAGAGGATACCAGTGGCCCACGGTACACTGCTTAGAATGAATCAGCAATCCAGAGCAGATGCGACCACTTGAACATAATTCCACATATACCTATCTAAGCTTAAAAAAATAGACAAATGGGGGTGATTTTGATTTAGAAACACAATTGTGGGTCAGCAGATTCCTCAAAGGTAGGTGTCAAGGATTTAACCTAGATTTCTCTCTCTATAACCACCCAGCATATAACCTTGCCTAAGGTACTTCTCTGGGCCTCTGTTTCCATGCCTATAAAATGGGGATAATAATGGCTACCTGCAGGCTCATTGAAGGAGTCATTGAAAGACAAGGGTGGTGCATGGGCGGTTCAATGGTAGAATGCTCGTCTTCCACGTAGAAGACCTGGGTTCAATTCCCGGACCATGCATACTTCCCCCAGAAAAAAATAAAAAGAAAACAAAAACATGGAACACCCTTAGCAGAGCACCTGAAACATGCTAAGTGCTTTATGATTATTCCTATCAATGTATTGAAAGGAGTGTTGTTGTTAACTGTGTATAAATAATAGACAGAGTGCAGTTAGCCTGCAGGACTCCTTCCTGCAGGGACATGTGATGGGATCAATTCCACTGAGACACTGGTACAGACTGTTTGGGGAGAGATGCAGTAATAGAGAGAGGAGCCATGGTCTGGGGAGCACTCCTGGGGTGGAGGGAGCACCTAGTAGAACATCATAGAGGAAGTCCAACCCTCTTTAGCAATTAGGGGAAGATGACTCGGTATTTACAACCTCACCTGTGAGTTGTGAGGTCTCAGACAGAGAAGTCCCTACAGTTATTACTCAAGGGTCCTTCTGCAGGGCAGTCACCGAGGACTTTTAGATCTGCAGCCCAGATGGACATTTGGAATTGGTGGTGAACCAGGAATGCAGATGCCTCTGGAAGAGAAGTCACTTCTCAGTCCCAGGAAATGGCTATCAGAAGAGAATTTTATGAGGTCTTCTCATTTTTCAAAAAAGTTGGAAATCAGAAAACTTACAGGAATTTCCCAGTTTTAAAACATAGTGCAGGATAATGTGACCATGTGATTGTGAAAACTTTGTGTCTGACGCTCCTTTTGTCCAGGGTATGGACAGATGAATAAAAAATATGGATAATAAATAAATAATAAGGGAGATAAAGGATAAAAGATTGGGTAGCTTGAAATACTCGTGGTTAGTGAGAAGGAGCGGTAAATTGGATGTATGAGTTTTTTATTTTTATTTCTTTTTCTGGAGTGATGCTCCAGAAAATGATCATGGTGATGAATACACAACTATGTGATGACATTGTGGGCCATTGATTGTACAGCATTTATGTACTATCTATGTGTGAAGATTTCTCAATAAAAATATTTAAAACAAAACAGAAACATAGTGCGGGATAAATCAGCTGGCCTGTCTGCAAATCAGATTCAGCTTGTAGGGTATCTGGGTGAGATTTATCTAGGTGAAGTTTATGAGATAATCCTTCTTTACCCTGTCCTTTGATGTGCAAGCACCTCCAGCAGCAAATCTGGATACTTTTCTTGGAAGACTCTGATGAGCCCCAGAGGAAGAAACTACTCCTGGCTTTTCTCTGCAAGAATATATATATATATATATATATTAATTAAAGTAGTGTTACTATCTTAAAACCACTCCACTGCCACTCTTACTGCCTTAGCCAGTAGCCCCTCAACCTTTTTAAGACCAGCAGCCCAGGAGTCATCTGCTATTTCCTTCTCCTCATCCTCATGGTCAAACCATGACCAGGTCCTAAAAGAACTGATAACCTCGGTATCTTGTAGGTCTTGAAATGTCTTCCTCCCACTGACATTTCAAGCCATCCCATGCTCTTATTGAATCCCCATCGATGCTTCCTAACAAGTCCTCATGCCTCCACCCATCTAAGCCCTCCTGCATACACCACTCTGCAAAGTTACCCATCCAAAGCAAACAGTGGACAAGATTGTGTCAAAGACTCCCTATCATGGACAGCACAGGAGCTGCGCTCCTTGGCACAATATATGTGTTCAGGGAATGGTGAGTATATAAATGAGCTTGGAGCATTGGGTGAAACAGAAGCCAGGAACATCAGGCAGGGCTCTTATTGTGAAGGGGCTGCAATGTGTGCTAGGAAGCTGGGGCTTTACTCCACAGGCAGTGGGGAGATATGGGAGGTTCAAAGCAGAGAAGAATCTAGTCTGATCTAAGTTTTGTAAACCTCAATATTCTCTTTGTATATCACAGTTTCTAATTATTTCATTGACGTGTTCTTTTTTTTTTTCTTTCTGTATCTTCCACTAAACCAACCTCAAGTTACAAAAGGGACGGAATCACGTCTATTTTGTTCATCTTTACTTTTCCATTGCCCTGCAATTTCCTGGAACATAGTTGGCATCAATAAATCAACACAAAATTAACCATGGACACTATTCAACCCCTATCTCCCCATTCCTGTTTATAGACCAGAAAGACACCCTGATAAAAGACACCCAGATATTGTGGTGAAGCTCTGGAGCAGCAGGAAGTAGCCACAGTGACTGGACTTTATTGACATACCCAAGGCAGAGCAGCAATTAGTAAGTAAGTAGAAGAAAAGGACTTTCAAAGTGCACACATTCTGTAATTAGTTGAAAAGTCTGCTCATTGTTACTGGAAGCATAAATGCCAAAATTTGGTATTCAACTTGGTCTATAAGCACAAAAAGCAAGAGAATTAGCAACACTGTTTATTCAGTTGTGCCTTCTGTTTAATTCAAATCAATCAAGTTCTATACAATTTGGACAGCCACTGAAATGTTATCCATGGTCCTCTTTGGATAGTGGGGTTGTCTTAATTTCACAAAATTTCAATAATAAGCATGCATTACTTCAAAACTCAGAAAAACAAAAACAAAAACAAAACAGAAAAACAATAAAATTTTAAGAGATGATTCTTAAGAAAAGAATCAATTGATAATGTGTTGTATGAAACCCTAAAACCACTATTTTTCAAATCATTTTGGCCCTTGGAATTATGAACTTTTGGAGTAGTTGAGAATCTTGTAAGCCATGTGGTATAATCCCTGTTTCACAGGTAGATGTTTGACTGCCCTAAGGTATGTGATTCTGTTAAGACTGTCAGTAATGGAGGAGGAAGGGAGCAGAGCCTGCAGGACAAGTTCCAAATTAAACAATCAGAATAGTTTATATACTTTTTTCTCCTGAAAATAGTAATTAATCCAGAAGTGGTCACATGCCTTGCCTCAAAGAGGGCCAGCAGATCATTTCTGCTGGGGACAGAGGTGGGGTGAAGACTGCTGTCTTCATCTTGACTCTCCAGTCAAGGGAAGACATGAGTTGGGGACTTCATTTGAACTTTAATTGACAGATATACTGGGTTGCAACCGCTTTGACTTCCCTGAGACGTTATTAAGCCAATGATAAATTATCCTTTTTGTTGAAAGTGTGAATTTACTTTCTGTCACTTGCATCAAAAAGAATTATTAGTAAATAACTCCCCATAGCTAATGCCACCTGTCCCCTTTGTTGGAGTCTCCAAGCATGAGGACTCCACAATAACCCTGGGTCTCCCATTTCAGTGATTTTTGTTTTTCTAAAAGTGGTAGCGAAAAAATCATTCTTCATGATAGATAAAGACCTAGATAAAGAAAGAATAACAGGGACTAGATTTACCTTCCTTGCTTAAATAAACAAGAGTGCAGACAAAATACATGAAACAAAGGTTTTTCAAGTCATTGGATATTAGGCAGTGAAAGTCACTGGATATTAGGCAATGAAAACAGTGAACCCTGAGTTGGGAACATATGAGCTGAACCCTACAATTGCCCCAGTTTACTGCCTTCAGAGAGTTTACAGCAGAGCAAAAGGAGAGCCCAGGTAGAGCTTATGGACTCCCCGAGTTGAGAAAACACAGTTAAGAGTCTGGGGAGCACAAGTCCTGAAAACTTTGGAGACAGGACACCAAAGAGGAGAGAACTGCAGAGGTTCCTTCTCAGATATTCAACAGAGAACTGATCAGCATATGCATGTAAGAAAACTACCCAAGGCTGGGGGGAACTAATTGAAGGGATTAGAGAACAATGTCCAGTGTTCACACAGAACTGCAAATAGTGCCTGTTCCTACCAGCTAGATTGGAAAGCACAATATTCACAGCACATTGGGTAAAGTACTCAGGAAAGTCATGCCTCAGTAGTAGGGAATAAACAGCCCTGGATTGAGCACTTCTTTGGACCCACATAAAAAAATCACAAAAGCAGTACCCAAAAGGACTAAACAATTTCAAAGTGACTTAGCTGCATCCCAGAAAAAAGTTTAAGAATATTTATAGGAACGCAAAATTAGCCTAAACAGGGTAAAATTCACAATGTCTGGCATTCCAATCAAAGATTACTAGAAGTGTAAACAAAGAGGAAAACATGATCCGTAATGAGAATAATAATCAGTCAATAGAAATTGACCCAGAACTGATACAAGCAGAAAAGGACGTTAGAACATTTATTATAACTGTATTCCATATGTTCAAAAAGTTAAGTAGAGACATAGAAGATATTACAAAGACTCAAATGGAACTTCAGGGGATGAAAACAACAAGATCTGAAATGAAAAAAATACACTAGATAGGATTCACATCAGATTAGACATTTCAGGGGAGAAGATTAGTGAACTTTTAAGGCACAGTGTTAGACTATCCAAAATGAAACACAGACCCTTCCGAAAGATGAAGAGGGTCAGTGATGTGTGTGACTATTAGAAGCAGTCTAATAGACCTGTAACTGAACTCCAAAAAGGAGATAAAAGAGAGAAGGGTGTGGACAGAAAATATAATTAAAGAAATAATGGTTGAAACCTTTCCAAATTTGGTGGAAACTACAAACCCCAGATCAAAGAATCTCAATGAAACCCAAGCACAAGAAACATGAAGAAAACTTTATCAAGGCACATCAAAAAATAAATCAATAATTAATCAGATTGCTTAAAACCAGTGATAAAGGGAAAAACCTTAAAAGCAGACAAAAATGAAGACCTTACATGGAGAGGAGCAAAGATAAGGATGATGGCAGATTTCTCCTGGAAACAGCAAAAACAGGAAAGCAGTGGAGCACCATCTTGAAAGAAAAAAAAAAAAACAAAAAAAACCTGTCAACCTAGAATTCTACACCCGGCAAATATACCTTTCAAAACAAGGGCAAAGCAAAGACATTTTCAGACATACAAAAACTGAAAGAATTCATCATAAGCTGAATGCTAACAGAAGTCCTTCAAGCCGAATGAAAATAAGAGCAGGTGGAAATCTGGATCAACATAAAGGAATGAAGAGCGCTGGACTGGTGATCCATGGGCAAATATATACAGTGTTTTTTTTTTTCTTATTATTTAAATTTTAAATCATTTTTCCTTTACCTGGTACTCCATGACCCCCAACACTTGATTAAAGCCCTTCATATAAATGGAGGTCAACCAAATTGCCTTTTGTCCCTTCTCTACTCTCAGTGTAGCATCCTTATTTCTATTAATTTTTTTTCTCATGGGACCTCCCTTTCTGTATCTTTAGGACTTGTGCTACTCTTCTTTATACCTCCTCTAGATTCTTCCCACCTCCTTGAACTGTGGAGTTAAGTGAGCTGAGCAAGCATCGTTAATGCCAGAAATTCCATAAGAGGCTTAGATGCCTCCTGGTCCACTAGAGGACTTGGGCTTGCTCAGGAAAATTTGTACATTATTCCTGCCCTGGAAAGTCACACTGCATATTGGCATATTAAAGATTCTGAGAGGGTCATTACTAAAGGATCCTATTTTAAGTCGTTTATCCTAGCACATCCCAACTTATTGATTACAGGATTTTTGGAAGACAATTTGAAGATTCATGATCCCATTTTTACCTTCACCCTATATTGAGAAAACTAACATCCAGAGAAGGAAAGTGATTTGTCAGGATCATGGAGGATGGCAGTGTCAGAGCAGTGATTGATCTTTAAGTCTTCTGGAGCAAGTCCAGCATCCTTTCCTCAGCATTCACCCAGAAACTTTGGAGTTACTGGAATTCCCCCTAGGAATTTCATATCCCTCAAAAATAAATCTCACACCACCCAACTCTGAAGTCTTTTTTCTGGAAGAAAACTGTACAACTCCATGAATCCATTGAATGCTTGGGCATTGGGACAGGAATCAAATCTTCAGATCGTTAATTCTCTGCATGGAGAGCAAGCTCATTGTGAGAACACCATCTGAAAAGATGATGCTGGGCATCTGTAGAAAATGGCAATTCTACTTGGAATTGGCAGCCATTTCTCTGTCATCACTTAGTCATTTCCCTGCTCAGCTCAGAAGGCAGCCTTTGGCACGGTGGGGAGTGACAGACTCTCTCCAACAAACACTACCTGCTGAGCAGAGCCTCCAGCCCATCTCAGCCAGCTGGGCCCACTCTGAGCAGAGGCTGAGTGAAAGGGACAGATGTGGGGCCCAGATTATTTTGACAGGGGATTCATCTTCTCCCCCTGCTCCCCATCAAAAATACCTTTAAACCTCCATATATTTGGTTAAATTATTCTTATTGTTGGTGAAAAGCAAAGAGGAACAGCACGAAATGATTACAGGAGCAGGTGAGAGACACCTAAGAAGAAAAGTACAGAAAGAAAACCTCAGAGGCTTTTTTTTTTTATTTTTTTATTTTTTATTTTTTTATTAATGAAAAGAAAAAAAAAGAAATTAACACAACATTTAGAAATCATACCGTTCTACATATGCACTCAGTAATTCTTAACATCATCACATAGATGCATGATCATCGTTTCTTAGTACATTTGCATCGGTTTAGAGGAACTAGCAACACAACAGAAAAAGATATAAAATGTTATTATAAAGAAAAGAAATAAAAGTAGTAATAATAGTAAAAAACAACAACAAACAAACAAACAAACAAGCAAACAAAAACAAAAAAAACCCTATAGCTCAGATGCAGCTTCATTCAGTGTTTTAACATGATTACTTTACAATTAGGTATTATTGTGCTGTCCATTTTTGAGTTTTTGTATCTAGTCCTGTTGCACAGTCTGTATCCCTTAAGCTTCAATTACCCATTGTCTTACCCTGTTTCTAACTCCTGCTGAACTCTGTTACCAATGACATATTTCAAGTTTATTCTCGAATGTCCGTTCACATCAGTGGGACCATACAGTATTTGTCCTTTAGTTTTTGGCTGGATTCACTCAGCATAATATTCTTTAGGTCCATCCATGTTATTACATGGTTCATAAGTTTATCTTGTCTTAAAGCTGCATAATATTCCATCGTATGTATATACCACAGTTTGTTTAGCCATTCTTCTGTTGATGGACATTTTGGCTGTTTCCATCTCTTTGCAATTGTAAATAATGCTGCTATAAACATTGGTGTGCAAATGTCCGTTTGTGTCTTTGCCCTTAAGTCCTTTGAGTATATTCCCAGCAATGGTATTGCTGGGTCGTATGGCAATTCTATATTCAGCTTTTTGAGGAACCGCCAAACTGCCTTCCACAGTGGTTGCACCCTTTGACATTCCCACCAACAGTGGATAAGTGTGCCTCTTTCTCTGCATCCTCTCCAGCACTTGTCATTTTCTGTTTTGTTGATAATGGCCTTTCTGGTGGGTGTGAGATGATATCTCATTGTGGTTTTGATTTGCATTTCTCTAATGGCCAGGGACATTGAGCATCTCTTCATGTGCCTCTTGGCCATCCGTATTTCTTCTTCTGGTAGGTGTCTGTTCAAGTCTTTTTGCAATTTTGTAATTGGGTTGGCTGTCTTTTTGTTGTTGAGTTGGCAATCTCTTTATAAATTCTGGATACTAGACCTTTATCTGATATGTCGTTTCCAAATATTGTCTCCCATTGTGTAGGCTGTCTTTCTACTTTCTTGATGAAGTTCTTTGATGCACAAAAGTGTTTAATTTTGAGGAGCTCCCATTTATTTATTTCTTTCTTCAGTGCTCTTGCTTTAGGTTTAAGGTCCATAAAACCGCCTCCAGTTGTAAGATTCGTAAGATATCTCCCTACATTTTTCTCTAACTGTTTTATGGTCTTAGACCTAATGTTTAGATCTTTGATCCATTTTGAGTTAATTTTTGTATAAGGTGTGAGATACAGGTCTTCTTTCATTCTTTTACTTATGGATATCCAGTTCTCTAGGCACCATTTATTGAAGAGACTGTTCTGTCCCAGGTGAGTTGGCTTGACTGCCTTATCAAAGATCAAATGTCCATAGATGAGAGGGTCTATATCTGAGCACTCTATTCGATTCCATTTGTCGATATATCTATCTTTATGCCAATACCATGCTGTTTTGACCACTGTGTCTTCATAATATGCCTTAAAGTCCGGCATCGCTAGACCTCCAGCTTCGTTTTTTTTCCTCAAGATGTTTTTAGCAATTTGGGGCACACTGCCCTTCCAGATAAATTTGCTTATTGGTTTTTCTAATTATGAAAAATAAGTTGTTGGGATTTTGATTGGTATTGCATTGAATCTGTAGATGAGTTTAGGTAGGATTGACATCTTAATTATATTTAGTCTTCCAATCCATGAACACGGTATGCCCTTCCATCTATTTAGGTCTTCTGTGATTTCTTTTAGCAGTTTTTTGTAGTTCTCTTTATATAGGTTTTTTGTCTCTTTGGTTAAATTTATTCCTAGGTATTTTATTCTTTTAGTTGCGATTGTAAATGGGATTCGTTTCTTGATTTCCGCCTCAGCTTGTTCATTACTAGTGTATAGAAAAGCTACAGATTTTTGAATGTTGATCTTGTAGCCTGCTACTTTGCTGTACTCATTTATTAGCTCTAGCAATTTTGCTGTGGATTTTTCCGGGTTTTCTACGTATAGTATCATATCGTCTGCAAACAGTGATAGTTTTACTTCTTCCTTTCCAATTTTGATGCCTTGTATTTCTTTTTCTTGCCTAATTGCTCTGGCTAGAACCTCCAACACAATGTTGAATAATAGTGGTGATAGTGGACATCCTTGTCTTGTTCCTGATCTTAGGGGGAAAGTTTTCAATTTTTCCCCATTGAGAATGATATTAGCTGTGGGTTTTTCATATATTCCCTCTATCATTTTAAGGAAGTTCCCTTGCATTCCTATCTTTTGAAGTGTTTTCAGCAGGAAAGGATGTTGAATCTTGTCAAATGCCTTCTTTGCATCAATTGAGATGATCATGTGATTTTTCTGCTTTGATTTGTTGATATGGTGTATTACATTAATTGATTTTCTTATGTTGAACCATCCTTGCATACCTGGGATGAATCCTACTTGGTCATGATGTATAATTCTTTTAATGTGTTGTTGGATATGATTTGCTAGAATTTTATTGAGGATTTTTGCATCTGTATTCATTAGAGAGATTGGTCTGTAGTTTTTTTTTTTTGTAATATCTTTGCCTGGTTTTGGTATGAGGGTGATGTTGGCTTCATAGAATGAATTAGGTAGTTTTCCCTCCACTTCGATTATGTTGAAGAGTTTGAGGAGAGTAGGTACTAATTCTTTCTGGAATGTTTGATAGAATTCACATGTGAAGCCATCTGGTCCTGGACTTTTCTTTTTAGGGAGCTTTTGAATAACTAATTCAATCTCTTTACTTGTGATTGGTTTGTTGAGGTCGTCTATTTCTTCTTGAGTCAAAGTTGGTTGTTCATGTCTTTCCAGGAACCTGTCCATTTCTTCTAAATTGTTGTATTTATTAGCGTAAAGTTGTTCATAGTATCCTGTTATTACCTCCTTTATTTCTGTGAGGTCAGTAGTTATGTCTCCTCTTCCATTTCTGATCTTATTTATTTGCATCCTCTCTCTTCTTCTTTTTGTCAATCTTGCTAAGGGCCCATCAATCTTGTTGATTTTCTCATAGAACCAACTTCTGGTCTTATTGATTTTCTCTATTGTTTTCATGTTTTCAATTTCATTTATTTCTGCTCTAATCTTTGTTATTTCTTTCCTTTTGCTTGCTTTGGGATTAGTTTGCTGTTCTTTCTCCAGTTTCTCCAAGTGGACAGTTAATTCCTGCATTTTTGCCTTTTCTTCTTTTCTGATAAAGGCATTTGGGGCAATAAATTTCCCTCTTAGCACTGCCTTTGCTGCGTCCCATAAGTTTTGATATGTTGTGTCTTCATTTTCATTTGCCTCTAGGTATTTACTAATTTCTCTTGCAATTTCTTCTTTGACCCACTTGTTGTTTAAGAGTGTGTTGCTGAGCCTCCATGTATTTATGAATTTTCTGGCACTCCGCCTATTATTGATTTCCAACTTCATTCCTTTATGATCCGAGAAAGTGTTGTGTATGATTTCAATCTTTTTAAGTTTGTTAAGACTTGCTTTGTGACCCAGCATATGGTCTATCTTTGAGAATGATCCATGAGCACTTGAAAAAAAGGTGTATCCTGCTGTTGTGGGATGTAATGTCCTATAAATGTCTGTTAAGTCAAGCTCATTTATAGTAATATTCAGATTCTCTATTTCTTTATTGATCCTCTGTCTAGATGTTCTGTCCATTGATGAGAGTGGTGAATTGAAGTCTCCAACTATTATGGTGTGTGAGTCTATTTCCCTTTTCAGTGTTTGCAGTGTATTCCTCACGTATTTTGGGGCATTCTGGTTCGGTGCATAAATATTTATGATTGTTATGTCTTCTTGCTTAATTGTTCCTTTTAATAGTATATAGTGTCCTTCTTTGTCTCTTTTAACTGTTTTACATTTGAAGTCTAATTTGTTGGATATTAGTATAGCCACTCCTGCTCTTTTCTGGTTGTTATTTGCATGAAATATCTTTTCCCCACCTTTCACTTTCAACCTATATTTATCTTTGGGTCTAAGATGTGTTTCCTGTAGACAGCATATAGAAGGATCCTGTTTTTTAATCCATTCTGCCAGTCTATGTCTTTTGATTGGGGAATTCAGTCCATTAACATTTAGAGTTATTACTGTTTGGATAATATTTTCCTCTACCATTTTGCCTTTTGTATTATATATATCATATCTGACTTTCCTTCTTTATACACTTTTCTCCATGCCTCTCTCTTCTGTCTTTTTGTATCTGACTCTAGTGCTTCCTTTAGTATTTCTTGCAGAGCTGGTCTCTTGGTCACAAATTCTCTCAGTGACTTTTTGTCTGAGAATGTTTTAATATCTCCCTCATTTTTGAAGGACAATTTTGCTGGATATAGGAGTCTTGGTTGGCAGTTTTTCTCTTTTAGTAACTTAAACATATCATCCCACTGTCTTCTAGCTTCCATGGTTTCTGCTGAGAAATCTACACATAGTCTTATTGGGTTTCCCTTGTATGTGATGGATTGCTTCTCTCTCGCTGCTTTCAAGATCCTCTCTTTCTCTTTGACCTCTGAAATTCTAACTAGCAAGTGTCTTGGGGAACGCCTATTTGTGTCTAATCTCTTTGGGGTGCGCTGCACTTCTTGGATCTGTAATTTTAGGTCTTTCATAAGAGTTGGGAAATTTTCAGTGATAATTTCTTCCATTAGTTTTTCTCCTCCTTTTCCCTTCTCTTCTCCTTCCGGGACACCCACTACACGTATATTTGTATGGTTCACATTGTCCTTGAGTTCCCTGATACCTTGTTCAAATTTTTCCATTCTTTTCCGGATAGTTTCTGTTTCTTTTTGGAATTCAGATGTTTCATCCTCCAAATCACTAATTCTATCTTCTGTCTCTTTAAATCTGTCATTGTAGGTATCCATTTTTTTTCCATCTTTTCTACTTTATCTTTCACTTCCATAAGTTCTGTGATTTGTTTTTTCAGTTTTTCTATTTCTTCTTTATGTTCAGCCCATGTCTTCTTCATGTCCTCCCTCAATTTATCGATTTCGTTTTTGAAGAGGTTTTCCATTTCTGTTCGTATATTCAGCATTAGTTGTTTCAGCTCCTGTATCTCATTTGAACTATTGGTTTCTTCGTTTGACTGGGCCATATGTTCAATTTTCTGAGCGTGATCCGTTATCTTCTGCTGGCGTCTGGGCATTTAGTCAGATTTCCCTGGGTGTTCGACCCCACAGGTTGAAAGATTTTTCTGTGCAATCTCTGGGTTCTGTTTTTCTTATCCTGCCCAGTAGGTGGCGCTCGTGGCACACGTTTGTCTACGGGTTCCACCAGTGAAAGTTGCTGTGGGTCCTTTAACTCTGGAAAATTCTCGCCGTAGGGGAGGTTCGGCAGCCGAAGCGTCTTGGAAGAGTGCCAGCCGGCCTGGGGTTCCAAATGCGGGGAGGGTCGCCGGCCGCCGCAGCACGGGAGAGCGTCCAGCCGAATTAGCTAGTCGGCCCGGGGCGCCAAGCGTGGCGGGAGGGCGCCAGCTGTCGCAGCCCGGGAGAGTGCACTGTTCCCCACAGACGGGGGAGTCACGTGTTTGGAAGGGATCCCCCGGTCACTGTTCTCCGCAGTCTGGGGATTTCAGACCCAACTCTCTCAGTTGGTCCGGGGGACCTCGCGTGGTGGGGGCACCAGCCGCCGCGGCCTAAGGGGACCGCCTGTCCAATTCTACCAGCTGGCCTGGGAAGGTGGAAGGGAGGGACTCCGGTCGCTTGCCGTCCCACCCAGGAAAGCCCGTGCCCCTTGGTGATCTCACCGGAGCTGGTTCTCCCAGATAGTCAGCCCTTCCAGGATGGGGTACGCTGTCCCTTTGATCTCCCTCGTGGCTCCGGGAGCTGCTCTGTATTATCTCCACTCCCCCAGTAGCTGTTCTGGAGGAGGAAAGGTGAGGGTGGCAAGGCTGTCGAGGCTGGTGGCGGAGGAGCCGGTGAAGGCGGAAGAGGGGAGAGGAGGGCGGGCGGGTCCGCTGCTGCGGGGCGTGGGCACCGCGCGGCGGGCCGGCGGACAAAAGAACCTCAGAGGTTTTTGATATTCATCGTGGTTAGCAATTAGATCCCCTAAACCCTGATTTGCTCAGCTCAACTGCCCCCGGCATTGTGATTAGGGAAAGGAGGAAGAGGGTGCGTTTTTTGTTTTTAAAACTGCCTGCAATCTAAGCTTGATGATAGACAACTTGCCTAAAGAAAAACAACCTAATGGACATGCTTGATTAGGAACATGAAACCCCCTGAGAATAGACAACCTAGAGGGGAGAGGTTTAGATGAAGAGAGGGTAAATGGCTTTGCAAAATGATGCAAGGAAAGTTAGGATTTGACAGGTGATGGCTCCCTCGTGACTGAAGTGTGGGTTGTGGACCGGAGGGAAGATGAGAGTGAAGGAGGATGAAGGACAATCCCCAGGAGCCTGGCAGAGGTAGGGACTGAGAAAGAAGGCATGGCCAGTGAGAAATACCCTGCAGTAGGAATAGTGGCACAAATGACAAAACCATTACACAACGCCTTCTTTCACCCCAAGCCTCTGTGGGTGTCAGCGATATGCTTGCATCTTTTTCGGGGGAGTATGAAAGAAAATGGCACTATATGGTAGATGCTGGCATGTGCAAAGGCCAGCAAGGTCAAGGAGTGGAATAAGTGACAGGCTCCCTGGACCACTTGTAAATTAAATGGAATATTAAGTGTTGAGAGCTGGCAGTTGGTAACAATAATATCTCATTTAAATCTCACACCTAGACTATGGAGTATCATTATTCCTTTTTTACAGACCCAAAAATAGCAATTGAGAAAGATGATTGAGTTTCCTAAGATCCGCTAGCATTTGCCAGAGAATGGGGAATCTAACCTTATACTCTGACACTCCAGAAAATGTGCTTTTAACCATTCCAATTTTGTTAAAATGTGCACCTCTGAGAACTTCATTCTGAATCTCCTTGCCAGAAGGCAGTGTGACTTAGTCATTCTATACCACTAGCCCAGTGGTATAGCTGTAGCAGATACTCAGTTTATGTATATTAAACTAGAAGAAAAAAATGAAATGAATCTTACTCATCCTGTAATGGAGAACATTCTGCAGATAGCACAAAGCAGTGACTCAATTTGCCTGTCAGCACATAGCTAGAATGTTTTCATATTGTCTCTCACTTTTAGGTCTTTAATTAATCTGAAATTTGATTTTTGTACATGCTGTGAGGTAGGGACTAAATCACATGATTTTCTGTATGGGCAGCCGATTTTTTCACAGCCTCATTTATTAAGTACATGCATCTGTTTTGTTTCTGAGCTATATATTTTGCTCTTTAGTCAATCTGTATGCCCCTGTGCTAAAACCTCAATAGTCATTATAATAAATCTTGCTATTGATAGGACAAATGCCTCTATCTCATGTTCTTCTCCAGACTTTTCTAGATGATGACTTCTCTAGATTATTTATCAAAACAAATTTTAGATTCACCCTGTCAAGTTCATAAAAAGTCCTACTGGGATTTTTATTAAAACTACAGATCAATTGAGAATTGTTATTTTTACGTCTGACATTTTATTTCTATGTTCATTTGCATCTTTGTTCAATAGACCTGCAGTTTTCCTTTATTGATTCTTCTTACACTGCTCTGACTATTGCAGTAGCCTGAAAAACTGAGCTCTCTTATTTTATGTTCTCTTGATTGGAATAAGATGGGGATAATCAGTATCTTGAATGTTTGGTAGAACAAGCTTATAAAGCTGTCTGGTTATGTTGTTTTTCTTAAGGAAAGATTTTTTTTTAATATTAATTCAGTTTCTGAATAGGGGATAAGACTAATTTCTATTTCTTCTTGGATCAGTTCAAAGTTATATTTTTCTAGGAATTTCATTATTTCATCTAAGTGTTCAAATTTATTGATAAAGTTGTTCATAAGATCCTCTTATCTGTTTACACCTTGCAGCCTTAGTAATTTGCCATTCCTAATTTTTATGTCTTTATTGTCTACTCCTGATTATGAATTGTTTCAGATAACCAACCTTTGACTTTGTTGATCTTTTCTATTGTATATTTGTTTTATATTTCATCAATTTCTGCTCATTATTTCCTTCAACTTTGGAGGGATTTATTCTGCTTTTCTTTGTCTATATTCCTGAGATAGATATTTGGAACTCATTTTTAAGATAATTTATGCATTTTGGGATAAAAAGAAAAAATGTTTATATATCTATAGATATAACTATACTCCTCAAGCTATTTGTCATATATCATTGTTCTATTTCTTTTCTTTAATTTCCAATTACTTAAAACTGTTTAAATTTTTATTGATTTCTAAGAAGTCCTTTTGATCCTTTTTTTTTTTGAGAACTATTTGATCCCATTTATTATCATTTTTTTCATTCAACAAATATCAGGCACCTATATATGCATATATGCCAAGTACTGTTCTATGCACTTGGATTGCATCAGTGAACAAAACAGACCAAAATCAATGCCTTCATGGAGTTCATGCTTTATTATTGATTCCTGCAAAAGTCCCTCCTGTTGAAAACAATGTGTTCTACATTTATTCAGCATGGTGTCCTATAAGTGATCAGTCAAGATTTATTATTCAGATCACATTCATCTTTTCTGATTTTTTGCCTGCTTATTGTATCAACTTCTGAAGAGACATTAAAATTTCCCACTGTGAGTGTAGATTTTCCCATTTCCACCCTAGGAAGCATTCTCTTCTGAAACATAAGAAAACTTATTCTCAGAATTATTAAGAAACATGCCCTATTTGACAAAGTTTACAAAGGATGGATCCAGAATTCCAATTTAGTTGTTTCTATTATGACATTAATTGTATGACTGCTATCATCTATTTTTTCTATCTAACACCCCCATATAGTAACAGCACACCAGTCTCCCCATCCTGTGGGAAACCCTCCTCCCCCACTTCAACCACACCATTCTGCTGGAACGACCAGCGTTCCCTGTGCATGGGCAGGCACCGGAATCGAACCTGGGTCTCCAGTATGGCAGCCAAGAATTCTGCCACTGAGCCACCGTGGCCTGCTCTGAGGTTAATTTTTGTGTAGATGTTTTTCAAAGGCCATTTTTCTCCTTTCCATGATATTATATTCATCTGAAAATGTCCTGCATGTCATTACTTCTGTTCGCCGCTGCAATAAACTGCCATTTCTTCTAGTTTAAAAGAATAACTTTTAAGGCCATCTGGAATTTAGTGCACTGTTGTATAATGTATGGTTTATTTAAATAACCATTACCCATGTCTACTTGCCAGGAACTGTGCTAGGCACTATGGATTTAGAGTGGAAGAAGACATGTCCAGTCTTTAAGGACACAGTGTAGTAGGAAAAAAGTCACGTTAATAAATAAATGTGTGCAATGTAGGGGTTATGGGGGCAGTGGCCGTGGGTGGGGATGAGTTCACTTAGCCTAGGGGTAAGTAGTAGGGGAAGGCTTCACGGGGGAGGTAACATTCCAGCCAGTTCTTCAAGTAGATACTAAACAAGAAAAGTGTTTTCCAGGTCAAAGAAAAAAGCATATGCAAAAAGAAGAAATCTAATTCTTCTCTACTTTCATTTTAAATTGTCAAAGTGATTTTTAATCTTTGTCCTGCTATATTCTTCTGTGTCTCATTGAGTCTCTAATCTCGGCTCACGAATATCACCTGGTCCTGGGCTGCCATTCCCGTTTCTCTGCCATAGCATGCACCTGTAACCAAACACAGAATTCTTCCCTTCAAGAGTCTGTTCAACAGAAAGTTCCATGACTAAGAGGAATAATAAAGAAATAAGTAGCCAATCGTTATTTTTAAAAAAAGGAGTATGAAGTTGCTTATCATTCCTATTTTGACTGGGCCAAGACTTGTAAAGGGTGGCTTATCCAGGGGTGAAGCAGGGAGGGCAGGTTCTAAAATGTTAGCCCCTATGGCGCTAGAACCATCTGGGGATTTGAAGTGATTCCAAACCTTAGGCCACACCCCAGGCCGATTAAACCCTAACCTGTGCGGTTGTGAACCAGGAGTCAGATATTAATGGATACCTAATGGTCCTGAGTAATCCCAATGTGCAGATTCGTCTGAGAATGACTGCCTGAAGGAGTCTTTCTTAGAAAAAGCCAAATTCACACCATTTTAAAGGGCTGGAGGGATTACAGAATTCCACTTCCTGGGAAGGTTTTCCAAGGCAAGAGGGAGTTTCTGCTCTGAATCTGCAGTTAGGGCCACAGGCAAATACCCTGAAGGGCCCTGCCAAAGAGCAGGCCTTCATCTCAGAGGAGACAGCTGTGCCAGCAAAGCTGAGCTGAGGCGCTGGCCTTCACACAACCTCTTGTTTTAATTACTATCTATACCCTGATGACAAATCTGTTTTAGACAAGGTCATTTCTTCCTTTTATTTCTTTCTAGTTTTTAGAAATAGATAAGGAAGGAAGCCTTCAGGCCAATCAGCATAAAACTGAACAAGTTTGATTTTACTAAATCCAGCTTTCTTTCAAGGTATTTATTAAACATGTATATGGGAAAAAAACCAAGTACTTAAAAATCAAAGAAGATTTACTCTGCTGTTTGAAAGGAGCATGGCTGTGTAAACAAAATACTGGAGAGTCTAGCATTGAAAGCTGTGTTGATAACATTATGCTTAATTGGTAGAGAAAGCACTGCTTTGAAAGCATAATCAATATCAATATCCCAGTCTTTTGGCAAAAAAAAAAAAAAAAAATTACACTACAGTGACTCAAAATCTTGAGAATCCTCATAGTTTCATTCAGAATTTTTCCTCATGGGAGGAAATGTGAAAAGAAAAAGATTCCAGGACCTTTCTATACTTTAATGTCCTTTTCAACTTTGAATTTGTACAGATACATTACTGTGAAATGAAGACCAATTGAGGAATGTAATGACGTTTAAAAGTAGGTCGTCTGTTTCCACCCAGGGAACATTTCTACTGATTTAAATTACAAATTTCTAGTTGGAGGAAGGAGAGGAAGGAAGCAGAAGATTGAGGATTTCTGGGGCCAAATCAAAAGCAATAAAGTAGGAAATGAATTTTTTAAATCCACACACATCATTGAACTTACCTATTTTCTTCTAGACAAAGTGATTTTACAAAAGGAAGTTCAGTTGCAAAGGATTTTCACTCCTTTTCCATCTCTGGAAAGAAACAGGTCCAAGCCAAGTCCAGTTTACATAATGCAAATAAGTGATAAGGCGGTCTTGTTAAAAATGACTGTATCCATTCTTTGCTCCTTCCAAGTTCAGTTGAAGCAAGGCCCGCTAAGAGACAAAGGGCCCTGGTAAAATTCAGTTCCCAGTGTAGGGACTAGACTGCGTCCTGGTGGGGTCAGGGCTATCAGGAATGGATGGCCCCCATCACTAGTCTACCAGTGAATTGGCCTACCCATTAGAGCAGATGGTCTCAAGTGTAGTCCAAGCCATTGTAATGGCATTAGCATCATCTGACAACAGGTTGGAAATGCAAATTCTCAGGCTCCATCTTTGACCAAGTGAATCAGAAACTCTAGGATGGGGCCCAGCCATCTGTAGTGCAGCAAGACCTCCAGGTGATTCCGACGCATGTGAAATTTGAGAATCACTGTTTTAGAGCATTTCATTCTCCAAAGATATCAGAGAATCAAGGTGTCACTGTATTAAGAAATTAATTACAAAGGAGGGAACTAAGCTAAATTACATTTTCTTTCAAGTAGCCAAAACAGTAAGCAGACACTTTTATTAAGCAAAAAAACATGGAGCTATAATTTAAGAAATGTTATGACACGAAACCCATCTGTGGTTTAACGTATGGAAAAAAAAAAGTTTCAGCAACTTTGTAATTATCCCCCAAATTTGGTTTTAAGGAATTATTGTGTTCCTTGAAGGAAATGATATACAAAGTAATGTGACACATAAATGTAAGAAAAGGACTGTTAGTTCCAATCCCTATACCAATACCAGGAAAAGGACCTAGGTTTTTCATGAAACCCACTGTGAGAATTCTTCCCCCATTTTGGGGGACTGTGATCAGGCAGCCACAAACCTGTTTCTGCCCATGTGTCTGCAGAATGAGGCTGGGCATGTGTGTAGTCAAGGTGGGAATGAAAATGGCAATTAAGAAAAACATTTTCCATATTTTTCATGATCTTTTTTATTGAACATATGTAGTACATGTAAACAATTGGCAGAAAATTCATAAAAATACAATGTTCCTATGCAATATCACTTTATTCCCAAAACACCCTTTCACTCTCTTTGATTTCATCAGCCTATTTCAACACTCCACCTTTTCTGCCAAGTCTTTTCGGAGGCTTCTCCTTTTATAGAAACATTGCCCCAATTTTTTTTTTTTTTAATGTCATTGCAATAAGCTATTTCCATTGCCTCCTGGTCCATCCTTACCTTCCTCACAATAAAGCAAAAATATTTTTAAATGCTAAAAAATACATAAAATACTGAACTTTAATACTGTTTTGTCATTTGTATTGAGACTACTACTACTCTATGTTGCCATAAAAGATATTTATAATCTACAGCACCGGCTGCTACAGATATGATCAGGGCTGAGTGTGCAGTTTAACCACCAAGGCCTCTGTTCTAAACTGAGCTGCCTAAAATATAATCAGAGCTTGCTGGTGGAATTACATTAATAAATACTGTTACAAAAGGAGTCTTCTGAAAAAAAAAACAAACTAATTTAGACTACTTTGAACGTTTTCAGTATAAGAAACAGTTATAACAGTATTTTAATGTTTTTTCCCAGCACAGAATTTCCAACCATTACAGGTGAACATATTAGGAAGGGAATTACTAGAGGGTTGGAAAATCAAGAGTAACACTATATATATATATATATATATATATATATTTATTTTTTTTTTTAATTGCAACTGCTGGATGTACCGGGTCGGCACATTTGGTTGAGAAACACTTGTAGAGAAAGCAGAGCGTCCGCCCCCTCTTTTTACCTGTCTGCGAATGCACACAGAGAAGGGAGGCGAGAGACTGGCGCACCCTCCCCGACCTCATGCCCTCTTCCCACCGCTGAGGATTGCGGCATCCTGGCTCAGACTGTACACCGAATCCTCAACTTCCCACCTGCTTCCTATTTTCTGAAATTGGCACAAGCCTAAGGAAAAAAAAAAAAGTCAACCAGCAAGTGAGAAAGGGTGATGACGACTCTGGAGAAGGCTGATAGCATCTCCGTGGCCAGCTCCGGGTTAGAAGGAGAACCCACAAGAGATGCTGCCAGCTAGGGGCGGGAGGAGGCTGTGCCTCAGCCAGAGGTGTGGTCTTTCAACTTCCCAAGGCGAGCAAGCTAGAGCTTCCTCCATGCCAGGCTCATTCTTTGGCTCTGGTAAGAAGGCAGAAAGAGAACAGATCTTCAGTGGCTCCCAGGAGTGGGCGCGGGAAACCATCCCTGAGGACTCAGATCTCACGGACAATCCACAACGAGGTTAATCTGCCTGGAGTTAATAAAGAGAACACTGTATAATTAAATGTGCAGTTGGCCTCGGTCATTCATGGTTTGCTCAGAATTTAAATCTCAACATCGTTTCTCAGAACTCTAAGGAGTTACTGGTTTGAAGAATCTCATTTCACACGAATTAAGTTTAAGAAACAAAAATTCATACAGGGAATTCAAAGCAGGTTTTGAAATTTCTCAAAGTAAGGAGAAAGACTAAGATAGTCATTTCTCATTCTGAACTGATGGTTTTTAAAACCAGAAATATAACTATAAGGCCAAAGTTTTTGTCTTATTAAAGACATGAAATTTAAAAAGTAAAATATTAAAAAATCATTCATCATTAGTCATTTATTTTTGACAGAAAAATTGGTCACGTTGTATTGTATCTTAATAGAGAAAGAAAAATGACTACATAATTGCTACATAACAGTTTAAGAAAAATTACTGCATAATCTATTGTTCCACTGTAAATTAGGTCTACTCAAATATAGATTAGTTTCTAGATGCATTTCATGTGGGGATGTTCAAAATTGTTTTTCTTAAAACTTCAGTTAAACATGACACATTTAAAAAGTGGTTTAAAGGTATTAAAATATAAAAATGTGAATAATGCCTAACATGAAAAAATTTAAAAATTCCAATAAAGTTTTTTTAACCAAGAATAAGTAGTTTTGGTACTCCTTAAATGAATAAATCACACTTATTTGACAAAGAATATTAGCAAAAGACAGACAGACAAACACAAGCTACTGTCACAATGCTGACAGTTCAAAGAAGTTTATCCTAATCATTAGGTCCAAGAGCTTGGATTAATAAGGAGAGGAAATTCTTCATTAACAAGAGCAACAGAGAACAAAAAGAACATTAACAAGTGAAAGAAACAGATAATTCCACATAGTAAATACCCATGTTTGCCCATCTACTCTTTGGCTTGAGTTGATGACAGGAGCTAATGTGACTGACATGCTTATGACAATCACTGAAATGTCCTAAAAACAGTAGCAAGAGGCAGGAAAAGAAGCAGGGGGCGTCAATAGCCTACACACTGTAAAATCAGCCCCTCCACAGCTCACACCTTTTCATACCATCCCCACCATGACCCATCATATCGCTTTTACACAGGGAGCTTTGCTCACAATAGCACAGCTATTCAAACAGCATCCACACAAATACTATTTGTATAGAAAACTTTAAGGGGTGCATTGAAATAGTCACTAATTGAGTAAGAGGTAAGTACTTTTTACAATCAGAATGACATCCAAATTGACCAAATAAAACGCTTTCTATTTGAAAACAGTTACCTATAAAAGTATTATGATTTGGATTAAAAACAACATATGCATTATTAGCCAAACAAAATCATTACTGATGTAGGTCTTTGTAGGCAGCAGTTCAGTAGCAGTCACTCCTTTATAACTTCTAAGACTTTGTAAACACTATTCTGGAATACAGTGGTGAAGTGAGGCTTTGAATCTTTAACCAAGATGTTACATAAGGGAGTTTTCCCAGCATTAGCAGGATCTTCCACATCCCAAATTTCGGGCATGCTGCAACCAGGCCTAGAAAAATTAATGTACAGATCAAAAATCAATATATATTATATAAGCCTATTCCTGCCTTCATTTCACTTTTTTAATTTCATTTTTAATACCTAAATTAACCGCCCTAAAAATCCTATCATATTTATAGTTTCGTAAGTTGCCATAAATCCCCTTTAGAAGAAGGTGAATGCACAAGGGTGACTAGAAAGAAACAAAAATATCTACGAAATTCATGTTGGAGTAAGAGAGATCTGGGTTAAACTTCGTCTCAGCTACTAAGAATGTGGTGTTACATAGTTGACCTGACTCAGTCTCAGTCACTACATTTATAAAATGGGAAATATCCATGAATAGGGTTTGCTGTGATGATTAAGAGATAAAATGCATGTAGCACAGTGCCCAGCACATCATAAGACGTATTATCATACACTGATTTTATAAGTTATAAACTGGGAAGTATGCTTATTAGTTCACAGAGATGTTGGGTTAATTGTATTCAAGAATGAGTCAATTTAATGAAATTCAGGAAGTCTTAAACTCATATTGTTGTTAAATAATGTTTATGCTCGCCTTCCATGTGGGAGACCCAGGTGTGATTCCCAGACCATGCACCCTCCCCAACCCCCCAAAAACAATTAATTAATTAATTAAATACATGTTTAAATCTTAAAACCAATATTTTTTCAAAAAGAAAATGGTATAAATGAAATCTTATCACCATTATTTGCCTAAATAAGTCCTTTAAAATAACTGCAACATTTCTTTTAAATCAGTTTTATGGACATATTTGTTTGATTTGGATTTCACACGTTCTTATTTACTCTTTGATAACCAAAAAAAAAAAAAACCTACAAAAAATATATACAGAATTGACAGTTGCTTCCATTTTATCATAGTACTTCACTTTTTTTAATAAGAGGGGAAAAAACCACATTTCCAAGTCCTTTCTATCCCCAATAGCATTCCACTCCCTTACCTTTTACCATTAGGCAAGTACTGTAACAGGAATGTACAGCTTTCTCTTTTTATATACACCTTTATTTTAAAAACAATCAATCATCGTAAAAGTGTCAAAATACAGAACTCTACAAAGTGGAAAATGAAAGTCACCCTCACCTCCAAAACCATTTCTCAGAAGTGACTTCTGCCAACAATCCTGCTTATATCCTGCAAAACCTTTATTATCCATGTTTGGAGCCACAAGTATACAAATATAGACACGGATGTGTGTGACTACACAAACACTCCTGGGTTACTTCTACAAAAACAGGATTGCTCTGGGATTCTTCCTAAAACTGCGTACTGAGGCCATTTTCCACCTCAGTACATAAAGGCATACTGTATTCCTTTTAATAGTTGCTAGTACGCTATGTATTATCAACCATTCTTTATGGGTGAATTTTTTTAAATTGATATATATTATATATTTATATACCATGTAATCATTCATAGTGTACAATGATTCCCAATGGTTCTCTTTTTGTGAAAATTAACATATTTACAAAAAAGCAATAAATTTCAAAGCACATAATAATTAGCCGCAGAACAGATTTCAGAGTTTGGTATGTGTTACGATTCCACAGTTTTAGATTTTTAAGTCCAGTTGCTCTAAGATTCTGGAGACTTAAAAAAAGTATTAGTATAATGATTCAGCAATCATTTGTTAAACTCTCTGTATAACTCCACCATCACCTTTATAACTCCACCATCTCTGTATAACTCCACCATCACCTTTAATCTTTCTCCCACTCTTTAAGGGTATTTGGGCTATGCCCATTCTAACTTTTTCATGTCGGAAGGGGCTGTCAATAATATGGGATAGGGGGATATAACTAGTTGATGTTCTGAAGAGGCTGGCCCTTCTCCATTTCAAGACTTAGCTGTCCTGGGACCCAACTGGAGTTTGTAGATTTGTGGAAAGCTAATGGATAGATACTTTAATGGTTCCCCATTCTGCCATTATAAAACAGTGCTGTTACAAACATTCTTGTGTCTATATCCATTTCAGAAGGCCAAATTTCTAGACACACCACCACCACCACTGTCAAAGGAGCTATACATTTTTTTTACTTTGTCAAATTATCTCCTCCAAAAGTTTTACCATGTGTGCTCCCAAGAAGAGTGTCCTACAGCCTGTGTTTTTCGCATACGCTCACTGACATATATTCTATCTAATATTCTCTACCATTTAATCTTTTCACGCAAGTTAAGGCCAAATTATTAAAATGCCCCTGGTCAGTGGTGTAGGGAGTGAGAGACAAAGGAAGTTAAAAACAACCCAGCTCCTGAGTTAACTACTTTTAGGGAAAAAGAGATGGCAGAGAGTCTTCCATCATTAAATATCATTAGTGAAAACTGGAATAATTTTCTTCTGAATACAGGTATTTTAATTTTATGTCAACTCAATTATGAAATTAATAACAGAAAGCAAAGAACTAATAAAAAGAGCAGATAATTAAAAACTCATCTACGACTTACATTTGAGAGTGTATTTCAGTACTTGTATTTGAACATGGGGTATCAAGTATTTAGAGAATAATCAAGCCTCACAATTAAGCTACTTGTGAATGAGATCATAGAAATAAAAGCGCTCACCACTGAGGTGAGGAGAGATTAAACACTAGATAAATATTAGTCCCCCTTTTCATTTCCCCACCTATCTGATTTCCAATTTGCATCCCTGCCAGAGCAGAAGGCACTACTTCTGTTTTGCATCAAGGTTTAAGCAGACTGGACCTGTCTAAGTTTCTGGCGATTTATAATCAGTCTAGCTTAAATCTTGTAGTAGACAGAGACCATTGTTTCAGTTATCGAATGGGGAAAGCAGATGGGGGAAGAGACACTTTTTTAGCTCCCTCCAACTGAACTCCTGTGAGACCAGACGTAACAATGGCAAGTAAAGGTCTCAATGGGAAAATCCAGCACTGCCCCCTCCTCACTCTTAGCTCTCAGTCTAAGGCCCCCAAAAAAGCCCTAAACAGAGACAGTTAATTGGTACTGACTGTTTAGTGTGCGAGATTTACTGCCACATTTCCTAAATTTGTCTTTAATCCCCTTTAGTGTACACAAAACAGCGTTCAGCCTATCAGAATATGAGACTGCTACAGTTATCAAATCCAAGGAATTCTATTAGTATCTTAGAAGACAAAGCAACCTCTGCTTTTGCAGTTTTCACATGTTCCAAACACTATGCAAGGGTCTAGAAAAAATGAAGAATCTTGAATCAAGATTCATTGTTAGCCAGAGGGAAAGAAAGATTATGAAAATTCTTTGTAAACCCCAGTAATCTACAGGTGTCTCTAACAGGCTGTGAGCCTGCATAAGACCAGTGAGGATGGCACAGCTGCACTGGAGAGTGAAGCTCCAGGCAAGAAGGAAGATCCCAATTCTGGTCAAAATCTCTGTCAAAAAAACCGAGTTCTTCCTTCTACTAACATCAGCCCACCCACTGGCTGTTTAATATAAAGTCTTCATAAAATGGTTAGAAGAGTCGCTTATGACTTTTCATCCTGAATTTATATCACGTAAAGTTCATTAAAGGTGAGTATATGTATTTCACATATATTTTAATGTTCATAAAGACGTTAACATTTTCTAAATTATAACTATAGGAACAGTAACATTCACTATGAATCTTGATTAAAGTCAAGTCACTTGGCACATATTATAGGAAAATCATTCAACTATCAAATGTCTGAGTTCCCCTGTGGTGGAAGCTGTGTAGACACTAGGTCACAAAACTATTTTCAACCATGAGTTGGTATTTAATAATTTTGTTTTAGCACTTTGGTATATCACTGAAGTAATATGGTGAATGAGTATGATTATGCCACAGATTTAGCAATCTATCAAAGCCTTTTGTTCAAAGAGTAATGAGAATTTTAAAAACAACAATATTCAATGAAAATGTCCTAGATTCCTGATGAGATGGCCCCCTGTGGGCATGTGTGCTCTGCAAGCAGTAAATGCTTTGAAATTTTCATAGGTGCTCACAAAATGAATGTCATAGAAATTTACTGTTGTTCACTGTCAATCCCCTAGGGGCAGCATTTCCAAACAGTCAATGTCAGAATTCATATTTGTTTTCAAGATCTTATTGACATTTAGAGCTATATTTTGCTTAATGAACTTCTCTGTGGAAATCCCTATTTTTTTAAAACTGTAAATGCAACAGAATGTGGGTTCACAATAAAGCTAATCATCTCCCCACTCAAATAAAATGTCAAGTGTCAAGAAAGGTGTCATTTTAAGTGGAGGCCATGGGTCCTGTCCATGCATGGGATGGGGTGTGGAGGTTGCTCGGCTTATTTCATTACAGTGAGGTTCTCCATTATTTGGTTTGAGACTTTGGAAATGTTTTGAAAGAAAATATATCCAATTTTTAATAAATAAAAGTTTATTAAATAAGAAAGACAAACATCAATAATTTGGGAGGTCATCAGTGCCAATGTAAGGTCTTTAAGGTAGTATACACACGATCTACCTCTCTTTAAGGCAGTAAATAATTATTAAACAGATATTTTCAAAACCACAGCAATCAAACAGTGTGGTACTGGCATAAAGACAGATATCCAGACCAATGGAATCAAACTGAAAGTTCAGAAACAAACCCAAACATCTATGGCCAATTGATCTTTGACAAGGCTGCCAAGGAAATTAATGGGGAAAGAACAATCTGTTCTACAAACAGTGCTGGGAAAACCTGGATGTCCACACGCAAAAGAATAAGGTTGGTCCCCTACTTCATGCCATATACAAAAATTAACTCTCAATGGATCAAGAACCTAAACATGCGGGATAAAAATCACAGGACTCTTAGAAGAAAACATAGGGGGGGACCTTTATAACCCTGGATTTATTAGTGAATCCTTAGATATGACACCAAAAGCAAGAGCAACAACAACAACAAAAAAACAGCTGAATGGGATTTTAACAAAATAAAAAATTCTTCAATGCCAAAGGACATTATCAGGAAAGTGAACAGACTACCTACAGAAAGGTGGAAAATAATTGGTACCCATATATCTGATAAAGGCTTAATATCCAGACTATGTAAAGAATCCATACAACTCAACAATAAAAAGACAAATAACCCAATTAATATTGGGCAAAGAACCTGAATTGACATTTCTGAAAAGAAACTATGCAAATGGCCAAAAAGCACACGAAAAGATGCTAACATCATTGGGCATCAGATAAATGCAAATAAAAAACACAATGAGATCCTACTTCATACCCACTAAGATGGCTAGTATTAAAAAAACAGAAAATAAGAAGTGTTGACATAGAAGAGGAGAAAATGAAACCCTTATATATTGTTGATGGGACTGTAAAATGGTACAGCCACGGTATAAATCAGTTTGGCAGTTCTTCAGAAAGTTGAACTATATGACCCAGTAATCCTACTTCTAGATATATACCCAAAAGATTGAAAGCAGGGACCCAGACAGATATTTACACACTGATGTGTTCATAAAATTATTATTCACATTTACCAAAAGGTAGAAGCAACACAAGTACCCATCAACAGATGAATGGATAAGCAAAATCTGGTATATACAGCCCTAGAAAATAAAGTCTTGGTGCATGCTATACATGGATGAACTATGAAGACATCATGTTAAGTGCAATAAGTCAGACACAAAAAGACAAATATTGTTTGCTCCCTTTTACATGAAATACCTAAAATAAGCAAATTCAGAGACAGATAGTAGATTACATGTTACCAGGGGCCAGGGGGTGAGGGGAAGAGGGAAGTTATTACTTAATGGGTACAAAGTTTGTTTGAAGTGATGAAAAAATTTTGGTATTAGATGTTGGTAATGGTAGTACTGGGAATGTAATTGATACCACTGAATTGTACACCTGAAAGGTGTTAAAATGGGAAATTCTGAGTTGTATGTAGTTACTCCAATAAAAATTTTAAAAGATAATCATAATGAATAAAAAAGAAAATATGCCAATTCAAATATTTATCTAAATTTTTTCCACTTACACTTTGCAAAATGCTATATACATTTTTACACATACCAATCCTAGTGCAAATGCCATAAGACTGAATTAACTTTTCATGTGTTATGAATATAACATATTGTGTTTAACACTCACTTGGATCTTCTTATACACCATGACTCTTCCAGGATGTAATAATTCACTTTTAACTTTATCAATTCTTGCTTCACTTCTTCAGCTGCTTTTCGACTATACATTGAGTATACTATTTTCGTTCTGGCTCTTTAAAAAAAAATTGGGCAGAAGATTTTCAAGATTAAGAAGGATACACTCAGCATATTTGGAAGAAAGCACTGAATGGGAGTAGGAGAAAGAAAAAGTACACATACACACACTCACACAGAAAAATCAGGTCAAGAGAACATTCTTCACAGGAGAATTGGTGAGGTCAAAAGAAAAACACAAGGAGTCCTGGGAGAAGAGGTTTGGTTTTAAATGCATTCCTGTGTTTCCAAACCTGGGCTTCGTTTTGTTTTTAAATTCCTCACCACCCTATCACAGCTAAGTTAAAGACATCCTGTGTATGGACCAGAATGAGCTATGCAAATACAGCCACTACTCTGGAGTTTCAACTGTCCCAATCTTGAGACCAATAATAATTAGCACTAAATGGCTCTCTATTTTATTTCTATATCCAAAAAACTAAACATGGGTTCAGTTCCCCATGTCTGCCCATGCAAAAAAAAAAAAAAAAACCTGAACATATTCAACAAAATCACTCTGGAAATTAATTTCATGAAAAAGCAAAGCGTTTTGTTTGTAAAATGGATGTTCCACAGTTTTGCAAAATAGTGTATTAACATGATTCACCCACTCAGCAATTGAATAGCTTGAACTGCTCTAGAATTGCATGAAAATTAAATCTATTTCCTCTTATAAGAGAACATCAGACTCTAAACTACAAAAATAATAGTAAATCTCAAAAATAAAATGTAGCTTTTCCAACAAAGTATGCTGCCAGTAATGGCAATTTAGAACTTACCTTTTTTTTTTAAAAAAAAGAATTGCTATAAACAAAACTGATATGAAAACAGAATGACAAAAGGAACATGGTCATACCTTAACAATGACTACATCTCCCTAACAACACATACACATATATATGTCCCAGTACCCTAAATGGAATTTTTTAAAATCAATTGTTGTTTATATTGCACACTTCATGGTTTCCCTCCAGCTAGAGGGTACTCTGACCTTCCACAACGCAGCCAACTGTGAGAAATGCCCAGCATTTAACAAATACCTGCAAATCTATGCACACAATACCCAATATTCTTTTAGGCTGCAATTCAATACAAAATCAAACACACTCCACATCTAAGTTCTATGATAAACCATGATTTTCCTTATTTTTCAGCCTTGGGTTTGAGTTTCACTATTAACTGAAATTCCTTTTAGGGAAAATGAAGTCTCTTCACTTAATTTAGTGTGACAGAAATTGTGCGAAAACTAAAGATCAGACATGGAACTTAATTTAAGAGGGGAGAGAAGTCATACACAGGTAACTCTAATACAAGTTAGACTGAAGTGCAACTAGAGAAATACAAATGAACACTAAGTAATTTCAAAAGAAGCCCCAATATTTAAGGCAAGAACTTCAGCAGGCTTGACTACAACCTCACACTTTTCCATTCACTCCACAGAATCTGTTTCTATAATCTGCTATTTAAGATGCAAATTGTCAGTCTTTTTTCTAATTTTAACTCTTGTTATTCAAGAGTAAATTCCAATGTCTGTATTTGCTTCTATAACTAGACTTGTAATAATGATTTAGAATGCTCTCCAATTTAATTGGTTTCAGCACTTTTATATCATGATTTTTTTTTGCCTCATCTATGGATCAGACAGAGTTTATTTTTAAGTCAAGAACAAGGGTGGAGTATTTTCTGAGTTCTGGCAATTCCAAGAACATCTTTTGGATGTTTCTATGCATAGTAATAAACTTAACTTGATTTTTAAAAATTCGTCCATCCATAACCCTTTAAACTTAATACACTATAAACATCCCTTGGGCATTTTGCTGATAGAGGCCCACTTGAACTAATTTTGGTTACTTTGTAGATGCAAGTTTGCAGGTAGATCGTTATTCTATAAAAATTTTACCAAGATATGTTAAGGTACGAGTCACTTTTTATTTTTCTTAAAATGCATTGAACGCCATGATCAGTTTTTACAAATTTTTAAAATCTCAGAAATGTTTTATTCCATTTCATTTCCGATGATATCTTCTCTTCTAGCAGTTTTGATTTGTTTACCCATGCTCACTCATTTTAAGAGTACATGTATATGTGCGTATGTACATATACATACACACACAATCTATATCTATACATGTTTGCTTCCCAATACTTGACTTTAACCATTAACTCTTCTTTCATTATAATTCTGACCTTTCCTTTAGTTTAAATACTTTAAATACTTTTTATTTTAGTATAGTTTTAGATTCACACACACAAAAGTAGAGTTCTTGTGCACTCCGTACCTGATTTCCCCTATCGCTACATTAATTTGTCACTACTAACGAACCGATGATACATTAATAGCTAAACTTCATAATGTATTCCGTAATCATTAGCTTTTTCCCTAATGTCCTTCTGCTGTTTCAGGATCTCATCCAGGACACCATGTTACATTTAGTTGTCACATCTCCTAAGGTTCCTTGGACAGTGACAGTTTCTCAGACTTTGAGTTTTCGAGTTGTATCGATCAGGTATTTTGTAGAATATCCCTGAATTTGGATCATTCTAATGTTTTTCTCATGGTAGGGCTGGGTTACGGGTTTTGGGGAGGAAGTACACAGGTGAAGTGCTACTCTGCTCATCTTCCATCAAGGGTGCATGCACTCTGCAACGTGACCTACGTCCGATGCGAGCCACTCTCACCTTGCTGGGGCCATGACCCTCACGCTTCTCCACTGTAGTTACTTAGTTTATCTACACCCCCCAGACTTGAGGGTGGGGAGTCATGCAACAAATCTTTGAGGGCAAAGTATCTACATAAATTATTTGGAATTCTGCATGAAAGAGTGACCTCTTCTTCCCATTCATGTACTTATCTAATTATTTATATCTGTGAACTCATTTATTTTATACTTGTGATTACAGTCCAATGCCATTTATTTTACTGCTTAAATTGGCCCTGCACTGGCCACTGGGACCTCTTTAAGGTTGGCTCCTGTGTGCCTTTGACACGCTGCCATTCTGTTTTGGGAGCACTTTATTACTTTTTAGCACTATAAGATGCTCTGGGCTCATCTATATATCCCCTGACTGCCTTACCTCTAGAGTCAGCCATGTCTCCAGGTAGTCCTGCACTTTGCTTGAAAATGATCTTTGAATTTGTCCCCAGGGTATTGGTTGGGCACTGTTCGTTCTATTATTCATTGCCTCCAGCATACACTATAATTCTGCCACTGCACGTGTTCCCTTGCTGTCTTTCCCCGGTTTATCCCAGGCTATTTTCAACTCTCCTACTTTCTTGTCATGCCTCTCTGTTCCTCGTTCATAGATGTCCCTCTCAGTGTTCTCTCCTGAGGACTCGAAATCATGCTGGGTGCTATGCTGATTTGAGTCTTCCAGCTACTGCTCATTTTCAATACTCTGTAGGGTACATGTTGGTCTCCTCCAAGTATTAATGTTCAAATCAGGTGAGATCTAATTCAGACGTGATGAGAATGGCACTTCACCTCTGTGGTCTTCCTCCCCCAAAGCCCATGGCCCATAAATATAATTATATAGGTGTTACTAGGTAAATAATAGGCACTTAGGTAAATTGGTACCTATTATTGATAGGTAATTAGCTATTAATAGGATTGTTAATAGGTAAATAGGCATGCAGCTAAATAACAACTTATTAAATTATTAAATTAAATAATCAAATAAATAATTTAAACAATAATTTATAATTTTAATAATAATTAATTTATAATAATTTAAATAATTTTTAATAATTGGTTAAACACAACAGAACTTCAACTCAATGATACTGAATCAGTAAACTTACTTGGTCCAACCCACACCTTACAGGTGGGAAATGACCAAGAAGAGAGACCTTAAAAGAATACATTAACCCAAATTGGAAAAGGCAAAGATGATTGCGTGATTCTTTCAAATCATGCTAGGGTGTTTTTCAATAAACCCATTGCCCATCCCTTCACACTTCTGGAGGATAAAACTCTGACAAATAAGGACCTAACAATTTTAGATCCCTGTTAATTTGTGGAAAATTGCTAAGGTTTGGTTTCTTTTTTCAGCCTGGTACAGAAGATAATCCTAGAGGTTGCAGTTTAATTGCTCTGTGAAGCTTTTTTTTTCCCTATAATAAATATAATGAATGCAGCCAGGAAGGGGAGGAGGAAGAAACAACAAGGAATTTTGGTGTGATTCTCTAGAGACTCCCATGTAATCAACAAGCATGCAGTAATTAAATAGAGTAGCAATCATTCATTTGAGGGATACAACTAATTGGCAAGAACTTAATGCCTGGTAACAAGGAGAAGAAAGAGAAGCAGCAAAAGAAAGATAGGACTGTGGTATGGAAGGGAGAATGGGAAGGCTGCTGGCAGTTCCTGGAGCTCACAGTATCTGTGAGCAGAAGAAAAGAAACCAAAAGCCATACCTTGGGTAGCAGCAGGTGTGGGACAGTTTTGTATCTAACTTAGAAGTTTATTTCAGCATTCTTCTCTCCAATGATTCTATAAATTCCAGTTTATCACAGCTACTTTGAAACACTTTTCATTATTGTACAGATTCCTCACTCACTGTCTCTTTATATGAGAAATCTGTTTCTAACAACATGAGAATTGGGTACTAACCTCAAGCCTGCATCTTCGTAATGGGGGTGGTTCACAATGGGTCGATGTGCAGAGAGTTTGACACTGGCCATAGTGGGCATGGCTCCTGCAAACACTGCATCTGGAAACAAGAAGGGAGGCCTTAACAGCATCCTCACGAGAGTCAGAAGGGTCTCCTTCAGTTCAACTCAAATCATTTCACCAGGAAAGAAGCCAAGGCCCTCTGAGGTTAAAGACGTAAAGATTCAGTGGCAGAACCAGAATGAAATCAGATGGCTGCCAAAATAGCAGTCAAAAAGCAGTCCTGGCTAAAACATTTTCCTTGGAAGATAAAGCTTAATTACTGAAGATTTCTTTTTTTAAAAAATTTGAGAAATATTTCCTGATTCTAAGAAAAAAGTATTCACTAGGAAAGTTGTATAGCACCAAAGAATTCTGGAAAATGATTTCATATTCAATCATTTGATAGTCTGATGACAATGAAACCTCCCTTTCTATTTAACATGAATAAAATACTACATTCAATGAGCTCAATTCAAGAGGACATAAAACTAAAAATTCATTAAGAAATTAACATAATAAAAATGACTTCAAAATGTGGCATGCATAACTTTGGATGAATCTTGAAAGAGATTGATATGTCACCTTTTTTTGGATAATGTAGAAGCAGCACTGCTTAGAAAGAGTAAGAAAGACTGTTGGAAGACATCTGGGTTTAGGATTCTGCAACTGCATATAAAATTGTGGGGAAAGCACTACTAAGCAAAGTAACTTGTTTACCTGGTTTAGTACTATATTTGATCCATTCTATAAGTTCTTCTTGTGGCAAATTGCTGAATTCCCCTACGATATTCCACTGGGTTTGCAGATTTGCTGAACCTTGTATTGACATTGCTGCTAATATAGCAAAAACAACAGCCCCGGGATGTACTTTGCAAAAGAGCCATCCAAATAGCTGAAACCAAATTAACAGGCATTGAAAACTGTTAGTACAATAGGTGGGACAGGAATTAAGATGCTCTTTTCTCAATCTGTTCTCTCCACTTCCAGACTCAGATAAGACCAGGACCACCTACACAGTTTGCGAGGCTCAATGCAAACTCCAAACATGGGGCCCTTTGTATAAAAATTTCAAGACAGTGACAGCAGAGCATTAAGCCTGTATGACTGCACAGGCTGCATGCCCAATAAGCCAGCCTGGGCAAGGCTCTCTATCATCAGTCATGCTACAGGATGGGATTTAAGATGAGAGTCTGCCAACCAGCCTCCGTTCCTGTTCTAGCCTGGAGGAGTTGGAAACAGCAGGCTTCCCTCAGGTCAGTCTTGGGAAAGTAGTGTCTTTCTACCATAATACCAACATTGTGACTGGCTGAATTTCTCCCATAATGAAATAGCCCACATTCAATAATAATTCTCGGTCCCTACCAATCTCTCCCTAATATCATTTCTCTGCATGTCTTCAGAGTTAGCTGTCCAGTCCCTTGAGGACACGTACTTTATCTTTTTGAATTTTTTATCTACTACTCTACCCCATCCCTAGAGCACAGCATAGATACCTAGTAAACGCTTGCTAAATTTAAAGAAGTCCTGCTATTGCAGCTTGGTTGGTTGGCTAATGAGAAGGTAACACTCTGGAGAAGCATAAATCTGGGAATACAGAGCAAGAGGCAATTATCCAGGAAAAACAAATATGCAGCAAATAATGAAAAATGACTTACGCTAAATTTTAAAATACAAAAGTCAGGGATGTACACACAAATGTACATTCAAATATATGAAAAAAACAAACAAACTTAATAGCTCAATACTGAAAAAGAACATGTAATGTGAAATGACCTGTAACTTGAAATCAATGGTTAGATCACAGCAGTTCTAACTCCAAAGTCACAAGCCTCTTACCTGTCTTGAGCAGATCAAGGAAGCCATCACACACATGTGTGGGGTCAAGAAGAGTTTTAGTCTCATAATTAAAATGCCAAGGGCTGTATATGCTAACAGTTGCAATGCATGATAAACCAGCTGGAAGAGAGAAAGAGGACATACTTCTTACTCCTACTTCTCGCGGAATTTGGGAAAATACTGTTTTATTGGTAATAGTAAATACACAAGTAAGGGCTTTTTTCCCTCTTGGCAACAAATACTAATGCCACTTTAATTTCTGAAATTGTTTTTAAAATTCACTGTAACGGTACTCAAATTAAAGTCACTAAGGCCAGTTTTTCTGTAACCCTGTTGATGGTCAAGGCTGTAGTGAGCAAAGCCCACACTCCTGACTCTGCATGGTGCTTCCATCAGATCGATGCAGGGACCCTGGAGGCTCCTCCTCAGAGCTGCCATGGAAACCATGCTGGCTCATGGGAAGTAGGAACAGCAGCTGGTCCCGCCTCTGAAGCCTCAGGGCCAGGAGGGCAGAGAGGAAAGTGATGTAAAAGACAAGGCGCTAGATGGACTCAGAGAAATAAAACACTAGTGCTGTAAGGATTATCAAGCAGATTAAATGAGATTCCTACTTAATTGTTTTAATAAATGAATAGTCAGAGAATCTGTACATAGCATTCTTATAAAGATGCATAAAGGCTATTCTGATGACACTTAGTGACAACTATGAATAAACACAGAAGCTGGGGTTAGAAAGCCAAGTCCAAATATATACAAACACTGAAATAAGCAAATTTTTAGTATGTTAAAGCCTCTACCTCTCCGTGATCAAACTGGTGCTTTCTGAAACGGAAAAAAAAAATACCATTATTGAATAGCTTACTTCATTATTTGCAGTTTTATCTTAAGAACATGAGTTTTATATCACCTACAATATTCCCTCAGAAACAAACATGTAAATCAAAATGAATAAAAGACAAAAGTCAAAATCGGTGTTGTAATCATTTAAGGCAGTTTTATTTAAAAAATGACAATGCTGTATTATAAAGTGAATATTGGACTAAATGGATATTTACTAGGCCAACAAAAGATACACTGTGGTTTATCAGGAACCTCACTGGTGATATGTCAGTCAAGAAAGCAGGGACTGAAAGGGAAGTTTTAGGTCCTTTCTTAGTCAGGTTTCCTCCTTTCCCTTACCCACTCCTCCCTCAGCTCCATAACTACAGCTGTAACAGAGAAAATTCAGGGTTGGGGAAGTCACATATGAACACTGTTTTTCAGCAGCACCTCTGGAATATACAAATAGTCACAAAATTCCACCTTTAGCTTTGCTTGACAGCTTTACTCTCTTGAGAAAGGCTGTATGTTTAGCGATCTACGCCCCTGCACCCATCTCACTCCTGCTCCCCACCCCCACCCCAACAGCTGAATTTCATCACAATAGGGAGAACATCTCTTGAATATGGGAATCTTTTCACTCCCTTGCTCAAGGCCCTCCAATGTGGGTTTGATTTGCAGCTGGAATAAGTTCTGAACTCCTCGCCCTACTGCACATGATCTCCCCAAGCAGGTCCTTATTTCCTGTCTGCTAAATCCTCCTACTATCCTCCCTCTTGAATACTGAGCTGTGGCTACACTTGACTAATTTTATTTCTTACAACATCCTACTTCCAGTCTCCTCTCCTTGCACCATGCCTACCCCATTTCCCTTTTTTATGTTCCCAACAAAAAGAAAATTTTCATGCATTTGTTTACTTGATTATTATCTTTCCTTCTATACTAAAATGAATCCTTTCAAAGACTTGGGGGTAAAGGTTCATCCATCCATCCACTCCATTTCATTGAGCACCTGAAGACCTGAGATACAGCAGTAAATGAGATGGAAAGAACCCTCGCCCTCACAGAGTTTACATATAAGTGGGGAGAAACAAACAAACAAAAAAATAGATAAACATATATAATATGTCACAAGGTGCTAAGTATTGTGGACAAAAAGGAAGCTGGAGAATTTGGCCTCAAAAAATTGATATACTAAGTTAACTCAGAAAAATATGGGGGCAAATAAAGAAAGTGAAGCAAATAGTTCTTTTTTATGCCAAAATAAAAATTATCAGAGTTATTTATCAAGTATCTACAGTGTTAATATGCTCAGTATATTCCGTTAACACTGATCCTAAAATCATTTATTATCTCAATTTATAGCCAAGAAAAGCAAATCACACAGATAAGGATTAAACTTTGATATTAGAGTGAAACTTTTCCTACTTCATCACGCCGCCTCTAACCTGTCCCAGGACCCTGAGCTATTTGGTACTTACAACCTGATTAATTTTTAAAATGTATCTCTCCTACCCCTGTTCCTTCTCCCCTTTTTTAAAAAACTTTTTCTTCATATTTGTCTTTTTTTAAACTTTTTTTTAATTGTGTAATATAACCTATATACAATGCAAAGGAAAAAGAGCAATAGTTTTCAAAGCACTCTTCAGCAAGTAGCCAAAGGACAGATCCCAGAGTCTGTCATGGGCCACCATACCATCCTCTCAGATTTTTCCTTCTAGCTGCTCCAGAATATACCTCATACTCTTTCAAAATCAGCATATGACTTTGCTGCTTACACGAGTCGAAATGTCAACCTGCTACCCCTTTTCCAAGAAAAGCTGTGATCCTATACTTGGATTGAATCCCAAGAAGCTCATTGGTTTTCTGCAATTTCTAAAGCTGAATTATTCTTGAAAATGCTGCCTCTGTTTCTGTGAAAATTTCCATCATTCTCTTCCAGAGCTGCACAGTACAGCTGTAACTTTGTTTCCCCTTTCTGAGCGCTTTAGAAACAATTTCACCTCAAATGAAGAGAAATTTTGGCACTATGTACCTGAATTCTTTTTTTCTCCTCAACTCAAACACTTCAAGTATAAAGCAAGGGAACAGTTAAACAGCAATCTGTTTCCAAATGAAAACAAGGGAGTACATGCAATCATTTATCACTGGGTTGGTAAGGATTTGGAGGTGAGAGGTATAACGCTGTGCACAGCCAGAAGAAAACACACATAAACTCAACACTGTCCACTCTTTAAAATCCCACAAAAAATTTAAAACTTTCCTCAACTCCATCCTTCAACACCATATTCTTAATCCAGACCCCTCCTATGCACAAATATACAAAATGTCCACATTTTAGACAAAAGTATAATCATCCTGTTTATATGGTTGTGTAAAATTTTTATTCAATCATGTATAATGGAGATATTTTCATGAAGATGGCCCAGCATTCCACTCTGACTGAGTTATAAGTAAGCCAGCCCCTGAATGATGTCTATTTTGGTTGTTTCCATCTTTCACATTGCGAACAATAGCACAGTGACCATCTTCATGACGGTAACCCCACAACCTGGGGGCACTTCTAACGGAGGGACTGTTGGGTTCAAGAGCAGGTACACTGCACGTTTTGCATATATTGCCAATCTGTGCTACCACCCTTACAAGTAAAAAGCTTTGCACACTAATCTGAATTCCTCAGTTGTAGGACAGAGCAGCTTCCCATATGCCCATCAGCCATTTATTTATATGTCTCCACTCATTCAACTCTTACGCTTCTTTACTGCGTGTAAACCATTGAAGTGACACCCATCTCCAGGCAGATACAGGCAACACAGTATTTAAATACAAATGGTGAAGAATGTTAAGAAGTTAAGGTACATGGGGTGATGGTAGAGAATAAAGAGGAAGGGGACAAGGAATTCCACTCAGAAATGAGGGTCAGGAAAGGCTTCTTGAAGGAGGGGATATTTAAGCCAAGAAATAAAGGAGTTAGCCTTGCAAAGAGAAGGCTGGGGAGGAAGAACACAATTAGAGGCTTATGGCACAAATCCTGCGCTAGGCTCCAGAGGGAGGAAACCACTGGCCATGGCTAAAGAACAGAAAGCAGTTCCTGAGACATGAGTGTGGTGGGAAAGGAAGAATGTGGATTTCTTTTTCTCTGAATTGTCTGCTTGTGTCTGTCACTCATTTTTCTAACGGGTTTTTAGCATTTTTCTTATTAATTTGTTGGAGTTCTAATATGTGATAGATATTAGTTCTTTGTCATATATTGCAAATATTTTCCCTAATTTGTTCTTGTTCTTTCAATAATGCTTCAGTGCCTTTTACTGACCAAAGTGTTTAGTTTAGCTGGTCAAGTCTGTCAATTTTTCATGGGTTTTATATTATGCTAACAGAGTCTCTCTAACCCTTAGATTATAAAAATACTCTCCCGGGAATTCAGGGTTTTTTGTTTTTGTTTTTTTCTATATTTAAATCTGCTCTATCTAAAATTTATTTGGAGGTATGAATCTAGCTTTATACATCCCCGTCCTTTACTAAAAAGGCAGTCAATTGGTCCTAAAACCACCCACAGACTAATTTGTCTTCCTGCTGAACTGAAGCAGGAAGCTGCATCCTTCAAGTATAGATTACGTGCAGGGCTACTGCCATATTGAATTGGATGAGAAGAGAAGTATAAATAAGTGATGTACTGTGCTCTGTCTGCAGAGACAGGAAGTAATAGGAAAAGGAAGGAAAGGGATTAGCAACAATCAAAAGCATCAACTATCAAATGTTGAGTGCATAACATCTAACTATAAAATAAATACACTGCAAATATATATATAAGAGATGAATACAGGAATTAACAGATGTTATCAATAACATACTTACCTTACATGTGTTTGTTGTTTAACTAAGATGCCCCACATATCACTAATAATCTGTAATAGATGTAAAACAGCAGTTTTTTGAAAAACAAAATTCTAACTAAAGTATCTTCTAAACTTTAAATTTTTTTGTTACAAATATGAGAATATGGAGACAAATGAGAACTCAGAAAATGGTACTTATAACAATAATCTTACATTTGTGCTGTATTTGAGCATATTGAATATTCAACAATCCTGTGAGGAAGATTTTATTATCCTCAATCAGTACAACAGGCAAAAAGGCTCAGATGGATTTAAGGCTCTCCCTGAAGATGGACCAGTCCTAAATAGTATTGTGGGGCTTGAAACAAATCTTCCAGCTTCAAATTCACAATCTGTGCTTTTTCTACCACCTTACAGCAGTTGGCAAGGCTGCTTCTCAATTATATACACACACGGTTGGAAAACTGGCTAAAGAGACATAATCCCAGCTATAAGCATTTGAAACACACACAGTATGTTTTCACTATTAGCAGAGACAGAGAGACTACCTATGCTGAAATCTCATCCATGGTCTGGTTGTTCTCTACCACATTTGAGGCAGTTTTTTTTACATGGGCATGCACCGGGAATCTAACCCAGGTCTCTGGCATGGCAGGCAGGTTTTAATCCAGCTCTTGAAAGAACGACCTATCTACCCACTGAATCTATAACAGATTTCCAATCAGCCCAGTCCAATCTTGGACAGTTCCACTCAAAAATCCTATGCTTGGAACTGGCTATAACTCTAACTAATGAGTGCAATCTTATTCTCAAGTGACAAGCCTTAAAATACTTTAAAACAGCTATACTCTTTCCATTGTAATCTTTTCTTCTTTAAACAAAACAACCTTGCTTCTTTAATCTGATCTAACAAGGTTTCATCATCTCTTACAGTCCAGGTGGCCATATTCTACATACACTGCAGACTGCCAATGTCTACTATTTTTCTGAATGCCTGCTATGTGCATAACCAGGTAAAGTATGCACAAGGGCAAAGCAAGCACAAGGTCTGGCCTGCAGCAGGAACTGACTAAATGCTGATTCGAATTGAAAGTGCTGTGAGAATTCAAAGCCCAACACCACTAAAAGCTCAAGAGAGAGAAGAGCTGCAGACTCTGATTCTCATGTTCCCCTTAACTTTTTTTTTTACATGGGCAGGCACTGGGAAATGAACCCAGGTCCTCTGGCATGGCAGGCAAGCATTCTTGCCTGCTGAGCCACCGTGGCCCGCCCTCCTCTTAACTTTTAATGGAAATGACTTGAGGCCGTCACAACCTCCTGATCTTCCAATTCTGCACTGTCAAGATAAGGATGATATTATCTGCCTACCCCACAGTGCTGCTGAATAACCAAATGAAATAATGTGATTGAAAACATTTTAGGAGAGTACAAAGAACTGTTTGAATATGTAGTATGAATGACAGTACAGAATATTTTACACATATATGACATTGTGTCAACACAGAAATCACTAGCTACAAATCAAAAAACCTTTAGGGTCTATCATTTCTTGTTTGATCACAGACGGATCTCAATTCATTCTCTTAATATGCTTGCAGTTACAGAGTTCACACATTTTTTACGTAATAAAAAGGGAATATCATCTGCTCTTCATCTTTGAATATCTGAGATTTTTCTGGCCAGATTTATATATGGGCTTAAAATTCCAATATCAAAGCTAAGATAGGAGTCTAAACATTTTATTTTATCTAGTCACATAATACAACATTAATATTGCTTTTTTTTTCTTTTTGAGTAACAGTAAACATGATCCAGTAGTTAGCGAACTCTGTGCAAATCACTTAGAAAGGAGGTCTTAAATATTTAAGATAAATAAATAGTAAAGGAATGTTAAAAATGAATAATAGTTTATATAGGTAAAAGCAAGTTGCCTCTGAGTTAATATAGTCTGTCTAGTCATTTCTTTGAAAATATATGACAATCAAAACCTGAGCCATCCTTTTCCTACGTCTATTTTATGCTAGCAGATACCAGAAGGTTTGTAAATGTGCATCACAGGCTATGAATATGAAGCGACAGAATGTTTCATCAAGACATGAAGAAAGACATTGAATTAGATTAACATTTACTTAACTACATAACCATGTAAAAATGAAAAAAATATTTTTATTATAAACAAGAGCTTAAAGCAATTCACATACCTTTCTAACAATCGCAATAAACACTACAAAAACAACTGGAAGCAACAATGTCTTTGTATACCTCAGTGGAGTCTGAAATTCAGAGAGATATTATGTTAGAGGAAAGTGTTATTTTAAACAGACAAAATTTCATTTAAAATAATCATGTGAATGTTTTAAGACAGAAATACGGAAATATGAGCATTCACCTATCTGGCATCCAATCTATCCAGTGACTCCCACTGTAAAATTGAAGGTGCATTTCCATAGAAATAAACTTCTGCAAAAACTTGAGTTGAAAACACTAGCAAGTGTAGCTCTCAAACACTTCACTATGAAATGTGGCTGAAGAGTTCACTGTTTACTTTCTGCATGCTATTTGTCTAACTAAAGAGCTGGACTTACTCATCCATATTCAGCAGAGCTCCTTTAACAGGCACAAGTTTTCCCTGTACATATTGCAGAAGATAAAAATCTCACCCATGATTCACACACCCGTGTGCATGTGCATGAAACAAAAAAATAATGACCAGTGTTCACAAGGGGAACAAATGATATTTTTGCATTTTCTTTAGTAACAGAACAACTATAGACATTCATCTTAATACCAAAGCTCTACATAATGTAACCCTCTGCTTCTTTTAATAATTTTTAAATTGTCATTTATTGGCTTTCCCCAAACATCTTCACTCAGAAAAATACTTCATTGAGTCGGAGAATATATGCCATCCTAAACACGTTTATAGAAAGAAACCTAGCTTAAATCACATTAAAAATATTGGTGTATCTTAACTGTGTGAAGTACACAGTAAGAAGAATTTTTCTGATTTTCTCACTTATTACTCTCTTATCATTATCCCTTATTAGATGAGTAATTTGGATAATTTATTTCACAAACCTACATTCTTACTGCAATCAGAAGTAGGAGTCCCATTTAAAGGAGAATTTTTACGTTTTATTTTACTACTTACCTTTTCAAACACTTCAATAGTGCTTAATATTTTAAAACATAATCCTTTCTATTTTACAAATTTTAAATTATGTCTTAGCCTAAACAAAAATCATAAAATCAAAACTATCTTATTATTTAAGTAGTCAGATATTTTCCTAACAACAAATGTAAGAACAATTGTAAGACACAGTCATTAACCTGTGAAACTAAGATTTAATGATGGTGATAAAGGTGACAGAAGAAGATGAGTGGGTATATGTGCTGACAATGATGATACAATGGAATGGTCAAAAATTGGGGAAAATGAGGAGCATACAGGAAGTAAACCAATATCACTGACTATAATATTGCCATAAGGTAAAACTGTGTGGGACACAGACAGTCAAGAATTACTAGCTAAATTCAGTATTACTACATTCAGTGGGAATACAAAAGAAGGGAGTAAGAGTATTAAACAAAAGCATTAATAAAAAGGTAAGCTTAGAACAAAATTATATTTCCTAAAAATAGAAGATGTGCGAGAGAGTGTATGCACACCAGAGCATGTGCAAAGGAAACAAACTACACAGTGAAAGATGAGTGTGTGTGTATGTGAACATGTACGTGTTCTATTAGAACCACAAATTATTTTACTAGTAGAACTACAAGTTCTTATACGTATATTTAACATTCTTTTAAGTACAAAAGCTATATACGATATAAATAAAAACTTAAAAAAATGCAGAAAAGATAAAGAAGACAACTGATCTTACATTTTAACCAGTTATCAGAATTTCCTCTCCAATGAATTGTCCGTTCATAGCCTTTGCCCATTTCTACATGCAGGTGGGTGTGGGATCTGCTTTTTGCTTAGGGGGAGGTGGTAAGAGTTCCTTCATAATTTCTTCCTCAATCTGGGCAAGCTTCTACACTAAACACAATCCCTAGTTTCTTTTGTTATATTTATGGCAAGAATCATTCCAGTCATTTGTGTTTTACTTTTTATAATATTTAACATATAGATGTTTTAAGTCACACACAGACAAAACTAATCATCATTCTCTTATGAGTTCCTCTACTGACATTAAGCATACTCAAAAATGAAGTTGATATTCACTCAATGTCTTTCAAATTTATTTTTCAGGATTCATTCATTTTCAACCCATTAGTTTGCTGGAAATCAAGTTTCGCTATAAATTGATACAAGGTTTTCACCTGAATCCTCCTCCTCCCCCATCACACCCAATTTTCCAAATACTATTCATTAAATAATACATCTTGCTTCCATTTATCTGTGATACATTCATTCCATATTAAATATATACACATACACATGGGGCTACCCAGTACTCTTTTCTACCATGAAGTCTTCTTGTCTTAGTATTTTCTCTGCACTTTAGATACTGTTGCTGTCCACTTTCACACTGAAAAGGGAAAGATCCTCTGCACTGAGTTTCTTTCTTTCATAACACAGCACAATTAAAATATGTGATTACAAAATTTAGAAAATGCAAATTACAAAAAGCTAATTATCTCTCCATCCAGAAAACATAGTTAAACCTTTGTTTTCTTATACTTTACTCTGTGCATATTAACTACCTATAAATAAGACCATACCATTTTGTCCACTCTGTTATACATCTTAAGCATCTCTCCATGGTCGGTACAAATATGATGTGAAATTGTTCCGTCTCCCCCTGACTGACGTACCCTACAAGCGGCACACTCCCTGAACTGACACAGTACTCAGTCTCTATGGCACAGCCCCCAGGAAGAGGCCTCCACAGATGGAATCACAGGCTGGAAAGAGCTTTGCCATTTTCTCTAAATGCACAGCACACATAAATGATGGTTACTCCTTTCCGAGTAGAGAGTCGCTTATGTCTTCAACAGTATTAAAGGACTTCCATCAAGCCTTAATTCTCTGCTGATTTTTACCCTCTATTTCCTTTACCACTTCCATGAAAGAGTCTTGATCTGCTAGGAAATGTGTATTTGAATTTCTTATAATGTACTCTTCTTTGATTTCTTTCAGTAGGTTAAACACTATCATTCATAAATCTTTTACCAGCATTATGCAGTAAAACCATTTGCTAGAACAGGACAGAAACAAAGACTGAAAGGTCCCGGGATTGACAGCATATCTGCAGGACACAGGCAGTCTGCAGGTGGTATATTGTGGTGCACTGGTCTGGAACTTGGGACACTGGGCGAGCTGTCACTGGATCATGGGGGGACATGAATATGTCAACACTGGGCCACTGGCTGGCTGAATATATACACATAGATACACAGTTTTGAATGAAAGTGTTTCACAGATAAGATAATGTCATAAAGAGGGCCACCCAGGAGTTGTTAAAAGAGGCACACACATAAAATGTTTGCTGAACCAAACTAGCATATTAAACATTGTGAAATAGTTACATTTTATATAAGATATTAAAATGTTAAGTATTTTCTATGAATTATCTCATTTTGTCTTCACAATGTCTGCTTACAGCCTATTGGTAGAAACTAATAAACTACAGCACAAAAAATGAATAACTCATTTCAAGAACATCAAGTAATTCTGCAGCCTTCTGTCTCACAATCCACTAAAATACTCTGCTTTCCTTCTAAACCTCTGAATATTATTTTAGAAGGAAAAAATATTCAAATGAAAAATTTGCGCTCAATAATATCTTCAAGTGATGAGATCATTCAGCTAAACAACAAAATAAGTGGATATGTAAGAATTTGAGAGCCTGGCTGAATTAATGCCTGTATTTGAAAAGAGGTAACTCGAAATACTTCTGTGTTTACTCATCCAAAACACTATTGCTGGTCTGATGCTAGCTTGAATGTGTGTTTCTAAATTATCAAAATGAGAAAAGGCCATATATCTCAAGGAGCTGTATTAACGTAAAGAGGAACATCTTCCTCTAAGCTGCCAGCTTTTTCTTTTCCATTCACGTGAGACAGCACATAGAAGAGAGAGGCTGAAATCATAGGAATATCCTTTATGAATAATGAATGGACCAAAACATAAGGAAAGAAGACTAGAAATTACATCTTACCTCTTTTTCCATAAAGTCAAACTCTGCTGCACAGGTGTACAATAAAGTATCAAAATCCTTGTAACTGAAGAATTTTGATGTTAATAAGTTGCCAATATGAGCCTAGTAAGACATAAAGCAAAGTGCCATTATATGACACTAGATATGGTAAAAACGCATTTTAATCTTAATACAAGCCAAAAATAGTTTTCACTATATTATAGAACCCACTGCTGCGATACAGGACTTGCTTTTGATAAAGAATAAAATGCTGTACCCTCCAACTTCATAGTTCTCCCTTCTTTTCTCCACTACCAGCCTACCATCCTCTCTCATCAACACCCTAAAAGCTTTTACCTTTGGGTTTCCCTGCTCATTGTGCCAAACTTAGGGACATAAAACTATGCAGCACTCCTTTACAGGTGATTACCAGGCAGTGTGGGGTTGGCAACACATACAGACAGACCCCTATCTATCACACAGGGACAATATGCTGTGACCTAAAGAGAAGGAAACATTCATTCTGATTTTGGAAAAGGGGATTAGAAAGACCTTTCTGAGAAAAATAGAAAATGGGTGTGCTGGTCTGAATCTGTGGCGGACCCCAGAAAAGCCATGCCCTTTGATCCTCATTCAATATTGCTGGGTGGGAGTATTTTGATTGTTTCCATGAAGATGTGACCCATCCAACTGTGGGTGGTAACTTTTGATTAAATGATTTCCGTGGAGGTGTGTCTCCACCCACTGAAGGTGGAGTTGCTTGCTGGAATCCTATAAAAGAGGAAACATTTTGGAGAGAGTCCCTTTTTGGTAGAGCCATGAGAAAGCTAGCAGACGCCTCCATGTTTGCCACGTGCCCTTCCAGCTGAGGGAGAAACGCTGAATGTCCTCGGCCTTCTTGAACCAAAGTATCTTTCCCTAGATGCCTTAAATTGGACATTTCTATAGACTTGTTTTAATTGGGACATTTTCTCAGCCTTAGAACTTTAAACTAGCGATTTATTAAATTCCCCTTTTTAAACGCCGTTCTGTTTCTGGTATTTTGCATTTCGGCAGCCAGCAAACTAGAACAATGGGTAAGACTTGGAATAAAATATACCTTTGATAATCAACTCTTGCTTAATTCTTTACATCTACCAAGTGCTCTCAAATATGTTATCTCAATTGCTTCTTATAAAAAGCCATCTGTAGAGGGTAAAATTACTCTCATCTTACAAATGAGAGAACTATCGCTCAAAGACAGAAAATATTTGCCAAATTTTCAAGTTTGTCTTAAAAAGCAAGGACCAAGGAAGAGAGGGAAAATCATACCGAAGACAAACCATAAATAAAATGTGAAATAACAGCCACGTGAAGTGGATGGGGTGGGATGGGAGTAGGAAGTACAGGGTTCTGGGACTTCGAAGAGTTTCTAAATACTTTGTCTCATTGCAGGAAGAAATCAATATTGGTACATTTAAGAAATCAATTGGGAGTATATGAAACTTTAAAAATTGTAAGAAAACAATCTAGTCAATGAAAAAGAGGGAAAAAAATCTAACAAGCAAGTAAAATAATTGGAAAAATCTCAAAATGGTAGAAAAAGTTACAATATAATGATAATTACCATGGCTGTAAACAGCTGAAATTCACTAGCTAAAGGATATCTGTTTAATTGGATTTAAAGGGAAAAAAATCCAATACTATATTGTCTACAAAAGACATCTTAAAACAAAAGAAGGCAAAAAGATGAACATAGAGAATAGAGAAAGAAATATCAGGTAAAGTGAAATAAAAGAGATCTAGATTAGTAATTACAATACCTCACAACATTGAATTCAAGAAAAAATATATGAAAAGCGACAACAAATGACACTGTATGCTGGTAAAATGAACAACAAAGCATGTTACACATATGAACATACGTACAGTTCTCAGTATAGTCATACTATATAAATTAACAGCTGACAAAATTTGGGGGAGAAATAGTCAAGTTAATAGGTGCTCTTGGAAAATTTAAACATTATCCCCTCACAACAGAAAAAGCTGACTAACTAACATAAAAAAATCTGACTAATATAATTAATAATCTCACAAACAGGAAACATATTCATCTCGAACACCAGGAAAACGTTAAAAAAATTTTGTTCATGTGCTACGACATGTTAAATTTCAATGAATTTATATGATACAGATTATATTTTTCTGACCATAAATGCAGTACAATTAGACAATAATAACTAGAAATGGCTAAAAAAATTCCTTTTCATTAGAAACAAAATAACATAAAACTTAATAACCTTTAAGTTAAAAAAGCAAATAAAAAAACACTTAGAACTTAAATAAAAAAACATATTTGTATCAATTTGTAAGACACATACACATAAGATACTGCTTATGGGGTAATTTACAGTTTTAAATACATTTATCAGGAAATAAGGTTGAAAGCTAACAAGCTAACTAAGCCCTATAACCTATGCATCAGAAAAGACCTAGAAAATAGGTTCAAAGGAACAAGAAAAAAGAGATTAAGATAAAGACAGATATCAGTAACATAGAGGTAAACAACAAAAGCAGAGAAAACTAAAATAAAGGTAGTACTTTGAAAACATTAAATACAAACAGTAAGACCTCTAGGAAGATTAATAAAGGAAATAAAGTTGTAAATATAAAATGAAAAAGAGGAAATAATTATGAACACAACAGAATTAAGATAAGAAGACTATACTGAACACATTGCTAAACTTTTAAAAACCTAGATGAAATGGGCCCATGTCTGGAAAATTATGAAACACATAAACAGGCAAACACGCACACATAATAATAGGAAATGTGACTAGGTCAAGAAGCATTTTAAAAAATTTGACAGAGAAATCAAAGACCTTCTTTCCACCAAAGCCCCAGCTCAAATGGCTAATGCAGATGAGTTCTTAAACTTTCAAATAACTGATAAACCCTCTCTCTTTTACAAATTTTTCCAGGAAGAAAGAAAATAACCAAAAACAAAAATACCCTCCTCTTTTTAGAAGACAAAGATTATACTGATTCCAAACCCAAATAAGAAGACTTCAATAAAAAAAAACAAAGACCATGTCATCTATATATGTAAAAATTTAAAATAAGAACTCTTAGGTAGCTGAATTCAACAGTAATTTTTAAAAATCATGATCCATTTGATGACATACATGAAACAGATAAGTTCCTCTAAAGACAAACTACCAAAGCTCACTCCAGATAAATTAGTTAACATCCTAAAAAAAATTGATTGCACAGTAGAAAATCTTCCCACAAAGATAACTCAGAACCTAGAAGGCTTTACTACTGCATTCTACCAAAGATTTAAAGAAGAAATAATACCAATTCTAAACAAATACTTTTTTGAAAATAGAAGAGGTGAAACACTTCTCTATAATTTTATGAGGCTAGCATTATACTTACACCAAAACCAGAAAAAAAAAAAGCACTAAAAGAAAACTACAGACTAAAATCCCCCAATATAAGCAAAGTCTTAAAGAAGTATCAGTCAACTGAGCCCAGCAAGTTACAGAATGAATAATACATCATGAGCATGTGAGGTTTATCCCAGGAATGCAAGGCTGGGCCAACATTAAAAAATTAATGAATGTGGGGTGGGCCTGAGTTCTTGCCTGCTCACGCCGGAAACCTGGGTTCGATTCCCAGTGCTTGCTCATGTGAAAAAAAAAAAAATTAATGAATGTGGAGACTTCCAGAATGGCAGAGTGAAGAGGTTGGCAGGTTCCCTCTTCTAATAACAACTACATAATTGGATAAAATTGCCAAAACATAATTATATCCTAGAAAGCCACCAAAAGGAGAAAACAAATTGAAAAGCGTGCATTCATAAAAAACTGATCAACTCTGGGTAAAAACAGCTGGAGTCTGTGGCATTCTTACCCAGGCCTCTCCCGTACACAGCACTATCACCAGCCCAGCAGGGTCAGGGCTGGCTGTGAAAAACAGCAGTGACTGCTGCCTCGAGCTGCTGACTCAATTTGGGGTAGAGAGCAAAACACCTATGCTCAGCAGCACCCTCAGTGAAAATAGCAAACTCAGCAGGAAATGAAAGGTGAAAACTCACTGCACTGCCACTCTGAGGCTGCAGTCCAGTGCAGTGAGTAGCAGCCTGTCAGAGCCCAGAAATTTCACAAGGGAGATTCTGGGAAGTGCGATAAGCATCGAAGGGATGGATGAGCTCTTTATACACCCCGGTGGGCTGGAAAGCTACCCACGTGTGTGGTGGAGATCCAAGAGGGCCCAAGCTCTCCACAAACCTGTGACTGACTTGGAGGTGGAGAGCATATCCAGGGAAGACAGAAGAGGGCATGGCAGATGGTAAATGATAGGGCAAATGGATGTGCAGAAAAGAGTTAACATAGCAGGCCCCAACCACTATCCTTACAAAACCTGCTTATAAGCTTGGCCCTTGGTTCATGGTGCCAGGAAAACTCCTAACTTGTAAGAGTAGCTCACAGTGCCTAAACTGTTGGTACAAACAATGTGGTTTTTCTTGAGCACCTGCTTTCCTTCTGGAAGTCTGGTATTTTGGTACCTGCCAGGTAGAGGCTGTCTACATGACCAGTCCCCAATAAAAACCTAGGGGACTGCAGATTATACTTTGAATCCTTTCGCTGCAATATATCATAGCTACGATATAAGAGTATATGCTGAGTTCTATAAGACCTGCTAGCAAATTACTGAGCCTAGTGGTAGTCTTAGGGAACCCCTCAATACACTTTAAAACTTGCCTGTACTTTGAGCTCGCTTAGCAACCCACACACAAATCCACTAGCAGAGGGTAGAAGGCTTACTGGCTCAAGATGTTTGAGCACAATTTCTGATAAATCATTATTGGCTTTTATGGGAGTAACACCTAAAAAATAAAATAAGAACTGAAATAAACTGAGTGGCAATGACAGCAGCCACAACACAAGAAACATTTCTCAGAAAATAAACCCATGTGAGAGTGACCAGATGTTTAATTAAGCAGCTAGAAACTTCTAAGCAGAAATTATAAATATATCCAGAATTAAAGGAAACCATGCTTAAAGGATTGAGTGAAAATTAAATGACAATGACTTGGCAAATAGCAAATTTCAATACAGGAGTAGAAACTTAAAAAAAATGGCAATTCTAGATTTAAATTTACAATAGAAATGAAAAATTCATCATGTGGGCTCAAAGGCAGGCTTGAGAGGACAGAAGAAAAAATCCATAAACTTGAATATATGTCAATATAAATGATCCAACATGAAGAACAGGAGGAAAAAAAAAAGAAGAAAAATGAACCCAGCTCAGAAATCTATAGGACAATATCAAGTATTCTAACATATATGTAATGGGAGATACAGAAAGGAAATGAGTGAGAGGAAAATTTTCAACAACATATGACCAAAAACTTCCTAATGTTGATGAAAAATAGAAACCTACAGATTTAAGAAGCACCATAAATACCTGGAAGAAAACCACACAAAGATACACATCTAGGAAAAATACAAACTGCAAGCTGGGAGGTATAATTAACAGTAATACCTTAAAATTCATTCACCAACAGTAACAGGTGTACCATACCAAATCTAGGGGTCAGTAACAGAGAGAGATAAGGGATATGGGATGTTTTGGGTTTTCTTTTTCGTGGCTAGCTGACAATTGTCTTTTTAGAGTAATCGAAAATGGTCTGAAAGTTCAGTATGATGAATGCACAACTAAGCAAACATACTGTGAGATACTGATTGTATAATTTAGATGGAATATATGAGAAATGACTATATCTCAATAAAATCTGCAAAATTGCTATAGACAATAACTTTATGTTAAAGAAACCAAAAAAAAGAGATCAGGCTTCACTTAGAGATAAGAATGAAGACAATCTATCAATATAGATTGGGACTAAGGTAAATCAGAAAACAGGGCAAAGGAAGAGCTCCTCTATATTTTAGAGCTTCACCTACTGCATAAGACCAAAAGAAGAGAGGTTTATCTTGTCCAAAACCTAAATTTTCTGTAGCACATAATCTAACTCAACCTGCCTGGATAGTTCATTTAAAAAACCCAAACACATAGTGCCCAGAATGGGCATGAGAGCTTATAATTCTGTACAGTTTAATGTAATGCCTGAATACATACCAGAATATGTTGGGCAAATCATTTAAAAGTTTGGCCAAGTCCCTTGAGAGAACTTTTTTAAAAAAATTTTTTATTGAGAAAAAATCTTCACACATACTTTCTATAGATGGTACAAAATCTATGGCTCACAATATCATCACATAGTTGTGTATTCATCACCATGATCATTTTTTAGAACATTTGCATCACTCCAGAAAAAGAAATAAAAAGAAAAAAGAAAAGATTCATACATACCATGTACTTTGCCCCTCCCTCTCATTGACCACTAGTGTTTCCATTTTCCAAATTTATTTTACCCTTCCTCCCCTATTATCTATTTATTTATACCCATATTTTTTACTCATCTGTCCATATCCTGGATATAAGGGACATCAGACACAAGATTCTCACAATCACAGTCACACTGTAAATGTTATAACTTTATACAATCATCTTCAAGAATCTAGGCTACTGGAACACAGCTCAACAGTTTCAGGTACTTCCCTCTAGCCACTCTAATACACCATAAACTAAAAAGGGTTATCTATATAATACATAAGAACAACCTCCGGGATAACCTCTCAACTCTGTTTGAAATCTTTCAGCCACTGAAACTTTATTTTTTCTCATTTGTCTCTTTCCGCTTTTGGTCAAGGTTTTCTCAATCTCTTGATGACAGGTCGTGGCTTATCTCAGGTTTTCTTACCCACGTTGCCAGGGAGATTTACACCTCTGGAAGTCATGTCCCACATAAGAGAGAGGGCAGTGAGTTCACATGCTGAGTTGGCTTAGAGAGAGAGAGGCTACATCGGAGCAACAAAAGAAGTTCTTTGGGAGTGACTCTTAGGCATAATAATATTAAGTAGGCGTAGCCTATCTTTTGCAGGGATAAGTTTCATAAAGGTGAACCCCAAGATCAAGGGCTCAGCCTATTGATTTGGTTGTCCCCACTGTCTGTGAAAATATTAGGAATTCTCCAAATGGGAAAATTAAGCACTTCCTCCCCTTTGCCCCATTCTCCATATGGGACCCTCCAAATACTTTTTATTCACTGCCCAAATCACTCTGGGATTTATCGGGGCATCACACTAACCTGGACAAACCAACAAAATCTCACTCTCTATTCAAAATTCCATGTATTTATGGTATTCAACTAAACTGACCATAAAAGTTAAATTAGGTAATGCATGACCCAAAATATAAATTTTACACCAAATAAACATCTCATTCTTTAGTCTTACTCATAATTGAGTTTTTAAAATACGGGTGATATCATCCTTTACCCAGTCTTCTATTATTATAACTAGTCCTATCCAGATCAGCTTCATTCATATCTCTAGTTGAAGTCTTTTCTCAACTTTTTAAACAGTTCCTGAATGGGATACTGCTCACTTTCATAGCTTCTATGAAAAGCTCTAACTTCTGAGCTCTGAGTCTCAGGTGTCACATTAGTACCCAAAGTTTATGGGAAAGATCATGTTATATATACACAGCTCAGTATCTCAGATTTTAGAATTAACAGTTACACCTCATGAATATATGTGACTCCTGTAAGAGCTTACAATCCAGGACCCTTTACAATAAGCCTCGACCTGATAACCCATGCTCTTGACTTTAGTTCATTGAATTTTTACCTTATAGATACACATCTCTATATATTATGATATATATATAATTGAGGCACAATAATATTTGTCTTTTTTCCTGACAGTTCATTCAACATATAGCCCTTGAGGGAACTTTTAATGGAACTATTAGACTTTCCCAAACGGAAGCCCCTGATACTCTCTCAAACATCAGGGACTAATATTAATAGGTCAAATTAATAGGCCAAGTCCTTGATAGTGAGACTTGCTTTTATGAAACTTATTTCTGTAGCAAAGAAGCTAAGCCTACTATAATTATGCCTAAAAGTTACTTTCAGAAAATCTTTGGCTGCTCAGATGTGGCCTCTCTCTCTCTCTCTAAGCCTAACTCTGCAAGTAAAATCATTACCCTCCCCTCTACGTGGGACATGATGTTCAGGAGTGTGAGTCCCCTGGCAACATGGTACATGACTCCCAGGGATGAGTCTGGCCCTGGCACTGTGGGATCAACAATGCCAAAAGGGGGAAAAGTAATACAACAAAATAAGGTATCAATGTTTCAGAAAATTCGAAGAGAGTTGTGAAGCTATTCTGGAGGCTACTCTTATGCAAGTTTCAGCTAGAAACTGCTAATTGCCACAGTCTGCCAAACCCCAACCAACATCATTTCTGTTCACCCAAAGAATACCTACAGCTCTATCTCAGATTCTACAAAAGTTTCACGCAGTTTACCGTCCAGAAACCTATACCCTCCAGACGGTTCCTAGGCCAGATAAATCCTGAAATTCAGCGCAGTCTACCTTTCTAAAAATATCAGCTGATTCCATCCTGAAATCCTATACTTTTGATGCCCCTTTTCAACATGAAAAGGTTAGACTGGACATAGTCCAAATACCCCTAAAGACTGGGAGAAGGATCAAAGGAGAAGGAAGAGTTATAACAAGAATACAGGATTTAAGAAATGAGTATGATTGCTAAAAATCGTTACATTGATATTTCTTTTAGTCTCCAGTGTCTTGGACAAGTTAGAAGGGAAAACCCAAAGTCGTGCAACCTATATCAAATTTTGAAATCTGTTCCATAACTACTTGTTAAAATATACCTGGAAATTTATTGCTTTTTTGTATATATGTTATATTTCACAATAAAAAGATTAAAAAAATCCATGGAACAACAATACACAGTGAACCGTATGTTAAATCATGGGCCTTAATTCATAGCAGTTATAAAAATGTGCTATCATCAATTTTAACAAATTTTTACACCAATGCAAGATGTTGGTGGTGGGATGATATATGGGAATCCTGTATTTTATGCATGATTATTCTGTAAACCCACAACTTCTCTAATAAAAAATAAAGGGCATTAAAAAAAATACACATCTAAAGACAGCATAGTCAAACTTTTGAAGTCCAAAGCAGGATATTGCAAGGGAAGACAATATCGAATGATTAATATCAATAAAGCAACATTAATTGATTGCTCATTAAAAACAAAGAAAGCCAGAAGTCTTAAAAGAAACTAAACTGTCAACCAATGATTCTATATCCACCAAAACCATTCTTTTTTTTTTTTTAACTTTTTATTGTATAGTATAACATATATACAAAGCAAAGAAATAAAAAAGCAATAGTTTTCAAAGCACTCTTCAACAAGTAGTTATAGGACAGATCCCAGAGTTTGTCATGGGCTACCATTCAATCATCTCAGATTTTTCCTTTTAGCTTCTCCAGAACATTGAAGGCTAGAGGGAATATTCTGTTTGTTTGTTAGTTATCATCACAATTGACTTTTTTCTTTTCTTTTTTGTGAAAAATAACACATATACAAAAAAGCAATACATTTCAAAGTACATCACAACAATTAGTTGTAGAATACATTTCAGAGTTTGGTATAGGTTACAATTTCACCATTTTAGGTTTTTACTTCTAGCTGTTCTAAGCTTCTGGAGACTAAAGTATCAATAATGATTTGCAATCATACCCCCTTGTTAAACCCTACTTTCTCTGTATAACTCCACCATCACCTTTGATCTTTCTCCCACTGTTTAGGGGTATTTGGGCTATGCCCATTCTAACCTTCTCATGTTGGAGGGGGCTGTTAATAATACGGGATAGGGGGATAAAACTAGTTGATGTTCTGGAGAGGCTGGCCCCTCTGCATTTCAGGACTTAATCTGGTCCAGGAACCCATCTGGAGGTTGTAGGTTTCTAGAAAGTTACTCTAGTGCATGGAACTTTTGCAGAATCTTACATAATGCCCTAGATGTTCTTTAGGATTGGATGGAATAATTTTGGTTGGGGTTTGGCAAATTATGATAGGTAGCAATGTTTAACTGAAGCTTGTGTAAGAGTGACCTTCACAGTGGCCTCTAGACTCTATCTGAATTCTCTCAGCCACTGATACCTTATTTGTCACTCTTCTTTTCCCCCTTTTGGTCAAAATGGCATTGTGGATCCCATGGTGTCAGGGCCAGACTCATCCCCGGGAATCATCTCCCATGCTGTCCCTGGACGTCGTGTTCCATGTGGCAGGGAGGGCAATGGTTTTACTTGCAGAGTTGGGCTTAGAAATAAAGGCCACCTATGAGCAACAAAAGAGGTCCTCCAGAAGCATACCTACAGGTAGGCTAAGTTTCTCTACTGTATACATAATCTTCACAAGAGCAAGCCTCAAGATCAAGGGCTTGACCTATTTATTGTCTTGGGTGTTCCTAATGTTTGACAGAGTATCAGGGGTTTCCCCGGTGGTAAAGTTTAATAATTCCATATTTTTTCTCCCGTTCCTCAAGGGACTTTACTAATACTTTTTTTTTATATTATCTGCTTAATATATGTATTCAGGCAATACATTTAGCTATATAGGAGTAAGGGCCCTAATTTTTATTCTGGGCTCCCTGTGTTTGGATTGCTGAAGCCTTTTGAAATGCTATTGTTTATAAAGTCTTACAAATAAACCTTTCACGAGAACCAACTAGAAATCTGGAAAACAGAGAGAATGACTTACAGTTTAAGAGCCTCTGATATGTTTATCTGTTACAAACAGGAATTATAAAGTAGCCAAAGAAAAATGGTGGTATAGACCTTAAAATGTGAGCTTAAATATCTAAAGTTTTGTTGCTTTAAAATTGTTAAATCTGCATGATGTAAAAGAATCAATAAAATAAAAAAAGAATTCTCTAAACACTTACATTTACTTTATTTTATACTAAACAGATAAAATAAGAAGTGGGCAGGCTTCACCCTAGAATTTGGTTTAAACAGTAGCACTTTAATAACTCAATTAATTTATTATTAGTCTGTGTGATTATTTTACCAAGTCACTGAAGTATAAGAAAAAAATGCACTCACGTCATCTGCAATGCCAAAGATTTTAGAAGTCAAATATTTGAGTACCACGGTTCCAAATAACCAAAAACATCCCTGTATAACCTACAAAAGAAAAATTAAACAAAACAAAAATAACTTTAATATTTCCTACAGCTGTTCCATAGATACCACCTAGAAAGGAGAAAAAAAAAGCTTTAATCAAGCATGAAAAAAGAAATCTCTATAGCCAGAGAAAATGTAAAAATGTTCCTTAAATTAATATAAAGAGTACAGCTCCAAAATTAAGGGGCAATAATTAAAAAATAAAAATATACACAGGATACTATTGTCAAATTAATAGATTTTGTAGGAGATTTATACAGTAATTGTGGTTAAATTCCCCTTTCACTGAAAGTTTCTTATCCATGCATGCAATTGCTCTTGAAACATGGGTAATAAATAAAGAAAACTGAATTCTTTACCTTCACAATATTAATCTTCCCTTGCTTCATGAAAAGGGTAATTTGATACATTAAAATAGAGACATATTATGTTATAAAACTGTTAGAACCCCCTTCATTACATGGATCATTTCCTTAGAAATAAAACATAAAACTACTGGTATAACTTAGAGAAGAAAAACTCATGCATTGAAAAAATTGATTCTTACCCATAAACTAAGTTCAGATACATTTATTTTCAGGAAATGTGGCTTCAGTGCCAGCACACCCTGTGTAGAGAAAATAACATGGTATATATTAATGTTTACTGACATAAATTCAAGCATCAAAAATGCTTCTAAATAATAGGACTCAAGAATCTGAAATTTGGCAATTTTCCATACAGCATCACCATGTGATAATTTCTATGTTCACTGATTTCAATAACTAGCCCTATTATACCCAAAGTAGATTACGTCAGTTAGTGATCTTTGAAAAGTTGAAAACAGAATCATCATAGGTAAATTTCTATGACAATTTACATATTTGATTTACCTGAGAACCAAGAGTTACACTAATAATTTCAGTGTGTTATACAGCCATCATCTAGGGCTAGAGAACCCTGACTAATTCTTATCGCATACTTAAGCACATATAAGTGGCAAGAGACTAGAAGTAGCAGTAAGCCTGACATATGACAGATACTCAATTGAAGTGAAGAGAAATTTCCTACAAAATATACTTAGATTTCATTCATATGTAACATTCAATTCAATGGCTTTCCTGTTCACAGTTACCAAGACTGGGAAAGGGAGGGATGCTCCATACAAATTACAATCCTAGAGCAGAGGAGCTACACCTCTATTGTGGCCAGAAGTGAGACTATATAAAGAGATAAAATAACCGTTTTATATAAAATTTAGTTAACATATTCTCTAAACAAAAATTTCAAAATGATGTTTACCTTCTAAATGTTAGTTAAAATCTTGAGCTCAAATCATATCAGAAAACAACAATCAATCAATTCTGGGTTTATTTTCTAATTTTAGTAAACAGATTATGTAACAAAATAAAAGGTGGTAACAAATATAATTGGATTATACTTTCTGGAAACATCTTTTTGAATGTCACCTTCATCTTCCAGAATATTATAATGAGTCCTAGGCAAGTACAATTCCCCCTTTGGTGAAAATGGCAATGAGAGTAATAAATATCTTTGTAGATGGCATATTCTCAGGAAATGGATTATTAAATAAACACTATTTGTAAAATGGGACAAAGCAAAAGATGTTCCAAATGCGATAATCATGAAAATAAAACTGTTCTGAGTAACTTAAATGATCAGTCAAGTAGAATGCATTTTGATTAAGACAATACAGAATGCTTCTGTCTTTAGGAAACTAGCCTATACTAAAGTACACGTACTTTTGATGTAAAGAATAATTTCTTTCCCCTTTGGTTTGCAATGAGTGAAAGCCATTGAAAAACAGGCATAATCATCTTAGGATGTATTTAAATTTAGAAAGACTATTTTACTTAGAAAGTCATTCTGCCAAAAGTGGCAGAAGGAGTTAGATAAGCTTTCACCATTTGTTCAAATTCTGTAAGACAGTCTTCCCATAATCTAAATTTGTCCTTGCTAGTGACTCAGCAAAGTACAGCTGAATAATCACCCGACTTAAACCATGCATAGGCAGGGGGTGGGGGACACTAAATAATCATGGTCTCAAACCTCTGATCACAGTAGAATGAGAAAAGTTGCAGAGGGAGCATAGGAGGCTCAGAGAGGATGGCAGCAATAGGATAAGAACTGAAAAGAGATAAGGAAAAATAAAGAGAAAGAGAGCATAGATATATTTCACAAATGAACTCTGGAATGAAAATCTAGGTGACAGAAAAGATGAGGAAAGAGAAAGACAGGATAGATTAGGTCATGAGGCAAGGTCCTTTGCGTGACCACTTTAACTTGTGGTTTGGTTTTTTTTCCCATTTGTGAAAGGAACACATACCGGTTTGAAATTGTTGTGTACCCCAGAAAAGCCATGTTATTTAATACTGATTCAATATTATTGGGTGGGGTCTTTTTGATTAAGTTGTTGTCATAGAGATGTGACCCACCCATATGTGGGTGGGAACTTTTCATTAGATGGGTTCCACGGAGATAATATCTCCACCCATTCAAGGTGAACTTGCTTATTAGAGTCCTTTAAGAGTGAACCATTTTGGAAAAAGCTTCAGAGCTGTCACAGACAAGAGACCTTTGGAAATGTAGAAGAAAAACCCCTAGGGAAGCCTTGTGAAATGAGAAGCTGGAAGAGAAAGCCTGCAGACATGCCACGTAACTTCCCAGCTGACAGAAAAACTCTGAAAGGCATTAGCCCTTTCTTAAGTCAAAGTATCTTTCTGTGGATGCCTTAGTTTGAACATTTTTATGGCCCTAGAATGGCAAACTGATAACTTAATTAATTCCCTCTATAAAAGCCAACCCATTTTTGGTATACTGCATTTCCAACAGCTTTAGCAAATTAAATCAGAACACTTGCATGCCTTATCACATGTAAACATAGAAATTCCTTGGGAACTCCACACCAGTGATACAAGCCATTCCTTTCAAAAACAGCTTAAAGAACACTTACCCAAATAATTACCAAAGAGGAAGCATAGTAAGAAGTTAATAACATTGAGTTTCCAAACATCAAAACAAAACAAAGTGCAAGAGAAATCTGGAAAAATCCAAGAAAAAAATAATTAATAGACATTAAAAAATTGATATTATGAAAATTACACATGCACACAATAAACAAAATTCAGAGTTCAAACAGAAATACACAATAAAACTAAGCTCACTTTCTATACCCACCTTGAACCCCCAGAGATAATCATGATCAGCAGTTTTCTATCTATCCTTCCAGAAATCAACATTCTAGCTTTATATTTAGAAATAATCGCAAATGGAAACTTAAACGTACAAGTACACTATTCCTTGCTTTCACTCTTAATAATGTCTAAGAAAGCTCTCCATAGAAGCCTAAATCAATCTACCCATTCTGTTTAACAACTGAAAAAGATTCCATTCTATAAATGTACAATATATTATTTAACCGGTCTTGTGCCTACTGCTGGACAGTAAAACATTTCCAGTTTTGTTTTGTTTTCCCTAATGCAAATACTACTATGCTATAAACAGCCTTATATGTACATTTTCAACACATTTATGAGATAAATTGCTAGAAGTGGAATTGATAGATCAAAGGTAAATACATTTTAAAATCTGGAAAAATATTGACAAGTTGTCCTATAAAAAGATTGTACCAACTTACTCTCCAACCAATAGGGCATGAGAGTTTCAGGTAATGCATACTCTCGTCCACACGATATATTACTCTTGTAAGCATTTGCCAATCCAACAGGAGACAAATGTTACCTCATTGTTTTCTTCTCTATTCTTTCTTCGTAGTTGGTGAGACTCAGAATCTTTTCTTGCATTTGTTGTTTCTGGTGTTGTTTTGAGTGTTTATGTGAAAATGAACTGGTTGATCATTGCCAATTTTTAAATTTCATTGTGGCTATTTTCCTTAACAACTCTTTATCTATTATGGAACATAATTCCTTGTTAGGCAAACAATTGCATATAGTTCTTCTAGTATATTATTTATATTTGTTCATGGTATTTCTGTATTATGGTTAAGTAAAAAAAAACTTTTATTTTAGCCAGATTTGTCATTCTTAACTTTAGGTCTTTGAAATTTAGCCCCATGATTAAATTTAAAGTGATTCATATTTTTTTTTCTAAAAGTTCTATTTTTGATATATACAAATTTCCATACGAATTTTAGAATCAGTTTGGTCAAGTTTCCAAAAAATCCAACATTTCAATTAAAATTACATTGTACCTATAATATATATTACATTATGTTTATAAAATTACGTAGGTACAATATTGAATCTTTAGACACAAAGATTCAATTTACACAAATTAGTAGAGATGAAAAGTTTCCTTCATATAGATCTTACATATTTCACAATTTATTCCAAAGTTTATTATTTCTGTTGCTATTGTACCCACAATTTTTCATCATATTTTCTAAATGACTATTGATTTTATGTAGGAAAGCTATAATAAGTATGTATAAATGAATACATTCTTTCATTATTTTTAATAGTTTTCAGTTTATTAAATTGGGGTTTTCAGGTATTAAAAATTACATCACTTACAAGCAATGATGCTTTTATATCTTCCTTACCTATTATTGAAATTTTTACTTTTTAATCCATTATATTAGCTAACATTTCTGCAAAAATGTAAAGTAATAACCGTGACAACAGAAATATTTGTCATGTTTCTAATATTAATGAGAATAATTCTATTCATCACTTTGGGTTATGCTATAGCTTTAGGTTTGAGTAGTGTGGATGTATTTATACATATCAATAAAATATCTATTTTTATTTTATTAATGTTTTAACAATCAGGAATAGATGTTGACTTTTATCAAATGCCTTTATATCATCAAAGGAAATGATCTTGTTGCTGATTGTTTTTAACCTACTAAGATGATGAAGTATATTGATAGAATTCCTAAGGGCAAATCCTCTTGCATTCCTGGAATGAACTTATTCTGTCATGTTACATTATTCTCATATCAGTTTTTAAATTTCACTAAACAGGTAAGTAACTGAAGCCTCCCCTCCTGCCCTTTCTCTCCGCCCTCTCTTTCCCTCCTTCTTTCCCTCTCTCTCTACCCTCCTCGCCAACCTTCCTTGTATCCCCTTCTCTTCCCTCTCTCTCCTTCCCTTCTCTCTCCCCTCTCCCCCTTTCTTCTCTACCCCTCGCTCCCCTAGGTTGGCAGAGGATTCCTCACTAGCCTCCCTGCCCCCTTCCTTAGATCATCCATTGGTCTATTCTCAATCCAGCAACCAAATCCAGTCAAGCCTCTGCTCAAACCCTCCAGGGGATTCAATCTTCACTCCAAGTGAAAGCAAAGGCCTTACAAAGGGCCCTACAGGTCAGTGCTCACCAACCTCTGGGACCTACTCTAATCCAGCCACACCGTGAGGTTCCTAAAACACACAGGTACACCCCAGAGCATTTGTGCCTTCTGTTCCCATTACCCTAACGGTTTGGCCCCTGAATTCACTCATTCTCTTGATTCCAATGGCACCTTCTCAGTAAGGCCTTCACTCCTCACTGTGTTCTTTTTTTTCTTTCACATGGACAGGCACCAAGAATTGAATCGGGTCTCCAGCACGGCAAGCGAGAATTCTACCTGTTGAGCCACCATCACACTGCCCCTCCTCACTCTATTTGAAATTTCAACCGCCTCTACCTACTCAGCAAATTCTATCCACATCTGCTTTATTTTCCTTAATGGTATTTACTACCATCTAACCTACTTTTTTATTTTACTATTTAGTCTATTTCTGTCTACATGCACTAAAATGTAAGGTAAATGAGGGTAGAGATTTTTCTTTGTTTTTATTGTTGCTGTATCCTCAGCACCTAATTTAGCAAATAATTGGTGCTCAAAAATCACTGATGAATTTAAATTTGTAGAAAATTTGCATATAAACTAAGTTGAGAAGTTAAAAGGTACAAAATAAGACAGAGATCATTAGAGACATGATTTTAGTGTCTGTATCTTTTCTTATCTATTTTTAGCAGATTAAAAAAAGTAATACTGTGAACAACTTTGTTAACGGATTTTAAAACTTAGAGGAAAAAGGAAAGTCCCTAGCAAAATAACAATGACCAAAAAATGACTCAAGGAAAAAAAAAGTTCAAATAATCCTATTATAAAATAATTTAGATCACCAATTTAAAACCTTTACACACACGCACACACACACACAGAAAAAAAACAAAAACAAATGGTCCATATAATTTTACAGGCAAGTTCTACCAAACTTTCAGGGAATAGACTTAATTCTACATAAAATCTACCACAGAACAGATTAAGTAAGAAACTCTCCAATTAAATCTATGAAACTAGAATAAATCTGACATGATAATGAGCCAAATGGGAGAAAGAATAATACCGTCCCATTCATGAACAGAGATGTAAAGTTCCTAACAAAATAATATCAAAATGAATCCAGTAATGTATAAAAATTATGTCAACCCAGAAAAGCAAGTTTTCTTACTGTAAAAAATAATCAATTAATTAATGTAATGCTCCACAGTAACAGATGGAAGGGAGAAAAACCACAAGATAATTTATACAGATACAGAAAAACATTTGATGACAGTTAACATTTACTGATTTTTTTGGAAAAACTCAAAGTATGATGAGAACATGCTAAAAGGACACCTAATCCAGCTTGAAGTAGCTGGTCAAATTTGAAACAATTCAAGCACCAAAATAAACTATGAAAATAATGGATTATAGTGAAATAAAATGAAAAAAAAGTCCACATAGATGATTGATAGATGGACAGACAGATAGATAGACAGATAGAGGGAGGGAGGGAGGGAGAGAGAGAAAATTTTATGAGGAATGGGATATTTACATAGTCTCAATGTAGCGTATCTCCCCATAAAATACTTATTAATTACAAAAGAAAAAAGAGTAACTCTATCATGAAGAACTCTAGCAGACACCACTTGAAATAAAGTTACCAAAGTTATAATCAGTAAAGGGACAAACAAAATCACATCCTCCTGATATGAGGCAATGAAAAGATTTCAAATCATTTTCGTGATATTTCTGCCAAAGAGGTATAACTTGAATTTGATCACATGGAAATGTCACAAACACAAACTAAGAGACAGTCTACAAAATAAATGGCCTGTGATCTTAAAAAATGTCAAGGTTTTCAAAGTTAAGGAAAGACTGAGTAAGTGCTCCCATTTTGAAGGTGACAAAAAAATGATAACAACCAACAAAATATGATTCTGAACTGGTTCCTTTTGCTATAAAAGGAATTGTTGAGATAATGAGTGAAATTTGAAGATCTGAGGACTAGATGGTAGTATTGTATCAAATTGAATTTCTTGATTCTGATTGGCTGTATAACAGTCATGCTGGGGAATATCCTTGTTTAAAGGAAAGACAAAATATTTAGGAGTGATTAATTCAACAAGTAAGCAACTTACTCTAAAATGCTTCAGGGAAAAACAGCTCTTTGTACTATAATTGTAAATCTGCTATAAATTTATTTTTTCAAAAACAAAAGAATAAAAAACTCCTCACAAACTAGTAATAAAAGGGAGTCTTCTTTAAAAGACCAGCAAAAATACCTACAGCAACACTAGAAGCATTCTCTTTAAAACCATAATGTTCATTATTGTTATTTATGAATAATCCTTTCTAGAGGTCCTAGCCAAGACATTAAGTTGGCAGGGGAAAGGAGTATAAATTGTTTCTCTGAAAAGAAACAAAAAAATTATCACTATGGGAGATTAAGTTAATATCTAGAAAACCCAGAGTATCTGAAGATAAGTTGTTAGAATAAGAGAGCTTAACAAGATTGCTACAAATTAGATAAGTATACAAATAGGATGAGTTTTATAAAGTTTAGTGTATTAATATTAGTAACTTTTTTTCATCAGAAGGCACTGTAAAGAAAGTGAAAAGCAAGTCATTAACTGGGATAAGATATTGATGATACTAACTGACAAAGCATCTGTATCTAGAATATATAAAGAACTAAACTCACTTTTTAAAAAGACAACACAGGAGAAAAATATGAAAAATACATGAAAAACATGTCACAAAAAAGGACATGTTTTTTGGGATACAAACATATCAAAAGGTGTTCAGTTTTACTGAGAACCAGACAAATGCAAATTAAGGTCACAAGATACCATTTTACACTCACCAGATAAAACAAAATGAAAAAGGATGTAAAATAGCATGAACTATTATACATCGCTGTTTGAAGGGGTCCTACGATTTTGGAAAAACATTTTGGTATTAAGGTATGATGATGAACAATGCAGAATTCATTACCTGATAAACAATGTAGAATTCATTACCCAGCAATTCTACTACTGGGTAAATACGTGAGAGAAACTCTTAATATAGATGCCCAAGAGATATGTGTAAGAATGTAAAGCATTATTCATAAAAGAAAAAGCCAGAAATAATCTAAATATCCTCTGACAAGAAAATAAACTAATTGTGCTTTGTTTACACAAAAGAAAATCTAAAGCAATGAAAATGCCTGAACTCTAGTAATAAACAAATCTCAGAGACCTGAGTGAAAACATGCCCTATAAAATGATGCCATTTTTAGAAACCTTACAAAGGCATTATTTAATACTAAAAAAATGTATTATTTAGGTGTATATATGTGGTGGAGTTACAAGGAAAAGCAAGCTAATTTACCTAGAGGGTAAGTGAGGGGATTGTTCAGGGTACACAATAAAGGAATGATAAAATTCGATTATCAAGCTAGACGGTGGGCTCATGGATGCTCATTTTATATTTGTTCGTAACTTCTCTATACATTACAAAAATCCTTGTATACATATCAATCATTACAGAGTGAAATAAGAAATATTATAAGAAAATTTATAGGAGAAAACACGAAAATAGTAAATAATAATAACAATTAAGAGGAGTCAAAAGTTTTAAAGGGAGGACTTCCAGAGAAGATGGCGGCTTAGTAAGGCGCACGGGTCTTAGTTCCTCCTCCAGAACAACTACTAAAGAACTAGAAACAGTACAGAACAGCTCGCGGAGCCATGACAGAGACCAGACACACAGAGTTCCCCATTCCGGAACGGCTGGACCGACTAAAAGACTCCACTGTGGTGAGGTCCCTGAGAGGCGTGCACTTCCCCGGACCGAGGCGGCTGGCGGCCGGAGCCCCTCCCTCCCTCCTTCCCGGGCTGGCTGGGAGCTTTGGATCGGGTTCCCCAAGCCGCGGTGACCAGAGCCCCTTCCACACACGCGGCTTCCCGGGCCGGCTGGGAACCTTGGATCGACGGTTCCCCAAGCCGTGGAGGCCCTTCAACACGCGGCTTCCCAGGCCGACTGGGAGCTTTGGAGCGGTGGTTCCCCAAGTTGGGGCGGCCGGCGACACTCCCCAACGCGCGGCTTCCCAGGCCGGCTGGTAGCCTCGGAACAGCGGTCCCCCAAGCCGCGGAGGCTGGCGACCGCACCCCCTTCCACACACGCGCTTTCCAGGCCGGCTGGGAGCATCGGAACAGCGGTTCCCCAAGCCGCGGCGGAGGACGACCCTCCCCCACAGGCGACTTCCCGGAAGGAAAGGAAAGTGTCTCCAACAGTAGTAGAGACTAAGCCCAACCTAACACCAATAGTGGCATTAAGGAACAACTTCTGAATACTAAAAATAGGCCCTCAGCTCAGGCGAAACTGATCAAGGCGGAAGTCGCCGATTGGGCTAACTGAAAAAGAGGAAAGGGGGTGAAACAGAGCCTTCTGCGGCTGTTTCTACGGAGGCTTCGTTGCCTCTGGGCTCAGCGCTGGGATTACATAGGTTACAACTGCCCCAAATGCAGAAACAGGTTGCTTCTAGGGCTCTCTACCACCTGAACCTTCCGCGCGGGAGGGGTGAAACGCAACTCAGGTGGAATCCCTCTCTCAAGGAATTCAGATTCCAGGACTTCACAATTTGAAGCCGTTAAACCAACCTACAACCTTTCCTCTGTCTCCACCACACACCCAGCAGCGAGAGTCTTCCAAAGTTAAAGGAGCCACAACATCTTTTGCTGGTGGGACCTGCAGACAGAAAAGCACCACATACTGGGCAGGATAAGAAAAACAGAGCCCAGACACTTCACAGGAAAGTCTTTCAACCTGCTGGGTCCCACACTCAGGGAAATCTGATTAAATGCCCAGACGCCAGCAAAAAAATAATAAATCACAAAAGGAAAATTGAAGATATGGCCCAGTCAAAGGAACAAACCAATAGTTCAAATGAGATACAGGAGCTGAGAAAACTAATTCTGAATATACGAACAGAAATGGAAAACCGCTTCTAAAACCAAATCGATAAATTGAGGGAGGACATGAAGAAGGCATGGGATTAACAAAAAGAAGAAATGGAAAGTCTGAAAAAACAAATCACAGAACTAATGGGATTGAAAAACACAGTAGAAGAGATGAAAAAAACAATGGAAACCTACAATGGTAGATTTCAAGAGACAGAGGATAGAATTAGTGAACTGGAGGATGGAACATCTGAAGTCCAAAAAGAAACAGAAACTATAGGGAAAAGAATGGAAAAATTTGAGCAGGGGCTCAGGGAATTGAATGATAATATGAAGCGCACAAATATACGTGTTGTGGGTGTCCCAGAAGGAGAAGAGAAGGGAAAAGGAGGAGAAAAACTAATGGAAGAAATTATCACTGAAAATTTCCCAACTGTTATGAAAGACCTAAAATTACAGATCCAAGAAGTGCAGCGCACCCCAAAGAGAACAGACCCAAATAGGCGTTCTCCAAGGCACTTACTAGTTAGAATGTCAGAGGTCAAAGAGAAAGAGAGGATCTTGAAAGCAGCAAGAGAAAAACAATCCATCACATACAAGGGAAACCCATTAAGACTATGTGTAGATTTCTCAACAGAAACCATGGAAGCTAGAAGACAGGGGGATGATATATTTAAATTACTAAAAGAGAAAAACTGCCAACCAAGACTTCTATATCCAGCAAAATTGTCCTTCAAAAATGAGGGAGAAATTAAAACATTTTCAGACAAAAAGTCACTGAAAGAATTTGTGATCAAGAGACCAGCTCTGCAAGAAATACTAAAGGGAGCACTAGAGTCAGATACGAAAAGACAGAAGAGAGAGGTATGGAGAAGAGTGTAGAAAGAAGGAAAATCAGATATGATATATATAATACAAAAGGCAAAATGCTAGAGGAAAGTATTACCCAAACAGTAATAACACTAAATGTTAATGGACTGAATTCCCCAATCAAAAGACATAGACTGGCAGAATGGATTAAAAAACTGGATCCTTCTATATGCTGTCTACAGGAAACACATCTTAGACCCAAAGATAAACATAGGTTGAAAGTGAAAGGTTAGGAAAAGATATTTCATACAAATAACAACCAGAAAAGAGCAGGAGTAGTTATACTAATATCCAACAAATTAGACTTCAAATGTAAAACAGTTAAAAGAGACAAAGAAGGACACTATATACTAATAAAAGGAACAATTAAACAAGAAGACATAACAATAATAAATATTTATGCACCGAACCAGAATGCCCCAAAATATGTGAGGAACACACTGCAATCACTGAAAAGGAAAATAGACACATCTACCATAATAGTTGGAGACTTCAATTCCCCACTCTCATCAATAGACAGAACATCTAGACAGAAGATCAATAAAGAAACAGAGAACTTGAATATTACAATAAATGAGCTAGACTTAACAGACATTTATAGGACATTACACCCCACAACAGCAGGATACACCTTTTTCTCAAGTGCTCATGGATCATTCTCAAAGATAGACCATACGCTGGGTCACAAAGCAAGTCTTAACAAATTTAAAAAGATTGAAATCATACACAACACTTTCTCGGATCATAAAGGAATGAAGTTGGAAATCAATAATAGGCAGAGTGCCAGAAAATTCACAAATATGTGGAGGCTCAACAACACACTCTTAAACAACGAATGGGTCAAGGAAGAAATTACAAGAGAAATTAGTAAATATCTCGAGGCGAATGAAAATGAAAACACAACATATCAAAACCTATGGGATGCAGCAAAGGCAGTGCTAAGAGGGAAATTTATTACCCTAAATGCCTATATCAGAAAAGAAGAAAAGGCAAAAATTCTGGAATTAACTGTCCACATGTAAGAACTGGAGAAAGAACAGCAAACTGACCCCAAAGCAAGCAAAAGGAAAGAAATAACAAAGATTAGAGCAGAAATAAATGAAATTGAGAACATGAAAACAATAGAGAAAATCAATAAGACCAGAAGTTGGTTCTATGAGAAAATCAATAAATTGATGGGCCCTTAGCAAGATTGCCAAAAAGAAGAAGAGAGAGGACACAAATAAATAAGATCAGAAATGGAAGAGGAGACATAACTACTGACCTCACAGAAATAAAGGAGGTAATAACAGGATACTATGAAAAACTTTAAGCTAATAAATACAACAATGTAGATGAAATGGACAACCGCCTAGAAAGGCATGAACAACCAACTTTGACTCAAGAAGAAATAGATGACCTCAACAAACCAATCACAAGTAAAGAAATTGAATCAGTCATTCAAAAGCTTCCCAAAAAGAAAAGTTCAGGACCAGACGGCTTCACATGTGAATTCTACCAAACATTCCAGAAAGAATTAGTACCAACTCTCCTCAAACTCTTCAAAAAAATCGAAGTGGAGGGAAAGCTACCTAATTCATCCTATGAAGCCAACATCACCCTCATACCAAAACCAGGCAAAGATATTACAAAAAAAGAAAACTATAGACCAATCTCTCTAATGAATATAGATGCAAAAATCCTCAACAGAATTCTAGCAAATCGAATCCAGCAACACATTTAAAGAATTATACATCATGACCAAGTAGGATTCATCCCAGGTATGCTTGTAATACACCATATCAACAAATCAAAGCAGAAAAATCACATGATCATCTCAATTGATGCAGAGAAGGCATTTGACAAGATTCAACATCCTTTCCTGCTGAAAACACTTCAAAGGATAGGAATACAAGGGAACTTCCTTAAAATGATAGAGGGAATATGTGAAAAACCCACAGCTAATATCTCCCTCAGTGGGGAAAAATTGAAAACTTTCCCCCTAAGATCAGGAACAAGACAAGGATGTCCATTATCACCACTATTATTCAACATCGTGTTGGAGGTTCTAGCCAGAGCAATTAGACAAGAAAAAGAAATACAAGGCATCAAAATTGGAAAGGAAGAAGTAAAACTATCACTGTTTGCAGATGATATGATACTACATGTCGAAAACCCGGAAAAATCCACAACAAAACTACTAGAGCTAATAAATGTGTACAGCAAAGTAGCAGGTTACAAGATCAACATTCAAAAATCTGTAGCATTTCTATACACTAGCAATGAACAAGCAGAGGGGAAAATCAAGAAGTGAATTCCATTTACAATTGCAACTAAAAGAATAAAGTACTTAGGAATAAATTTAACTAAAGAGACAAAAGACCTATACAAAGAAAACTACAAAAAACTGTTAAAAGAAATCACAGAAGACCTAAATAGATGGAAGGGCATACCGTGTTCATGGATTGGAAGACTAAATATAGTTAAGATGTCAATCCTACCCAAACTGATTTACAGATTCAATGCAATACCAATCAAAATCCCAACAACTTATTTTTCAGAAATAGAAAAACCAATAAGCAAATTTATCTGGAAGGGCAGGGTGCCCCGAATTGCTAAAAGTATCTTGAGGAAAAAAAACGAAGCTGGAGGTCTCAAGCTGCCGGACTTTAAGGCATATTATGAAGACACAGTGGTCAAAACAGCATGGTATTGGCATAAAGATAGATATATCAACCAATGGAATCGAATAGAGTGCTCAGATATAGACCCTCTCATCTATGGACATTTGATCTTTGATAAGGCAGTCAAGCCAATTCACCTGGGACAGAACAGTCTCTTCAATAAATGCTGCCTAGAGAACTGGATATCCATATGCAAAAGAATGAAAGAGGACCCGTATCTCACACCCTATACAAAAGTTAACTCTAATGGATCAAAGATCTAAACATTAGGTCTGAGACCATAAAACAGAGGAAAATGTAGGGAGATATCTTATGAAACTTACAATTGGAGGCGGTTTTATGGACCTTAAACCTAAAGCAAGAGCACTGAAGAAAGAAATAAATAAATGGGAGCTCCTCAAAATTAAACACTTTTGTGCATCAAAGAACTTCATGAATTTATAAAGAGATTGTTCAACTCAACAACAAAAAGGCAGCCAATCCAATTACAAAATGGGAAAAAGACTTGAACAGACACTTCTCAGAAGAGGAAATACAAATGGCCAAAAGGCACATGAAGAGATGCTCAATGTCCCTGGCCATTAGAGAAATGCAAATCAAAACCACAATGAGATATCATCTCACACCCACCAGAATGGCCATTATCAACAAAACAGGAAATGACAAGGGCTGGAGAGGATGCGGAGAAAGAGGCACACTTATCCACTGTTGGTGGGAATGTCAAAGGGTGCAACCACTGTGGAAGGCAGTTTGGCAGTTCCTCAAAAAGCTGAATATAGAATTGCCATACGACCCAGCAATACCATTGCTAGGTATCTACTCAAAGGACTTAAGGGCAAAGACACAAATGGACATTTGCACAACAATGTTTATAGCAGCATTATTTACCTTTGCAAAGAGATGGAAACAGCCAAAATGTACATCAACAGACGAGTGGCTAAACAAACTGTGGTATATACATACGATGGAATATTATGCAGCTTTAAGACAGGATAAACTTATGAAGCATGTAATAACATGGATGGACCTAGAGAACATTATGCTGAGTGAGACTAGCCAAAAACTAAAGGACAAATACTGTATGGTCCCACTGATGTGAACCGACATTAGAGAATAAACTTGGAATATGTCATTGGTAACAGAGACCATCAGGAGTTAGAAACAGGGTAAGATAATGGGTAATTGGAGCTGAAGGGATACAGACTGTGCATACAACAGTCTAGACTAGATACAAAAACTCAAAAATGGACAGCACAATACTACCTAATTGTAATGTAATTATGTTAAAACACTGAATGAAGCTGCATCTGCGCTATAGTTTTTTGTTTGTTTGTTTGTTTTTATATATATTTTTTGTATTTTTTATTTTTATTTTTTCTCTATATTATCATTTTATTTCTTTTTCTGTTGTCTTGCTATTTCTTTTTCTAAATCGATGCAAATGTACTAAGAAATGATGATCATACATCTATGTGATGATATTAAGAATTACTGATTGCATATGTAGAATGGAATGATTTCTAAATGTTGTGTTAGTTAATTTTTTTTAATTAATTAAAAAAAAAGTTTTAAAGGGAAAATATTAACATCAACCAATCAGCCTTAGGGGCTGTGCTCCAGCTGCTGCATCAACCTAGAACATCTTCTCCGAGATAGCTCCTTCTCTACCTCCCTCTTCTCCTTCCAATCTTTGCTCTAATCTCCTTTCTCAACAAGTCCTACTCTGACCACCTCACTGAACACTTCAAGTCTCCCACTCCTGGACACCAGCACTCCCAATTGGCCTTACCCTGACCGCTTCTGCCCTTATTTGTATAGTACTCATGATCTCCCGATGTATACCACAGGTGACCCATTTTCTATGCTTATTACTGCTCCTTCCTCCCCCATTCCACTAGTTTTAAGCTTCACGAGTGCTGGCCTCTCTGGCAAATCCCACATGCCTCATGTTCAGCAGATGAACAGTCCATTTCATGCCAACAGAAGGCTCATGGACAATACACAGTTCCATTTTTCTCTTTCAACAATGGCGTCTTTTACTGACACTACATAAAGTCAATGTACAGCCCCCAAATCACATAACGTTACAAAGATCAAAATTTCGTGGGTGGCATATTTAAAACAGAGACTGCTGATCATATCAGTGGATAAATGACACTTGTTTCAATTGAGGAATCACGGTACAACAAATCAAATACTAATCATAAGTTTGTTTAAACAGCAAACGAAATAGAAACAAAACAAATAAAAAAACCATTACCATGTGTATATAAATGATCTTCTGTAATTTGCAAATATCAATATACCCCACAACATAGACTGCAAACAATGATGCAATCTGAAATTTAAAAAGAACTTAAGTTAAAAGAAAAATTATATATAAATAAAGCACCTATAAGAATGAAGAAAAAATTATCTTTACTGTTCCTTCAAACTGACGTATATTTATACAGAAAGTGAGTATTTTAATTTCCATTCCACCTGCCAACTTATTGTTAAATATGGTCAATATATTAATCCAGCAAATATTGGTTGGATTTCTCTTCCATACACAGCTCTCTCAATTAACCGGGAGAATTATCTACTTTGTGGATTCTCCAAAACAATACTCAATTAATGTCAGGTTGAATATACTGACAACATGTACAATTATGAAATGTTTGCCCCATCAAAAAATGTAAAACCTTAGTTATAACACGCAACAATGAACAACTGATTAGGAAGGTGCATTTAACTTTGAAATAATTATATAATGAACATGTGAGTAAAAACACATTAATTTCTGCTTATAAGTCACTCTTTACAAGTATTTCCATTACTGTTAATTCTCTTTCATTAACAGATATATTTAGGCACTGGTTATAATCAAATTCATCAAATTTCAAATTAGGAGGAGTACTTTCACTACAAAAGCATTTTTACATTTGTTTTCAATTTTGAAGAAAATTGTGTAGGTATTTAGCAAGAATTCTAATAGTACTGCAGTTAATTAAATGAAGTAATTGGTTAAATGAGAGTTAATGTATAAATATAGAGGTATGAGGTCAAATAATGGCTCGCCACCCTTTCTTGGGGAGAAAGAAATTAAAATTAAATTTCAGTCCTACGATACAAACATACTACAAACAAATTGCAAAACAGCTGAATATTTATATATAATTCAAGTTCCATTCAACACGTTCTTGGTTTTTGAGTTTAAAAATTTTTCTTTCTATCTCTAAGCAATGTACAACAATTTTTCCTATTGGTAAAAAAAAACAAGGTTTGCCTTTACCCAGGGTTACTCATGGGAGCAACACTGCATTAAATAAGGGTAAGAGTTAAGTTAACTGGGAAGTGTGCGTTATTGTTATTCAAAATAAGCCTCATGGAAAACAAAATACCCTCACCCCATCCCTACACCTACACCCCACAAAACACAACCAAATGAGCAGGTCTTCTTTATCAGCTGGAAGCAATCACTCCAGGGGTGAAGAATCTTAGGAGAGGCTCTCAGAGACATTTTAAACCAATAACTATTCAATATCATGGAACAAAAGAAGACAAAAGAGACTAAAAGATCAAAAGAAGAAGAAAGTACAAACAGAGTTTTGTTGTTGTTGTTTTAAAATAATAATAGATGCATATTCAAATGAATATGAATGCTGAATCATTAAATTGATATCTCTTTTAGTCTCCAGTATCCTAGAGCAGCTAGAAGTAAAAACCTAAAATTGTGGAATTGTAACCCATGTCAAACTCTGAAATATGTTCTACAACTAATTATGATGCTGTGCTTTGAAATTTATTGGGTTTTTTTTGTATATATGTTAAAAAAATAATAACAATAGAAGCAGTAGCTTTGTTGACACCTTGCTAACAAGTACCAGGTACAATTAAGGGTTATATATATATTACCAGGTCTAATCCTAACCGCAACCCAATGACGTAGTTTCTTTTATTTTCTATGTTTTACAAATGGCAATACTGAATCTAAGAAAAATTAAGTGTTTTGTCCAAATCAAGAAGCTAGTGAGTAGAGGTGGAATTCAATTCCAGTTCTGATGCCATTTCCCAAGCAAGACATATCAAAGACCATTAAAAAGAAATTCTTAAATGGTTTCATACCAATATAGCCAGTATAATCTAAAAAGTAGCAAGCAAGAAGGAAAAAATGAGCACACAATTTACTCCCTTCTTTCAAAAAGCTACCTTGCTTTATAAACTCTTCTTTGAAGGGAGGCAAGAATACATGGACAGATGAAAGATAAACTGGAGACTGATAAGAAAGATACATAAAACATGAACTGGTGAGCTTTTTATCTGATGTTGTTTAAAGTTTATTTCAGAGAAATACTTAAAATTATATCACTAGTCTTCTTTAAAGCACACCAGAAAATTTTAAATAACAAGTTATGGATTCTTACAACTTGAATAAGTAAATAATTAATACTTATTAAAAAATAAATTTTACATGTTTCCATACCTGAATTTTCTTTAAAAGTATTAACTAAAAACATTTTAGGACTTAGAATCATAAAACATCTCATTCAATAATTATATAATTATGTGAATTCACATAATCAAGCACATTAAATGTAAACCAGTTTAAAAATAAAATCACCTTACCTGAGTAAGAAGTACAAACTGAGCAAACTGCCAAGGAAGCATGAAAAATATATTGGAAATGCAGAGTGCAATCAAGCTTCCTCTATAAAGTTTTGTAGCCCTTGAAAAGATAAAATAAATATCAGTAAGTTTAACCACAAGACATTCTGGCACGGCCTGAAACTGCTGCATATTAAACTCTGTAAACATGATGTGGTTGTTGCATAAACTGGATATAAAACAAACCAAAGGGATAGGAAGTACACCCTTCTGCCATTCAATTACACCAATTTTCTAGGAAAAGTAAATACCCACCATTACTGTAAAAACAAAGCCTGCCAAAGAGAAGAGGGTGGCCAGGTCAGCTTATCCAGTGGGTCTCTTTTAAACGAAATTTTGGTGCACTGACAATCAAACGTGTTAATATTTTGTATCTAACAGATTCATTAGTTGGTGAGACAGAATATATCTATGAAAAAATAACAGAAAGTAGCACAGTCTAAGTGCTAAGTATTATACTGACAAGTACCATAATGTTCCAGACTAAGGGCTAGGCAGCTGAGGGGGAGTATGGAAGCTAAGGGATAAAAGTTGGGTTTTGAACAGGTAGGACTTAGAAAAGTAGCAACAAAGCAAAGGATCTAGAGCCACCTTCAAAGGATTCACTTCGGGCCTGACTTGTAAATTAGGGGATTTTTAGGAACATAAGCTAACTTGATCTTCCATGCTAGTTTTAAGAAGTACTTTTCTCCTAAAACAAGAGCCAATACAAATCCCCCCAAACATTCCTAAATGCATCACAGAAATGAGATGTGCATGATAACATATGGAGATTCCTAGGTTTGCAACTCAAACAGAGTATGGAAATACTCCTTAGGATAAACCTACCTGGTGCACAGGGCACCACATAAAATGCCTTCTCTATATCCTTAAGTATCCCTTCTCCAAAAGATAGTTCTCCCCACTATTCTAATCCAACCCTTTCTATCATACCCTTAAATCATGTTTTTTTAAATTCCAGGTAACCTGTTAATGAGTTACAAAGTCATTCTACTAAACCCAGCCCTTTTTTTGAATAGGGTAGAGTACAGTGAAATAGAAAACCTATGACTACATCCTGCAAGACAAGGGCCATATTCATGACACTTGAATTCAGTGTATGTGTGTTCATGTGCATGTATATGCTGGGCCACAATGTAAAATGTCATCACTCATTTGTAAAGCCAGAAATGAAAGCCAGTATCTAAAATAAAGCATTTCTCCCTTGCCTTTGAATACTGAACATGATTGTCATTTTATGGGTAACAATTAGGATTTCTAAGCAGAGTTTAAGACTAATCTGGCAGTTGGGTAGAGAAAGTACTTGGGGGAGAAAGGAATAAATGGAAGACAAGGAATTCCACTGGAGAAGTGGGACCACATGGTTACCTGAACCAAGGTAAGAGAAATGGAAACATGAAGGAATAATGCCAGGAATAATCAAAAGCTCAAATTGTGCTGGTATTCAGTGATTTATACAAAACAATTTTTCAAAGGATTTAAAATGCCAAATTGGACAAAACCAATTTGTTAAAATAAAATACATTTCTCATCTTATTTATAAATGATTACCAGCATTAAGGAACAGATCCTTTTCTAACAGTATTCTCAGTGCCTGCAGCTTACATCACCATTGTTCAACTTCTTGGTTCACCCAAGTCATGCAACCACCAATCCTCTCTGATATAAGAGGATACCACTGCAGGCAGAAATGAGGGATAGCTAAAGGAAATGGCTCCTCCCCCAAAGGAAACAAACTGTAATAAGGATGACATATTAGAAGATGTAGATGACCAAGAGAGATGAAGCTGTCATTCTTTAAAAGAAATACAAGCAGTCTGCCACAACTCCATGGCAAAAAGGCTGTGGTTTCCCTGGGAAAACACACTGCAGCTGCCACACAAAAGGCTGCATACCACTCCAGGCTAAATTAAAGCAGCCACCCCACGCCCAAGCAGCAGGTCCCACCAGCCTTGACATTAATCACACCAGGCAAAAAGGGAGCCACAACGACCAAGAGACAAAGGACAAGAAGGCTGTTGCCAATAGGCACGAAGGTGCCACTGAGGATGGTGAGGAATCAAGATGCTGACAATGAATCAGAAACAGGAGTAGCAAAAGCAGCAGCTGCCCTGGCTTCAGATGGCCAGAGAAGGAAGATGTCAACAGGATAAAGACACAGCACAATGAGGATGAAGAATACTATGAAGAAAGGCAATCCTCCTAAAACTCTGCTGCACAAACCAAAGGTGAAGACAGGAATGAGGGGGAGGATGCTGAAGATGACAGTGAACAGGAAGCTAAAGAAGAAGTAAAGAGAGAGTGTCCTTCAAAAGCCTAACAAAAATCAGTTCCTGAAGCCAAGAGACAGCAATTGGAATGAAGACCTCAAAGATGCTACATTATATGGCAAGGGGGAGTTAAGACTGTAAATGAAATTAAGGCTGCTCATCAGCTGAATCTAAGACAGGGAGGGCATCCTGGATTATCCAGGTGGGCCCAATGCAATCATAAAGTTCCTTAAAAACAGAAGAGGAAGGCAGAAGATAAGGTCTGAGTGATTCCACCTGGGAAGGAGTGAAGCCACTACTGCTGGCTGTGAAGACAGAAGTGGGCCACAAGGCAAGGAAGGCATGTGGCCACTTGAAACTGAAAAAGGCAAGGAAAAAGATTCTCCCCTAGAGCCTCCAAAGAAAATGCAACCCTGCATTTTCAAACCCTGATTTGAGCTCAGTGATATCCAGGTTAGACTCCTGACATCCAGAACTGTAAGACAGTAAATGAATTGTTTTAAGTCACTAAGTTTGCAGTGACTTACAATAGCAGCAATAGAAAACAAATAAAACCATCTACAAGTATGCACCTCAGGATGAACTAAAGGAGTGCTCAGCACATGAAGCAGCAGCATCTACAGTTATTCTAATACTGAGTGGGAGCAGAAGAACCAAAGGGTTGCCCTTCTTTGGATTTGGACAGGAGCAGAGACAGAAGAAAAGCAGAAATTAGATACTGATGGGGAGTCCACTGTCCATACTGTACAAGCGAGAAAAGCCAAGGCCAAAAAACAGCATCTGTAGTGGTAAAGCTGCTTACTCTTAATAGTGCAGCACTTCTTCTAGAAGTGTTTGAGAAGGGAGTATCTATCAAGGAGTCCTAGAATTAGGCAGATTGGGCACTGCTAAAGTTTATGAATTCATACAATTTACCTTATTTGAAGAGCCTAAATAAGTTTTAAATTCCTATATTAAGAGAGGAATTTAGGACAGAACATTCAGGCTGCACTTGCCGAAATTTTGAAAAAGCTAAGGCAAAAGAAAGAGCCTTCCCACATTCTATCAAAAGTCTGTCTGAAGACACTACATAAGAACTGAAAGCCATGAAACAGCTCTATTCCTGCTGGGATAATCACAGAGGGGAACGGGATCATAGAAAGGGTTTGGCTTAACCGACTTTAACAAGTGTAGGAGCCAAGGGTTAAAACAAGACCTGCAGAATTTGTTGGAAGCAGCTGGCCTCAGGATGGCGGCAGTAAACTGTGGAGATTGTTATGTAGAGCCGTCTGGGAGGAAGAGAATGTTTACCCCAAGTGGTTATGTTAAGCATGAAGAACACTGAAAGATAAGAACTTTGCTCCCTCAGGAAATGCATGCATATCTATTGACATCCTGTGGTATATAACCAGGATCTGGTTAAGAATAAAGTTGTCTGATGTCTGATGTAGAGTTAAGCTTCAGACCCCCTTAACCCATTTGTGTCTGTCTTTCTTTTCTTCCTTTCTTTCTCTCATCATTCCTTAATATCCTTCGAGCTCTGTTTCAACAGGAAGCAACAAACAAGGGCCTTCTGAATTCTGCAGACCATTGAAAGAAAGTTCTTAGTCTAAGTCACCTTCATATTTTCACTGTGCTTTGTTCTTTTTTTGTCATAGGCCCCATTTTGTTTTCTTTTTCCCCTAGACCAAGGCAGTATCTGACTGAACTCAGTATTTGTCAACAGAAAGCAGGAAGAATTGCTCTTGATCTTATTCTATTCGTGTAGCCCCTGAATGTCTCTTTGATCTCTAGCTAGCTCTTGGTCAGGTGAACACAGTTGAGCATAACCCAATTCTGAATTTCTAGCAGTTCTCCTCACCTATCTTTGTTCTACTGAAGTGGTTTCCTTCTACTCCTGATTCCTGATTCCCTGGGATGCCAAACAGACAGAACGAACTGCATGTGTTAGTGCACGAGACTACAGTAGTTCTGCCAACTGCACTCTGTTCTGCAGGACCTTATCGCATGGAATAAGCTCTATGGCCATCAGCTGCACCCCGTCTTTCAGCCCATTTTTGGGAGGTCCTACAGCAGTGGCAGGAAATAACTTGGTGATATCGAAGGAGCTGGAAGTGGATTTGCTACTCCTCCAGCAGTTACTGTGGACTGCTAAGAAAAAGGAAAACTAGATGCAGAGTGAGGAAATGTTTCCAGTACTAGATAATTCGAAGTTATACTCTTGAATTGTCTTTACTAATTCAACCTAGAAACAAGCTCATCTTAGTTAATTATGTCATTGCACTGCCTTTTCATTTTGGCAGCTTAATAAGTTCTAGTTTAAGTAATTTAATGAAAAAAAAAAGCAAAAACTAAGCATAAGTCAAAGTAACCTGAGAATATGAGTCACAAGCAACATCTGAAGTACAAGGAATGGATATGAGAAGCTTTCACGAAGAGGTGGTGTCCACATCACACGGGTACACTGAAAAGAAAAAAAAGGAACAAATAATAGTGAATGTAATGTATATTTGCTAAATTTTCTAAGTAAGATATTCCAAGGGAAAGGTGCTATTTATAAATACAAATAGATGTACTTTTCACAGATAACTCAAATGGTGGTTGTTAAAGGAAGCTACTGGGTTTTCCATAAACAGCAAAACTGAAAGGGGAGAAGCTATTACTGAGAAAATTAACATAAAACTCATGATTCTGTGAAGTATTAACACCATGAATTGTCAACAAGTAAGCACCAAAAAGCGTCAACCATCAGCTAAAAGGGGGGAAATTACAGCACAAAAATGTTAGGCCAAATTTCAAAATAATTTATTTGAATTGGCTGTTTCAATTAACATGAATTTCAATAAGACCATCCATAGGCGATTTTTCAAAACTCTTTATAGACCTCAATTTTAGCATTTTTAATTACTTGAATCTTTTTATTCACAATGTTGCTGAAAAGAAACACTCCTTTCTTTTTTTTTTTTTACTTCTCTTTACCCAACCTATCCCCACCTTTAAAATATTTTTAAAAGGGAGATAAAATTAAATAACTAAAGTTCTACAATAATAATCAATTATCAACTTTCTGAAAAGTTCACTTTGGGCAAAACTAAACATTGTGCAAACCCAGTTTTTGTGCTCAATTATTTTTACATATATATACAAAATACATTAATAATTCCATTTTTCAATTTAAAGAAAACTTCATTGGATTAAATGTAAACAATTTATTATTACCACTCAACTAGTCACACTAGAAGAAATCGTTATGACTTTTAGTTCAAGCAGGGCTACTTTAAAGACCACACATAATTACAAAGACCACACATAATTACAAAGACCACAGTGGACATAATCCTTTTCTTATTTTGGTTCTTAGGTTATTAGATATTTCTACCTCATCATTACTTATGAAATTAACAGATATCTATTTAAGAATGTACTAAACAAGATAATTCACAAAAGACTGAAAAGGCCTTTTAAAAATTCATATTAGTTGTTACTAGAATGAAATTTTTAAAAATTGTTTTTTGGATTAAGCAGAGAATTCAGTAGGATCGATAGTAGAGATATATTACAACCAAAATTTATAAAGCTATCAATCTCTGTGTAAGAACCAATAAGAAAATTTTCATATTCAAATCATATTCAAATCATATTCACGATTTGAGAATTTTCTTCTTAAACACATTTCAAAACATTTGTTTTGTTATGCTAATTCAACTACATTGTCACGTCTTAGATTCATTTCTCTTACTAGCCAAAGTCACTCAGTTCTCTAAACTCAATTACATTCTCTATAAAGCAGGGATAAAAAAGCCAAACTTATGGGATTATTATGAAGAGCAAGGTCTTCTCTAAAATCTTCAGAGTTAATGAATTCAAATGCACATGAAAGTGCTTATTTATTTATTTATTATTAGTTTTTGCATGGGCAGGCACCAGGAATAGAACTCGGGTCTCCATCATGGCAGGTGAGAACTCTACCTGCTGAGCCACCATGGACTGCCCATGAAAGTAGTTTTAAATTGCTTTTTCCAAAACACATGTATTTTCCTAGATGTGGTACAAACATAATTGCTGTTCCAGAAGACCCATATACTTTGAAAATAGTACAAATTTGCTTTCATCATGTATCAAGTTTCAACAAATAAATACTTTTTCCTAAGTATAATTTTCAGTGGAAAATAAAAACATAACAATTCTCTACATAGGTTGGCAATGTAATATGGCAATGTTTTTAAATAAATTAACTTTAAATATAAAAATTAAAGAAGGAAATATACAGGTAAACTACCTCAAAAGGGGCAATTCAAATGTAGTCTGTACTTTAACTGAGTACAAGAAAGTCCTATTTGTAAAAATGAATTCAATGAAAATTGTACATTGTATAAATTGCCATAATTCAATATAGAATTTTTAGCACGCTGAGTGTAGTACAAAAAAAAATACCTCAATGTTGATGAAACAGTCTTAACTTATTTTCTGCTTTGTAAAGTCTGAATTTTTTGAATAATTTACTCAAGATTCAAAAACTAAGGAATTTCAATAATTGCTTCATTTTCCAATAGTACTTTTAAAAACTTTATTTATACTAATCCATTCCTCTTCATAATTGATAAATAAATAAAAATACAACAGACTAGCAAATTATATATTGTAGTTAGTATCAAATAGATCATGCTTAAAGCTCGTCCCACAAATTTTGATCAGAGCTAATATTTGCTGGGTCAGTCATATCTTATTGGTACAATGGTGGAGTTTAAAACAAATCACCCCCCACCCCAATGACTGCTGCACAGTGTAAGTGAGCTATAATATTGTTCCAGCCACTATACTTATGATTGTTTCTAAAGATATCTGGCCTCCACAGGCTTGGTCACTCTTATGCAGAAAATCGTATAGGTTAAGAATCTTAATATCAGGACTGTAACCATAAAAATGGTAGGTGCAAAGCCAAGTTTTGGACATCTTGTATTTGATGTTTCTTAGAACAGGCTGACTGCTTAGCTAGACTCTTGGCTGGGCTTGGGCTTGTGCAGCTGATGGGCCTGTGAACCCTACCTTGATAAAAAGCCAGGTAGCTTTCTTGGAGTTTTGTTTTCTTTCTGTATCATTTACTGATAAGCTGCTTAATTATCCAGTTAATCACATATTTCAATTTCAATTTATAATATAATTTTGGCTCACACAGGGTTTAATGTTACAGATATACATAATATTAATAATTACAATCTGAATTTCTGCACCTTCTATGAAAAGAAATGAATATTTATTTTTTCATCTCTGAACTTCCAAGAGGTCAATTTATCTTATTCTAGCTCAGCACAGAAATTTTGTGAAAGTAGTCAATTTTGTTTGAAAATCAATTAAATGCACCAGGCACTTCAATGTTCACACTTTCAATTGCTTCATTGACTCAAACCTGACCACTCCTTACTCACTTAAAATAGAAAATACTATTAATATCAACTCCACAACCTTTATCAGGTGCCTGTAAACTATACTTCTCAAAGTTATCATCATAATCTGAAAGCTGTTAAGACATAAAGACAGTACAAATATAAACTGAAATAAGTGACTATATTATCAAAGGATTAACATAACACAGAGAAGCAAAATTAATTCAAAATTAATTCAAGTAACTTTTGAACTGTTAGCTTTTGAACACTGTCTGCACATTTCAGTAGAATATATTTTTTAAATGAAAAGTATTGCAAAGATATCTTGAACCTTACTTAGTAGACTTGTTGTTGGAAACAGTATTAGTTTATAATAATCCCAAAACTCTTTCTGTATTATAGAATAAAGCAAGTAAGTAAATATACTGATATTTCAGGGAGAAAACCCTATAGAATGAGGTAAAGCAGGGAAGAACCCTTTCATATTGGATATCTGAATTGGATGAATGAGTATGAACCTAATGACTTTTTAAAAATGTATTTTCTAGCTCTCCACTGAAAGAGGTTAAAAGAAATTATATCCAAATAGCAATCAGCTTGTAGATTCTAAATACCATTTTCCACTGACAGGATCCAAGACTTCTTGAAAAAATAGCTGATTCTATGTCTGTGGTAAAGAAAGTACAAAGTAAACCTGAAGCACTATTTTACATTAGAAAGGAAGGAACTGCTCAAATATCTGTTGGGGGATGGGCCACAGTGGCTCAGTGGCAGAGTTCTCACCTGTCACGCCAGAGACCTGGGTTCGAATCCCGGTGCCTGACCATGTTAAAAAAAAAACCTGTTGGGCCATATTGAAAGGGCACAAAATAGCAACAACAACAACAAAGAAAAAAAACATAAAATACCTAGGAATGAAGTTAACCAAAGATGTGCAAGACCCAAAACCTTGCTGAAAGAAATCAAAGAAGACTGAAAGGATACAAATGAAAAGACATGCCTATGTTTATGGATTCAACAACTGAGTATATTTAGGATGTTAGTTAACCCCAGAATAGATCTGGAGATTCAAGGTAATCACAATTAAAATCTCAGTAAGTTGTATGTGTGTTTTGGAGGGTGGGAGGGAAAGAGCTATTGGCAAGGTGATTCTAAAATTTATATGGAAACACAAGGGACCCGGAATATCCAAAGCATTACTGAAGAAGAGCAAAGCTGGAGACTTTCACTGCCAGATGACGGAAAGAATTTGATGGGGTAAGAAGCAGTGGAGAAGAGCAGGAAAACAGAGATATTTCACAATCTTGTAGTGCTTAGCTTAAGGCCTTGCTGGAATTGAGTCTAGAGATGGACTGAAACTAACTAAAAAGCTGCAAACTAATCCCCTCTGGGCTCAAATATTGATACGATCAAAGAGATCCTTCCCTGAGTAGTTGGGAAGTTGGAGTCTGGGAGAAGAGGCAAAGAGATCACTTTATTCATTTGAAACCAGAGGTAAACTAAAATAAATTAAAACTGCAGGCCTATTCCAGCTGAATTAGACTATGGTCTATCTAAATGCTCAGCCTTTCACTCTGGGTGTCTGGCATAGGAAAGGATGCTCCCTCTCTGGTTGAAAAACAAACAAAAATTATCTAGTTCAGTCTTTATCATTCTTTTTATACAAAACATCCTGCATAAAATTTTTTAAAAAGTAGCAAGAAAATATGATCTTCAACAAAGAAGAAAAAAGTCAATAGAATTAGATCCACAAATAATTTAGAGGATGAACTGAGCAGACAAGGACTTTAAAAGAAATATAATAAGTAGGTTAAAGAACTAACAGCAAAAGGTGGACAAATGAGTGAGCAGATGGGAAATTTCAACAAGAACCAAATAGCAAAAGAAAATCTTAGAACTGCCTTCATGGCACAACAACAAGAGTTCTGGCTGAGTTATCATCGACAATGGAAATCAAATGACAATAGAATATCATCATAACAGGGCTGACAGTATCTTCACTTTAAAGTGATTTCTGCTGTATGAGAATTCTAGGTGGGTACACTAGACACTTCAGAATATGCTTTTTCTTTCTTTAATTAAACCAAATAAACAGATGACCCAAAATAAACCTCTTGGCCAAAATCCTACCATCACTGGAAATTTTAAAAGGGGGGTAAGGGGAGAAAGAAGAAAGTAAAAAGTTTCAGAAATCAGCAAGGAAAGATCTCTGCACCTTTCATTGGTAAAAGCTAAATTATGATGTTGTCTTTGCAACTCTACACCCCTATTTAAGAGTTACACGTGTTGAGGGAAGCCTGGATTGATTAATGATTAATAAGGAAACTTGGATTCTTCGCCTTGCTTAGTGTGCTAAGTCAAGCAAACTTAGTGTTTCTGTTTTAATGCATAACTATTTATATTACCCAAAAATTGTACCAAACACTATACTGAACTCTAAGACACAGAAAGCTGAATAAAGGAAATGAACTTAAAAGCAAGTAACAACACACATTGATAAATAAATCACTCACATGACTGAAAGAACTCTCCTAAAAAATCAGGGTACCAATCAGTAACCCACCAACACTTCCAGTGGGCAAACACTGTGATACTCTAGAAAAGTTCACAGCATACATGAATAGGTACCGTCAGATAAGATGTTTCCCATTCCCATATAAAAAGTATATACTTTAAACAAAGTTTCTAAAAATTAGAAAAATAATATGGTCTTTAAACCTCACAATCTGAAAATAAAAACAAATATAAAATTATGGCAAAATTGCTTTAATTACTTGAATTCTCATCATTATTTTACCTAAAGCTGCAGTATATGCTCTCATTTTTAATGTATATCAGTACATAGAATGGTCACTTTTCTATCCTAAAGCTATAGCTACTGATAAAAGTAAAATTATCTACTTGATTCGAATTCCATAAAACTGCAATACTAAAACTAATCCCATTTAGTTTATCTTTTCCTGAGAAGATATCTAAGCATGTTTAAATATACCAAGTAGTTGAAAGTATCAAAAAAATCCAACAGCCTGAAAAGTCAAACCAAATAGTCTGAATTCCACTATTAAAAACTGAAAAAACTTTATAAGGAATGATGTTTATACTACATGAGTATCAAAATTAATAAGAACCTTTGATTCCCAGTGCCTGCCCATGTTAAAAAAAAAAAAGAAAAAAAATTAATAAGAACCTAAGATCTGGAGTTAACAATACCTGGTGTATGCTCAGGGTGACACAACAGGCCTCACTCCCTAACATTCAGCCAGTCTTTATACTGTATCTTAGCTTCAAAATGTTCAATACTCCTTCCTGACAACATCTTATAGTTAACACTCAATGCTCTTCCATTATTAAGCAGTTATTTCCCATTTCTTAGGTCATTCTCACTGACACTGTGTTTCAAAACATTTTATGGCCCACACAATCAAGATAAGCCAAATAATTATTTTTCCTTCTTGCTCAAAGCTCAGACTATACCAATTAACTGCTGTCATATTATAATCATTTGTCAAGTGCTCTAATCTGTAAACCTGCTTTAGCTTTAAATTTCTGTGATTCTAAATACTAAGTACATATTAGCTAATATCCATTAGTAACCTGCTCATTAAGAAAGAAATGTTCAACCTTGACTCTGCAGTGAGGTTTTGGTGTGACTATTCAGTGCTTTGTAACCCGTGCATATTAAAATGTTGAGGACACAGAGAAACGCATAAAAGGATCAAGTTACTTCACACAAAGCAAGCGGATCTTTCTTTTTCTTCCCTCATACCAAACGTACCAGGAAGGAAATCTAGACAGGGTACCAGAAATTGTTTACAACTCTGATGAATTTTAGTGAAAGAGATTTATTGGCAGCTTGAAGAATTTAAGCTTTACTAAGTCTATTAGTAGTAATAATAATACAAGCTGATTAACACTTACATAGCTGTCTTTATTTGCCAAACATTGTTTCAAGCACATTACACATTTGAATCTCTGTAATAATCCTATGCCAGGGGTAACGTCATGGCACCCATTTACAAAGAGGAAACTGAAGACAGAGAGAAATGACTCCCACAGTCAAACAACCACTAAGGGGCAGAGGTAGGTAGGGTTTAAATCCAGGGAACCAGACTTTGGAGTCTATACTCTTTACAAGCTGTCCTCTTTAGAAAACACTTAAGCATTTGCAGACTTATTGTTGTAACAATATATTCTGAAAAGGAGATTTAAAAGTACACCAAAATTTAATATAAATTCATTAAAACTGGAACAGATTGTATAGCTCCAGCAATAAAAAGTTATCCCCATACAAGGGGGTATGGGGACCAACTATAGGTATGGCTGACTTATTTCTATTATACCTAAAACCTAAAACATGAGGTATTATAGTTTCAAAATTATATAGAGTCCCATTATTTCTTCACATTATTAAGAGATATATTGTATACAATATTAACTGGACATGAAAAGTCACGTAAAATGCTAGTGTTTAAAACTTGGTTCACAATAATAATAATTTAAAGAAGAACCTGTTTCAAAAAGTAATTTTTTTTAAAAATATTTTTGAGTACCTACCTCTCCATGATTGAAAAAGAAGGACAACACTGTAACGAGTCCTCCTAATCGGCTGCCACTAGAAAAGAAGATAAGGAAAAGTAATTCAAATAACAGAAATTCAGGTCAATCCTAAAAAAACCTTGAAATAATACAAAATGGTAACATTCCAGTACTATAAAAGGTTTAGGCCACACTAGAACTCTACTATGCTTATTGAAAAAATAGTTTATTTCCCCAAAACTATCATTAGACACAGAGAGGTATATACAGCAGAAAAGGAGAAAGACCCAGGTCTTTTCTCTTCATAGAATTATGTCTCCATCATATTGCTTCCAAAGGCTTCTGAAGACTTGCTATGTTTTCATTTCTCAATACCTGCTCTTTGCACCAGACAATAAATTAAGCTAAAGACTAGACATGACCTGTAGATCAGACATTCACCCATCCCTGCTTTGAAGTAGTACTGATGTATTCCCATTAAAAGAAACCAACTATATAATAGTCCCTGAAACATAATAAGCAGTCAATAAATATTTATTGAATAAAAAAGTGTTATTTTGGAAAAAAATTTTCATTTTTTGAAAATCATTTTCCTTCTTCAAAATGTACAGACTCATAAAAGCACGCAAGCTAAAATGGAATAAAGACATTTTAGTAGTCATTTTATTATGCATTGTGCTATTTTCTTGTTCTTTCTAATTTCATTATTTTTTATACCAGTATTTATTTGTGTCCGTCAGTATTTTTCAAACTATTTTCCTGAGGACCCACTTCCAGTGATATATCTTAGGCACAGGGATGGGAAGAAGTGCATAAAAGTTCTCTGGCCATAAGCTAGGAAATACTACACTGTCTCCTGCTCTTAGAAATTCATAAAGCAGGGCAGCCCAAAAAAGATTTAATTTAATTCAACATTTGCCCAACCCCATCTCCAAACTACTTTTCTACCAAAAGCCAAATATTTCATTTTTCGAAAAAACATAAATATCAAAGTACAGCCATGAGCATATAAAATTCCAGCTAAGAAGTCATAATGGTATAGTTTAACAATCCTAACAACTGAACATTCATTTGTTTAGGTTGGAATGAAATACGCCCCTTACTCTCCCCCAAGCCTGGCCAGAAGGGTTTGGATAAGGGAAAGTAAAGCTGTTTTTTAGACATTTGCATCTTCCAACTCTCATGTTGCCTTCTTCTCATTATTTTACCCACATATCCTTCCTTTTTTCTAACCATCTGTGTTGGTTTGAAAAGATTATATGCCCCATAAAAACCGTGTTTTAATCCACAACAAGATGTTATGGAGGCAGTTGTTTCTTTTAATTCCTATTCAGCACTGTAGGTTGGAAGCTTGATTAGATTATCTCCATGGAGATGTGACACACCCAATTGTGGGTAGTAACCTTTGATTAGAAGATGTGACTTCACTCACTCCAGGTGAGTCTTGATCAGTTTACTGGAATCTTTGAAAAGAGGAAATATTTTGGAAAAAGCTTGAGAAACACGAGAGCCCTTGCAGCCAGAGACCTTTGGAGATGAAGAAGGAAAATGCCCCTAGTGGAGCTTCATGAAACAAGAAGCCTGGGGAGAAAGCTAGCAGATGTCACCATGTTCACCATGGGCCTTTCCAGTTGACAGAGAAACCCCAAACTTCATCGGCCTTTCTTGAGTGAAGGTAACCTCCTGTTGGTGTCGTAATCTGGACATTTCTATAGCTTTGCTTTAATTTGGACACTTTCACAGGCTTAGAACTGTAAAATTGCAACAATAAATTTCCCCTCTTAAAAGCTTCTGTTTCTGGTTTATTGCATTCTGGCAGCTAGCAAACAAGAACACCATCTAACAACTATTTGTGTAACAGAGAGGTTAGAGAGGTAACAAAAAAACTGGATGATGTGGGAACTGTAGGTTATTATATTTGCTCTTGGTGGTGTAAGAATGAGGAAAAAATGAGGAGCTATTTAAGAAGCAAGAATATGCCCCCCCCCCCCCCCACGCCCCAAATGAAGCAGGAAGGGCTGGGATCCCAACACAGGTGGCTGGTCAGTCTTAACAAAAGAGGAGGATGGAAGTTGGTGCAGTTAGTGGCAAGTCAGATTATGGAGTTTCCATTTTCTCCGCAAAGGAGGCAAAGCCACCTGCTGTTAAAGAGAAGAGGTGGCAACAAGAAAAGTTGGAGAAAAGAAGTAACTAACTAGGGGAAAACAAAAGGGTGTTAACCTCTCTTTAAGGAATCAATTTAAGGTTGGAGACCAGGAATTTACAGGGGCACTAATTATAGGCTTGTGTGATTTTTCTCCACCAGTTATCAATTGGGACTGCTACAAATCAAGTATAAAGGAACAAAGAAACTGAGGATATTGGCCAGAAAGTGGCTGAAGAGATAGAACACAGGAAAAAGAAGGGCATTAAAAGAGTGGAAGGTACTAAGCCCTGGAGTAGAGGCCAATGAAGTGGAGGAGCTGGTGCATGGGGATGTTCTAATTTGCTAGCTGCTGGAATGCAACACATCAGAGACAGATTGGCTTTTAATAAAAGGGGATTTGTTTCATCAGTTCTTCAGAGGAAAGGCAGCTAAATTTCAACTGAGGTTCTTTCTTAAGTGGGAAAGCTCAGGGTGATCTCTGCTGGCCTTCTCTCCAGGCTTCTGGGTTCCAACAACTTTCCCCAGGGCGATTCCTTTCTGCATCTCCAAAGGCCTGGGCTGAGCTGCGAGTGCTGAGCTGCGAGCGCTGAGATGAGGTATGCTGAGCTGCTTGGGCTGTGCTACGTTGAGCTCTCTCCTTTAAGCACCAGCCAATTAAGTCAAACATCATTCACTTCAGCAGGCAGCCTCCTAGCCGACTGCAGATGTAATCAGCAACAGATGAGGTTCATACGCCACTGGTTCATGTCCACAGCAATAGATCTAGGCACCTTCACCTGGCCAAGATGACAACCGAATCTAACTACCACAGGGTAGTAAGCAGACAAGACCCAGGGTGGAAGTCAGTGCTCCCTCCTCAGAAGCACAAGACATCTTCCTTCAAAAGAACGACAAGCATGCAGACCTCAGGCTTTACCACAAGTGATGAGACAATTGGTTAAAGAGATTTCAGGTTTTTTTATTACAAAAAAGATTTTTTTAATATTTGAACTTATTACAATAACAAGATAAAAAGCACAGAGCTGAATAAAAGGAAAAAAACAAAAGCAATGGTTTCCTCCTTGCCACCCTTCCCCAATCCCATTCACTTACAATAATCACTAACAATTTTGCTATCTGTGCTATCAAATCTTTCTCTATACTCATACAAATATATAGATTTTTAAATGTGATCATACTATTAAAATTCATCTGAAAACTGCTAATTATTCTACTATGAAGTTTCTTCCTAATCAATCCACACACCTAAGACATGCTTTTTAATAGATATTAAATATTGCAGTTAAGGAATGTCTGAAAGATGAAATAACTGGTCAGGTAAGGAAATAATTTCCTAAAGGGAATTTCTCCCCAAAGAAAAGGTGGGGGTGGGGGGAAGGAATGAAATTGTGATACATGTAACTAGGTAAATGAACCTTGAGGACATTATGTTTAGTGAAGTAAATCAGAAAGGAAAAGACAACAATGTAAGGTCTCACTAATATGGATTAACTATAATGTGCAAACTCTGAGAACTGAATTCAAGAGCATAGGTTATCAGGCAACAGAATGTGGACAGAGAATGGGGAACTGATGATTAAGGAGTACAGAATGTTCAATAAGGCTTATTGCAAAGGTTCCTAGTTTGCTATCTCTTACAGCAGTCACATCTATTCCTGAGTTTTAATATTTCTAACTTCCAAGATGCTGATCTCTTTGTGTATAATCTGGTCAGTCTCTGAAACTTTGGGTGTCTGTGTGACACCTGAGACTTAAAGTTCTGCAGCTCTGAAAGTCAACATTACTCCACAGAGCAACTGTTAAAGAAGCTTAAAAAGAGATCAGACTTCAGTTAGAGATATGAATGAAACTGATCTGGTTAGGACTAATATAAACCAGAATACAGGGTCAAGGATGATAGATGATAGTAACTGTGTTTTAAAACTTTGATTTCTGTGTGAGACCAAAGGAAAAGATGTTTATTTGGTAAAAAAAAAAAAAAAAAAAAAAGTATATCTTTTGTAGCACACTATCTAATTTAACCTGTCAGGTCAGTTTATTCAAACAACATATACATGGAATCTTGAATAGGGAATGAGATCTTGTTACTTGACAGGTTAATGTAATACCCCAATATATCCCAGAGTAATTAAGGCATAAAATTAAAAAATTGTTTGTGAAGTTCCCTTCAGGGACTGGCGGAATATGTGGAAATTTAAAACTTCCCCACCTAGGGAATTCCTGATATTCATGCAAGAATTAGGAACTACCAATTTAATAAGCCAAGCCCTTGATCATGGGGTTTACCATTATGAAAGTTATTCCTGCAAAGGAGAGACTACTTATATTTATGCCTAAGAGTCACCCCCAGAAAACCACTTTTGTTTCTCAGATGTAGCCTCTCTCTCTCTCTCTCTAAGTCAATTCTACAAATAAACTCAATACCCACCCCCATTGACGTGAAGTGTAATTCTCCCTGGCAACATGGGACATAACTTCCAAGGATGAGCCTGGCCCTGGCATTTGGGATTGAGAAGATGATTTCTTGACCAAAAGGGACAAAAGAAATAAGACAAATAAAGTTTCAGTGGCTAAGAGATTTCAAACAGGGTCGATATGTCATTCTGTAGACTATTCTTATGCACTATATAGATATTTCTTTTGGGTTCACCCAGGGTATGAACAGATGAGTAAGAAAATAGAGACAAAAAAATAAAAAACAGTAGGGGGAACAGGGGTATGGAACATTTAGGGTGTTCTTTTTTATATTTATTTTATTTTGGGGGGGGTAATGAAAATGTTCTAAAATTGACTGTGGTGATAAATGCACAACTATATAATACTTTGAGCCAAAATCATATACTTTAGAGGATTATGATATGTGAATATATCTCAATAAAATTGCATTTAAAAAAGAAGTGAGCACAAAGCCCAAAACTGCATAAAGAGAGCACTTTTGTCATTTCTACAGGTTATAAAGGCACAGTAATGTTTCAGCTGAGAAGTGAGATTAGTTTAAAGAATTTTCCAGGAAGAGGAAGCCTAAGTTGATAAGGATAATAATCCATAAAAGGTAGTTGTGAAAGTAGCTTGAATGGAAAATGTGGCTGTATACATGGGATAGTTAGCTGTGGGAATCACACAACCTGAAAATGTCTCTAAGTATGCCAGAGGCTAGACCACCCTCCCTGTACCCACTTGCCCTCCACACAGAAAAGACAGTTTTCACTTTTAAGAAACAGTTTTGGTAGGACAGCCATAAAGCAACTTCTAATGCTATATATTCTATACAGTATGATTGGGTTGAACAAAATGGCATAATGGTCACAGTGGTTAAAAGACTATATTTTGGTAATGAAAATGTTCTAAAATTGACTGTGGTAATGAACGCACAACTATGTGATGATACTGTGAGTCATCAATTGTATATTCTAGATGGATTGTATGATGTGTGACTACATCTCAATAAAATTACATTTTAAAAAGCCATACTGTAAGATCGTGGCAAGGTACTTAATTTCAAAAAGCTTCTATTTTATCATTTTGTAAAATGGCGATAATGAGAATTACAAAAGATAATGTGACAAGCGCCTTATATACACTGTATGATACTTAACAAATATTCAGTAAAAAAACAGATTTGAAAAAAAAATGCATGGGGGACTTTCAGGAAAGATGACAGAGTAGGGAGCTCCAGGACTCAGTCCTTCCACCAAAACAACTATTAAACAGGCAAGAACTGTCTGAAACAACTATTGTGAAACTCTGGAGGTCAAAAGAACACTGTATAGCATCTAGGGAAGAGTAGGAAGAAGAGACTGATGAACGATACTAAAGAAAAGTAAATTACTCTCTCTCCACATGCTACTGGTACCTATCCCCGAGTCTCACAGCTGGCCACCCTGCAATCCAATGCCTGGCTAGCTCACTTGTAACAGAAAAGGACATAAAAACTCTCTCCCCCAATAATAGAGATGGGCCTGGCCAATTACTGATCACAGAGTTTTATTAGAGAATTTAGAATGCCAGGGCCCCAGCTCTGGGGGTAGCTATTGTTTTAACCTACCCTGGACAAGTGCCACAACAGCCACTGTTTCAACCCCAACCTAGACAAAGGCAGTAGACAGACACAGAGGCAGTGGAGATTTAAAGACACAGCTCTTTGTCAGGGCTGTGGGGAATAATTAGCTGAAGGGCTGCATTTGCTGGCCAAGAATGCTCAGCTATGGGGAGTCATTGTACTTGATTCCTTCACTAGGGCTCTTTGAAGCTGTGCCCACTTCATGGGTACGTGACCCTCTATTGGCTGGGAAAGAGTGACTTGGAAAAATCCTCTCTGTCCTCCTACTCACCCCAGAATTTGACCCCCAGGTAAAAGCAGCTAGAGACAAGGAAAGGAGTATAAAAAACCACAGAGATGGACACAGTCTGGGACAAAGGCCTGCAGGCTTCAAATACCTAGGTAGGGAAGTCTGTCTCCTGGGAAACAGTCACTCCAATACCTGTAAACAGTGAACAACAAAACAACTAACAAGGAAAGCCCAGGACAGGACAGAGTCCCAGAAAGGCAGGGAAAACCCTGCACATTGCATTCGCCTAGGGCAGATCGTCCTGACAGGAGAGCTAAAGCTCAAGAAAATTTCTGTCTTATCACTGGTTACAAATGGATGTGTCACATCAAAACTACAATGAGATACTATTTCACACTCATTAGAATGGCTGCTATTTAAAAAACAGAAAATAAGTGTTGGAGAGGATGTGGAGAAATGGGAATACTCATTTGTTGCCAGTCACAATGTAAAATTGTGTTGTCACTGTGGAAGACAGTTTGGCAGTTCCTCAGAAAGCTAGGTGTAGAACTACCATATGACCTGGCAATCCCTCTCCCGAAAAGAACTGAAAGCAAGGATTTGAACAGATAGTTGCACACCGATGTTCATAGTGGCATTATTCACAATTGACAAAAGATGGAAGGAATCCAAGTGTCCATCAACCGATGACTAGATAAATAAATGTGATGCATACATTCCACTGAATATTATTCCACCTTAAAAAGGAATGAAGTCCTGGTACATGTGATGACATGGATGAACCTTGAAGACATATGTTAAGTGAAATAAGCCAGACACAAAAGGACAAATATTGTATGACGTCACTGAATCTGAAACAAGTAGGATAAGCAAACGTATAGAGTCGGAGCTAGTGGGAATGGGAACTTTAAGGCTGAAAATGTATAGTATTCCTCTTTGGAATGTTGGAAATGTTTTGGCAATGGATGTTGGTGATGGTACCACAATATTGTGAATGCAATTAACAGCACTGACATATATATCTGAATATGATTAAAAGGGGAAATGTTAGAGTACACACATGGTAACAGGATAAAATTTTTTTAAAAATCCATGGAACTGCATCAAAGGCAGTGAACCCTAAGTTAAACCATTGACTTTAATTAACAGTTAATTAACAATTATAAGAATGTGGTATCAAGACCCGGGTTTGATTTCCCAATACCTGACCATGCAAAAAAGAAAAAAAAAATGTGGTATCAACAATTGTAACAAATGTTCCACACCAATGCAGGGTGTTGATGGTGGGGTGGTATATGACAATCCTGTATTTTATCCATGATTGTTCTGTAAACCTACAAATTTTCTAATGAAAAACAAATATGCACAAACAATATAGCAATCAAGGACCTAGTTATAGCTTCAAGAAATACAAGAAGAACATGCTAAAACTAAAATCACAGTGGAGTATGTTAACACTTTCAGAATTTGACAGGTCACATAACCTAAAGTAAGGAAACATATCAAGGATTTGAATGAGACAATCAACAAGCTCAATTTTTTATTTATGGTATTTTACCATATAGAGAATACATGTTATTTTCTCATGTCCCTGGAGCACTTGGCTGCAAACCCCTCATTATAATTCAAAATGACCTAAAACATAAGAAAATGGGGGTAGAAAGTGTGGGAGACCCACTTTGAAAATTTAATGCAAAACTCCTTTTTAAAAATGTTCTGGAACAAAGAGGAATCAAAACTGAAATTGTATAACTTCAATTTATAAATGGCAGGGATTGGAATGGGGGTGGGAAGAGGAAGGAAGATCCAATTTCCTGCCAAAGCTCAGAGTGAGGTTTGCCTCAGGAGTCTTACACACACTCACTCAACTTCCAGACAACCTATAGGGGTTCTAAGGCTGAACATTTTCCTGAAGGCAAATCCAAAGCAGAAACACTCCCTTTCCATGAAGTTATCATAGCATAGTCTATGGTCCAGCCCCTCCCATGAATATGGACTCACCTTTGCTCAATATATCAGGAAGGCAGAGTTTCTAGTAGCTTTTGTGCCCTGCACAGCTAGGCAGCATCAAATTTCCTTATCTACAAGGGATACTCTGAGTTATAGTCACTATAAAATGATATGACTTTCAATATATATCTGTCCCCAACATCTACCCTCCCAAGACTCAGACACTACTACATTGTTTGCTAAACAGAAAACATGTAGCAATCAGAATAACTAAAATTGTTTAAATTCTAACAGAAAAGATGCAGCAACCAGATTGCCTAGAATTGTTTAAATTTTTTCCCACTACAGATGAACAGTTGATATTTCAGCATTCCCTAGTGGTTAAAAAAAAGAAAAGGTCTCTTCTGTAATATTACCACTAACTGTCAGGAAATATGAAAGCTCTTATTTTGCAAGTTTTAAAGCATTCAAAGCTTGCTAAACATATATAATATCTACTCTTCCATCTCATCTACTTTTTGAGCCTTCATTTCCTTAGATATAAAATAAGCAGTAACAATGAAAAAGATTACAAATTCTTTCTAGCTCTAAAACTTAATAATTCTATAATTATTTTCATTCCTACTTCCCTTAAAAGTTATACGGATTCAAATCAAGCATCAAATTTTGGTAGTCATCATTCAGCATTGAGGTATTTACCTCTACTTAGAAAAGAATGATGCACATGCAAAGTTTAATAAACAAAAAAAAACATAACTAATTCAAAACCATATTAAGTTACTCTTCCTTTAATAACATCTGTCATTCTTGAAAAGTACTGTTCAGAATGAGTTTTCTTGTTTTGTAAATGCTTAGAAAAGAGAACATGATAGAGTGACAGGAAATAATTGATTTAAGAGAATCACCAGTCTCAAGGTTGAGACTATACGGCTTCATCATTTTTTTAGACAGATGAAGAAATACCAAGCAGGGCCATTCACTGCTGAGACTCTTTCTCTACACTTATGTGTGGAGACTCCCTAAGGCTAAGGAAGAAGTCAGAAAGTCAAGAGGAGGAACCAGAATGAGAATCAAGAAGGGTGAGAGAAAAGTTCCCTTCTTGTGTTTGTCCTCGCCCGTGTTTCTAGCAACTAATAAATGTCTTTTAATGTACCCCTCTGTTTGCCAAAGAAAAAAAGAGGACATTTTATTTCCTAGATTGTGAGCTTCCTTCTTCATCACTGTGGTTGCTGCAATGCCTAATGCTAAGCTCTGCCATGGCAGAGATTCAAAACACAGCTGAGAAGTGAATTAATATTATACACACAAGCAACTGCTGACATTCACTTTCTGGAAGCATGCCACACCTCATTCCTTTGTTTCCATTGGTCCCTGAACAAGACTTGTGCTCCAATTATCTCCAGCCCCATGAGCTCAGCAGCACCTCTGCTCTGACCCAGTACCACACTGCTCAACCTTTTCATCAGCCCTCTGGCACTTTCATTCCATGGTGAGTCACTACCTACCCCTATACTCTCAGCTCCTTCTCACATGCTTCCTTCTCCTTCTGCCTTGAAATCTAGCTCTCCTCTGCCGAAATGTTGCCCTGGAACCTCCTCCATAGTTGTTTCTTCATGTTCTACCATGGCTCCGAGCCCAGAGCGGAGGCCAGTATCCTCATTTATTTTCACTTCCAAGCCTTGCTCCTGGATCCTTCATTAAAACCCTGCTCCTCTGAGCTCTATTCTCTGTTTCTCTCTTCACAGCTGGTATCTCCCAACACTTTCTCTCATGTCCCATAATTTATAGCTGTTCTACCTCATTTGACTTTCTGCTGAGCACCATTGGAGAAAATAACACCAGTGTGCAACTTTTGTTGCTGCCATAAAATTAAAAAAATACTAAACAACAAAAACACCTGTCAATCACAAATCCTTATGAACTCTACCTCCCAACTATCTCAGAATCTGTCCACTTCTCTCCACCCCACTCAGTATACTAGTTCAAGCCACAATTCTCTTCTACTTGTATGACTGCAAGAGCCTCCTAAATGGCCTCCCTGTTTCCAGGCCCAACCACCATGTCCCCCTCCCCCAGCCCATTCTTCAGCGGCAGCTAGTACAGTCTTCGAAATAAATCTAATCCTGTTAACCCCTCCCTCCACTAAATCCTTTATTGACATCCCATTGCTCTAGTATCAGATTTAAACACCTAAATGAGTTGAAATGCCCCTGCTTACACTATTTTTCTGCTGAGCCCAAACTGTGCTTCAGCACTACCATCTTTCTTACAATTCCTCGAACTAAAAGATGACACTGACCGCAACATGAAAAATAGCCTGGTTAGGGAACAAGACTGGTGACTGGGCTAAGGCAATCCTACCGACAGAGAAAGTTTTAGTGTAATAGGCTGATGGCAAGTGCAAAGAGAGAAGGGGAAGAACTCCAGAGATATTCTGAAGAAAGAAATGAATAAGGTATTGGGACTAACTGGATTTTAGAGGTAAGGAAAGAGGTAAGTCATGGAAATCTCTGAGGGCCCAAACGTAAACAACACAGGGTGGATGGAAGTATCATTTAGTGAAGACATAAAAAGGGGCAGGTTTGGAGAGAAGATGCCAGTGTTTTCAACCAATAACGTTCATCAGTTGATGCATACTGAAGAGAAATGCCTATCTTTTAACTATGCATACACAACTGTTACATTAAATGAATCTGAATAAAGACGTGCTAGTAGGCCAAGTTAATAGAATATTCAAAAAAATATATAGCTGGAAAAGTTTAGAGCTGATATACTCCACAGCCTATGTGAGCCACAATTAAGGCCAAAAATCCAACTTGTGTGAACAGTAAATGCCTGATTTTTAAAACTAAAGTAAGAAGAAGAAAATGTCAAATAAAACAATGGAAGAAAAATTAGCATATAAGACATAAGAAATACAACTTTTTTCTTAAAACAAGAGGGAATTAGGGGAGGAGTAAAGAATTGATATAAAAAGCTACTGTGACAGTCTAAAAATACTTTGTCACTTTGTAAGTAACGGGTTGCATCACAAGAAGAAAGAGGAGGAGAATGGGTTAAAATAACTATGAATATTAACTTCAGGACAGACAAGGAGACATTAAAGAAATTTAAAGGGGGCTTTATTATACAGACTGAGTTTCCAGGCCCTCAGGGCTACAGGGGATTGTATATTTGCAAATTTATCAGCTCCCTACAATTTATTTGTAACCCTGAAATCAATACTCACAGCATGTCTACAGCCATTCAGGGACATGCACAGAGCGATGAAAATTTGAGTCGTCCAAAGCACACACATTCCCAGCGAGGTTGCACGTGGCAACACTCTGCCTTCTTTCTCAGGTCTTATACTGTAAAGTGTTTTCCTCACAGTATAGTCAGTGCCAAGTGTTCCACATTTTTGTATTTTTTGTTTATTTGTTAACAACCCCCCAGGGTAGAGCTCAAGTGCTGTCCAATGTTCCTAAGCACAAGGCTATGATGGCCTCCTGGAGAAAGCACAAGTGTTACACAAGCTTCCTTCATGAATTCAATGTTAATGAACCAACAATACATACTAAATAAGTTGTCTTTAAAAAGAAACACATATAAAACAATGCTATGTATTGATTGGCTGATGGAAAAGGTGTGACCAGAAACTTTCAGGGACCTAACCCTGTATTTCCCTTACGACCGATGTTTCAGTAGTCGCTAATTCAGTGTCCACAATAACTTTATAGAACATAACTACTGTGAATAATGGGAAACAACTGTATCTAGAAATAAAGTACCTTTACAAAAATCCTCTCTGGTATCAAAGAACCCACTGTGAACCTCCAGCAACAAAAAAAGATATTAGAGAAAAACCGACAACCAAAAGATGAATTCATTGTATTCTATGATTTAGTTGGTTCATTATGTGGAAGAAAAGGCATTTTCTGATTGACTAGCTATGTCTATAAAAGGATGGCCAAACTTTCCTCACAAAAGCTGAGAAGCAAAGCAGAACTGACTAGAGAGGAAAAGAGAAGGCAAATAATTCAAAGAGACAAGGAAGAGACCAGAGATAGATCAGAGTGGTTGCAGGGACACTGGCAGACAGACTAAAACATATTGTATCTGGGAAGAAAAAGTATATTTAAAACCTATCTTATAGAAACAGACTTATAGACCAGTAGAATAGAAAATGAGATGAGAAAAAAAAACATACATCTATAGTCAACTGACTTTGACAAGGGTGTCAAGTACATTAATTTGTGAAAAACATTCTTTTCAACAAACGGTGTTAAGAAAACTAGATTTCCACGTGCAAAAGAATGAAGTTGGACCTTGTCATGGTTAGGGACAGGTGTCAACTTGGCCAAGTTGTGGTACCTGTTCATCTGATTGGGCAAGTGCTGGCCTGTCTGTTGCAATGAGGACATTTCATAGGATTAGGTCATGATCACGTCAGCTACATCCACAGCTGATTCCATTTGTAATCAGCCAAAGGGGAGTGTCTTCTGCAATTAATGATGCTAAATCCAATCATGGGAAGCCTTTTAAGGAGGACTCAGAGGAGACAGGTTGCATTCCTGCTTTGGCTGGTGAGCCTCTCCTGTGGAGTTCATCCAGGCCATCCATTGGAGTCGTCGGCTTCGCAGCCTGCCCTGTGGATTTTGGACTCTGCATTCCTACGGTCACGTGAGACACTTTCATAAATTTTATATTTGCAAGTGTTCCCTGTTGATTCTGTTTCTCTAGAGAACCCTAACTAATACAGACCCCTACCTCCAACTTAACAAAATTAACTCTAAATGGATCAAGGACATATACATAAGGGCTAAAAACATAAAATTCTCAGAAGAAAACATAGTGGAGACATTCATAACCTTGCATTTGGTAATGATCTCTTAGATATGACACCAAAACATGGGCACCAAAAGAAAAAATAGATAAAATTGAAAACTTTTATACCTCAAAGGAATATCAAGTAAGTGAAAGACAACCTATAGAATGGGAGAAAATCATTGCTAAACATATATTTTATAAGGGTTTAATATTGAGAATATAAAAAGAACTGTTACAATTAAACAGCAACAACAAAAACAACCCTAATTAAAAAATTGGCAGAGGACTTGAAAAGACATTTTTCTGAAGAAGATACACAAATGGCCAACAAACATGTGAGAAGATGCTCAACATCATTTGTATGAGGAAAATGCAAAATAAAAACCACAAAGAGATACCACTTCACACTCACTAGGACTATTATTAAGAAAACATAAAAGAATAAGTGTCATGAGAATATGAAGAAATAGAAATCCTGATACATTGCTGGTGGCACTGTAAAATGGTGTAGACACTCTAAAAATCAGTATGGCAGCTCTTTAGAAAGTTGAATATAGAATTGCCTGTTACCTAGCAATCCCACTTCTTGTTATATATCTAAAAGAACTGAAAAGTAGGGATTCACATATTTGTATAGCAATGTTCACAGTAGCATTATTCACAATAGCCAAAAGGTGGAAGCACCCCAAGTGTCCATCAATAGATGAATAGATAAACTGGGATACATATACAAAATGGAGTATTACTCAGCTGTAAAAATGAATCAAGTTCTGATACATACTACAACATATGCTATACATAGATTAACCCTGAAGACATCATGCTGAGTGAAATAAGATGCAAAAAGATAAATGTTTTATAATCTCACTTATATGAAAGATCTAAAATAAGCAGATTCCCAGAGAGGGATACCAGACTACAACAGACAAAATGACAGAAGGGGAAATTAATGCTTAATGGGTACAGATTTTCTATTTGAGATGATGAAAGGTTTGGACAATGGATTTTGATGATGGTAGCACAATATAGTAAATGCAATTATACCCTGAACTGTATTCTTGAAAGTGGCTAGGAATGAGAATTTTTGAATTTCCATTAATATAAAGTTAAAAAAAAAAAAAAAAAGAACAACCTTTTTTTAAAAAAAAGGGTAACAGAGAGACTGGAAAACAGGACAGGTGATCTTGGACCTTGACTCAGTGAATATACCGTCAAGCCCTCACATACATCCACGTGCAATTTGTCTGGATGGCAGAATCGGTACTGGGTGCTACTTCTGCACTGAGGTGGTTAAGAATTGGATGAAATCTTCTCAAATTTTTCTTTCCTGTCTGCTGACTGTATGCAGAGGCTATTGAAGCTAGTAAATGATGGCGGTACAAGATAGAAGGAATCTGGGGGTTCCCCCCCAAAAAAGATGTCTTACAATCTGGTTATTCTGTAATAAAACCCACTGTACCACTGTAAGTCCCATTCATTTTAAAACCTTCTAACTGGCTTTTTCAAGCCACTTCATAAATATAAATGTCAAGATAATTACCACCAGGCTTTGAGGAAGTTGTCAATGTAAAACACAGAAAACTGAGATAACTTCAAACAGAACAAAAAGGTAGTGTGGGACCTGGTGGTAACAGAAACAATACAAGAGGCAGAAGAAAATTTCAAACTCAAAATTCCTTAGGAGAGTTGCAATTTAAAGTAAGGGGAATCTCACAAAGTACTATAAGACATTTGATACATAGAAAATAAGGGAGGGAAAAACTAAGAAAATCATATTTCAATCTAGGAGTTCAAATATTCAAACAAAAGGATTTTGAAAAAGAGAGAACACAAAAAAATGGAGAAGAAACAATCATCAAAAGAATGAAAGTAGAAAAAGTTTTCCCCAAGACTAGGGAACCTAAGTGTCTAAATTGATAGTGCTCACAGATTGTCTAATTAAAAGAATGAAACATTATTTATTTCATTGTGCCCTTCAGGACACTCTGGATACAAAGCTGGTAATAAAAGCTTCCAGAGAGAAAAACAAGGCACATAGAAAAGGAGTTGATGACAGAACAGACAAGACTTCTGAACAGCGACACTGAACCTTAGGTCACTGGAGCAGTCTTCAAAATTCCACAACCAACAAAACCAATAATCAGGCATAAAAGCAAAATAAATACATGTCCAAACTTGCAAGATACATATATATTTTTTAATGATCTCCATGTACTCTTTCTCGGGAACTACCTGAGGATGTGATCCTCAAAGTATAGGAATAAACCAAAATTAGGCCAACACAGGACTTAAGCAACAGTGAATACAACACAAGAGAAGAAAAGGGAATTCCTAGGATGGTGGCAAACAAAAGTCTCAGCACAACAGCTCTGCAGCAAGCCTAGAGAACAATACATCTAGTTTGAAAGCAGTGGATAGGAGGTTCTAGGAGGGAGGCGCCAGGAGGACAGGTGGGAGAAGGGGACAGGAATTGAAATGATAGATTTCACACATTTTGGCAAGATATAAAATCAATGTTTTACCACTCAGGTGTAGATTTGGAGAGAAATTAATAAGCAGTATTAGAAAACCTCCAAGACAAATAAAACATTAGGCAATTATTGACTATAAGAAAAACTAAAAGCTACCAAATAATTATTGACAGTACTTGACTCAGTAGTGTGCAATATTTATATAGTCATAGTAAAGTAAATATTGATACTGGTTTACATGGTAGAACTGCTGAGGTTTCAAAAGGTTTGAAAGTAATTTCCTCTGGACAAAGGGATAGATGGAGGGTAGGGACAGATAGGAGAAAGAGAATTCTGCTGTGTTCTCTCATATACAAAAAATCAAATAACACCAAAAGGCAAGTCCATACATACAAAATAAAAATTAATTTTAAGGCCATACTAATAAGAACATATCCAGTTGTAGAGAACATTAACAGAAAAGAAAATTGCTCAAAACACTTATTTTGGTACCTGCTTAAGATCTGTGAGACAAAGAGTTATGAGGTAAAAAAATTATTAAAATGTTCCAGATAACATTAAAACAGATGATCTCATTCACTGCCAAAAAAGTAAAATAAAATTGTACTTTACTAACTTCAGCTTGAAAAATCACTGGAAGAGAAATTTGCAGAAAACCAGATCAAAATAACCACAAACTCTTGAGCCATTCAAAACTACGGCTCTCAGGGCACAATTCTGCACAGAGGAAGACGAAGCAGTGAGAAACGGCAAACCACAAAAACAGACATTCAAGGAACTAGAAACGCCACACGCAGGATGCCACCTTTCATTCCAGTTCTTAAATGAAGTGTCAACAAAATTATTCTAAGAAAAAATAACCTGTGAGGAAACCATTAGAATGATTAGAAAATCACATGTGCAAGAACCAAAGATGGGGAAACACGGGATTCTGATAAACAACAATAATAGAAAGAAAAAAATTCCACATAGCAAGCTAAAATCAACAATGCATTTAGAAGCATTAGCCTAAGAACAGTAAATCCTAGCAACTTCAGAACTCTGAAAAAGGACCTATTCCAGAAAAAAAAATGGAAAGCCTAAATCCTTCTAGTGCCATTTTTCTTTAAAATATTTGAGGTGAAACTTTTAGTCAAATTTCTTATAAATTCCACTCTCTTTGGAAATGGAAAAAATAGCTTTGTCTTCATTATTCGGTGTCCTTAAATACAAATTAGCTAAAGCTATAGATAATATAATTACTTTTGTAAAGAACATTTGAAACAAATTGCGAAAGACAACAGAGCATGAAAATGCAAGCTTTGGAGCCCTTGTCTGTCTTTAAATCTCCACTCTGCAACTGATTCAGCTTTGGGGTATCTTACAGGGTATCATGAGGGTTAATTCAGCTTTGGGGCATCTCACAGTGTATCAAGAGGTTAATGAGTTTATGACTGTAAAGCCCGTAGACTGGAGCCTGATGTTTAAGTGTTATATGTGTGTGTGTGTGTATATATATATATACATTTCTTAAATACACAAACAGTCTTAGGAAAAAACTGAAGTTAGCAGAAAGAAAGTTTCAGAATGAGACCATTGGAAAAATATTTCCTAAACTGGTGAGTGCCAGAAAAGCATATATGATAAATAACAATGTATTATTATTGTACCTGTCATATCTGGCAAGCCTGAGCTAAGGTTTTTTTTTTTTCAGTAATGTATTAATTCATTTATTTCATTCAATCAAAACGTATTTTCTGAAGCCAGGATGCTTGCAAACAATATCTTACTCCATCCTCATAATGGAGGCAATGCCTCCTAGCTCATTTATGTCTTTTCCCTCCTACCCATTCACTTCGTAAAATTTCTTCTATGATCATTCATTTTTAGTTAACCTGATAAAACACCTCATCTCCCCATTACAACCCTAAAAAGACCTCTGTAACACTTGCTTCTTTTTTTATATGTGAAGGCAAAATAAAGAACTTGCAGTCAATCTTAAATTCTTCTGACAAAGATGCCCACAGAACACCCTTTTGGTTTTTAGTCTCTTTGGCCTTTGCTTCTACTGTAGAATGCCGAATGGAAAAGGGCTTGAGAGGCTATTACAAGATAGAAAAATCATACTCAAACTTGAGTGCTTTTTTGACTCTGCCCTATTTCTCTTGTTTCAGGGGATATAGGCAAGAAATTATTTTCCTTCAATCTGCTACAGTTTTAATGACTGGTGCAGGAACTCTAAAGATATTGGCAGCATTAATCATCCGGAGGACTATAAAGAGAAGATAAGGCACAAAAGGACCAAGTCTGCCTACCCTTGGGGCGGGCCCGAGTATGTCTCTGAATACAAACCATAGAGGTAGAGGGTTTTGAACTTCCTTTAAGAGTTGCAAGATTAAAAACAAACAAACAAAACAGTGGCCTAACCGCAGGTGACCAACGTGAAAGGAGAGTAGCGACAGAGGTGGGTGGGAGGAAAAGCTGCAAGATCTGTCCCGACCACTGGTGAGAGAGGAGCACAGTGAAGAAATGCACAGGACTTTTAAAGACGAGAAGCCTAGCCCAGGGGTAGCCCAATTAAAAAGCTTTTGTTTCATTTTTGTCAGTTAGCAGATGAACACATTCCTAGACAGAGGGAAGGAACCAGTGAGTGAAGACCAAAGAAAGGCAACAGATACAGAACAAAGGTAGTAGGTAGGAACCAACTGTGCTATACCAAGAGAGGAATAAGGCTTCAAACTGTTAGGGTTACACAAGGCTCGAGGCAGACTGGTCACAGTCCTGCTCAGGCAGGAGCAGGCTGGGGATCTGATGTCACACTTTAGCCTTCCAGGGAGACCAATCAGAGGGTCTTTTTATCTGAGGGACTGGGGGAATAAGCCAGATGTGATTTAGGTGGGTGTGGGACGCTGGGGAGTTAGCAACTCTTCATTGCAGAAATTAAAAGTTAAAGGCTGCTGTGGTCACACAGGGTTGTAACTGCCAGAGGACAGATATTGTGTAGGGGGTTATTGTAGGAATGCAGCTGGGAGGGTTGGGTATTGGGTCAGAAGTTTATTGCAAGAATATAGCTGCTGGAAGCCGTGTAGGATCAATTATGGAACTGCTGTGTGGGAATATCCTTTAAGGGCTGGTCATATCATGGGCCATGCCTAATACAAATGAAAACACTCCTTCCAATGAGACCTCCCCTCTCTCTTTCATGAATAATTCTGTCCAAAACTGTTCTGCCATTCTTATAAATACCTCAAAAGATAAGGTTGGTTTTTACTGTGTTTCAATTCTAAGGCTAGGCTACATAGCACGACTAAAACCAACCAACTGTTTTGCTTCTGGGACTAAAACACACAGGCACACACATGTGCACACACATCTCATTCAGAGAAGTAAGAGACAGAAAGCAAATTTAGTAGGAGGGACAGAGAAATGACATGGATAGGGTGGGCCCCCTTGGTTACTAAGTCTTTCAAATTCCCAGTTTCAGCTTCCATGAGGCCCAGGTACTTTGCTGCCTGTCCCTAGATTCCATGAGCCCCACTCTATATCCTAGTATTACACTCCCCCTTTCATTTGAGATAGACTGGCTATTTCCGGAGCATCAATCTCTCCTTCCATCCTCCCCCCCACCACGCACAAAAAAACTCCAACTATTTAGAAACCCTCTACAAATCCTTTATATCAGTAAAATTTATAATAAACTTATGCATGTATAAATTTTTTCCCCAGAAAACTGGCTGTTAAACATTTACCACCACACCACTGCCTAAGAGTAATTTCTAATAACTAAATATACCATCCAACCTACTCTCACTCAACAATGTATAATGACCTAACTAGAGACAATGCCAAACTGCAGAATAATACTAAAATCAAACGAAAAAGCAAAGAACAGTAGGTTTAGTATTATAGCTTTATATTTGTCATTGAGGTCTAGGAAGAAAAGCTTCTAGTACATATCAGTAAGAAAATTTCATGCCCAAGGCATATCTTAATTTCCCACAAAAGAAGCTAAGGGGAAGTTCCTAACTGCTTTCTAACTACTCTCTTATGTTTCTTCCTCCCTGCAGATTAGAGACTTCAATACACTGTGTCTTAAGAAACTGTCTTCTAGAAACTGTTACTCTATGGCTTAGAAATACCAGGGTATCCTATGAAACATAATTTAACTATGAATTACCAACACAGCATTAAAAAATTGCAAACAGTTTTTCTGTTTTTGTTTTAAGAAATATGAAAACTGAGAATTCCAGAAAAAGAGGTATATCATGAGTAGGTGGTGTTTTCAAAACTCCCGCTGGAGTGGGGCAGGTGGGCCCCGTTTTACCACTTAACTGTTTTCTATTTTCCCTTCTATTTCCACCACTGATGAAAGGGCTGGCTTATTTGGTTTCTGAAAATAATGTCTGTATCATTTAAAAATAAATATACTTTGGAATTAAAATGTCATATTTAAACTTCAGGCACTTAAATTTCAAATTTTATTTCTCAATACATAACAAAATGTATATAGAAAAATTCTAGACACAATTTTAGATATTCTTCTCTTTATTCTTAACCCACACCTTTAGGAAGTCTACAGCTTTATCCCCCCCACAGGGGACTGAATCAAGTCCTCCACTAAAGGCATGTTCAGGTTCCAACTGCTAGGGAGGTCACCAACACATCTAGAGGTCATCTCCCAGCCCTCATCTATGCCCCTCCATTTCCCCTCTTTCCTGATTGTATGCAGATATTTCAGTATGTTTCCATTCTACAGCTTGAGGGAGATTGTAGGTCTAATGGAACAGCCTGACTGTACCTTGAACCCAATGCCAGGAACAAGCAGCCCCAGTTGCTTATCAGCTCACTCTGCACAAAGGTTGCTTGATACATGCTTTTTGCTCAGTGACAGAAGTCCTTCCCACTAGTGTGCAGCAATATCCAGCTCTCACACAGCACAGACATCTGTCTTCTCCAACCATAAGCTGATCATGCAGAGCCGCCATCCATAGACCATGACCCAAGCAGTTGGCCCCCTGGGGGTACTGACCACAGTGGGATCTCTTCCCCTGCTTTTTTGGACCCTTTGTGCTGTATAAGTTATAAAGTGGTCATTTGTTAAGAATCCCTATTATCCCTGAGCCCGTGTTCCCATGACCACCATACAGTAACTTGTTCCACTCTAATCCCCGGTCTTATGGGCCTAAACCCACTTGTAAACAGGACCTTAGACAATGTTATTAGGTAAGGTGTGCCCAAACTGAATGAGGGGATGGGGTCTTAATCCAATATGGCTAAAGTTCTTATAAGCAAAGGAAATTGGACTACAGAAAAAGAAGACACAGGGGAGCAGCCAGAAGTTGGAAGTCAACAGAACCCAGAAGTGGAAGAAGATGCTACCATGTTCACTGTCATGTGGAAAAGTCAAGGAATCCCAAAGACTGCTAGCAGCCAGAAGATATCATTCCTGAGAAGAAGCAAGCCTTCAAGCCTCTGGAACCATGAAGCCAATTCCTGTTGTCAGGCCAACCCAATGCATGGTATTTATTTGAACAACTCAGAAAATAAAACACCTCCCCTTATAAAATTAGATGGGTGACTACTAAACTAACCATCAAGGAAGAAAACATTAAGAACTAACTAGTAATTTGGTCCTTTAAAAGTACTTCACATCAAGTATGTTTAAAAATGCAAAGAAAAAATATGATAGAAGACTTGACTCAACAAGATATAAACCAGGATCACCATGAAGGTATAACTTACACATCTACCCTCAGGGAGCAACAGAACAGTCTAGGTTTCCAGAGAAAACAAGTGGTTCCCTTATGTATCAGAAATGGAAAACTCACTGCAGAATAGGTGGCACTGGAAAGAACCTTGAGTTTACAATGCCTTTGGATAGGACTAAAGAGGTTTTTCAGGGATAAGAAAAAATCAGACAAAAGTACAGCGAAGGGAGGGCTGCAAAAATGGTAAAATGTGTGCCATTTTTGAAGTCCCTAGTACTCAAGCCCAGCCCCAGAGGGCAGACCACCACCAGGTGCAACTGAGGGCCAGCTGAGGCACAGAGCAGTAAAGTGGGTAGAGGTAAAACAAGCTGCACCCCTGGAGTAGGGAGGAGCAGAGACAGTTGTGTGGAAAGATTCAGATGCTCTGAGGTAAGCAGCTCCCTTGTGCTACCTTCAGCAGTGGATGACAGACATTTTTTTCCCTTACTAAAACTACCATAAGAAATACACTTTATACTGCAACTCAGTGCACACACAAATATACATGCAGCAGATAACAAACAGAAGTCTCTCTAAATAATACCTATATTTATTAAGTATGTTGTTCTATATTATTTTCATTTGTATTCTTTTCTTTTTTATGTAAAAAAAATTGCTGGGTCCAACCTAGCAGATTGATTTTAAAGCCCCCTCTTGGGGCATGCCACAAATTTGACAAAGTCTGCCCTGAAGTAAGAGGACAAGTGGACGTCCATGGTCCCTTGAGCAGTTAGCTCCCTCAGTTCCTGTCCCTCACTTTCAAATTTCTGATCTGAAATTTGAGGTCTCCTCACCTGCTTTCAAACAAGTTTCAAATCAGCCTGGCATTAAGGTTTTTCACCATCGGTCCAACACGGTTTTCCAATCTTCCACAATGTCCCCTGAAGAACCTGCATCCCAATAAAACTGATCTGCTTGTTATCCCCTTTCCACCTTTTCCTCTTCCTTGGATTCTTTCCTACACATCATTTATATCCACCTATCCAAATCCCCCTGATCCTCCAAAGCTGAGATAAAGCGGCCCCTCCAGGCAGATTTCCCCTCCCTCCGTAATCAATTCACATAAGCCCTACTACCCTCCTCATCTCATACCCCACTCAACTACCATGCTCTTGGAACCCAAGCACACAGTTTTAAAAAAGAAATCACTTGATAATTATTTCATGTGTTGACTAAACAACTGAAGATGCATCTCCCATGTAGGTAGGACACTCTATAAGAGACTGCGGGGTCTGATGATTCAGAAATTTCAGGTCAGGGCCCCAACTACTAAGAATCCCACAATCAATCCCAGAATTTGGTATTGTCTTTTGGTTACAACAAGCATTATAAGAAAATAGCACTAAATATTTACTTATTTTTAGAGTTTCTTTGATTAAAAAGTAGCATAAACTATAGATATACAACTTAGCAACGCCATGTTTCATATTTTAATTTCTCTTACACTTAAAAATCTAATCTCTCAAAAGTAATAAAGCTATCCATAAGACAGGTGAGCAATACTGAGCAAAATTAATATATCCCACCAAGTTTTCTACCTTTGGCCCTTTGTGATTCAGACACACTGGCCTACTTTCCCACCAGTCAGCCTCCTTTTCTGATTATCATATTCCTTTGATTATTTTGTTCATATTCCTTTGATTGTCTTGTTCCCAAAACAATATCTTTTACATCACCCTTTTCTTTTGGATGAATGGTCTGGGAATCGAATCCTGGTCTCGGGCATAGCAGGGGAACATTCTACCACCTGTGCACCCTTCATATCACCTTTTAATCATAAATTTTCATTAAGTTTCCCCCAATAAAAAAATTACAGTAAAAGAACTATGTCTGATATATTAGCATCAAAGGGTCTCAAATACATATAAAAACATATCTTAAATTGATCTTCTAATAACTTCCTCATTTGACAAATATTTATCAAGTAACTGCTATGTATTTAAACACTGAGCAAGGAAGATAATGAACTTAAAATGCCACATTCCAAAGACAAAAAGATGACGGGATTATAACAGGCTCAAACTCATTTTCCAAAATTGAAAACCATACACATATGCCCATATTTCTGTGGGGCAGTAAACAGAAAGGAAGAAAATTTTAAAGGTATATTGCCATGGTAAAACAGCTCAAATAAGTGCGTAATAATTGGTAATTATTACAAAAGTAAAAAAAAAAAGAAATGCAACATAAAAACCCTACGAGATTTTGTCAATCTTTGAGTTTCAGGAATTTGCTCAATTGTGAAATAAATCAAGTCATATTAAATATCTGCATAGAATACATTTCTATTATAACATTTATAAGAGCCATTAGCTCAATTTGATGAGTGATCCTTTCCTTTATATTTTATGTGAACAATTTATATATGTATGCTCAAATGCCTATGATCCCTTAAAATTTATAAAATATCCTTGCCATGCTCTATTTACACCTCCTAAATTATTTCAAGTTTTATTGTTCAAGCCAATGGGAAAATACTAAAATGAGAACTAATTTTATATCCACAAGTTGATTCTGTAAGGAATGACACTCATATAACTGAACTAATTAAGTTTATTAATGATGACCTCATTATTTCTACTATTGCATTGTCTTCTTAGAAACATAAGCTAAAATATTCTCAATGAATAGTCTTACCTTAAATAGGTGCCATATATGAAGAATAATGCCATCATTAGTCCATTTAAAATAAAAATTACAGCAACATAAAAGCAAGCAGGATCTCCCAATCCTGTAAAAATAAACAAACAATAAATTATCTTATATATCTAACAATTCATGTTAAAATAGGCTTACTTTGCTAGAGGGAAGTACCTGGAAATGTAGAGCTGTGTCCCAGAAGTCATGTTTCTTGAAGATGATTGTATAATGATGTCGCTTTTACAGTATGACTGTGTGATTGTGAAAATCTTGTGTCTGATACTCCTTTTATCTATGGTATGAGTAAAAATACTCACTTTTTACGGATGAGTAAAAAATATGGATAAAAAATAAACAAGTAATGGGGGAACAAAGGTTAAAATAAATTGAGTAAATTGAAACACTAGTAGTCAATGAGAGGAAGGGGTAAGGGATATGGTATGTATGAGTTTTTTCTTTTTTCTTTTTTATTTCTTTTGCTGGAGAGATGCAAATGTTCAAAAAAAATGACCATGGTGATGAATACACAACTATGTGATGATACTGTGAGCCACTGATTTGTACAGCATGTATGGAATGTTTGTAGGTCAAGAATGTTTCTATGTTAAGGTTTATAAAAATATATTTTTTAAATGTGATTACTTTGAAAAACAGTTACCACAAATATTAAATGGTTATGCTGGGTTCCATCTGTGAACATGACATGACTGCAGAACACAGATGGGACAGAACAGTGGTTGAAGTGGTTTTAAGAGAGATAAGGGCGGGCCACGGTGGCTCAGCAGGCAAGAATGCTTGCCTGCCATGCCAGAGGACCGGGTTCGATTCCCGGTACCCGCCCACGTAAAAATAAAACAATAAAATAAAATAAAATAAAAAAAAGATAAATTCTCTGGTGTCTATGCCTCCTGCTTATGACAGACTGTCACCCTGTGACTTCCTGGGCTAGATCACTAGAAGTCATGCAGTTTCCAGCTACTAAGTGAGAAGCTCAACTACCCTAAGGCACAATGCTATCAAAAAGTCCCCATGACAGGGAAAGGCCACATGGAGACCCGGGTGATAGCCCTGAAGTCATTCCAGCCCAAGAGCCAGACGTGTGAGTAAAGGAGTCTCTGGCTGTCTCCTCCAGTCCAGCCACTCAAGTCTTACTGGCAGAGGCCCTGACACCATCCCTGCTGTGCCCAGCTCTAATTCCTGACTCACAGAATCTGTCAGCATAACAACATGGTAGTTCAGTGCCCTGCGGTAGGTAACTGGATGGAAGCATAGAAAGACACTTGCCTTCACAGCTTTCAACAGGACTGAGTCCTTCTCCTCTGGTAACTGTCCAACATATCCTGGTTTGAACACCAATCAAGTCCATTATTTTGGTATAAATGCGGTACCAGCTGGCTAGGATTACCTATTTAAAAGAAAGTAGAGACACCCTGAGAAAATACACTGTCTGCAAAAGTTTTCATTAATAGAACATCTCTGGGATATTTTGGAAATTGTCAAATTTTCTTTCCCTGAACCATCCTCTAGACTCTCTTTAAATTTAGTAAATGATCCTCAAAATCCCCTACCCAGATTCTTTATCAGTTTTTGTTCATCCCTGGTGGAAATAAAATATAGTAAGAGTCATACAAGACCTAACTTTTAAAGATGTGAAATCTCCTTCAAATTAATTCATAAATAAAAAATAATCTCAATTAAGATCCCAAGGGTCTAAAATTTATCTCGAGGCATAAGGAAAAGGAGACAATGAAGTGAAGGCCCTAAGAGACATTACAATTTACTGCTTACAATAATTAAAATAATGTGCCGCGGGGGAGACAGCGGTGGAGTCTCAGGTCCCACTTCAGGGCTGAGGCACTCATTTCCCAGCTGCCGGGGGTAAGCGGCTGATAACTCCAGCTGAGTCTCTGAGCTAAAAAGAGCACCTCACTCACAGTCACACCCTCTCCCCAATGACTGATTAATCAACAGGGGGGACTATAAAGGTCCCAGACCCTTGCCCCAAGATGGGACAACACTGCAAGGCCATCCCATCTCCAGAGCCCTCCATGGACTGGCTGAGATCTGTGCTGCAACTACATTACAGCTCTGCTCTTCCTCCTCCCTGACCCTGCTGCCTTCACCCCCTGCAGGTGGCGACCCAGGGGCATTTCCCTACACACGTCCTGTGTGCACGCGCCATCTCAAAGGCTGTTTCCCAGGAGCTGAACACAAACTCCAGAAACAGATGCAAGCATGTATGTGTAATAATTGCGTATATAATAAAGAAGCTACTTCAAATCAGTAGGGGGAGAATGGACCATTCATCAAGGGGTTAGGTATCAGAGAAGCCCATTTGGAAAAAATATAAAGTGAGATTCCTACCCTGACTATACATCAAAGCAAATTCCTGATACATTAAAGATTCAAATGATAAACATTAAATTATAAAAGAATGAGAATTATTTTATATTTTGTATAAAGATTATAAATTTAAAAAGATACATAGATTATTATATATCAGTATAGAAAACAAACATTCACATCATACACAAAGCTAAAAAGCAAAGAAAAATCTGAGGAAAACATTTTATCCATATAACTATAAAAACTTGCCTATAATAAATGCGCTCTTACAAAATTTCAATAAAAATAAAGACAAGGAGCACAAGCAATTACTTTTTAAAGTGCAGAGTCATAACATATATATATATATATGGCAATGAATGAAATGTTTCATACGATTTCAGTTTCATTTTTGCCTACCAAATTAGCAAGGATGAGGAAAAATAAGCATTTTCAAAAACACTGCTGGTGAGACTTTCAATTAGTACAACCTTTCTTAAGAGCGTTCTGCCAACATAAATCAAATCCATTAAAGTATATTTTGTGTTGAACTAAACAGATTTACACCCACAAATTTATCGTAAAAAAAATAATAATGATATGTGCAGATTTAGCTGCCAGGATTGCTTATTGCAGCTTTGTTTAGAATATTTTTTTTAATTGAAAACAATAAGAGTCTTTATAAAAATTGGGTTAAATAAACTGTGGTAGATTATACAATGGGATGATATCATAGAACCATTAAAATGATGCTATTGAAGAAAAAATTACATAGGAAGATGGTTATAAATATTCTTAAAGACAAAAAGCACTTAGGAAAAAATAGGTGCCATGTGATCCCATATTTATAAAAGCATATGTCTATGTGGGTATAAAGTTCTCAATAAGTAGTACCTTAATAAGAACACACTGAACCATGATGGGTATCTATTTATCTGTAACATAGATTATCTCCTTTGTATCAATCAGGTTAACTGATCTCACTCAATCAGAACTGAGAGCCTACTACGCACAGGCATCTTGTCAGGGGCTGGAACCCCAGCAGTGATGCGGCTCTGGCCATCAAGTAGGTTTGGGACCTAGCAGGAATGCACGGTAAATAAAACCATGAGCTAGTTAAGAAGAGGGGGCCCAGGGGGAAGGTGTGCATAACAAGAGAAATTCTTCCGGGGTGTCAAGGGGGACACCGCAGAGGAAGCCACATCCAAACCAGACCCTGGAATATGCACAGGGACGTGTCAAATGAAGGCAGGGATGGTAAAGGAGAGGCCATAAAAAGTTACTGATATTGCCTCCTCCCTCACCTCCTGGATCCGCCCATTTCCCCTCCACCCGCCCAAGCCCCAAGAAAGTACACTCAACAAAAGGAGGAGTCCTGGGTAGGGGAGAACTATTGTCTGGCAAATGACATGTAAAAGTACCCTAAATGCACACCAAACCTAGATCATTTCCACATTTTCTAAATGGTTAAGCCACCCACAATCAAGTGTTTTTTCTTCTATATTCCTTAAGATACATATTTTCTTAAAAATTTTTTTTTCAATTGAATAGACCTTAGATTTAGAATCAACACAATAAACAAAAAAAAATAAAATAAATTAAAAAAAAATAAAAAGATAGAATCAACACAATGCCAGTAGCATAAAAAAGCAAAAAATCTCAATTGAAAAAGTAACTTACCTCAGGGTAAAGATTGAAACGTTTTAAGGTGTTAATAACAAGGGGGTATTCAGTCAATTTATCATTCATAACCATCCATACGCCACTTAGAAATGAGGGCGCTTCCACAATCGTCTTGAAGTAGGAATAATACAACCCCTGCAATAAGCAGAAGCTCTAGCTATAATAAAAGGTATATAATTACATCTCTTCCTAGCTTAGAAAACTTAAAATACACTGTTTTTGAAAAACAAAGCAATCAAGCAAATAATTACCATCTGATACCAACTAATTTTACAAATTATTTTATTGCCTATCAGTTTAGCATATCGTAGGAACCCCAAAGGACTGGGGCTATGGGGGCAGGGGAAGGGAAACAGTGGTGTGACCCTGATTTGAGGGAGAGAGAGAATTTTTTGGCTTGATCTGCCACTTTCAGAAGGTGACAGAAGTGGACGGATACATGGGACAAAAAGCAAGAATGTACTAGAAGCCTTAGTAGAAAGTATAACTGGCAATATAGGGGCAAGCAGACAAACACAGGATATAAGTTTCATCCTCTACAGGGTTTTACCTGAGGATGATCTGGCAGCCAATAATACCATTAGCTGCCAAATTCTCAAGTGTGTTTAAGGTTCATAAAAACTTAAGTGATTTGCCTACTCAGATATGTATTGAAGAAGAAGAAAAAAAAAAGCTCTCAATACTGTGGTGTTCTAGTTCTCATATTACTATTTTAATAATTATATTTCCTGCTTTGTTTTGCAGTGTTGACATTGGATTCATGTAAACGTTTTATTCAATTATAAAACAAAAATTTGAAAATCCCTAAATGTCAAAAGCAATATCAAACAAAGGAATCTAACTATATATTAAATTTGGACCTTAAGTTCATAAAAGAGGACTTCAAAAAACTAAGACAAGTAAGTTGACTGTCTTCCCTAGTGAAATATATCCTAAGGTCAAAAAGAACTATAAGAAAATTTTAAATTATTTTCAAAATTATATTTTTAGTGATACCTTTGTTACTTCTGTTCCTGGCCAAAAAAAAAAAAATACTCTGAAACGAAAAATCTCTGGCTAAGAGAAAAGATGCAAATATAATACTAAATAAGTAAAAATTGAATAGTCCTAAATTTGAATTTTAAAATGTGAATAAAGTCATGATTTTTTTTATTTATTAAAAAAAAATTAACTAACACAACATTTAGAAATCATTCCATTCTACATATGCAATCAGTGATTCTTAATATCATCAAAGTCATGATTTATTTTCTCTTTTAAAAAAAGTTTCATAATTCTCTTCTCTAAAAAAGCCTGAAAGCAATGGGCAATCTAGCAGCAATGGGCATCTCTAATACCAAGGGTGTGAGCTCCCATTGACACTGAAAGGAACTGAGATCCTTGGAAAATTGGCTGATTCCAGGTCTAAGGAGGAAAGGCACAAGATGAGCCTGTGGGACTGGAAAGAAAGGAAGCTATAGAAAATTAGCTAGGACATGTCAAAGGGACATTGGAGTCAACCGTAAAAGCTCTCACCAGCTAATGATAGGAAAGTTTACAAATTATGCCAATGTTAAAATTGATCGGTTCATAATACTCCAAAAGAAAATCTCATTGGTTACCACTGGAAGATGCTAGGGAACCAACTCATATATCTGAAAACAGTTAATTAAAAGATTCAAGCATTTTTCCTGCCTTTCCTGTATGAAGTATTCCTCAGAGAAACAAAATAGGTATTGGGGAAAAGTCCTCCTTTATAGAAGGATTTCAGCAAATAAATGTAGAAAAAAAATAACAGATTAGATCATCACCATTTGCCAATCCTAATGGAACAAATGATCTAGATGGGTGGCATGACAGTGCCCCAAGCCACTGACCAATCTTAACATCACAAAAATGTAAGACAACTAGTGCAGGGCACCACCTATGAAGTATTTCTGTCAGGAAATAATCAAGTCTGACGCTTACTAAGATTCTTACTAGCAATTTCAAGAAGCATGGGACAGAGGTACAGGTTAAACAAAACCACAGGGCTGCAATCAGCCAAATGCAGAAACTGGGTAATTCCACAGGATGAATGACCTGGATTCTTTAACAAATAAATGGCAAGGAAAACGAAACAACAACCAAAAATAAAAAACAGGGATGGGAACTTATAAATTAAAAGACTTATGACACACATCAACCAAATACAATGTGTAGACATTGTTTGGATCCTCACTGAAACACATCAACTGTTAAAACAAAACAATGAGTCAATCAGGTCATTTAATCACCAGCTGACATTTGAGGATATTAAGGGATTGCGATAAATTGTTTTCAAGTGTGCCAATGACACTGTAGTTTAAAAAAAAGAGACTACTTATCTTTTGAGATACAGTATGTGAAAGTATTTCCAGATGAAATTATATCACGTCTGGGATTTCCTTTAAAAGGAAATGTGTGAAAAGTGGGGTGTAGATGAAAGAAAAAGGTCAAGGTTGAATCTGGGGATGTATGGGAGGTGTTCTCTACTGTTTCTACTTCAGAAAAAATAACTGAAAATTTCAATAGCAAAAAGTTAAAATTTATTTTAATTGTTAAGGTACTACAATAAAATACCACATGAAACCTAACCATTTCAGTACGAAATGCCATCTCCCTTTCCAAGGTTGACAGGTGAGAAAAATGACGATCATTTTCAAAGAGGTGTGTTATATGGCTCCTGCAAAAATAACAACAATAAAGCAACAGTGTTAAAACTTATACTAAATATTGTTTTTAAAAGAGACCCTAAAAGCAAAAATAAAATTATTCTGAAGTTAACTCTGTAATTGTTCTTCTCAATACATCTTACATTTTTACTAAAATTTCTCTCTATTAGAAAATGTATTCAAATTAGATATTAAAATTAAAATGAACTGGGATAATATTTTAAGTGAAGTATAACAAAAATATAGATTAAACTATAAAATGTCACTGAGTTCTGAAATAAGTTTGATTAATGAAATTGCTATTTTTATCCAGAAGATTAAAAAAATTAATCTTCTCAACATGAAGACTTTATTAATGCTAAGCAAAGCAGAGTCTCAAATATAACCTCTTTAATAATGGATCTCTTTTTTATTAAAAAAATTCTATTATTCTGATCCTGATTTATCAATTAAACTGCTTTGCTGGACTATTGTGTTGCATGTGATAATGTATACTCATAATTATCATAATGAAATTATTCCTTTAAATACATGGGAAATAGCTTTGGAAAACTATAAACACCTCATACAAATTATCATAGGAGAAAAACAATCTTACCAGTGCAACACCGCTGCAAAGGCAGCTGAAAAAAAAAAGAAATTTAAATTACTCTTTTAGCATATAGAAATATTTTCACCTTACGGAAAAGTATTTTAAAGACAAGCATATCAAAGCTTGGGATATGCAAACGCTGGACTCCTAGGGGTTGCGGAAAGAATACTGACTCTTCAAAAGAAGCCCCAGAGTTAAGCTTAAAATACCAGCAGACTGGGTCAAAAGAGAATTAGGTATATAATGACAATTTTCACTCACTCATTCATTCAACAAAATATATGAGGGCCTAATACTTGCCAAGCACTATACAGGAACCATCAGATGGAAATTACCACAAACAAAACAGAGAGAAGTAAAGATAAACTAAAATAAAGAAAGCCTCGGTGGCCTCAGGAAACAGGACAAGGGAAGGAAAAGAAGAAACTGTCACTTTATACTCTACATACTTCTGCAAGAATTTTTACAATAAATCTTTTTCATTATTTAAGCAAATTTAAATCAAAACAATTAATGAAGAAGAAAAGAAGGGAAAAAAAGGAAGAAAGAAAAATGAAGAGGAAAACAAGCTCATAACAAAATCAGTCTCATGTTAAGATGAACCCATTCACTCTTCTTATATAACAAGATTTATCTAAATTGTAGATTTCTGATAAAATAGCTACTAACTGAGGAATCAAACTGAAAATACTCTGGAGATGAAACAGCTCAGATCTTATTGCCTTATTCTCAAAGAAGTACCTAAGGGTTTTTTTTTTTTTTTCATTAAATCATATATTTTTCCTAGGAGAAATGGTTACAAAAGACAAAGCGTTATTCTTTCTAGATCACTGAAATTGCAAAGATGCAACTCAGCTTATTTGAAATTTATGTCTGAAATTTTTTTTCTTGCTGCCAAATCTATCATTCACATCTTTTTGTTGGCTTTAAAGAATTTCTGCACCCCATGCACATAAAATTTGGGCTTTATTTTCTCAACGATTCTAATATCATTTTCTAAATAAATCACTCCTCCCTCACTGAATATAAATGGCACCTTTATCATGCTAAAGGCTTGTCACATTCATACTGTGGTAATCCCTTTGAGATCATAATTAAAAATTTCATTTCAATTAATTTAGGGAGAATCTACATGTTTATAACTTAGAGTCTTCACATCCATAAACATGGTATACACCTTCAATTGTTCAAGCTACTTTTCAATTGCCCTGGAGGAAAAAATCCTATTGCTTATTCCTTGCAGTTAATATAAATTTCATGTTAAGTTTTTACCTGGGCGTCAATATCCATGAAATCTTTTTCCATTATACTTTACTGGATATTATTAATAAATTTATTTTTGAAGTGCACTTGTTTGCTAGTATACTTGTTTTAGCTTGCTTAGTAAATTATGAATCTCATAGTTTTTAGTTTCTTATCTTCAATTGTTCGTTTTTAAAAATATTATTTACACATTATAATTTGCTCCTTTTAGATAATTTTACTGCTAGTTTCTTCTCATTTTGCAATAATAATAAAGCTTAAGAGGAGTAGTTCAAGTGGAGTACTTAATTCTGGTTACAAAGATGTAACTTGACACCATTGTCTCCTGGTGACTTTAACAGCAATGCATTTCATGTTAGTGCCTGACCTTCACAATTCTTGGAGTGATAGGTAGAATCTGTGCAGGTCATCAATCCTCTACTTCCTCACAAATACCAGTTTCTCCAGAGAAGGCTGGTAGATGCAAGATGGCCTTTGGTATCAAAACCATGGGCAGCCCAAAACCAGTTTGGGGGGATGTCCTCTGTTCCTGCGATCTTTTCCTCTGAGCCTACTTGCAGGTCATACATCCTGAAAACATAGACTCTCGTCCTTTAAACAACCTTTGAGACATCAGGAACAGAGGTCACCTCCCTCTGAACCAGGATTATGAGGACAGGGAGACATCAGAAGCATATCAAATGCGAGAAGTCCTTCAAAAGAAGATCTGGGCTAAAATCCACTCTACAGTATATAGCCAGCCCTATAACTAACCAGATGGACTATGCCAAGTCAAACCTCCCCACTTCTATTACCAGCGCTCACTTGCCATTCCCATAAAATTTCCCTTAATGCTCAGATCAGGGAGACAGTAGCACCTTGCCTCCTGTCTCTTTGTTGGTCAATCTTGCAATAAAACACTTTCTTTTCTCAAAACTCAGATGTCATAGTATGGACCTCTATGTTTGTCAGACAGTGAGCTCAGTAACAGTATCTTCCTTTAATTCAATCTCTACTCCACTAGATCTAGAAGACAGAACCATCAGAGTTCCAGCATGTGAAAAGCACTTTTTTACTGTCTCCAAGTTGATTCATAATTTGCCCAGTGTTTTGTATTCCTTTGTTCAAGTCAATTTAATAATAAAATTGCAGCCAATATATGAATGGCCAAGCACTTTATAAGTGCTTCACTTGCACTCATTCAATGAATCTTTACGATTTTCCTACATGGTAGTACTAATATTTCCCTGGTATATATAAGAAATTGAGGCACGGAAGGTTAGTAACTTGCTCAGGGATACACAGCCAGTAAGCAGAGTAACCAAGATTGGGAATTTTGACCTGAAAACCATGCACTACCTCAGCTTATAGGATGAATGGGCTAGACAAAGGACTAGGCTTCCTTACCCTAAGGTATATTCCCCTTCCTTATTTTTTATTTTATTTTAAAGAGAAAATTTTAAAATTGCTACAATTCATTGTTTTACAGAATGTTTTACAGAAACTATAAATTTCATGTAGAAATTTGGAGCTATACTTTATTCAAAAATTGAAATAAAATTATATTTATCTATGTCACTTTAAAAATGAAGGCCCCAGGAAAGAAAATACTTCCTTGTGAACATATAATTTCAGCATAAAGTCATACAATCACAAAACCTTCTGAAAGCCCCCCTAGAAAGCTTTCCTCACCTTCTTAACTATAGAAAAGCATACTCTAAATGATTTTCAATAAGTTTATTCCTATAATTATGAACCCTGTCCATAGTCTTTTGGGGGTGTCACAAAAATTGATGATCCATTTTTCTACTTTAACACACAAGCTCTTTTTTAGCATTCTGAGGCAAATACAGCATATTTTTAACAAATCAGAACATAACAACTGAACACTTCAAAAATCCAAACCTGTATAAGAAAAAGGTGTTCAAGGAAAGGTTTATTTGCTTTTTAATCTAACGCAAAGGATCCCAATCTTACAACTGAGAACTTTCAAGGGCTCTTATGTTTTGCTGGAAGCACATTAATCATCTATACTCTGGGCCTAAATTAGGTACTCCCTTTCTGATTAAAGAAACTTTGTACCAGATTATTTCACATTATATCAAATTTTAGTCATAGGGGATTTGAGAGGATTCTTTACTGAAAGTTATTCTTCTGTTATCAGAACCTTGGTTAAACAAAATAGACTGTAAGTCCCTGAGGGCAGGAACAACTTTTGACCTGATTACCCCAGGGACTTGGCACAAAACCTAGCACACTGATGGGACTCAAATGTATGCTGAATGAATGCGTAAAACTTTCTATAGCCAAGGAGGAAAATGACCTAATCCTAAATCATGTCCACATAATAAACTTAGATTGAATGTACTTAGATTATTATATACATCCATGTATGTGTGTGGAATAGCTTACCGCGCCCCCTAAACAGAGTGTCCTCCTCCACTAGGTATAAACTGAACGCAAGACTCGGAAGCGCCAGCCGCCCCAGCCTCGGGTTTCCCCGCGCGGGGCACTTCCCTGCCTCCGCCGCTCCGTAGTCAGGGGCCCGCGCCCCGCCCCATTCCCAGCCCCCGCAAGGTTCCGCCGGCGCCACGGTCCCGGCTCCCCGTGACGCCCTCGTCTCCCAACCACTGCTCAAAAGGCCAGTCGTGACTGAGGGTCTTTCCTTTCCTCCAGGCGGACTCACAACCACATGTCCAGCGGGGACGCACCCCACTTCTCCGCCCTCCCTACTCCCCAGCCCCGCCGCCTCAAGCTGCCCACAGCAATGAGGGCTGGAGGGAAGAAGAAAACAACCTGGGAGAGGATTCTTCCATAATTTCTCCGCCCCACCCACAAAGTCTGCAGACCTCATCCCTCTCTGCCCAGCACCCTGAGCCCCGGCTGCTCTAGCTTCCTCCCCTCCCCCAACTGGGGAGCCAATGCAGCCCCTTCCGGTCCGCCATCCTGGGCCCCTTCCTAAATCCCTTCCATCAGCTTCTCTAGGCAGTAGAGCATCCGGATCTGTATTCTTAAAATACCCGAGCTGAGTCTTCTGTGCTTAAGTTTGAGACCCACCATCCTTGTGGCTCTCTTCCTGGTGCCCAAGCTCTAACAGCAAGAAGCCTCGAGGAAGCCAAAGAGGACCTCTTCTTGTTTTGCACTTCGGGGGGAATCCTCAGCTGCAGCCAGGAGGGTGTGCTCCAGACCATATCCCACCCATGTGACATTTCCCTTACTCTTGCACTCAATTATAACCGGTATTTGACTTAAAATTTACAAAGCACCTTCACATGCTCTCAATTTAATTTTCACAATACTGTGAATAATCTCATTTACAAATAAAGAAACTGGGGCTCAGAAATTTTCCTCAAAGGCATACACTCTTGGTAAGTAGCAAGACCTACTTGAACCTAGGTGTTCTAATTCCAAATCTGAGTTTCTTTCCACCGGGACAAAGCTGCCTCCTTTCCCATTATGGGCATTCAGTGACCTCATCTTTTATTTGAAAAGTTTAAAAATACAACCTATTCTTAACTTGAGACTGATCCATACTTAAAGCACTCTAAAGGTTTAGCCTCTCCAAATCTCAAGTGACAAAATGACAATAAAAAGGGGTTAAGTACTCTCCTTAAATATATCTGGATAAGGTTTTCAAAATCAACCTTGACAGAGTCTGTATTCAAACCCCCATCTAATATTACCAACCTTTTCTTCCTGTTCCCTAAGGGTCCATTCAGAGTTTCTTTTCAGAAGCTGAGGTCATCAGAAAATGGTCTCCCTGTTCCACACCAACAATCCATCCTTGAGACTAAAGTCAACTATGTCTTTCTATATGTACAGATCTGAGCATCTTGCCCCCCCTCCCAGGTATCCCCCATGATATGCCATCCCTCATTTACTCTGGTCTATCTCCAGTCAGTTCCCACCACACACCCTTTATTCTGGCTGCACCGGACAATAATCCCCTAAAACACCAAGTATTTTAATGACTCTATTATGACTTTGCTTGTCCCTAAAAAACTCCTGAGTTGTCCTTAAGTTAAAGGGACATAGAAGTGGCTTTTTGTGTGGCCTCTATTACTGCACCTAAGCAGAGCTAGTAATGCACATGACAGTTTCCTCTGCTAGACCACAAGGGCCTTGAGGCTGAGTCTGTGTTTGATCACCATTTTATCTATAAGTCCTAGCATCGAGCCTGGCAGCTAACTGCTCATTGGGGGGTGAAGTGTTAAATAACTATTACCTAGGATCCTATAAGTTATAAACATATTCACTAAATAATGATGTAAACACCTGGACAATATCTAAACTCCAAACAGTTCAAAGAGCTCCCATTACATGAAGGTAAAAAAAAATTACAATAAAGTTAATATACAGAAAGAAATCAAATTTCTAGTCTATAATATCTAGAATCAAACAAAGGTAAGTTTCTGCATTGTAAATAAGTGAAAAGATATTATTTGGGCCCGGTATGAGAGAAAACTGCTATGCATACCACAAAGCCCAGCTCCTTCCTTCCTTCCTTGCAGCTCTTAGATTTTTGCATGGGTTATGGGTACTGTCAGGTCATCAAGTATAAGGTACCTCCTAGATGCATAATGCTTTTTCCTAGAAGGTGATAAGAATGTGGAAGAAATGTTAGTGGACATTTTGGCCTTTAAGCATAAAACTTTAAGAGATAAAATATAAGCACATGAAATAATTAAAGAACACAAGACAATGTGGCCATTTAGGCACTCAAGCAAATGGCACAAAGTCTTATAATCGTAAGAAATCTGAGAAGGTAGGTCAGTAATGGCCTTCTCAGGGCATGGTTTAATAAAGTGGAATCACAGGGGGGCCTCAGACAAGGGTATTACTTAGAGGGGCAGGGAACAGCAAGGAGAAACGATGGATGCAAAAGCTGGATGCGAACATCAATCCAAGGTAATAAAAGAATTCCCATCACAAAAACTGATGGTATAGACTTAATAATAACAAAAAAGTAATATTTACTGAGGGCCTTCTCACTATATAAGCAATACCAGGCTCTCAGGCCTGCATGAATACCAGGAGGGAGACTGGCCAGAGCTTCCCAACCAGGGTGGCCAGGATTGCCAAGAATGGGACAGCCAGAGAATCCAAGGACAGCAACCTCCAGGCTTTGGAAAGCCCACTCTTCTCCACACTGTGCCACACAAATATTTTCATTTCTCTGTGTCCCATAATGGGTAAATGGCTGGGAAGGACTGAGCTAGTCAATAAACTAGCTCAGAGCAAGTATCCGAAAGGAGACCATCATAATGCAGCAATATAGAGCCACAGTGGTCTAAACTCCAGTTTCCATTAGGTACACCAGCAGCATTAAATAAAACCAATGATACTTCAGGATTAATCCAGGGCCCCTAAATCTGAAACTCCAGGGATTTTTTGCTTTCTAATTCACAAGTGACCCAAATGTACTCTGGTACAGAGAATGACTAGATGAAAATCTAGGAAGTTATTCACAACCTTGAGTGAGAATCCATTCTTTGCTACCTGAGGTGTGGAGTAAGACTAGCAGTAATTGTATCACAGGGGAGAGACTGTTAGAAACGCAGAATCTCAGGCCCTACCCCAGACCTCTTGAATTAGAATCTAGAGTTTAACAAGACCCCAGGTGATTAATGAACATTTTTAAGGGCAGAGTGTCTCAATAATGACAGCACAATGAAGTCACCTGGGAGTCTAACCATTCCTGAGGCCTTCTTCTCCCTCTAAAGATTTTGAGTTACTAGGCTTGGCATTAAGGTTTCTAAACAGTCCCAAGGTGATTCTAATATGCAACCAAGATTGGGAATACTGACCTAGGAAAAGCAGGTTAAGATTGCATTCCTAGATCCCATTAGAGATTCTGATTCACCAGATCTTACTTGGGGCTTAGAAATCTACATTTTTTTAATAAACCCTCAGACAACTTTGATATAGACCAAATTCTGAGAAGCAGAGTTTGAGCTCCTTATGTGAGGAGGTCCAATGAGGAGAATATGACAACAATCCAGGGTATGACAGGAGGAGATTTGGACCAGTAGTGGTGAAATGGGCTCTATTAAAAGCCAAATATAATTTCAAAAGATAATCTGAAGTAGAAACTGACAACTTGATAGCCGAACATAAAGATTAAGAAAACAATTAAAGATTGAAATCAAATTTTCTTTTTACTTCCTCTGGTAAGAAGGTCATTCTTAAGAAGATATATTCTTTTGGTTTTATATGACAAATTATCTAGCCATACTAGGTCTCATTTTCACCAAGTATAATGTAAAAAGAGGTTTTACTTGTCTATCTCTGGTCCTACCATTTATTGACTTTTAATAGCTACTGCTATTACCACTTAACTCAGTCTTCAAACTCACTATTGTGGTATCCAGGGCGATTTTCTTTCTTCTATTAGATCTTCCTGTTCCCCACACTACAAGACTTGGCAGGTTTGGCCCTTTTAATTGGTCTTCTGCTTTGAAAAGGGAAAAGCTTTCTATTTTGAATAGGGAAAGAAAGAATGTACTCAATTTATTAATAGAGATATTGAGTCTCTAAGGGAGAAGCTTTAAAAATCATAGACAAGACAAAGGAACTTCTGCTCCTAGTAAGAGCCAGGCCTGAGTGGACTACGTGAGGATGGCTTTAAGGGTGACTTTAGTTAATTTGACTCTCCTCCATATATTTGGCAGAATAGTGCTTTATAGTGGTTAAGAAAGGAAATTCTTAGAAAAATAATGCCCTAACATTTGTATTTCAATTTGCAGTATACAGAGCACTTTCACATATTAAGCAAAAATGGTCCTGGTCTGCTTTTGAGGCTGAGATGGGTCTTATTTTCCAGTGAGGCCCCAGGTCACATCTGAGACATGGAAGGGCAGGACCAGAAGCCAGGCACCATGGTTCTGGCCACTCTTGTTCCCAGGACTCCACGTCAGGCATGAAAATGTAAATAAGCACATTCAACCAAAAGGATGCATTGGGATATGGCAGGGAACTCCTTACAAACAAAAAAATCAGGGACAAAACAGTTTATTTAAAGTGAATATATGAAAACTCCAGAGCATGAAAAGTACACATCACCGTCCCCAAACAGAATATAATTAGATCTCTAAACAGAGAAATATACCAAGTAAATGTTCATGTATTTTAAATATTTATATATTAAAGTAAGCAATACTTAATACAACAATTACCCAACATATGTGTTTTTAAAGCAATAAATTCTAACTTCCTTTAAAAATCTTACTCTTGGATCAAGATAGTTAAGTAAGATGCTTGAGGGAACTATACTACTATGAACACTTTTGACAACCAGATAGATGGGCAGAAACATCTTTCTCAGAGCTCCAGAAAACAAAGGACTGCAGTTAAGAAGGCAAGTGCCAAACCAAGAAAAAGCCCATTCTCTGCGCTCCCTGGCTGGCCCTCTCACAGGCCTCACTGGGCTGAGCCCCAGCTCCAGGTACAGATCCCTGGTCCCAGTCCCAGAGGAAACGGAGTGGCCCTTTGGAATGTGCTGGGAGCATGTATGTTTGGCCTAATCTGTCTGGTAGGGGCCTGAGGACTCACTGTACCAGAACTTGACCTGAATGAGTAAGGCAACTCAGAGCCCTCCTACAGAACATTCTGGGGGAGTAGACAAGTCATGCTGCAATGGACAAGGAACTGCGACTCTAGGCTACAAGATACAGTGCCTGGGAATGTAAGGAATCTGTTTCCTAGGGAAGAGAGGACGTTTGTAACCTTGTAAACAAGGGCATTCCCAGGGCCACACATACTAGCCCCAGGTGCAAAAATGATCAGGTAGGATCATTTGGGCTGGAGCAGTTCTCGTACAACCCATTCTATGGGTAAGCACTGAAGGAAAGCACTTGCACAGGTCAATCTGCAAAAACTGAGAAAGGTGTCTTCTTTTTCCTCCTTTTTTTTTTTGTTGTTAGTTCTAGGCATTTAAGGAAAGCTCTGTCATAATACTAGCTAGATACAAGCTTAAGGAACAGATGCCTCAGAGTCTAAATTCCAGAAACAATACATTAAAATATCAAGATGCCCAGATTTCAACAAAAACTTCCAAAACATAAAAAGACACAGGAAGCAATGGCCCAAGCAAAGCAGAACAACAAAAGAATAGAAACCATCAATGAGGAGAACCAGACCTGGGATATACTCACAAAGACTTTTTAAAAAATGATCCTAAATATGCTCAAAGAGCTAAAAGTAAACATGGGCAAAGAACTGAAGGAAATCAGGAAAACAAGAGAGGAGCATATACAGATTATTAATAGGTGGAAATTATGAAAAGGAACCAAACAGAGCTAAAGACCACAGTAAAATAACTTAAAATTCCCTAGCAGGGTTCCACAGCAGATTGGAGCTGGCAGAAGAAAGAATCAGTAAGCTAGAGGATAAGACAATTGAAATCATTCAGTGTGAGGAGCTGAAGAATGAAGCGTGAACAGAGCCTGAAGAACTTGGGGAACACCATCAAGCATACAGATATATGCATTGTGGGAGTCCCAGAAGAAGAGAGAAAGGACTACAGAGAATATTCAAGGAAATAATGACAGAAACTTTCCCCAAATTAACAATAGGCATGAATATACAAGACATTCGATGAACTCCAAACAGGATAAACATAAATAGACCCATTGTCAGTATATTACAGTTAGACTGTACAATGCCAAAGGTAAAGAGAACTCGGAAAGGCTCAACAGAGAAGCAACATGTCTCCTACAAGGGAGCCTCCATAAGATTAAGTGACAATTTCCCATCAGAAACCATGGAGGCACGAAGACACTGGGATGACATATTTAAAGTGCTGAAAACAAAAAACTTAGAACCAAGAATTCTATATCTGGCAAATTGTCTTTCAAAAATGAGGGAGAAATTAAGATATTCCCAGACAAACAAAAGCTGAGGGAGTTCATCACCACTAGATTGGCCCTATAAGAAATGCGAAACAGAGTTCTGCAATTTGAAAGGAAAGGACAATAGGCAATAAATCAAAGTCACATGAAGAAATAAAGATCTCCAGTGAAGGTAATGACATAAGTAAATATAAATGTCAATATTATTGAATTTTTGGTTTGTAACTCCACCTTTTACTTCCAAAAGGACCTAAAAGGCAAATGCATAAAATGTAATGATAAATTAGTGGTTTGGGGACTCAATATATAAACATGTAATTTGTGACAAGAACTACAGAAAGGTGGGGAGGGTAAAGAGGTACAGGAAAATAGTTTGTGCATACTTTTTAAGTTAAGCTGGGATCAAAGCAAACGAGATTGTTTTAGGCTTAGGATGCTACATGTATGTTCCATGGTAAGTACTGTTGTAGTTTTCTAGCTGCCAGAATGCACTATACCAGCAACAGAATGGCTTCTAAAAAGGGGAATTTAATAAGTTGGTAGTTTACATTTCTAAGGCCAAGACAATGTCCCAATTAAAACAAGTCCATAGAAATGTCCAATCAAAGGCATCCAGAGAAAGATACCTTGGTTCAAGAAGGCCGATGAAGTTCAAGGTTTCTCTCTCAAGTGAGAAGGCACATGGTGAACATAGTCAGGGCTTCTCTCTCAGCTGAAAGGGCACATGGCAAACACGGCATCATCTACTAGCTTTCTTTCCTGGCTTCCTGTTTCATGAGGCTCCCTGGGAGGCGTTTTCCTTCTTCATCTCCAAAGGTTGCTGGCTTATTAATTAATTCATAATTTATATCAATGTAAAATTTCTTGAATTTGACAACTACATCTTAAGGTAGTTACATAAATGAGTATCCTTGTTCTTAGGAAATGTATTTGCAGTATTAAGTGTTCAAGGAGCATAATGTATACAACCTGCACTCAAGTGTTCAGAAATAGACAAATAAGTAGAATGATATAACATATGTGGCAAAAGGTTAAAATTTGTGAATCTGGGTATCTGGGTGCGGGCAGGGCAAAAGGAAGAGAGGTATGTTGGATTTCTCTGAATGGGGTTTCCATTATTTTACTAACTGTCCTATAAATGCGAACATATTTCAAAGTAAAAAGTTAAAAAAGTCTTAGCCTCACTTAATTTGAATACAAAGATTTTGAAATAAAACAGTAATCTGTATTAATTTTCATAACATTGCTTTTTATTAAAAAAATAACTTTTCAGTTTTTTAAAGGCAAGTAGCTAGATAAAACATACAACCAAAATAACAAATATACTAGCATATGAATTTTAAGCAACATCAAATGTTTCTGAGAGAGCATAAGAAAAGCTAAAACCTTTAGTAAACCTAATGGAAAAAGCATAGGTACTGCATCTCTTCACCAAAGAAAGAAAAGAGATTCGCACATACACAATATACCCAGGCCCATCATATTCAGCAAGTCATTTTAGCAAGCTTGTTAAATGATAAATCATTCCAATTTTAAGGTTATGGATTCTTCCCAAACTGCAAACCACCCTTGAATATCAAAATGCCTGCTTATCATTTAATTTATATGATTAAGAAAATTGTGACACCATTTTTTATACTATTTTACTGTTTTTAAACCCATGCCAAACAATCAACAAACACACCCAAGACAAATTCAGAATTTAATAGTTTTATACTTTGAACAGATAAAAAACAATTAAGCAAAGCCAAATGGAAACAGACAGGTTGAGGCCAAGGATAGAAAAATCAGGGTGATTCTCCAAAGGAGCAGAAGCCAGCAAAGTAGTGCTACTGCTACAAAGAGTTATGGGATCTTGGGACATTTATGAGTTCATCTTCCCATAGGTGTTTCTTTGACAGCTGCCTTAAATTTTAGATCTGAAATTTACAATTTGACAGACAGCAATGCCAACAGACCTTAACATAATTTCAACCCCAAACTTCACCCAGTGAACCCACTAATGGTGCTGGGCCATTCATTCATTCACCTGGCCTACTTGAGATTCCTTACCTGTATAATTCCAGGAAGTAACTTCAGTTCTAGATTTTTATGAAATTTCCATAAAGAACAAAGATTAGAACGAAGTGGGAAATAAGGTCCTATCTAAAAAATTTTTTAAAACCCTAAAAATGGTGGAAATACTGGCACTGTGCAAGTTATGTAAGAACTTGAGGATTAAAACCTAGAGAAAAAGATTCTGCAGTTGGAGAACTGCAGCTCTAAAAGGCTGTTAATACAAAAAGCAGCAATTACTGTTAGAAATTAAATAGGAAAATATCGTACAGAGCAGGAGCATTTTAGGCAAATCTGAAGCATAAAAATATGAGTAAGGCCTTTCCTCAATCACGACAATCTCCCCAAATTAAAAATTTGTCAAGAATAGCATAATTGTCAAAAATTTGTCAAGAATAGCAAAATTAATTCATCAAGCGATTTACAAAACTGTGCTTGAGATATTGTTGGTACTACTATAAATTAGTTAATAAAATAACACCCCTCCTGCGTCAGTACAATGGCCCACACTGGAATTTCTGTAAGTGATTTCAGTGACAACTAGGCTAACATGTTAACATTCACCCTTATAATAATTTAAAATTACAAAAGTCATCTATGTATTCATTAAATGAAAGTGATAATACTCAGACACTTCTAAAAACCAGTAACTTTGGAAAGGAAATGAAACGTGAGGAAAGAAGCTAGACAAACAAAAATATGCTGAGCTATTCATTTAAGTGCACTCAGGAAGAAAATAGTGATAATGCTGAGAAAAAAAGTAGTCTCAGAGTAAAAATATACTACAAGAGTTATTTTTCCACTTTTAAAATTTATTCCGATTCAATGATCCTTGATCAAATTATGAAAGGTCACCCATACAGAAATGATCTTTCATATAAAATGAAAACTGTCTTTTCTGGGACTGAAGAGCAGCAGAAAGATCTTGACCTAGAAAACCGATGCAATTCTTAAGAGCTTTGAGGACTGGTAAACCATTGGAAAGGATAACTTAAAAAAACTGGCAGACTCTTCCCCAAAAGAGTGAAAAAATACCAGCTGTTCTGATGGTTTGGGTAAAGCCCAATATGATGGCAATCTGAACTAGCAAAACAAGAATTTAGGACTAAACATATAAATTACAAAGCCAAAAAGTTACCCCATCTAAAAACATGATGATGATAATGTAAATATCTCATCAACATAAACTTTGTAAGAGGTAGGAGAGTTAGCTCATAATTACACCACCACGCTAAGTGTTTAGAATGTACAATAATAGCTATACAATATAAAATCGTATAAATTTTTATTATTGTATAAAATATAATTGTTAAATTTCAGCAACATTCAAATCCACATATATACAGAATTAAAATTTTATTTGCTTTCAGTATTGAAACCATATAATGGGCCAAAATTCAATCACAAATTGATTTATATTTACACAAATTAAATACATCACATTCTCGGAACACTTCTACTACATCTTTTAATAATAAAACATCTTTTAATAATAAAAGATGTTTAGGGGCAGACTACGGTGGCTCAGCAGGCAAAGTTCTCGCCTGCCATGCTGGAGACCCCGGTTCGATTCCCAGTGCCTGCCCATGCAAAAATAAAAAAAAAAAAAAGAAAGATATTTAGGTGATTACAAACGTTCTTTAGATTTTTAGAGTTTACTTGTACATTCAACCTGCAAGTTCCTCCCCCCACCCCCAAATGGTCTTTCAACAGACTCAGTAAAGAAGCGAAGCCCCTGTGTCCAGATCAACCCCAGCTGAGCAATGAGCTGGGCTGGCCTGACTTTACATCCCACTTAAACAATTAACCAGACGTCTACTTTAGAAAGGAAAAGAATGATTTGAAGTACTGAAGAAAGTCTTTAAAATCCCTAATTCCCAGCCTACTCCTTGGCTTTGATATAAACCCATTCAGCGCTGGTGCCCGGCGGCATCTAGGTCCATGCCTGCAGTGCGCGCACTAGGATGGCCAGCCATCCCTACACCTAGCATTTCCTCTGCTTTTCTTGTCTCTTAGGCTATCCCTGACACGTTCATTCCCACTTCTGCCTTTTTATTCCCTTAGCTAGGTATGATCCCTCTTTTCCTTATTTCCCCTGAAATAAGAAAGAGACAAGAAAGCTAGCATTTACTGAGGACTAAATGTTGACATTTCTCAGAAATGGATCCTGGGGCTTCATTCCTTCTCTTGTTACACTCTCACCCTAGAGCCCATGAAGTATATATAGCACAGTGGTGAGACCATGAACCCTGGACCACACCTCCCAGGTTCAAATCCTGGTTCTTCCACATGCTAGAGGTGATCCTGGACAGGTTACTTAGCATCTGTTTACCTCCATCTTGTAAAATGGGTATCATAGCTATAGCACCATAATTAGGACTGAGCAAATAAGTTTAAAAGAGCTAATCAAAAGCACTTTAGAATAGGGCCTGGCAAGGAATAAGCTGTGTGTCAGTATAAGGTGCTTTTTCCAATGAATACCACTTATTTGCTATTAATTCCCTTCTTCATGCTGCTACTCAGACCTCTTCTCTATCTTCTAGGCTCCCATGTCCCACTACATACTTGGCATGTCTACTCAGATATCTCATAAATATACTGAAGGTAATACATCCAAGATACAATTCTTGTTCTTTTCTCTCAAACCTGCCCCAACCCCCACATACTTAGTCTTCACCATCCTTGTGAAAAAAAAAAAATTACTGTTTTTTTTAACACAGCAGCCAAAAACTTAGCAGCTACAATTCTTCCCTTTCCCTCACTCCAAGCCCAACTCAAATCATCAGCAAGTCCTGTCATTTTTATCTCTAAAATATATCTCTAATCCACCCACTTCTCTCCATCTGGACTGCCACTTCTTTAATCTAGGCCAACCACCTCTCTTCTTAAGATTCCCACAAGCATCTCCTCACTCACTTCACTGCTTCTCTTCTTGCCCTGCCACAACCCATTTCCCCCCACAAGAGTGGATTTAGGGGGGAAAAAAAAAGGCAAAGAAAAACTTAAATCATGTCACTCCTCTGTGCAATGTTCTGCGTTGGCTTCCCATTGCATTAGGAACAAAATGCAAGCTCCTCCCCAAGATCTGGTTCCTGTCCATCTCATTCCCATTATCCACTCTGATGATCTCTCTTCTTTCCACGTTACCTTAGCACACGCTGTCCACTACATCCAGAATGTTCTCTCTCTCTCTCTCTTCTTCTGTACAGCTAGCATTTTCTATTCCTGTAGAACACAGCTTTAAGGCCACTTTCCCAGAGACCATTCCTGACCCAACTTAAAGTGGGCATTTCCTGTTTTTGTTTTTTTTTTCACTCTATCAGCCATTTGCTTCTTCCCTCCATCACCCGTAATACGACATGGATTTTCATTTATTTGCACGCCCCTCACCCCCTTTCTAGAACGTTAAATTCCATGAGGGCGGGGCTACAGCGATCCTGTTCTCTATTTTTTCTCCAACTCATCCAGCACCTGGCATAGTAAGCATTCAATAACTGGTGAATATGATTGAGGCTACTGTCCTATTTTACATATATTTTCTCATTTATTCTTTAGCATAACCAAGCAAGGCACTTAATAACTCCAACTTAAAGATGAGGAAACTAAGAGTTAGAAATATTAAGGGATGCACAGCTTCCGAGTATAGAGCAAGATTCAAATGCAGGTCTGCACTTAAGTACCCATGCTACTTCGAAGCACACTGCCTGCCACCCTTCTGGTACCCAACACCTTGACTCTCACTCCACCCGGCTTTCCACTCCTTCTGGACCCTAAAAAGTTACATGTATTTCTCACTATATAGATACTAAAAGCAGCTGTTCTAAACACGGCAATTTTGCCTCTCAGGGGATATGTGCCAATATCTGGAGACATTTTGATTGTCATAGCTGGGGAGGTGCCACTGGCATCGAGGAGGAAGGCCAGGCAAGTAAAGTCAGTCAAATGGAACAAAGTGAAGGGGGAAACCCAATAGTTCTTATCATATATCTTTTCTATATTTGGGTTACATTTTTTATTATGCTTATTTCACAAATGTTAGCTTACGTTATAGACTTACACCACACATGCTGTGTTTGCATGTTTAACATACATATTTTTCACCTTCACAGAATAAAGAAGCCCTCCCATCTTTCCTTGAAACAGCCCTCTCCAACTGTCCTTTTGTCTTCCCTCTTTTGGTTAAAGACATGGGTAGAAAACTGTGTCACTGTTCTGTTAACTCAAATTAAAATAGCCATGTTAGAAGAGAAACAGCACCTAAGAGTCCCAGTTTGGGGGAAAAACTAGAGATTAGAGGAAATTCTGGCAAACTGGACTATCTGCAGCCCTGTGTTAAAGGGGAAGAGGCCATCCTGTAGTACCTGGTGATTGTGGCCATGTGACAATGTGGGCTCAGTGATGCTGGACAGTGGGCTTCTAAAGACAGGTGGAAATCAAACTTTAAAAACAACTAATGCTTTCCCAGCCCCCAGCTGCTGATTTAACTAGTCTGGAGTGAGGCTTAACCAGAAGGATTTTTTTTGTTTTGTTTCTGAGTTTCAGGTGATTCTAGTGTGCAGCCAAGATTTGAGAACCACTGATCTTGTCCAGGTCTCTCATTTTACAGATGCACAACTGAAGCTAAGAAAAATTAAATCCTTTGCTCAGGCACTCAACAAGTTTGAAGTAGGTGTAGAATCAGAAAACAGTTCTTCTAAAGCAATGTTTTTCAAGCTATGGTTCATGATACTGGATTATGAAATCAACTGAGTAGTTTATAAGCAGCATTAAAAATGTTTTTAATAGGATAGATTAGAAAATTAGAGTGCATTGGACATTATAAGGATAAGTATGATTACATGAAACTTGTTCTAGTTGAATACATGCACATATGTGCTTGTTAGTCTCCACTTGCTCTCTAGATCCATTCTCTTCCTTTCTTGGCCTGGTTCCCAGCCTGAGGAGACTGGTTCTACAGAAGGCTTTAGCTGGACCCGTTGTCTCTGGCTTCCATTAGTTCAGTCAGCGAGAGGAACTAGCAGGAGACTAGATAGTGGGAGGAAATGTTTGAGTTTGCTCTGCTTCGGTGACCTTGCTTCTACAGCATGAGCACAAGATGGGCTCAGCTCCTGATGAAGCTCCCCTTCCACTGCAGGCCAGAGGTGGTAGCAATTCCCTGTTGTTGACAGTTCTGGATGCTTCAATATTCCTTGGGAGTTCCTGCTCACATTTCTAAAAATAGACCATTAATTAAATGTTTCCTGTCAGGACACTTATGGAGTGATACATGCATATGTGTACTGGGTTGCATGCATATGTGTACTGGGTTGCATTTTCAGAAGTGTGAACAGGTCTATTGTTTATTGTTTCCTATTGGCTGTGGTCAAAAAAGTTTCAGAAATGTCACCGTTCTTAATACACTATTGCCTCCCTTAGCTAGTGTAGAGGGCTAATGGGTTATTAAGCTTCTAAAAATAAACACTTCAAGAACCCTTCCTCATAACTGTTACCATTAAATAAAAAGTAAATTATGTCCAAAAATAAGAAAAACATAAATATTAAAACATTTTTTAACAACATAACACTGCTTATCCAACAGAAAGGAAAGGACCCCCTTGATAGGTGGTAAGTTCATCTGAAAGAAGTTGATCAGGAAAAAGGTTACTTAGCCCCCCGTGTGCAGGAGATGAGTGAAAAACTGAACTAGAAACCCCTGGGTTTATTTCTAATGCTTAAAAAAATTGTGTTTCTCTCATGGAGTCTCAAGTTTAAAAACTTCCTAAATAAAAGGAAGCAATTTTTTTTCATAGTTTAATATTTGGTTGTTGTTGAGCTTGATCTTTTTTTTTTTAATCAGCTACAAATGATCTCTTGACAATGCCTCTCAATGTGAAGACCAAAGAACTATTTTAAAGCTGCACATTACAGAAATACGTTGTCAGCTCAACTCTCACTCATTCTGGGACAGGAAGGAAAGAAGAAAGGAGGTAGCTTTCAGAAACACCGCAACTCTTCTCCTCTTTGCAGGATTTAAGTGCCCTTTTGTTGCATTGGCAGGGCACGGGGGGGGGGGGGGGGGGGGGGGGGGTACAGAATCTGACATGTTTATGAAGGGTGCAGTGCCAGAAAAGGAGCCATGCACCCCAGACCTGATCCTTTTCCAGGACCATCTCTCAAGCAACCCTGTGGGGTCATGTAGATGGTTAGAAGGGTTAGGAAGTCTCTAGGCCTTAGTCTGTTTGTGCATCCTCCATACATCTGATAGGCAATGACAGGGCACACCCAAGAATGTGGGAAAAGCACCTTTACTGAGTCTGTTTCTAATGCCCAAAAGAACAAGTCAAGCAAAGTGCCACATTGTTACATTAATGAACTGTAATTAGGTACAGGGATCACTAAACCAAACATAAGCCAGTCAGTATAAGAAAATTCAAAAGAAATGCATTACAAGAAAAAATATGCTAAAAAATGGCAATAAATAAATAAATCATAATTCTAAAATATGCTATTATAACCTTCCTTAAGAAGCAATGCCATTCCATATTTTATGACAAGTGGTTAATAGTTATACTAGCCCATCCAAAAAAAATGCAACTTCATCTGTCACCAAATCAGTATTAAGCATCTGTTTTTATAACAGCAACTACAATCTGTTAAAGAATTTTGAAACAAAACACCTTCCCAAATATGACCCACTCCTTTTTTGTTTTGCTCCTCCAGACTTCTCTCTGGGATACTTAGGATAGATGTAAATTCCACTTCGCAGAGCTCACAAAGGTAGTACCTTTAAACTTATACCAAACTTTACCATGGCAAACTGGATCTGAAGACTCTGCCTTATGCACTGTACCATGCTGCCTCCCCAAGGTGAGCTGATCTAACCTGCATACTGGTCATGTTTTTCAGGCTTGCTACTGAAAAAAGAGATATGCTGAAAAAGCTGAATCCACGTTTGGATTGAAAAAAAAAAAACACCAATAACTATATCAATCTTTCTGAGTACATTAAAGCACATAGAATGATGACTGGGCCTAAGACAGTGACTTCAAGAGGTGACTGTGATTTCAGTGGATGCCAATTTCACTGTCTTCTATTCCTGTACCTATACTCCAAACTCTTAGCTAAGGGAGCTTTGGGTCACTAAGGAAATGTGAAAAGATAATATGGAATAAATCACCAATAATTTAATAATCAAAGATCAAGCCCATTAATGGCATTAAATAGGAAAAAGAGCATTATATCATTTTACTGCCCGACTGAGAAAAATTAGGCCAATTGTCCAAATTGTCATAACTTGTCTTTTCAGAATGTAAATCGGAAAACAAAGGAAATCTGAAGTTGATCCGCAACACGTGAATGTTTCAACTTTATTTTGTTTTTTTTTTTCCAACATCGTTACACCTCATCATTGTGCACGGCAGAAGGAGAAGTGCGGTGCCCTTATCAACAAACATCGCCGGGCGAACTGGGAAGATTAAGGCCCGGGTGCATAGAACACAACACAGAGTGGAAAGTGACGCGCGGTGGGGAATCACAAATACAGTGTCACCCGCGGTGTTTGCGGCCAAGACGAAAAAACAGGCTAAAATTTAATTATAACTTTAGCAACTTTCTAAAACAGGGAACGCGCTTTTTTGTTGTTGTTCCGCTCAAATAAATCCCTTCCAATCCAAAGCAAACCTTCCTCGGGGTCAGGGACGGAGATAACGGGAAGGCTGCCTGTCCGCACCAATCAGCACCGCCCAAGTCTGGTTAGCGCAGACCGGCCGGTTTGCGGCCAGGCCGGGCAGCTGTTGATCTCGGGGCCATTTTTTTTTTTAAGCAGAGATTAAAGAAAACTGGTGAGAAGGGTGCGAAGATTAAGCCAGGGGAGGGGAAAGGGCGGGGAAGGTAAGAATGTCCCAGGAAGAAAAGTCAGAGAGGGATGCAAACTGGCAGGGACCGGCAGGCAGGGCTCCGGGGCGCGGAAGCGGGAGGGGAGGGAAGGGGGGCCGCGCCCCAAAGTTCCGCGTCCCGGCGGCGGGGAGCTCCCGCCCGCGCGCTCAGGGCTGCTCACCTAGCAGGAGCGTGGTCCAGGTCCGGCCGCGCCCCGCGCGCCGCAGGCCCAGCGCCCCACGCAGCCCGGCCGCTAGGCGCCCCCCAAGGCCGCCCCCGGCGGGCGGCGTGGCGGGCTCGGCACGGGCCCCCTTCCTGCCCGCGGCGCCTTTGCGCCCGGGAGACAGGAGCCCGCGCTCAGGCCCGGGCTCCCCGGCGCCGACCTCCAGCGACCCCCTCAGCGGCGACTGCGAGGCGCGGGGCGGCTGGGGCGGCTTGGGGGCCGCCTCCCGGTGTTTGTTCCGCGCCTGCAGGACCATCTTGGCATAGTCGCGCCCGCTCGCTGCGCGCGCCGGGACGGCGGCCGAGGAACCGCGGGCTGGCCGGGCGGCTCGGGCGCCGCTCACTCTCTGGCGGGCGAGCTGGCGGGCGGAGGGCGGACCCGTCCCTCCCCGCGGGCCGAGAGGCGGGGAGAGTAGGAAGGCCAGGCCACGGTTGCTCGTCTGGCGGCGCGGCCGGGAGGCGGCGCCGGACTGGGGCGCCTGCCGCCGTTGCCGCCGCTCGGGTTGTCACGGCGACCGCAGAACGCCGGGGGGCGGGGGCGGAGACACCCTACGAGTGGCCGCGGTCCCGCCCCCTCCGCGCTGGACGCGCGCTCCCGATCGACCAGCGCGCACGCGCGAACTTCCGGCGCGGGCGAGGACCAACCCAGCTGCTGCCCCGCGACCCTCCCGCCCTCTTTGCGGGCCCGCGGGGCACTGTTATGGTTGGGTGAGGGGGTAGGGCGCGGACGGCCTTCCGGAACCGGCTGCTCCCTCCCGCCCTCCTGGGGTGTGGCCGGGAGGGAGGAAGAGCCCTCGCGGAGTGGCGGGCGCTTTTCGAAGTTTCAGGCTGGATTAAGGTTGCGCGTGGATCCCGGCGGGGTCCGCGTCCCCTGGACCGGGTTGCAGGGACCTGTGAGCGTCCCCTGGACCGGGTTGCAGGGACCTGTGAGCGTCCACCGAGGGGCGCTGTGATGCGCCCTGGGAGCCTCGTTAGCCGCTGTTGAAAATGTGCTTACAAATAAAGCCACAGACTTAGGTTTACTCCAGGAGTGCATGGCTCTTTGAATTTACAGCAGAGCCCAGTGCAGCTCCCAGGTTCACAGATGGGAAGAACCGGTACAACTCAATTTAAAATGGCAGCAAAGTATCTCACGTGGAGCTAAGAAGGGTCGAAGCAGAAGTGTGTGCCTAAGACACTGAAACTGGAAATCTTGATCGGCATCCCGCCTAAAGATAAAATTACGCTGCTCGAGAAGGAAAGGTTATCAATAAGGGTGCACTGTTAATTTCATATTCTGTAACCGTGGCGTTTAATAGGAAGAAAGCCAGAAAACCTTTATTTGCTGAAAAAATAGTCTAGCTGGAAACGTGTTCTCTTTGACAAGGCAGCGGAATGCATAAGTGAATGAAACCCAGGAATGTTAAGGAAACCCAGGAATGTTAAGAAAACCCGGCAGCTCCCTGGTCTCCCTTCCTGCCCTCCGCTGGGCATTGTTTGTACAGTCTCGGTCCTCCTGAGTTACCACTAAGATTCCATTACTTGCTCTGTCCTTTGGTCTTGTTCTGAAAGGTTGTCTTTAAGTCCCAATATTGTAAACTAAACTACATCGTTGTCATTCCAGGGGTTTCTTGTGGTTCTGGGTCCTCACCCTCTTAAGTTTCTCTGCCAGGTGAGTTCTTTATTACGAAGTTAATACCAGCATTCATTCACTTGAATTCTTTCGTAAAAGGGGAAAATGCCATGCTAATTAACGATCCCTCATACTTAGACTATTTTGTGAGTTTGGATTTTCACATGTCTTTGTTGGAGCAAGAAACAGCTATTTTTTAGACACCGGTTTTAAAAAAGTGATTGAAAGTGAAATGGCAGAGTGCTTGGATTATGAAACAGTGTGTCAGATGGATCCATTGTTACCCTCCAGGATTAATATTGAAATTGGCTTGTCAAGTTAAAAGAAACCTAGTGCAATGTCTATTAAAGGTGATGAAAATAATTTGCTGATTGATTTTTTCTTAATGATCAGAAAGAATCATGATTTAAAAGTTTAACATGTGAACTATTGGATTCCTTGTCTGCTCCCTCCTCTACTAGTCCTGTATTCAAGAAGTGCCTCCTTTCAGCTGGTTACCATCTTACTAGAGAAGATATTTGTTAAATGAATAAAGGTGCAATTTAGTGAATGAAATGGGGGGGGGATCATATAAGTTAGTGATTTTTCATCTTGGCCCACTCACCCACTCAGTCTCCAATCTCTGGAAGACAAGAACTTTTTTCTGCTCATCTTCATATTATTCTACAAAGCCTAGCCCAGATCCTGGCTATGCACATTTGATGAATTGAATTGAAAGAGGAAAACCAATGTTTAAGACACACCCAGTGGGTTTTTATCATTTCCACAAGTGCTGAGTTCTCTTTTTGGCTTGGCAACCATGTGGCAAATTCCTGAGGAGGGCAGTATGCAATACTGTTTTAAAATATGATCATTTTAAGCCCAGGTTCCAGTCACTGTTCTGACATTCACAAGCTCTATGACCTTGCCAGATTAATTGACCTTTATGAGTGTTGGGTTCCTCATCCCTAAAATGGGGATAATAAAACACCTACCTCACAGGTCTGTAAAAATTAAATGACAGTGTATGAAATGAACTTTGCAATGACTTCCACCAAATTAATTAATAAATGTTAAAGGTAATGGCCTAGATTGAAGTAATTACTCAAAAACAAACAAAAAAAGCAGCAAGTGATGCGTAATGTGGGTGGCAAGCCATATGCCCTTCCAGAACTTGAGGGCTGACAGTCCGGAATGGGGTGTAAGCGAGGGGAGGATGCATTGGGATAGAGGACGGGAGATCTGTGGACCAGTCTCATACTCTCTGGGCTTCAAGCTTTTCAGCTCTCAAATATGTGTTGTGAGCAGGTAATTCCCCTTGAGTGGTTCCCTGCTTCCACTTGTGCTGTATGTCTTAGTTTGCCCGTGCTGCTGTGACAAACAGCATTCAGTGGGTTAGCTTAAACAACAAGAATTTCTTGGTTCACTGTTTGGAGGCAAGTCCAAAATCAAGGCATTGGCAAAGCCATCCTTTCTCCCAGAGAGGTGGCTTTCTGGTGATGGCCGTCCTTTGTCACATGGTGATGTCCTTAGTCTCCTTCTGTGGCTTTCTCTGACAATATCTGAATTTCTACTCTTTATAAGGACTCCATAATACACATTAAGACACACCCTAATTCAATTTGGCCACACCTCAAATCATAATATCTTTGATAGGTTCTATTGACAAATGGGACATGCCCACAGGAATTCAGATTAAGATTAAGAATATGTCTTTTGTGGGATAATGATCCCCAACAGTTCTCCCTCTGGACCTCAAAAAAGACATTCCCACATGAAAAAGCCAGGCTGTTGTATGGTATTTGTCATAGTGGCACTGGCCAACTGAGGCATTTTACAAATGATGCCAGTTTGGGATGTCATTAAGCCTAGATAATTCCACAAGCTTCCCTTCCCCCAGATTGGATGACATTTCACACAGGGAGAGTGGTGGAATATAAACTAGAACAGCCATAGGAGGTTGCTTGCCAAATTTCATTTTATTTTTTTAAGTGTGAGATCCTCAGGAACAGGGGATTCAGTTTATTCATATCTGGATCCTTAGGCCGGTGTCTGCCACATAGTGGTGGATGTTAAAAACATTTTTGACTAGCTAAAAGCTGTGTTTTAAAAATTGTGTTATGCATAGATGATCCTATGAACTAAGTCAAATTATAATGAATTTAATTAAGCATTGCGATTACTCACCACCTTTAATGTGCTTTATTTTCCCAGGGGTTCCAGATGCACCATGAAAATACCTCCTTGTTTGAATGACACTGCAGAAGTCCTGGGCCCAGAGAATTTTAAAGACAGCAGTGTGAAACAGCAGCTTCTCATGAAGGAACCTCTGGTCTGGTCCCAGGGGTACAAACCCAAAAATCCTTTATTCACTAAAAGCTACTGTGCTTCAGGCATCAAAATACAGATGTTTAATTATTTAATTATTTGTTTATTTTTTAGTTTTGGGGATGTAGAGGGAGGAAATTTAAAAAAAAGCATAAAATAAAGAATTACTTAGAGGAAGACAAGGAAATGCAGAAAAATAAAGCTTAACAATGTTAAAAAACATAGGAACCAGGGAAACATCCATAGACAGGCAGTAAAAAGCTAAATCTGGTAAAGGGAAGACTGTGCTAGGAACTAGTTTCCTTGTTTTTCTACATTGGCATTTTAAAGGCCCCATTTAGAACTTCTAAATATTCCCCCTTTCCTCCCACTTGCTCTCCTACCCATGGAGTGACAGCTAAAGGAGAAGCTGGATTATGGCATTGATTTCTCATTTCCTTAGACATCTCTCCATCTCTTTGTTGCAGACTTGACCTGGGGTTAAGTTCCAGATTCTGGCATTTGGCCCCCTCAGGGGTTGCTCATACCAAGAGAGGAGCCTGCTTAATCTCAGAACATTTCTAGAAACCTAAAAAGGGCACAACACACTATACATGTGTAACATTCAACTTTCAGCAAGGCTCCAACATTAACTTGTCAGTGTGTTATAACGTATTCCTTTAGTCTCTGGTGAGAACAAATGTAAATTGCTACTTTATTGCTTTTCAGATTTTATCTCCTGTCTTTCTTACAGCTGACCTTGTAATTTAAACTGTTCATGCTCCAATGAGTGTTTCTGAGAAACTCCAAGAGTTCATTATTGGTCCTAGTGATAGTGCGTATATACCTCCCTGTTGTAGAGATATGCCTCTTAAAAATGCAATTTGTGTTATTGAGGGCTTACCATGTCCTTAGAGCCTTAGTAGCTAATTGGGATATTAAAAATTCATATACTAAATCCCTGTCCCCAAAGGGCTCACAGTTTAGTTGGAGAGATAGGGCAAGCTACCACAAAATATAGTTATGCATAAAAATACGTGAGTCAGAGCACGACTACTTACGGAGTTGCAAAGAGAAGCTGTGATGGCTGACATGATTGAGGAGTTTACAGGGAGAAGGTGAAAATTGGTGTTTTGGTTAAAGCTGCTGAAATGCAATATACCAGAAATGCATTGGCTTTCATAATGGGGATTTATTAACTTACAAATTATAGTTCTTAGGCCATGAAAATGTCCGGTTCAAGGCATCAACACAACAATACCCAGACTCTGAAGAAAAATTGCCTGCATTCGGGGTTCCTCTGTCACACAGGGAGCCACATGGCTGGCATCTTTGGTCCTTCACTGCTAGGTTTTGTTGCTTTCAGCTTCTGGTTCCAGTGGCTTCCTCTTTGAGCTTCTGTGGGTCCTCTCTTAGCTTGTCTGGGGCTTTTCTCTAAGCTCTCTGAGCTTTTTCTGTCTTTTAACCTCTATAAAGGACTCCAGTAAAAGGATTAAGACCCCCCTTGAAAGGGGTGGGTCACATCTCAATTGAAATAACCTAACCTAAAGCCCACAACAGGTCTGCACCCACAGGAATGGATTAAAAGAATGTGGCCTTTTCTGGGGTACATAACATCTTCAAACCAACACACTTGGTCTAGGCCGTGTTGGCGTGACAGATTAGATTAAATAGATGGGAACATGGAAAAGACAATATAAACAGGGAACAGCATAGCATATTTCTGAAATGCTTAGAGAGTACACAGAGTAGGTACTAATAACATTTTAAATCTTTTATGGAATGAGGAAGAGAAGAAATAACTAACAAGTTTGGGCAAAAATGAATGGATGAAAGAGAATAAATGAATGAACTGATGAGTGGAACATGAAATGCCCAGAGTGCCACCTCCTAGAGCTTGGCTTTCAGAACCCGAAAAATTAATCCAGCCCTGAGCAGACTCCTCCCTGAAGGATGCTACACTCCCTCAGGGGGTCTTGGGAATAGTGGGAGCAATGCATTCCAACTCCAGCCTCTTGTCTGGGCCAGGACTTGATTATATCTGGGGGGCTTATAGGCCTGAGCATCCATCTCACCTGCCCCCAAGATACCGAGGAAGGTTAGGGACTGATTCACTTAGACACCTTAGGCTCAGTCCTCTCCCCATTACCCAGAGCATGCACCTGGATAGATCACATAATTTATTCTCTCACCCACAAGTCCTCTACTTAACTTTTACCCTGTGCTCCCTGGAGCCACCCATGCTTCCCTGATATGCTCAGCTCTTCTCTGTGACCTCTAACTCCTGGCTCTTTCCAGAGGACCTTTCTCCTGAGGCTGCCGCATTTCCCCACAACCCCACCCTCTCCTTCCCTAGAACTCCTTTCAGCCTCCTGGGAAGTTCCTCTGAACTCCTTGTCATCACTAATTGCTTTCCTGCATGGACTGCCCAGCAATGCCCACACCACCACCACCATATACTCCCTACCTGGCCAACATCCCTTCCACTCTTAGTAGGAATGACTTCAGCACCTGTCCAACACCAGGCTACTCAGCTCCTTGGCATCCTCACCTCTGGGTGTGTACACCCCTATTCCATAGCAGCCATACACTTTTATGGGCTCATCCTGTACTTTGCCCTTGCCCAACGTGGCTTTGCCCCTGCATTTTAAAATTCAAACATCCTACTCTCCAGTACCAGCCTCCAATGCTTCCTACTCTCTTGTTTGCTCCAACTCAAGGAGCTCTTGGACCCCTGTTCCCTTCCTTTCTCACTCAAGCACCAAGCCCATCATTGCAGTATTCTTCTGCCAGTATCCCCAGCTCTCTTCTCTGCACCATCCTTTCCTGTCACCCACCTGGCAAATTCTCAGTGTTTGAACAAAAGTCTGCTGTCCAACCTCAGACCCACATTTATGCTACTGGGGAGTGCTGGAGAAATCCCACAACTTGGAAGGCAGGAATCAGTTTCCACCAGCAAATGGACTCTCGATGCCCTGAAACCCAATCTCCAGAACAGGGATAGCAAATGTTTGCTGAGCTTTCAAACCTGTCTCACAGTCACCAACTCCCACATAACCAAAAGATGGCCTTTCCTCCTAATCCGTGGAGAAAATGGACATCATCAAACAGGGGCTACTTTGTCATCCTGCTGCATACCCACAAACTCATCCAAACTCTTCCTTCCTCCCCTTCATAGAAAGGGATCCCTCTTTCACACAAGGCCAACCTCTCCTCCAGAGTTCTGCACACCCTTGGTTACCTTGGCACTTCACTCTACCAACTACCTCCTTGGCCTTCTCTCCCCTTCTTTTGACTGCCTTCCAACAGCCTTAAGCTTGCTCACTCCTATTGTAATTAAAACCACCTCCCAAACCAGCATCTCCCAAGGCAGTCACCCTATCTCTCCCCTTCATTCACAGACAGAATTCTTGATAGATTTCCTTACACATGCTACCTCTGCTTCCTCCTTTTCCCATCACTTTCAAGCTCACTCAAGTCTGGCATCTACATCTTCACTCCACAGAATTGCTCTTGCTAAAGTTGCTAATGACCTCCATGTTCCAAGATTCACAAGGTGCACCTTTTAATTTATTTGTCATCTGACAAGTTCCTTCTGTTGGTTTCTGTGACCAACTTTCTTGGTTTTCTTGATGGACACCTCCTTGCCTACTCTTTCCTAGGCTCCCTTGAAGGCACCTTTTTTTTTTTTAATGTGGCACTCCCTAAGGATCAAAAATTAGCCACTCCTCTCTCCACTCTGGGTAACTACTGACTCTTCATTAGAGATTTCCAAACCTGCATCTCTGTCTAAGCTTCAGGCAGTATCAGACTGCCTATTTGATACGTCTGCTGGGATGGCTTTTGGCACCTCAAACTTCAACTCCAAACTTGTTTCTTCTGTAGGCTCCTGTAAACGGCACCTGTAATCTCTGTGAATGGCACCACCATTCCTCCTCTTGTTTAGTCAAGGGAGCTCTCCTTATTTTCTCTCCATTACTCCCAACATCCAGTCATTCACAAAATCCTGCTGATTCTGTCTCATGAATGCCTCTCAAACTGATTCTTTTCTTTTGTTCCTCACTGCCTGATACACCATCTTTTTTCCTATAGCCTTAGGCAGCTTCTCCTAAGTGATCTCCTTGCATCCTCTGTTATTGTCCATCAAGCTCTCAGAGAATTATTTCTAATATTCAACTCTGATGATGCCAATCCTTGTCTTAAAAATAATTCAGCACTTCCAAATTCCTAACCATGGCTTCCTAGGCCCTTCATGTTTTGTGTCCTATACTCCCTCTCTCCTGCCCTTTCTTCTCCAGCTCGTCTCTCACATTCCCAGTGACGCTCTACTTTCTATCCCTCCAGACCTTCATTTGTGCTTGGACTGTCACACTCTGTCCTGTTCAGCCCCTGTCGATTCTTCTGGATAACTCTGATTCATCCTTTATGTCTCACCTTAAAATCAATTCCTGCAGGAACTTACCCCTTCTGTCCCTGCCCAGGCCGTATGTTCAGTAAACAGGATTCTCCCCATCCTATCACTCACCACAGTGCTTCACTTGCCTACTTATTTGTCTCACTTCCCTGTTAGACTGTGAATTCCTTGAGGGAAGACTCTGTATTCTGTTTCCCAGAATGCAGAACTCTGAAATGAAAATTTGCATGCTGGTGGTTTGTTGGAGGGTGCTCTCGAGAACATCACCTGTAAGAGAGTGAGCAAAGTGAGACTGGGCAGAGAGAGAATGTGAACTGCAATGCAACCGCAACAGAGGCCTCACTCAATCCAGCAGGGAGTTTGGAGCAAGGATACCCTTTTAGAAGCACCCCAGGCCTTTGACACCCACAACAACTAATCATCAATATTGACTGTGGTAGTTAGATTAAGTGTTGTCAATCTAACTTAATTAGATTAAGTTAGATTGGATGAGTTAGATTAAGTTGGCCAGGTGAAGGCACCTAGTTCTGTTGCTGCGGATATGAGCCAATGGTATGTGAACCTCATCTGTTGCTGATTACATCTGCTGCAATGAATGATGCTTGACTTAGTTGGCTGGTACTTAAATGAGGGAGCACAATGTAGCACAGCCCAAGCAGCTCAGCATGCCTCATCTCAGCATTCACAGCTCAGCCCAGGCCTTTGGAGGTGCAGAAAGGAATCAGCCCGGGGAAAGTTGTTGGAACCCAGAGGCCTGGACAGAAGGCCAGTAGAGACTATCCTGTGCCTTCCCATGTAAGAAAGAACTTTAGTTGAAAGTTAGCTGCTTTTCCTCTGAAGAACTAACAAAATAAATCCCCTTTTATTAAAAGCCAATCCATCTCTGGTGTGTTGCATTCCAGCAGCTAGCAAACTGTAACAGATTTGATACCTGAGAAGTGGGGTACTGCTGCAGTTTGCAAACACCAGATATGTTTAAATGGTTTTTTGGATGGCTAAGGGGAAGATTTTGGAGGTACTGTGAAGAGAATGATGGAGAAGTTCTGGAGTGCTTGAAGAGGTGTAAATGGAATCACTGCCGATCTGGACAAAGGGGGACACAAAAGGGAAAAATTGGAGTTTGCAGAGTGAGAACCATGGAAGCTCAGGTCTGAAGCCAAGAAACCTCAGCCAGAAGTGTGGACCCATCCATATACATGGAGAGGGTGAGTTTACCCTGAAGGGTGAGGATGAGTCTCCCACCTCGTTGTAGTGGAAGAGTTGTGCCACCTCAGGCCTTCGAAAAGGTACAGCGCACTCCTTGGGGACTGGGGAGAGCCTGGCTGCCACCACATGGCAGGGTTGAGCATGTGCCCCACAAATGGCAGAGCCCAGGGGTGGCCCCAATGCCTGGAGAGAGTGGAACTGAGAAAAAGGTGGTCTCCTCAGTGTTCCCAAAGGTTGATTTGGAAAGAGGCGGGCCACTGCATAGGCCCTTGGAAAGGGTGGGCCTGTCACTTTCTAAAGCCGAAGGATAAATGACTTTCAGACTTTGAAATGCAATGTGCTTGCCCTACAGGTTTTCCTTCCAATTTCTCCCTATGGATCCTGTGACTGTCCCTCCTTTGCATATTGGCACCAGATAACTTGTTTTGAGATTTACAGGTCCACCAGAAGAGAATTTTTGCACCTTAATATTGTTTAAGGTGATGTGTGTAGTTGCCAAGTTGACAAGGGGTGGACATGTGGTAGTTAGATTCAGTTGTCAACTTGGCCAGGTGAAGGAACCTAGTTCTGTTGCTGTGGACATGAGCCAATGGTAGTGAACCTCATCAGTTGCTGATTATATCTGCAGCTGGCTAGGAGGCATACCTGCTGCAATGAATGATGTTTGACTTAATTGGCTGGTGCTTAAATGAGAGAGCACAGCCCAAGCAGCTCAGCATATCTCATTTTAGCACTCGCAGCTCAGCCCAGGTCTTTGGAGATGCAGAAAGGAATCACCCCAGGGAAAGTTGTTGGAACCCAGAGGCCTGGAGAGAAGGCCAGCAGAGATCACCCTGTGCCTTCCCATGTAAGAAAGAAACTCAATTGAAAGTTAGCTGCCTTTCCTCTGAATAACTAATGAAATAAATCCCCTTTTATTAAAAGCCAATCCGTCTCTGGTGTGTTGCAATCCAGCAGCTAGCAAATTAGAACACAACAGTAATCAAGACCCTATTTCCATTGACCCTGAGTCAATGAGAGATTTGGGATCAGAGGAAAAGAGCTTCTCCCCATCCCTTCTAACCTACCCAAATGAGACTAATTAAAATGAAGCTCTTATATAAGAAAAGTGGCCTATTTGTTAGGTGCAGCGAATAAAGGAGGAAGAAATGGCATTGACTGAGCTTGCAGCCCCAAATCTCATCCTTGGTCTTGTGACTGGACATTGCATGAGCTTACATCATGTTTGGGAGGGTTCCGCCTCTAGATGGGAGTGACTGGGGTTGGGTGCAATGATGTTAATAGATCTTTGGGGCCAGTGCTTCCCTGGACACTGAATCCATTTCAACGCTCACTTGTTCAAAGGGAACAAATCAGAGATTTAAGTTGGGCTTCCGAATCCCACCACCCCAAAAAAGATACCACAGCCAGTGGCTGGCCCAGTGCTGTATCTTGATTTGCCCTATCACAGTTTACTTACACTTGGATCTAAACCCATCTTGTGGATCAGTCAGCAATGAGCAATCTGCTGTTCCTTCTGCATCTTCTCATAGCACTTCCAATTCATGCACAGACTTGAAGTTTGTTTTCCTTTTCTATTCTCCCAGGCTGAAACAAACACAACTAGAGCTTTAAGAAATGACCTGTGAGGCACACATTCATTGTCATCTTCAGAGCTCTTGCTTGCAATATTATTTTCTTCACAGGAGTTAGACCTGCATGGAGAACGTGATGTGGACGACCTGATTTGTCACACAAAGAACCACGCAATGTAGGATTCAGCCCAGGACAGCAGCCCTGAGACACCAAGGCAAGGCTTATGCGTGATGAAATGAAAACAGTGAGAGCTTTTCCTTCCACACAACTGTTTTAAAAATCAGTTTGCCTTACTGTAATCTCATGTGTTCTAAATTTCTTTCTCTCTGTGATGTTTTGACAAATGCATTGGAGAATAAGATGGCTGAGGGGAAAAGGGTACAGGAGACAAAAGGAACACTAAGGACCTGAGAGGGCCTGCCAGGACAACGGGAGGAGGCAGGGCAGGGAGTGGGAAGGGACATCTTACAAGACAAGCAGCGCCTAGGAGTTGGGAAGCACAGAGGCAGAGATGGCACTGAGCTTTGCAGTCTTTCAGGAATCTGGGAAGTGTCTGAGCCCCACGGATCAGCCCCAAGCCTCCCACATCGCTACTGCTCCTCAACTAGAGAAGCTCCACGTTCACTGTGTTTATTAACTGGCACTCCATGTACAATTTTATTTTAAAGATGTTCTGCCACCTCAAGAAATAAAGTCAAGCAAATCCCAGGAAGCACCTGCATTGTTTAAAATGCAGGTTAGGTGATCAGCCCCTGTCCCTAGAGATCCTGAGTGAGCAATGGGGTGGGGAAACTGCATTTCAAACCAGGGGATTCTGATGCAGGTTTTTCTAGACCACACCTTGGGAAATGCTCACAGATGGTGGTTTAAGGCTCATTCACACCAAGTTAGCAAGCGAATCAGTTTCTGTGTTTGGAGGTCACATTTTCCCAGTAAGTTAAGATTCTCCTTCTCCTCCCCCCTCCCCTTCCCCTCCTCCTCCTCCTCCTCCTCCTCCCTCTTCTTCTATTTTGCTTTCTTATACTATTTTTTAAGGACAATTAAAAATTTTCAGATTTCTCTAGTATTAATATTTAATAATTTGTGCATTTGTGAAGGACATATTCAGAGAAGGCAAGCAAATTTTGCCTGTAGAAATAATGGAAAAAGCAATAGAGGTACATTTTCTAAGAGCTCACCCTTCTTCCTTATTTTTAGAGTCATATTTTGGAGGAATAGCTATTGAATGTCCATAATAATTCTTCTTTAGTAGTTAAAGATGAATCTTGGAAACAGATCTTGAAAATGCTGCCAAGAAAATGAGGTAGGGAACAATAGGCCATATACTATTTATAAAGCTTTTTTAAAAAGCTTACATAGATATATTATTTTGGTATCTGTAGAGTTAAAATATTTCAGAGCAGGGGGTGGGGAAGAGACTGTCCCTTCTGCTGGAGCCTGAGGCCCATGGGGGTAGGGTGGGGTGGAGGTGCTCCTAGCTGCTCAGCATAGCCCTCAGTTTTCACCTGGAGCTCTGGCAACCTTACAGCGGTTTTAAGAAATTCTGGTGCCTAGCCCTTACCCGGGACAAGGACACTGGAAGGGGGGCATCTATGTGTATCTTACAGAAGCTCCCCATGTGAGTCGGCCAAACGGTATGACAGAGTCCTACAGTTTCAGGGAGAGAAGAAATGACTTCCTTTCTTATTCCTTGATGATATGACAACTTTTTAAATAATAAACTTTATTTTTAGAGCAGCTATGGGCTTAGAAAAAATTGCACAGTAAGTACGGAGTTCGTATATACTGTGCCCCCCAACTCTTGGTTTCCCCTGTATTAATATGTTGCATCAGTGTGGTACATATAGACAACAGATGAATCAATATTGATACATTATTTCTAACTAAAGTCTATAGATTACATTAGAGTTCACTCTCTTGTTGTATAGTTCTATAGGTTTTAACAAATGCCTACTGTGGATCCACCATTACACTGTCATACCAACTAGCTTCATTCCCCTAAAAATGCCCTGTGTTTCACTTGTTCAGCATCTCCCTCACCCCAAACCCCTAGCATGCTGGTTTGAAATGTTATGTACCCCCAAAAAGCCATGTTTTAAAAAATCTTAATCCAATCCAATTTTGTGGGACCTTCTGATTAGGCTGTTTACATGGAGATGTGACCCACCCAATTCTGGGTGGCATCTTTTAATTAGATGGAGAAGTGACAATGCTCACTTAAGGTGAGTCTTAATTAGTTTACTGAAGTCCTTAAAAGAGCTGACACAGACAGCAGAGAGTTCAGATGCTTGGAGACAGACAGAAAAAGCTCAGAGAGGAGGCCACTGGTACCAGGAGCTGATGGCCACAAAACCTGAGAGCAAAGGGTCAGCAGACATCGCCATATGCTTTCCCATGTGACAAAGAAAACCGGGACAGAGAAAATCATCCTTTCTTCCAAGTAGGCTCTTCCAACAAGAGGATGCCTTAATTTGGACATTTTCACAGCCTTAGAATTTTAACTTATAACTCAATAAATCCCCTTTATAAAAGCTGATCCATTTCTAGTATATTGCATTCCTGCAGCTTTAGCAAACTGAAACACCTGGCAACCACTGGCCTTTTCACTTGTCTATAGTTGCCTTTTCCAGAATGTTATCTAGTTGGGATTATATAGGATATAGCCTTTTCAGATATTTATTTGCCATCTGCATACATTCTTTGGTGAGGTGTCTGTTCAGCTCTTTGGCCCATTTGTTAACTGGGTTTTTATTTCTTATTATTGAGTTTTAAGAGTTCTTTGTATATTTTAGATACAAGTCCTTTATTAGATATGTGTTTTGCAAATATTTTCTCCCAGTCTGTGGCTTATCTTTTCATTCATTAAGTAGTGGATTTTAAATATATATTAATTTATCTTTGCACAGGGTCTAGAGGGGAAAAGGAAAAAGCAATAAGGTAAAAAGGAATGGAGGATGTCGCTCTGATTGCCTATTGAAGCACAGAAGCAGTTTTCACACATGGAAGGCCAGCCTTTGCCTCCAGCACTGGTTTTTATTTGAGTCCCTTTTTTTGTAGCCTCTGCAAAACTTAGATCAGGTCACAAATGCTCATTTAACCTACGCTACACAGTAGCCACCAAGTATTGGTTGGAAAATCAGTTTAAACGTCACCTTAGGATGTCAGAATGTTCTCCCCAGACCCCAGTCCGCCCTTCTGCCCAGCCCCAGCTTTGCTACAGCCCTAACAACTTGGACAAGGTTCTCTTTTCCTCCCCTCTCCTTGGACTGGCCAGAAACAGAATGAGCTTGAGAATGATGGATGTAGGGAAGGAGAAATGAATCACGGTGCAAGTATGAGGAGCCAGTGAAAAGAGTCATGAAATATTTTGGAGAAAACCTACTCATGCCAAACCCCATTTTTCTTGGAGTTACCCAAGCACAAGACACATTTCAGGTACCAGCCAAGGAATTGGCCCACATAAATTTTTTTAAATTATTTTTTATTGTTATATATCACATATTCACAAACCATGTAATCATCCAAAGTGTATAATCAATGGTTCAGAATATCATCATACAGCTGTGTATTTATCATTACAATCAACTTTTTTCCTTTTTTATGAAAAGTAACATACAAAAATGCAATAAATTTCAAAGCATGTCACAACAATTAGTTGTAGAACAGACAGGTCCATGGATTTTTAAGTGTCAGGGAAACAAAAGACATGCAGACTTAGGCAGCTAGGTATTTAAGTATGGGCATGATTCAGTGCCGGAACGATGCATTTGTTCTTTACACCAAGACAATAGATAAACCATCAAGGAAGATGGTTTATCACTCATACGAGGGAAAAGACTTGTAGTTACAAATAGAAATCACTAATGTAAATCTAGCATGTCTTAGGTTTCGGGCACCGTTCTGAGTCTTTCACATATTTTAACTTTTGTAGTCCTCACAACAACCTACCAAACACATAATCTTATTACCCCCGGTGGGCAGGGGCGAGGACACAGAGGCTGAGTCTCTTGCCCATGCTCACGGAGCTGGTTAGAGCTGGGGCTGGGGGTGAACACAGACAAGGCCTCTAGGCTTAACCATCGGCACCACACTGCCCTTTGAGGTGGAGAATTCATAGAAGATGCCAGGAGTTCTGAGTTCCCTTAAGAGCTAAGATAGCCTCCTTAAAAAAAAAAAAAAAAAAAAAAAAAAAAAAAAAAAAAAAGGTCAGGAGAGCCTATTCTATGATTGCGGGTTTTCACCGGAAGGAATGCTCCATGTAGCTGAGTGCGGGGTGTCCCGGCAATTAACCTGAGTCCTCTGTATTTATATATACAAGAGTAAGTCGTTTGCAGATTTGGGAAGTCCATTATTAGTAACAAATCACTTGCAGCACTACTGACAGCACATTGCAACACCATAGTGAGTTGTGACACCACCCTTGCTGGGAGCCACTGGCCTAGAAAATTGACCTAGGTGGAAAGATATTTATGTAACTTAGTTGGAAAAAGATGCTGGACTGCACAGAAAACGTGACATCAACAGTGTCAGCCCTCCCAGCTTATTGCACTTTCCACAAAAGCAGGCAGGAAAAGGACATGGTGGCAAAACACACCCATAACCTATAGCAGCCGAGCCTACGGAGATGAGTTTGGGGCATCCTGCTGTCTGGCAAGACCATGGCTCCGAAATTCCAGGAGCCTCAGCACTTATTGCAGAAGATTAAATCATTCTTGGCTGAGAATTTCTCCTTTGAGACAGCAAAGATCACGCTGACAGGCTGCAGGGGAAAGAATGAGCCGACCCTCTCTGGACATCCACAGGTGTCCCTGGAGCATTTTGACTCCTTGACCCTCCAGGTGAGATGTGCAACTTTGGCCAAGTCACTTAATGTCACTGGAAGGTGGGTAGGGCGCAGGGTGGAAAGGGAGGTTGATGATTTTCAAAGTCTCTTCCAGCTCAGAAATTCTGTGATTCTTTTATTAAAATGAAATTTTATCATTTGATTCTTCTTGGGAAGTTAGCACTGATTGCTATGTTTCCCCTGCATGATTTCCTCTTGCCCTCAATATACTCCCCACAATGCAGCCCAAATCCTTTTCCTTTCTCCTTCCACATGAATAGATTCTCCAGAAGCTCTGTGTGTCTCTTTTCCACAGACCCTAAGACGTGCATTGCTTGTATTCAACCCATGTGAGCAATTAGATTATAAGCCTAAAACGTACCTATATATCCAAATCCTGTCCTCAGGCTTCACTTGATCATCATGCACTATCTGCCATTTGCTACAAACAATAAGAATCCCACATAAAATGTATTTTGTGACATTTTATGAAAGACAAGTAATTATATCACAAGATGTTGCTTTCAGACACTCACATGCTTTTGGTTATATTTCAGACTACCAAGATGGACCTAAAAGAGGCAGCCCCATTGCATCTGCTACCATGAGACTCTTGAAGTCTGTACCCTTGACCAGAACTCTAGCTGATGGTGTTATTTAAAAATGTGGCCCTAAACATTTTCATTCAGAATCCAGCATGCGTTGAGTACTTACTATGGGTTGGGCAGTGTGCTTGCCAATGAGGATGGAATCCCTAAGCCCTCTCCCCTGAGTCCCACCTCCACTTTCCTCCCTTTTCTCACCTACACCCCTGATCATGCATCAGGTTATTTGAGGTGACTTGGCTCTTAGCTACAGGTGTACAGGTAAGGACTCATGCAAGGTCAATCATGTGGACTCTCCTGGGAAATTGGACCTAAGAGGTCTAAATTAGTCTGGGCAAATTTGCTGGGTGAAAGATTCAAAATAGGAAATTTCTGCTTGACATGTCAGAAAAAGTCTATAGAATGAATGGAAAGTAGCAGGTACACAGTGAGAATCAGGAGAAGGGGGGATGGAAGGAGAGAGGAGGAGAGAGAGAGGGAGGGAAGGAAGGTGGAAGGGAAAGAAGAGAAAGGAAGGCAGGGGAGAAAGAAGAGGAAAGAGAATGAATCTGGAGAGTCCTGTTTCCCACCAGTATTAGTTCCAGGGCCTTCCTAAGGTTCAGCCACATTCCAGCACTCTAGTGCCCGAGGCAACCCTGCATTTCTCTTTTCTTTTTAAACCTCTCAATTAGTTTAGTTTTATTTTTTAATACTTGTAACCAAGAGTTCTAAGAAATGAGTGTAATTCATTGTTATAGATATGACAACTGAAGTAGGTTGAGGACAAAATTTTATGTCGTATTTATTTGAATAAAGTAAAAATGACCATTACATTTAATATGAATAGGCAAAGGCAACTCATCTTTGCTCTTAAATTTCTGCCACTATAAACATTCTCATGCAAGTCACTGAGCCTGGCAGTGGGAATAATAAGATAGTAACAAACTCATTTTGATCAAGCATACATTTAGGAAAACACAAAAATGCCTACAGGCTATATTTCTCTTTCATTCAAAATAGCTTTTTATTGATCGTGTGGGGGATATTAAATTCTCACAACTCCAGTGATGAATTTATTGAAGAAGAAAATATCAGTGAGAAAACAAGGTCTGCTTTTCAGTCTCTGATATAATAGGGTCATATCTGAGAATTTGTAACAGGAGGCAGCTTTTTCTATGTGGCTGTCTCTAATGTTTGGATAGCACCTTAACTTTTAGTGCATGCATTCATCTACATTAACTTCATTTTCCCTCCCTCCCACCCACCCCTCAGAAAAAATCTAGCCCAAGAGGCATTATTATCCCCATTTAACATGGAGAAACTGAGGCTCTGTGGAGGTTTCAAAACATACCTGTAACATTGTTTGACACTCATCTGCTCAAGAGGTGGAATCCACATCCCCTGCTCTAGAACATGGAAAGGACGTTGTCACTGTCTCCACAAATGTAATGAAGTGGAAGCGACACGGTGTGATACGTGGGACTGAGTCCCAAAAGACAGTTGACTTCACCTGCCTCTCTCTTGGGCTACCTGTCTATGTGGCTGGGACTTCATGTTCGAAACCTAACTCCCCTGGAGCCACTGTACTGGAAAGTCCACATGGAGAGACCCCACTGTGATGAGCAGATGTGCCCAAGATGCCTCAGATGTTGCATCCCAGTCATTCCATGCTTCCCAGGCTAGACAGCAGTTACATGAATGAAGGAAACCTGCAAGACCCCAGCCAAGTCTGCCTGTGACTGCTTGAGACACTTGAGTAACAACTTCCATCACAATGAATAACAACAAATGCTTGCTGTTGTGCTATGCTATTAAGTGTGGAGTGGTTGCTTATGTAGCAGGTTCCAAAAGAAGTAACTTTCTGAGATCACAAGGAATTTCCCAGGGGAGCTGGAGCCAGAATCAGTTCATTCCAGTTAATTCAGTATTAATTAGGCAGCTATATTGGGTCCTGGGAACCAGAGTAAAATAAGGTGCCACCCAAGCCTTCCACCAATCTGGGCCTCCTTTTTCCGCTGTCATCCCCAAGGCATCTGCTTCCTGGTGGGGTGGACAGGGTGGGTGAGCCTAACGACTGACAGCTGCCAGAAGGAATGGATTACGGGCAGGTAGACTATCCTCTGAGCCCTGCTGTGTGCGGGTAGCACCTGCTGGCACCTTGGTTTCCCACCCAGTCCTTCTCCAATGAGCTGGTTGGCTCGGTTTGAAGTTGCATGCAGGCAGTATTGCAAAAGTGCGTGGGGACCACCCAACATGCTGTAGGTTAGCTCTAACAGATTACACCTAGTCCGTGGTTTCACATTTGGCTGAAACTACAGAAAAAAATATGTGTTCTGGGTACCAGCTGATATTTCAATCTAGCTTCTGTCCTTAGCTAAACACTCTGTTAAAATTCTAGATTTCCATCCACTTCCTCCAAAGAGTTTGGAAGAAAAGGCATGAATTATATAAACTTCATTTTTTTGGGTAATGAATTCAGGGCTGCTGGGGTGCCCTCCTTCCCCCAGCGTCCTGGGGCTGTGCCCAGGGGTGCCATTTAAATAGAACATGGTGGGAAGGGCGCTCCCTACAGTATGGTCTCACACAATGCACTTGTGCTCTATACTGAAGAAGTAATCGTTTTCACTTCTGAAGTTGTCATGTATTTTTATTTAACATCCACATCTTTCATTACTGAAGTTAATAGAATGTTTTCCAAGTATTGATTTTATTAAATATCTTTGTTTTAAAGATGTAACCCAGTTTAGCTTTGCCTGTCATGGAATCAATGAACAATGAAAAGAATCCCTGTCAGATTTATTCAAATGTATCTTTCTGCTTTCTAGATTTCCTTTAGTCAAGGCATCCCTGTGTAGTGAAGAAGAAGAAGAAGGACCAGTAGGAGACAGAGGAGGAAGAGATGGAGGAGGAGAAGGAGAAGTAGGAGGAAGTGTGTGTGTGTTTTGGGAGTAGCGGAAAGTTGCTCCAAGTGGTAAACCCAGGTTATTATTTTGCCTTATGATTATAAAAAAATACAGCGGTAGCAAATGATGCAATATGCAATCATGGAGCAACCATAAATACACAAAGTAGATTTTCCTAAATTATGTCACAGAACGCCAATTCACTAAGATTAAGTGTTTTCCAAAGAAAGACTTTTCATTATTCATATAAGTTTAGGAGAGGCTGCACCCCCACTCCTTATAATGCACAATTCATTCTGGCAGACAAAAGGGTCTGCGATATCCTAGTGTTAAAACAAGGTGAAATGCAACAAACAAAAAGCTTCTTTAATTTTATTTAGTTCAACTTTATTTAACATTTCTCAGATTATTAGTACCCCCTCTTTTCTTAATCACTAATGGCACCCATGGAACACAGTTGGGGAAATCTCTCACAGAGACTGGATGACTTCTAATAAATGAGATAACTGTGTAGCAGTCTACACTGATCCCCTGAGATCAGCTCAGAGAGACGCACTGGTGTGACATGTCCCCCTCACCCATGTGGGGTGAAGTCTTATTCTAAGGCACCCTGCCTTTTCAGAGGACGAGAAACTTCAGATTGGGTTTGTGCGGGAAATCGTTTCTTCCCTTTGCACTAAATCATGAAACCCCTGGGACTTCCTGTTATATCATTAAACAGTTCCCATTCCTGTTTCACTTCAGCTTTTGCTCTTGGTCCTCCTCATGCTCTGTCTTGCAGGATTATGCTCTTCCCATTCGCAGTGACTAATTTCTGCTTTATCCTTATAAGGAGATGCACAGATCAGGAAGGAGAGGTCCTGAAATGCCCTGCTTCCTCCTGGGTCCTGGATTGGGTTAAGTCAAGATGGAGGAGAGCCCAAAGCAGGGAGGAGTGCCCCTTTCCCCTTTGCCTTGGCATTAAGCCAGTAACTGCGCAGCCTCTACCAGCGGCCCTGCCTCTGGTCCAGACTGATTCTTTTTTTCCCAGATTTTTTTTTTATTAGTAGTAAAGTTGTAGGTTTACAGAAAACTCATGCATAAAATACAGATGGTCTGGCCTGATTCTGCTGTGAATATCCCAGTTCTGTTCCCGGGCCTCTCCACACCCCTCCCTTACACTGCTGCCACCATTACTTGGGTTCTGGGCCTTAGTTTCTTCATATCTCAGGTGTTCTCATTTCAGGGTTGTGATAAGGAATAAATGAAATAATTTACTGAGTACTAAGCATAGGGCCTGGCCCAACATAGTTGCTCAATAAATGGTAAATACTGATCATTATTATCCTTACCTTATTTTTCCAACCCTGTGGATACAAAGGAGGTCAAATTAACAGGACCAATTGAAATTTCATTGGATTGTTAGCCCCACTCACGTCTTGCAGGACTTTTCCACCCCCCTCTCGCTAAGCTCCATGCCAGTATTTCTGTGGGTCTCTGTAGGTTTCAGAGGTGCCCAAGAACGAGCCAGACCCCTCTGTGTGCTCTGCCTGTCATTCGAATGCCCTGTCTTTAATTTCTTCCTGCAAAGGAGATGCTAAGCCTACTTATAATTATGCCAAAGGGTCACCCCTCAGAGAACCTCTTTTGCTGCTCAGATGTGGTCTCTCTCTCTAAACCAATTTGGCAGGTGAACTCACTGCCCTGCCCCCTCCACCACGTGGGCCATAACTCCTGGGGATGAGCTGGGACACGGCATCACGGGAATAAGCCTTCTGGACCAAAAGGGGGAAGAGAAATGAGACAAAATTTCAGTGGCTGAGAGATTTTAGAGTTGAGAGGTTATTCTTTTTAGTTTATGGTGTATTGCGGTGGTCGGAGGGAAACGCCTGAAGCTATTGAACTGTAACTGAAGACAATTGTATAACTATATAGCTTTTACAATGTGAGTGTGTGATTGTGAAATCCTTGTGACTGACACTCCCTTTATCCAGTATATGGACAGATGAGTAAGAAAAAAATAAAAGAACAAAATAAATGGGTAACGGGGAGATAAGGAGTACGAGATGTTTGGGGTATTCTTGTTTTGGGGAGCAATGAAAATGTTCAAGAATTGATTGTGATGAACACACAACTATATGGTGATACTATGAATCACTGATTATATACTTTGGATGATTATATGGTATGTGAATATACCTCAATAAAATTGCATTTGAAAAAAAAATAATGCGCAGTCATTGCTGTCACAGCTCCATGGGGCACTGGAGTGTCGACCATCCCATCCACGGCTCAGCCAGGTACAGCGTCTCCCTGTCTATCTGCCATCCACCTACCCTGAAGGCCTGGACAAAGGAGTGTGACCTGTGACCACAAAGATAACACTCTTTGTGTTATCTGCTGTTAGAGGGGTGACCGCGTGTGTTAGAATTTACTGACAAAGCTATTATTTAAAACAACAACAAAAAATAGGCTTTCCTGTCCCTAGGAAAGAGACAAGCGTCTGCATCAAAGAGGCTGAGCTGGGGTCAGGGGTGAGTAACGGCCTTGCCCTTGGACTCAGACTCACCTCTCTTTAACAAAAGGCTTATTGCCTTGGCACCCCTTCTCTTAGGAGGGGTCCTCCCTGGGGGGGGGGGGTCTCTTCAGTTCCCATGCAGCTATTCAGCTCCAGGGTAGCCCAGCCTGAGTCCCCACCGGGGAGGCTGTTCTGTGCAGACAAATAGGCTGCGGGCAGGTGTGGCCATCAGTCTGCTGGTCTCTTGGACTTCCATGCTGCTTGATGGAAGCCATCCTCCTGCATCCCTGCCCTCCTCCTCCAGGGCCTGGTTGCTGTGCCTACCACAGGTTCTGCCCAGCTCCTGTGGGAACCTCCCATGGCCATTGCCAGGACCCAGCTCTTTCTGCCCCTAAGTGACCACTCGGACAAGTGACCTCGGGGAGCTGGTGTCTAAGGAGAATAGAAAGAAACCAATATATAATGAGCACCTAGGAAATGTCAGCATTGTGTGCTACCCACTTGGTTTTACAGATGTACTAGGGACCCTCTTTCAGAGAGGGAAGCAGGGGCTTACTCTACCCTGGCTTCCCCAGGCACCATGTGGGACCCTACCGGGGGCCTGTGGCAGCTGTCCACTGCTCCTCCTCCAGTTTCTCTCTTCACCCTGGTAATCTACCCCACCAGGGGACCCGTTTTCCCAGATACTCTAACCAGAAAGTTTTTATTTTTCTGTGTTTTAGGTACTCATGTTACCGCCACTGCTGGGTTGCTCTGGACCGGAGAAAAAGGAGAATAACCTGGAACTTTCCCACATCCTCCAGCTCAAGGGGCCCTCTTTTCCTTCCCTGGCTGGGAAAGGGGAGACATCTCTCAGAGTTTTCATGCCTCTGCCTGCTGTACGATTCCATAATGAGATATGAGCTGTGAGATAAAAGAGGAAAAATAATCCAGATACTCACCCCATTCTGATCTTTCTTCAAATTTTGACTCTCTCCAACCCGCCTTCTATTGTTTGCTTCTCGGAGTCCTCAGGTGATTGCTCTTTGTATTTGCTTTTGGTTGTAACCAGTGAGAAAGGCTTTAAAGGGCCGACTCCACGCTGGCCAGCAAGGGCAGTCTCGGCAATTTTTGACACCTAAGAATTTTTGAGTCCTATATACAATTCCCATCTCCCTATCCTTTTTGCTTTGGGAAGGCTTTAACGACTTTTAGATATGTAGGAATTCTGGAGACATTGTGGGTATCTGACTTTGGTTTTTACCGGGAGAAATGGCAACTGCTTGGTTAGGGAAGGGTTGTCTGTCCATCCACATGGGACTCGGCTCCATGTTGGCAGCTTCGCCCTCCCAGGAATCCTAATGAGCCACGCTCTGTTAGCATTCCGACTACTACTGCCAGCAGTCCCTATAATACACAGTGCAGTTCTTGGTTTAAACATCTGTTTCATCCACTGGACCAGATTCTTTGAGGACAGAGAATTCATCTCTGCCTTCTAAGCTTGTAGCATGGTTTCTGGCACATAGCAGGGATGTGGCAAAATATTTTTAAAAGTTGTCTGACCTTGTCCTAAAATGACTTTGTAGGTCCTTGGTATGAGGGACAGTGTTTTTCTTGTCTTGTTAAACATGTCCGATGATAATGTGGGGTACATCTCTGAAAGCTCTCTTGAACTCAGTCCTCTCCTTCCACAAGCATCAGCACCAAGGAGCTTCTCTATTTCAGAGCCAGGTAAACTGAGGCATGGGGAAGTTGGATGTCTCTCTAATCAACCTAAAGTGACTTGTTACCATGAAGAAATTTACATGGAGGATCTGAGTCACACTATACTTGTAGGGCAGTTCTGACATCAGTTTTCCTTAGCTGCCCAGCAGACAGCCCAATGCACATTTACGAATCACTTGTTTTTACTTTGCATTCTGACATCATTTACAGTCAAGCACGAGGTTGGGCTCCTTCCAGTGCCATTATCATTTCCATTCTATTGTGGAGCAAAGGCCTTAAAAATTCTCTTTTGTTTCACCAAAAATAAAAATAATAATAGTATTTACATTCAGCCGATGTACAAATATAGTCAAGGCAATTTCGTGTTATTTTTCCAAGGCTTTTGCCTACTTGGGAAACTGCAAAATGCATCTAGGCAATTTCAGCAAACTGTCACAGCAGACATTCACCTACATGTTCTAAACTGAGCACCCACCCTGCCCGGAGGATGCAACATTCATCATGCTGCCGGGAGCAGCTCGGCAGTCCTTGGAGTCCTCACTGCGTCTCACACACACCGCCCACTGTCACAAAACTGCCTCGGATGGGAATATGATTTCCTCCAAAAAGTCCTAAATTCCAGCAAATAGGATCCAGTAAACAAGTGAAGAGGAAATGCTTCAATACCTGATGCTATAGACTCTGGTTTAGCACACATCAAGCGCACGAGCAGATTTGGTCGGAATCCCAGTCAACTGGACAGCAGGAACTGAACTACCTTGAGCTGAAGCAGGATCATTTCAAGTTTCCCAGTGATCCCACCACAGAGCGGTCAGCTGCAGGGCTCAATGGGCATCTCAGCATCAACCTACTCATTAACTTCATTTTGACATTATTTATTTATTTATTTTGGGGGGGTGCATGGTCCAGGAATCGAAGCTGGGTTTCCTGCATGAAAGATGAGCATTCTACCACTGAACCACCTGTGCACCCACTTACTATTTAATTTAAAAAATTAAAAAAATATATTTTATTGCCAAATCTTTATATATATATACAGTCCATACATCGTGTACAATCAGTGGCTCACAATATCATCACATAGGTGTGTTTCATCATCATCACCATGATCACTTTTAGAACATTTGCATCACTCCAGAAAAAGAAATAAAAAGAAACTCATACTTTGATACTCCTTACCCTTCCCTCTCATTGACCACTAGTATTTCAGTCTACCCAATTTATTTTACCCTGTATCCCCTATTATTTATTTCTTTATTATCCATATATTTTTTTTTACTCATCTATCCATACCCTGTGTGCCAGTTTGAAAGGATTTATATACCCTAGAAAAGCCATGTTTTAATTCTAATCAATCTTGTGGGAACAACCATTTCTTCTAATCCCTATTCAGACTATAGGTTGGAAACTTGATTAAGTTATCTCCATGAAGATGCAACTCACCCAATTTTGTGGGTATTAACTTTTGAATAGAGGGAGATGTGACTTCACCCATTCCAGGTGGGTGCTGATTACTTTACTGGAATCCTTTGAAAGAGGAAGCACTTTGGAGAAAGACAAGAGCAGCAGAGACACAAGAACTACAGAGTCCACCAGCCAGTGACCTTTGGAGATGAAGGAAAACACCCCTGGGGGAGCTTCATGAAGCAAGAGGCCTGGAGAGGAAGCTAGCAGTTGTTACCATGTTCACCACGTGTCTTTCCAATTGACAGAGAAACCCTGAACTTCATCAGCCTTCTTGAACCAAGGCATCTTTCCCTGGATGTCTTAGATTGGATATTTCTATACCTTGCTTTAATTGGGACATTTTCTCAGCCTTAGAACTGTAAACTAGCAACTTATTAAATTTCCTTTTTAAAAAGCCATTCTGTTTCTGGTAAATTGCATTCTGGCAGCTAGCAAACTAGAACACTCTGGACAAAAAGAGCATCAGACACAAGCTTTTCACAATCATACAGTCACATTGTACAAGTCATTAGCTTCTTGATATAATAGAAAGAGCACCTGTCTCACTCAGTATCCTGCTCTGGGCTAGGAACTCCTGGGCTGAAATCATAACCTATTTGCCTGCCTCCCTTCCCCTCTCCAGTCCATGCACCGTTGGAGATTGGTCTTTCTCTCCTGGGGTTCAGCTCAGAGCCAATTTTCAGGCCTTTAGTAGACTGAAAAGGTTTGGTTTATTTGCTTGGTCCGCAATTCTTGAGATGAGCTTTGGTTCTACTGTTCTTTAATCACAAGGTACCTGTCTAATTTACTCTCATAGGAATGCTAGTGTTGTTATTTTCACATGGTTATTCCTTGTCTTTCATTTCTTTCGCACTGGATCCCAAAGACCAAATTATAGCTCCCAGAAGTCTGCCTCCTGGACTTCCAGTTCTGCATCCCCTTAGATAAATGACTTCCATCTCAGGCAGTTTGGCTTTTGCTTGATTGTACCAGTGAATCAGACAGACCAAACTGAAATCTCAGCTTTGCCTGTTTCTAGTTAGGGATTGTAGGAAAAAGGCATTTGACACCTCTGAGACCCCATTTTTCTCATCTGTAAAATAACTTTACTATGTTGTTCTAAAGATTAGAGAATACTTATAAAATGCCTAGCATACAATAGGCCTATAAATGGTGACTTTGTGTTATTATTTTTTTAGTAGTATCTCTCTGCCCATTTCTGCAACAACTGTTGACCTGGCTTCCAAAGTTCTTCAGACTCTCCTTTCTTTGATCACATATTGCTGAGGCCAGGCCTCAAAGAGTTGGTACTTGGCCCAATTCTCACATTCTGACTTACTCTATGCTGAACTTGGTTTCACACAGGAATCACTGGCTCCATTTGAATTCCTTTTCTTGATTTTTTCTTCTCCACCTGACCTGTATTTCTACTTCCTCAGCCCCTACATTTACTCATGTGATAGAGCAAAATTGTGAAACAAAAATTCTTCAAGGGCAGCTTCACTCAAAGGTAAATTGTAATATCTTGTTTTATTCAATATGTAAAATGACTGGTTTAAACACCTAGAACTAGCTCTATTTTTCTCTCTAATGAACTGATGATCTCTGCATCAGAACGGATAGTCACAATATTCAAACTATGGTAAATGGTTTTGCAGTTGTAGCCAATGATAAGGTACTTACTGCCTTGAGTTCTAGGTTTGTACATATTTACCGTCTGGGATGGAAAGGCTATTAATGGTACTGCCGTATGAAATATTAGCTAGAGATGAGATAATGATGAATAGTTCAACACATTTTAAGAGGACCACTCCTTGCCCAATCAGTCCACCCTGGGCAACTAGGCTCTGACACTAGGTAAAATTTGTATACAGCACATCAGTTCCCTTGATGTATTTGGATTCATCTCCAATTGAGAAGCATGCATTTATCTTTTCCAATTTTACCTTTATCTTTTTTTGCTTCACCTTCACTGATGAAAAACTTGGTTAGAAGCCAAGACTCACTGTAGGCCTGGGATTGTTGGGTTTCATTTTATATCTGGCAGGTAACTTTGCCTAAGTAAATTTGAAGTTATTTTAAAACTTAAAACCCTATGACGCCACTACCCTATAGCAACTAGCTATTGTGCAGGAGGAGTTATACATTCTTACATTCAGGCTGTGTGCATTTTTTGTTTCCAGTATAATTGGCTTTTTAAAATTAAAAATATAAATTACCCCTTATTAGACAAAGCAGTAGTGAAGCTTCCCCAAATTGGCAAAACAAAATATTGACAATAGATTCCAGAGGGGACAGGCAGTCCCTAAAGAATAAACAAACTATTAAGTGGAGATTAAAAATTCCAGCCAGCCAGCAGCGGTTCTGTGCTGATTCTCAGTCATCTCCTGGCCTTTAGCAGTAATAACTACAACTAGAACAAATCACTTCCTAGGTGTCTGCTCTATACAATTCTGTGTATTACTTCATTTTTTTTCTTCATATCTTTCTGGGGTAAGACATTTAATATTTCCATTTTGCAGATGAGGAAATCTTAAAATGTTGAATAAGTTGCCCAGCTATTAAATGGAGGGGCAGAGATTCAAACCCAGCCTTTATTTATATATAAATATTTGGAACCTGATCCCAGAGCACTCAACATACTATTGAATACTTAAAAAGCAATTAAGAATATGTTGAGCCAGTGTTGGGATAATTTAGCTATATAGAGGAATAGCAAACAGTACTTATCCAATGGGATCACCAGTCACTCTAATTTTTTATATATATGTATATTTCAATTAGTTGCTTTCCATCCTACTTCTTTATGCAACATTTACTGAGCACCTACTATGTATCAGTACATTAGGTGGAAAACCGAAATAAGATGCAAATCCTGTATTTAAGGAGCTCACAGCTCCACAGGGGACTCCCAAAGATAAACAGATGTTTTTAAATTACCAAACAATGTGGCCAGTAAAGTGGAACACAGGACAGTCTTCCCTGAGCAGAGACATGACTGAAGGGGGAGAGAGGTTGAACTGGCAAAGGAAGTGGGTTGAGGGCTAGGGGATAGTGGGCACTCAGGCAGGAATATGAGATACTGGAAATTCCAGGCAGTTCATTGTTGCTTTAGGGAAATAGGGGATGTTGGTAGAGGAAGTCAGGGACCAAACTACTAAGGCACTGGAGGAGGGAGACAGATGAAGAAATAGAGATGTGGAGGGTAAGGGAGGGAAGAGCCAGCAATGGTGCTCTCACCAGAGGCTAGCACAACTAAAAAAAAAAAAAAGAAAAAGTGCAGTCCATGTCCTCGAAGTCTCTTTTGTTTCTCCTTGAATTTCTCCCATTTTCTATTAGGATATATGCAAACAAGCAACTTAATGCTTTCGGTAGATGAGTAATTCCATGACAAATCTTACTTATCATGGCCAGCAGATGGCACTAAGTATACATAACATAAATATGTGCACAAAAAAAATTTATTTGGTGACATGTAACATAAAATTTCCCATTTCTAAGTGTATAACTCAGTCGTATTAATTACACTCTCATTTTTTTTTTGCTCCCATCACCACCATCATTATCAAAACATTTTCATCAGCCCTAGCAGAAACTCTGTCCCCATTAAGCAATAACTCCCCATTCCCACCCCTTCAGCTTCAAGTAACTTATAATCTATCTCTATGAATTTTCTTATTCTAGATATTTCATATCAGTGGAATCATACAGTTTGTTACTCTGTTTCTGGCTTATTTCACTCAGCATAATGTTTTCAAGGTTCATCCATTTTGTAGCATGCATCACAACTTCATTCCTTTTTATGGTCAAATAATATCCATTGTGTGGATAAACCACATTTTGTGTATCCACCTGTGCTGGTTTGAATCTGTGGACTCAGAGCAGCCATGTCCTTTAACCTTCATTCTATATTGCTGGCTAGGGCTTTTTGACTGTTCCCATGGAGATATGACTCACCCACAATCGTGGATATTAACTTTTGATTATAGGAAGATGTGACTGCACCCATTCCAGATGGGTCTTGATTAGTTTAATGGAATGCTTTAAAAGAGAAAATATTTTGGAGAGAGTCCTTTTAGAGCGATGATGAGAGAGCCAGAGCTAAAGAGCCTGTGCAGCCAGAAACCTTTGGAGATGAAGAAGGAAAATGCCCCTGGGGGAGCTTCATGAAACAAGAAGCCTGGAGGGAAGCTAGTAGACATTACATTGCCATGTTCGCCATGTGCCTTCACAGTTGAGAAACCCTGAATGTCATCGGCCTTCTTCAACCAAGGTGTCTTTCCCTGGATGCCTTAGATTGGACATTTCTATAGACTTGCTTTAATTGGAACATTTTCATGGCCTTATAGCTGTAAACTTGCAACTATATAATCTCTCCTTTTAAAAGCCATTCCATTTCTGGTATATTGCATTCCAGCAGCTAGCAAACCAGAACATCATCCATCTGCTGATGGACATTTAGTTGCTTCTATCTTTTGGCTTTTGTACATAATGCTGCTATGAACATCGGGGTACAAGTATCTGTTGGAAACTCTGGTTTTAATTCTTTTGGACATATACCTAGAAATGGAATTTCTGAGTCATCCAGTAATTCTATGTTTAACATTCTGAGCAACTTCCAGACTGTTTTCCACAGCAACTGCACCACTTCACATTCCCACCAACAATTGCTCTGCATCCACTCTGACACTTATTTTCTGTTTTTTTTTAAATAATACTCATCCTAGTGGGTATGAAGCAGTAATGTAACTTTTTAGTGGGCATTTCCCCCTCTGTATTTTACAATACACTAATTCAGTTTTTATAATTCTATTTTTATAGTTTTATAATTTAAAATAATTTAATTAAGGGGAATAAGAACTAAATTTCAGATTAATTGGTTTGTCTTTTCACAATATTGTAAAGAGAATTCTACTATAACCAATGTTCATTTAAAATGGCCTGATTTGGCTAACTTCATGGCTAAATTTCAATTTTTAACTCTTTATAGATGTGTACAAGTGTTCTGTAATATGCCTCCATTCTCGAAGTGACTTTTCTCCTGTTTAGGAACTCCGAAATTTGAGGGTCTTGAAATGAGATAGGAAGGGCATCCCAGAAGTAAAGAGTTCTCTCTCCTGGCAATGACTTCCTACTACGGTTTCAATTTTGTCCTGGGGACCCCAGAACAATTCTAAAAAGAGAAAAATCTCTTTGGTGGCACTTTCTTTTGAGTGGTCAGGATAATTCATCAAAAACTAGGCTGGGCGAAGACATGAGCCAGGCTTTTCCTGTAGTAAGTTTTAATTTAAAAACCCCACACGTGCTAGGGACAGAAAAATCTCTCTAGATACCCCTGACAGACTCAAACAAAGGCTTGTACATGCTTTCCTTGTGATTTTGGCTGGCAGTCTGCCTAAGTCAGTTCAAGTCCTCCAAGAAAGAGATGCTGAGATGGAGTTACGACAGCAAGAGGGTCACTGGAAGGAATTACAGCTGTTGATGGCAGAGAAGGGTGCAGGATTGGGCTGGGAGAGCCTTCAGACTGTGAGACAGATCTGATACTTACGAAAAAGATACGAAAAAGAGTATCAGGCAGGGATAGCTTCAAACTGCAAAGGAGATTTGACTAATCAGGAGCTCCAAAGTAAAGATGGCCAGTTTGCAAAGTCCAGCCTTGGCAGAAATGGCCAGGTCTTAGTACTCCCTCCTTGCTCAGGCCTTAGCTAGGGACTGTCAGGGAAGTGTGTAAGCTCAGTCTTGAATGAACTCTACAGCAGACCCTGAAGTTGCTGCAGGTGGAGACTGTCAGTTTCTGACAGAAAGTTTTCTTGGAGGGAGATATGAATTCATCCATGTGGTTGCCACACCATCCTACTTACAGACAAAGCTATTCATGTTTAAGGTCCTCTGCATTTCTTAGGTCTCTCAGATGAAGCTGTATGGGCAACTATTTCTATTCCAGCAGCTAAAGAGTTATTTTTGTAGAGAACTTAATTCCCCATAGCCTTGGTCATGGCTCAATCTAGTATATTCCATGAAGGGGATTTGCAATGGCATCTGAAGAATCTTAAGATCTAGAATCAGTTATATACAGCTCTTCTATGAAATTTTAAAAGTAAAGGCCATTGTCAATATTTGTTCAAAGGATGCAAATGAGTTTTAACCTCAGGCAAGGATGATAAATTAATATCTGCAAAAGCTCTTCTAATATGGTTCACAAATTTAAATATAAATGATCTTGTTATTTGCTCTTTTGGATTATTAATACCTCTAAAAGCTCCCTTTTATTACCATCTAATTCAGAGTTGACCCAATGTCACAGGTAATATTTAAAATGCATCACGGGGATAGTACTTTATCCCATGCATGTTCATATGGGGTATCTTGTTTAACCCTCGCCATTCTGTAAGGGAGATATTGTCATCAGTTTACAGATGAAGAAATGGAGACTGACTGGTAGCTGGTTGGTCCTGCCTTCCAACTCCAGAAGCCTATCTTCCTTCCTCTATATCCTGCTACCAGCATGATCTGCTTCGGTCTCTCTCCAGTTTACAGTAAGTACCTCAACATGCACGTGCTTTCCCTGAACCAAAGTGCAGTGCTTTGACCATGGCACATGTCAACGGGGGGGGGGGGGGGTGGGCTACTGCACATGCTGCTCCCACTAACTGGAAAGCCATCCCCCTCCTTATTTACTTGGTTACTTCCTTTGAAGCCACAGATAAAGCAACACCTCTATTAGAAAGTCTTAGCTGAAATTTTCTGCTCAATTGTCCCTTCTGTTGTGCCCCAGCATTGATCACAGACTGCCACCCACTAGCTTCTAAGCTTTTTGAAAACAGAGCCTTTAGTGTGTGTATGGACAGGTTCTTGCAATTGTGTTCATACAGTAGGCAGGCAATATATGTCGACTAAAATAATGAAAGGATTGTAAAAGCTCCTGGGCATACAAAGAGATATTAAATGTCAAATAGTGATACTTAATTGGCTTTCATTTCAAAGAAAATAAATATTTCCTATTAAGTTAAAAAATCTTACTGTAGTAAGATCTTATTTATAGGTTAGTGTGATGCCCCGATATATCTGAATAATTTGGGCAGAGAATAAAAAAGTATTTGCAAAGTCCCCTTGGGGGATGGGGGAGAAAGGAGGAAATATTAAACTTCCCCATCTGAGGAATTCCTGGTATTCTTGCAAGCAGTGGGGACAACCAATTCAATAGGCTGAGCTCTCAATCTTAGGGTTCACCCCTATGAAGATTATTTCTGCAAAGGAGAGGTTAAGCCTACTGATAATTATGCCTAAGAGTAACCCCCAGCGAACCTCTCCTGTTGCTCAGATGTGGCCTCTCTCTAAGCCAACTTAGCTGGTGAACACATTGCCCTCCCCACTATGTGGGACATGACTCCCATGGGTGTAAATCTCCCTGGCAATGTCAGCATGACTCCTGGGGATGAGCCAGGACCTCACACGGGAATGAGAAAACTTTCTTGACCAAAAGGGGGAAGAGAGAAATGGGAAAAAATAAAAGTGTCAGTGGCAGAGGCAGAGAGATTTCAAACAGAATTGAGAGGTTATCCTGAAGGTTATTCTTATACATTATACAGCTATCCCTTTTCAGTTTACAGTGTATTTGAGGGGCTAAAAGAAGCTTGACATTGTAGAGCTGTGTTCCAGAAGTCTTGTTTCTTGAAGACGATTGTATAATGATATAGCTTTTACAGTGTGACTGTGTGATTGTGAAAACTTTGTGTGTGATGCTCCTTTACCCAGGCTATGGACACATGAGTAAAAAAAAAAAATTGATAAAAACAACAGGGGGAGATAAAGAGTAAAAATTGGGTAGACTGAAACAATGTGGGCCAATGAGAGGGAGGGGTAAGTAAGGAGTATCAGATGTATGCGTTCTTTTATTTTTCTGGAGTGATGCAAATGTTCTAAAAATGATCATGGTGGTGAATACACAACTATGTGATAATACTATGAACCACTGATTGTATAGTATGGGTGGCTTGTACATATGTGGATATTTCTCAATAAAAATATATTTTTAATAATGGCTAAACACAGCAGGTGAACTCACTGCCCTTCCCCCTGAGTGGGACATGACTCCCAGGGGTGTAGATCTCCCTGGAAATGTAGGACCTGACTCAAAGATGAGCCAGGACCCAGTAGCACGGGAATGAGAAAGCCTTCTAGACCAAAAGGGGAAAAGGAGAAATGAGACAAAGTCTCAGTGGCTGAGAGATTTCAAGAGTTGAGAGGTTATCCTGGAAGCCATTCTTATGCATTATATAGATATCCCTTTTTGGTTTATGGTGTATTGGAGTGGCTAGAGGGAAGTGCTTGAAACTGTTGAACTGTATTCCAGTAGCCCTGATTCTTGAAGATGACTGTGTAACTATATAGCTTTTACAGGGTGACTGTGGGATTGTGAAAACTTTGTGGCTGATGCTCCCTTTATCTAGGGTATGGACAGATGAGTAAAAAAATAAGGACAATAAGTCAACAATGGAGGGGGGAGGTTATGGGATTTAAAAATTTGCATAAATTGCAAAATTGGTGGTCAATGAGAGGGAGGGGTAAGGGGTATGAGATGTATGTTTTTTTTCTTTTTCTTTTTCTGGTGATGCAAATGTTCCAAAAATGATCGTGGTGATGAATACACAATTATGTGATGATATTGTGAGCCACTGATTGTATACTTTGGATGGACTGAATGGAGAATGAAGATATGTCAATAATGTTAACAGATAAATCAGGAATTAAGGGATGATTTTGATTAATGAATCATTATATAGATGTTCCTTTTGCTTTCTGGGACATCGGAGTAGACAGAGGGGAATACTGAAAGCCCTAAACTCTAGTTAAGCTGTCTGGATATCTGAGTGGATTGTAAAAGTCCTTATCGCTTATCCGGCACCTTTGTGACCGTAAGAGCTGTTATGCCTTTATCTGGTCATTCTAGCTAGAAGGAGGTGAGACGAGTTATCTTTCAACAGCAGAACTTAGTGGATATGATTTACAAATGTAAGAGATTAAGGCTTGTTAATGACTATCTTCCTTACCATTAGGGCCTACTAAGAAAATGACCAGATAAAGGGCATAACAGCTCTTACGGTCTCAAAGGTAACAGACAAGCAATAAGGACTTTTACAATCCGTCCGGATATCCAAAGTGATAGCTCTGCCTCCCTTCCTTTCAACTTATGTTAACAATGTTCTCTTTTCCACTTTGAAATTATTATCTGAGATGACCTCATCTCTCCTTGCTATAATACATAAAAACCTTGAATCCCCTGAATTCAGGGAGACAGATCTTGGACTGTTGGGCTATCTGCTGTCCTACTACAGGTGTTGTAATAAACTTTCTCTCTTGAAACCCCGGCGTCTCAGGAATTGGTTATTGAGTGCATGGGGCAGAAGAATCCATGGCCTTTGTCTAGTAACAATAAAAATACATATTTTTTAAAACTGGCCCTTTTGAGAAAAGGTTCTTTATGGATCACATGCTCTTTATGGAAGTTGGAAGTAGGAACATTTTGTATTCTTTCTGATCCTTGTAGTTATCCATAGGAAGAAATGGAAAAAAAAAACTCATTTAATACAATTCAAGAGAAATAGTGAGACTCATTTAAAGTTCTCATTAATGTACTGCTGAAAACAATAAAAATCTTGTCCTTTTTAAAAAACAAAAATGAATTTCACTTGTATTGATTTCCTATATTTGGTAGAACATGGGTGCTGATATGCAGAGAGCACCAGACATACTGATGGACTGGGCTGCAAAAACAGTGTTAATTCTCATAGGGAGGATATTGTGAAGCCATGAAAAACCCACATGACATTGCACATCTTGACATATATAACAAGAGAAGAAGCAGACAATAATTGTGAATTATAAGGCAACTTCTACTTAAATGATGTCTTTCTTACAAAGTCCTATGAAACATGATGTGGTGATTTTAAAGAAGTTGTACTACTCCTAAAAAGGTGATATATTTTCTTTTTTCTACTATCCCGGATTTTCCAACTTTTCGTTACTGAACACAAATTACTATCATTAGCAATTTTTTAAAATAAGAAAACAAAACATTAAAAAGTCACTATTTCTAGGATTTCCAGTTTGTGCTTATGATAAAGGCAACAATTATATCACCTGCCATCTGAGAAACTAATAAAGTGCACAAATGAAAGTTCAATAAAATCTACCATCTAATGACCTGTTTGAAGAGCTGGACCTCAGGCTTCAGAACAACTCTTATTGCTTGTTTAAGCACCATAGAGCTAGTGAAAGAGAATCTGAAGTTAAAGAATCACTGGTGTGGTATTAAAAGTCCTACTTTGAAGGATATAAAATATGAGACATTATGAATAAAGCACACATACATTGTAAAGAATTAGAAAACGAGCACCTGTGTGCTTACCACCCTGTTGTGAACTGAAACAGGACCACTAAAGCACCAGTGCCCCTCCTGGATTGCCTTCTCTCCTAGAGGTGATCACCAGCCTGGATTTAGTTTTAATTATGCCTATAGGATTGCTTTCAGCGATGGTTTCAGACAGATGGGCAAAAGTATGGCCATAGGGAGACTATGAATAAAGTTTCCTTGCACTGGGGGAAAGTGTACTCACCACCGAACCCATAGTCTTTGCATAATCTCCTGATTTCAAAAGAAAAAATATATATATATAGGTGGGCAAGTATCTGAGTTGGTGATTAGTGTAAAAGCAAGCTGCAGTCTGGTATTCCTATTTCTTGACACAAAATGAAGTAGAAGTATTTGGAATTCTGAGATGTGTGAATCTCCTTTGGTAACCTGGTATTACTGAAATGATTAAGTAGGCAGGGTGAGGAGGAGTAGATGGAACAAACGTTTCTTGAGTGGCTACATGTGCCAAATGCTTTAATACAGTATTTCACTAATTGTCATAATGACTTTCTGCCAAGAAGACAGTGTTAGTCCTCAATTACAGGTGAAGAAACCAAAGCTCACAGAGTTAAGTAACATCACTAAGCTTAGCATAACACCTGGCACACAGCAAATGCTCAATAAACGTCTTATGATTGGCAGGTAGGCGACTGTTCTAGTTTGCTAGCTGCTGGAATGCAACACACCAGAGATGGATTGGCTTTTTATAAAAGGGGGTTTATTTTGTTAGTTCTTCAGAGGAAAGGCAGCTAACTTTCCACTGAGGTTCTTTCTTACATGGAAGGTACAGGATGGTCTCTGCTGGTCTTCTCTCCAGGCCCCTGGGTTCCAACAACTTTCCCTGGGGTGACTTCTTTCTGCATCTCCAAAGGCCTGGGCTAAGCTGCAAGTGCTGAGATGAGGAATGCCGAGCTGCTTGGCTGTGCTACCTTGCGCTCTCTCATTTAAGCACCAGCCAATTAAGTCACACATCACTCACTGCAGCAGACACGCCTCCTAGCCGACTGCAGATGTAATTAGCAACAGATGAGGTTCACGTATCATTGGCTTATGTCTGCAGCAACAAAACTAGATATGCTCACCTGGCCAAGTTGACAACTGAATCTAACTAACACAGTGACACACCTAGGAAATGGAAGAGTCAGGATTCAAACACAGATGCATCTGGTTACAAAACCCATGCTATTTCCATTGCAGTACATTGCCTTATGTTTGAAATATTTAAAAATTATTTTCAAATGACTAAGAAATATCATCACCGATGTAAAAATGGCTAATAAATCCAGAAACTTATGATTTCTCCCTTCATATCAGGACTATTTAAATTTAAAAATGTATGCTTAATAAAGGATGAGGAAAGATAGAGAACACAGGATTTTCCAGGGCTTTTAAAGTTATTTAACATACATAGTGCATGAAAATAATACAAATCTATATAGATACATTATATTTGTTTGGAATAATTTATTAGCTAATACACCTCTTCCCTGTTTTGTTGAATTCTGCCAACTTCATTAAAATGTCTTCTATGAAAATCTCTTCCAAAGCATGTTGCTCCACTTTTTATGAATGTTGGGTGTTGTGTCTCTTTTCCTTCTTTGCCCTGTACTTACACTAAAACAAATTATTTGAAACTGGCAAAATAAAATGTGGTATTCTCTCTAAGATGTTTTGTATTAAAATATTTTACAGCTACAGAAGTTGAAAATAATCTTGTTTTCCTGTATATGAATCCATATAAATACATTATATTTGTATAGAACAATTTTATATGATAAAGCTCTTCTATTTTATATTTAATTCCACCAATTTCTTTAAAATATTTCCTATGAAAATACCATCCAAAATGTATTATTTTAACTTTCATGAATGTTAGGTATTATATTTCCTTTTATATTGCCCCATACTTACACCAAAACTAATTATTTGAAAATGCTAAAATAAAAAAAGTAGAGCAGCTTTCTTAGCTGTTTTGTATCCTGTATTAAAACATTTTACAACTATAAAAGTTGAAAAATAATGGTATGGTTTTCCTGAATAATCTCCTATCTCCTGTAAGTGAGCTCATCTATGGAATTAAGTCATTTTGTCACTTCAAATGTAGGTCAAGAATATAAGGGGATTATCAAAACTCTGTTATGATTAAAGTAGCTGCATATTAAAATACTGTAAATGTGACATATTCAATATTTATCAAGCAGAGAAAAAGAATTAAGTGCTTATCTTTGCATTTGGCAACAATTCTCTAGGTAAATACCATTATCCTAAGCATGACTGTTGGGTAGGTTTTACTGGGGAGAGGATTCATAAAGCATGACATTCCTCATCCAAAACCAAAAATAAATGAGTATTTAAAAGTATGTTATGGGCGGGCCACGGTGGCTCAGCAGGTAAGAATGCTTGCCTGCCAGGCCCGAGGACCCGGGTTCGATTCCTGGTGCCTGCCCATGTTAAAAAATAATAATAATAAAATAAATAAAAATAAAAGTATGTTATTACAAAAGATGGTGGCTGGAAGGACAACTGTGTCCAATACGCTACAAGACCATCGAAATGAGAAAGCTTTGGCTTTATTCAAGGACTAGAATCTTGAACACAACCTCATTTGATTAATTTAACTGGATTTTCTTTTCTGATTATTTTAACCTCCTAAATTGGTTGAGTACCTTAGTAATTTTTATTTTAGCTGAATTTAAAAGGAAAACCACTAGTTTGTAAAGACATATAATAACCTGTTGAGTTTTGGTTGAGAACTAATATTTTGGTTGAGATATATTTATCTGGGTGGGCAAATGTATTTCAAGAAATTCAAAATATTATGAAACAAGCTGTTGTGAAACACATTTAACTTGAAATGATAGGAAGTTATTAGAAGGTATTAAAGATCTTTCTTGAGGGCTTGTAAAAGAAAAAGCAACTTTGACACATAGTTACAAACATTAATTTTCTCATAGAGTTTAAGAAGTTGTAATCAGTATCTTAAGAAATGTCATTTTCAGAGCCTGCATTCCTCTATTCTAGATAGCTAAAGAGTGCGAACTGTATACATTAGTACTAGATAAAATCTGAAGAGATTCACCTAGATGGAATCAAAAGGACTTACATATATATATCCTTGATTTATTAACACTTCATTGTTCTTTTACATGCACTTAAAAAAAAACTTATGATGAACATTGTTTGCAGTATGAAATCATTTAATAATTTATATGACAAGCTTAATAAGGCTCATATTCAATGGAAAACAATGAAATAATTTAACTTTCAGTAATCAAAAAAACTTTAAATGATTTTTATTATCTTCTTTTTAAGCACCTCTTATTAAAGCTTGTGATTTTTATTTTAAATAAGGCAAAGAGCGATTGTTTCCAACATATTTTTTTGCACCATAGTGTGACGGGTAGTCTCATTTTCAGTTAACTTTCAAAACTCTGTACATACTATTCTGAAATACTGTGGTGAAGTAAGGCCTTGCATCCTTAAGCAAGATGCTACATAAGGGAGGGTTAGCTGCATTGGAAGGATCTTCCAAATCCCAAATTTCAAGCATACTGCAACCAGGCCTTAAAAAATTGAAACACATATATATATTAAAGTTGCATTCAAATGTATAGGAAATATGTAAATTATAAAGTATTTCTTCAATTTTCAGAGGCTTAAATTCATAAAGTCAAGATTTTAAAGTATCATTAAAAAACAAATTAAATCCTTAGAAACAATTAAAAAATGAAATTAAATACGTAACATTTTCACATCCCACTTACCCAAACAATGAGACCCATCCTAATAATAAAGGCTTAATATACACTCCTAAATATATATTGAAAAACTCACTTTCAAAACAAAATATTCATTTGATTTTTTAAGATCTATCATCTTCTAAACATAAGGCCCGTTAGTGATGGAATGGGTCAAATTAAAGGAAAGCTAACCTAAATCCTGATGAATTTCATATTTTCTAGCATACATTAAGTGGGATGGGCATGAAAACATGTAGTTCACTGTGGGGAAGGGAGGCTCCTATCTGGGGTTTGTTCTCCACCCCTTTCCTTTTTGCCTTTTTGCATGGCTCTATGAGTGAGCCTGCAGGAGGCAGTATTTTTCATTAGAGTCATCTAAGGGAAGACTTTAGGCAAAAAAATAAATAATAAAATATAAAATTAACAGATCTATTGACGTATAATTTACAAACAGTAAAAGTCATCCATGTTACGTCAAAGTTCCATTAAGTATGATCAAAGATATATAGCTGTGTAAGAACCAACACAGTCAAAACAGAAAACATTTCTATCACCCCAATAAGCTCCCAGACACCCAGTGTTCTTCTCCTTTCTGTCATTAAAGTTCTTACTTTTGTAGATTTTTATGTAAATAGAGTGACACCTCATGGAAACTTTTGACAGGTGTACCTCAGGTGTTACAGCTCCTACAGCTACTACTGTATTCAGTAGTTCTTTCATTGTTATTGCTGAACAGCATTCCATTGTATGGAGATACCACTATTTGTTTATCCATTCACAAGTTTAGGAACATTTGAAATATTTTGAGTTTAGAGCAATTATGGACAATGATGCTATAAATATTCATGGACAACACTTTGTGTGGAGAAAAGTTATCATTTCTTTTAGGGAAATACTGCAGAGTGGAATTGCTCTGTTGTATGGTTAAGTGTATATTTAATTTTATAAGAAACATCAAAACTGTTCTCCAAAGTGGCTGTACCATTTTCCATTCTGATTAACAAGGTATGAGAGTTCAAGTTGCTCTATATCCTCACAAATACGTGGTATTTATTGGTCTTTTTACTTTTAGTCATTCCAATGTGGGTTGGTGAAACGTCTGTTCAAATATTTTGCCAAGTTTTAACTGTATTGCTTGTCTAATTATTGATTTTTGGGGGGCTGTTTGCATAATTTGGATAAAAATCTTTCTCAGATTTTCAAGCAGATTTATTGGGGCATAATTGCTCAACAACTGCTCAATAAACTGTATATATTTAGAGTATACAATATGATGGTTTGCTATATGTATATAGATCCATGAAAACATTGCTACAATAAAAATACTAAACATATCTCTTATTCCTAAAAATTTACACATACCCTTTTTATAATTCTACCCTCTTGTCTCTACCAATTCCCTCTCTCCTCAGGCAACCATTGATCTGTTTTCTGTCACTATACATTAATTTGCATTTTCTGGAATTTTATTGCAGACATTCTTTTGTCTGGCTTTTTTTACTCAGCATAATTATTTTGAGATTCAAACATGTTGTATCATAGTTCATCCCTTCTTTGTTGGTAAGTAGTATTCAGTTGTATGGATATTCCTATAATATGTTCCACTAGTATGTTTATCCATTCACTGGTTGCTGTTCATTTGGATTGTTTCTAGTTTTTGGCTATTACAGAAATATGCTGCCATGAACACTGATATAAAAGTATTAGTATGGATGTATACCTTCTTTTATTTTAAGTCAACAGATACAGTAGGTGTATGCTTAACTTTTTATGAAGTTGTCAAATGGCTTTATAAAATGGTTTTATCATATTGCATTTTGTAAATCTTATACAACTTTTTTACTCTCAATTCTTCTACAACAGCCTATTTTTGTATTTGTTTTTTTTTGTAAATGTTTTTCCTCATTTCCTTCTGTGCACATTTTTTGTGGTTACCTTGGGGCTTAAATTTAACATTTAAATTCTATAACAATCTTATTAGGTTTGATACAAAATTAATTTCAATAGCATATACAAATTATATTCCATATTCCTCTCTCCCACCTTTATATAATTCTTGTCATGAGCCACATATTTAAACAAGTCCAAAACCATTAACTTACCACTACACTATAGGCAAAAGGCTTTTAGATCCTTAATCAGAATCTTTATTTCTTCATGTAGCTTTGATCTATTGTCTAGCATTCTGACCTTTCAACCTACAGAATTCCATTTAGCATTTCTTATAGGGTCAGTATGATGAACAACCTCTGTTTTTCTTTTCTGGGTGTTTTCGTTTTCTAGGGTAGGAATTTATTTGCTCATAGTTCTGAGGCTGGGAAAATGTCCAATCAAAGCATTATCATGGTGATGCTTTCTCATTGAAAACTGTCATTCTGTGGCTGGCTGCTGGTGATCCTTGACTCCTCTGCCACATAGCAAGGCACATGGTGGAGATTCCTGGTTTCTCCCTTCTCTTTCAGGTTCCGTTGATGTCTATCCTCTTGTTTCTTGTGGCTTTCTCTCTGTTGGAATTTATTATAAGGGACCCAGTAACAGGATGAAGACTTATCCTGATAGAGTTAGGACACACCTTAACTGAAATAACCTTATCAAAATGTCCTACTGATAATGGGTTTACACCCACAGGAATGGATTAACTTCAAGAAAATGTTTTTCTGGGGTACATACAGTTCCAAACCACCACATTGAATGGGTGTATCTTAACCTTTCCCTTATATTTCAAAGACAGCTCTGCTGGCTATAAAATTTTTGGTTGGCAATTTTTTGCTTTCAGTACTTTAAACCTGCCATCCCACTGACTTCTTTCCTCCCTGGTTTCAATGAGAGATTGGCACTTAGTCTAATTAAGACTCCCTTACACAGAATGCACTGCTTCCTACTTGTGGCTTGCAGAGTTCTCTATCTTTGGTATTTGACAGTTTGATCATAAATGTCGATGTTTGGGTCTATTTGATTTATCCCTGTTTGGAGTTCATTGAGCCTCTTGGATGTGTATATTCATGCTTTTTTGGTTAACTTTGGGAAGTTGTTAGTCATTTTTCTTCATATATTCTCTCTGCCCCTTTCTTCTCCTTCTGGGACTCCCACAATGTATATTTTGGTATACTTGTTGGTGTCCCACAGGTCTATCAGATTCTGTTGACTTTTCTTCATTGTTTTTTCTTTCTGCTTCTCAAACTGGATGATTTCACTGGTCTTGCCTTCAGAATCACTGGTTCTTTTTCCTGCTGACTCCAACCTACTTTTGAACTCTTCTGGGGAATTTTTAAATTCTGTTAAAAAATATCTTCAGCTCTGTTTGGTTTGTTTTCATAATTCTCATCTCTGTATTGATACTTTGAGTGCATCTGTTGTTTTCCTGATTTCCTTAAGTTCTTTAACCATGTTTTCCTTTGGCTTCGTGAGCATATTTAGGATCATTTTTAAGAAAAGATTTTGGTATGTCCCAGGTCTAGTTTCTAATGCTTTATCCTGCTCGTTTGCATGAGTGATCACTTCCTAAAATTTCTTTGTACATTTAAACAATTTTTCTTGAAAGTTGGACATTTTGATATTTCAATGTGTTATCAATGAAATTTAGACCCCAAAGCATCTGTTTCTTAAGCTTCTATCCAGGAAATGTTATAATAGAGATTTCCTTGAATGCCAGAAACTGTCCTGCTAATCCTAATGTCCTTGATCTCCTAAGGCTCTGAGCTCTCCCCTCAACTTGGAAATCTACTGGGCTCCACATAGAATTCCCTCTGCTATGGGCTGGAACTTTATCAAGGGAATAAGATGGGGCAGTTGCACAGCTCATTTTCTTTATTTCCTGTATTTCAAGGGTCAATGACCTTCATTACCTGATGTCTCATGTCTTGAAAATGTATTTTTCATGTAATTTTTCTGCTTTGTTTAATGGCTGTTGTTTTCCAGGTGTGAAGGTAAATTTGATCCCTGATATTCAAGTTTGCTTAAAAGTCGAAGTCTTTTACCATGTTGAAGTTTTCTAACATGAGTCTTAAAATCATCCATCATTGTTCTTTAAAGTTGTTTGGCTATTCTGGGTCCATTGCTATTCTATATAAATTTCAAAATCCAGTTATCATTTTCAGCAAAAAGCCTCCTGGAATATTGATTGGATCATATCAGACCAATTTGGGGAGATTTGCCATAAATGTTGAGTCTTTTAATTTATGAATTAAATTTCTCTCTACAATGTTCTGTAGTTATTGTGACAGGTCTTGCTCAGCTTCCATTAAATATATTCATAATATTTTGAATGATATTATAAATGTAATAGATTTTAAATTCCACTTCTAGCTTTTAATCGCTGTTATATAGAGTTAGAATTGGTTTTGAATACTGACCTTGTATCTGTGATAGTAAAACACTGTTTTAAGCTGCATAAAGAAATAGAGACTGATGGTAAATTTACCCAAATGGAAAATTATAAATGTCAGTAATATTGTATTGTATTTTTTGGTATGTAACTCCAAATTTTACTTCTTACAACTTCTAAAACGCAAATTCATAAAAACTAATGCTAAATCCATGAGTTTTAACATACAATGTATAAAGACATAATTTTAAAAAGTACAACAAAAATGTGAGGGAACAGAGGCATGTAGGAACAGTGTATGTTTATGCTCTTGAAGTCATGTTGGACTTAAAGATGATTACTATAAGTTTAGGATATTAAATTTAAACCCCATGATAACCACAAAGAAAATATCTGAAAAATACATAAGAAGGAAATGAGAAATATCATTTAAATATGATAAAGGGATAGAGTCAACAAGAAGTCAGCTGTTATAAATATATATTCACCTAATGGCAAAGCCCCAAAATACATGAAACAAATATTGACAGATTTGAAGAGAGAAATAGATAGGTTTACATTAATAGTAGGAGACTCCAATATATCACTTTTAATAATAGATAGGATATCTAGACAGAAGATCAATATGGAAATTGAAGGCTTCATCCAACAGAAGAAAAATAAATATTCTTCTCTATTGCACATGGGTCATTTTCCAGGATAGACCATATGTTAGACTGCAAAAGAGTCTCAATGAAATAAAAAATATTGCAATCATACAACGTATCTTCTACCACAGTCAAATGAAGCTAGAAATCTATAATAAGGGAAAGAACTGGAAAATGTGCACATATATGGAAATTAACATACTCTAGGGTCAAAGAAGAAATCTTAATGGAAATTAGGAAATATCTTGAGGAAAATGAAAATGAAAACACACACCATAACTCATGGGATGCAGCAAAGGTAGTGCTAAAAGGGAAATTTATAGCTTTAAATGCTTATATTAACAAAGAGAGATCTCAACTCAGAGACCTAAGCTTTTAACTGGAGGATTTAGAAAAAGAAGGGGAAACTAAATGCAATGAGTGCAAAGAGAAAAACATAATTAGAGCAGAGATAAATACAGAATTAAAAAACAAAAGAATCAACAGAAACAAAAGTTGGTTCCATGAAAAGATCAATAAAAACTGAAAACTTTTGGACAGATTGACAAAGAAAAAGAGAGAAAGAGAGGATAAAAATAGAAAATCAGAAATTAAAGGGGGGGACATTACTATCTACCTACTGAAATAAAAAGGAATATAAGAAGATGCTATATATGTTAACATGAACAACACATGCCAATAAATTAGATAACCTAGATGAAATGGACAGATTGTTAGGGACACACAATCTATCTACACTGACTCAAGAAGAAACAGAAGATCTCAACAAACTAATTACTATTAAAGAGATTGAACCAGTAATCAAAATCCTCCCAAGAAAGAAAGCTCAGGACAAGATGCCTTCACAAGGGAATTCTACCAAACATTTCAAGAAGACTTAACTCCAATTCTGTTCAAACTCTTCCAAAAATTTGAAGAGGAGGGCACACTCCCTAGCTCATTTTATGAGGCTAACATCACCGTTATACTAAATCCAGATAAAGATATAAAAGAAAACTACAGATCAATATCTTATGATAGATCCAAAAATCCTCAACAAAATACTAGCAAAATTGAATCCAACAGCATCTTAAAAGAATTATACACCATGATCAAGTAGGAATTATCCCTGGTATGCAAGGTTGGTTCAACATAAGAAAATCAATTAACGTAATATACCACATTAACAGAACAAAGGAAAAAAAGACAGCTGAGCATCTCAACTGATGCAGAAAAGGCATATGACAAAATATAGTACTCCCCCTTGATAAAACACTTAGAAAACTAGTAATAGAAAGAAACTTCCTCAACATGATAAACAGCATATATGAAAAACCTTTTGCTAATATTCTATTCAATGGTAAAAGACTGAAAGCAAAAAGTTAAGTAGGAATTTTCCTATGATCTGGCAACCCCACTTCTAGGTATATACACCAGAGAACTGAAAACAGGAACTCAAAAAGACACTTGCACACTGATGTTCATAGCATTTTATGTTCATAGTACCTTTCACAATTATCAAAAGATGGAAACAACCCAAATGTCCACCAAGAGATGAACAGAAAAACAAAATGTGGCATGTATTTTATAATGGAATATCACTGTGTCAAAACCAGTAATGAAATTCTGATACATGCAACAACATGAATAAACCTTGAAGACACCATGTTGCGTGAAATAAGTCAGATATAGATGGACAAATATTGTATGATCTCACTGATATGAAATCATTAGAATAGATTCAGTAAGCAGAATATGATCTCACTGATATGAAATCATTAGGATAGACTCAGTAAGCAGAATACATTAAGACCAGAGTGGGTGTAGAGAATTGGGAGTTAATGCTTAATTCGTACTGAGTTTCTGTTTAGGGTGATGGAAAAGTTTTAGTAATGGATGGTGGTAATGGTAACATAACAATGTGAATGTCATTAACAGCACTGAAATATATTTCAGTGTGGTTAGAAGGGGATATTTTAGGTTGTATCTATGTTACTAACATAAAAATTTTAAAACAACAACAACATAGTATTGTACAACACAAACACTGAACCCTAATGTAAACTGTGGAATACAGTTAAAATCGTACAATTACAGTAATATTCTTTCATCAAATATAACAAAGGTACCACACTAATACAAATGTTAATAATGGGGGGTTGTGGGAACTATATTTTCTGCATGATTTTTCTGTTAAAACCATCAACTTCTCTAATTTAAAAAACTATTTTAAAATACACATACCATATCATATAATTAAGGATTAATACTCACTTAGTTCTCACAACACACCATGCCTCTTCTAAAACATAAAAATTCACATGTAAATCCAACAACTTATCTCTCACTTCTTTCACAGACTTTCGACTATATGCTGAGTAAACTATTTTTGTCCGGGCCCTTTAAATTCAAACAATAGTTGAGATATTTTAAAATAAGTGATAACAGAATGAACTAAAGAAGTTTTGATAGCAAATTAAAATATCAATACTCAGTAGATATGATACATATAACTCAAAATGTCATAAATTATTTTCAGGATAGCAGTTTCCACATTCCTACTTCTTTTTTGTAAGTGCTAAAACTCACAGTATTTTGAATTTTGTGTATACACCTGATTAGTGTATAAACTGGTCTAAAGTTGTGATGGGTGACAGGAATATAGTTTGGGTCATAAACTTTGTTTCACATAGTTCACAAAATAATCAGCCTGTGGAATACACTCAGGGATTGAAGGTAGTGAAAATATAGATCTAAGCAGATAATTTCAAGTAAAGAAGTGCTAAAATTGAGCTCTAGAATTGAGGCTGAATGTTGTAAATAAATCATTTAGATACCTATTGGTATCAGAGCAGGTAGAAAAAGTACCTTAACAGAAGCTGGAGAGCTAGAGATGTACACCAAAGTAGGGCATAACAGACAATTTGCCCCTAAATAGAGTTCTTAGGAACCCCTGACTACATCACCACTTACACATTAGACTTAGGAGTTTAAGCATATGGGATTACCAATATCAACAACGAGACATAAAACTTCATTAAATTAAAACTTCACTTTGAACAAGAGATCAAATATCCACTAAAAGGAAAAGATTACCTTGACAATTACCAGAATGATTGACACATCAAAAAAAACAGCCATTTAAGGAAGACAAAAACTTTAAAACCTCAATGGAAGCTAGAGTTCTCATGTTGTAGGCAGCCCCTGTTGTTAAAGGCCACTTCCTGTTGGCAGCAGGCAGACCCCTGCTTATTTGGGCCACTCCCTGTTGAAAAATCTCCCAGGCCCCAAGGACAGTCAATAGGCAGGATAAGAGAAGATCCTGTGAAGCCTCCTCCTCCCCTAACTGCTCATCTGCTTCTGTAAACCCAGCTTTGCACCCTTCCCGATTTTAAACCAACCAATCATTTACCTTCTCTTTAACGTGTCATCCTGTCTATAAAAACTGATGTTAACCTTTTATTTGGGGCTCAGACTTTCAGAGGCTACTTGGCTGAGCCCTATGGCCATAGACAATAAAACCTACTTTCTGAAGCTTCAGAACCTTGGCCCCAGTTTGTCCTGTTTCCGTGTAACATTCCAGGAGGCTTGAAGCCTTGTTCCTGTTTTGCACAACATTCACAAAAGAACACCCCAAACTTTCATAAAAGCATGTGGTATAGCAAATTTTATGTACTTTTTCTACTGTCAAAAAAACCCCACTAGTCATAAAGTGACCACTAAGCTCTAAAAATGGTGCAAGATTTAGAACAATGTAAAATCTAGAATGGTTGCTTAAATTAGGCAGAGGGGTCAATGGAATCTAGAGCAGGGATTGGCAACCTTTGGCCTCAGGCCAATTCCAGCTTGCCTCCTAGTACCACTATGTGTAATTTTATTGAAACATACACACACAAAGACTAGTCATAACTATGTAATGCATTTTTCACTTTGAGAAAAATGGACTTTTGCTTTTGAAAGTTTTCAGAGAACAAAGGTAAAAATTGTAATTTCTAGATTATTATCAATTTTCTTAACTTCTGGCATGAATATAAGGATGAGAGCATTTATGTTGCATGTGTGTGTGCATGAGTATAAAATTTTTCCCTATTTCTAAGTATCAGTAGGAAGGGAGGCTGGTTGAAATAGTTAATTGGTTGCCAACCTCAAGTCTGCATCCTCATAATGTGGGTGATTGACAATGGGACGAAGTGTAGACAACTTGATACTTGCCATCGTAGGCATGGCACCTGCAAAAACAGCATCTGAAAAACAAGATCACAGTCTTTAACAAAACACCTTAAAGAAAACCAAAAATGAAAGATCACTAATATTTGAATCCAAATTAAGAAAGACCAAGTGTTCTATATGGTAGCCATTGCCGTGGAATTCATTCTTTTAATTCATTCAGTGTTTATGGACTGTCTACTATATTAACATTGAATTTCTGTTGCATGTTATCTTAGTGCCAAGAAATGTGCTAAATATTTTATGAGGGTTAATCATTTAATCCACACAACAACTCAATGAGGTGTATTCCATATTATTCTTATTTTGTTCCTGAGGAAGGTGAGACATGTTGTTAAGTGGTATGACCAAGACTACACAGCTAGAAGTATCCCAGCCTACCTTGTACCCTTCTCCCTACAGCTTCCTGCATGTCCAAGCACTCTGCAAAGAGCCAGTACCACAGAGCCACACAGGACTAGAAAGTGTAGCAAGATTTCATGTCTTTTTCTAATAATTTAAAATGTTAGGAACTAAGGAAGAATAAGATATTTTCCTATCAGTATAATGAAGCCTCCTCTTAATCCACTGTATGTATTGGAAACAGTCTCCCCTCTGACTTCATTCAGCCCCAATGGTACACAGGCAGGTGAGTGGGCCAAGGGCTGGATTTCAGCTTCCACTTGTCCTCTTAACTGGGCACCTCTGCAGTGTTCAAACTATACAAGTCTACCTGAGGGCCTGAATAGAAGCACTCCTCCCACATATATTCTAGAACTTTAGGCATCTTCTAACACATGGTAACTGTAGGAGAATTTATAATATAGGAGTGAAATGATCTATAAGAGATTGAAGAAGAGATAGCTGAAAATAAAGTTGGGGTTTATGGGGTTATTTTAGAAGAGTAAGTTCCTAAATGTAGGCTCTCTCTGCCAGGAACCCCAAACAAACCAAACCAAAGAAAGGTGCAAGAAAAGATTTAAAAAGCACTAATTTTTAAAGCTTGGAAAAATAAGCTGTAATTGGGGAGAGGCAAAAGAGAGTAAAGGGAGTGACCATCTGCTCCTACCTATAGGGTAAGAGTCAGCTGGGGATTAATTTAATTTTCATTAAATTGGTGGCTCTAAGTGATAAGATAGGAAGAAAAGATGATAGGCTAAAAAAAAGTATTTAGAAGAAGATATATACGCATCTCTTTGAGATGAGTTAGGAAAGAAAGCAGAATGTCCAAGATTTTAACCCCTGTGCATTTGACTGGCTTTTATATAGAGTTGGAGCAGGTAATCGTTTACAGATTGAAAGCAGTAGGGGGGTGCCAGTAAACTACCCACAACCAGAGGTAACTTCTCCAATGGCCTGTCACAAGATCTGAAATTTTGTAATTAAAGATTTATTTCTTTGATTTATCATTGCTATGGTTAAAATGCAATAACGATCAATGAGAGTTGTTATGGTTAGAATACAATAAAGGTTAAAGAGAGTAGTGAGCATGAACAATCATTAATTCCTTGGTGTTAATTACAAGCCTTTTTTGACAGTTATCAAGGAGGAATTAAAGAAGGTAAAAACTGACTTTTGAAGGGTTTGATTGGAAAGACACTGCAAGGAGCATGGCTTGGAATCTATGAGGGTAGGACCGACTGTGTGCTGTGTGTGTGTGTTTAAATTACATATATATAAAACAATAACATATAACTATATAAAATATAAATGTGTGAGTATATATATATGTGTGTGTGTCCATTTAAAAAACTAAATACATGTACAACTGTATAGCTACACACCAGGTCTGGTATTGTATTTGATCCACTGTATAAGTTCTTCCTGAGGCAAATTATTAAATTCTCCCATTATGCTCCATTGATTATGGAGATTTGCACAACCTTGTATTGACATCACTGTTAGAATGCCAAAGACAACATTCTCAAAACGAACTCTGCAAAAAAGCCAGCCAAAGAGCTGAAATGAGAGAAACCATTTATTTATAATTTTTATGTGAAGACTGCTATAGGAATCAAAAACAAATTCTTATCTGGTTACTTAAATCAAGTAGATTATCATTTGATAATATTATTACACTAATATATATAATTATTATCACTTATAATTTCAAAACAACAAATCTTCTGGATTTTTTTAGGACCCCATTAAAAAGGAGTTTTCTCTTCCCTAAAAATAATTCAGAAAGGAACACCTGACCTCTCCAGTACTGATTTACTCTCGGGGATTAAGTTTAGTGAAGCACAATTGTGAAATTCCTAGAATCAAATCCCTTAATGTTTGATTGCCTTCTCAAAACACTTTGGGGTAACCAGGGGAAACCCCACTAGTTTTGTCACGTACATCCCCCACTTCAGGAAAATAAGCAAAATGATATTCTAAAACAGCATACACATAATAAAAGTATATAAGGTATTTCTAGAAGTACCTTGATCCCAAGATTCTAGCCACTTGGTCTAGTTATTTTATATGCTAGATGCACTAAAGGAATCCTAGGTATAATCTGAGTGAAAAAGACTATACTATAAAAATTATACTGCATTCGCTCTAGTTGTAGAAGAGAATTTTGGAGAGTGTTGATGGGCCAGGAAATTCTTGCACAGTCTTGAACTCCAAAAGACTTATTTACGGAGAGGATACTAACAGTGGAGAAAGTGTGCCTCATCACTTGTCATAGAATATCAGCTAAAAATCTATAAATAATTTCCAAAGCTACTTGTAGTTGTTTTTCCTCCTCTATAGTGAACCATGAACCAACATTTGAAATCACTTAAGTTATTTAACCTAAAAACACGTAGAGGATTATTCATAAAAGCCGTGGTAATTACACCATAGTTACTATGGTTGCAATGGAGTAGTTATAATGAACACCTTACCCTTCGCGAGCATATCAAGGAAGCCACAATACACATGTGAGGTGTCAAAAACAGCTTCAGCCTCATAATTAAAATGGCAAGGGCAGAAAATGCTAAAAACTGCAACGTGTGAAAAACCAGCTATAAAAACACACATAAAAATGACATTTACACTTTATATATCTTAGAATTAATAAATACAAAGAATTAATAAAGACAAGAATCTTTAACTTAATAATAAGTACTTAATATGCATTCATTTATTCATCGAAGATTTAATGCTTAACGTATGTCAGGTAATGTCTGAGGTGCTTTAGCTACAATAGAGAACAGAACAACAGGGGACACTTTCTTCCTTGTGAGACTTACAGTCTAATATATTTAGTAAGGAGAGATAGACAATAAATATACTAAGTAAACCATTATACAGTCTATTAGAAAATGAAACACCTGATGGCAAAGGGCAGGGAGCAGAGAGCAGAGAAAGGAGCCTGGCAGTGCAAGGAGTGATGTGGAGCCATAGCTACAATTTTAAGTAGGATCATCAGGGTGGGCCTCACTGGAAAGGTGACATTTGAATAAGGACCTGAAAGAACTGACTAGGTAAACCACAGAGACATAAAAATATCACCTGATCCTGAACTAGCTGAAATGTATAACCTTATTTCACATCAATTTCATTCAAGAGATTTAAGACTTTACATTTACATTACACTTCCATAAGATCTACTGCTTTTAGAAATTAAAACTCCAATCTGCCTATACATCAGGAGTTTAGCATACTCTCATTAATCTAAAGAGATTAAGAGACCTGCTGTTTCTTTCCTTAGTAAAGTCTCCTTGACTTCCGCTCTCCTTTCATTTATTTATTCTCCATATTTTTTATTTAAGAAAACGAACAATCCACTTAGAACCACCAAAAATGGATATCTTAGTTAGCTTAACCATAAGTATATTTAAATAAAAATCCATATAATCATTGTAAAGCCTGTGTTTGCGCAATAAGTTTCATAAACCAATTTAAAATTAAGGCAGCAAGGAAAAAAAATCTTCATTTTCGGATAGCAAAGCTCTTAAATGCTAAGTATTAAAAACTAACTTAGATACCATTTGATCAGCTTTCAGAACTGTGAATGTTCTCAAAATATCAAGTAGAAAATTCTTACAAATATCTGCATTACTATAGTAATGACCTATGTTACTAAATATACCAGTTTTATTGCCAAAAGACCTGAAATATCTAAAACTCAGATCAAACCATACCATCTGCGCTGGTTTGAAAGGATGTATGTCTCCTAGAAAAGCCATGTTTTAATCAAAATCCCATTTTGTAAAGGCAGAATAATTCCTATTCAATACTGTATGTTTGAAACTATAATTAGATCATCTCCCTGGAGATGTGATTTAATCAAGTGTGGTTGTTAAACTGGATTAGGTGATGACATGTCTCCGCCCATTTGGGTGGGTCTTGATAAGCTTCTGAAGTCCTATAAAACAGGAAACATTTTGGAGAATGAGAGATTCGGAGAGAGCAGAGCAGAACAACATAGCCACAAAAAGCAGAGTCCACTAGCCAGTGACCTTTGGAGATGAAGAAGGAACATGCCTCCCGGAGAGCTTCATGAAACAGGAAGCCAGAAGAAGCTAGCAGATGATGCTGTGCTCCCCATGTGCCCTTCCAGGTGAGAGAGGAACCCTGACTGTGTTAACTATGTGGCTTTCCACTTGAGAAAGAAACCCTGAACTTCATAGGCCTTCTTGAACCAAGGTATCTTTCCCTGGATGCCTTTGATTGGACATTTCTATAGACTTGTTTTAATTGGGACATTTTCTTGGCTTTAGAACTGTAAACTAGCAACTTATTAAATTTCCTTTTTAAAAAGCCATTCTGTTTCTGGTATATTGCATTCTGGCAGCTAGCAAACTAGAACACCATCTCCACTTAACAATAAATTCGAGAATGAAGTCCAAGTTCTTTGCACACAACGTTTCCGTGGTCTGAACCCTGTCCACTTTTCCAGTCCCATCTTCTGCTATTTCTTATCATTTTAACATCAGGAAATATTGATTTGCCTGTAGTTCAGAATGTAACATACGATCTTGGGGTTTCTTTGTATGTGTACTTCCTCTGAACTGGGAAAACTCCTTTTCCTCCTTTAAAGTCATTCAGAAAAATCTTTGCCCTCTGCCCTGCCCTCTCCAAACAGATTTAAATACTCCTCCTTTTGTCTTGCCTTTCTGTTTTTAGTGGGCTTTTAGTATTGCACATATTCACATTTTTTGTCTCCCCACCCCTACTATACTATAAATTCCTTAAAGCAAGGACTTGGTATATGATAGGCATTTAATAAAGAACTGAACTGTTAGGTCTATAGCTTTAGTAGAATAAAAGAAAATGGACAAAATAAAAGTAGAGAAATGAAAGACAATGAGAAAGTAACAAGAAATACGTGAGAATGGAGGGTAGAAAATGAAAAAGTATTATATTTTTAAAAAAACAGTGGGTTTATTTTAGATACTGTATATTAAACTACAAAATATAAAATAAAAAATAAATATTAAAATATAAAGTATATAATTTCCTAATAAGGAAATGGGGTAATGTTACAATTCATAATTGAGGTACATGGAATAATAGAGCATAATAGAATGAATGTTTAAAACCCTGGATTTTGCAACTAAACTTTCTGGGATCATATTCATTAGCTCTATAAAGCTGCGGTAATTTTAACTTTGTGAACTTAGGCTAGTTACTTAGCCTTTCTGTGCCAGCTTCTTAAGCTGGAAAATTCAGATGATAATCATCATCTTCTGTAAAACACAGATAATACAGGTACCTCCTATATCATGGAGTATCATGAGGATGAAATGATTAATAATATATGTAAATCACTTTTAAAATGTCTTATACATGGTAAGCTATAATCACTGACTTTATATTTCAAAAGCTACAAATTAATAGAGCCCTTAGGCAAGCTATTTATTATTTCTTGGCAGAGACCCCTCTGCTCTTCTTCCTGGATGCACAACTAGCCTACATTAGCTATAAATTAAGTATAGGCTCCCTAGAAGTTAGGTGTGGCCGTATGGCTGAGCTGTCTGTGAGCAGGAAGTGGTGTGCAACTCTCTTCCAGGGTTAGCTCTTACAAACCTCCCGGGGTTTCTCTATTCTGGCTAGATGCAGATAGACATGTTTTTTCAGTTTCCTAGCTCCCAAAACAAATACAATACAATGTTTTGGCTTAAATCATAGGAATTTATTGGCTCATAGTTTGGAGGTTAAGAGGAGTCCAGAATCAAGGCCTCATCAATGCTTTGCTGTCTCCCAGGAGACTGGCATTCTGGGGCTGGCTGCTGGTGACCCTTGCTCTTTGGATTTACTGTCACATGACAATGCACATGGCAGCCTCTCCTGGCTTCTTTCTCTTCCCGTTTCTGCTGACATTCAGCTTCTGGCTGCTCCCACTGCCTTTTTCCCTACATGGCTTTCCCTATGAGGCCTTCAGTAAAAGGATTAAGACCCATCCTGAATGCGATGGGTACCCCTTAACTGAAGGAATCTCGTCAAAAGGACAACTTACATGGGTTCACACCCACAGGAATGGACTGAGTTCAAGAGCATGTTTTTCTGGGGTACACAGCTCCAAGACACTGCACATGTCAACCCTGGAAGCCACTCAGGCCAAGAATTAAACTCCTACTGTGTTAAGTCACCAGGATGTTGGCATATCTTTATAACAGCTAAAATCACCTAATTAATGTAACTTCCTTATTAGCAAAATGGGAATAATATTGTGATTATTATTAAATGATACAGTACATGACATATAATATTCAGAGTATTAGTTATGATCATACTATTCCTATTAAGTTCAAATGTACTTGGCTTCATTTGTAAATTTTATCCTTTCCTTAAGACCTGCTTAAAGCTCCATCTCTTAGGAAATCGTATTTCCAGCAGACACTTATCTTTCCTTTTCTTCTTGTATGCCCCCCATAACTCAGCACTGCACTGAATGTGGTCTTATTTGTCTCATGCCTCCATCATAAAATTATACATACTTGAAGGTAGGAGCAATGCTATACCATCTCTCGTATCCTATAATAAGCCGGAGACGGAGAGTCAAGTCAGTATGGTGGCAGAAGCCCACCAGTCACAGGGCCACGGGGGCTGTCCTGACGGGCTCAGTGGGCAGGAACACCGTGATGTCAGATGCTTGTAATTGTTAAGTGTATGAATGAAAGCAATCCCACAGTTCCAGATCAGCCTCCCGGCTTTCAAATGCTCACACTGGTCAAAACTGAGAGGAGATTGAGTGAGAAGGAGTAGCAGAAACGTATTTTCAATTCTCATGTTAAGCACTACTGAGGGTGAGTCAGCAGCAAGGATATACCTTTGTGAATTATCCTTCAACTAGAATCTAATGCACAAGTCTAGCAGAGAGTAAAAATGAAAGCTTTACCTCACCATTTTCAAGGAGCTGTTTTCTAGAATAAAAGAAAAATATACTCTATTTACTGAATGTCCATTATAGTATGATTACATTACAATAATTCATTATTGTTCACTTATTTGTTCTTAGATTTTAAAAATTTGATTCTCTCTAAACTGATTAGGAGCTCAGATAAGAAATTAAAATAGTGAAATAATACTATTAAAAATTACAACAAGTTAAAAAGTATAATTTAAAGTCATCCTATTAAGGTATATAAAAAAGACATTCTTAGGTTAAGATAAAATAGGTTTTGCAGATCCCTGGAGATTATACCTCTGGAGGGACATATGAATAGAAGAATTTCTGTTAAATATTCAACCTATATATAGATAATATTTTAGATAACCTGTGCTGGACTTTTGAGTTATTTCCATTTTCACAATCATAAATAGCATAGCATCCTGGTACATAAAACTTCTGAGTATTTCTTTAGGATAAATTTCTAGAAGAAAAATTACTGGGTCAAAACACATAAATATCTTTGGTCTCCAGAAATGTTGTCCCAATTTACTAAACACTTAGGATTACACTCATTGTGTTCTAGGTACTAAGCAGTGAATACAGCAGTGAGTAGTGTAGATACAGCTCTTTTTCTCATGGAATTTACATTAGAATCACAAAAGAGGCAAGAGGCTGCCTATTTTACTCTTCCATTGAGAAAATTAGGTATTGAGTTTTTAAAGAAGGCTTTATAGTATGCAGCATTTTGGAGCTGGAGAGTAAAGCAAAGAGAGTGTCCAGAGAAAGGTTGGGTACACACACCGATCTGAATATTTTAAAAAAGAGTGGTCAGGGGAAGGCCTCTCAAGACAGAAGTGAAAACCATGAAAGCACTTTGCCTCTATCATAGCTCCTTTCCTACATATGCAGCCAAGGGCAGGGGTAGATAGGCTTCCACTTGCCCTGAGATCTGCCAGTCTGTGCTTTCCTACCCAATACCCACAGAACCCTGGAGTAAGCTGCTGCATGAGAGAGGTGGGTAAGTAACTGTCATAATCATCATGAATCCGGACAATAACTACAGATACAGATAAACCTAGTAACTAATTTAAAATATGAATAAACAATCAAATCACAAGACACAAATATCACAAAAGAGAAGCATCAAGATGAGTGAGCAAATGAACTGATCTCTAAGGAAACAGTTATTTCAAGAAACAGAAGTATTAAATAAAAATTCAAATGATCATCAGAGAAGCTTGAGAGAAATCACATCTGTACAAACAAGAACAAGCAGTGATGAGAAAATCTTTCAGAAATTCTATATTATATTATAGATATTATAAATATTATATATAGACATTATAAATAAAAACAAATGCTTGCTCATTGAAAAATCCATAAGAGGAAAAACCTCTCAAAAGTTTGACCAATAAAAAATGACAGAATGGCAAATATACAGAGCTAAAAATAGATAAATATAATTACAGATCCAGGTGAAATTGTTTTTAAAGAAGCCCTTGTACAATTTATGGATCTATATGAAATGATCTATTAAAAATACAATTTACCAAACCTAACTCAAGAAGAATGCCTGCATAGATAAACTGCCATACAAGAGGTCAAAAAACCAGTAAGAGAAGTTATCCTCTACGCTCAAAAGAAGGCCAACATATTTTTATGGGTAGGTTCTACCAAAACTTTAAGGAACAGAAAATCTTCTTATTAATCAAACTATCATCAGAGAAGAGAGAAAGACAGAAAGCATTTAACTTTGATTACAAAACCAAGTAGGGACAGTCCACAAAAATTCATTACCAATTCCACTTATAAATATATAAACAAAATCTTAAATTATACATGAGCAAATAAATTACATCATAGTATTAAAAGAATAATGCACTGGGGCCAAGTAGGTTTCATTCTAGATATGCAGGAACAGTTCAACATTAAGAAACCTAATAGTCTGTTGTTATAGAAAAAGTAAATGAAAAAGAGCATATAATGATCCCCCAAAGATTTTTAAAGCCATTTTATAAAATTCAATGTCCACTTTATACCCTTGAGATACTGAAATGTTATTCATTCACCATACACTTTCAAAATTCATTTTTATTTAAAAAATATTTTGTTTAATGACCTTGAAAGAAATTTACTTAATTAAATAAGGCTATTTATTGCATATCAACAGCCAAAAGAACAGTGCACTAGTAGAGGCATTCATCTCAAGAGTTAGAAATAAAACGAGAACAAAGAAAATAAGCCCATTATCACTGCGGTTTTTCACCACTGCTATGGAATTTCTAGCCAATAAAATAAGACAAGAAAAAAAAGAGATTAAAAAATACTGAAAATTATCATTATTTGTAGATTGCATGATTACCTGCCTAGAAAGTCTAAAGAATTAATAGAAAAACTCAGAGAACCAAAAGGAAGGTTTGGTAATATAGCTAGATAAAAAAATGATGTATAAAAATCAACAGCACAGGAGGCCCGGGTTCAATTCCCATGAACTTCCCCAAATCAAACAAACAAGCAAAGAAAGAAAGAAAAAACAAGCAAACAAAAATTCAACAAACGGTGCTGCAGTAATGGGATACTGACAAGGAAAAAGGATGAAATGTGACCCTGGACATATAGCATACAAACAAAACAAAACAAAACAAAACAGCAGCATTCCTTTAAATTAGCAATAACAAATTAGGAAACGTAACGTAAAAATTTATGATCCTCAATAGCGAAAAATAAAAAAGGAAAACAAAAACTTATAAATTCCACAAGGAAAAACTAAGATTCATAGAGGAAAGATTATAAAACTGCAGTAAAGGATCATAATTACGACAACAATAATAACAGCTAATACTTGAGTATTCGTTCTATCGGAATTCTTCTAAGCACTTTCTTTACATATATGAACTCTTTTAATACATGTGGCAACCCTGTGAGGTGGATATTATTCCTGTTTTTCAGTTGATGGAACTGTGACACAGAGGGTTTAAGTGACTTTCCCAAAGCTAATAAATAGAGAAGTAAATATTCCTGGATTGGACACTTTATCTTACAAAGATTAAATTTCTTTGAATTAATCTGAAACAATTCCAATAAAGTGACTATGGCAGGAACTGAGGGCAGAGAAGGATTCTCAACCTATTTATTTCACAGTTAACCTGAAAGCATAAATGTAAGAAAATGTGAAAATAATAATGAGGGAATTGAAATAGTGCGGTTCTACTTAAACAAAAGATAAATATAAGAGAGAATCTAGAAACAGACTTAAATACATATGAAATTTATTAATATGTGATAAAATCAACATTTCAAATGGCTGGGAAAACATACATTCCCATAGCTCTCCACACTACAAAATTAACACAAGATTGATTGATTATTTAGGTTTAAAATAAAAAAATTATGTAAAATAATAAAAAAATTTAAGTCATTTTGATGTGGAGAAGTGTTTCTGAGCAAAAATGAATTTAAAAGGCAGAAAGTTGGCTGATATGAGTGAACAGAAAACTTAAACTTATATAAAGCAAAGACCATAAATAAATTTAAACTACAAATTGACAAAGAAACTATATCATAAATGTGATAGACAAAAGGTTAATGTCTATAAAAACACCCACAGATCAATTTTTAAATGCTCAAGAAGAAATGCCAATAGCCAAAAGACATAAAAAGATGCAAAACTGCACTCATAGGCAAAGGATTATAAAATAAAATGCTACTTTTTTTAACCTGTCAGATGGAAAATCAGTTAAAAGTTTGATAACAAGTATTCATGTGGATGCAGGAAATTGAGCATTTTCATCCTTATAATCTCTCAGTATTTATCAAATTCTAAAATATTCATGGTTAATGATCCACCAGTCTCATTTCAAGTTTTCTATGCTATAGAAATACCACAAGTATGCAAAGATACATGTACAAGTATGTTCATTACAGAGTATTGGTTGTTGTGACAAAAGTTAACTGTAATCTGAATGTCCATGATATGGGAATTATTAAATACATGGTGGCCAATCCTGATAATAAATAGAACATCAAGACTATTACAAAGTATAAGGAAGATCTATACAGAAGCCAGAGGTATACTGTTAAAAAAAAAAGTAATAAATTTCAGAATAAGAATACTATGATTCCGTCTTTGCCTCTAAAGATTGTGTTTGCCAGTAACCTTCGTGGAAGAAATGGGAAAGCCAATCATCAAATTTATATGGAAGGGTAAGGAGCCCTGAAAGACCAAAGCCAACCTGAACAAGAAGAACCAAGCTGGAGACTTGAACTCACACTACCCAACTGTGTCAGTTTGAAAGGACTTATGTACCCTAGAAAAGCCATGTTTTAATCCTAATAAATCTTACGAGAGCAATGGTTTCTTCTAATCCCTATTCAGCACTATAGGTTGGAAACGTGATTAGGTTACTCCACAGAGATATGACTCAATCAATAGTGGGTATTAAACTTGATTAGATGAAGATGTGTCTCCACCCATTCCACATGGGTCTTGATGAGTTTACTGGAATCCTATAAAAGAGGAGACATTTTGGAGAGAGTTCCTTTTGAGAACAAGGAGAGAGCAGCAGAACCACGACAGAAGGACAAGAGAACCACAGAGTCCACCAGTCAGTAACCTCTAGAGATGAAAAAGGAAAACTCCTCCTGGGGAGCTTCATGAAGCAAGATGCCTGGAGAGACAGCTAGCAGATGCTGCCATGTTCACCATGCGCCCTTCCAGCTGACAGAGAAAAACACTGAACGTCATCAGCCTCCTTGAACCAAGGTATCTTTCCCTGGATGCCTTAGATTGGACATTTCTATATTCTTGCTCTAATTGGGACATTTTCATGGCCTTAGAACTGTAAATTTGTAACTTATTAAGTTCCCCTTTTTAAAAGACTTTACATTCCTGATATATTGCATTCTGGCAGCTACCAAACTAGAACACCAATCTTAACACTTATTACAAAGCCACAGTAATTAAGGCAGAATGGTACTGACACAAGAAAAGATACATAGACCAACAGAATCAAAGTGAGAGTTCAGATATCAATGCTCACATTTATAGCTAATTGATTTTCAACAAAGGTGGCAAAGACCACCCAGTTGGGACAAAAGAGTCTCTTCAACAAATGGTGCTGGGAAAACTGGCTCTCCATAAGCAAAAGAATGAAGAGGAGTACCTTGTCTCATACCATACATAAAAACAACTCAAAATGGATCAAAGGCCTAAATATGAGACCCAGAACTATAAAATTCTTAGAAGAAAATGTAGGGAAGCATCTTCAGGAATATCTGTTAGCCAATGGTTTCTTTGACTTTACATCCAAAGCACAAGTACAAAAGAAAAAAAATAGATATATGGGACCTAATTAAAATTAAAAACTTTGGGACATCAATGGACTTTATCATAAAAATAAAACTACAACCTAAACCACAGATGAAAATATTTGGAAACCACATATCCATTCAGGGATTAATATCCAGAATACATAAAGAAATCCTTCAACTCAACAACCATAAGACAAGCAATCCAATTTTAAAAATGGGCAAAAGACTTGAATAAACATTTCTCTAAAGAAGATATATACAAATGGCCAAATAGCACTTGACAAGATTCTCAATATCATTAGCCATTAGTTTTTACAACACTAAAAAACATTTCACATGCACACTAGAATGGCTACTAAAATTATTCAAGTGTTAGAGAGGATGTGGAGAAAAAGGAACATTCATACATTGCTGGTGGGAATGTAAAATGTTGTAGCCACTGTGAAAGACAGTTTGGCCTTTCCTCACAAAGTTAAGTATAGACTTACCTTATGGCTTAGCAATCCCTCTTCTATGTATATACCCAAAAGAAATAAAAGGAGGGACTTGAACAGATGTTTGCACACAGATGTTCACAGTGAAATTATTTACAATTTCCTAAAGATGGAAGCAACCCAAGTGTCTGCCAATACTTTAATAGATAAATAAAATGTGGTATATACATATAATGGAATATTATTCAGTCCTAAAAAGGCCTGATGTGACAACATGGATGAGCCTTGAAGACACATAAAGACAAATATTGTATGCTCTCACTGATATGAAACAATTAGGATAAGCAAACTCATAGAGCCATAGAAAAAGTTAAAGTTAAGACTTAAAATGTACAGGTTTTCTATTTGGGACAATGGGAACGCTTTGGTAATGGATAGTGGTGTAGGCAGCACAGCACTGTGAACATAATTAACAGCACTGAATTATACATTTGAGTGTGCTTGGAAGAGGAAATGTTAGGTTGCATATTTGTTACTATAATAAAAATTGAAAAATAATCCATGGAACTTCACAACATAAACACCGAACCCTAAGTTAAACTACGGTTAATAGGTCATTACACAATTATAAAAATGTACTTTTAAAAAAATGTACTTTCATCAATTGTAACAGATGTACCACAGCAATGCAAGAGGTTAATAATAGGGTGGTAAAAAGGAACCCCATATTTTATGCATGATTATTCTGCAAACCCACATCTCTAACAAAAATATTTTTATACAGTAAGAAATTTGTTTGTATATGTATTTTCTAGACTGGTACATGCAAAGCTGTTTGCAATCAGTACCTGTAAGGATATCTAAAAGAGGGGAAATTCTGTCTATTTGGGAACTATCCCTCTATTTGTTGAGGGGTACCTTTTCTCTTTTTTTACGTACTTATGTTTTGTCTGAATGCATTACTGCACCATGCATCATTTTTGTGGTTTAAAGCACCCCTCTGACCATAAACACACACAAGGCTGTCGTGTCACTTCCAAGTTTGTAACCATTAAGAAATCTTCCTTCTTTTGAGACAAGCATCTCCACCCTTAGTCCTCAAGTCTGTGCTCTTCCACATTATAGTCTCTCAAATATTTGAAGACAGCTGCCACGTACCCCTCAATCTTCTATTAACCAATTAAATAACCCAGGTCCTTCATGTACTCCTTATGTAAATGGCTTTCAGTGCTCTAAATATATTACCTTTAGGGTGTCAGGGCACATACCCTTGGGTTCCATCTGACCAAAACAAAATAGAGTGTGTCTAAGACTCAAACAAATGCTCCATAAGATCTTGCTAACTATTCTGGGAATCATACAATACTGCTTATAGAATTATAAGCATAGGGTATAGGGTTCACAGAAACTCTCTGAAGGATTGTCACAATTCTTCTGGGAGTCTAAAAGTGTTCTAAAAATAAGTTTATTAAATAAAAAAATCAAATGACATATCTACAAATATTAAATGATAATTTATATAAGATTTCCCTCAGAAGGAAGTTTCCTTCACAATTTACTTCTCATGCCTTATAGCAACATGTGATTGATATGAGATATGCAGCATCTGTTTATGCCTTAGGTCTAATGACCTAAGAAAAACAGAAAAAATGCGACCCAACAAACTGCTTTAACAATTAACATAGGAAAAGCTATTTCATGAATATTCAGAAAAATAATTAAGCTTTCTGTAAAAGTAAAATTATTTAAAAAGGCATATTAAATACCTTCTTCTCTTTGCTGACTTTATAGTGATACATTAAAATTAAACTGAATTGATTTATACATTAAGTCAATTCAAAAATACAAACATTTACAAAAAAGTTCACATACATACATGAAATCCATAAAATAGCACATTTCTAAAGAAGATGTCTAAGTTTGGTTCATATTTCCTTTCTTGATCATCATGCTGAAGGTTAATGTATAAGCATTTGAAAAATTAATATTACAGTGCAATTTAATAATAGAATATAGCATGCTTTAGAAACTATAATTACCTTTGATAAGTGTTTGTAGACAAGACACATAAAACATCACGAATGGTCTGTGAATAGAATCAAATGAACAAAACTTTTCTAAAAAATTGCACAACATTTAAAGTGCTCTAATTCATTAGTATAAAACACACCAAACTAGAAGAAGTATTTTTCTTAATGTTAAAGTGAGTCCTTACTGGTATCATAAAAAGTGCAGTCCCAGTTCTGCCACAGGCAACTTCTTTAAGTGATTACATCTTCTTCTATAAAATAGTCCATTTCAGCTCTAAAATACTAAGCTTTCATATGTGGCTAATTCCTTACTAGCATTGTAAGTCTATATTTTTACTAGGCAGGGTGGGAGGGGTTGGCTTCCATAAAGAAGGTAGTTTCCTCGATGTACTTTCCAATGTATTTTCAGAGACTATTTTATCTTAGCCTCCCAAGCAAAGTATAACCTCTGTCAACTGTCTTATCTATCTATCTCTTTCTATCTATCATCTACCTATATCAATCAATCAATCAACCAATCAATCAACTTTTCATACACCCATCCACACACTGGACTATATTCCTACTTCACCCACAAACTTCTGATTATTTATAAAATTAGCTATAGGCATATCTGCTTCCCTGATCTCTATCTCAGCCTAAAGTGACTGTTACAGAAGGCTCAAGGGTACTCATCAAAATGTACCAGACGACAGTACAGGGTAGAAGAGAGGAGTGGAAAGGGGAATATGGCAGCTAAATTTGGCCAAAGAGGCTTTAGCAGCAATGATATGCAACTGAATTGATAAATTAAAGAAAGTAAAGATAACTTAAAATTTTGTACTCCGAATGATACGTGTTTTATAATTCAAAGAAAGATGTTGAAAATACATAGCTGAATTTGGACTTGACTTTAAAATGAAATCTAGGTTTAGAATTTTTAAATTCTCTCATTAATTCTAAAGCATTCTACATGTAAGAATATTTTAAAATCCATAAAAGCTACTATATAAAATCAATACTAATACCTCAAATTGTTATGCATCAAGTGATATGAGGTTCCAGATACATATGCAAGCAAATGCCAATTTGAGAGTATTGTTAATAAAACATATTCATTTATAAGTGTTCCAAGATTCAATACTGTCACAGGAAAATCACACTATTTATGCCTTCTTCTCTTTCCTCCCCAGAAGTGATTTCACACACAACATTGAAGGTATCCTTAAGGTGAAAAACAGCGAAAATAGCAATAAGGACTGAGGGGTTTATGTGGAAGAGAGATGTTTGAGTTTTGATGGCTGCAGGCATGGGTGTTTGTATGTCGGGGTGTGTGTACACGTGTGCATTAGTGCACAGATGTAGTTTGGGTTGTGGTGTATTCTGGGGCTGGTGATGTTTCTATGAGTCTTGGTTTTATTTATTTTTTTAATTGCCACAGTAGATCTACCTATCATTTGTCCCCCCATGAAGTTAATTCCTGCATTAGCCCCTCTAAGTGGAGTCCTGTAAGAAATGCAACAGGTTGCCGTGTTGGAATAGAAACAGGCTAGTAGAGGAAATCTGCAACCTGAGACATGTAGGGCTAAGGGGATGGAAAGCAGGAAACTTGTCCAGAGTTTATTCACTTCTTCCCATTACCTCCATCTTGACTCTTTCCAAATGGGCCCAAACGAAGTGATCAAGGATGAAACAATAGATAGAAAGGAGACTCCTTCTTTTTCACTCAAAAGTTATTCATATTTTTAGTAATTTATTCAAATAATATTCAAAACACGGATGAGAAATGAAGGAATGGACAAGAAATGAAGGAACTCCAAATTACATAGAAAAGATAGTATAGAAAGTGCAATTTGACTTTAAATACAGGAAACTGTATTTAAACTGTATTTAGAAGATGGCCAAGTTGTCACTGTACTTTTCTTTCATTGCACCTATAACAATTGTAATTCTTCAGTTGTTGGTGTGATTATTTGCTTAATGTTTATCCCTCTACCACACTGTAGACTCTAAGACAGGAATGGCCATGTGTTGTTTGCCCCAGTGAACCTATAATGTTAGCATCGTACCTGGCACATAACAGGTGTTTCACAAATATCTTTTGAAATAATAAATAAAAATACTTTTTCTAACACGGATTTTTAAAAACCCATATAATACTACAGAAAGGAGAATTTTTAGAGACAGTGAGAGTTTATCCTAAAAATGAGATAAAATTCTGAGCTATTAGCATTAATCTATTATAATTCTTATCTTGAACCTGAATGCAAGTAATAAAATTTTTTAAAAGTACCTTCTTACAGATGAAACCAGCAATCGCCAGAACAACTGGAAGCAATAATGTCTTTGTGTATCTCAGTGGGGTCTGAAATATAGCACATTGTTCAAATAGTTGTTATTCATTTAATTTTACTTTAAATGAATAAAACATCTACGTCAAAGTGAGTGCCACAATCCAATTTCTTAAAGGTAAAAATTTGTCATTAGCAGACTATAAATTTATTACTTCCAGGCTCTAACACAAAAATTATATAAAAAGTTACATAAAGTTATAAAAAATTTTAATGATAGGACAATACTACGTAAATTAGAATTAGACCGATATATTAAAATTTTTGCTTTCTTTTGGTTTTATCTCCCTGAAACCTACATTATCATTTTCCTGTGCTTCAGTGTTCCATGTTTAATAGGAATTAGCAAGAAAGAAAGCTAGCCTAACTAGATAACTAGCCTAACTAATTACTGCATGTATGAGTAACTATTGAAATAACACCTGCTGAATAGCTCAGAGTTATTGGTGCAACCTGACCCATCATTCATGCACAATGACCTATCACTGTGATGAAGAGTGATTTGCCATATAATTAAATTATAAATTCTTGAGGGCAGGAGTGGGTCATGTTCCTCCTTGTAGCCCTACAGCAACGGCCTCACATATAACTGGTGGTCAGTAATAGTTTTTGAATGAATGCATGACTAGTTGATGAATAAGAGATGAAATATAAAAAATTGCATTTTATAGTTACCAATAATTCAGAATTCATAATTATTAAACCAGGGCTGAATCAGGGGCAATCTTTTCATTTACTATGAAGAAAAAAAAAAGTAGCATGCAGAGGTAAGAGCAGTGGATTGGGAGTCAATAGGCGAATATTCTAATCTTGGCTCCACTGTCTACTTTGGCAAGGCATTTAACTGGGTTTTCTTTGTCAGACAATGAAAGAGTTACACTATGTGGACTCTTAGGTCCCTTCTTGCTCCTGTGCTCTATGATCTTACAAACAGAAAAGTATTTTAAAGTTTAATAATATGAGCTATTTTTTAAGGGTAATACCACATATATCCATTATATAAAATGAATTTTTATATATACATGAAAACTACACCATTTCGGCAACACCTTGTTAGGAAATTTTCTAATATTTGAGGTACTAAATGTAACACAAGTGAATTTTATAAAAACAAATATGAAAACAAGAACTTGGATTTTCTTCCTCAATGGTCCCATACCCCTAGCTGGCCCAGATTATAAAATCTGAGATATAACAATAATAATTTATACACATACAGTATGTTAAGTACTCTACATGAATTATTTCATTTAATCACCATAAAAGACTCTTACAATAGCAAGTTATTATTTATCGATTTTACAGATGAGAAAACAGGTAAGAAAAGCTATAGGGCATGCAAAAGTTATAGTATAAAAGTGATAAAATAATTAGGTTGGCTGTTACTGAGTGAAGTATTTTTAGGTTCAGATTTAAAAGAAAACTTAAGCATTAAAAAATCATCATACATGTAGCAAAAAGGAAAAATAGAGGAACATTCATACCGCTTTTTCCATGAAGTCAAATTCAGGAGCACAGGTATACATCAAGGTATCAAAATCTGTATACCTTAAAATTCTGGCAGTTATAAGGTCACTCAAGCGAATCTGGAATAAAATAAAGTAGATTAAAATTACACAAATAATTATAGTCAGTAATAACTGATTTGGATGTAATAGTAATAAGGTCTACAGAGCAAATAAATCCAAAATATATGAAAGCCCCTCATTTAAAACAAAAATTTACAGTGAACCAAATGTTTAACTTTAAAGATAACTAAATCTATATACAAATGCAGATATATAAATCAAGAGAAATGAAGAGTAGAAAGAGGTCAGAAAAAAATAAGCAGGGAAGATGATAATATAAGTGCACCAAAATGGGTATTTGCTGGACAGAAATCACAGTATAGTTTATCAGCAGATCTTATATTCAAATCATTTATCAAGTAAAAATTTTATTTAACCCATTTCACCGCACATTATAAACCATGAACAAATTTTCTATGCACAGGCATTTTCACAAAGCCTCATGTACTTATTAAAATTTTGGGGGTTTCCTGATTTTTTAAAAACTTTTTTATTGTTAAATATAACATATATACAAATAAAAGAAAAAAAAGCAATGATTTTCAAAGTATACTTCAACAAGTAGTTACAGAAGAAATTTCAGAGTTTGTTTTTTTTTTAGTTGTTACTCTAAAGGTACTTCTTGAATCTACCATCTTATCCTTTGATCTATATTTGTCAAATCTTTATATTCTTTTCCCTCTTTCTCTTTTTATCCTTTAAATTGCCCTTACTGTACCATTCAATTCTGTGCCCCTTTCCAGTCCTCCAACCCCCATCTTTATTTTCACCTAATGAAGTCCCTTTAGTATTTCTTCTAGGGCCATCTCTTGTCAAGAATTTCTCTCAGACTTTGTCATTGAAAATTTTGGTCACTCCCTTACTTTTTTCAAGGACAATTTGGCTGGTTACAGAATTCTGGGATGGAAGTCTTTGTCTTTGCAGGTGTTGAATATATCAAAGACCCATCTTCTCACCTCCTTGTTTATTGTTGAATAGTCCACACTCAGTCTTTTGTGATTTCCCTTTTATGTGGTGAGTTGCTTCCTTCTTGCTCCTTTTGGAATTTTCTCCTCCTCTTCAACATTTGACAGATTGATTCGTATGTGTCTGAGGGTAGGCCTATTTGGATTTATTCTATTTAGGTCCTGTTAATTTTCTTTGATTTGCATACTTATGTCTTTTATAAGGGTTGGGAATATTTCCTCCATTATTTCCCCCATCAGAGTTTGTTACCGGTTACCATTCCACTATTTCAGATTTTTCCTTCTAGCTGCTCCAAAACACTGGAGGCTAGAAGAAATTTTTTTTCTGAAAAATAACAAATATGCAACATTTGTTTCAAAGTACATCACAACAATTAGTTGTAGAACAGTTTTCAGAGTTTGGTATGGGTTACAATTCTACAATTTTAGGTTTTTACTTTTAGCAACTGTAAGATCCTGGAGACTAAAAGAAATATCAGTATAATCATTCAGCACTCATACTCATTTGTTAAACCCTACTTTCTCTGTATAATGCCACCATCACCTTTGATCTTTCTCCCACTCCTTAGGGATATTTGGGCTAAGCCCATTCTAACTTTTTTATGCTACAAGGGGCTGTCAATGATATGGAATGGGTGGATGGAACTAGTTGATGTACTTGAGAGGCTGGCCCCTCTGCTTCTCAGGACATATCTGGTTCAGGGACCCATCTGGAGGTTGTAGGACTCTGGAAACCCTTTGTAGGATCTTACATAACACCCTTGGTGTTCTTTACAATTGGCTGGAATGGTTTTGTTTGGGGGTTGGCAAGTTAGGATAGGTAGCAATGTCTAACTGAAGCCTGTGTAACAGTGACCTCCAGAATAGCCTCTTGACTCTATATGAACTCTCTCAGCCACTGATATCTTATTTGTTATACTTCTTTCCCTGCTTTTACTCAGGATGGCATTATTGCTCCCACAGTGCCAGGGCTGGACTCATATCTGGGAGTCATTTCCTGTGCTGCCAGGGAGACTTTCACCTCTGGATGTTATGTCCCATGTAAGGAGGAGGGCAATGATTTCTCTTGCAGAGTTGGGCTTAGAGAGACAGAGGCCACATCTGAGCAACTAAAGAGGTCTTTCGGAAGTAACTCTTAAGCAAACCTACAGGTAGGCTAAGCTTCTCCGCTACCTACATAGGCTTCACCATAGCAAGCCTCAAGATCAAGAGCTTGGCCTACTGATTTGGGTGTCCCTAATGTTTAACGCAGTATCAGGTGTCTTCTTAGTGGTTTCCTAACATTTTTAAGACAAACATTCAAGCTATACTTGATTATATATACAAACATCACAAACATTATGATAAACTGCACAAGAAGCACAACAATCATACGTATTGATTTGATTCTCTGACTTTATCTCAAAGGCCTTAAAAAACATCACCAAACAAACTGAAGCTTGTAGAATCTATGCTTTCTAATGATTATTTACTACCTGCTGTCAGTGAGACAAATATTTTTTCATGAATTTTATGAAAGTCAAAAAAGGGAAAACTTTTGGAATGTAAAACCTTAATTCAAATTATTTTACCAGGCCAGAAATAATTTTATACCAAGGTTAATGATCAGTGGTTTTCATTTATTCATGGTTTCCGTTATCTACCGGTATGAAAGACAATTTGAAGTTGGCATTATTTTTTAAATTTAGAGTAGGCTAGATGACTATGAAATAATTTAACCAAACTTTTATAATTTTAAGACTTTCTCATAGCTGTCACATAGAGGAGGTCACTTAGCGTGCCAAGAGTTTGTGTGTGTGTGTGTGTGTGTGTGTGTGTGTGTGTGTGTGTATTTCTTATAAGAGTTACAAAAAGCTGACCGTCAATGCGGAAGGAGACAAGAATTAATCAAATGCACAAGTCGTTAATAGAAAAATAATACAGAAGTCCTAAATATAGGTCATCATAAAATGTATACTCTATAGAATAAAAAGTTAAGAACAATAAAAAGGGAAAAGAAGGCAAAAACAATAAAAAATAAATCTAATAAACCACTATGCAAAGCTATCAAGTGGAAATAAGTGCTTACGTTTTGAAATTATATGAAACATGAACATGTGTGCAAACTCAATTTTACTGAATAGTAACAGTATTAGTATTTTAGAGAATAAGGACTATAAATCCTTTGCCAAAGTTGAAGTAATTGTGTCATTAGAAAAGGAATCTAAAATTGAGTAGTACTATACAGGTAAATTTCATTGTATATTATTTTCTGACACACTTAAGTATGCTTACATTCAAACACGATGTGCTGAATACAAAAGTTAGTAAATTCATGTATTGTTTTCTATTTCCTAACCTATCTTAAGATTTTGACTATAAAGGGCCATTGTTTAAGACATCCTTAAAACAAAGAGATACATAATATATGAGAGAAAAATGAACTACATATATTTTCTAGAAGATGAAAAATTAGAACATTTTTAACAATTCCTTTTTATATAACAAAGAAAAAATTTTAAATATCACAAAACATCTTTAGACCACAATTACAAATAATTAAAACTAAAACTCCATTATGATTTCAAGAGTTTTATATTATAAAGTTGAATATAGAATACTCATGGTTAACAACTACAACCAATGAATAACTTATTGAATAATTCATTATTTAACAAGTAATTTGTACTCTTAATAAGCAGTATAAACAAATAACTAGTTAAATATCTTCTCCCTATAAGACTAGGTCTGCCCGCACTTTTTTTTTTTTCAAGGGCAGGCACCAGAAATTGAACCCGGACTCCAGCATGGCAGGGGACAGCTCTGCCTGCTGAGCCACTGTGGCCCACCCAGCCTGCATTTTTTTATTGGTTCTGCTAATAACTATCTTGGGGACCTGTAAAAAGGCACTTAACCCCTGTAAATGAACAGGTCAGAATAAATGATATCGAAGTTTTTATCCAGCTCCCTACCTATAAAACTTTTATTTGTTAACTAGAATGTACTCACATGGTCGGAAACACCTAAGATTTTAGATGTCAGATGTTTCAGAATGATTGTTCCACACAACCAAGAACAGCCTTGAATTAGCTAGAAAATAAAGGAGATGAGAAATCAGGTATTAAAATTTACAAATTGCCCTGTTAGAATATTCAACTTAGGCCTATCAATGACATAAGACAATTTCAATTTTGTGAGCTATTTTAGTAATGAGATCTTAAAAGGGAGACATTTCTTTAGAGAATTTCAAGGACAAAGATTTAAAAGTGATGATACTGCTATAAAATATAAAGCAACATTGGAATTGTACATATCATAAACCTAAAGGAATTTTTAAAAAGCTATTTTTTCTCAAATTCTTTTAGGATGTGACAGAGGCTATCTGCTTGTTTCCAAATATTATTTCTCAACAGAAGATTCTTTCTTAAAAACAGTGTATTATAAATTCTCATACTACTCTTATGGAAATCTAAGTACATGAGCATCTTTCCACAAAGGAAAATTTAATGTTTGAAAACTTAAGAATTCCTTTTAAAAAGAGAACTATGCACCAAAACTTAACAGGGAATTTGTTTTTTATTTTGTTTGTTTTATTTACTTTTTGGCTAGCTTTGATTAAAAAGAGAACAAATGTGGAATTCTGGGTAACCTGAGGAAAATTACAGCAGCCTAAATCCAAATCTCTCCATATATCCTACAAGTAGAACAATCCAACAAGTAGAAAAACGCAACAACAGAGAACACAGATAAATGAATAAGCTTCAAATTACTTCCAAGTAGAAAAAAGAAAATGACCATATAACAGAGGTATATGAAAATTATACGATGGTAATCCATTAATGTCATTTAGAACAGAGAAGAGGACATGAAGAGACCAAAATTAAGCTAAAGTAATTCCAGAGTGAAATGTCGCCTTAAGCGGATAAAAGAACCCCATAAGAAATCAATGACAGAGGGAGAAATGGACAATTCACAAATATGCGGTAGTAAGACAATACATTCTTAAAAAAATAGTAACAATGGGTTGAAGAAATCATAAAGAAAACTAGAAAATATCTTGAGAAAAATGAAAACGAAAATACCATATACCAAAACTTATGGAATACAGCAAAAGTAATGCTAAGACTGAAATTTGTATGAAGTGATTACATTAAAAATAGATCTCAAGTGAGAGGCCTAACCTACAACTGGAGGAATCAGAAAGCAAAGAGCAAATAAACTCAAAGTGGGCAGAAGGAAAGAAATAACAAAGATCAGAGGGGTGATAAATAAAACAGAATTAAAAAAAAAACAGTAGAGAGAATCAAGGAAACCAAAAGTTAGATCCTCGGAAAGATAAAACTGACAAACCTGTAGCTAGCCTGACAGAAAAAAAGGGTGAGGACTAACAAAAATAAAAAATAAAAGGAGGGGGCGGGCTGTGGTGGCTCAGCAGGCAGAGTTCTCGCCTGCCATTCCCAGTGCCTGCCCATGCAAAAAATAAAATAAATAAATAAATAAATAAATAAATAAATGGAGAGTCATTAGTACCAGACCCTACAGAAATAAAAAGAATTAAAAGAGATTACTATGAACAACTGTATGCCAATAAGTCAGATAATCTAGAGGAAGTAGACAAATTTCTAGAAATATGTGAACAACCTAGACTGATTCTACAAGAAATAGAAAACCTTAACAGATCAATTACAAGCAAAAGATACACTTTCATTTAAAAAACAAGGAATATTTACAAAATGATAACATATTAGGTCACATCCATAAGTTAACATCCATAAGTTCTGTAAAATAAAAAGAATACAAATAACACCCTCTAATAACACTGTAAGAAACTAGAAATTAATAAGAAAATCAAAAGACTCAAAGACCCTGGAAATGAACAAACCTACTTAAAAAGTCGTTTGAGAGAAACAGAAATACAAATTTTTTTTAAAATAATCACACTGAAAAGAAACTATGGGAAACATTTAAAACAAGGATCAGAAGAAAATTTATGAGCTTTTAACTTATATCAATAAAAAACTAAAGAACGTAAATAAACAAAATAAATTCCTAACTCAAAAAATTAGAAAAAGGCCAATAAACCAAATGAAAACACATGGAAGGAAATAATGAATAAGAAGTAGAAGAAAAATAGTCTATTTATATGTATCATTCTTTTTACCCATCTTGCTGTCCTTTATTCCTTCCTGATATTCTAAGATTCCTTGTTTTATGATTACCTTTCTGTTATTATTAGTTATTCTGTTAAGGAAAACTTATTAGATATCCTGTTAAGGAAAATTGTCTTACTTTTCTTTCATCTGAGAATGTCTTGATTTTCCCTTTTGTTCATAAAGGATATTTTCACTGGGCATATAATTTGTGGTTGACTGTTCCTTTCTTTCAGCTCTTGACAAAAGTTGTGCCACTCCATCTAGCCTCTATAGTTTTAGATGAAAATTCTGCTATAATTTGAGTTTTTCCCTAAAGGTAATGCATTGTTTCTCTTTGCCTGTTTCACGATTTCTTGTCTTTTGTCTTCATAAATTTAATTATGATGCATCTTGGCATGGATTTTGTTGGGTTTATCCCTCTTGGGATTCATTCAGTTTCTTCTCTCTGCATGTTAGGGCCTTTTGCCAAATTTGACTTCAGCATTTCTTTGAATACTTTCTGAAGCCCCATTCTGTTTTTCTTGGTTTAATCTTTCTTTTTTTTAGTGTCGCCCAATTTTTCTGAAGTGAAAAATTCATATATTGGAAAGGCTATGCCATGCAACAACTCGGCACACAAATCTTTCTATGTTTTCTCCATAGGGGATGGCAAAGTACCTCCAGCAATGGGAAACTGGCAGCCCATTTCATTATGTCCTTTTGTATTCTAAGCAGACATCCACCTCCTCATCTTACCTCAACTTTTCCCAGTTTTATCTTCTTAATATACAATTTGTACACACACAGATCTTCAATATGGCGAGTGTTTTTTAAAAATAGGAAAACATGAAAAACCCAGAGAAAAATAATGAATCTCATCTGTCTGCCTGATACTGAAAGATTTAAATATTTGCAATGCCTACCTAATAGTCTTACTTGAAACAGAAAGCACAAGCATCCATTTGGATAAGTGGGAAGAAGTCCAATAATGAGCTGGTAGCCGAGGTGAAACAAGAAGGAGCTTGGAGATTGTAAGAAGAACATTAAAAGGATAAAAATAATAGGCTCCACAATTGGAAGCAAAACAAGAGACAGTGGACAGATGTAGAAGAAAGAAAAAGGAAAAGCTGGAAAAGAATTACAGAGTTATTTTGAAGAGAGGTTAATAAAGTAAAAGAGAAAACTCAATGTGAGTAGAAATAAATTAAAGAGTAAGGTAGTCTAGGTATAGGTAGAATGAAAAATAATGGAAAGGGCCTGACCATAGTGTTGAAATAAATGAACTAAATTTCTTGAAAATGATTTATAGTCTTTGCTAAGGGTTACTTTCTGTCTTAGATAAATAGCTACTTATAAGATTTATTAAATATAAATTATTAGAATTCAAACATATTATCTATATTCAATTTATAGAAACAAAAAGCATAGTTTGAGTATACTGTATTTACGATGTTGAATCTTACCCAAAAGTTGAGTTCAGACACTCCTAATCTTTGGATTTTACTTCTCTTTAGAATTATAGCCTAAAATGCATGTGATAGAAAATAAAAGAATGAAATTAGCATATATTTCATATGAATAAATTAGCATATATTTATATGAATTAGCTAATACATATTGTATACATGTCATATATTTACACATTTCCAAAATTACATAGACACCGCCTTCCTTATTGGGTATCATCCATCATTTTCGTCCTTAACTGTTGATTTTTCAAATTTTGTGCATGGCAAATTTCCCTGGGGAGTTTGTGTATCAAAATGTTGCCTCTTGGGCAGGCCATGGTGGCTCAACAGGCAGAGTTCTCGCCTGCCACACAGGAGACCTGGGTTCAATTTCTGATGCCTGCTTATGCAAAAAAAAAAAAAAAAAAAAAAAAGTTGCCTCTTGTATCAACTCCTCACTGATTTACTTTTTTTTTTTTAATGGGCAGGCACTGGGAATCGAACCCGGGTCCTTGGGCATGGCAGGCAAGCATTCTTACCTGCTGAGACACCATGGCCCACCCTCACTGATTTACTTTTGACATTTTCTGCAGGATAACTCCTTTAAAGAGGCAGATGGTACCAGGGTGGTGTAAATATGCAAGTGTGTGTGTAGGGAGGTGGTCCAGCAAAATAGCAGACTAAATTAATTAAATTAATTTAAAAATCCTTCCTCTCCAAACTCCCAAATAGAGTATTAAAAATGTTTGTTAAGGGCATAACTTATAAGAAAAGAAACTATCCAGGGGCTAGCACAAGGAGATTTTGGAAAACAATGGTGAAAACAAAATGTTAATCATGAGAGAAGCTCTATTAGTCTTTAGGGGGGACTTTAGTACTCAGATATAACTATAGAACAATATTATTACAGGAGGGTAACAGAATAGGCTTGGCTCTAGGTGAAGTAAGAAGTTGAAATTGAGACTCACACATAAAACTAGCACCCTCAAAACCTATATTCTCAATGACTGGAAATACTTCACTCACCATCTCTAAAAGTTGACAAGGCATTTGTTTATCTCCAAGTTTGAGATAAAAGTAAGTTTCCCATGAGAAACTGAATCTTCATATTTTATCCAGATTTGGAGTAGAATTTTGCAATATCTAGTTAGTGCAGGAATTCTCCAGGTGAGCAAGGATTGCTGAATCTCCAACAATAGGAACATAAAATGCATGAGAGTATCCACTGCAACACTATTTATATGTGCAGAATATTGGGGATAAACTAAATGCCCAGCGATAATAGAGCGGTTGAATGAATTATAGTACATCCACAGTAGAGAGCTATAAAGCTATAAAAATGAGTAAGTAATATCTTTAGGAGCTGATATAGCGAGTTTTCTGATATAGGTCATTAAGAGCAAAAACCAAAGTGCAAAAGACTCCCTATAGTATGTATACTGCAAGAAAGAATATAAAATACAACAATATTTGAACAAAACACAAAAATATAGAAAGAGAAATCAGGAAACTAATGAGACTACTTCCCTACAAAGAGTAGACAGGAAAACGGTGAAATGAAAGGAAGAAAAATTGGGGTGGAAGGGACGATGGGGTGTGATGCTTTTCTGGGTATAAACTGTTATACATTTCTTAGTCATAGAAGAATGGTAGACCTCAGAAACCCAAAAATAAATTCAGTAATTAAAATACACTAAGATAGAACTTTTGCTTATGGCCAAGCTGTAAAAATAGAAATTAGATTTACTCACCCACAACTAAAAATTAAGCAAAATGTATTTCCAAGTCACTGGATGTAAGGCAACAAAGGATGCTAATTTCCACAAGACAGGAAACAAATAAAACAAGACCTAAGATTGCCCTGGCTTACTGCCTTGAGAGAGTGTCCAGGATGTGGCAGAAGAAGGGGGAACCCAGAAATAGTCTCTTTGTGTTGGGGACATGGAACGAGGCATCTAGGAAAATCAAAGTGGTCAGCATTTTAAGGCCAAAGTACAGGGGAGAAGAGAGAAGCAGAGCGAGACTCCAGAGAGCTGAACAGGGTCACCCTCGCATAGCCAAGTGGCTGTTGGTCAGCACATACAGGTAAGAAAACCTCCTGAAACCAAGGATAGAACTACCAGAAAGAATTAGAAGAACAACTCCAGAGTTTAGACAAACAGGAAGCAGTGCCTGTGCCTGACCAAGAGGAAAACCTCATAAATCACAGAAGGTTTGCTTTAGTTGTGGGACAATATTAGTTGTAATCTAAACTCTACTTTAGTCTCACTTAACAAATCTTAAAAGCAAGACCCAAAAGGATCAAATTGCTTCCAAGTAACTTCTAAGCTCAAGAATATTTATAGGACTAAAAGATTTCAGCACCTTCAGGTAAAGTAAGGTAAAATTCACAAATACTGTCATGCAAGCAAACATTTACCAGGTGTGAAAAGATGCAGGAAAATAGTAGCCATATTGAGGAGAAAAATCAGTCAATTGAAACTGACATAGAAATGACACTGATGATAGAATAAGTAGCTCGATACACGAAAGTAGTTATTTTAACTATTTTTTAAATGTTGAAGAGTGAGCATACTGAGTATGGCAGGTAGAAAAAAAGATGCAAAGTAAACCTTTAGCTATGAAAACTACAACATCTGAAATGTAAAAAAACACTTGATAGGATTAAAGGCAGGTTAGACACACAGAAAAAAAGGCTAGTAAACTAGAAGACATAGCAATAGTAACTTTCCAAAATATAATGCAGAAGGAAAAAATACTGAACTAAAATTAACACAGTGTCAGTGCATACATTAAGCAAATTTCAAGCAGCCCAATGTTTTTATAATTAGGGGCTCTGAAAGAGGAGAGCAGAAAAACATTAGAACAAATAATGGTCAATATTTTCGAAATTTGATGAAAAGTATAAACCTAGAGATCCCAGAATCTCAATGAACTCCAAGTACAAGAAACATATAGTAAGGCGCCTTATAATTAAATTCCTTAAAATGAGTGATAAAGAGAAAATCTTAAGAACCAGACAGAGAGTGAAAGATATTAAATACAGAGGAACAGAGATAAAAATGTCAGCAGATTTCTCATCAGAAAAATGCAAGCAGGAAAACAATGGAACAACATCTTTTTAATACTGAAGTAAGAACACCGTCAATTTAGAATTCTATGTCCAAAATATCTTTAAAAAATAAAGTCAAAATAAAGACTTCATGACCAGCAAATATATACAAGAAAGAATAATAAAGCAAATCCTTCAGACAGAAGGAAAACATCAGATGTCAATCTAGCTCTACATATGTAAAGAGCACTGAAAAAATAGAACAGGGAAAATAGGGAAGATTTTTTCTTATCTCTCCTCTTACAAGATAATTGAGGGTGGTTCAATGGTAGCTCAGTGGCAGAATTCTTGCCTGCCATGCCAGAGACCCGGGTTTGAATTCCAGTGCCTGCCTATGCAAAAAAAAAAAAAAAGATAATTGATTGTTTGTTCGAAAATAATAAAATGTTATTGAGGGATTTATAATCTACATACAAATAAAAAGTATGGCAACAGCTTAAAATATAAGGAAAGCATACCTTATCAAAATATGTGGGATGCTGATAAAACAGTACTTTTCAGGAAATTTGTAGTACTAATAACATTTATAAACCACTGCCTAGACTGATCAGGAAGAAAATAAGGCACAAATTTACAATATCAAAAAATTGAAAGGTGACATCATAACAGATTCTACAGATAATTAAAAGATAATAAGAGAATATTATGAACAACTCTGTCACTAAATTTGATATTTTAAATGAAATTGGTAAATGATTTCAAAGGTGCAAACTACCAAAACTCACTTAAGAAGAAATAGATAATCCCAACAGCCCTATATTAAAGAAATTTAACCTGCAGATACAAATCTTGCAAAGAAAGGCCCGGAGAGCTTCACAGTAAATTCTACCACATATTGAAGGAATAAATGATACACTTTTACACATATTCTTCCAGAATAAAAAAAGCAGGAAATGCTTGATAATTTATTCTCTCGGGCTAGCATTATCCTAATACCAAAAACAAGCATAGGCATCATGAGAAAAGACAACTATGAACCAAAATCCCTCTAAAAATCCCTAAATTTTAGAAAACTGCATCTCAAGAAATAGAATATAATTCACCATATTAACAAATTAGAAGAGAGAAGCCACATGATCACATCCAATCATTCACAAAATTCATTTTTGAAAAAACTTCTCAGCAAACTAAGGATAGAATATAACTCTTCAACCAGAAAAAGGATGCCTCGGAGGTTTTATTAAGGGGGTTCTGGGAAACTTCTGGAGGTGATTTATATATTCACTCTCTTTGAATTTGGTGATGGTTTCTCAGGTCTATATGTATGTCAAATTTATCAAACTATATATAATTACGTGCAGTTTATTGTGTGTTAATTATATCTCAATTCAAATAAAAAGGACCTAAAATTCCAAAATGAGCTAAAAATATTTTAAAATGACAAAAGATATAAAGGATGATATAAATCAGAATTAAGAAAATTGAGGTATGAGCTGATAGAATGCCAGAAAGAATTCAAAATAAAAGAAAAATATTTTCTGACATGCAAATTAAAGTAGAAGAAATACAAGAGTAAATAAACACAATATGCAATGTCCTAAAGATGATAAAACTTTCAAACATGGAAAAAAATAAAGGACAAAATGCATTAAAAAGAAAGTGGCTAATTTAAAAGACAGGCAAAGCAAATCCAACCTACATTCAATGAATTCCTGAGAAAGAAAACCAAAGCAAGGAAATTAAATACAAAAATTATTCTAAAATTTAATTCAAAAAACACAATTTGAGAAAAGTTTTGTGAAGTGAAAACAAAAGTATTTCAAACTGCATACTGAAAGGGCATACCATATAAATGAGAAAGTCATGTGAAAATGAATAACAGAGACACAGTCCTATAACTTTGCTTAACTCTAAAAGCAGAGGAAAAAGCATTTGAGATTCAAGCAAAAAGACCAAGTCACTTATAAAACTTTTAATAGCATTCCTTTCAGGCAAAAGAAAATAAAGTAACATTAATTATGCCACTTGAAGGAAAAAAAATGTGAGCCAAGGATTTTATATACAGCCAAACTCACTTTCGAGTATAAAGTCCCACAAGAAAAACTGCAATGAACATGCAAGAATTCAGGGGACACTAATCCCATGGAGAACAAGCTTGGAACAAACAAAATAACTAAGAGATTGTCACAGAAGGACTGACAGTAAACAAACTATTATTTATACAAATAATACTCAATGAAAGTTATAAGTAATAAGGAATGACTGTATGCTCTGACAATATAGATACAGAACAACTAGTAAAAAACAGATGAAGAGACTGGAGAAAGCATATGCAGAATATTTTTCAACTATTTCCACTAATCATGGTGGTGTGGTAGTATAGCAATTCCCATGTGTGTACTTTGAGATAAAGAGCATGTGATATTCTAAATTTACCCAACCCCTGGGTAGAATCAAGAGACATAAACACAGGACAAAAGGATTTAAGTAAATTCTGTTGTCCTATAGACCCGAATTAGATTTGGAAATATTCATAGTGAGCTATTTTATCATAAATATACATACATGCATAATATTTACATGATACATACACATATACACATACACATATTCATATACACACACAAATACACATATAACATTTCTTAGGTCTGTCCACTGAAAAGGCCTAGAGTCAACGACCAACCAGTAGCAAAGAGCATCCCCGGTGCCTAAAAATGGTCTTCAAATACCATTTTTCCCACTAAAGGATACCAGGATAAAATTCAAGATATTCATTACTCTTTTAGGGCAGTGCAAGGAAGTTATAGTTGGAAAGTCACATGGAAGGACTTCTAGAGTGAATAAAACTATTCTAATTTAGACTTGATGGTAGTTTAAGGATGTTTCCAAATAACAATTAATTGGATGATACATTTTTAAATATAGTTTAACAGAACTGTGCTATTTTTCAAAATAAAAAATGTTTTCATAAAAAGGGGGGATGAGTACACTATTAGGAGTCCTGTACTTTGCAGTACAGAGTAAATGTGATATAATGTTTGGGGGAAAATTCTACTTTTGGGGAAGAGAGAGGAGGGATTGATAACTGTGGGGCAAAAAGGGAACGGGAAGCAAAAATGTTAAAACATAAGAGCAATCCCGAAAGATTCAATCAGTGCATGATTCTTGGAAAAGTGCTGTATTTTGGTGGTGTCATAATTGGTTCATTTCTGATCAGTGTGGAAGTGGGAGGTAGGGAAGAATGTTCCAGGCTCTGACATAGGAATATCAGAAGTGTGACTATAAAATAATGAAACTGATTTACTGAATCTCCACTCCAGATATATATCCAAATCAGTGCCATTCCATGGAAGTAAGTTATGTGGGGAGACGATACACTTATTTTAATTATGTTGCCATTGCTCAAAACAGTTTTGGAACTCCTCTTTCTAAACTGCCTTCCGAGATAATTTAGTTACAGGTGTAAGAAAATCAGTCTTATTACTTTATTGTCACACCACATTTTGATCAAGATCTATTTCATACAGACCAGTCACCCACCTTATTCCCAAGACTTGGCTCCAAATAACTTTTGGCCGTTTCCAAAAATCAAATCCACCCTTGAAAGACGAAGATTTGCCACCATTGAGGATATTCAAAAGAATGTGCCACAGTCTGTGAAGGCAATTCAGAGGAGTTCCAAAAATGCTTTGTGCAATGGCTGTGGCACTGCAATAAGTATTTAGACTACTGAAATGACTTAGAAGAAAATAAGTCATTTTTAATAATAAATTATGGCATATTTTGAAAATAAGTCTTATTAGCTTATGGTTATTTAAAAATATTTACTTGGGCATTGCCTTAAGAAGGCACTTTGTACTATATTATTTTTCAAGGATTATCACATGAATGATTATCAGCAAAGGGTAACAAGCACTTACCCATGTCACTAACAAAGATGAAGAATAATAAGAAGATAAGTACAGTGGATTTCCAAACATCAAAACGAAACAAAGGACAACTGAAATCTGCAAATGAAGAAAATAAATGCATTTTATATTTATTAGATACATAGCAAAATGTATACTTGGGAGGCATATAACTATTTCTAATACAAACTTTATTTGCATAAAGAAGATTAATGGATCTTAGCCACACTTGATAAGTTCTCAGTATTAAAATTCAGAATATAAAGTTTATATAGCAGAATTTCATTTTTTCTCCATCTGCTACTTGCTACAAAGAAAACAGATGGAAACAATTACTATCATTTCAATAGTGGGGCAATGTAATAAGGAAGAATTGGTTATAAGTATTAGTTTTCTAATCTTATTTTTGTGCGATTACTTGATGATTTCCATCATCTGTTGTTAATGAAGATGTGTTTGGGAATTAAGCTAAAAACAAAGTGAACAACATACAAATTTCAGTTGCAGAATATCATGCTCAAAAAAGTGTTAATAATCTCAAGTGTCAGAGAGAAAAGGCAATTTCAAAAGTGGCAATAATAATAAGTAAAACATATAAAAATAAAAGAATAAGTTTTAGAGAGTAAACACATCTACATTTTGGTTGAAAGTAAAATTTTTTGCTATAATGTGATATATATAATGTGCATTTTCTGTCATCATTCTGGTTATCATCTGTATCATATGCACTGAATACTACCAAACAGGAGACGCTATATAAAATAAAATCAGTTCTTTTTAATAAACCTTCAGAATTTATTTTAATATTTGACTCATAAATATTAAGAATATTACCATGTGAATATAAATGATCTTCTGAAATTTGCACGGCTCAATGTAACCTACAACATACATGGGAAATAATGAGGCAACCTGAAATAAAAATATGAAAAAGCAAAGTGTAAAAAAATTGTAGAAAATAAAAACTTCAATATTCAATAGCAAAGCATAGATGAAAGGAAAGTTATCTTTCTAATAATGGTGGAGAAATTAGTTTGAACCAGCCAACCTTCTCATTGATAACTAGAATAGCTAGGGAAAAAATTATAAATCTGCCTGAAAGCCACAAATTTACTAATAAGGCACTACAGAATTATGCAGCTGAGACCAGGGAAAAGATGGAAATCAACAGTGATGAGCATGACATTTTCGGTTACTTTGTGCCAGACATATCTGCCAGTTCCAGTGGATGCAGACATTTGCCAATTTTCTTAGAGGCAGTTGAGAGATCGACAAGCTGAACAGAAATTTCAACAGATTCAACAATCAGGCCATGCCAAGAAGGGGATCTATGGTAAATTTCCAGACTTTGGTTTGGTGCCTCAAAGGCACACTCTAGGAATAAGACTGAATCAGAAATGAAAGAGCTATCAGAAAACTTAAGCCCATCTCTCGATTTTTGATTAGATGAAAGTGATTTCAAATTTTCGGTGCTAAGTTGCTAGCAAATTTAATCCGCCCTGGAAAAGTTAATATAAATTTACAACTCAAAATTACCCTAGAGTTTTTCACGTACAATGTCCAGCATTCCATCAAAAATAACAAAAAATAAAAGAAAAGACATCAAAACCAAAAGAATAAATACAGACCCACAAGGAATCTAGATCAGAGTTGGCAAACTTCTTCTGTAATGAGGCAGAATGTAACTATGTTAGGTTTTATAGATCACATACATTATCTATCGCATATTCTTCTTCTTTTTAATAACTTTTTAAAAATATAAAAACCATTCTTACAATTCGTCCATTCAAAAACAGGTTACGGGACAGATTTGGCCCACAGGCCTTAGTTGGCTGACCCCTAACCTACATGACGGCTTCATCATACATGAACTTTAATTACGCCTGACATATACAAGGAAATAACAGATAAAATTGAAAAGCCCAGGATAAATCTGAAAACCATAAAATAGAACCAAATGTACACTTTAGAGTAAAAATAGAATAATCTGTATAATGAAGTCAATAAATAAGTCTAAAACAGGTTAAACACAGCCAAAGAAAGTGAGAAGTGGTGCAATGAGAGATAGGTGAGAAGAAAACATCTAGAAACAAGCATAAAATGACAAAAGAATGTAAAATAAAGGTAATAACATCAGAAATATAGATGGTATAGTGAAAAGTTCTAATATACTATATTTTAAATCCCAGAGAAAAAGGAGATAATTGGACAGAAGTAATATTTAAAGAGATTATGGCTGAGAATTTCCCAAAACCTATGGGAGAAATCAAGCAGTGATTTATGAAATACTACAAAGCCCAAGAGGGAAGAAAAACAAAGCAAAAATTGACCACAGTTAGATATATCATAGTAAATCTTGCCCAAAAGCAAAAACAAAGCGAAAGTCTTAAAAACAGCCTCAGACTAACTAACTTTAAGACCTATCCTAAAGCGACAGTAATCAAGATAGCATGCTAGAGAAAAGAACATACAAATAGATCAATGAAATAAAACTGAGAGCCCAGAAATGGGACAACAAAAATACAGTCAACTGATCTTTGACAAAGGAGCAAAGGTAATTCAAGAAAGAAAGGATAGTCTTTTCAACAAATGGTATGGAAAAATTGGACATTCACATGCAAAAAAGGTGAATCAGGGACATACCTCACATGTTTTACAAAAATTAACTAGAAATGGATCATGGACCTCGATGTAAAATGCAAAGCTATAAAGTTATTAGAAGTTAATAGAGAAGAAAATCTCGGTGACCTTGGATTTGGCAATGAGTTTTTAGATATGACACCGAAAACATGATCCATGAAAGAAAAAAAAACTGATGGTAAACATCATGAAAATTAAAACTTCTGCTCTGAAAATGTTTGCCAAAACGCATTTGTAAAGGGCTTATATTCAAAACATACTAAGAACTCCTAAAACTCAACCACAAAACAAATGAACAAACAAACAAAAAAAACAACAAAAGATCTCAACAGGCACCTCACTGAAGAAAATATACAAATGAAAATAAGTATACACGCATATGTCATTAAGGGATGTCATTCTACATTAACAACAAAATACCACTGCTTACCTATCAGAATGGTTAAAATATAATAAGAAAAAAACTGACAATACCAAATGCTGATGAATATGTATAACAAACTCTCATTCACTAATGCCAAATGGTATTTAATTTAAGTCTCATTCCCTTCCTCTATCAGACTACCCTTCTTAAATATCATAAGTTTGACTCAAGAAAACACTTCAGAGCTGTAAATCTTGCTGAGTTCCTGAAATGTTAATATTTGAATTATTGACTGAAAAAGATCCTGTAATTTAGATATAAGCAGAAGACTTGACGTGCTGTTACGAAAATGTAGAAAACTGACTTCTCTTCTTTCCTCCAGATGAAGATTTCGTAACATTTCTGCAGACATTCTGCAACTACCAAGGAGAGATCATCTAGTATTCTGAGTTTACATAACTGTAAGAGGATGTCAGGGGGAATTTTAAGAGAAAGAGGTTGAATTTATAGTAAGAGAAGCTGTTTTTATTTCTGTAGAGGAAATAGAAAGTCCCCTTAGAAAAAACCATTTGAGTGGCCTCTTGAAGTTATGTAGATCAAGGCAAATAGGCACCCACTGTTCTTGAGTTTATCTGGCTTGACAAATATTGAACTTTCTCAGATCCTTTCACATCCTCTTTCTCAGGCCCTTTCTCAGACCCTTTCATATAAATGAAATTTGAAGACCAATGAAGAGGCACTGGAAAAAACATTTTCTCTTGGGAAGAAACCTTTCCCTTTTGAGATTAAACAATATTTGAACATTTCTACAAGTGTAATGTAATCCTAATCTGGGTAAACTGGTAAAATAGAGCCTCAAGGAATTAGGAAAACAGGCTCCTGTTGTAACGGAGAGGGCTTTGAACTTGTGAACTCACTCAACACCAGTCTTATTCTAGGAAAAGATTAGTTCTGCACTCAGCATATATATGATGCTGCAATTACTCATAACCTAGCTATTTTAGAACTGTGGGCATGCTTTTAGACAAAATGACTGTATTTATATAAAAGAGAGCTGTGTACTAATAAGTGGAAAATAGGCAGACCAGATCAATTCCACTGTGAAGCAACCACCTTTATGGCTGTTGTGAAGTTTTCTGTCTTCAAGAAGATGAATCTGAGCAACTGAATGGCAATTCCCACACCTGGCATCAGGTTCCTTCAGAAAACCCATATGACGAGAAATGTATCCTGCCAGCATGTCAGTAGCAGACATTCCTCTTCAGTGGGAGCTCCTGAAGATATTCATACTGCAGTCCCACCCCAGAAGACAGCTCAGAAACAAAGAACCTAAACTCACATCAGGTAGATGCAGAAAGCACCCTGCGTAGGAACCTCATAGACCACAGGAGCCAGTCAACAATAATAATAATAGGAGAGTCAACCCCCTCAGGGAAGTCCATGGGGTAGACCTCACTCAGCTCAGCTACAATTCCTTCCAATCCAGATGCAATGAGCCAATCACTAAGCAATGTGCCTAGTACCATACTTCGTACACTGCATTCAGAGACACACCAAAGAAAGAGAGAAAGTTAACTGAAGGTCCAAATCTCAGGCACAAGGAAAAGGGATTCTGTTAATCCTTTACCACACTGATTTAGGAGCAAACTAAGAACAATCAGGACTGGCCTGCTAGATAGAGAGGAGATACATCACCATGGCAAATCTCTTCAGATGGCTTAGATTTATCAGCAACAGTAAGCCAAAGGTTTTAGCAGCAACATCAGCAGTACCATGGAACACACCCGGATGTAACACACCAGGGTAACAACCCCTGATGGTTGTGGAATCCTCCACCAACTCAAGCGGTAGGGTTTTTGTCTCCAACGGTGCGGTGAGAACACAAAGTGTGTTCACTTGGCCCAAATAAACCCCTTGCAGACTTACAGGAAGAGAAGATCCAGGGAGAGAAGAAGGTATTCTTAGTACAAGCAGGTTGCGGCTTGGTGTCGTATTAATTTAAATTATAAAAGAGATACATCCTTATTATGGATCCCAAATGAGGAATCAGTTACATAAATATAGAAATCTAAATTGAAAACCAGTTTTATATACATATATCATTTCTGTCTCCTCTGGAAATAATTCAGCTTCTAGCATTTTGCAATACTTTTCTGTTTTTATCATCTCCTTTCTGCACCTATCTCCTCTACTTTCTTTAATTATAACAGTTTCTCCTATATGCTTTGGAATTCTTAATAAAATATAATGAAAACATAACACATCACAAATTAAAATCCAAAATTGTCACACTCTCATATCCTACAGGGTTCCTTAGAATGATAACATCTAAGGTCTTACCACCACAGACATTCTAGTTTTCTATGATTACCTCTGATATTTTTTTCCCTTGATTCCTTTGCCCTCACGTCTCAGACAGTATGTTCAGGAAATATGAACTAATTTTAATCTTAATCTATGAAAAATATAATCCAAAATTTGAATTAGGGAAAAACTGAGAGTAGGTTATATATTTAAAACAAACATACATACAAAGAAACAAAACTCTGTACACTAGTTAAGAAAACTAAAACTTATTACATACTTTAAAGGTAGAAAATCACTAAGGCAATATTGAACTTACTAGAGCCTCTGGAATAGTTTTCTCCGCACTAGTGGACTAATAAAACTTGCTTGTAATGAAGTGATGCTCATTAAAAATCAATTATACTATATTGTTATGTGCAAAAAATGAAAACCATAGAATAATTTCTGTGTATTAAGCTAAAAGGGCCAACCATAAGGAAATAATGCAGAGGGAATACTTTAACATGCAGTGCCAAATGAGCTGAAGTCATAATTTCATTCTTTGCAGATGACTGGCAGCATGATGTTGCCTGGCAGAATTCTTCACTGCCTATACAGAACATTTTTATTATCGGTGCTTGTTAGTCAGGTGAAAAGAAGCACTAATGGGAAAATTTTAAGGTCATGAAATTTCATCAAATTGTCCCTTTAGTTTCCACTCCTCAGGGTCAATTTGTTGCTATTAGCTACTTAGTTGTTTTGGGAAACAGGAAATGGTTGCAGTTCACTTAAGCAATATAATTATTAAAGATCTAAGAAATACCCAGTAAGATTCTGCTCTTTAGACAGAATGGCCAGTCAGGTTGGTAAGAGAAGTTCCCTGTTCAGGGAGATCTGGGCTGGCCGTTAGCTTGAGGTGTAGCTGGCACCCTGAATAATTACTAAGGCAAAAGAAAATTCTATAAGTAGATGCACAGAAATTACTTCAAATAGCAACAAGAATATGTTGTGAGTAAAAATAAAAAAAAATTCCTTTTATAAGTTAATCATTAATATATTGGCATAATTAACCAATACACTAATAGAATATGGAATTATATGATGTTTTTAAGTCACGCATGTATGTGAACTTAATCATTATTTCACATTTTAAAATTATTTTAGGGCATAAGTGTAACATTTTAGAACTTCTATAGAAACAACCATGTATATTTCACATTAAACACAAATTAGCTTAAAATCATCTTACCTGTGTAAAAAGTATAAACTGAGCAAATTGCCAGGGAAGCATAAAAGCAACACTGGAAGCACAGAGCACAATATAATCCCTTCTACAACTAGTAGAGGTCCTTAAGGGAGAGAATTGATAACAATAAGTTTTACTATAAATAGCTTATCACAGAGCTAAGGAATTGCAAAATGGTAACACTTTAATGACTGCCTCAAAACTTTAACAAAGTATAGTTAACTTTTAAAAGGTCATTACAAAGAACTTAAAATACTTGAATTATAAAATGCCTACTGAATCAAGTTTATCAAAAAATCAGATATTTTAAATATAGAGTTTACTTCCCTCTAAACACACTTTACATTAGAAATGTAATGTTATAGCCAGAACATCAGAAAATTAATTTCCATAAGTGTTAGAAGGTGGGCATTTTATAGGGCTGCAAGTACTGCAGAGTGTATAAGCAAAACTGGTTCTGGGCGCAGGCACTTGGTAGAATGTGAAGCTGACCCTGTCTTCCTTATATGACTAGTGATAACTTTTATATGTCAGCATTTTTATGTTTCAAAAAGCAATGGAGGTGGGCAGGCCACGATGACTTAGTAGGAAGAATTCTCACTTGCCATGTGGGAGACCTCCATGCAAAAAAAAAGCAATGGAGAAAAGTATAATGCTGGTGAAATAATAGTTAACAACCATGGAAAAAAATTAATGAAAACTTTTTAGAAATTTGTTAATCAACAAATTAAGGAATAATTGTAGAATACATTTGAATTACATATTGAAATTTAAAATGCCCGTTTTGCAGTACTGATATATATATCAGACCAATATCATTTATTCCAGAAGACTTTAGTATCTTTAAAAATATGAAAAAAGAAATGCAAACATTTTGAGTAAACAGTAAAACTGCAACTGTTCTTTTTACAAAGCTGTATTGGATTTTGATAAATCCTTGTACAATGTTATAAGCGCTACCAAAAGAAAATTTTAAATTTTCATGTATTGTTCAGTAATATTATCACAAAATAATATTATCACAAAATACATTCATTAAGTACTCAGTTACCTTGTATTTTATCAAACAAAAATTACTTTTGACTAAGGTATGGAATATCATATATGCTCAAGGAGACAACCCTAAGTGAACGTCCATGAAGTTCCTGGCTGGCATAACTAATTCCACTTCAAAAAACTAAAAATTAAAAAAAAATCTTCCTAGGACTTTTTACTGGAAATCAGTGAAAAAAAATGGGCAACTCTTCCTATCGTAATCTTTGAGAGAAGCTAATGTGAACAGCAAAGATATAGAAATCTGGAAAAGGAGCAGATTCTCAAATTCAAACTCAACCCAAACTATACCTGTAAGTAACAAGCCAGGATTAGTCTGCTCCTTTTTAAATGTTTACAGCCACCCTAGAAAGGCACTATTTACCTTCATTCCATCAGCAAACAAAGACCTTGAATGTATGTGTGGTAGTGAGGTAGGTAATGTGTAATTAAAGAGATAAATAGGATACGGTCTCTGTTTCCAACTTTTAAATATATAGAAGTGTATATGCATGAGTAATTAACGCATTTGCATTTAATAAAGGAAAAAAAACATGTACACAACTGGTCATAAGGCAGAAGGTGATAGGTGCTAGTAAGTGAAATACAAGGTTCCCTAGGAGTTGGAGGAGATAGTAACCATCATTTTATTCAGTGAGAAACAGTTGCTGAAACTTATATCTAAGGTAAAGTTATTTAGACTATGTTAATGCGTTTGTGTGTATACGTGTGTGTGTGTAAATTTCTACAATGCTTATAAATTGAATACCAACAAAAAACATGTCCAAGAAAAAAACTGAGAAGAACTTTGGTTGAACTGCTAGAAACACCAAAAATGCATCATAAATATAGACTGCTTATCTATATAACCCAGTACTTCCTAAATTCATTTGAGCATAGAACATTTTTATCATGGCACATACATTAATTCTCAAAAAAAATAGGTTGAAAAACAATGAGTCAGAGTACATAAGCTTTGAGGAAAATAATCGTTTCTCAAAAACATTTGAATCTTGACAAAACATATCCAAACACATAAATTCTCATTTATTAAAACATAATGTAGTTATCAAAAATCTATAACCTAGACTTTGAGTAGGAGCAGTTTTTACATAGTAAATATCATGTATTTGTAAGATGACTCTTTCTTAACTAGATACTCCGTTTATTTTCAAAATAATTAAAAAACATAAAGGAACCTAAATTTTGGTCATTATAACCTAATATGCTGAAGCATATTTTAAGAAACTTAACTTAAAATTTATTCAACTTTGTTTTATACATCAAAATTACCTGAGAATACAAGTTAAAATGTACATCTGTAGCACAAGAAATGGATATGAAAAACTTTCCCGGAGAGGTGGTGTCCACATCACACGTGTAGCCTGAAATCAATAATATGCTTACCTCACTGCATGTTACATTACAAGAAACATTACTAACTTTAAAATAATTTTAAAACATTACTAGTTTTTAATACTAAGCTCATTATATCTTATTTCTGAATGTTTCTCAATTTCTGGAGCTCTCTTAACAGGCACATAATTATTAAGTAGTGAGCCATTAATTAGAAAGGCCAGGGACAAGTGAAAGATATATCAAAGCATATGAAAACCCAAGGGACAAATGAGATGGTAGTGGCAGGAGCTTTGAGCATTGTGGGGCTGAAAAACTAGATCCACACATCTAGCCCTGTAGATAGAACCTTGGTGTCCCAAGGCTTTGGGATATATACACGACCAGGAAAATATCAAAACAAATGTCACTTGAAACATTTGCAGGAGGAATGTTTACACATAAGTTCAAATGAGTAGAGATGTACATTATATGTAATTAAGTTGGTCTTGAATTTATGAAATATACCTTTAAAAGAGTTAATTGCAACCATATATTTTAAAAAATGAAGTAGTGGAGAATCACTGAAATGATGCATGTAATGAAAATCTCAATTAAATTCCATATAGATTTTAAAACCAATTATTTCTAAGAGATATGAGCATTATAAAAGTTTTATACTAAAAATCCTCAAATTCTAGAAAGAATCTGAACTCATTATTTTCTAAGTGTCTTAAAAGTTATTGCGGGAAGGGAGCCAAGATGGCAGATTAGCGAGGTGTGGGATTTAGTTTGTCCTTCAGAGAAGCTAGTAAATAGCGAGGAACAGTACAGAACAATTGCTGTTCCACATTTGTGCCTGGACACACAGTGTAAGCCACTCTGGGCAAGCTGGACCAGCCACAATTCCACCCAGAACTGTGAGTCCCCCAAGTTGCGGTGGCTGGCGCCCTTCCCCTACAGGCTGGTTCCCAGAGGAAAAAGGAAAGAGACTTTACGAGCAGCAGGGGTTGAGTACAACCAAGTTCCACTTGTGGAATTAATGAACAAATTCTGACTGATAAAACTGTGTCCCCAGCTTAGCTGAACCTAGAGTAAAAGTTAAAGTTGCTGTTTTTTGCCCCAGCACTGAGGGGGCAGGGTGGATGAAAAAAAAAAACCAGAGGTTTTTTTGCATTGGACAGCACAAAGCACTTGAACGGGTCTGGGCCTGAAGGAAAGGAAGGGGTACATAATACGTGGAGATACACAGAGCAACGTACCAACTTAAGCTCTTGGTTGGCAAACCCGAAGAATAGGGTCCTGCTCTGAAAAGGATTTTTTTTTCTTTTCTTTTTTTTGGCTGTGTTCCTATGGTTTGACTGCTCTTTGGATACAACAGCAGGGGAATTAAGCATGTCTGAGAGTGTGTCTGGAGGCTGTGCCTTCCCCAGGAGAGGGGTGAGGCCCAGCTCAGGTGGAATCCCTTCCTCAAGGAATTCAGACCCCAGAGTTTGGAAAAGTAAAGCAATTAAAGCCAGTCTACAACCTTTACTCTATCTCAACCATGTGCCAGCAGGGAAAGCCTGCTGAAGTTAAAGGTACCGCATAGCCTTATGCTGGTGGGACCTGCAGGCAGACACCACATACTGAGCAGGATAGGAAAAACAGAGTCCAGAGGCTTCATAGGAAAGTCTTTCAACCTGCTGGGGCTTACCCCCAGGGAAAACCCAGCAGGTGACTCTTTCCTCCTGAGAGGAGGGCAGTTTTATCTGGGAAAATCTGACTGGGGTCTGAAATACCTACGTAGACCCTCCTAAGAGGGAAAAACTTACCATACAGGCAGGGCAAGAAACAAGAAAATAAGAACTGAAAAATTCTGATCTGTTAAACAAAACCTAAGCTAGAGATCTAGAATAAGCTGAACTGAATGTTAAAGAACAGATAGACAACAAAATCATCCAGAAAGAAAATCCTAGGTAAAAAAAAAGTGAAAACAATCTCCAGAATAAACTAATTAAGGAAATTAAATGCCTAGACACCAGTAAAAAATAACAAATCATACTAAGAAAATCAAAGATATGGCCCAGTCACAGGAACAAACCAACAATTCAAATGAGATACAGGAATTGAAACAATTAATTCAGAATGTTTGAACAGACATGGAAAACCTCATCAAAAATCAAATCAATGAATTGAGGGAGGATACAAAGAAGGCAAGGGATGAACAAAAAGAAGAAATCAAAAGTCTGAAAAAGCAAATCACAGAACTTATGGTAATGAAAGGCACAGTAGAAGAAATGAAAAAAATTGTCCATAGATGAAAGGGTCTATACCTGAACACTCTATTTGATTCCATTGGTCAGCATATCTATCTTTATGCCAGTACCATGCTGTTTTGACCACTGTAGCTTCATAATATGCCTTAAAGTCAGGCAGCGTGAGACCTCCGACTTCATTTTTTTTCCTCAGGATACTTTTAGTTATTTGGGGCACCCTGTCCTTCCAGATAAATTTGCTTATTGGTTTTTCTATTTCTAAAAAGTAAGTTGTTGGGATTTTGATTGGTATTGCATTGAATCTGTAAATCAATTTAGGTAGAATTGACATCTTAACTATATTTAGTCTTCCAATCCATGAACACAGTATGCCCTGCCATCTATTTAAGTCTTCTGTGATTTCTTTTAACAATTTCTTGTAATTTTCTTTGTATAGGTCTTTTGCCTCTTTGGTTAAATTTATTTCTAAATATTTTATTCTTTTGGTTGCAATTGTAAATGGAATTTGTTTCTTGATTTCCCCCTCAGGTTGTTCATTACTAGTGTATAGAAACACTACAGATTTTTGAGTGTTGATCTTGTACCCTGCCACTTTGCTGTACTCATTTATTAGCTCCAGAAGTTTTGCTGTGAATTTTCAACATATAGTATCATATCATCTGCAAACAGTGATAGTTTTACTTCTTCCTTTCCAATTTTGATGCCTTGTATTTCATTTTCTTGTCTAATTGCTCTGGCTAGAACAGTCAACACAATGTTGAATAACAATGGTGATAGTGGACATCCTTGTCTTGTTCCTGATCTTAGGGGGAAAGTTTTCAGTTTTTCCCCATTGAGGATGATATTAGCTGTAGGTTTTTCATATATTCCCTTTATCATTTTAAGGAAGTTCCCTTCTATTCCTATCCTTTGAAGTGTTTTCAACAGGAAAGGATGTTGAATTTTGTCAAATGCCTTTTTTGCATCAATCAAGATGATCATGTGGTTTTTCTGCTTTGATTTGTTGATATGGTGTCTTACATTAACTGATTTTCTTATGTTGAACCATCCTTGCATACCTGGGATGAATCCTACTTGATCATGATGTATAGTTCTTTTAATGTATTGCTGGATTCGATTTGCTAGACTTTTGTTGAGGATTTTTGCATCTATATTCATTAGAGAGATTGGTCTGTAGTTTTCTTTTTTTGTAATATCTTTGTCTGGCTTTGGTATGAGGGTGATGTTGGCTTCGCAGAATGAATTAGGTAGCTTTCCCTCCACTTCAAATTTTTGGAAGAGTATGAGCAGAATTAGTACTAATTCTTTCTGGACTGTTTAGTAGAATTCACATATGAAGCCATCTGGTTCAGGACTTTTCTTTTTGGGGAGCTTTTTAATGACTGATTCAATTTCTTTACTTGTGATTGGTTTGTTGAGGTTGTCTATTTCTTCTCAAGTCAAAGTTGGTTGTTCATGCCTTTCCAGGAAGTTGTCCATTTCATCTACATTGTTGTATTTATTAGCATAAAGTTGTTCATAGTATCCTCTCATTACTTCCTTTATTTCTGTGGGGCCAGTGGTTATGTCTCCTCTTCCATTTCTGATTTTATTTATTTGCATCATCTCTTTTCTTCTTTTTATCAGTCTTGCTAAGGGTCCATCAATCTTACTGATTTTCTCATAGAACCAGCTTCTGGTTTTACTGATTTTCTCAATTGTTTTCATGTTCTCAATTTCATTTATTTCTGCTCTAATCTTTGTTATTTCTTTCCTTTTGCTTGCTTTGGGGTTAGTTTGCTGTTCTTTCTCTAGTTCTTCCAAGTGGACAGTTAATTCCTCGATTTTTGACTTTTCTTCTCTTGATATAAGCATTTAGGGCAACAAATTTCCCTCTTAGCACTGCCTTTGCTGCGTCCCATAAGTTTTGATATGTTGTGTTTTCATTTTCATTTGCCTCGAGATATTTACTGATTTCTCTTGTAATTTCTTCCTTGACCCACTGGTTGTTTAAGAGTGTGCTGTTGAGTCTCCATATATTTGTGAATTTTCTGGCACTCTGCCTATTATTGATTTCCAACTTCATTCCTTTATGATCTGAGAAAGTGGTTTGTAAGATTTCAATCTTTTTAAATTTATTGAGACTTGCTTTGTGACCCAAATATGGTCTATCCTCGAGAATTATCCATGAGCACTTGAGAAAAAGGTGTATCCTGCTGTTGTGGGGTGTAATGTTCTGTAAATGTCTGTTAAGTCTAGCTCATTTATTGTATTATTCAACTTCTCTGTTTCTTTGTTGATCCTCTCTCCAGATGTTCTGTCCATTGATGAGACTGGGGAATTGAAGTATCCACCTATTATGGTAGATGTGTCTATTTCTCTTTTCGGTGTTTGCCACATATATTTTGGAGCATTCTGGTTTGGTGCATAAATATTTATGATTGTTATATTTTCATGCTGAATTGTTCCTTTTATTAATACATAGTATCCTTCTTTGCCTCTTTTAACTGTTTTACATTTGAAGTCTAATTTGTTGCATAGTAGTATAGCTACTCCTGCTCATTTCTGATTGTTATTTGCAAGAAATATCTTTTCCCAACCTTTCACTTTCAACCTATGTTTATTTTGGGTCTAAGATGTGTTTCCTGTAGACAGCATATAGATGGGTCCTGTTTATCCATTCTGCCAGTCTACATCTTTTGATTAGGGAGTTCAATCCATTAACATTTAGTGTTATTACTCTATGGGTAGTACTCTCTTCTACCATTTTGCCTTTTGGATTTTATATGTCATATCTAATTTTCCTTCCTTTTACCTTTACTCAAAATCTTCCTTTCTACACTCTTCTCCACACCTCTCTCTCCTGTCTTTTTGTTTCTGTTTCTAGTACTCCCTTTAGTATTTCCTGCAGAGTTGGTCTCTTGGTCACAAATTCTCTCAGTGATTTTTTTGTCTGATAATGTTTTAATTTCTCCCTCATTTTTGAAGGACAATTTTGCTGGGTATAGAATTCTTGGTTGGCAGTTTTTTTCTTTTAGTAATTTAAATATATCATCCCACTGTCTTCTCACCTCCATGGTTTCTGCTGAGAAATCTACACATAGTCTTACTGGGTTTCCCTTGTATGTGATGGATTACTTTTCTCTTGCTGCTTTCAAGATTCTCTCTTTCTTTTTGACCTCTGACATTCTGATTAGTAAGTGTCTTGGAGTACATCTATTTGGATCTATTCTGTTTGGGGTATGCTGCACTTCTTGGATCTGTAGTTTTAAGTCTTTCAGAACAGTTGGGAAATTTTCAATGATAATTTCCTCCATCAGTTTTTCTCCTCTTTTCTCTTCTCTTCTCCTCCTGGGACACCCATAACACGTATATCCATGCACTTCATATTGTCATTCAATTCCCTGAGTCCCTACTCATATTTTTCCATTTTTTTCCCTATAGTTTCTGTTTCTTGGCGGGTTTCAGATGTTCCATCCTCCAGTTCACTAATCCTATCTTCTGCCTCTCGAAATCTACCATTGTGGGTTACCATTGTTTTTTTTCATCTCTTCTACTGTGCCTTTCATTACCATAAGTTCTGTGATTTGTTTTTTCAGCTCTTCTTCAGAAACTTTCAGAAACTTTCCATTTCTTCTTTTTGTTCATTCCTTGCCTTCTTTATATTCTCCCTCAATCCACTGATTTGATTTTTGATGAGGTTCTCCATGTCTTTTCATATATTCTGAATTAATTGTTTCAGTTCCTGTATCTCATTTGAATTGTTGGTTTGTTCCTTTGACTGGGGCATATCTTTGATTTTCCTAGTATGATTTGTTATTTTCCTAGTATGCATCTAGACATTTAATTACCTTAACTAGTTTATTCTGGAGATTGCTTTCACTTTTCTTTCACCTAGGGTTTTCTTGCTGAATGAATTTGTTGTCAATCTGTTCTTTGACATTCAGTTCAGCTTTTTCTGGACCTCTAGCTTAGGTTTTGTTTAACAGAGGAGAATTTTTCAGTTCTTGTTTTCTTGTTTCTTGCCCTGCTTGTATGGTGCCTCCCCCCACCACCACCCTTAGGAGGGTCTACGTAGATATTATAGACCCCAGCTGGAATTTCCCAGACCAAAGTGGCCTCCTATCAGGGGGAAAGAGTCACCTGTGATGGTTTTCCCTGAGGATGAGACCCAGCAGGTTGAAAGACTTTCCTGTGAAGTCTCTGGGCTCTGTTTTTCTTATCTTGCCCAGCATGTGGCGCTTGTCTGCCTACAGGTTCCACTGGCATAAGATGATGCGGTACCTATAATTTTGGCAGACTGTCCCTGCTGGGGGCGTGGTGGAGACAAAGGAGAGGTTGTAGGCTGGTTTTAATGGCTTCAAATTACCAAGCCCTGGTGTTTGAATTCCTTGAGGGAGGGATTCCACCTGAGTTGGACTTCACCCCTACCCTGGGGAAGGCACAGGCTCCAGAGAAGCCCTCAAACGGGCTTGTTTCTGCCTATGCCTGGGGCAGTGGCAGCCTGAGAAGCCCTGATGCTGTATCCAAATGCAGTCAAGCCTTTGTAGAAATACAGCCACAAAAGCCTCTGTTTCTTTGCTTTTTTTCTTTTTCAGTCAGCCCAATGAGCGACCTCTGCTTTGACCAGGTTCACCAGAGCTGGGCACCTATTTTAAGTAGTCAGAATCTGTTAATTAATGTCGCAATTGGTGTTTGGTTGGGCTCAGCCCCTGCTGCTGTTAAAGTCTCTTTCCTTCTCCCTCTGGGAAGCAGCCTGTGGGGGAGGGGCGCTGGCCAAGGTGGCTTGGGGAACTCACAGTTCTGGGGAGGCTCGCAGCCAGTCCAGCTGGTCCAGACTGGGGTACACTGTGTGTCCTGCCACTGATATGGCCCCAGGAGCTGTTCTGTACTGTTTCTGGTTATTTAGTAGTTGTTCTGGAGGACGAACTGAAACACACACATTGCTAAGCCACCATCTTGGTCCCTTCCTCCCTCGACAATTGATCTTTGATTAGGCAGTCAAGCCAACTCACCTAGGACAGAACAGTATCTTCAATAAATTATGCCTAGAGAACTGGATATCCACATGCAAAAAAATGAAAGAGGATCCATATCTCACACCCTACACAAAAATTAACACAATATAGATCAAAGACGTAAACATTAGATCTAAGACCACAAAACTTTTTGAAGAAAATGTAAGGAAATGTCTTATAAATCTTATAATAGGAGGTGGTTTCCTAGATCTTACACCCAAAGCATGAGCATTGAAGAAATAAATAAGTAAATGGGAACTCATCAAAATTAAACACTTTTGTACATCAAAGAACGTCATCAAGAAAGTAAAAAGACAGCCTACACAATGGGAGACAACATTTGGAAATGATATATCACATAAGGGTCTAGTATCCAGAATATATAAAGAGATTGTTCAACTCAACAACAAAAAGACAACTCAATTACAAAATGGGAAAAAGACACTTCTCAGAAGAGGAAATGCAAATAGCCAAAAGGCACATGAAAAGACGCTCAAGTTCCCTGGCTATTAGGGAAATGCAAATCAAAACCACAATGAGATATCATCTCACACCCACCAAATGGGCATTATCAATAAAACAGAAAATGACAAGTGCTGGAGAGAATGTGGAGAAAGAGGCATAGTTATCCACTGTTGGTGGGAATGTCAAATGGTGCAACCACTGTGGAAGGCAGTTTGATGATTCCTCAGGAAGATAAGTATAGAATTGCCATATGACCCGGCTATACCATTGCTAGGTATCTATTCAGAGGACATGAGGGCAAGGACACAAACGGACATTTGCACACCAATGTTTATAGCAGCATTATTTCCAGTTGCCAAGAGATGGAAATAGCCAAACTGTCCATCAACAGACGAATGGCTAAACAAGCTGTGGTATATACATATGATGGGATATTATGCTGGGATATTATGCAGTTGTAAGAAAGAATAAAGTTATGAAGTATGTAACCAACATGTATGGAACGTTAGGATATTATGCCGAGTGAGATTAGCCAGAAACAAAAGGACAAACGGTATGTATGGTCTCATGATATGAACTAACATTAATGAATGAACTTGGAGAATTTCAGTTAAGAACAGAGGTTTTATCTATCAGGAGATAGAAATAGGGTAGATATTGGGTAATTGGAGCTGAAGGGATACAGATTGTGTAACAGAACTGATTGTAAAAATTCAGAAATGGATAGCACAATACTACCTAACTGTAGCATTATAATGTTAATACACTGAATGAAGCTGAATGTGATAGAGGGAGGAGGACTGGGGGCACAAAGGAATTCAGAAGAAAAGATAGATGATAAAGACTGAGATGGTATAATCTAGAAATGCCTAGAGTGTACAATGATAGTGACTAAATGTACAAATTAAAAAATGTTTCTACATGAGGAAGAACAAAGGATTGCCAATACGGCAGGGTGCTGAAAATAGATGGCAATTCACATTTTAAAACTTTATGTGAGACTAAAGCCAAAAAATGTTTACTTGGTACAAAATTTATATTTTGACAGTGCATTTCCTAATATAACTTTTATGGACCGTTTAATTGAACACCATAAGTACATGGAATTTGATTAGGGCATGAAATTTTGTAGGTTTGTCTAGAGTGATGTCCCGATAAATCCCAGAGTGATTTGAACAGTGAATAAAAATGTATTTGCAAAGTTCCCTTGAGGGAATGGTGAGAAAGAGGGAAAATTCAACTTCCCCATTTGGAAAAGGCCTGATATTCTCACAAGCAGTGAGGACAACAAAATCAATAGGCTGACCCCTCAAACTTGGGGTCTGTTCATATGAAACCTATCTCCCAAAGGATAGGCTAAGCCTATTTAAAATTAGGCCTAAGAGTCACCCCCAGAGAACCTCTCTTGTTGCTCAGATGTGGCATATCTCTCAGCCAACACGGCAAGCAAACTCACTGCCCTCCCCGTCTCTACATGGGATGTGACTCCCAGGGGTATAAACCTCTCTGGCAATGTGTGACAGAAATCCTAGAATGAGCTAGGACTTGGTATCAAGGAATTGTGAAAATTTTCTCAACTGAAAGTGGGAAGAAAGAAATGAGACAAAATAAAGTGTTGGTGGTTAAGAGAATTCAAATAAAGTTGAGAGGTTATCCTGGAGGTTATTCTTATGCATTATATAGAAAACCCCTTTTTTTAGTTTAAGATGTATTAGAGAGGCTAGAGGGAAGTGCCTGAAACTGTAGAGCTGTGTTCCAGTAGCCATGTTTCTTGAAGATGATCATATAATGACATAGCTTTTGCAAAGTGACTGTATGATTGTGAAAAACTTTTATTTATGTTATGGACAGATGAGTCCATAAAAATATGGGTTAAAAATAAATAAATGATAGGGGGAACAAATGTTAGAATAAATTGAGTAGAGGGAAATACTAGTGGTCAATGAGAGGGTGGGGAAAGGGGTATGGTATGTACTAGTTTTTATGTTTTCTTTTTGTTTCTTTTTCTGGAGTGATGTAAATGTTCTGAAAAATGATCACGGTGATGAATACACAACTATGTTATGATATTGTGAGCCATCAATTCCACACCATGTATGAAATGTTCATATGTTAAGAATGTTTGCATTGTATGTTGATCGATTTTATTAATAAAAATAAAGTTATTGCACTTCTTCCGAAAAAGCAAAATCATAAACCTTGCAAGATGAATTCTGGTATGCATAAGAAAGCTCATAATGCCAGTTGTCTGACACACTCAAAGCAAAGGCCTGCTCTTTACCTAAATACATTGGTAATGACTATGCATTTGTTTGCTGTAAGTTAATTACTAATATTATTAATATCTGAATATTTAAGATAGCTGATGTATCATTTTTATGATCCCCTTCCCCAACTAATTTTTAAAATTTAAGCAAGTATCTACCTTTCCCATAGTAACGGATAAAAACTTTCATTTAAACTGTATCAACATATTACATATTTTGCTTCCCAAAGGCAACAGTTTGTCTCTCTTGTAGATGCCATACCCTCAGCATGATTTATTGAATGATTTATAACTTATATTCTAAATAAGTCTCTTCTTTTTAGGTAGACCATTGTCCTACTGTGCTCAATTAACAAGCTAACTTCCATTTTAATTTAGCATTTTGTGTCACTGAAAGAGCAGTATGATGTAACAGAAAGAAGCTAGGTTTTACACCAGAGAGATGTACATGTGAAAACCAGTCTAACCAAATAGTGAATGTAGAACCACGGCTAAGTAACTTCTCTACATTCCAATTTCATAATTTGTACAGTGAAGATAACAAAAATTCCCTCAAAAAGTATGGTAGGAGTAAATGAGATAATGCATGTGAAGTCCCTGAACTCATTAAGTACAGTATTTCTACAGAATACATGTATGCATATATATTTACTAAAACTGGCAAGATACTTCACATGATAAATTCCAGTCATGAGGGTGCACGGGTAGTTCAGTGGTAGAATCCTTGCCTTTCATGCGGGAGACTCGGGTTCAATTCCCCGACCTTGCAATTCCCCCTACCACGCCCCCCCCAAATTCCAGTAATGATGTAAAAGTCTTGATCAAGATGATTAAAAAATCAACTTACAAAATAAAGTGCTTTAAAATATTTGTGGGCCTAAGAAATACGTAATCATATATTGTTTTGATGAATCTATTTCCTTGTTCCTATGCTCTTTCCTATTGCTTAAAAACTATTCTCTAGAAAACAAACCTCTCCATGGTTGAAAAAGTAGCACAGCACTGTAATTAGACCTCCTAGTTGAGTCCCACTGTAAAAAAAGAAAAAAAAATCATACAACCATAATTCATATTATGAATTTAGTGAGTTTTTCACAAAATTATTTCTTAGAATTTAAAAATCAGTTTTCCATATTTAAAATTTTATACTACTAAACCATAGAAAATATTTAATAAAAATTTCAAAAGTAGCCTTGTATTTGTTTTAAGCTTGGATATGCAAGCATATAACATAATTTCTATTGTATTACTTATTTAATATATTATTTAAAATATATTTAAAATATTTTCTAAATAAAATAAGGTGCAAACATAAAATATTTTGTTAAAGAACTAATCAGCCTTTCAAAGTCTATACACCCTTTGAATATCCTCAGTGGAAGAAAATTACTTTTGAAATTGGATTTAAGTATCTGAGAGATGAAGAGTCTAACAGGTTCATTTAACAGTAATTTAGAACTGTCTAAATTACTACAATTATTCCGTTAAATCCCAGGGAAGCAACAACATAGAAGACAAAAAAAAAGAATAAGGATGGCTGGTAATCATTAGAGTGGGAATCATTTCTTAAGTTGGCTTTTCTGGGTCCGCGGGAAAGTATGTGTGTGTGAACACACAGATGCTCCGACCCACATTTACATCGAGTTTTGTTTCCCTACACCTCCCCCTTCCCCCACCTCTCTAGTCCACTACATTCGAGGCACCATGGAAATTAGGTTCTTTACGTGTCTTGTTCCTAGTTGTAGCCCCCGCTTCACACTTAAGGAAGACAATATTTATTGAATGAATGAAGAAAGGAAACAGTGAGTTAAAAAAAAAAAAAGGCAGAGGAAAGGCCTGATAAAAAGTAAATGATTGACCATTTACAAACGTTCACTAAAGGAAATTCACAGGACACACTTCATAAAAGGAAGAAACTGGAAGAAGGAGGGTGGGAGAAGCAAGAGCAGATGGTGAACACAGAAACTGGGAACAGGTGGATATCTGAACAAGAGTAACAATATTGACTTGTGGAGGGATAAAGCAATAATGAACTAAAACAATTAACATACAAGATAAAAGGAGTGCTTTGAATTAAAGTTCTAAAATTCCTTGTACTGTTCAGAAGACAGAGAAACTTTTTCAAGTTAAATATGCATGTTAACATTTTATGGGTAACCACTAAAAGAAGAGAAATGGAATATCTATTTTCCAAGTTAGTGCCAATAGGGAAGGGTGGCCAGGGTATATCTTTTGTTTCTCATATGCCTTAATTTCAAATATCCTCACAGTTTGGGTGACATTCTTATAGCCAATATTTGTTAGTCTACCTATCCTTAAAGAGAGAAATGTAATAATGAACTTGATATTTCAGAACTGTGTAACCACTTTAGAGAGGACTATCACCTCTTGAGTAGCTCTTCCAACGAAAATATATTATTTTTTTAAAGTTTCAGTCATTTTTGTGAGCACTTACTTTAAAACATTTACTTAAAAATAAAAAAGGATAAGAAATGCAAACTATTTCCCCCAAAAAGGCCATTTTAAAGAGCCTGCCAATGAAATCTTGAATTGAACCATTTTCATCAAAATACTACATCAATTTTAGATCTGATAACTGTGATGTGTTTATGTGTAGTATTTTTCCTATGCAGCATATTTATATAAAAATTATAAAGTGAGCATCCATGTAACTACCACACAAGTATTTGAAGTAGATAATCGATGGTACCAAGTACCCACCTGCTACCTCCTAAGACAGCCATGATCTGGAAATTTGTGATTGTTAATATAGCAACTTCTATGTACATATAAAATAATATCAAGATTCATTTGTTTTTGAATTTTATACAAATGGAAATATATAATATTTTTCTATTTTGTGCCTTCATTCATTTGACATTACATGTGTAAGATTCATTCACTTTGATGTCTGCAGTTGCAGTTCATTCACTCTCCTTGCTAGAGCTATCACAAATAATGCTGCTACATAATTCTTTTTTTTCTACATTTGTGTACATATTTTTTATATACATATGAAGAGTTTCTCAAAAGTATACAAGTTAAGTTGGAATTGCTCAGTTAAAGGGTATCTACATCTTCAAATTTAGATAATGCACACTGTTCTAGGTATACTAATTCATTGGCCAACCTGAGGTGGATGAAGATTCCTTTTGCTGATCTTATAGATGAGAAATGGTATCTCACTGTGGTTTGAATTTCTGTTTTCCTGATAACTAATGATGATGGTGGGAAACTTTACATATGTTTATTGGCCATCTGGAGCTTCTCTTCTGGGAAGAATCTATTCAGAAATAGTTTGTCCATCTTTCTATCGAGTTCTCTGTCTTAGTCTTCCCACTAGAACTTAAGTTCCATGAGGACAGAGATGGTTTTTATTCCCAGCACCTAGAGTAGTACTCCTGGCCACAGGTGCCGTCCAACAAATATTTATTTTAATGAATGCAATTTTACTATATCGGGTACATGCTTTGCCAATATCTTCTCCCATTTTTTGGCTTATCTTTTCATTCCTTAGTATATTGACGAACTGAAGTTCTCTTCAACATCTTTATCATCTATTTTCAGGTCTGGGCCTTTTTTATCTTAAGAAATCTTTCTTATCCCAAGTTACCGACAATAGCTTATATTATTTCTAAGCATTTCATAATTTCATCTTTCACATTTAAGTTTTTAATCCACCTGGAATTGATTTTTTATATGGTTCCAATTCCTTTTGTTCCATATAATCACTCAAATATTTCAGCACCATTTTGACCATTTATTCAAAAGCATGTCCTTACCCACTAACCTGTGACATCTGCTATCATGCATCAAGTGTCTTTAAATTTATGTTTTTTCTTCTGGGATTTATTCTATTCCATTGATCTTATTTGTTATCCTTGCATCAATATCATATTCTCTTATTTACATTTGCTTTATTATACCAAAATAATTGATAAAGCAAGTCCTCCTACCTTCTTTAAGAATGTCTCACTATATATTTGGCCCTCTGCATTTCAGAATAATTTTTAAACCACTTTATCAAAGTCCACAAAATGCATGTTGGAATTTTAATTGGTATTATATTGTATCTATAAATCAATTTGGAGATAATTATAATTTTTAATATTGAATCTTCAAATCCATGAACATGGTATCTCTCTACGTTTATTTATATCTATCTAAATGTCTCAGCAGTTTACAATTTTCCCATAGAGGCCATATATACCTTTTATTAGATTTATTCCTTGGAACTTCATGTTTTTAAATGATATTTTAATTGTTAACATTTTAAGTTTTCATTTTCTGCTTGATACTAAAATATAGAAATAAAATTTTCAATTTCAATATATTTATTCAGAAACACTGTAAAATTTCTTGTTAATTCTAATACTTTACCCATATTTTTTGGATTTTCTATATACACAAAATGAGCCAACTCTAAGAAACTAAAACCTGAGAAAAGTGGCTTAAACTGTATGGATTTTTATTCTATCATTCAACAAGAAAATGAAAGATAAGGTAGTTGGCATTGGTTCAGCAGCACAATGATGTCAGGGGAGACATTTAACCTAATTTTATGGCCTTTTAAATGTTTTTTAAAAATATTTTTATTGAGAAATCTTCACACAAATACAGTTCTTTTTCTTTCTATTTCTTTTTCTGGAGTGATGCAAATTTTTAAAAATGATTGTGGTGATGAATATACAACTATGTGATGATATTGTGAGTCACTGATAGTACACCTTGTATGGATTGTAATTTTACAGTCTTTACCTGATGGTCATTAGATGACTGCAATAGTTCCAGGAATCACATTCAATTCAGAGAAGGGAGAAACTGGGAAGAGCACATAAATCTATCCTTTCCAAGAAAAGAAAGTGCTTTTCTCAGTGTAACCTCACAGAATTTCCCTTGTTTTCATCGGCCAAAGCTAGCTCATATCGCTATCCCAAGTGAAATGGAGACTCAAAGCACAATACATGATTGTCATAATTAAATTTGGGTCTTTCACCACAGTGACCCTCCAAATAAAATTGTGGTACTGTTATCAAGAAACATAGATCAGGCGTGCAACCGTGGCTCAGTGGCAGAATTCTCACCCGCCATGCCAGAGACCTAGGTTCAATTCCCAGAGCCTGCCCATGCCAAAAAAAAACAAACATAGGTTGGACTTCAGGGAAGATGGCAAAGTAAGGTAGACTAGATCCAACCCTGCTCTGTAGGACAAGATAGAGGGTTGGGAAAAAAAATGGCCAGGTCTGCAAGTCCCAGGGAGCGAGTGATCAAAGAGGGTCTCCAATATTTCATACGGAGGAGAGAGGCAGAGAGATTGAGATGGAGAAAGTAGGGTGGGTCCAATAGGCCGTGATCTTCACAGGAGGAAGGTGATGGTACATGGAGAAGGGTGGGTCCAAGGGAACTGACCATCCTTCTACTCTAGCCTGCCCCAATTGCAGGGGGAGCCTGAAAGTATGCTTGACTGTCCATCACAAAAAGCTGCATCCCTGGGCACTAGGAGCAGCCATCTGGTCGAGCCTGGTGAATGGTGGATTCATTGGGCACCAGGTGGTGCAGATTGGTTGCTCCCCCCTGTGCTGTGATTGGCTCCCCATCCTGAGGGCTGGGACCAGCTGTCCCGCCACTGCCAGCTGGGACCAGCCCTACACCGTGCAGGCCATCTTCCCAGCCAGCCACAGCAATTACAGAGTGGCAGGGCTGAAGGAGGTGGTGCATGAGGAGCACCATCTGCTGGGAAGAAGTGGTAAGTGCAGTCTGGCAAACTCCCAATCTGCCTAGGTTTTGTTTTTTAAGTATATTTATATCTATGTTTTAAAATTATTAGTATTATTTTTAAATATTTTATTATTATTTGTACATATTTATATTTTTATATAGTTTTATTTCTTCTTAAATTTTTTCTCCCTTCTGTAAGCACCAGTCTAAGTTCAGTCCAATATATTTTGGGGTGTCTCCTTCTGACTTTGGAGCTACTATTGCTGATGCGTGTTTTTATTTATCATTTCATTTTATTTATTTTATTTTATTATATATTTATTTTTTGAGTGCATGGGCCAGGAATCAAGTACATGCTTTGCATGTGGTGGGTGGGTATTCTGCCACTGAAGTACCGCGCACTCCTGCCTAGTTTTTAATAGATATTCAGGTAGAACTGTACCCCCTATATGAGATCCAGGTCTTGGACTGGTGGGGAATTACTGAATAACCAAGGTCAAAAGGGAACCTTCAATGCAAAACCAAGTAAATACGTAACTTTATATGAATGAATGACACTAATTTGCAAAACAACCTGATTAAATATAATCAAATCCTGCAAACACAACAGAAGATCACAAAGCATGAGAAGATCAAAGCAGAAATAGCACATCCAAATGACCAAATCAAAACACTGGCGGGGACACAGAACACAGAACAACTACTCAAGGATATTTATAAGTAAATAAAGGATATCAGAAGGGCACTAGAAGAGCATAAAGAAGAATTAAAAAGATTAAATATAAAAATGGAAGTTCTCAGAAAGATACAGGAGAACAAACTAGAAATATACTAGAGACACACAATAGCAGAGTCGAAAAAGCAGAAGGAAGAATAAGTGAGCTAGAAGAAGGAACAATTGAACTGTCTGAGTGCACAAAAGAACAATGGCAAGAAAGATGGAAAAATGGAACTGGATCTTAGGGAAATGATAGACAACAAGAGGCAGACAAATGTAAGACTGATTGGTGTCCGAGAAGGAGAAGAGAAGAGTAAAGGGTTTGGAAGGTTAGTAGAAGATATAACTGAGGAAAACTTCCCAACTCTTATAAAATTGTAAATATGCAAATCAAAGAGGACCAACGAATCCCAAACAGAATAAATTCAAATAGGCCTACTCCAAGATACATACTAATCAAACTGCTTTTTGAAGAAAAGCAGAAAGTCCTGAAAGCAGCATGAGAAAAGTCATCTATTATATACAAGGGAAAACACATAAGACTGAGTTTGGACTACTCAATAGGCATCATGGAGGCAAGAAGGCAGTGGTATGATACATTTAAGATCCTGAATAAGAAAGGCTTCCAGCCAAGAATTCTTTACCCAGCCAAGTTATGCTTCAAAATTGAAAGAGATTAAAATCTTCGAAGACAAACAAAGACAGAGAGAACTAGTTAACCAGAGACCTAAACTATAAGAAATACTAAAGGGAGTCCTGTCAGTTTGAAAAAAAAAGACAGGAGAGGGAGGTTTGAAGGAGGGTACGGAGATGAAAAGTACCTGTAAGGATAATTTAAAGGATAAAAAGAGAGAGTGAAATATATATATATGTCTGACAAGTGAAAACTGAAGGATAAGATGGTAAATTCAAGAAGTACTTTCACAGTAATAACTTTCAATGTTAATGGACAAAACTCACCAATTAAATTGATAGAGATTGGAAGAAAGGATTTAAAAATATGATTCATGTGTATATGCTTATAAGAGACAAACATCTGTTCAGACACAAGTACCAAACAGATGGAAAAACATGTTCTATGCAAGCTGTAACAAAGAGAAAGCAAGAGTACCTATACTAATATCAGACAAAACAGACTTTAAATGTAAAGACATTAAAAGAAACAAAGAAGGACACTGCATATTAATAAAAGGGACAATCAGACAAGAGGAAGTAACAATAATAAATGTTTATGCTCCCAATTAAGGTGCTCCAAAGTATATGAGGCAAACATTGGCAAAACTGAAGGGAACTCTATGGATGTTTCACCAATAATAGTGAGAAATTTCAATACACCGTTCTCCTCTATAGATAGAACAACCAGATAGAGGATCAACAAGGAAACACAGAACTTAAACAATGAGATAAATGAATTAGACCTAATAGACATATATAGATCATTACACCCCAAAACATCAGGATATACATTCTTCTCTAGTGCACATGGAATGTTCTCCATGATAGATATGCTGGGACACATTATAAGTCTTATAAATTTAATAAGATTGAATTATCCAAAGCACTTTCTCTGACCACAGTGAATGAAGCTAGAAATCAATAACCACCAAAAAACCAGAGCTTTCATAAATATATGGAGATTAAACAACATGGTCTTAAGTAATCAGTAGGTCAAAGAAGGAAAAATTGCTAGAAAAATTGGTAAAGATCTTGTGATAAATGATAATGAGAATACAACATATCAGAACTGGTGGGATACAGCAAGGGCAGAGCTGAGAGTGAACTTTATTGCCCAAATACCTATATTAAAAAATAAGAATAAACCAAAATCAAGGTTTTAACTGCTCATATGGAGAAATTAGAGAAAGAATAGAAACTAAACCCAAAGCAAACAGAAAAAGAGAAATAACAAATATTAAAGCAGAAATAAATGAATTGGACAACCACAACAACAAAAAACAATACAAAGAATCAACAAAACCAAAAGTTGGTTCTTTGAGAAAATCAGTAAAATTGATGGACTCCTAGCTAGGTGGACAAAGCAAAAAAGAGAAAGGATGCAAATAAACAAAATCAGAAACGTGAGGGAGGTTGTTATCATGGATTCTGAAGACATTTTAAAATCATAAGAGAATATTATGAACAACTATATGCCAACAAACTAGACAACTTAGATGAAATAGACAAATTCCTGGGGACACACAAACAAGCTACTCTGACTCAGGAAGAAATAGAAGATCTCAACAAACCAATCACAAGTAAAGAGATTCAATCAGTCATTAAAAATCTCCCTACAAAGAAAAGCCCAGGGCCAGATGGCTTCACAGGGGAATTTTATCAAACATTACAAAAAGACCTAACACCAATCCTGTTCAGATTCTTCCCAAACATTGAGGAAAAAGGAATGTTACCTAACTGATTTCATGAAGCTGACATCATTCTAATACCAAAACTAGATAAACATGCTACAAGAAAGGAAAACTGTAGCAATCTCCCTAATGAACACAGATGCAAAAATTCTCAACAAAATACTGGCAAATCAAATCTAATGACACATTAAAAGAATTATACATCATGACCAACAGGGGGTTATACCAAGAATGCAAAGATGATTTAACATAAGAAAATAAATCATCAGAATACATTGAAAGAGAAAAATCACATGATTATATAGATGCTGAAGAAGCAGTCAACAAAATTCAGTGTCTTTCCCTGATAAAAATCACTTAAAAAAATCACTTCAAAGGGTAATTTCCTCAGTATCATAAGAAGTATTTATGTAAGGGGTATAGAAAAAAAATAGAGGGAAAAAAGGTTAAAATATATTGGGTAGATGGAAATACTAGTGGTTAATGAGAGGGAGGGGTAAGGGGCATGGTACATATGAGTTTTCTTTTTATTTCTTTTTATGTAGTGATGCAATTATTCTAAAAAATCATGGTGATGAATATACTATTATGTGATAATATTGTGAGCCATAGATTGTACACCATGTATGGAATGTTTGTATGTTAAGAATGTTAATGTTTGTATGTTGTTTGGCTTGCCAATAAAAAAAAGTAAAAAAGAATATATATGAAAACCCCATAGCCAGCATCATACTTAACTGTGAGAGATTGAAAGCATTCTCCCTAAGATCGGGAATGAAACAGGGATGCCCACCGTCACCACTATCATTCAAACATTGTACTACAAGTCATAACTGGAGTGATTGACTAGACAGGAGGAAGAAATAAAAGGCATCCAAAAAAGGAAGAAGTGAAACTTTCATTATTTGTAGATGACACAATCTTATACATAGAAAACCCCGAGAGATCTATGACAAAGCTACTTGAGCTAATAAACAAATTCAGCAATGCGGCCAGATACAAGATTAATAAAGAAAAATCAGTAATGTTTCCATACACAAGCAATGACCTACCTAAAGTGACAATTAAGAGGGGAAAATCCATTCAAAACAGTGACTGAAAGAATCAGGTATCTAGCAATAAGCCTAACCAGGGATGACAAGGACTTGTACATAGAAAACTACAAAACATTGCTCAAAGAAATAATTGATGTAAATAAATGGAAAGGCATTCCATGCTCATGGATAGGAAGGTTGAATGTCGTTAAGATGTCAACTCTAACCAAATCGATCTATAGAGTCAATGCAATACCAATCAAAATCCTAACAACCTACTTTGAAGACTTGGAAAAGCTAGTTTGCCAAATTTATTTGGAAGGGAAAGAGATCCCAAATAGCTAGAGATATCCTAAAAAAGAAGAGTGAAGTTGGAGGACTAACACTTTCTGACTTAAAAGCTTCCAAGAATGCCACAGTGGTCAAAACAGCATGGTATTGGCAGAAAGATAGATATACTGAACAGTGGAACTGAACTGAGTGTTCAGAAATAGACCCTGTCTTCTATGGGCAACTGATCTTTGTTAAGGCAGTCAAGCCAACCCAACTGGGACAGAGCAGCCTCTTCAATAAATGGTGTTTGGAGAACTAGATATCCATATGCAAAAGAATGAAAGAGGATCCATATCTCACATAGTATACTAAAATTAACTCAAAATGTATCAAAGACCTAAACACTAGAGTTAAGACCATAAAACTTTTAGAAGAAAATGTAGGGAAATATCCCATAAATCTTGTAATAGGAGGTCATTTCTAGAATTTACACCCAAAGCACGAACAATGAAAAAAAAAATAGATAAATGGGATCTCCTCAAAATTAAACACTTTCGTGCATCAAAGAACTTTGTCAGGAAAGTAAAAAGCAGCGTACACAATGGGAGGCAATATTTGGAAACTACATATTAGATACGGGTTTAAAATCCAGAATATATAAAGAGATTCTTCAACTCAACAACAAAAAGACAAACAACCTAATTAAAAAATGGGCAAAACATGAACAAACACTTCACAGAAGAGGAAATACAAATGGCTAAAAGGCACATGAAAAGATGCTCAACTTCACTGACTATTAGGGAAATGCAAATCAAAACCACACTAAGATATCATCTCACATCCACTAGAATGGCCATTATGAAAAAAAACCAGAAAGCAACAAGTGCCGAAGAGGATGAGGAGAAAGAGGCACACTTATCCACTACTGGTAGGAATGTAAAATGTTGCAACCACTCTGGAAGGCAGTTTGGTGGTTCCTCAGGAAGCTAAGATTAGAATTACCATATGATCCAGTAATCCCATTACTAGGTATACATATAGTGACAGCAAGGACACAGACCATTGCACACTGATGTTTTAGCACTATTATTTATGATTGCCAAGAAATGGAAACAGCCCAAAAGTCCATCAACGGACGAGTGGCTAAACAAACTATGGTGTGTGTGCATGTATATATATATATATATATATATATATATATATATGATGGAATATTACACAGATGTAAGACAGAATAAAGTCATGAGGTATGTAACAACGTGGATGAAACTTGAGGACATTATGCTGAATGAAATTAGCCAGAAACTGAAGGATAAATACTGTATGGTCTCACTGATGGGAAGTAACATTAATGAGTGAACTTGGAGAACTGACATTAAGAAAACAGGTTATCAGAAGATAGAAACTGGTGGAAATTTGGCAATTGGTGCTAAAGGAATATAGACTGTGCAACAGGACTGAGTGTAAAAATTCAGAAATGGATAGCACAATACTACTTGACTGTAGCACAATAATGAACATACGCTGAATGAAACTAAATGTGAGTATTTATAGAGGGCGAAGTGCTGGGGCACGTATGACACCAGAAAGAGAGAGGATAAAGACTGAGACAGTATAACTTAGGAACACCTAGAGTGGACAATGTTGGTGATTAAATGTACAAATATAAAACCATTTTTGCATGAGGGAGAATAAATGAATGTTAATATTGCAAGGTGTTGAAAATGGGATGGTCTACAGGAGAAAAAACAATCAATCCAAGCTAGGGTCTACAGACAACAGTAACATTGTAATTTGCATCCACTGAATATAACAAAAGCACCATGCCAAAACTAAATGTCAACAAGTGGGGGATATGGGGAAGAGGTATAGATCATTTCTGGGACAAATAATCTGTCTTCATACAGATTATGGTAGTGAAGACACAGCTATTTACTTAGGTTGGATTATATGATGTGTGAATAAAGCTGTTTAAAAATGAACAGTGAGAGAGAGCACTTCCGGGAAGATAGCCGAATAGAGTAGTTCGAGACCAGTCCTGCTCCATGGAAAAGTTAGGGAAGGGACAGGAGGGTCACTGAGGCAGCGATTTGGGAGTGCGGCTGACCTGGGAGAGCCTTCTGAACCACATAGGGCAGCCCTAGTTGCAGAGGCCGAGGAATTGAGAGGCAGAAAGCTAGAGCCTGGAGTGGAGGTGCAGGGTCTGTGGGATTGCATGGACGGGAACCCAGGACTAGGAAGTAAGCCAGGCCACATTCCCTGGGCATGCTACCCTTACCAGCACAGCCCCATGATCAGCGACTCACCCTACACCACATGCACCCAAACCACATCACCCGCTCACATCCCCAGTGCTCAAGGCACCCCCACCCCACCAGTCACCAGTGTACGTACCTGCCCCACACCCAACTGCAGACCAACCCACCTCTCCTGCACCCCTCATAAGCACTACCTCCCTCTTCCTGTCCCCTGCATAAGGTGCGGGCACTGACCTCCATACTCAGGCTACCCCCACCCCCCTACTCATAGTGTTGCACAGCTTCACCCTACTCCGCCTCCCCAAGCTCTGCATATCAGTTTATGGCACTCCTAGACCCACACATGTACACTGGCACCCAATCACGTCATTCAGCTCTAGGAAACTCAGTTTACAGCAGTGCTTGAACTGGGTCACATTCACAAGCATTAGCATAACACCTATACTGAATGCCCCACCCCATATCCTGCTCCCTGCTGTACATCCATCCTGTGAGCACAAGGCCTTAGACTACTGAAAGAAATCAACTCCCAAAGTAAATCAATCAAGATATTTACATGCCATGTGATACGTACACCAGAAGCATATCACAATGCTCTGCTTAATGTCCAAACTAAAACACAGAGGAGACATAGACGTTGGAACAACTAATCAAAGATGTTCATACAACTCTATTTAATAAAATAAGTGGGATGGCAAATGACATAAAGGAGATCAAGAAGACAGTAGAAGAACCCAAAGAGGAATTTGAGAGAATAAATAGAAAAATAGCAGATATCACAGAGCTTAAAGACTCTGTTGACCAAATAAAAAACATACTAGAGGCACACCACCAGATTTGAAGAGACAGAAGAAAGAATAAGTGATATAGAGGGCAGGGTAGCCAACTTCGAGGACTCAAAACAGCAATGGCAAAAAATAAGATGGAAAAATTTGAATTGGATCTCAGGGAAATTATAGATAAAACAAAGTGCAGAAATATAAGAATCACTGGTATCCCAGAAGAAGAAGAGAGGAGTAAAGGGCTAGAAAGAGTAGTTGAGGATATAATGGGGGAAAACTTCCCAACCCTTATAAAAGACATAAATATACAAGTCAAAAAAGCCCAATGAACTGCAAGCAGAACAAATTCAAACAGACCTTCAAGACACATACTAATCTAAGTCTATCAAATGCTGAAGAGAAGCAGGAAATCCTAACAGTGGCAAGAGAAAAACAATCTACTACATACATGGAAAACAAAATAAGACTGAGTTCAGCCCACTCAACTGGCACCCTGGAGAAGAGAGGGCAGTGGTATAATATATTCAAGATCCTGAAAGAGAAAGACTTCCAGCCAAGAATTCTGTACCCAGCCAAACTGTCCTTCAAAACTGAGGGGGAGATTACAGTTTTCACAGATAAAGAAGTCCTAAAAGAATTTGTCAACAAGAGACAGGTCTTACAGGAAATACAAAAGGAATTCTGTTGGCTGAAAAAAAAGGAAAGAGAGGGAGGTCTGGAGGAGGGCACAGAATTGAGGAGTACCACTAAGGGTAATTTAAAGAATACAAAGAGAAAGAGGGGAAAGAATATATAGATCTGACAAATAAAATAAAAAAGATATGATGGTGAATTCAGGAAACACCTTTTCAGTAATAACTTTGAATGTTAATGGATTAAATTTACCAATTAAAAGATACAAATTGGCAGAATGGATTAATAAACACAATCCAGCTATATGCTGCTTATAAGAGACTCATCTTAGACACAAGGATACACATAGATTGAAAGTGAAAGGATGGAAAAAGGCAAGTTGTAACCAAAAGAAAGCAGGAGTAGCTATACTAATAAAGGATAAAATAGACTTTAAATATAAAGACAGCATAACAAAGAAGGACACTATATACTAATTAAAGGGTCAGTTCACCAAGAAGATACAACAACCATAAATGTTTATGCTCCCAATCAAGGAGCTCCAAAATACATGAGACAGACACTGGCAAAACTGACGGGAGTGATAGATGTTTCAATGATAATAGTAGGAGACTTCAATACACCACTCTTCTCTATAGACACAACAACCAGACAGAAGATCAACAAGGAAACAGAGAAGTTAAACAACTTGATAAGTGAATTAGATATAACAGAGATATATAGGTCATTGTACCCCAAAACACAGGGATATACATTCTTTTCTAGTGCTCATGGAACATTCTACAGGATAGATCATATGCTGGGGCACAAAACAAGTATTTATAAATTTAAAAACATTGAAATTATTCAAAGCACTTTCTCTGATCATAGTGGGATGAAGCTGGATCTCAATAACCACCAAAGAACGAGAACATTCACAAATATGTGAAGATTAAGTAACACACTCTTAAACAACCAGTGGGTCAAAGAAAAAGTTACTAGAGCAATCAGTTGCTATCTGGAGATGAATAAAAATGAGAATACAACTTATCAGAACTTATGGGATATGGCAAAGGCTGTGCTGAGAGGGAAATATATTGCCCTAAATGCCTATATTAAAAAATGAGAAAGAGCAAAAATCGAGGACTTAACAGCACACATGGAGGAACTTGAGAAATCACAGCAAACTAACCCCAAAGAAAATAGAAGAGAAATAACAAAGATTAAAGCAGAGATATATGAATGGGAGAACAAACAAACAATAGAAAGAATCAATAAAACCAAAAGTTGGTTCTTTGAGAGAATCAATAAAATTGATGGGCCATTAGCAAGACTGAAAAAGAAAAAGAGAGGATGCAAATAAACAAAATCAGAGATGAGACCATGAAGAAATAAAAGAAATCATAAGAGGATACTATGAACAACTATACTCCAACAACTAGACAACTTAGATGAAATGGACAATTCCTGGAAACACACAAACAAGATACACTGACTCAAGAAGAAATAGATCTCAACAAACCAATCACAAGTAAAGAGATTCAATCAGTCATCAAAAATCTCCTACAAAGAAAAGCCCATGGCCAGAGGGCTTCACGGAGGAATTTTATCAGATATTCCAAAAAGAACTAACACCAATCCTGCTTAAACTTTTCCAAAAAATTGAGGGAAAACTCATAACTCATTCTTTGTTTTGTTTCGTTTTTTGCATGGGCAGGCACCGGGAATTAAACTCAGGTCTTCAGCATGGCAGGCGAGAACTCTGCTGCTAAGCCACCATGGCCTACACTCTACATAACTCATTTTACAAAGATAATATCATCTTAATACCAAAACCAGGTAAAGATGCCATAAGAAAGGAAAACTACAGGGCAATCTCCCTAATGAACATAGATACAAAAATTCTCAATAAAATATTAGCAAATCAAATCCAGCAATACATTAAAAGAATTATACACCATGACCACATGGGGTTTATATCAGGAATGCAAGAACGGTTCAACACAAGAAAATCAATTACTGTAAGACAGCACATTAACAATCAAAAGGGAAAAATCACATGATCATCTTGATTGATGCTGAAAAAGCATTCAACAAAATTCAGCATCCTTTTCTGATAAAAACACTCCAAAAGATAGGAATCAAAGGTAACTACCTCAATATAATAAAGGGAATGTATGAAAAACCAATAGCTAGCATTATGTTCAATGGAGAGAGACTGAAAGCCTTTCCTCTAAGATCAGGAACAAGACAAGGATGTCCACTGCCACCACTATTATTCAACACTGTGCTAGAAGTTCTAGCTAGAGCAATCAGACAGGACAAAGAAATAAAAGGCATCCAAATTGGAAAGGAAGAAGTAAAACTCTCATTATTCGCAGATGGCATGATACTATACTTGAAAGATCCTGAGACATCTACAGCAAAGTTACTTGAGCTAATAAACAAATTCAGCAAGGTGGCAGGATATAAAAATAACGTGCAAGATGGCAGCTTAACGAGGTGTGGGATTAAGTTCGTCCTCCAGAGCAGCTAGTAAATAGCCAGTAACAGTGCAGAACAACTGCCGGGGCCACATCAGTGATCGGATACACGGTGTACCCCAGTCTGGACCAGGTAGACCAATTGCGAGCCCACCCAGAACCATGAGTTCCCCAAGCCATGGTGGCCGGCACCCCTCCCCCACAGGCGACTTCCCATAGGGGAAAGGAAAGAGAGTTTACCAGCAGGGGCTGAATACAACCAAACTCCAGTTGTGGAATTAATTAACAAATTCTGACTACTAAAAATAGGCTCACAGCTTAGCTGAACCTCCAGTAAAAGTGGATGTTGCTGCTTTTTGCCCCAGCGCAGAGGGGACAGGGCTGACAGAAAAGAAAAAAAAAAAAAAACCAGCTGTTGTTACACTTGAAAAGGTCTGGGCCTTGAAGGAAACGATGGGGCACACAGGACCTGGAGATACACACAGCAACCTACCAATTTAACCTCTTGATTGGTAAACCCAAGGAACAGGGGTCCTGCTCTGAAAAGGACTTTTCTCTTTTGTTTTGCTGGCTGTTCTGAGGACTTTCCCAGGAGAGAGGCGGGGCCCAGCCCAGGTGGAATACCTTACTCAAGGAATTCAGACCCCAGGGTCTGGAAAAGTGAAGCAATTAAAACCAGACTACCACATCTCTGTCTCCACCACGCCCCCAGCAGGGAGAGTCTGCTGAAGTTAAAGGTACAACATCACCTTATGCTGGTGCGACCCGCAGGCAGACCAGTGCCACATATTGGGCAGAGCAGGAAAAATACAGAGTCCAGAGACTACATAGGAAAACCTTTTAATCTGCGGGGTCTCACCCTCAGGGAAACTGATGCAGGTGACTCTTTCCTCCTGAGAGGAGATGAGTTTGGTCTGGGAAAATCTGTCTGGGGTCTATAACACCTAAGTAGACCCTCCTAAGGGGGAAAAAAAGCATCATACAGGCAGGGCAAGAAACAAGACAACAAGAACTGAAAAATTCTGATCTGTTAAACATAAGCTAAGCTAGAGGTCGAGAATAAGCTGAAGTGAATGTCAAAGAACAGATAGACAATAAAGTCATCCAGAAAGGTAATCCAGGGTAAAAAAAAAAAGTGAAAACAGTCCCGAGAATAAATTAATTAAGCTAATTAAATGCCTAGACACCAGCAAAAAATAACAAATCATATTAGGAAAAGTGAAGATATGGCCCAGTCAAAGGAACAAACCAACAATTGAAATGAGATACAGGAGTTGAAACAATTAATTCAGAATGTTCGAAGAGATATGGAAAACCTCAACAAAAATCAAATCAGTGAATTGAAGGACGATATAAAGAAGGCAAGGAATGAACAAAAAGAAGGAATGGAAAGTCTGAAAAAGCAAACCCAGAACTTATGGGAATGAAGAGCATAGTAGAAGAGCTGAAAAAAACAATGGAAACCTACAATGGTAGATTTCAAGAGGCTGAAGATAGGATTAGTGAACTGCAGGATGGGACATCTGAATCTAACAAGCAAAAGAAAATAAAGGGAAAAGCATGGAAAAATATGAACAGGGACTCAGGGAATTGAAGGACAACATGAAGCATACGAATATATGTGTTGTGGGTGTCTCAGAAGGAGAAGAGAAGGGAAAAGAAGAGAAAAACTAATGGAGGAAATTATCACTGAAAATTTCCCAACTCTTATGAATGACTTAAAATTACAGATCCAAGAAGTGCAGTATACCCTAAACAGAACAGATCCAAATAGAAGTACTCCAAGAAACTTACTAATCAGAATATCAGATATCAAAGAGAAAGAGAGAATCTTGAAAGCAGCAAGAGAAAAGCAATTCATCACATACAAGGGAAGCCCATAAGAAATCTGTAGATTTCTCAGCAGAAACCATGGAGGTGAGAAGACAGTGGGATGATATATTTAAATTACCAAAAGAGAAAAACTGCCAACCAAAAATTCTATATCCAGCAAAATTGTCCTTCAAAAATGAGGGAGAAATTAAAATATTTTCAGACAAAAAAACACTGAGAGAATTTGTGACCAAGAGACCAGCTTTGCAAGAAATACTAAAGGGAGCACTAGAAACAGAAACAAAAAGACAGGAGAGCAAAGTGTGGAGAAGAATATAGAAATGAAGACTATCAGTAAAGGTAAAAAGAAGGAAAATTAGATATGATATATAAAATCCAAAAGGCAAAATGGTGGAAGAAAGTACTGCCCATACCATAATAAAACTAAATGTTAATGGTTTAAACTCCCCAATCAAAAGACACAGACAGGCAGAATGGATTAAAAAACAGGACCCATCTATATGCTGTCTACTGGAAACACATCTTAGACCAAATGATAAACATAGGTTGAAAGTGAAAGGTTGGGAAAAGATATTCCATGCAAATAACAATCAGAAATGAGCAGGAGTAGCTATACTAATATCCAACAAATTAGACTTCAAATGTAAAACAGCTGAAAGAGACAAACAAGTACACTATGCATTAATAAAAAGAAAAATTCAACAGGAAGACATAACAATCATAAATATTTATGCACCAAGCAGAATGCTCCAAAATACATGAAGCAAACACTGAAAACACTGAAAAGAGAAATAGACACATCTACCATAATAGTTGGATACTTCAATTCTCCAATCATCAATGGACAGAACACCTAGACAAAGGATCAATTAACAAACAGAAAATTTGAATAATACAATAAATGAGCTAGACTTAACAGACATTTACAGAACATTACACCCCACAACTGCAGGATATACCTTTTTCTCAAGTGCTCATGGATCATTCTCAAGGATAGACCATATGCTGCACAAAGCAAGTCTTGATAAATTTTAAAAGACTGAAATCATATAAAACACTTTCTCAGATCATAAAGGAATGAAATTGGAAATCAATAATAGGCAGAGTGCCAGAAAATTCACAAATATATGGAGGCTCAACAACACACTCTTAAACAACCAGTGGGTCAACGAAGAAATTACAAGAGAAATCAGTAAATATCTCGAGGCAAATGAAAATGAAAACACAACATATCAAAACTTAAGGGATGCAGCAAAGGCAGTGCTAAGAGGGAAATTTGTTGCCCTAAATGCCTATATCAAAAGAGAAGAAAAGGCAAAAATCGAGGAATTAACTTTCCACTTGGAAGAACTAGAGAAAGAACAGCAAACTAACCCCAAGCAAGCAAAAAGAAAGAAATAATGAAGATTAGAGCAGAAATAAAGGAAATTGAGAACATGAAAAAAATCTAGAAAATTAATAAAACCAGAAGTTGGTTCTAACAGAAAATCAATAAGATTGATGGATCCTCAGCAAGGTTGACAAAAAGAAGAAGAGAGAGGATGTAAATAACTAAGATCAGAAATGGAAGATGAGACATAACCACAGACCACACAGAAATAAACGAAGTAATGAGAGGATACTATGAACGACTTTATGCTAATAAACTCGACAATGTAGATGAAATGGACAATTTCCTAGAAAGGCAAGAACAACCAACAACGACTCGAGAAGAAATAGATGACATCAACAAACCAATCACAAATAAAGAAATTGAATTAGTCATTAAGAGGCTCTCAAAAAGAAAAGCCCAGGACCAGTTGGCTTCACATGTGAATTCTATCAAACACTCATGAAAGAATTAGTACCAATCCTGCTCAAACTGTTTAAAAAAATTGAAGAGGAGGGAAACGTACCTAACTCCTTCTACAAAGCCAACATCACCCTCAAACCAAAGCCAGACCAAGATATTACAAAAAAAGAAAACTACAGACCAATCTCTCTAATGAATATAGATGCAAAAATCCTCAACAAAATTCTTGCAAATGAAATCCAGCAGCATATTATAAGAATTATACACCATTACCAAGTAGGATTCATCCCAGCTATGCAAGGATGGTTCAACATAAGAAGATCAATTAATGTAATACACCATATCAACAAGTCAAAGCAGAAAAACCACATGATCATCCCGATTGATGCAGAAAAAGCATTTGACAAAATTCAACATCCTTTCCTGTTGAATACACTTCAAAGGATAGGAATAGAAGGGAACTTCCTCAACATGATAAAGGGAGAAAAACCCAAAGCTAAGATCTTCCTCAATGGGGAAAAACTGAAAACTTTCCCCCTAAGATCAGGAACAAGACAAGGATGTCCACTATCACCATTGTTATTCAACATTGTGTTGTAAGTTCTAGCCAGAGCAATTAGACAACAAAAAGAAATACAAGGCATCAAAGCTGGAAAGGAAGAAGTAAAACTCTCACTGTTTGAAGATGATATGATGCTATATGTTGAAAACCCTTGTGGTAGTTAGATTCAGTTGGCAACTTGGCCAAGTGAAGGAACCTAGTTTTGTTGCTGCAGACATGAGCCAATGGTATGTGAACCTCATCTGTTGCTAATTACATCTGCAGTCTGCTAGGAGGCGTTCCTGCTGCAATGAATGATGTTTGACTTAATTGGCTGGTGCTTAAATGAGAGAGCGCAACGTAGCACAGCCCAAGCAGCTCGGCATACCTCACCTTAGCACTCGCAGCTCAGCCCAGGCCTTTGGAGATGCAGAAAGGAATCACACCAGGGGAAATTGTTGGAACCCAGAGACCTGGAGAGAAGGCCAGCAGAGATTACCCTGAGCCTTCCCACATAAGAAAGAACCTCAGATGAAAGTTAGCTGCCTTTCCTCTGAAGAGCTAACAAAATAAATCCCCTTTTATTAAAAGCCAATCCATCTCTGGTGTGTTGCATTCTGGCAGCTAGCAAACTAGAACCCTGAAGAATCCTCAGCAAAACTACTAGAGCTAATAAATGAGTACAGCAAAGTGGCAGGTTACATGATCAACACTCAAAAATCTGTAGTGTTTCTGTACACTAGCAATGAACAATCTGAGGAGGAAATCATGAAAAAAATTCCATGATTTACATTGCAACCAAAAGAATAAAATATTTAGGAATAAATTTAACTAAAGATACAAAAGACCTATACAGAGATAACTATAAGAAATTATTAAAAGAAATCACAGACCAAAATAAATGGAAGGGCATATCGTGTTCATGGATTGGAAGACTAAATATAGTTAAGATGTCAATTCTTCAGAAATTGATTTACAAATTCAATGCAATACCAATTAAAATCCCAAAAACTTACACTTCAGAAACAGAAAAACCAATAACCAAATTTATCTGGAAGGGCAGGGTGCCCTGAATGAAAAATGAAGTTGGAGGTCTCACACTACCTGACTTTAAGACATATTACAAAGCTACAGTGGTCAAAACAGCATGGTACTGGCATAAAGATAGATATACTGACCAATGGAATCAAATAGAATGTTCAGATATAGACCCTCTCATCTATGGACAATTGATCTTTGATAAGGCAGTCAAGCCAACTCACCTGGGACAGAACAGTCTCTTCAATGAATGGTGCCTAGAGAACTGGATATCCACATGCAAAAGAATGAAAGAGGATCCATATCTCACACCCTAAACAAACATTAACTCAAAATGGATCAAAGACCTAAGCATCAGATGTAAGACCATAAAACTGCTAGGAGAAAATGTAGGGAAATATCTTATAAATCTTATAATAGGAGGCAGTTTACTAGAACTTACACCCAAAGCATGAGCACTGAAGAAAGAAAGAAATAAATGGGAACTCCTCAAAATTAAACTTTTGTGCACCAAAGAACTTTATCAAGAAAGTAAAAAGACAGCCTACACAATGGGAGACAATATTTGCAAACGATATATCTAGTATACAGAATATATAAAGAGATTGTTCAACTCAACAACAAAAAGACAGACAACCTAATTACAAATGGGCAAAAGACTTGAACAGACACTTCTCAAAAGAGGAAATTCAAATGGCCAAAATACACATGAAAAGATGCTCAACTTCCCTGGCTATTAGGGAAATACAAATTAAAACCACAATGAAATATCATCTCACACCCACCAGAATGGCCATTATCAATAAAACAGAAAATGACAAGTGCTGGAGAGAGGGTGGAGAAAGAGGCACACTTATCCACTGTTGGTGGGAATGTCAAATAGTACAAAGGCAGTTTGGTGGGTCCTCAGGAAGCTAAGTATAGAACTACCATATGATCTGGCAACACCATTGCTGGGTATCTACTCAGAGAACATGAAGGCAAAGACATAAACGGACATTTGCACACCAAGTTTATAGCAGCATTATTTACAGTTGCCAAGAGACTGAAATAGCCCAAATGTCCATCAACAGACGAGTGGCTAAACAAGCTGTCGTATATACATACAGTGGAATATTATGCAGCTGTAAGATGGAATAAAGTTATGCAGTATTAACAACATGGATGAACCTTAAGGACATTATGCTGAGTGAGATTAGCCAGAAACAAAAGGACAAATACTGTATGGTCTCACTGATATGAACTAACATTAATGAATGAACTTGGAGAATTTCAGTTAAGAGCAGAGTTCATCAGGAGATAGAAATAGGGTAGATATTGGATAAATGGAACTGAAGGGATACAGATTGTGCAACGGGACTGATTGTAAAAATTCGGAAATGGATAGCATAATACTATCCAACTGTAATACAATAATGTTAGAACAGTGAATGAAGCTGAATGTGAGAATGATAGAGGGAGGAGGCCTGGGGGCACAAATGAAATCAGAAGGAAAGATATACAATAAAGACTGATATAATACAATCTAGGAATACCTAGAGTGTATAATGATAGTGACTAAATGTACAAATTCAAAAACGTTTTGCATGAGGAAGAACAAAGGAATGCCAATAATGCAGGGTGTTGAAAACAGATGGTAATTAATATTTTAGAACTTTAACTTATGTGTGAGACTAAAGCAAAAAATGTTTATTTGGTACAAAATTTATATTTTGACTAGTGCATTTCCTAATATAACTTATGTGGACAGCTTAATTGAACACCATAAGTACATGGAACCTTGAGTCGGGCATGAGATTTTGTAGGTTTGTCCAGAGTGATGCCTCGATAAATCCCAGAAGGATTTGAACAGTGAATAAAAAAGTACTTGCAAAGTCCCCTTGGGGAATGGTGAGAAAGGGGGAAAATCAGCTTCCCCAAGTGGAGAATTCTTGATATTCTCACAAGAAGCGGGGACAAACAAAGCAATAGGCTGAGTACCCAGCCTTTGGGTTTTGTTCATAAGAAACGTAACCCTTCAAAGGATAGGCTAAGCCTACTTAAAATTAGGCCTAAGAGTCACCCCCAAGAGAACCTCCTCTGTTGCTCAGATGTGGCCTCTCTCTCCTAGCCAACACGACAAGCAAACTCACTGCCCTCCCCCTCTCTATGTGGGACATTACTCCCAGGGGTGTGGACCTTCCTGGCAATGTGGGATAGAAATCCTAGAATGAGCTGGGAGTCAGCACCAAGGGACTGAGAAAACCTTGACTGAAAGGGGAAAGAGAGAAATGAGTCAAAATAAAGTGTCAATGGCTGAGAGATTCCAAAGCGAGTGGAGAGGTTATCCTGGAGATTATTCTTATGCATTAGATAGATATCACCTTTTTAGTTAAGGGATTAACAGAAAGGCTGGAGCGAACTGCCTGAAAATGTAGAGCTGTGTTCCAGTAGCCATGTCTCTTGAAGATGATTGTATAATGATACAGCTTTCTCAGTGTGACTGTGTGATTGTGAAAACCTTGTGTCTGATGCTTCTTTTATCTACCTTATGGACAGATGAGTAAAACATATGGATTAAAAATAAATAAATAATGGGGAACAAATGCTAAAATAAATTTAGTAGATTGAAATGCTAGTGATCAATGAATGGGAGGGGTAAGGAGTATGGTATGTATGAATTTTTATTTCTGTTTCCTATTTATTTTTTTCTGAATTGATGCAAATGTTCTAAGAAATGATCATGATGATGAATATACAACTATGTGATAAAAAAAGAATGTTCATATTATATGTTGATTTATTTTATTGATAAAAATAAAAAACAAAAACAAACAAACAATCAGTAACATTTCTATACACAAGAAATGACCTAGCTGAGGAATCAGTTAAGGAAAATATTCCATTCAAAATAACAACTAAAAGAATCAAGTACTTAGAAATGAACTTAACTAGGGATACAAAGGACTTGTACACAGAAAACATTGCCAAAAGAAATCAAAGGAGATCTAAATAGGTGAAAAGACATTCTCTGCTCATGGGCAGGAAGGCTAAATATAGTTAAGATATCAATTCTCCACAAATTAATCTACACGGTAGTAATCAAAATTCCAACAACCTACTCTGAAGATTTGGAAAAGCTAATTACCAAATTTATCTGGAAGGGAAAGAGATCCTGAATAGCTAAAAGCATCCTAAAAAGGAAGACTGAAGTGGGAGGTTTAACATTTCCTGATTTTAAAACCTATTATGAAGCCATAGTGTCAAAACAGAATAGTACTAGCATAAACAGAGAAGCACTGATCAGTGGAATAGATAGTGCAGAAATAGCCCACCAAATCTATGGTCAACTGATTTCTGACAAGGCCCCCAAATCCTCTGAACTGGGCCAAAACAGTCTTTTCAAAAACTGGGCATGGAAGAACTGGATATCAATAGCCAAAAGAATGAAAGAGGATCCCTATCTTACAGCCTCCACAAAAATTAACTCAAAGTGGATTAAACACTTAAATATAAGAACTAGCACCATAAAAACTTCTAGAAGAAAATGTAGGGAAACATCTTCAAGACCTAGTAATAGGAGGTAGCTTTACACCCAAAGCTCAAGCGACAAAAGACAAAATAGCTAAATGGGAACTCCTCAAAATCAAATGCTTTACACCTCAAAAGACTGTCAAAAAAGTGAAGAGGCAGCCAATTCAATGGGAGAAAATATTTGTAAATCACATATTGGACAAAGGTTTGATTTCCTTTATATACAAAGAAATCATACAACTCAACAACCCAATTATAAAATGGGCTAAAGATATGAATAGGCATTTTTTTGAAGAGCAAATACAGATGGCTCAAAAGGCACATGAATAGATGCTCATTGTCATTGGCTATAAGGGAAATGCAAATCAAGACTACAATGAGATACCACCTCATACCTATAAGAATGGCTGCTATTAAACAAACAGGAAACTATAAATGTTGGAGAGGATGTGGAGAAACTGGGACACTTATGCACTGCTGGTGGGAATGTATAATAGTGGAGCCACTATGGAAGACTGTTTGACGGTTCCTTAGGAAACTAAATATTGAGTTGCCCTATGACCCAGCAATAGCACTACTTGGTATATACCCAGAAGAGCTGAAAGCAATAACACAAACAGACATTTGCACACCGATGTTCATAGCAGCATTATGGCAAAAGATGGAAACAAACCAAATGCTGATCAACAGAAGAGTGTATCAACAAAATGTGGTATATACATACAATGGAATATTACGCAGCAGTAAGACAAAATGATGTCCTGAAGCACATGAGAAGATGGACGAGCCTTGAGTCCGTAATGCTGAGTGATTTAACCAGATGGAAAAGGATATACACTGTATGATTCCACTTTTATGACCAGCATAAAGGTATAATAAGAGGCTTGTAATACAGAATATAGAGGATTTGAGAGATATATAGAAGATAGAGATGGGTGAACCATTAGCTAATGAGGTTGAACTCCAATGTAAAGATATAGACAGGAGTGAAAGTGGTTTTCTAGTGGGTCTATAAGTAATATTACCATAATGAAGATGAACAATATCGAAACGGGTTGTATAGACCTACAGTGTCCCAGTGATTAACACCAGAAATATGAATTAGTCCTTTCAAGAACTCCTTCAAAGATATTATTCTTGTACAAACAGTGTTTAAGTCCAGGGTACAGGGGGAAACTGCTATTGCATGCTATGAGCTATGTTCAAAAGGAAACCATCAGAACTGCCATAGCAACAGCAGAGGTAAACAATGGGGGGAGGGATAAGAATTGAAAGGAGGTTTAGATTTCCTATTTGGCAAGGGTGTATTTATTGGTTTTCTTTCTCTTAGGAACAATGAAATTATCTAAAATTGAGAATGTTGATGGAATGTGAACATTGAGCCCTATTCTGGATGCCTGATGAATGCAGGTGGCTGAAGAATGCACTGACTGAGATGTAGATTGGCGAACGATGGTATATACTCATGAATGAAGGTTGTGCTGCTACAAAACGAAACAAAGTCATGAGGCATGCAACGACGTGAATGAACATGTGGGACATTTGGTGAGATAAAATAAGCCAGAAACAAAAGAACAAGAATGGTATGGTCACCTTTAAAAAATGCTTATAAGAAAACAGGAGCCTAGATTGTAAGCTTTTAGGGCAGACAATTAAGACCAGAGTGGTGATTATTATTTCTGGATTTTGAGGGGCTGTTTTATATATATATAATCTGATACTTAAAGATAAGAATGAAACTGAACAGATTGGGTATAAAGTAATTCAGAACATGGGGTAAGGAAGACAGTGTCTATATTTTAGAGCACACATACTCTTTGAGACCAATGAAAGAAAAATTTATTTGGTCTGGAACTGAAATTTTCTGTAGTGCATAATCTAACTCAACCTATCTGTATAGCTCATTAGAACAACTGAAATACAGGGAGCCCAGAATAAGAAAGAGGTACTTTAATTCTGTATAGATTATTATAATGCCTGGATACATCCTAGAGTATATTAAGCAGATAATCAAAAAGAATTGACAAAGTCCCCTAGAGGATGGGAGAAAGAATATGTAACTATTAAATCTTACCATCAGGGAATCCCCTGATACTGCCTCAAACTTTAGGGACACCCAAGTCGATAGGCTATGCCCTCAACCATGAGGCTTACTCTTGTGAAGCTTATGTAGGTAGCAGAGAAGCTTAGACTACCTATAGGCATGCCTAAGAGTTACTTCTGGAGGACCTCTTTTGTTGCTCAGAGGTGGCCTCATTTTCTCTAAGTCCAACTCTGCAAGTGCTGCCCTCCCTACTACATGGGACATGACATCCAGGGATGAAAGTCTCCCTGGTGCCATGGGAGATGACTCCCAGGGATGAATTTAGACCTGGCACCATGGGATCAACAATTCCATCCTGACCAAAGTGGGAAAAAGTGTATCTAATAAAGTATCAATGGCAGAGAGAGTTCAAATCGAGTCAAGAGGTTACTATGGAGGTTGGTCTTACGTAAGCTGGGTGCTGCTCCAGAATATAGGAGGCTAGAAGGCTTAAATATCTTTTTATTATCACAATCAACTTTTTCCCCTTCTTTTATTGTGAAAAATAACATATATATACGAAACAGCTATAATTAGACCTTACTACCTATCATAAACATGCCAACTCCCAACCAGGATCATTCCAGCCAATCTGAAAGAACACTTAGAGCAATATATAAGATTCCAAAAGGGTTCCATGCACTAGAGTAACTTTAAAGAAACCTACAACCTCCAGATGGGTCCCTGGTTCAGGTAAGTCCTGAAACCTCACCTAGTCTCTCCAGAACATCAGATAGTTTCATCTCCCTACCCCATATTAGTGACAGACCCTTCCAATATGAAAAATTTAGAATGGCCATAGCCCAAATGATGGAAAGATCAATGGTGATGATGGAGTTATACAGAGATAATAGGATTTAACAAATGAATATGAATGTTGAACCATTAAATGGATATCTCTTTTAGTCTCCAGCATTTTAGAGTAGCTAGAAGTAAAAACCTAAAACTGTGGAACTGTAAGCCATGTTAAACTCTAAAGTATGTTCTACAACTAACTGTGATGCTGTGTCTTGAAATTTATAGCTCTTTCGTATATATATATATATGTTATTTTTCACAATAAAAGAAGGGGAAAAAGTTGATTGTGATAATAAAAAGATATTTAAGCCTTCTAGCCTCCTATATTCTGGAGCAGCACCCTGACTTTCCAAATAAAAAAAAAAAGATCTAGTAATAGGATGTAGCTTAAACTGAAGCACATGAAGGAAAAGAAAAAACAGATAAATTGAAACTCCTTAAGATCAAGAGCTTCTGTCCCTCAAAGGATTTTGTAAAAAAAGTGAAGAAGGCCAATTCAATAGGAGAAGTATTTGGAAAAACATTGAATAAAGGCTTGATACCCTGTTTTCATAAAGAAATTATATAGCTCAACAACAAAAGAACAAACAACCCAATTATAAAATGGGTAAGGGTATTACAAGTGGGGCAAGGGTAGTTCAGTGGTAGAATTCTCGCCTGCCATGAGGGAGATCTGGGTTCAATTCCTGGCCCTTACACTTCCCAAAAAACAAACAAACAAGTAAAGAAAGAAAGAAAACAAGCAAATAAAAATTCAACTAATGGTGGTGCAATAACAGGATACTTACATGGAAGAAGAATGAAATGTGACCCCTGCCATACAGCATACAAAAACAAATGTGCAGAGGATATGAAAAGACACTTTCTGAAGAGCAAATACAAATAGCTATAAAGCAAATGAAGAGATGTTCATCTTTATTAGCTATAAGGGAAATGCAAATCAAGGTGACAATGAGATATTACCTCACACCTGTAAGAATGGCTGCTATTAAACAAACAGAACAGTACAAATGTTGAAGAGGATGTGGAGAAATTGGAATACTTATTCATTGTTGATAGAAAGGTATAAAGTGCAGCCATGTGGAAAACAGTTTGGCAATTCCTCAGAAAACGAAATGTTGAGTTGCCCTATGACCTGACAATTCCAATACATGGTATATACCTAGAAAAGCTAAAATCAGTGACATGCATAAACATGTGCACACCAATGTTCATAGTGGCACTGCTCACAATTGCTAAAAGATGGAAATAATCCAAGAGCCCATCAACACATGAGAGGATAGATAAACAAAATGCAGTATAATGCATATGATGGAATATTATATAGCAGTAAGACAAAATGAGGTCCCGAGGCATGGATGATTCAACATGGATGAATCTTGAGGCTATAATGCTGAGTGAAATAAGTAAAACAGAAAAGGACAGATACTATATTATTTTTTTATTATGGCATGGATAAAGGTCATCCCTGAGGTTACACTGTAGAAGATAGCAGACCTAGAAGTGCACAGAAGCTAGAGATAGGGGAAAGGCTATGCAATGAAGTTGAACTTTAATGAAAGGGAATGGATAGATGTAATGGTAACTAATTAGTGGATTCCAAGTCACATTGCCATATAGAATGAATATTGAAGTGAATATGATTGAAAAGGAATGTATAGTGCCCGGTATCCCACTGATGAAATCTATAATTATGAATCATTTAAAAAAGTTTTCAGAAGAACCATTTCAAAGGTTTCATATTGGACAGAGAGTCCATAGTAGACGGGTATAGGGAGCGGACTAAAAATGCATGCTATGGCCAATAGTTACAAGGAAGACATCAACAGTATCACAGCACTGTTGTGGACAGGACAAGTGATAAGGTATAGCTTTGAGTTGATATTTGCTGAAGCTGTGTTTTTCAGTTCTTTGTCTCTACAAACCAATGAAAACTGTTTAAAATTGAGAGTGTTGCTGATTGTACAACCAAGTGAGGATACTCTAAGACATGGTTTGTTTATTTTGGACACTATCCATGTGTCCACAAATGGAGGGAGCTGAAGGATACAATGAGTGAGAAGCAGAATGGCAAACTGAGATACATTTATATGACGGAGTATGACATGACTACAAAAAAGAAGATCATGAAGAGGCATGCAACGAGCTGAATAAACCTTGGGAACAGTGTGTTGTACAAAATAAGCCAGAAACAAAAGAACAAATACTAAGGTCTCTTTCAGAAAATACTTATAAGAAATTTGGAGTCTTCATTGTAAGCCCTTAGAGCAGCCACACTTAGTCTGAAGGTGTAACTGTATTTCTAGATTCTGAGACACTGAGTTATATGTGTCAGCAGGTATTTCCATGGAATTTTTAGTAACTCTGTAACACATAAGACAGAAGTAGAATACTGTAGCCCTGAAAGTAAGCATAGCTCTATACAATATTGTTAAAGTAACCGAAAAAGAGATCAGGCCCCAATAAGAGATAAAAATGAAGCTAGCCAATACTGGGACTAAGGTAAATCAGAATACAGAGTAAAAGATAATGGTGTATGTATTCTAGACCTTCACCTACTGTATGAGACCAAAGGCAGAGATGTTTATTGTTGTCTAGAACCTAAATTTTCTGATACACACAATCTAAATCAATTTGTTTGGATAGCTCATTTAAATTACCCAAATACATGAAGCCCAGAACAGGAATGAGGCTTTGTAATTCTGTATAGCTTAATTGTAATCCTGGATACATCTCAGACTATGGTGGATACATCTCAGATTATGGTGAGCTGATAATTACAAAGAATTGGTAGAGTCCCTTCAAGGTCCAAAGGAAAAAAAAAAAAAAGGAACTTTTAAACTTTCTCAACTGGGAAACTTTGGGTCCCCTCTCAACCACTGGGGACACCCAAGAGAATAGGCCAAGCCCTGGATTTTGAGTCTTGCCCTTATGAAACTTATTTCTGTAGTGAAGAAACTAAAACTACTTATCACAAGGCTTAAGAGTTGCTTCAAAGAAGCCTCTTCTGTTCCTCAGATGTGGTTGCTCTCTCTCTCTAACCCAATTCTACAAGGAATATAGATAGAGACATGGATAGAAAAAAAATGAGCAGTGTGTCAGGGATTTGAGTGACAGCACAAGGCGCACAAACATACACATCATGGGTGTCCCAGCAGGAGAAGAGAAGTGAAAGGGGCAGAAAGGCATACATATACATGGCACATATTTCAAACAAAATAAATCCTCATATACCTACTGAGACACATTCTAATCAGAATGCTAACCACCACCGAGAAAGAGAAAATTCTGAAAGCAGCAAAAGAAAAATGATTTCATTACATGCAAGGGATCCTTGATAAAACTAAGTGCCAATTTCTCATCAGAAACCATGCTGGCAAGAAGGCAGTGGTATGATATTTCAGGTACTAAAAGAGAAAAACTCCAAAAATGATTAGCTGGCAAAACTGTCCTTCAAAAATGATGAAGTTTAAAGTATTCACAGATAAACAGAAACTGAGAGAATTTATCAACATGAGAGCTGCTTTACAAGAATATTACCAGAGGGGGCCAAGATGGTGGCTTAGTAAGGTACGTGCATCTTAGTTCCTCCTCCAGAGCAACTACTAGGTGAACAGAAACAGTGCAGAACAGCTCCCGGGGCCACGGCAGGGAATGGACACATAGCGTACCCCAGTCTGGACTGGCTAGTCTGACTGCGAGACTCGGCTGCGGTGAGATCCTCGAGCGGCATGCGATTCCCTGAGCCGCGGCAGCCGTGGTGGCCAGAGCACCTCCCTCCCTCCTTCCCGGGCCGGCTGAGAGTCTCGGAGAGGCAAGTTTCCCAAGCCGCGGCGGCCGGTGCCCCTCTTTTGCAGGCGGCTTCCTGGACTGGCTACGAGTCTCGGATCAGAGGGCTACACCAGCTGCGGTGGCTGGCGACCGGTGCCCCTACCCCGTGGACGGCTTCCTGGTCCGGTGGCGAATTCCCCAGGCCGCGGCGGCCAGCGACCGACGCCCCTCCAGGGAGAGGAGGGAATTTCCGACAGTGGCAGGGACTGGGTCCAACCAAACACCAATAGGGGAATTAATAAAGGAGCCACAGGGTCTCCTCAAGCCGCGGCGGCTGACGCCCCCATCAGGCGCGGCCCTCCGGACCAACTGAGAGAATTGGATCGGAAATCCCCAAGGCCACGGAGAACGGTGACCCGGGGGGATCCCTTCCAAACACGTGAGACAAACGTGTGCCACGAGCGCCACCTACTGGGCAGGATAAGAAAAACAGAACCCAGAGATTTCACAGAAACATCTTACAACCTTGTTGGGTCTGACACCCAGGGAAATCGGACTAAATGCCCAGACGCCAGCAGAAGATAATGGCCCACGCTCAGAGATTGAGAATATGGCCCAGTCAAAGGAACACACCAATAGTTCAAATGAGATACAAGAGCTGAGACAACTAATGCTGAATATACGAACAGAAATGGAAAACCTCTTCAAAAATGAAATCGATAAATTGAGGGAGGACATGAAGAAGACATGGGCTGAACAAAAAGAAGAAACAGAAAAACTGAAAAAACAAATCACAGAACTTATGGAAGTGAAGGATAAAGTAGAAAAGATGGAAAAAACAATGGATACCTACAATGATAGATTTAAAGAGACAGAAGATAGAATTAGTGATTTGGAGGATGGAACATCTGAATTCCAAAAAGAAACAGAAACTATCGGGAAAAGAATGGAAAAATTTGAACAGGGTATCAGGGAACTCAAGGACAATATGAACCGCACAAATATATGTGTTGTGGGTGTCCCAGAAGGAGAAAAGAAGGGAAAAGGAGGAGAAAAACTAATGGAAGAAATTATCAATGAAAATTTCCCAACTCTTATGAAAGACCTAACATTACAGATCCAAGAAGTGCAGCGCACCCCAAAGAGATTAGACACAAATAGGCGTTCTTCAAGACACTTACTAGTTAGAATGTCAGAGGTCAAAGAGAAAGAGAGGATCTTGAAAGCAGCAAGAGAAAAACAATCCATCACATACAAGGGAAACCCAATAACACTATGTGTAGATTTCTCAGCAGAAACCATGGAAGCTAGAAGACAGTGGGATGATATATTTAAATTACTAAAAGAGAAAAACTGCCAACCAAGACTCCGATATCCAGCAAAATTGTCCTTCAAAAATGAGGGAGAAATTAAAACATTCTCAGACAAAAAGTCACTGAGAGAATTTGTGACCAAGAGACCAGCTCTGCAAGAAATACTAAAGGGACCACTAGAGTGAGATACAAAAAGACAGAAGAGAGAGGTATGGAGAAGAGTGTAGAAAGAAGGAAAATCAGATATGATATATATAATTCAAAAGGCAAAATGTTAGAGGAAAATATTATCCAAACAGTAATAACACTAAATGTCAATGGACTGAATTCCCCAATCAAAAGACATAGATTGGCAGAATGGATTAAAAAACAGGATCCTTCTATATGTTGTCTACAGGAAACACATCTTAGACCCAAAGATAAACATAGGTTGAAAGTGAAAGGTTGGGAAAAGATATTTCATGCAAATAACAACCAGAAAAGAGCAAGAGTGGCTATACTAATATCCAACAAATTAGACTTCAAATGTAAAACAGTTAAAAGAGACAAAGAAGGACACTATATACTAATAAAAGGAACAATTCAACAAGAAGACATAACAATCATAAATATTTACGCACCGAACCAGAATGCCCCAAAATACGTGAGGAATACATTGCAAACACTGAAAAGGGAAATAGACTCATATACCATAATAGTTGGAGACTTCAATTCACCACTCTCATCCATGGACAGAACATCTAGACAGAGGATCAATAAAAAAATAGAGAATCTGAATATTACTATAAATGAGCTAGACTTAACAGACATTTATAGGACATTACATCCCACAACAGCAGGATACACCTTTTTCTCAAGTGCTCATGGATCATTCTCAAAGATAGACCATATGCTGGGTCACAAAGCAAGTCTTAACAAATTTAAAAAGATTGAAATCATACACAACACTTTCTCGGATCATAAAGGAATGAAGTTGGAAATCAATAATAGGCCGAGTGCCAGAAAATTCACAAATACGTGGAGGCTCAACTACACACTCTTAAACAATGAGTGGGTCAAAGAAGAAATTGCAAGAGAAATTAGCAAATACCTCGAGGCGAATGAAAATGAAAACACAACATATCAAAACTTATGGGATGCAGCAAAGGCAGTGCTAAGAGGGAAATTTATTGCCCTAAATGCCTATATCAGAAAAGAAGAAAAGGCAAAAATGCAGGAATTAACTGTCCACTTGGAGGAACTGGAGAAAGAACAGCAAACTAATCCCAAAGCAAGCAAAAGGAAAGAAATAACAAAGATTAGAGCAGAAATAAATGAAATTGAAAACATGAAAACAATAGAGAAAATCAATAAGACCAGAAGTTTTTTCTATGAGAAAATCAATAAGATTGATGGGCCCTTAGCAAGATTGACAAAAAGAAGAAGAGAGAGGATGCAAATAAATAAGATCAGAAATGGAAGAGGAGACATAACTACTGACCTCACAGAAATAAAGGAGGTAATAACAGGATACTATGAGCAACTTTACACTAATAAATACAACAATTTAGATGAAATGGACGGGTTCCTGGAAAGACATGAACAACCAACTTTGACTCAAGAAGACATAGATGACCTCAACAAACCAATCACAAGTAAAGAAATTGAATTAGTCATTCAAAAGCTTCCTAAAAAGAAAAGTCCAGGACCAGACGGCTTCACATGTGAATTCTATCAAACATTCCAGAAAGAATTAGTACCAACTCTCCTCAAACTCTTCAAAAAAATCGAAGCGGAGGGAAAACTACCTAATTCATTCTATGAAGCCAAAATTACCCTCATACCAAACCAGGCAAAGATATTACAAAAAAAGAAAACTACAGGCCAATCTCTAATGAATATAGATGCAAAAATCCTCAATAAAATTCTAGCAAATCGTATCCAACAACACATTAAAAGAATTATACATCATGACCAAGTAGGATTCATCCCAGGTATGCAAGGATGGTTCAACATAAGAAAATCAATTAATGTAATACACCATATCAACAAATCAAAGCAGAAAAATCACATGATCATCTCAATTGATGCAGAGAAGGCATTCGACAAGATTCAACATCCTTTCCTGTTGAAAACACTTCAAAAGATAGGAATACAAGGGAACTTCCTTAAAATGATAGAGGGAATATATGAAAAACCCACAACTAATATCATCCTCAATGGGGAAAAATTGAAAACTTTCCCCCTAAGATCAGGAACAAGACACGGATGTCCATTATCATCACTATTGTTCAACATTGTGTTGGAGGTTCTAGCCAGAGCAATTAGACAAGAAAAAGAAATACAAGGCATCAAAATTGGAAAGGAAGAAGTAAAACTATCACTGTTTGCAGACGATATGATACTATACGTCAAAAACCCGGAAAAATCCACAACAAAACTACTAGAGCTAATAAATGAGTACAGCAAAGTAGCAGGTTACAAGATCAACATTCAAAAATCTGTAGCATTTCTATACACTAGTAATGAACAAGCTGAGGGGGAAATCAAGAAACGAATCCCATTTACAATTGCAACTAAAAGAATAAAATACCTAGGAATAAATTTAACTAAAGATTCAAAAAACCTATATAAAGAAAACTACAAAAAACTGCTAAAAGAAATCACAGAAGACCTAAATAGATGGAAGGGCATACCGTGTTCATGGATTGGAAGACTAAATATAGTTAAGATGTCAATCCTACCTAAATTGATTTACAGATTCAATGCAATACCAATCAAAATCCCAACAACTTATTTTTCAGAAATAGAAAAAACAATAAGCAAATTTATGTGGAAGGGCAGGGTGCCCCGAATTGCTAAAAACATCTTGAGGAAAAAAAACGAAGCTGGAGGTCTCGCACTGCCTGACTTTAAGGCATATTATGAAGCCACAGTGGTCAAAACAGCATGGTATTGGCATAAAGATAGATATATCGACCAATGGAATCGAATAGAGTGCTCAGATATAGACTCTCTCATCTATGGACATTTGATCTTTGATAAAGTAGTCAAGCCAACTCACCTGGGACAGAACAGTCTCTTCAATAAATGGTGCCTAGAGAACTGGATATCCACATGCAAAAGAATGAAAGAAGACCCATATCTCACACCCTATACAAAAGTTAACTCAAAATGGATCAAAGATCTAAACATTAGGTCTAAGACCATAAAACAGTTAGAGGAAAATGTAGGGAGATATCTTACGAATCTTACAACTGGAGGCGGTTTTATGGACCTTAAACCTAAAGCAAGAGCACTGAAGAAATAAATAAATAAATGGGAGCTCCTCAAAATTAAACACTTTTGTGCATCAAAGAACTTCATCAAGAAAGTAGAAAGACAGCCTTCACAATGGGAGACAATATTTGGAAATGACATATCAGATAAAGGTCTAGTATCCAGAATATATAAAGAAATACGATGGAATATTATGCAGCTTTAAGACAGGATAAACTTATGAAGCATGTAATAACATGGATGGACCTAGAGAACATTATGCTGAGTGAGTCTAGCCAAAAACTAAAGGACAAATACTGTATGGTCCCACTGATGTGAACCGACATTCGAGAATAAACTTGGAATATGTCATTGGTAACAGAGTCCAGCAGGAGTTAGAAACAGGGTAAGATAATGGGTAATTGGAGCTGAAGGGATACAGACTGTGCAACAGGACTAGATACAAAAACTCAAAAATGGACAGCACAATAATACCTAATTGTAAAGTAATCATGTTAAAACACTGAATGAAGCTGCATCCGAGCTATAGGTTTTTGTTTTGTTTTGTTTTGTTTTTACTACCATTACTTTTATTTTTTTCTCTATATTAACATTCTATATCTTTTTCGGTTGTGTTGCTAGTTCTTCTAAACCGACGCAAATGTACTAAGAAATGATGATCATGCATCTATGTGATGATGTTAAGAATTACTGATTGCATATGTAGAATGGCATGATTTCTAAAAAAAAAGAGTAAACAATTGCTATCAAATTAATATTGCTTAAGTTATTAAATCCTTAAACTCTCCCCATTCTAGGTGTTCCTTTTGATACTCATATTTACTTTTTGTTATTAATGATTTAAAAATTTCTCATGCTCTTTGTTGACTAAACAGTAATATTGATTTTCTGTATTTTATTAAAGAATGTTATCTCTGTGTTAGCAGTGCAAAAAAAAAAAAGAATATTACCAAACGAGTTCTGCAGGTTGAAAACAAAAAAAACAGGGTAGAGTTGCTTGGAGTAGTGTGAAGAAATGAAGATCATAAGTAAGGGTAATTAAAAGGATAAATGCAAAACCCAATAATATTATAACCTTAACTAAAAGGTATACTTGCTGCTCACAGATGTGCAAAATATAAAATGTAAAAAGGGACAAAAACAATATAAAGAGGGAAGTAGAAAGATACAGGAGCAGAGAACTTGTATGCTATTGAAGCTAAGTTTGCATCTTTTCAAATGGGCAGATTATAGATATGATGGATTATTATTATTATTCAGCTGTAAAAAGGAATGAAGTCGTGATTCATGTGACAACATGGATGAACCCCTGAGGACATTATGCTGAGTGATATAAGCAAGGCACAAAAGGACATATATTGTATGATCACTGATATTAATTAAGTATAATAAAGTCATAAAGGTAGGCTCTAGAACATGGGTTACAGGGGATCAACTGGTATAGAGAATTGGGAGCTGATGCTTAATTTGTACAGAATTTCTATTTAACTCGATTGTAAAGGTTTTGAAATGGATTGTGATGATGGTAGCACATTATTGTGAGTGTAATTAAAAATGTGGACCATGTATGTGAAAATGGTTGAAAGGGGGAAGTTTGGGGTCATGTACGTTATTAGAATAAAACTTAGAAGATAAAACATGGGACTATATAACATAGTGAACCCTGTTGTGTATAACGGACTGGGTTTAACAGTACAAGTATAAGAATGTTCTTTCACGAATTATAACAAATATACAACACTATTACAAGTTGTTAATAATAGCATGGTATATGGGAAAAATACATCTAATGCAAACTATGGATTACAGTCAATAGTATTGTTTCCGTATTTTTTCATCAACTGTTACATAGGTATCATACTAATACAAAGTGTCAACAATAGGGGTGTATATGGGAAGGCTGTATTTTTTACATGAGTTTCCCGTAAATCTATATCTTTTCTAATTAAAAATATAATAATTTTTAAGAACATTATGCTAAGTGAAAGAAAATCAGACACCAAGTACTACATATTGTATAGTTACATTTTTATAAAATATAAATATAAATAAATCTATAGAGACAAAAACAAGATTAATGGTTATGTAAGGTGGAGGAAGGTTAGAGGGATTGAGAGGTGGCTGCTAAGGGCTTTGGGAATTTTCTTTTTGGCGTAATGAAAATGTTCTAAAATTGATTATGTTGATAAATGTACAACTCTGTGATTATACTAAGAGCCACAAACTATACATAGAGGATGGATTGTACAGTATGTGAATAGGTCTCAATAAAACTACTTTTAAAGAAAAAGCAAAGAGAGCCTAAAAGACCTGTGGGACACCATCATGCATAGCAATATATGCATTATGGGAATTTCAAAAAGAGAAGAAATATAGAAAGTGCAGAAGGAATATTCAAGGAATTAATAGCAGAAAACCCACATTTAATGAAAGACATGAATATACACATTCAAGACGCCCAACTAAAACCAAACATGATAAACTTGAAGAATCATGCTCAGAATCATAATAGACAAACCGTCAAATGACAAGGCCAAAGAGAGAGTTCTGAAAACTGTAAGAGATGAGTAGCATGTTATGCACAAGGGAATACCAAGAAGAGTAAATGCCAATTTCCCATCAGAAAATATGGAAGCAATAAAGCAATAGAAGGAAATTTTTAAGGAGCTGGAAAAAAATTGCCAACCAAGAATCATCTGTCCATACATATACATGCAAGGATCCTTAATAAAACTAAGTGTCAATTTTGTATCAGAAACCCTGAAGGTTTCTGTCTTTCAAAAATGAGGGAGAAATTATGATATTCCCATATAAACAAAAGGTGAGGGAGTTCATCACCTCTATACCTGCCCTACAAGTAATGCTACAGGGAGTTCTTCAGACTGAAAGGAAAGGACACTAGACCAGTGGTTCAAATGGTTCAGAGAAATGAAGAGTGCTGGTAAAGGTAACCATTTGGGGCACTGTAATAATGCTGCTAGTACTGTATTGTCTGGTATGTAACAGAACTCTTTACTTCTTACTTGTTCCAAACAGAAAATGCATAAAAAGTAATGATACATCTATGGTTTTGGACATAACATAAATAAAGATATAAATTGTAACAAGTACAACAAAAAGGTGGGGAGGATGGAAGGGTATAGGCACAATGTCTGTGTATGCTATACAAGTTAAGTTGGCATCAAATAAAAAACAGGATGTTAAATTTAAGCCCCATGGTAACCGCAAATATGAACATATGAAAAATATATACAGAAAGAAATGAGAAGGGACTTAAACGTTACAAACAAAAAAATCAAATAAATATTGAAGTAGGATTAATGGAAGAACTGAGGGACCTAAAAGGTATAAAACGTACAAAATCAGTATCAAAATGGTGGAATAAAGTCCTCCATTATCAGTATTTTAATTGTAAATGGATTAAACTCTCCAGTAAAAATGCAAAGAACGTCCGGATAGATAAAAAGCATTCTGCAATTATATGCTGTTTACAAGAGACTCATTTTAAATTTAAGGACACACGTAGGTTGAAAGTAAAAGCAGGAAAAAATATACCATGAAAATAGTAACCAAAAGGGAGCTGGTATCTAATATCAGATAAAATAGATTTTGTCACAAACTATCTTAAAGGACAAAGAAGGTCACTATATACTAATATAATATATAATATAACAAGAAGATAAAGCAATCATAAATATATATACAGGAGAAATAGATGGCTTTATATCAATATAAGAAGACTCCAGTACACCAATTTCAATAATGAATAAAACTTCTAGATACAAGATCAATAAGAAAACAGAATACGTGAATGATACTAAAAATGAATGAGACCTAACAGATATACATAGAACACTTCACCAACAGCAGCAGAATACACACATTCTTCTCTGGTACACAAGGAATGTTTTCCAGGATAAGACCATATGTTAGGTCACAAAATAAGTCTTGATAAATTAGAAAAATTGCAATAATGTAATGTATCAACTCTGACCAAGCTGGAATGAACCTAGAAATGAATTTAGAGGGAGAGCTGGAAGATTAAAAAACATGTGGAAAATAAACAGCAAACTCTTTTTTTTTTTTTTTTTTTGTTAGACAAGTTGAAGGTTTACAGAATAATCATGCATAAAGTTCCAGGATTCCCAAATACCATTACATTGTTAACTCTTTGCATTGGGGTGGAATAATTGATGGAAACACATTTTTATAACTGTAATAGTAATTAAAGTCCATGTAATAGGGTTCAGTGTTTGTGCTGTATAATTCCACAGAAGTTTTTTTTTTTCAATTTATTCTAGTACCTTATATAAAACTTAAAATTTTCTTTTTCCATCACATTCAAATGTATAATTCAGTGCTGTTAATTATGTTCACAATTTGTGCTACCATCCCCACTATCCATTGCCAAAACTTTCCCATCATTCGAAACAGAAACTCTCTAACAATTAAGCATTAATTCTCCATTCCACATCCAAACTTGCCCCCTGGTAACCTATATTCTAGATTCTGATGCTGTAAGTTTGCTTATTCTAATTACTTCATATCCGTGACATCATAAAATATTTGTCTTTTGTATTTGGTTTACTTCACCCAACATGATGTCTTCAAGGTTCATCTAGATTGTCACATATAGGATACCTTCATGCTTTTTAGGGCTGAATAATATTCCATTTTATTTATATACCACATTTTATTTATCCATTCATCAGCTGAGGGACACTTGTGTTGTTTCCAATTTTTTGGCAATTGTGAATAATGCCACGATGAAAATTGGTTTGCAAATATTCTTTTGGGTATACAGCTATAAGAGGGATTGCTGGGACAAATAGTAATTCTATACTTAACTTTCTGGGGAACTGCCAAACTGTCTTCCACAGTGGCTGCATCATTTTGCATTCCCACCAGCAATGAATGGGTGCTCCTATTTCTCCACACCCTGTTCAACACTTGTAATTTTCTGTTTTGTTTTTTTTAATAGTAGCTATTCTAATGTGTGTGAGAAATGGTATCTCATTGTTGCTTTGATGTGCATTTCCCTAGTGGTAATGATTGTTGAGCATCCTTTCATTTGAGTTTGGCCATTTGTATATCTTCTTTGCAAACAACGCCCTCTTAAACAACCAATGGGTCTAATGAGGAACCTCAAAGAAAATTAGGAAATATCTAGAGGCTAACAAAAAATGAAAACACAACATTCCAAAACTTACGTGATGCAACAAATACAAAGCAGAGAGGGAAATTTATAGCTCTAAATGCTATATTAAAAAGGAAGAAAGAGCTCAAATCAGAGACCTAACCTCAACATGAGAGGATGTACAAAAATAATGGAAAACTAATCCCAAAGAAAGCAGAGGAAAGAAATAATAAAGATGAGAGCAGATATAAAGGAAATAGAGACTTTAAAACATTAACAAAACAATTAAACCAAAAGTTAGTTCATTAAAAAGATCAATAAATTTACAAATCATCAGTTAGACTGAGGTAAAAACAAGACACAGGGCACAAATAGTTAAATCAGAAATGAACGTGTAGATATTACTACTAATCCCATAGAGATAAAAAAAAGGATAAAAAGAAGATACTACGAACTTCATGCCCCAAAATTAGATAACCTAGATCAAATGAACAAATCCCTAGAAATATACATTCTATCTTCACTGACTCAAGAAGAAAGAGAATCTTAACAGATCAATAACAAGTAAAGAGACTGAAACAGTCATCAAAAACATCCCAACATAGAAAAGTCCAAGACCAGATGGCATCACTGGTGAATTTTAACAAACATTCCAAGAGAATTAATTAACACCAATTTTATTCAAACTCTTCAAAAAAGAGAAAAGAGGAAGTAACACTCTTTAACACATTCTATGAAGACAAGATCATTTTAATATCATTTAATATCAAAGACAAAGATACATAATAAAAGAAAATTATAAACCAATATCCCTTATGAATATAGATGCAAAAATCCTCAACAAAATACTAGCAAACTATGGGGTCCTAGAGTAGTTGAGTGGTAGAATTCTCACCTCCCTTGCAGGAGACCCGGGCTTGATTCCCAGCCCATCACTTACCCCCAACCCAAAAGTCAACAAATGGTACTGTAATAACAGGATAGTCACATGGAAAAAGAATGAAATGTGACCCCGACATCATACAGTATACAAATAAAATTTTAGAAAAAACAACTAGCAAACAATCCAGCAGCACACTAAAAGAATTACATACTATGATCAAGTGGTTCAACATAATAGATTAATGCAATATCCTAAATTAATAGAATGAAGAGAAAAAATCAAAATGATCATCTCAACTGATGCAGAAAAAGAACTGCACACAAATCCATACCACTTCTTGATAAAAACACTTAGAAAACTAGGAATAAAAGGAAACTTCCTCAACGTCATTATAGCCATATAAAAAAAAACTCACAACTAATAACTTACTCAATAGTGAAAGATCAAAAGGTTTCTCCCTAAAATCAGGAATCAGACAAGGATGCCCACTGTCACCATTGTCATTCAACATTGGACTGGAAGTTCTAACCAGAGCAATTAGGTGAGAAAAAGAAATCAAAGACACCCAAATAGGAAATGAAGAAGTAAAACTCTCCTTGTGTGCAGATGACACAATCCTATATGTACACAATCCTGAAAAATTCCTAACAAATCTACTAGAGCTAGTAAATGAATTCAGTAAAGTGGCAGAGTATAATTTCAATATGCAAACATTAGTGGTGTTTCTGTATACCAACAATAAACAATCCAAAGAGGAAATTAAGAAAGAAATTACAATTACAATAGCAACTAAAAGGATTAGATATCTAGGTACAAACTTAACCAAGGATATAGAGGTCTTTCACATAGAAAAGAAAATATTACTAAAAAAAACAAAGACAACCTAAATAAACGCAACGGCATTCCATGTTCATGGACTGAAAAACTAAATATTGTTAGTGTCAATTCTACCCAACATGATAGATTCAATGCAATTCAAATCAAAATTCCAAAGGCCATCTTTACAGAAATGGAAATTCAATAATGAAATTCACATGGCAGGGCAGACAGCCTCAAATAGCCAAAGCTACCTTAAAAAAAAAGAAATGAATAATGTTGGAGGACTCACACTTGCATATTTTAAAATTCATTATAAGACTATGCATACTGGCACAAAGACAGACATACAGAGCAATGGAATTGTATTGAGAGTTCAGAAATAAACCCTACATCTGTGGTTGGCTTATTTTTCCACACGCGTGTCAAATCCCCTCAACTGGGAAAGATGAACTTCTTCAACAAATGGTACTGGGAAAACAATCTCCATATTCAAAAGAATGAAGGTGGAAACCTACCTTACACCCAATAGTCCCAATACTGACTCAAAAGTATCAAATACCTAACTAAATACGAGAGTCAAAACTATAAAGCTCTCAAAGAAAATACAGAAACACAACTTCAGGAGCACAAGTTTCTTCAACTTCATACCAAAGAACAACAAAAGAAAAAAACAGAATAATGGGACCTCTTTAGTGCATCAAAGGGCTTCATCATGAAAATAAAAAAAAAAAAATTTAAATAAATAGAGAAAATATTTTGAAAGCCACATATAAAGAAAATATAAATAAATCATATAACAACAACAAAAAGAAAAAATCTAATTTTAAAAATGGTCTCAAGACCTGAATAGATATTTCCCTAAAAAAAGATACACAAATGGCCAATAAACACATGAAAAGATGTTCAACATCATTCATTTGATTTGAATACAAATCAAAACCATACTGAGATATCATTTCACACCCACTAGAATGGTTACTGGTAAAAAATCAGAAAATGATAAATGTCAGAAAGGTGTGAAAAAATAGGAACATTTGTTCATTGTTGGTGTTAAAATATATTGTTGGTAAAATGGTGCAGCCACTGTGGAAAACAGTTTGGCTATTTCTTATAAAGTTAGGGATAAAATTATCATATGCTTTGGCAATTCCACTTCTAGGTATCTACTGAAAAGAACTAAAACCAGGGGCTTGAACAGGTATTTATTCGCAATTTCCAAAATGTGGAAGTAACTCAAGTGTCCATCAACAAATGAATGGATAAACAAAATGTCTGAAGACATCACGTGAATGAATAAAGCCAGGCACAAAAGGACAAATACTATCTGATCTCACTGGTATGAAATAATTAGAATAAGCAAATTCATAGTGTCAAAAACTAGAATACAGGTTACTAGGAGATGGCCAGGTGTAAGGAATTGGGAGTTAATGCTTAATTGGCATACGGTTTCCATTTGCATTGATGGAAAAGTTTTGATAATGGATGGTGGTGATGGTAGCACAATATTGTGAATGTAATTAACACCACTGAATTGTATATTTGAAGGATTCTGAAAAGGGAAATTTTAGTTGTATATATATTACCAGAATAAATTTTTAAAAAAAACCATAAAACAAGCATGGCTGGCAAATAAAAGTGTCTGCCACAGCTGTTATACATTTTCTTTTACTGATTTGCTAATTAATTTCACATTTGCAGTCAAAAATTAGAAATAAAGGTCTACTAATGCCAACCAAAGATCCCCTCTAACATTTCAATAAATTTTATACATGAACAAGAGATATTCTTATTAAACATTTTTTTAAGGAATCTTAATTAGTTTTTTTTTTTTTTTAAGTCCAACAAGGATAAAAGTGAGACCTCAAGATACTATTTTAGTGGCATTTCCAGTTTCTGGTTACATAATGTTGTTGGCTAAGCTTCTGAAATATCACATATATCTATAAACTCTCCCACTAAAAATCAATTAATCTCATTAACTGCTCTTTTCATCTATCAAGAAATGCAAGCCAAACTTCATAATCCCCCGGAAAGATCTTGTAATATAGACTTACCTCAGGTATGCACCATATATGAAGAATAATCCCATCATTAAGCCATTTAACATAAAAATCACATAAACATAAAAGCAGGCAGGGTCTCCCAATCCTTTGAAAAGACAGAGATTATTCTGTAGTTAGTAAATAAGTGACTAGAAAGCAATTGGGTGTATTAGCTCAGTGCTTTGTAATCAAAAGCCCAGGAATGTGCAGAAAGCTACTTCCTTTAATAGTTACATTTATAATTTCCCTTTACATGAGTTATTATTATATTGTAATGATTTATTGAGGCTTCATGTTTACTTGGGTGATGTTGTAATATCTAGAGCTGTCTGGTAACTTTATGAATTACAAGAAAAAATGCACTGCATTATTGTTACTTTTGGAAGGCTCTAGGATGAGTAAGGTGTGATGCCTGACTTCAAGGAGAAGGTTTAGTCTATATGAGATGATCTGGTTATTTGATCCATTATTCGTTTAGCTAGAACATTAATATAGCCTATATATAAGATAGTGTGATATATTTATATACGTGTACTAGTGTGTGCATGTAGCACTTACTAGGTGCTTTACCATCATCATTTTGCATAATTCTCAGAACAAAAACTATGAGATATTTGGCATGTAAATACTTGTTATTTTTTAGCATTTTTTATTGTGAAATATAACAGATACAAAAAAAATGAATATATTTCAAAGTACACTGTAACAAGAAGTTATAGAGCAAATTTCAGAGTTTGGTATGGGTTACAGTTCTACAATTTTAGTTTTTTCTTTCTAGCTGCTCCAAGACACAGGAGACTGAAAGAAATATTAATATAATGATTCCACAGTCATATTCATTTGTTAAATCCTATCTTCTCTGTTATAACTCCTCCTCCTCCCTTGATCCCTCTTCCACTCTTTAGGGTATTTGAGCTATGCCCATTTTAACTTTTCATGTTGGAAAGGGTTGTCAATAATATGGGATGGGGGATGGAATTAGTTGATGTTCTTGGAGAGGCTGGGCCCTCTGGGTTTCAGGACTTATCTGGCTTAGAAAGCATCTGAAGGTTGTAAGTTTTTGGAAAGTAATCTTAGTGGATGAAACTTTTGTAGTACCTCAGATAGAGTCCTAGGTGTTCTTTAGTGATGACAAGAATGGCTTTGGTTGGGTTTGGCAAACCATGGTAATCAGCAATATCTAGGTGAAACTTGCGTAAGAGTAGCCTCCAGAATAGCCTCTCAACTCCAGTAAATACCTGTTTTTAATGGTTTAAAAAAACTGAATATATAATGCTTGAGTAGCTTGCTAAAATTTATTTAGCTATAACTGCTGGAGCCAAGATCTGAAGTCTGTCCTGAAGTCCATCCTTTCTGGTCCCTTCCACTTCTCTGGCCACCCCAGTCTGTTCCAGTAACTTCTCTTCCTTTATGCACCTCATCACTTGCCCTCTTCTTTTTTCACTCGGCATATTTTTCTTAAAGAAATTTTACTTCTTCTCATGGCTCCAATTATCACCTATACACATATGACTCCAGATCTATCTCTAGTCCAGATCTTTCCTCTCATTCCTATACTTATCTAACCAGATAGCCTCTTGACATCTCCACTGTGAGGCCTCACAGGCACCTCAAACCAATTCTTCCAAAATCAAACAGCAATTTGAACCTACTCCTCATCAAATGTCTCTTACTGCTCAAAGGAATCCAATTACTGAAGCCAGAAATGTCATTCTCCCTCATCCCTCCCATAAAATAATGACCCTGTCTTGCCAATCCTGCTTCTAAAACACCATGGAAATCTGTGCACTTCCCTGTCACCTTTTCTTCAATGGCTCACTGATACTACCACAGCCTCCTACCTGGCTTCTCTAAAAGACTTTTTATGTTCTACTAGTATCTTTTATACACAACTGCTAAATTAATGTCTTTAAAAATGCAAATCTGTTAAAATTCTTCAAGGAATAAAGTAAACCATCCCTAACCTGTGAGGCCCTACGTGTTCTGACGCTTGGTTACATTTCCAGCATCACCTCGCGCCATTTTTCTCCTCTATCTCTCTGTCCCAGGAATTCAAGTCTTCTTTCACTTCTCTCTTTACCTGAGGACCCTATTCTAGAAACACTTCTCATCCTTATTTCTACACCTCGGCAACCCTGTATCTTCTTATTTATCACGTCATCACAGTTGTAACTGTTGACACCCCTCCAAAAGCATGAACCCTGCCTGCCAGGTTAATTTCTTGTCAAAGTAGCCAAATATTAACCTGTCACTTAATGGGAGCCTAATAAACATACATGTCTCCATATAAGGCAATTTCATCTATCCTTCAGAAAAGGTTATACCTTCTAGAAAGCACCCTTACAAAGCTCCTCATAACACACTTTCTCAATTCCTTTATTTTGTATTAAAAAAAGTATAATGGCCCCTCAAACAGTCTCTGTCAATACTATTTTAGATGTTATAAAGAACATCTGAGGTAGTCAGTAAAAAGTAAGGAAAATATGAAATCTTTATATATCCCAAGAGTTGAAAGTTATTACAAACAAGCTGAAAAAAACACATTTATAAAATATAATTAGCCATGTTGTAGAAGATATGAAGAGATAAAGAAACAACAATTGTGTAAATGTTCTACAAATACACATTTGTGGCTTGGAATAAGAGTTTCAAGGGATCACATCATATCTGGATTTAAAAATTGTTGAATTGGGACAGGGGGAAATGTGCAAATATTAAATCTCCATACCTCAGGAATCCCTGATATTCTCACAAGCATTAGGGACTACCAATCTAATAAGTCAAGCCCTCGATCATGTGGCTTGTCCTTAAGAAATTTATTCCCACAAAGGAGAATCTAAGTCTACTGATAGTTATGCCTAGGAATCACTCTCAAAGAACCTCTTTTGTTGCTAATATTGGCCTCTCTCTCTCTCTAAGTTAACTCAGCAGGTGAACCCACACCCCCACATGGGACACAACTCCCAGGGGTGTAAATACCCCTGACAACGTCGGACAGAAATCCTGGGATGAGCCGAGACCTGGCGTCAAGGGATTGAGAAAGTCTTTTTGTCCAAAAGGGGGAAGAGAGAAATTAGACAAAATAGGTTCAGTGGCTGAGAGATTTTAGCGTTGAGAGGTTATCCTGGAGGTTATTCTTATGCATCGTATAGATACCTCTTTTTAGTTTATAGTAAATTAGAAAAGCTAGAAGAAAATACCTAAAACTGTTGAACTGTAATCCAGTAGCCTTGATTCTTGATGATGACTATATAACTACATAGTTTTATGGCATAATTGTGTGATTGTGCAAACCTTCTGACTAACACTTTCATATCCAGTGCAGATGAATAAGAAAATAAAGACAAACCAAATAAATAAATAATAAGAGGGAGAAGTGGTAAGAGATGTTTTGGGTATTTCTTTTTGTTTTTATGTTTTTGGAGTAATGAAAATGTTCTAAAATCGATTGTGGTGATGAATGCACAACTATATGATGATACTGTGAGCCACTGATTGTATATTTGATGATTATATGGTATGTGAATATATCTCAATAAAATTAGATAAAATTTTTTTAAAAGTTCTGAATTGCAAATATCTTAAATAGAACTATTACATATCCTGGAAAACTGTTAAAAGATTCTAAAATCGGCCCTTTGACAAAGATACCAATGTAGAATATAACATATAAAAAGTCTGATTAAAATATTCATGGACTTATGACAGTACCAAAAATCAATATTTCTAAAGTAATCTATTTTTATATCTGAGTTTTAAAATATATGTATGCATAACTAAATTAATATATTAAATATTACAAGTAGATATGTGATTGTAGAATTATATTCCCAAAATTTATAAATTCAAACTACCTCCAAACCTTTTTTTCTATTTTCTCATTATGAAAATGGAAGAATGATATATTTAGGACTGCCTTACACTGGAGTGTATAACTACTAAAATTAAATTCCAAATTAATGCCCAAATTTGTAAATACATAACCTTCTTAGAAAACTATTTAAAATGGGAAAATACTCATTTAGATGAATGTTCTAGGATTTTATTTATTTATTTATTTTTGTTGCTATTATTTGTTCTAGGGTGTTTTAAAGAAAAAAATTTATTATAATGGTTTACAGAAATTCTTAAAATAAGTCATAACTTATGAAAACAGTTTTGACAATACAGCAGCATTTTAGGAAGAAACATGCCTTCACAGCTTTCAACTTCACTAAGTGGTTCTACTCTGGTCACGTTCCAGCAGGTCTTAGTTTCTAGCCCAAATAAATTCATTATTCCCGTGTACACGCGATACCAGAAGGCTATGACTACCTATAAAAATAAAAACAAAAAGATAGTGGAGTAAAACACGTTCTCTTCATAATAATTTTTCCAAAACAGCATTTTATGATGACTGCCTTTGAAACTGTAACTTTTAACAAATTTATTGAAATCATTTTGCTTAGGATACAGTAATTTTTAAATGTCATATATACACAGACATTATAAGCTGAAGTAGTGTATTACTGAATATTTCACATTTACAAAAACAGGTGCCGTAAGCAACATCTCTGTAATGTACTCTCGTAAGCAACTCTGAAATGTAAATAGTAGTAGTTGTAAAATCAAGTGCAAAAGTATATAATTAAAATATGATGAAGAGCAAAATACAAAGATTTATAGAAACATTTCATGACTACTCAGGTCCTCATGTTTATTTTCTTTACAGTTTAAAAACATAAAAGCAATTGCATTGGAATAGCTCCTGTGCCCACATTAAACTGTGACCAAACAGAAGATTTAATAAATCATTTCTTCCCATTCTGCAATCAATTTAAAAAAATCTTTAAAATAAGTGAAAAAACAAACAGAAAAATTACAAAACAAAAACAGAAACAAAAAATTGTAGTTTAAGAGATTAAAAAAATAACTATAGATTTGGGAAAATAATGCAAGATCACTGCAAAAAAAGTCAAAATAAAGTGTTCAAATGAGAATGTCAGAACCATCTAGAGCTAACCACTGTCAACATTTTGATGACCATCTTTCTAGTTATCTCCCTAGTCATGTAAAGAAAAAAATATGTAGTTAGAGTAACTCAATATTACATAAGGAGACCATATTAAAGATGTAATACAATACTCGTCACTAAACAACATTATAAATATCTTTCTGTGTCCAGTAAGTATGGATTCATTTATCATTTTGTTACTATATTTTTTAGTAAAAACTGACATTCTGCTATAATTTATCATTTGTATTCTAGGGTATTTATCACACATATAGAAATCACTGCACTAAGTTTATATACTAAATTTAGGATTAAATTCCTTGCTGAGATGCAGCTTGATGATGTACAGAAAGTATGGCTTTAAAGTCAGAATTGAACTCAAATTCTGACTCTGCCAAACTATGGTTTTTATGGCCTTAAGTAATCCCTTTATCTCTGAACCTCAGTCAGTCCATCTGTAAAGGTGGTTACAACCATTTTGCAGGAATGAGATGAAACTAGAGCATATATATAAAATGCTGGTCTACAGTAAACCTTAAATGCTTTTGCCTTTTCAAAACATATTGTTCCAAACTTACATTTTTAGCGTTAGATAAGAAATCAGTCGCCTCATGAACGCAACACACAGGGACAGTCACTTCAACATTAAAGCACAACATAGGGTTACCAGTAAACCCAGATCTTCTCCACATTGAATATGTGCAACAGAAAAATAAGGCTAAGATCAACTCCTAGTTGACTTTCATAATGCTATAAATTTTCAAGACAAATGAACTACATTATTTGAATTACTTTTTCATAATAGCAAAGAAGGAATTGGAAATTATGCCTACTAATTACTCAATAAATACTGCTGAATAAGTAAAAATAGGTAAAAAAGAAATGCTAAAGTCTTCAGGATCATACTGTTAGAAATTAAAGGGAGATGAGAATGGAGAATGACTGCTAATGGAACTGGGGTTTCATTTGGGGGTGATGAAAATGTTCTGGAATTAGATAGTGATGTTTGTACAATCTCGTGAATATACTATAAATTACTGAATAAGTATGTTTTTAAAAAATGAATTTTGTGACATGTAGATTATATCACATAAAAATAATTTTAAAATTATTTAACATTTAGACAGTAAATGAATATATTCACCTAATACATTTTTTAAATTCAGGGGTACATGGAATAAAGTTTGCATACTCCGCTATCCCGCCATCCCACAATTCCAGTTATGCACTAATACTAATTGGATGTGAATCCTTCCAGTCTTCCAGATGGGAATTTTAAATACATTCATCTATAACATATATATTACTTTCAGTATAACAGATCCATACTGTATTCTCCTGCAACTCATTCCATAATATTGTTTTAGAAATTACCTGTCAGTATGTATGAATTCATTTCGTTTTTCTCAATGACAGCATTGTATGAATGTGTCATAATTTAAGAAACATCCCACGCAATGAAAACTTTTTACATAATAGTACATTGGTCTCTGTACAGTGGATTCCTACAGCTGAATTTCTGCTGTGAAATCGTGAAGGAGTGTACTGTAGTGGTCCAGAGTACACCCTCTGAAGCCACATTATCTAGCTTCAAAATTCTAATTCTCCCTTACCCTCCCTATGTGACTGGAGCAAGCTATTTCAAGCTATTTAACTTCTCTGTATTCCAATATTCTCATGTGTACTGGAGACAATAATAGTACCTACACATGGAATTGTTCTGAAAATTAAATGTAAAGCAAAAAAAAATTAAATTTCTAAGCACTATAAATGTGTTAGCTTTTACTTATTTTTATTATTGTTAGTCACCGAAACATACTCTAAAGTTACAACAATTTGGTATCATTGAATGAATAGAAAATAGATTAATGAAATAATTTGAGAGCCCAAAATGGTTCATATATGCATGAAAGTATTTTTTAAAATAAAGGTAGCATATTACAAATCATCTTAGAAAGGACGGATTATTCAACAAGTGGGGGACAAGTAAACTATTTGGAAACAAACATTAGTTTCCCTACTACACATGTATATACTGCACAGTATATACTGAAATATATTCTTGACAGACTAATGGGCTAAACATAAAAATATTTTAAAAGGTAGAAAAATAATTTTATAATCTGGAGGTGGTGAAAGCTTTCTAAGCAAAACACAAATCCCAGATTCTATAAAGAAAAATGAGCAAATTCCACTAGTAAAAATACACAAATTTCCATGCAGTAATAAATTACCAAAATAAAGTTAAGTGAATAACTTAATAAAACTGAAAGATTGGGTAATATTTTACAACACATTTAATATGTAGTATATATTAAAAACTTTCAAAATAATAAAATATGTATCTGAATATAATTAAGCAAAGATTATGAAAAGACAATTCATGGAACATGAAATACAAAAACACAAATATTTAATTCACTAGCAATCAGGAAGAAACTAATTAAGCCTATAATGAGATCTATTTTACTACACAGATTGTGTTGGGAGACTGTTCTCTGTGGGTCTCATGTTTCCACAGGTATTGAGAGCGAGAATTGGCTGTACTTTGTTCTGGACCTTTTTTCTGAAGCTGCTTCTACAGTGAGTAGCCTTAGAACAAAGTGTCCCCCCATCCCCTATGCCAGAGCATAGAACCAGTTTGCCTACAGCCTTAGAAAAGAGAGATCATTTTGGAGAGAAGGGCAGGCTCACTGGCTATTACAAAAAATTCAGGTTCCTCTCCCACAATGTAACCAAACATGTATTCAAGGCGTCATTAGTTCCTCTTCACATCACCCTGTTGAAGCTGGGCTCAGAAAAACGGCACAAAAATTCTAGTGCTCTGACTTCTACTATTACTGTGAATAATAAACTTTCTTCTCCGGCCCAGGATCTTACATTTTCTACCATCATCCATGAAACTGTGACAAGCTAATTTGTTAGCTTTGCTATCACTGGGTAAAATGTCATACGTTCTTGAAAATTTGCTAATAAATAATAATAAAAGATTGGTAATATCCAATGTTGGAGAGGCTACAGAGAAAAAGTGCTTTTGTTTGCTGATTTTTAAAAAATCCTATTTTACTCAATATTAAGTTTCTAAGATTTATCCATGTTGCTGTGTATATTTGTAATTCATTCACATTTGCTTTTGTGTAACAGTCCATTTAAAATATATATCATTTAGTCTCCTCTGAATGAATATTTGGGTATTGCAAGGGTGTTCCCTTTAACTCTCCCCACCCCCACAGAGGCAGGCACCAGGAATTGAACCTGGGTCTCTGGCATGGCAGGTGAGAATTCTGCCTGCTGAGCCACATGGTCTGCTTACCAGGTTGTTTAAGTTATTTTTAAGCTCTATGCTTAGGTCCAGGGACAAGACCCTTGGCCAAGAGAAGGGTAAGATGGGTTAGCATGAGATTTACAGCATGCACCTGGGCACAGCCTGCTCACACCCTGTGGAGACATGTAGATTGGTGGTTTACATCTGGAAACATCTGTCTGAGCTCTCCAAAGTCCAAGAGTCCTCTCACGTTTCTTGGAGGTGATATCTGAGTGATACTGGTGCGTCGATTTCTATTTTTGTACTGTTTAGATATGTGTGCTGTGCAGCCCACCCACAGCCCCAAACAGTGCCAGCCTCTTGGTGTTCACATCCTGATGGGATCCGTCCCCTTCAGTGTGGGTTGGGCCTGGTGACTCTAACAAAGAGAATACAGCAGAAGTAATTTATGTCACTTTCAAAGTATCTTGTAAAGATGGTGGCTTGTGTCTTGACGCTCTCTCTCTCTGCTGTGTGCTCACTCTGGGGAAGCCCTAGCTGCTAATGTTGTGGGCCAGCCCTGAGGAGGGGCCCAGACCGTGGCCCTGGATGCCAAATCCTCCCATTCTTGACCCTGGGACTGAATGCAGTGTCCCGAGAGAGCCTGAGCCAGAACTAGCCAGCAAAGGCATACCCAGAGAAACTGTAAGATAATAAATGTTATCAGCCGCTAAATTTCAGAGCCACATGTCATGCAGCTATTGATACGCAACATAGGTACCAATGTTTACTTGCTTCATTCCTCAGTGCTCTGGAACAATGTATAGCTCTTTTACGTTTTGTAGAACTCGTTCTTGAAACCATCTGAGCCTGATGCTTAATAACGTCCTCTATATTTTCTATGGAAATTGGCTTATTTAAGTTTTCAAAATCTAATGGGCTTAATTCCTGTAATCTGTATATTCCTCATAAATGATGTAGGTTTTTGAGTTTTTTGCACAGAGATCTTCAACATAGTCTCATATTTTAAAATCTGTTCTGTTTCAAAGATTATTTCCCATTTTTGTCATTCCTTGATGTGTATATTTGTGCTTTCTCCCTTTTGTCTTAATCAAGTTAGCTGTTAGGTTTGTACTGTTTTATATTTCAAGAAAACAGGATTTTGATTTATTAATCAGTTATTTTTCTCTAAACTCTACTTCATCAATTCTCCTGTTATGATTTCCTTCTTTGGGCCTTCTTATGGTCAGCTTTCTTCTGTATTTTATTTTCTGAGCTGTGGTTTTAAATTACTAATTTTTATTCTTTCACTGTTACTAATACAAGTGGTATGAATTTTCCTCTGATCCATAGATTTTAATATACAGTGTTTTTAGTGTCATTTTTAAAAAATTGAGTAATTTTGTTTCACTCAACTTGTCTGATGATTCTTTTTTTTAATTTCTAGAGGGGAATGACCCTTCTGTTTTGTTATTATTTTTAATTTCTATGTTTTTTTCAATGTTATCAGAAAGTGTTACTTGTAATATTTCTATTTTATGGAAATAACTACTGTTTTCTTTGTGCCCTAACATATGGCTGGTTTTTGTGACTATGTGGTGGAGGTTAGCCAGGTGGAGGTTCTGTACATACCCTCCAGACCCCTCGGTAATTGTGTGTGTGTGGTCCATGTGTGTACCCACAGCACCATCTCCCAAGCAGGCCCAGTGCATAAGGAAAGGACATAGGAAAGCTGCAGCTGCATGGAGATGGGAGACTGAGTAGTCGACACTGGAGTCGTCTGTTCATGCATATGTAAGGTGAGGTGGAATGAGAGAGTTATCTGGGAAATGTCCAAATTTATGGAAAGAAAAGGATACCACAGGAGAATTTTTTAAATAATTAGAATGGATTATAAAGAAAACTAAATATATCTACATGTGTGGGATACAAACAAGCATATATTTACCATTAAATGCTCAAGAAAATTAAAAAGGGGGGTGCAAAGGTAGGTCAGTGGTAGAATTCTCACCTACCACGCAGGGGATCTGGGTTTGATTCCCCAGTCCATGCACTAACCCCCCCACACACAAAATTCAACAAATGGTGCTGCAATAATGAAATCCTCACATACAGAAAAGAATGAAATGTGCCCCCCTCACCATACAGCATTCAAAAATATAAATAAATAAATAAGTTTTTCATCAAGGATATAAAATCCATCTTAAAATGTTAGCAAAAGAAGATCAAAGCAAACTCAAACTAAGTAGGTAGGTAATAAAGGTTGAAGAGAAGAAATCAATAAAATAGAAGACAGCAAAACAAAGCTAACAGTTAGTGTTTTTATAAATGTTAGGCGTGAAATCATTAAGGAACCCACACCAAACAACGAGTCAAAGCTTAACAGATTTATTGAGGAAATAAGGCAGAGAGAAAGCAGGTAGGAGAGTGAAAGGGAGGAAGTAGGTAGGAGCCTGAAAATGGCTCCCGCCTGGGGAGCCAGTGGGAAGAAAGAGAAAATGGCTCCCTTCTTTGTTCTGGGAGCTGTTTTAAAAATATAGTGATGTTGGGAGGGGAGGGTGTCCACTATGTGGTGTGTCATCCCTTGACTGGATGGGGGCTTGTTAACTTATGGTTTGGTTGGTTGCTGGGGTTCTGACACACTGCTCTGTCATCACCGGCATGTCTGGGGGAAAGAAGCTAAAGGAAAGAAGCTAAGGGAAGCCTCCAGATTACAGAGTCCATTTTATATGCAAAGCTCTGTTTCTGAGACCTAACAGTAAACAGGAATAAAATGAATAGAATTTAGCTGAATAAAAACTAAGAAAATACACAAATTGCCAATATCACAATGAAAGACAAACACCATTATGAACATTAAAAGGATAAAAAGAGAACATTATGAAAATTTTATGTCAATAAATTTGTCAAATTTTAGATGAAATGGTAGTTTCTTGAAAGACACAAATGATGATTCTGGGCCAAGATGGCGGCTAATCAATGCACATGTTTTAGTTCATCCTCCAGAACAACTACTAAATAACCAGGAACAATACAGAATAGCTCCTGGGGCCACGTCAGTGACCGGACACACAGCATTATCCAATCTGGACCAGCTGGACCGACTGCAAGCCCCCCCCCCCCAACAGGCTGCTTCCCAGGAGGGAAAGAAAAGAGACTTTACCAGTAGCAGGGCCTGAACCCAACCAAACGCCAAATGTGGAATTAATTAACAAATTCTGACTACTAAAAAAAGGCCCCCAGCTCAGGTGAACCTGGTCAAAGCTGAGGTCACTCATTTTTGCCCTGGTGCCAAGGGGGCAGGGCTGATGGAAAAAGAAAAAACAAAAGGAAACAGAGGTTTTTGTGGCTGTGTTTCTACAAAGGCTTGACTGCCTTTGAATTCAGCGGCAGGACTTCCCAGGCTGCAACTGCCCCAGGCATAGGCAGAAAGAAGCTCATTTGAGGGCTTGTCTGGAACCTGTGCCTTCCCTGGGGGAGAGGTGAAGCCCAACTCAGGTAGAATTCCTCCCTTAGGGAACTCAGACACCAGGGTTTGGTCATTTGAAGCCATTAAAACCAGCCTACAACCTCTCCTCTGTCTCCACCACACCCCCAGCAGGGAGACTCTGCCAAAGTTAAAGGTACCGCATCATCTTATGCTGGTGAGACCCACAGGCAGACAAGCACCACATACTGGGCAGGATAAAAAAACAGAGCCCAGAGACTTCACAGGAAAGTCTTTCAACTTGCTGCATCTCACCCTCAGGGAAAACTGATGCAGGTGACTCTTTATTCCTGACAGGAGGCCAGTTTGGCCTGGGAAAACCCGGCCTGGGTCTATAATATCTAAGCAGACCCTCCTAAGGGTGAGGGGGCGGAAATGCACCATAGCAGCAGGGAAAGAAACAAGAAAACAAGGACTGAAAAATTCTCCTATGCTAAACAAAACCTAAGCTAAAGGTCCAGAAAAAGCTGAACTGAATGTCAAAGAACAGATAGACAACAAATTCATCCAGCAAGAAAAACCCTAGGTAAAGGAAGTGAAAGAAATCTCCAGAATAAACTAGTTAAGGTAATTAAATGTCTAGATGCCAGCGAAAAATAACAAATCACAACAGGAAAATTGAAGATATGGCCCAGTCAAAGGAACAAATCAACAATTCAAATGAGATACAGGAGCTGAAACAATTAATTCAGAATATATGAACAGACATGGAAAACCTCATCAAAAACCAAATCAATGAATTGAGGGAGGATATAAATAAAGCAAGGAATGAACAAAAAGAAGAAATGGAAAGTCTGAAAAAACAATTCACAGAACTTACGGGAATGAAAGGCACAGTAGAAGAGATGAAAAGAACAATGGAAACCTACAATGGTAGATTTCAAGAGACAGAAAATAGGATTAGTGAACTGGAGGATGGAACATCTGAAATTCAACAAGAAACAGAAACTATAGGGAAAAAAATGGAAAAATAAGAGCAGGGACTCAGGGAATTGAATGACAATATGAAGCACATAAATATATGTGTTGTGGGTGTCCCAGAAGGAGAAGAGAAGGGAAAAGGAGGAGAAAAACTAATGGTGGAAATTATCACTGAAAATTTCCCAACTCTAATGAAAGACTTAAAATTACAGATCCAAGAAGTGCAGTGTAGCCCAAAGAGAATAGATCCAAATAGATGTACTCCCAGACACTTACTAATTGAATGTCAGAATTCAAAGAGAAAGAGAGAATCTTGAAAGCAGCAAGAGAAAAGCAATCCATCACATACAAGGGAAGCCCAATAAGACTTTGTGTAGATTTCTCAGCAGAAACCATGGAGGCGAGAAGACAGGGGGATGATATATTTAAATTACTAAAAGAGAAAAACTGCCAACCAAGAATACTATATCCAGCAAAATTGTCCTTCAAAAATGAGGGAGAAATTAAAACATTCTCAGACAAAAAAAATCACTGAGAAAATTTGTGACCAAGAGACCGGCTCTGCAAGATATACTAAAGGGAGCACTAGAGACAGACATGAAAAGACAGAAGAGAGAGGTGGGGAGAAGAGTGTAGAAAGGAAGACTATCAGTAAAGATAAAAAGAAGAAAAATTAGATATGACATATAAAAAGTAAAAAGCAAAATGGTAGAAGAAAGTACTACCCATACAGTAGTAATACTAAATGTTAATGGATTAAAATCCCCAATCAAAAGACACAGACTGGCACAATGGATTAAAAAACAGGACCCATCTATATGCTGTCTACAGGAGACACATCTTAGACCCAAGGATAAACATAGGTTGAAAGTGAAAGGTTGGGAAAAGATATTCCATGCAAATAACAATCAGAAATGAGCAGGAGTAGCTATACTACTATGCAACAAATTAGACTTCAAATGTAAAACAGTTAAAAGAGACTAAGAAAGACACTATGTATTAATAAAAGGAACAATTCAGCACGAAGACATAACAATCATAAATATTTATGCACCAAACCAGAATGCTCCAAAATACATGTGGCAAACACTGAAAACATTGAAAAGAGAAATAGACAGATCTACCATAATAGGTGGAGACTTCAATTCCCCAATCTCATCAATGGACAGAACATCTGGAGAGAGGATCAATAAAGAAACAGAGAAGTTGAATAATACAATAAATGAGCTAGACTTAACAGACATTTACAGAACATTACACCCCACAACAGCAGTATATACCTTTTTCTCAAGTGCTCATGGATAATTCTCAAGGATAGACCATATTTGGGTCACAAAGCAAGTCTCAATAAATTTAAAAAGATTGAAATCATACAACCACTTTCTCAGGTCATAAAGGAATGAAGTTGGAAATCAATAATAGGCAGAGTGCCAAAAAATTCACAAATATGTGGAGGCTCAACAACACACTCTTAAACAACTAGTGGGGAAAGGAAGAAATTACAAGAGAAATCAGTAAATATCTTGAGGAAAATGAAAATGAAAACACAACATATCAAAACTTATGGGACGCAGCAAAGGCAGTACTAAGAGGGAAATTTATTGCCCTAAATGCCTATATCAAAAGAGAAGAAAAGGCAAAAATTGAGGAATTAACTGTCCACTTGGAAGAACTAGAGAAAGAACAGCAAACTAACCCCAAAGCAAGCAAAAGGAAAGAAATAACAAAGATTAGAGCAGAAATAAATGAAATTGAGAACATGAAAACAATTGAGAAAACCAATAAAACTAGAAGCTGGTTCTATGAGGAAATCAATAAGATTGATGGACCCTTAGCAAGACTGACAAAAAGAAGGAGAGAGAGGATGTAAATAAATAAGATCAGAAATGGAAGAGGAGACATAACCACTGACTCCACAGAAATAAAGGAGGTAATAACAGGATACTATGAACAACTCTTTGGTAATAAATACAACAATGTAGATGAAATGGACAACCGCCTAGAAAGGCATGAACAACCAACTTTGACTCAAGAAGAAATAGATGACCTCAACAAACCAATCACAAGTAAAGAAATTGAATCAGTCATTCAAAAGCTTCCCAAAAAGAAAAGTCCAGGACCATACGGCTTCACTGTGAATTCTACCAAACATTCCAGAAAGAATTAGTACCAATCCTGCTCAAACTCTTCAAAAAAATTGAAGGGGAGGGAAAGCTACCTAATTCATTCTATGAAGCCAACATCACCCGCATACCAAAACCAGGCAAATATATTACTAAAAAATAAAACTACAGACCAATCTCTCTAATGAATATAGATGCAAAAATCCTCAACAAAATTCTAGCAAATCGAATCCAGCAACACATTAAAAGAATTATATATCAGGACCAAGTAAGATTCATCCCAGGTATGCAAGGATGGTTCAACATAAGAATATCAATTAATGTAATACAGCATATCAACAAATCAAAGCAGAAAAACCACATGATCATCTTGATTGATGCAGAAAAGGCATTTGACAAAATTCAACATCCTTTCCTGTTGAAAGACACAAATGACCAAAATTGATAAGGAAGAAATAGAGAATGTGAATAGCCTTATATCTAATGAGGAAATGGAACTGGTAACTAAAAAGCCTTCCACGAAGAAACTACAGGCCCTGATGGTTTTGTTGGTTAATTCTAGCAAAAACTTAAAGAATAATAAAAATTAAATACAAACATTTTCTGAAAATCAAAAAGAAGGGGATGCCCCCAAATTAATTTATGAAGCCAGTATTATCCTAATGCCAAAACCAGACAAAGACTTCATGTGAAAAGAAAATTAAAGACCAATTTCTTACATAAATGTTGATGCAAAATCCTTAACAGATAAATAGTAAATCAAATACAGTGATAATTAAAAAGGATAATTTATAATGGCCAAGTGGGGGGTTATCCAAGGAATAAAAGGTTGGTTTTTACAACTGAAAAGCAATCAGTGAGATTTACCATTTAAACAGATTAAAGGAGAAAAACCATATGACAATCTTAATAGTATAGAGTAGGGGTTAGCAAAGTATAGCACATGGACCAAATTCAGCCCATAGCCTATTTATTCTACAACCTAAAAGTTAAGAATGGTTTTACACTTTTAAAAGTTGCTAAAAGAGAGACCATATGTGTTCTACAAAACCTGAAATATTTATTATTTGGACCTTTCAGAAAATGCTTGCCAAATCCTGATGCAGAAGAAAGCATTTATCAAATTCAACACCCATACATAACAGAAACTCTCAGAAAATTAGAAATAGATCTTCTTCAACCTGATAAAGGACATCTCCAAGAATCCTACAGCTAGTTTATTCTTAATGGTGAATGAGTGAATGCTTTTCTGCTAACATTGGAAACCAGACAAGGATATCTTCTCTAAACACTCTTGTTCAACATTATACTGCAAGTCTAAAACCATGCAATAAGAAAGAAAAAGGATATAAAAGCACTCAGATTGGAAGGGAAGAAATAAAACTATCCCCACTGACATATGACATAATTATGTACATAGAAAATCACAAAGAATAAAAACAAAAAACACCGCAACTCCTAGGACTAAAAGTGAGTATAGCAATTTCACAGATACAAGGTCAACACAGAAAAATTAACTGTATTATCTATCAGCACTTGAAAACCAAAATGTTTTTAAAAAATCATTTACAATTTCTCCAAAATAAAACCCCAAAAAACTTGGGTATGAATTTTATAGAACATATGCAGTAGCTGTATGATTGTCTACATAGTAAATTCAATGGAATTGATCTTTTTCAAAAAATCTACCAGAAATAATAAGTGATATTAGTGAGGTTACAGGATACAAGGTCAATAAACAACAATCAATTTTATTTCATATATTCGTGTCTCAGTTTCCAGCTTGTTGTCACAAATACTACACAATGGGTTGGCTTAAACAATGGCAATCTATTGGCTCACAGTTTGGGAGACTGGAAGGCTTGCTTCCTCCCAGGGTCTGGTTGCTTATCAATCCTTGGGTTTTCCCCTTTTTCTTCTGAATTCCTTCACTTCCAGTTTCTGGATGCTCCTGTTAGCTTTCTCCATTTGCCTTTCATTGTGCTTAAAAAGGATTATAGCAATCTAGTTAAGACCCTCTCACATACAGTTGGGCCACTCCCTAACAAAAAATATCTTCAAGAGGTCCTATTTATAATGGGTTCACATACACAGGAATGGAGATTAAGAAAAACGTGGTTTTAGGGTGTACATTTTCAACCAATTACAACAACCTACAAACCTTTGGAAATTTACATTTAAAAAACAATATGGGTGCGATGGTGGCTCGGCAGGAAGAATTCTCACCTGTCATGCTGGAGACCTGGGTTCGATTGCCAGTGTCTGCCCATGCAAAAAACAAAAAACAAAAACAAAAAAAAACCAACCACTTTGGCACATAGGGACAAAACTGAAGAAAGTTGTGTAAGACCTGTACCCTGAAAACAACAGAACCTTAGTGAGAGAAATTTCAAAAGACCTAAATAAATGGAGAAATATGTGTTCATGGATTGGAAGACTCAACAGCACTAAGATGTTATCTCCTCGAGTTGATATATAGATTCAACAGAATCAAAATAAAAAATTTAGCAAGTTTTGTAGAGATCAAAAAGCTGATTCTAAACTTCATATAGAATTACAAAGGACCTACAATAGCTGAAAGAACTTTAAAACAGAAGAACAAAATAGAAGGAATTTCACTGCCTGACAATGTGGTACTGGCATCAAGATAAACGAACAGACCAATGGAACAAAACAGAGTCCAGAATAGATTCACACATAAAAGATCAACTGATTTTCAGAAACAGTGCCAAGGCAATTTGGTGGGAAATGGATAGTCTTGTGAATGATTGGTGCTAGAATAACTGCATATCCATAACCAAAAATAATGAGCTTTGATCCATATTTCTTTTTAAAACAATAAACACAACATGGATAAGCCTAAATGTTACACCTGAAACTATAATAGCTCTAAAAAAGAAAACCTTTGTGATTTTAGTTACGCAACAATTCTTACTATAAACTAGATGCATGATCAATAAAATAAAAATTTAATAAACTGGATGTGCTAGTTTGAAAGGAAGTATGCCCCCTAGAAAATCCATGTTTTAACCAAAATCCCATTTCATAAAGGTAGAATGGTCTCTGTTCAATATGTATGTTTGAAACTGTGATTGGATCATCTCCCTGGATGATGTGATTTAGTCAAGAATGGTTGTTAAACTGGATTAGGGGACGACATGTCTGCACCCATTTGGGTGGATCTTGATTGGTTTACTGGAGTCCTATAAAAGAGGAAATACTTTGGAGAAAGAGATTCAGAGAGAGCAACACTAAGAAGCAGAGAGTCCACCAGCCAGTGACCTTTGGAGATGAAGACGGAAAACGCCTTCCGGGGAGCTTCATGAAACCGGATGCCAAGAGAGGAAGCTAGCAGATGATGCCGTATTCACCATGTGCCCTTCCAGCTAAGAGAGAAGCCTTGACTGTGTTCGCCATGTGCCTTCTCACTTGAGAGAGAAACCATGAACTTCACTGGCCTTCTTGAACCAAGGTATCTTTCCCTGGATGCCTTTGACTGGACATTTCTATAGACTTGTTTTAACTGGGACATTTTCTCGGCCTTAGAACTGTAAATTAGCAACTCATTAAATTTCCCTTGTTAAAAGTTGTTCTGTTTCTGGTATATTGCATTCCAGCAGCTAGCAAACTAGAACACTGGACTTAGTTAAAATTAAGATCTTTTACTCTTCAAAAGACACTGTTGGAGAATGTGCTGGTTTGAAAGGATGAATGTCCCCTAGAAAAGCCATGTTTTAATCTAAATCCCATTTCACAAAGGCAGAATAATACCTATTCAATACTGTACACAAAACATGTCACAAAGGCAAAATAATCCCTATTCAATACTGTACACAAAAACAAAATAATCCCTATTCAAAACTGTATGTTTGAAACTGTAATCAGATCATCTCCCTGGAGATGTGATTTAATCAAGAGTGGTTGTTAAACTGGATTAGGTGACGACGTGTCTCCACCCATTTGTGTGGGTCTTGAAAAGTTTCTGGAGTCGTATAAAAGAGGAAACATTTTGGAGAATGAGAGATTCAGAGAGAGCAGAGCAGAAGGATGATAACCATGAGAAGTAGAGTCCACCGGCCAGCAACATTGGAGATGAAGAAGGAAAATGCCTCCCGGGGAGCTTCGTGAAACAGGAAGCCAGGAGAAGCTAGCAGATGATCCCGTGTTCGCCATGTGCCCTTCCAGATAAGAGAGAAACCCTGACCATGTTCACCATGTGCCTTTCCAGATGAGAGAGAAACTCTGACTGTGTTCACCATGTGCTTTCTCACTTGAGGGAGAAACCCTGAACTTCATCAGCCTTCTTGAACCAAGGTATCTTTCCCTGGATGCCTTAGATTGGACATTTCTATAGACTTGTTTTAACTGGGACATTTTCTTAGCCTTGGAACTGTAAACTAGCAACTGATTAAATTCCCCTTTTTAAAAGCCATTCTTTTTCCGGTATATTGCATTCTGGCAGCTAGCTAACTAAAACACAGAATAAACAGAAAAGCTACATACTGGAAGAAAATATTTGCAAAGTATATATCTGATAAAGAATTGGGATCCAGAGTACATAAACAACACTCAGAACTCAATAATGAGAAAAACAACCCAATTTAAAAACAAGGAAAAAAATGTGAACAGACATTTCCTCAAGGAAGAAAAACAAATGGCAAATAAGAACACAAAAAGATGCTCAACACCGTTAGTTGTTAGGGACATGAAAATTAAAGCCACAATGAAATACCACCACATACCTATTAGGATGTGCTTAAGCTGGGGATGTGGGAATACTGAAACTTTTATACACTGGGAATGTTAATGGTGTAATCACTTTTGAAATATGCTTTGTATAGGAATGTTCAACACAGCTTTAGTTGTAATAGCTGAAAACTGGAAAGAACCCAAATATCCATCAATAGGTGAATGGACAAACAAAATGTGTGAAATAACCATCAGTGAAATAATACTAAGCAATGAAAACAAACTATTCATACATGCAATAACATGAGCCTCAAATAATGATGCCAAGTGAAAGAAGCCATATAAAAAGAGAAATACCCTCATGAGTTCAAATAATTTCAGAAAATACAAACTAGACTATAGTGACAGAAAGCATATTGGTAGTTTCCAGGGTGGGGGGAAAGGACCAGAAAGGGGCAGGATATTACCAAGAAGGACTTGGAAACTCCTGGGAGTGATTAATATGATTACTGAGGTAATGGTTTCACTGGTGTGTACATATGTCAAAACTTATCAAATCACATACTTTATATATGACCACTTATTACATACATGTCATTTATACCTCAAAAGCTGTTTTAAAACTTTTATAAAGGCATATTATTGAAATTTAAAAAGTAAAACTGCCTGTATTCAGACATCAGCATGTACTTAGAAAATCTAAAGAAATCTACAAAAATAGTTACTACAATCATTAATTCATGGAGATTCAAGTACAAAGTCAATTTTCAAAATCAACTACACTTCTTTAATAAAATTTTTAAATAATATCATTTATAACAGCAAAAAGAATGAAGTACTTACAGAAGACCTGTACACTGAAAAATACAATACACTGCTGAGACAAATTTTTAAAATGATTAACAAAAGGTAGACCTACACCATATCACGGATGGAAAGACCAAATATTGTTGAGATGCCAGTTTTTCCCAAATTATCTATAAATCCAATGCAATCCCAAACAAAATCCCAGTAAGATTTTTTTGAAACACTGACAAGCTGATGCTAACATTCATAAAGAAATGTAATTGTGAAAAGGAAAAACTAAGTTGGAGGACGTTCTAGTTTGCTAGATGCCAGAATGCAATATACAAGAAACAGAATGGATTTTAAAAAGGGGAATTAATTAAGTAACATGTTTACAGTTCTAAGGCCATGAGTAGAGTCCCAATTAAAGAAAGATTATAGAAAAGCTAGGCATCCCGGGAAAGATACCGTGGTTCAAGAAAGCTAATGATTTCAGGGTTTCTCTCTCAACTGGAAAGGCAGAAGGCGAACATGGCAACATCTGCTAGCTTTCTCGCTAGGCTTCTTATTTCATGAAGCTCCCCCAGGAGTGTATTACTTCTTCATCTCCAAAGGTCTCTGGCTGCATGGGTTGTCATGGTTCTCGTGGCCCTCTAGCATTTTCTAAAATGGTTCCTTCTTAAAGAATTCCAGTAAACTAAACAAGACCCACCTGGAATGGGTGGAGTTACAGCTCTCTCTAATCAAAGGTTAATACTTTTAATTAGGTATATCACATCTTTGTGGAGATAATCTAATCAAGTTTCCAACCTACAGTGCTGAACAAGAATTTAAAAAATACAGCTGCCTCTATGAGATGGATGAGGATTAAAACATGGCTGTTCTAGGGCACATAATCCTTTCAAGCTGGCACATTCCATCCTCTGTCTTAAAAAAGACATGCTTTTCCCATATACAAAATACACTCATTCCATCGCAATATAAAAAAAGCCATTTAACATTTCAGGAACAATACAAATACAATATAAGGTTAAAACTAGTACAAAGTCTCATCAAAGTCTTTTACAGGCCTGGTCAGTTCTAAGGCAAAATTCCTTTCTGGCTCTGGACCTGTAAAAACTCAAAACAAGATATCTGCTGCCAATATAAAAAGGAAGAACAGTCATAGGATACACAGGTGAAATTGGAAAGACAACAGAGGTCACTTGACCCAAGCAGTTCTGAAAATATGCAGGGCAAACACCATTGGATTTCAAAGTCTGAGAGTCATTTATCTTTGGGGCTTTAGAAGGAAACAATCTCACCCTTTCCAAGGGCCTATACAGCAGCCTGCCTCTCTGAATGCAACCTTGGGGGACATTAGGGAGGCCACCTTTTTCTCAGCTCCACCCTCCCCAAGCATGAGGGCCATACCCAGGCTTTCTGCCATCTCTGGTGCAAACACTCAACCTCTCCATGTGGTGGCAGCCAGGCTCTTCCTAATCCCCAAGGAATGTGCTCCACCCTCTCCAAAGCCAGAGATGGCACAACTCTTCCACTGCAATGAGGTGAAAGGCCATCCTCTGCCTTTGGGGCAAACTCACCCTGTCCATGTGCTTGGATGGGTCCATTCTTCTGGCCAAAGTATCTTGACTTCAGACCCCAACCTGCATGGTTCTGCCTGTGAAAATATTTTACCTTCACTTTTTTCCTTTTCTGAGCCCCCCAGTCCAGACTGATAGTGTTTCAGTTTATACAGGTCCCACAGCACTCTTGTTGGCTTTCTATACAGTAAGCAAGGATCATGGCCATCAGACAGAAGGGGTTTCCACAAATCCTTCCTGGATAACTCCATCTCCAATTCTGGCTTTCTCTGAAATGGCTGGCAGGTTACACATTTGGCCAAACCATTTTCCTGGGTACCATTCTCTGGGTTCTCCCTTCCTGGAAGCCCAGAATTTCCCAGAACATCAATTTCTGGTTTCTTTGTACCCAAGCATTCAGTTTTCAGCTTATCTCTTTCCTGTCGCATTTTACTATAAGCAGCAAGGAAAAACCAGGCTATGCTGTCCACATTTAATTTGGAAATTTCTTCTGCTAGATATGCAAGTTCATGGCTTTTAAATCAGTCTCCCAGTCAAAGCCACTAGACAATTTTGCCAGATTATCTGCCATTTTAAAACAAGGATCACTTTCCTTCCAGTTTGCAATAACACATGCCTCATTTCTGTTGAGAGCCTCGTCAGAAGTATCTTTAGAGTCCACATTTCTATCAACAGTCTCTTCATAGCATTCTAGGCCTTCTCTATCAAACTCCTTACAACTCTTCCAGAATCTTCCCCTTATCCTTTTAAAAAGTGGTTCCAACATATTTGGTATTTGCAAGCCACAGCACCACCCAACTTCTCCGGTACCAAATCTGTTCTAGTTTGCTAGCTTCCAGAATGAAATATACCAGAAACAGAATGGCTTTTAAAGGGGGGAGTTTATTAAGTTGAAAGTTTATAGTTCTAAGGCAGTGAATATGTCCCAATTAAAGCAAGGCTATCGAAATGCCCTTTAAGCTAAGGCATCCAGGGAAAGATACTTTGGTTCAAGAAGGCTGATGATTTTAGGATTTCTCTCACAACTGGAAAGGCACATGGCAAACAATGGCGACATCTGATAGCTTTCTGTCCAGGCTTCTTGTTTCATGAAGCTCCCCCAGTGGTGTATTCCTTCAGCTCCAAAGGTCTCTGGCTGTGTGGGCTCTCATGGTTCTTGTGGCTCTCTAGTATTTTCCAAAATGGTTCCTTCTTAGAGAATTCCAGTAAACTAATAAAGATCCACCTAGAATGGGTACAGTCACATCTCTCTCTAATCAAAGGTTAATACCCACAATTGGGTGTGTCAAATCTCCATGGAGATATTCTAATCAAGTTTTGAACCTACAATGCTGAACAGGAATTAAAAGAAGCAGCTGTCTCCATGAGATGGATCAGGGTTAAACCATGGCTTTTCTAGAGCACATAATCCTTTCAAACCAACACAGAGGACAACTTATTTTAAGAGATGCTACAAAGCTAGAGTAATCATGACAGTATGGCATTGGTTAAGTACAGACATACTAATGAACAGAATAGTAGAGTCCAGAAACTGACCTACATATAATACGATCAATCAATTTTCAACAGATGTGCTAAGACAATTCAATGGGGAAAGGATATTAATGCAAAGGAGCACCTGGAAACTCCTTGGCATTATGAAATATTTTGTAACTGGATCATGTTGGTTGTTATACAGGCTAATGCACTAGTCAAAATTCAAACTATATGCTTAAAATGGGTATATTTTATTACACATAAGTTACATCTCTGCAAAGCATATTCAATAAAGAGGAAGAAGGTAGAATAAGAGAAGATATGTTCAACACATATTACTGAGGATTAATATACAAAATATATAAATTATGCCAGCATATCAATAACAACTATCAAATAGGTGACAAAGATGTATACAAGCTATTGATAGAAGAACAAATCCAAATGTTTATTAAGTCTGAAAATATGTTCAGCCCCACAAAACAAAGCAAGTACAGATTAAAACAAAAAGTATCTCACAGCCATCAGAAGAGCAAAACTCACAAATCTGATATTTCAAATCTAATAAGAATATGAGGAAATGTGAATTCTTCTGCCTCACAGTGTACAGTGCTACCTACATTTTTTCAGAAAGCACTTTGGCAATATCTGGTAAAGTTAACAAAGCACACACCCCACAACAAGCAATTCCACTTCTAGTTGTATGTCCTGGAGAAAATTTTGCCCACCTACAGTAAAAACACATCCAGGAATGTATATTTCAGAACTGTTTGTATCAGAAAAATGGTAAACAATTTAATATCCATAAACAGAGAAATAGATAAATTTGGTATTCATGAAATGGTTAAAATTAAATATATATATATATTTATCTACATACATGCAGTTAAAATATAAAGTTGGGGGAAAAAGCAAGTTGTAGAATCATACATGCAGTATGACAGCATTTACATGGATTTACAAAAACACAAAAATAATCCTTTACACTCTTTATGGACACAAACATGTATTAGAGTTGGAAAACAAGGACTGAATGGATACACATATTAATTCATGATAAGGATTCTTGTGAGAAGAGGAAAGAAGCGAATCAGACCAGGAAGCAGAACAAAAGTGACTTCAACTTTATTTAAAATGTTAATTATTTTAAAATATCTTAAGCTAAAATCATAGAAAATTAGCATTTGCTTATTCCAGGTGGTTGATCATACAAGTTTACACATATTATTCTCAAACCCACCGCACTTCTTAGACATTTTAAAATCAAAAGGATACTGATATTTAACAGCTATACACATATGGAGAAATAACTAAAAAGCAATTCTTAACAAGCATAGATTCCAAGATAACTTTAAACTCAAAAGTAGTGCTTTTCCTTAATGTCAAACCTAGCATTTGTCTTAGGAGCTCCTAAACTGAGTTTATTAATTTTTGTTTGTTTTTCCACTTTTTAGATTTTGCTGACTCTCATAAAATCCACACTTTGGGCTACATATGGGAAGATGTTCATAGACTTTTCACTATGTTTATTTTATTCATGTGACTCTAATGTCCTGCTCATTGCTCTTGTGGTCATCTGTCCACCTTCATTTGGTCATCTGTCCAATTCCACTGGTCTCCAAAGCCAACAGGCCTTCCCCTTATAGAACCCTCCTTGGCTCCCACCACTCTCCTTCCCATATGGCAGGTCTACTATCCTGCTCATTGCTTCCATACTAAGTTTCTATTCTTTGAGTTCAAGTGAGTACAATGTCTGGAGTCCATAAATTTTAGAAAGGGAGCTTTTGAAAGTCTGTTCAATTCTTAGGACATATACAGTCAATAAATCTAAGAGGTCCTCTTCCCTTTTCTAACATCATAATACTTTTTCACTATTTTGCTCTAAGGATAAAAAGCATCACTGTATACATAGTAATTCTTTCAAAATATTACTCACCTCTGGATAAAGATGGAAGCGTTTCACTGTATTAATTACAAGGGGATATTCAGTAAGCCTGTCATTCATTATCATCCACAGTCCTTTCAAAAATGAAGGCGCTTCAATTATGGTCTTGAAGTAGGAATAATAAAGTCCCTAAAAAAGGGTGCACATTTAAAATTAAATAGTTATTTTTAAGTCTATGAAGTCTGATTTTACTCCCACACTATGAGATGCTTGGAGGTTGAGATCTGATGATTTCTATAAAAAATAGGGATGCTTTCACATCCCTGTACAATTTTGCATCTAGAAAAATGTTTATTTTTTTCCCATACTCTTGAGAAATGGAATCTAATGATCATTAGTGCCATGAGATGGAGCTCCATCTTCATAGCTCCATATAAAGCTTCTTCATGAAATAAGAGCTAAATAAATGTCAACTGACTATTATTCACAAATGCCATGGACTGAAAAGGAGATAATTTTATCATATTATTCCATCATATAAAATAATGGCTTTATGGGCGGTGCAACAGTGGCTCATTGGCAGAATTCTCACCTGCCATGCCAGCGACCCGAGTTTGATTCCCGGTGCCTGCTCATGCAAAAATAATAATAACAATAATAATAAAAATCATGTTGTTTTTAATAACTCCCCTCATTAGTTTCCTTCTTTCTCTCCTGAAATTTATAGAGAAGAATGGGCCACGTTGTATTTAATACACTCTCCCCGAAATAAAAGTAATTTAAAAAGTCTCCAACTCTGCTTTCCTGTCTCACCCAACTACTTTATTTTTTTGACAAATTCTGTACAAATAGTGGCAACTAAAGTGAACATTGTTTTAGCTGATATCTGAACAGCCTTCTCTATAGTTTTGACTGAAAAAATGAGTTAACATAAGTATTTTCCTTTCTGCTTAAGATGACTAAACAAATGCATAATCTATATTTAGAGAAACAATAAATATTTAAGTAAGTGCTCAGTAACAGTGGCTATTTTTTTTTTGTCCCAGGTACTGTGCTATGTGCTTGTCATTATCTCACTTCATTCTCACCCTGCAAGGCTGGCATTCCTTCTATTTAAAAGCTGAGGTGACCTGAGATTCAGAGAGGCTAGCCAGCTGTCACACAACTTAACTGAGAACTGCTACCTGACTCCAGTGATATGTCACAAGGCCCAGACTTAACCACAGCTACCTCTTTATTTAGTAATATTTTCTGTCCTCTCTTTTGAAATACCTTTAAAATATTCACATGCCAGAGAGATGCTAACATGTCTTACTCCTCCAAGCTCGAAGGAAGCCACAGGAGTGAAGTCTGGCAGTGTTTGTGGAGTCGGGAGAACCAGTTGCAGCTCTTCAATGATCCCTCACTTGCTGGGAGCTGGTCTGAAGGACTGGCATGGTCTCCCCTAAATGCAAAATTCTGCAATTCTAGCATGCATTATCTGATTTAATTCTCACAGTGATTATGTGAGATATGTGGGGTTGATGACATTTATCTCCATTTTATAGATGAGATACCAAAAGACCAGAAATATTATTAAAGAAATTATATCAAAAGTTCTCTCTTAAAATTTGAGATTATCTTGAAATCAAAAGAAAGCTAAAAAAAAAAAAAAATTTAAGAGCCAGGAAACCCAATCACCTGACTCCAGCCCAAGAGAAAATAATTTCTGGTAACATTTAATACCCGCATATCACTTCTTAAATGTCGTTTTGTTTACTGTCCTTCTTCCTCAGCTATTATAATTGATTCTTATTATCTTTAAAAGAAGTCTGCATTAGAAAAGAGGGAGAGATGAGATATGCAAAAGAAAGGACCCATGCACATTTTTCTATTTAAATTATAAACTCAGGTTATAGTTTGAGAAACACTGCAGTTCACCAACAATTCATTTCAGTTCCTAATTAATTTTCATTTTACTGTCCTACTATTCTTAAACTACAAATTAATTCATTAGAAGAAAGAGCCTGACCATTTCAGTGCGAAAAGTCATCTCCCGTTCCAAAGATGAGAGGTGAGAAAAATGGCGATCATTTTCAAAAAGTGTTACTAAATGTATCCTAGAGAAAAAAAAAGTACCATATTATAAGAAAAAAACAGGTTTCAAAGCCAGTACTAAAATAACTAAGTTATAGCTATGCAAAGTAAGGAAGGTATAAAAGGAAAAAGAATAAATTTGTATAACAAGTATTGAGATAATTTCATAACTTGGTTACTAACATATATTTTTAAGCATTTATAAACCAGCATAGCGCACACAACAAATTCTTTAACTCAATGGCTCTTAATCTGAACTGTATCTAAGCTCCTGTGAATCTCTCCAGTTTGCCTTCAGCCCCAGACCTCTATATAAGAACAGGTGCAGGTTTTTCTTTCTTTTTTTTTCAAATTTCACAGGAGATTCTAATGCCCCAAGTTTGGGAAATACCATTTTAACTGGGTCAAAACTATCCAGAATGCAATTTTAAATAAACTTATTCCAGATTAAGGCAATTTAAAAACAACTATAATACCCATATAAAGTATCAGCTTTCAAGTGGCAAAGAACACAAGGTTGTCCAAGATATTTTATTAGCGCAACTCAAGAAAACACCCGTAGGCCATTTAAAATGTAATAACCAAAATTATAATCAGCAATTATACCATACTTAATTTGTATAGTAAATGCTTTCCAACGAAGTAGAAAATAAAGCCAAATTCCATACATCAATTCTCACTGATGAGGGTTTTTCATGAACCCTCATTTACCATGTTGGACAGAATACCAATAGTTGCAAGAAATGCTTCCTACCCTACAGCCTTGTGTGGTAACATCAAAACCTCGTACAAATAACCAGCCAGACAGCCCCGTCTTAACAGATCATGGGGCAGATCCCATTATTGCCAAGAGTAGAGATCCCAAGGAGAAATGTAATGTATGTCAGAGAGAAAATATGGTTATTTTACATGTTATTTTTACACATAGATCTCTTATGGAAAATAAGGTGCGTGTGCATGCACACTAAAAGACTTAAAGTCATTAAGTCTGTATTAACCATTTCAGGGCCTTTATTTCTGTTCTACCTGATTTTCAATCAATAGGTGTTACTAAAACATTATCTCTAAATTTATGTCACTAACAACAGACAATTAATCTAAAATAAGGGAGTTTTTTAGGTGAACTAAACATGGAAAATACACTAGAGAAGCTGGATATTTAAAGAAATACAGTGGTGAATCCTTAGTAAAGCAAAACCATTTTAATGCATAAATTACTATTTCCACAATGTACGCATTTTGTAAATGCCACTTCACAGATGAGGTTTATAAAAACTATGTGTGTATGTGTTAAATTGGTACACAAGCAGTGACTGATTATATGCAAACAGTGATGGTAAAGTTTAATGCAAATGTTCTTATTTGTCTCAAACTAAAACTAAATCTTACCAGTGCAAAAATCCCACAAAGAGAGCTGCCAAGAGAAAAAAAGGATAAAAGTCATCAAAATTGCTTTATTATAAGACACCCTGAAAGCAAGCATTTCAAATGCACCAAATACATCCCCTTATGTCTAGAGGGAGAAAGAGAACACACTCAGCAAAGAAAATGGCTAGCTATGTCTATATTCGCATACAAAAAATTCCAGAAGGATATATGGACATAAACCAAATAGCACTTACCTCTGGGGGTAGGGCAGTGGGAAGGGCTTGAGAAGCAAAGAGAAAGACTTGAACGACTCTTATGTCTCACTTATGTAATTTGTAAGAATGATGAAATCATGGATGATTTTGACTTTTTTAAGATTTTCAGGATTTCAGTATAATTCTTAGTCTTTCCTATTCATTTCTTTACATAAAATTTTTTAAAGAAGTAAATATATACACCATGCTCAGCGAAATTCTTTCAGAAATGATTCTAGCCAACAGGTGCCACTTTAGAACATATTCTCTCAAGCTCATCAGAAGATGGTTAAATACAGGCAATCTGAAATCCTCCGTGGTGCACATGAAAACTCCACTGTGCAGTTCAAACCTTAGTGGAGCTTTGAAAGCTTCCAGATTACTTGCCTAGGGAGACTCATCTTGAGTGCCCCTGCCAGCAACACCCTCCGGATGAAGCTTTACTAGGATCAAACAGTGACAATGCTCTGTTCATGGGGCTTTTTGAGGAGCCCCAAACCCAGTCTGCCCCTCTGATGGCTGCGAGGCTGCTGGTTTTCAAGGCTACCATGAAGCTGGGGGAGGGATATGGGGGAAGGTCAAATTAAAATATTATAAACCCTATTGTTCTTACAGGAAGTAGGTAACCTTTCTTCAATAAATGCTCTTTGGATTGTTGTAAACCTTTGGTTAATTTCCAAAGTTTTGAAAATGTTGATTTTGTTAACTTTCCAGGTATTTTCATTGCTTTTATGAAGGAATGGATTTATGTTGGTCCTTACTCCACTATTCTGGAAGTCTGGCCTCCCCTCTACGATTTTAGAATGGTATTTCTTGTGGTTGTCCCAAATATACTTGGCAAATCATTTTCTAAACAAACAACATTAACCTCTTAAAAAATTAAAAAATTATTCAACTTGGCTAACAAAATAAATGCAACTTAATTTACTAAAGAAATTGATTTAAAAAAAAAAAACACAAAAAACCCACTGCAATGATACTGAAAATTCCCGGTCAAGTTTCTCCCACTCTTCTCCCATATTCCTAACCATCCTGGGCTCTTCCCTATCCCTTTTCTTACAAGATTTATTTTATTCCAGGATCAGCAAATTATATTCTGTGGTCTGTTTCTGTGCTGTCAGCAAATTAAGAATGGTCTTTACATTTTTAAAAGATCATAAAAATGAAGACAATGAAACAATAGTATCCACATGCTGGCCTACAAAGCTTAAACTATATACTGTTTGGCCTTTTGGAGCAAAAAGTTTGCTGACCTGTGTGTTTTGATACAGTCACTAGATTATTTGTGATTAACTCTTTCTATCTAAAAGACCCTGAAACACCTTGAAATTCAACCATATATCCTTCTCTCTCCAATTAAACAGATACCATTAATTTTTATGAGATGTCATTAATTTTAAGATATACAGAGACAACCCTATCTGGCTAGATTTGTAACCCCTTTCTTACTCTACTGACAATTGTTGTCATTCTATCCAAACTCATCCATGTTACATTCACTGTAACAAAAAAAAAACACTTAAAAATGATGTTTAAAGAACATGGAAGACAAATACCCTTCCAAATTCCTCTAGCTTTTCAAAAATCTTCAAAGTCTCCTTGTCTTTCCCTTCTCCCTCACCCAGCCCCACATTTCACTCCTGCCATCTTACACCAAACCAGTGACACCACAGTATAAGGTTGCCAATACTCTAAATGCATAAAGTGCTTATCAGAATCTTTTTTGAAACTATGATAAAGAGTTTTTCATATTTTTATCCTGAAGCCATTCGTCATGCCTCGACCAATCTCCTCTCTGAAGAAGACCCAGCCTTATTCTTTACTGAAATGAGGATTATTTGTTACAAGCACTCCCAACTACTCTTATCTCCACTTCAGCATTTCTCTACGTAGAAACCCTTGCTTTCCTATTCTCTATCATTTGAGAAGAGGAAGTACCACTCTTCTGTTCTACAGTTAGCATTTCAGCTCTCTTAATTCCCATCCCTCCCAAACAGTCCTAAACTCTGCCTCATCAATTAGTCCCACTCTTTAAACCTCAACTTCCTCTCTCCTTCATTGCTTCCTTCAGCTTTAATTCTCCTAGGCCTTAAAACACATCCCTTGATCTAACAGTTCTTCAACCCAGGAGATATTCTCTTGAATTCCTTCTCCCCCACCCCATTCTCTATTTCTCTCTCTCTCTTCATTTAGTGACAAGATTCTTAGCCAACCTCTTTCTCCTAATTCCCTATTACTCTTAAATGACCTGTAAGTTATCAAATTCAATGATTTTCAGTTCTGATGCTTTTCAATCTCCTTGTGGTATATGATGTACGATATAAGATTTCTTAGCTTCTTCTTCCCATCTTTCATCACACAGAACTCTCCCAGTTCTAGTTTTCTGACAACCCCATTTTTATGTGCTTATCCGGTTTCTCCTTTTCTTCTCATCTCTTAAATTTAGGTTTAAAAATTTTCCCCAAGCTTCCTTCCTTTTTTCACTTTTCTCTCTTCACATGGGTATCCCTTGGCAATCTCGCTCAATCTTAGTTTCAACTACCACTTCTACATAAGTAATTCCCAAGGATCATCCTGAACACTCCCTCTTTTTCCCTCTGTCTTTCCCTCTCTGTGTATGTCTTTCATCTCTATGTCCCAGAGATGCCTCAAATCATACACCCCCAAAAAAGAATTCCTACCCTTCCTCTAAAAGTATACTTGTTCTTCTGTGTTATCCCATCTATTTGCCATGGGCATCACCATTACTTCTTCCAATGACTAGGGTGAAGATGTAGGCTCTTCTGTCTCTCCTGCTTCCCTTCTACCCCACTCCCATCCAATTCTGTCAATGTTTCCGTCAACTTTCTTATCCAGTCCTCCTCATTCCTACTTCTGCTACCTTAATAAAATCACTATTACGTATTACCTAGATTCTTGTCATAGTTTTTACTATTCTTTCTGCTTTCTTCTTCACTCCCATCTTTGGTCCATCTTACAAACTGCTGCCATGTTAATCTTTCTGAAGCCCTATCACTCTTTCGTTTAAAAATCATCCAAATGCCCTAAACCTAGCCTCGAATTAGACTCTCCATGACTGATCCGAGTCAAACTTTTCTTTTTCATACTCTTCATTTTAGCCTAACTTTGCTTCCATATTTTCTTACTTCCATGACTTTGATGATGATGTTCTATAGCCTCTAATGTGTTGTTCCCAGCTCTATAATACATCCAAATCTTAGCATTTTAGTCACAATTCAAATCCCATTTATTCCTATATGTTTTCCTTGTTCTCATGTCCTCTTTCTTCCAAACTACCATAGCACTTAATATAGTCATTTATTATTTCATCCAACATTCATTGGACACCTTCAATGTACTACACATGAGCATGCAGGAGCACATGTTTGGGATGGGAAAATAGTTTGTTTTCCAAGGCCATCCTAATCCTAGACCTGGGGTGTAAATGTTAGCACAATTAGAATCTGATAATATCAAAATATCACACTCATCCATTATTCTTCAACTATCAACACTCTGAGTGTGGAGACATACCTTATTTTGACATCACTGGTCAACTTTTGGTGGAAAAGAAATTACAATAACTTAAGTTGGGATCCAGGTACCTAGACCTTGAGGACGAGGCCCAAAGTTGATTTTACTGAAACAGCCACTACTTTTAAGTTACTTCTTAGATTACAGAAAATAAGGGATGTTAATGGAGGAAGAAAAATCTTTCAAGTTCTTAAAGAAGGCAGAAGATTCCCCAAGTGCCCAAGTTTAGGCACTGATGTTGCACAGCCAGACGGAAGTAAATGGATACCAACATGGGACAACACATTGTCTATCTTATTTCACTGTAAATGATCTCAACTAACTAAAAAAGAAGAGAAAAAACTTACTTTTTATTGCTATAAGGTTCAGAGGAACATAATGTCTTTACACCCAAGAGCTAGCCTATCAGTCTTACATAGAAAGTGGCTGCCCTGATTGAGATGACATTTTGTTTATGACCAAATTACCACTATGCCCAGAAACCTTGGCAAAAATCGTTGAAAACAAGGACCAAGGGGCTGTGGATTCTTGCCAGCAATCCTCAGAATCCGGACCTTGGCATTATTGCTGCTAGGTACCCACAAAGACTTGTTTGTTGAACTGATCTTCCATACACACCAAAGCTACTTCACACAGTGAGGCTCAGAAAGAAGTAAGGCCCTGCAGTAACCCGACCCCGTACCCAGCATCGCTCTGGAGAAAGGAAGTCCCCTAAGCTCTGCTCACCTATGCCGACGGTGATCCTAACCGAGTACTGGTGTGTCTGCAACGTGGATATCCTTTCGCGGAGCTGCTGCACGACACAGTGGAGGAATCGGAAACGGTCGAGAACGAAGTACCTTGCGAGTACAGCCAGTGGCAGGGAATTCTTGGGGTACAGGTTTCGGTTCCTCCGCGACGAGTATTCCCGGGCGCCCCCTGGCAGGTTCCCGCCGCCTAAGGACGAAGGCTGCAGAGGCAGCTCCTCCTTTTCCATCTGCTCCTGCCGCTCCTCCTCCCCCTCCGGCTCCCCTGCGCCGGCGACCCGGCGCCGCCGCTTAGACCGTACGGAGCGGGAAGATTGTAACGACCCTGGAGATGCTTCTTTGTGCTTATGTCTCGTTTGCCCCACCATTTTCTCATAGTCCCAGTTCGGATGGAGCTTGGTCACTTTCCGGCGCAGGCCTGGCCGAGTCGGGGCAAGGTCCGGAGGGGCCTGGCTCCGCCGGCTACCTCAACGACTCATCCTAGCCGCCGTTGCGGACCCCCGGTCGTCAAGGCGACCGCGAAACGTAGGGCGGGGCGTGCGGCCAAGGATGCCTGGTGCGCCGCCCACCCTCCTCGCGCTCACCGCCCCTCCCCACGGGCCCCGACCCCCACCCCCGGCCGCCCGCGCGCGCACTATATCCCGCGCGCACCTCAAGGCGCGCGCAGCCTCACTGCTCGGTCTTCGCGCGCCTCTGCCGGTCGCACAGCTTCGGCTGTGGTGGTGCAGGTCGCCCAGTTAGCTGTCTCCTCTGCAATTCAGTTCCTTTCTTCGAGTTTAAACTTTCTTAGCTTTGACATTTTCGCCAAAAGCTGCATGTTTCGAGGTTACTAAACGGGAAGGACTTCTGCGTGAAAAAGAAATAAGCAGAGAAAGAGCGAGGGAAGCCGGCGTACACTTCTGAGCGCCTGGGCAGCCTCTGCACGTTGCGGGCCTCTCTCCTCACCTGCCAGCCCGTAGAATTGGGCGTTCAGTTCCGCGTTTCCTCCGCTGAGGAACCCGAGGCCCAGCGGACTTAAAGGAATGGCCTAAGGCCCCTCGGTAACAGGTGGTAGAGCCGGAGCCGAGTCCGGTGGATCTGATCGCTTAGGCTTGAGCAATGATATCGTGATTTCCCCTTCGAAGGTAGCGCTCACTAATCTCTCTCTTTTTTTTTTTTGAAGTAAAACTGTCTTTTCCAACAGGGTCCCTCAGAATTCTTCACCCCTGGAAGCGTGGTGCTCAGCGCTGTCACCTTCCTAAACCAAACCGGAAGGGGAGTTCCTAGGCTCACAGTCACTACACACCCATACATGATGCCGCAGCAGCTGGCGCAGAGGGACAGGGGTCATTAACTTTTGCCACGTCCTCTGTTAGGGACCATGCCCCTGGAGTTCACACCGCTTCCTCTCACGTCTGTTTTATTCTGGATGAGATAGAACTCCCTGTCTGGTCTGTACCTCATTTTTGCCCGGATTCATTTCCCTCATAAAACACTGCTCAAAAATGTTCACGGCTCCCCCGTAGTCCACAGATAAAATGTAAACTCCTTGACTTGCAGATCAATGCCTTCCATAATCTGTCCCAATATTCTCTTTCAACTTTAATTTCTTACGTCCAAGGATACAAACCCTCCATTCCGGTCACCCTTAGGGGAGGTCCACGGCTTGAAACCCGGTAACTATACTTTTACTCATCCCGTTTCTCCTCACCCATCTCAATTCTATCACCTTCCAAACCTCAGCCCATCTCTTCAACCCACATCTGTTGTTTAGACCTTCTCTGAAGGTCCAAAGCAATTTGCTGACAATTCTTGTTGCTTATTTCAATTTAACAAGTGCTAGTAATGTTGATTTGTTGCTTTGTAAACTTATTTGGAGGAACACTTACTACCTTGAGCACTGCCTTTGGTAAAATGTTTTCTCATTTAATTCACAGGGTAACTATTAGGGAGCCAAGGATTAAGCAGATTAAAGGATTAAATCTAGCCAAGTTTTAACAGCTAGTAAATTCTGTCTGTCCAATACTGAGTTTAAAATACACTGAGGAAACCAAGCTATGTATAGGTGTTGATGAAAGAAAAGTATTCTGGAATGAATATGCAAACTCAAAACACCTTTTATAAACCCCTTCTTATCCTTGGTCTAAACTTTCAAAGTGCAATCTGATCAGTTTTGCCATTTAAAAATTAGCGTTTTTATGAGAATAACCATTATCCTCTTTTCTTTATATCAGGAAAAATTTAGGAATAACCCCACCTTCAAACAATAAAGTATGGATCACTCATAAAATTGGGCATTACAGACATTAAAGGTATATTTTTAATAAACAGTTAATGGTATGGGAAAATTCTCATGATACGGTGTTAAGGAAAAATAGGGTCTATTGTATGATTCAGATATAAACACAGAGGATTAACTATGTGCAGGGATTCTTCTAAATCCTTACATACAGGACTCATCTAGGAAGATGGCCAGTGCTAGTAATTTAGCTACTTTAGGACTCATTTCCTTACCCAAAAAAATAAGAGATGTTATATCTGTCTTATATCCAGGGTTAAATGAGATGTTTGTAAAGCACCTAAGACGTAGTAAATGCTTAATAAATGATTGTTCCTTCATCTTGCTGTAAATATGTCTTGTTTAGGATGGACTGGTGAGTTTACTTTCAATCAATATTTTGCTCACCTGGATTCTTTCTCATCAAATTATATTCTATTTCTTATCGGTAGTAGGTTCTAGGTTCATTAATTAACAGAAAACTAAGAGTCAGCTACCTAACTATGCGTTTTCTTACTAAGGAGAGGAATAGAATTGGGTAGAGAGAAAAAACATGGTGTTTAGTTTTACTCACTAAAACTGAATAGAATTATGTTTAGTTTTATAAACATAATTTATATGTTTATAAATTAACATATAAACAAGTTTTATTTTTTAATAAAAATATAAATTATGGAATTTTTATTGAATAGAATTATGGCATGTTTTCATTTTTTTAAATATACCTACTCCAGCAAGGATTTTTTCTTTTGATCAGATAGTCATTTAGGTCACATTTTAGCTACATGCTGTTGATGACAATAGCTTGAACAAAAACCTGATACTTTTTCTATGATGAATTGACGATTGAAATAGCAGCTTATAATTAAATATACTTTCCTATTATCTCATCCTGGTTGAAATGGAGATACCTCATGATTTAACAAATTATTATTCTTATATTCATATTTCTAATCTAATCATATAGAGGATATATTAAGACTCCTGTTTCATTTTAGTAAAGCAATTGGTAATATTTTTGTAAAAAAAAATTGCGATGAAACTACATAACCAGCAGATGGCAATAATGACCTGTAAATCAGAATTTAAAAATAATTTTGGATATAGTATTTTTTTTTTTTTTTTTTGGCCTGGGCAGGCACCAGGAATCAAACCTGGGTCTCCAGCATGGCACGAGAATTCTGCCACTGAGCCAGTGTTGCACCGCTCTGATATAGTATTTTTAAATTCACTTTTAAAAAGAAAAAAAATCACTGATCTTGTGATAAATCAGTTTACTAAATATGATGTAATGAAATTCCAAATTCATGAAAATAATTACACTGTATATCTCATATATCAAAATAAACAGGAATTAATCATGGCCCATGTTTAGTTTTCCAAACAGTAATGATTTTAACTGAATTGATTCAAATGACGTTTCTATAAAATTTAAATGTTTTAACTTTGCATAATAGATACATACATAGATGTTTAAGTAATAGCTGAGTTATAGCTTTATCTATCCTGGTTATATAGACCAGGAGAGATAGACATAGTTCAGTAAACACCACTTTGTCCACTTATGTGATCACTTAAACTACTAACTACACTTTAATTGATAACATTCATCATAAAAAATTATTTGTGCTGTTTCACAGTTTTTTTTTTTTTTTTGCATTAGGGTACTTTTTTTCCTTTTATGGTGCAAGAATTTGTAATTGGCATTGATTATTAGAGTTATGGTGATGAAATTTTGGCAGGTTCACAATTATTTTGACTATAATTTGACCACATTCCCAGGATTCTTTAAGAGTGATTTATTTAGTTTATTTTTTCATTTTGATTGAGAAGTTTTAAAAAGGTCAACTAACAAGATTCAAATTTTATACCTCTAGAGGTAAGACTTTTCCTATAAATTCACAAAGATGAAAATCAATTTTATTTAATCATGTATCTCTCTTTCTGTCTCTAAAAATAAGAGAACCTTACGTATATGCTTCCTGGAGGCTATTTATTTCTAGGGTAATTTCACATTGGTCTGATTTTATAAGTTAAAGTATTGATTAAATTTCTTCTTTAGCAAGTTGCCTGCCCTGAAAAATAAGTGCCTTTTATGAGAATAATTAAGTGCTGAATGACATGTGAATGTGGTCGAAAGGGGAAGTTTAAACGTCACAAGAAGGGAAATTGGAGGCTAAAACATGGGAATATAACACAATGAATCTTGTGTTGAATAATGCCCATGATTAACAGTACAAATGTAAAAAAGTTCTTTCATGAACTAGAACAAATGTATGACACTCTTAAGAACTAATAATAGGAGGAAAAATGTACCTATTGCAAACCATGGACTATAGTTAGTAGTAATATTTTAATCCTCTTTCATCAACAGTAACAAATGTTCTACACCAATACTGTGGGTCAGTAATGGGGGGCGGGGAGCAGGGATATGGGAGGATTTGGGTTTTCTTCTTTATTTTTATTTCTTTTCTGGAGTAATGAAAATGTCGTAAAATTGAACATGGGGTTGTACGCACAACTGTGTGATGATATTTTGAGCCAGAGATTGTATACTTCAAAGGGCTTGTATGGGGTGTGAATGTATTACAATAAAACTACAAAAAAATAAAAAGTGCATTTGCACATGTTTATTTTGTAAAAAAACTGCTTCAGTCTAAAACCATTATATATCTCAGATTGATTCATTTTTAAATAATAAATTTGCTTCTTGAATTACTTTACTAGAAACTATTTTATTCAAATTTAATGCCAAATGAATCTTCAAAGGAAAATATGGAAATTCACTAAGTGGCAGTAAAGCTTACAGCAAGCTTGCATGTAGATACATCTGCATGTGATGTTTTGTATAGTGCTGGCTATTGGAGCACCAGAGAAATGTTATCAGTGGTAATGAGTTGGGATTTCTAGGGGTTCTAATCTACTTTCTGAGTCCATTAGTCAATAGAGGGCTAGTCTCTTTAGAAAAAGAAAACACCAAAACAAGACTGGAGTTCTGTAAGTCATCCTGCTCTGAAAAGAATAGTTTCCCTGTCCTGTATTAGATTAAATGAAGACTTTCTTGAACAGCCTTATGAAGGTGTGTTTCATTCGAAAGGAGGGAGTTAATCCATGAACTAATTAGGAGGATTTCTTCATTCCCCAAGTGGGGAGACTTCACAATTGCATGATATATGTACGCTGATTTGAACAGAAGAATACTCATAATCTATGTTAAATGACTTAACTAATATATTCACCACCACATACATATATAAACACGTCCCCAAAATCAAGTTTCTGTGATCCCAATAACTATAGTCCCATATACAAACTTCATCATATTGAACTTATTGTATTATTTACTACTAAAGTACCTAATATTAAAAATTAATTAGCAAACACTTTCTAATATGCAAAGAATGTATTTTAGAATATATGTGGGTAGGTTAAATGCAAAACAGCAGAGATATATAACGCATCTATGTGCTGTTTATATAATTTCTAAATATTCCTTTAATTTAATATTTACTTTTGAATATGACATAATGGTCTAGAAACATCATTGGACCAGGCCTATGGAAGCTATGAAGATATGCTTAGTCACACAGTATCCTCTCTCCACCAAACTCTCTCCTTAGAGGTGCTTCCCTTCCATCCTCCTCTTTGGCTCTGTGCTAGAGCCCTACCCGGAGGGTTTGATTCTCTGCAGTCTACCCCACAGCTTGCACCTGGGTCCTGTCCTGCAGTTGCTACACCTGTCACTCTCTCTCTATCACCTCTTTTGCTCAGTCCCACCCTGGCCTGCTCCTCCTCCCAAGTCTCTGTCCCTCTGGTTCCTTCCTGTCTCCACTTGCTCTTCAGGCTGTAAGTACAGTTGACTTCATTGTTCCTATTTTCTGAATTCATTGTTCCAATTTGTGATTATTTCTATCTGCTAGCAACCTAACTGACAACCGAAGTAAGAAGGAGGAGTGGGAACGATCCCTAAATAAATACGAAGTATTGGCATCACAATCTCCAGAATCTTGATTTGGACAACAGAGTCCTGCTTCTATTCCAAGAGATGAATGGGAAACTTTAAATGTTCTTCTAGTCTTTGCTACAAGCCATTGTGGCATTTAACCAGGAAAAACTTCATGATTGATCAGGAGAAAACTTTTGAGTTATGCAGCTTTAATATTTCCTCATTAAGGCTTCATATCCTGGCTTAAGGAAAGGTAAGGTAGGCTTTTTAAAGAAAGTTCTTAACATTTAAAAATATTTGTTTGAGGAGTTAGTACAGTGTGATAGGTGAGAGTATAGACAGGATTTGAATCCTGGCTATATCACTTAATGTAGTTTTTAGAGCACTTGACCTCTCTAAGCCTCAGTTTTCTCAAACCTAAAATTAGGGGCCAATAATAGCACCTACCTTGTAGGGTTATTGCAAAGTTAATAAGATAATATATGTGAAGTGCATAGACATAGTAAATGTGTATAAAAGGGAGCTATCATTATTACTATTTTCAAGGCTAAAGATGGGGAGATGGGATTTTCTCTATTGTATTTTTCTTTTCCAGGGAGTCTAAAGGACCAGTTACAATTCTTCCAGCTTAAAAAAGAAGAGGATAAAAATATGCTAATATTATATTAAGGTCCTAAGACCCACACAATGCTATGAAATAGGCAATATTTTCTTCTTTTTTACAAAAAGAAATTGAGGCAGGGAGAAGGTCCTGGAGAGCGCATTCTTAACTCTAAATAAAAGATATAATCCCCTGGAAGTCTTCAAATTTGACAACTTGGGTCCTTCAGAACAGAAATAAAAGATTTGCTACACAGTTTTTCCAGTCTCTAGAATGACCAAAAAAAAAGTTCTAATGGTGTGGAGGCTGAGATATGAAAAAGGAAGAAGATGGAAAATCATAGTAAAATTATATGTATTCATATTAAACTGTGCTCACAATGTTATCTAAATGGCTGTACAATGCGAGAGGAATCTAAGTTCCTATTATTACTAAATACTTGGATGTGGCTCTATAAATCTAGTGTATCATGCTTATGCATGACAATATTTTTAAATAGGAGGCATGGAAAATTTTTGGATACGTGAATCGGGATCCAAAAAGCGTTATGATGGGCTCAATAGATAGAATCTAACAAAATGTAGTTTAGCAAGAATTAATGCAAACTTGGATTTGAACAACTTCTGACACAAATATAAGACACTTGCGAGGAGTTTCTGTTTGGCATAATGGATGGCAGTGATGATAGTACAACATCGTGAATATAATTAATCCCTCTGAATTATATAGTTCAATGTAATTAAAAGGGGAAACTTGAGGTTGCATATATGTTGCTAGAATAGAATTTTTTTGAAAACCATTGGACTCTACAACAGAAACAGTGAACCCTAATGTAAACTATGAACTATATTTAATAGTAAAATTATAGTAATAGTTTCTTTGATTGTAACAAAGATACCACACTAATGCAAAATGTTAATAATTAGTAAAATTATGCATATAAATTGTGGTTTATTGGAACTCTGTATTTTCTGCATGATTTTTCTGCAAACCTACAACTTCTGTAAATAAATTAAATAAATAAATAATTAAATAAATAATAATAATAAAAAAAAGGACAGAAGAGATTTCTGGTTTTCAGTCTTGCTGGTAAAAAATTTGGAAGTAGTCACTCCTATCCTCACAACAAGAAATAAACCTAGAACTCACAAACTGGAAATTGGCAAATCCTTTTATTTCCATCAGAGAATTGTGATCACAGGACAAACTAAAACTGCCAAGACTAGTAGAAACAAAGAATCATGGTTTATCTAGAGCAGAAACTGCCACGGGAAGCATCCTTAGATGGGAACGCTTAAGTAGTCATTAACTAATTGCTGGGGACTGAGAGTGGATAACTTATGAGATAAAAACTCTTGGAGGCTCAGGCTTAGGGGGACCCTCACACTTCCATGAGTTTTACCTCCAAGAACCCAACATGTCCCCACTATGAAGATCAGAGAAAAATCTCTTCTGGTTTCTGGTAGGGATAGGGGGAAAGTACCCATTTTGAAATGTGACCAGTGTGTTCTGTTCTACTTAACAAATACCTTTCCTTAAGAAAAACTATCTTACCATAGCCTACCCAACATAGATTTTATAGAGCCTAACCTAAGAGGTGAAAGAGAAGCTCAGAAGCACCTGTGAAGGTCAGAGCCCAGTGACATAGGCTTCTGAAAAGAATGAGAACTAACCAAAGGATTAAAGAACGTTTCCCTTCCCTTCATCCTACATTTTACCACCACATCAATATGGCTCCTGTAAAATAATAGGAGATTAAAACTGAAAAAAATAGCAAGGCACAAACCCTATTAAAGAAGGTATCTCTTGGGAAGCCCAAAGACAACAGAGAAGACAATACCAAAGACACTGGAGGAAATTTTAGCCTCTGACTCCTATAGCTACAGAAAACAGTAAACACAGATAACTTCTAATAAGAGAAACATAAACCCTTACCGTAAACATCTATTCACCTCAGTTCCTTTTAGCCTTGGCTCCTTTTATATTGTGTCTAGCTTTCAACAAAAAATTGTGAAGCTTGCTAAAAGTGAAAAAAAAAAAAAACACAAACAGAAGAGATAGGACAAGTTTCAGAACTAGATGCATATGTGTCAGATTTTGGAATTATCAGACTGGAAATTTAAAATAACTGATTAATATACTAAGTGTTCTAATGGAAAAAGTGAACATGAAAGAAGCAATGAATTAAGTAAGCAGAAAGATGGAAACACTAAAAAAGGATAAAAAAATGCAAGAAATAAAATGCACTGTAAGAGAAAATAAGAATGATTTTGATGGGCTCATCAGTAGACTGGACAGTGTTGAGGAGAGAATCAGTGAACTTGAAGATACATCAATAGAAACTTCCAAAATCAAATGGCACAAAGAAAAAAAATATATAGGACAGAATATCCAAGAACTGTGGGATAATTACAAAGGCATAAAATACAGGAGAAGAAAGATAGAAAGGAGAAGGAATATTTGAGGTAATAATGGCTGAAATTTTACCAAAATTAATGATAGACACAAACCACAGGTCTAGGATAACACCAAATAGTATAACCCCTGTCCCCTCTAAGTCTACAACTCAGCATATCATATCCAAAGTGTAAAAAACTAAAACAAAGAGAAAATCTTCAAAGAAGTCAGAGAAAAAAACATGTTACCTACAGAGGAACAAGGATAAGAGTTACATAGAAATTCTCTTCAGAAACTAGGCTAACAAGAAGAGTGCAGTAAGTTATTTAAAGTATTCAAATGGTGGGGGCATGGGGACACCAACCTAGAATTCTATGTCCAGTGAAATTTTCCTTTAAAAGGAGAGAGAAATAAAGGCTTTCTTAGACAAACAGAAATTGATGGTATTTGTCACTAATAGGTCTGCCTTGCAAGAAACGTTAAAAGATCTTCAGAGAGAAGAAATGATAAAGGCAAGGAACCTAGATCTAGGAAAGGAAGAACATTCCAGAAAAAATAAATGATGGTAAAATGAGAAATCTTTAATTTTTAATGCTTAAATGATCTAACAAATGACAGTTTATTCAAAATAATGATAGCAGCAATATTTTAGATGACTATATATTTCAGATAAATGAATGAAAGCAATGTTTTAATGGACAGAGGAAGGAATTGGGAATATTCTGTTAAAAGGTACCTGCACCCATGAAGTGGTAAAATATTATTTGAAAGTAGACTTAGATTATTTGTAAATGTATGCTGCAAACTATAGGGAAGCCTGTAAAAGAATTCTTAAAAGAAGTATAATTGAAATGCTAAGAGAGAAGAGAAAATAGAATTGTAAAATGTACAATTAAAGCCAAAGAAGGCAAATCAATAATTTACATCTTAAAAGTAAGAGACTAGCTGTCACTGGATAAGAAAATAAGACCTGACTATGAAAAATTCCACTTTAAATATAAAGACACAAAGTGTTTAAAAGTAAAGGTGTGGAGAAAGATATATCATACCAACGCTAATCAAAGGAAAGTTGGCCTAGCTGTGTTAATTTCAGACAAACAGACTTCAGAGCAAGGAAATTTTTAGGGATAAAGAAAGTAATTACATAATGATAAAGGGTCAATTTATCAAGAAGGCATAACCACCTTTAATGTATATGTACCTAAGAACAGATCATCAATATACATGAGGCAAAAACTGGTAGAATGCAAGAAGTACACAAATCCACTGTTATAGCTGGAGACTTCAACATTCCTGTATCAGTAATTGGCAGATCCAGTAAGCAGATAATCAGTAGGGATATAATTCAACTAAAAGCACCATCAATCAAATGGATATTACTGACATAATAGAGTAGTTCATTCAACAGTAGCAGAATGCACACTCTTCTCAAACTCACATGGAACATGCACTATGACGGACTTCATCCTGGGCCATGAAGCAGACTTCAACAAATTTAAAAGAATATAAATAATATAAAGAATACTTTGGCAAACATAACAGAACAAAACTAGAAATCAGTAACAGAAAAGTAGATAGAAAATCCCCACATATTTGGAGATTGAACAAAACCTTCTAAATAACACATCAGTCAAAGAAGTCTCAAGAGAAATTTTTAAATATTTTAATTAAATAAAAATGAAAATACAATATGCCAAAATTTGTGGGATACCACAAAAGCAGTTCTTAAAGGGAAATTTATAGTATTAAATGCATATATTTTTTTAAAAAGGAACAATCTAAAGTCAATAATCTAAGCTACCACGTTAGGAAACAAGAAAAAAAGAGCAAGTTAAATCCAAAGTAAGCAGAAGAAAAAAATTAATAAAAATTAGAACGGAAAGCAATGAAATTTATAGAGAAAACCAATGAAGCCAAAAGCTGGTCCTTGAAAAGATCAACACAACTGAAAAACCTTTAGCAAGTCTAACCAAGAAAAAAAAGAGAGAAGATAAAATATCCTAATATCATAAATAAAATAAGGGGCTGTCACAACTGCTCCCATGGACTTTAGAAATACAACAAAGGAACATTATGAACAACTCTGTGCCCATAAATTTGATAATTTAGAAGAAATGGACTAAATATTTTGAGAGACACAATCTACCAAAACTCACAAAGGGAGAAATAGCTGACATGAGTAGGCTTAAAATGATTAAAGAAATTGAATCAACAGTTAATAACCTTCCAAAACAGAAAGCACCAGGCCCAGATAGTTTCAGTGGTGAATTCTACCAAACATTTAATAATGAAATTATACCAGTTCCCTAGAATCTGTTGCAAAAAATAGGAGCAGAGAGAGCACTTCCAAACTCATTCTATGAGGCCAGCATTAACCTAACACCCAAGCCGGACAAAGACACCACTAGGAAGGAAAATTACAGACCAATAACTCTCACGAACATAAATGCAAATATCCTCAACAATGCATAAAAAGACATATACACCACCAATAAGTGGTATTTTATTACAATTATGCAAGGCTGGTTCAACACTTGAAATCAATTAACAAAATCCACCACATCATTATGCTAAAGAAGAAAAATCATATGATCATATCTATAAATGCAGAAAAAGCATTTTATAAACTCTAACATTCCATCATGATTAAAAATCCTCAGCAAACTAAGAATAGAGGAGAACTTCTTCAACCTGATAAAGAATACCAACAAAAACCCTACTGCTAATATCATACTTAATGATGAGAAAGTAGATGCTTTCCCCCTAAGGTCAGGAACAAGACAAGGATGTCCCCTCTCATCACTCCTGTTCTACATCATACTGGAAGTCCTAGTTAACACAATAAAATAAGAAAAGGACATTAAAAGTACATATATTTTTAAGGAAAACAGAACTGTCTTTGTTCACAGATGCTATGATTGTCTATGTAGAAAATCCCAAAGAATTGACAAAAATAAACGAACAAGTTTAAAAAGTTAATATACAAAGACAACTGCCTTCCTATACACCAGCAATGAACAATTGGAACTTGACAAAAATACAACACCATTTACATTCACAACAAAAAAGAGAGAAAAAAGGAATCCTTGGGTATAAGTCTAACAAAATACATGCAAGAGCTATATGAGGAAAATTACCAAACTCTGCTGAAAGAAATCATAGAAGATTAAGTAAACAGAGACATATTCCTTGTTCATGAATAAGAAGACCTAAAATTATTAAGAGGTCATTTCTTCCAGACTTGATCTATAGAAACAACATAATCCCAATCAACATCCCAGCAAATTATTTTGTGGATATCAACAAACTCATTCAAACATGTACATGGAAAGGCAATAGAACTGAATGGCCAACATAATATTGAAGAAAAATAAAGTTGGAGGATTGATGCTCCCTGACTTCAAGACTTACTATAAAGTTATGTAATCAAGACTGCATAATATTGGTTAAAAAATAGACAAATACATCAATGGAACATAATTAAGAGTCCATAAATTGACCGACACTAATATAATTAACTGATTTTTGACAAAGGAGCAAAGGCAATTCAAAGGAAAAAGGATAGTCTTTTCAACAAATGGTGCTGGAACAACTGGACATTCATATGCAGAGAAATGACTCTAGACACAGGCCCTCCACCTTCCACAAAAAGTAACTCAAAATAGATCATAACCTTAAATGTAAAAAAGCTATAAAACTACTGGTGTGTAACAAAGGATAAAGTCTAATGATCTTTCATTTAGACACAACACCAAAAGCATGAATCATGAAAGAAAAAATTGATGTTAGACTTTATGAAAATAAAAACTGCTCTTAGAAAGATACTGTTAATAGAATGAAAGAATAAGACAGACTGGGATAGAGGATTTGGAAAGTACGTATGATAAAGAAGTTGTTTCTAAACAATAAGAAAACAAATAACCCAATTTAAAAATGGGCAAAAGATCTGAACAGACACCTCACCAAAGAAGACATACAGATGGCACGTAAACATATGATTTAAAGAATTTCAAATACTGAGACATCATTAAATACATGCTAGAATGTCTAAAATGTCAGACACTAACACCAAATGCTGGCAAGGTTATGGAGCAACAGAAACTCTCATTCATTGCTGGTGGGAATACAAAATGGTACAGCCATTTTTGGAAAAGTCCAGCAGTTTCTTAGAAAGCCAAACATAGGTTTACTATATGATCCAGCAATCTTGCTTCAGGTATTTATCCAAGTGAGTTGAAAGTATATGCACACACAAATACCTACATGAGAATTTTTATAGCAGCTTTATTCAGAATTGCCAAAAACTAGAAGCCAAGATATCTTCCAATAAATGAATGGATAAACAAACTTTGGTACATCCATACAATGGAGTATTATTCAGCAATAAAAAGGAAGGAGCCATCAAGATACCAAAAGACATGGGAGAATCTTAAATACATATTGCTACGTGAAAGAAGCCAATCTGAAAGACTGAAAACTGTATGATTCCAACTATATGACATTCTGGAAAAGGCAAAATATAGAGGCAATACAAAGACCAGTAATTTCTGAGGGTTGGCGGCCGGGGAAGGGATGACTAGGTGGAGCACGACTCATTTTTAACGCAGTGAAACTATTCTACTTGATATAGAATGATGGATACATGGCATGCATTTGTCAAAACCAATAGAACTGTACACCACAAAGAGAGAACCCTAATGTAAATTATGGACTTTAGTTAATAATAACGGATAAATATTGGTTTCTCAATTGTAACAAATGTACTACTGTAATGCAAGAGTCTATAATGAGGGAAGCTGTGTGCTGTGGGGAAGAGGTACATGGTAGCTCTCTGTGTGTTCTGAGCAATGTTTGTACAAACTAAAGCCTGCTCTAATAAAAAAAAAATTTTGTTTTAAAAAAAAGGATACCTGAGTTAACTTGATGAGGCTCCCAGTGACCACATATGGGGCAATTTGAATTATAAATCACTGAAAAATGGGAATCCTTTTGTCCTGAAAGACAAAGAAAGGCTGAGCAGCTGTACAGATTAAAGGAAACAAAAGAAACATGATAGCTAAATGCAATATATGATCCTGAACTGAATCTTTACTGAAAGAAAAACAATGCTACAAAGGACATTAGTCAGTTGACAAAATTAGAATACTGATGGTAAATCACAGTGTTGTATCATTGTGAAATTTCCTAAAGTTCTGAACTCTCCTAAAATATTTAATAGGATCATGTTTTTAGGAAATATACTTTGAAGTTATTTAGGGTTAATGGAACATGAAATGTGCAAGATACTCTCAAATAATTCAGAAAAACAATTTGTCTATGCTGCATGTGTGTGTGTAAAAATGTGTGCGTATATTTACATTCACTGCACAGTGTGAGTTCAAATAAGGAAATGGGGCAAAAAATTAACAATTGGTGGATATGGGCAAAGGGTTTACAAAGTTTCTGTATATTACCCTTGAAACTTTTCTGTAAGCTTGGAATTATTCCAAATAAAAGGTTTTAAATGCTCTAAAATAAAAATAAAAATATGAGCATGTGACATACACAAAAAAAGTAAGAGTAATAAAGAAGACTTCTTAAAGCAGTATATATGAAAATGGCAACTATTTTGAAGGATCATGATGTGGAAGAAAGAATGAAGGCTTTGAATTTAGTCAATCTTATTTTATATCAGCCTGCCTTGTGTAATATATCATAAGAGTACATCCAAATGCTGATGACTTTACTGAGAGGACTTTTTAAAGCTTTATGGAGTCTTCAGTATCTTTTAGTGCAGAGAGGTGCAAAGTCATGTGATTGTAAGGATGTGGCAGGTAAAGTAAAAGTTCAAAGCAAAGAGTATAAAATAATGAAAAGTGTAAATGTGTGTATAGATTATAAAAAACACACAATTTTTAATGAAAGAAATTAATATTCACACATTTGTACTTCTGTACAATTTTGGGTAATATATAATTTTAAGCTGTTTACAAATAACACATAATGCTTCAATTCTTATATAATGTTGATAATATATTTCTAGCAGAAATAAATATATTGCACTTAAAAAGAAACTTCATTAGATGTTACTTCATAGTATTAGGATTATAACTTTTTTTATCATAAAACATTTCCCATGCCCTTCCCCTCCCTTGCACCCAACACACACACACACTTCATTACAGTGACTGTTCTCAAGCAACTCATTAAACAAATTAACACAGCAAACAATAGAACGGTGATAGAGTCTACCAAAGAGGCTATGTCCAATTTTTATCCTTTAGGAATAAAAAAGAATTTAAGGTTTCTGAAAATTAGAAAAAAAACAACTAAATACAAATATTTAAATGTACCAGAAGTAAAATACAACAAATTGTATTTTTTGTCCAGATGCACTAGAGGTTACTTCACCAAAATGATTTATTTTCTTATCAGGACACTCTTTAAAAAGAGTGGATTAAAGTTATTTGGGGGAGGGACAGAGAAAGAAGGGGCAGAAAATACTTATGGGCTATTTACCTGTCAAATATTTATACATGAACCACTGCGTGTTTAAAGTATGGTGAAGAAAGAGTCTTGGAATATACTATACCTGGCAAAAAATAGTAGTAACAAAGGATTTAATGGTTTTCTAAAGTTTAAAGAGACTATAACCTTTCCTTTAATCGTTTATAAGAAATCTTCACATTCTTAAATAATATAAAATTATATTAAAACCATCCTCCAGCTAGGTCAGGCTCTCCAATGGAGAAGGCAAAAATTATCTCTGTCCAGTGCCTTCTCTGGATTTGGGATATAGTATTGTTTTGTTTCTAATAATGATCAATTTCTTCTATGTCGAATAATGAAAATAGTTTTCCTTAGCCAGTAGGAGATTGAGTAAAAATATTGGTTTTCCGTGTAATATGTGACCCCGCACTTTATATGACTGAATTTTTTGGACTTTAGTTACTGAGTCATGGCTAAGCTTGACTGCATATTTAATGGAGTGGTAAAGTCATTCCATCCACTTTATTTGAAGCTGATTTTTCTCCATATAATTCAGCTTAAATATAAGCAGTGCAAACTGAAATGCTAATGTGGAATACAAAAGTAGGATAAATACCTTATCTCTCTGAAAAATTCATAGGCAATTGGAATGAGGATGTTTTACTTCTGGGAATGTTTATTTCTTGGGCTTTCAGTGGATTCCTTTCCCACTTCCCTTCTCTCTCTCTCGTTCTCTTGTGTGTCTGTGTGTACGGATGTTGTCACTGGAGAAGTACGGTGACAGAGATAGGATGGCGGGGATGGGAGATTTTGGGATACCTTAGAAGTCAATGTAATTTCTATAATATAGCTGCATACAGGGCTTTTGCAAGCCTATAAATGATTACAGGGAAGCTTTTAGATATCTCTTACTCTTTGCACATTTACTAGGAATGGTGGTAGGCCTTCCAGACAAGATATCTTTGTTATAAACTCAAGAGGACCAGCAATGCAATTTTAAGTTCGTTAATCTGGACCTTGTTACCTAATAATTTGTGACATATTAGACACAAACTGGATATGTTTACCTTTGTCCTGCTAAGAGTGGACAGGAGAGGGGGAGAAGATTTACTAAGTAAGATAAATTATTGAATTTAGAATTATTGATAAATATTTTCAAAATAAATTGCAAATGAAGAACCCATTAAGTTATAAATTACTTCCTTAGGGTTTGATAAAGCAGGTCTGGCAGGTCTTCTTTTTAGTAGTACTACACATTAGTCATTACTTTTTGATACTCGAATGTACTTGGGGGAAACCCTGAATTTATTCCAAATGTACTATAACTGAATACTCTGTATTATTCCATTGCCTTTATACTAATTATCTAGTTCTGCAATAACTTTCTGCAGAATAGGCTTTGGAATTTTCGATCTTAAATTCCCAGGGGGTAAAGTAAGAATTGACAAACAAAATAGCACAAAAAGGCTGAGGGGGAGTAAATTTCTATGGTTAGAGTGATTCTGATAGGATTAAGTTCCATTTCACTTGTGGGTCTTCTAATTTGAATAATACCAAATACTTAAAAAATACATCCAATTCCAAATTTCAGGTATGATTTTCCAAGAGCATACTCTGATGTCTTAGTCTTTGCTTTTCACTAGTCATTCTACATATTTTTAGTAGACACACTAAAACAAAACACACAAACCTACTATGAGACACAGATTGGGAGATATGCCAAAAGAGTACTAGAATAAGCCTTTCATCCTCTTTGAATAGATAACTCAGACCCAGATTTACTTCAGTAGGACACTAATTTATCAGGGTATTGAGTGGCACAAGGTAAAACAGCTTCTTTCTTTTTTTATTCCTGCTTTAAGCAGCAGTACTCTGTACTAAAAGGAGCCCTGGCAACAGGCCAACTATTAGATATTAAATCCCTAACCTATCACTATGGATATTTACTTTAAAGTACATCTGTGCTTTGCTTGAAAACAAACTACCAGAGGATACTATAGCAGAACATGCAAGAAGTTAGAAATTAGTCTACAATGTCCGCCATAGGACTTTGAAAAGTTTTGTCCACACAGCCCATGATTCTCCATAAATAAACTTTGGGATACAATAGAGAAAAGCAAATGCAAAATCCAACAGTGGTCTTACAGACAGGCCCTGTCTTTATGCCTTGTTTCATAAACTGGAAATATCCAAGAAAGGAGTTTGATATGGAAAAGGCTAACACAAAAAGAAACTAATAAAGGGGGGAAAAATCCTGCTAGAGTCTGATGTGATAGTATATTACATTTATCACCAAATATACCTCAACTGTCAGCCGCTTTTATTTCCCATCTCTTAACAGATTCAGTAGTTTTGCAGTCAGAACAGAGTAGAATGAATATTACATACAAAAAATAAATTAAATTAAAATAGAGTTTTGGGGATCCTTGCTAAGAAGTCAAGTTATATCCTGTAGCTGTAATGCCTTGTATCTGAAGTTGAAAGACTAGTAACTTCATTGAGTCTCTATTATGGAAACAAACTGTTGCAAAATGCTAAATGTATCCTGACTGTAAGTGCCCAGATATATTTGCTTGAAAAGAATATATAGATAACATGTACCCAAAATATAATTAAGTACTATTATAAGCATTAAAGGAAAGTTTAGGAAGACAGGAAGAGTTGAAAATAAAGTAAACGAATGTTTTAGATTTGCTTAAAAGACCTGCCAATGTTACAGACAGGGAGTCATTGAGTTAGCATGCAATTTCATATTATAGACCTAGCAAAATGGTAAAGGAGGCCAAAAGGGACACAGTAAGAACAAAAGGACAAATCAGACATATGGACACAAAACTCCTCACAAGCATAGATAACACTGTGGCTAACCAGGCCATCTAGAATTGTTTTTCAAAAATAGTTGTTAATCAGTGGCAGCAGCTAACCTAACAACAAAGCAGATTTACCAAAGATGAGAATTTAGCCCAGTGCATTTTATCACCCATAAGCTCTCCGAAAACTGAAGTAAAAAGTTAGAGACTTTTTGCATCTATGGAAAAGAAATCCCTTCCAGAACAGGGCAACCATCTTTTTATTGCAGGTGTAAGTAAAAGAAAATTTCCCAAATCATCATGTATTATAGGCTTTAGAATTGTTCTCAATAATAAATAGTGTATTTAGAATAGCAGTCCAGAAAATGAAATCTCAGTTTTGCAATGCAACATATATAGGCCCTTGCTTCAAAATTTTATATCGAATATTTTTCCTCATAATTGTCAAGTCATTGCAAGAAAGAGATTTCAGATATAAATGGACAAGACTGAACATTGAGGTTGTCTGGTACTAAAGGAAACTGAACCTTCAATTTTACAATATAATTTTGTGAAGTAATTAAATCTATTTACATCCACAAAGCAGGATGCATTAGCATTATCTCGGCTCCCTTCCCCATAAGCTAACACAAAGGAAAATTGACATGCTTAAGCTATAGCACTACAAATATTTCTCTATTGGCTTCCATTATCTACACAGTGAAACTGACTTAAGTTAGTCATATATATAGTCAGTATATTATATAGTATTGCCTCTTTGAAAATTCTTTTAGCCTGTGGAAAGCACAAAGAAACCTATACACATTGATTCTATACATTACTGCACCAACACAGCATTTTACTTTAACCACTAGGAATAATGCACTGTTAAGATTCATCTGCCCTGGACTATTAAACTTTCTGGGTGTGTGGCTATCCTATCAGTTGCAGGACTTAGATTAGCTAAGAACGTTATGCTGGATCTCTACTAAGTGAACCAAACAGCTGTCCTCCAATTACAGATGAATCCTGGTCCATGGTGCATTCCTCAGTGGTAGGCTTTATTGTGAGTCCAGGCCTCCATGTTTAATAGGTCCCAAGTCTCCTGGAGAGCCCCTGCGCCAACACCCCACACACCCCAACCACCCAACCCTGTACTTTATTTCCATACCCAATTGGCACATTCTGGATGTGGGTTCTCCGATTTTTAGAACAGTCATACAAATGGCGTCATCACAGCCGAGGAATGGCGCAGTCCTTGGATGGCGGCATAGGGCCCCTGTTGGAAGTAGTGATGGTATCGGGGCATGTGGAATGAAGGGAACGTCGGGCCACTCCCTTGCATGGAGCTGGCAATGGCCGATGGGGTCAGAGGCACCCCGAGCCGGCTATATGGAGGCAGAGAACCCTGAATGGGGTGAGGGATGGGTGTGGCTATGGAGGCTGTGCTGGTGCCAAGAGCAGTCAGAGACTGTGCATGCGGAAATCCAGGAAAACCGGAAGAAGACGACACCCAGGAACTGAGGGACAAATTGTCAGATGTTGTAAAGGCTGACCCTGAAAGGAAAAATACCTTATTAGGGTAGAAATACAAGTTCAATGTGCAAATCAAGAGTTAAATTATCTGTAAAGATAGATTTTTTTTTTTTTAGAAATATTTACTAGAGCTGCAATTTCAAAAGACAAACAAATTTGTCAACCATGAGGCAAATCTATGGATCCCCATAAGAAGATATCATTTACATCCTGTGTAGAAAAGAGAATTTACTAAATGGGAAAAGATGCTACTCATTATATGGCCTGCATTATCTCAGAGAGGGGCTAAAACACTGCGCTGCCTCATCCCTTTAAAGAAGCTCCACATGTCCAACATCTGTCCTGTCCTCTGCAGCATCTCCCCAGGGAAGGATGGACATTGGAGCTTCCATAAGGCCACCTGGCTTCCAAAGCCAATATGAGAACCATGAGAATATCTTTTTCTTGCTTTGTGGCATCCATAAATTTAGGTAAGTGTTGACACTGAATTTTCCAATTGTATAAATGCTAGTGACTGGTTTGGATTTAGTTATAAGAACTGTCCTATGATTTAGTCAAGAAGTGACTGATTATGTTATTTCATGTTATGAACATAAAAAATGACATAGGGTTCTCTCCCCCTACAAACATCCCTGTTCCCAGGGTGAGGTACCCCTACAACCCCTTTTCTCTGAACTCTCTTCCCAGGTACTGGGGCGCCCTCCCTAAGCCTTTCCGACAGACCCCCTACTCTCACTATTGGTGGGAGCACAGTTCCTGGTAATGCTCTGCACTGGGAAAATCCTTTTTTAAAAAAGTGTTTTCCATTTTAGACTTTGATCCTAATAATATATTTCTGGCATAGGTGGAATAGGTATATTCCCTGATTTTCAAATTATAAGAATTAAGACTCCAAGAGCCCTCTGGTAGTAAAGTACACACCAGAAACTGCTGACCCCTGACTCAAGGGCTTAGTATCCCTTTACGAGAAAATTAAACCACAGGTTGCCTTCAGGGAGCATTCTCACTTAAGATTCACTGGCAAAATAATGAAAGTTGTGAGAATTAGCATCAGAGGCTGTTGCTTCCTGAAGAAGCTCCTGAAACACTTTCTGAGTCCTGGCAATACGTACACATAGGGTCAGAAGGTGCACCAACTACCTGCTCTGTTTCCTCTAGTGCTCCTGTTGCCAGCAGTTCCACGGCCCTCGAAGGCATCTTACCTCGATTTTGTGTGGTCTGACTCTCATCCCCCAGGACATCCTCTTCTCCTCCATAGGTACGGATGGGGGAGCGGGCATAGGAATGCTTCTGAATCAGGCTCTCCACACTTTCCCTAGGTTAGAGTGACACATTGTGAGTTAACTAAAAACTTAAATACTCAGAGATGGGCAAGGGTTCTTTTTTTTTTTAATATTTTTATTGACACATCATCGCACACATACAGCCCATATAACGGTATACAATCAATGACTCACAATATCATCACACAGTTGTGTATTGATCACCGTGATCATTTTTAGAACATTTGCATCACTTCAGAAAAATAAATAAAAAGAAAAATTCATATATCCCATACCCCTTACCCCTCCCTTTCATTGACCACTAGTATTTTCATCTACTGGATAGATTATCTTAAAGATAATTTGCTAGTCAATGAAAACATTTTCTGATATGCAGGGCAGCCATTTCAGGGAAAGATGACATTCAAAACAATTCCATGTATCCTATTGAAACATGACCTCAGGACCAAACGCAATCTAATGAAATCCCACAGAATGAGGGAGCAAAGGAGTGAACAAGGAGCTATGAAATGTGATCTCAGGAATACGGATTTAATGATGTGAAAACGTAATGAGTGAATGAATTTGCTACAAGAAGTTGCAATAACTCTTCTCACTGACAATGTCAGCCAATAAATATGAAATGAACATTCAACTGATACAAACTACACCAATTCAACATCTGATATGTTGCAAAAAGTTCAAAAATATTAATCATAAAAAGACTGAATGTTCACTAACAAACCTAGGAAATGCACCAAAGATTAACAATATGAATAGTCCGGACAATGGACAACTTGAGATCGTTGATGCTTTAAGATGGAAAATTTCATAGAAAATCTGTGAAGGAAATGTAAATGGCCATTAAGGAATTTAGGGCCCTAAATAAATTGTCTTTGTAGATTGGAAATTGTCTTCCCCTTGCAACAATGTCTATAAACTATAGTGTTAAGTTTAAGAGAAAAAAAAATTAGGCAGCAATATTTTACCCAAATAATTTCTTCACTAAAAGGGCAAGTTTGTAGCATGTTCCTTTACACAGTACACATCTGAAGAGCTGTGGTTTAAAGACCAACACCAAATTAACTACCAAGGGATGAAAAGGATTTTTAAAACACACTGTTGGATGAGGAAGTACATGTTGAACATCAAATTCATACCGAGGTGGCAAGAAAAGTGACTAAAACATCATGATAACGTTTCAAAAATACATCTGTTGCCACATCACATAGACATACTCACTTTACCTGTAAAAAAAAAAAAACATGAATTCCTAGTGAATTTGGTGTTTCTGAGAGTTTGTAAGCCCACATAGATGAAAGTATTTTATCGTATCATATAGCATGAGCACACAGACTTTAGGGTATGACTTAAAATTTTTCAAGCATCTACTTAAGCTATATCTTTGCTCCTTAGAGGTTGTAAAGTAAACATACCGTACCAGCTCATATAGTCGAAATGACTGGCTTAGGCAGAATCCAGGTGTAACATTAGTGTATAGCTGTTAAAAAGAGTGAAGGTGCCGCGTATTTATTGATATGGAACGATCACCAAGTCAGAGGAAGTGAAAAAGCAAAGTACAGAACAGTGTACAAAGAATGCTATCTACAGAACAGTGCACAAAGAATGCTAACATTTGTGAATGCAGAAAAGGAATACATGTCTCGTTTATGCCTGGATATGCACTGTGTTTCCAGAATGCTACACAAGAAATTGCCTAGAATGGGCTGCCTCTAGGAGTGCAAGCAGGGGATCTGAGCAAGTGGAGCAGTGGTTCTCAAACTCATCTGTACCTTTGAATCACCTGAGGATTGTTTAAAAAACGAACAACTAATTGAAGTATAATTAATATAAAATATATGGCACCTATCTAAAGTGTACAATGTGATAAATTTGCTATATATAAGACATATGACTCACCTTCCCTAGGAAACTGCTTATATAATTTCTGTCCCTACAGATTAGTATTTTTAAAAACTGTGTATCAGTGGAATCATACCTTATCTATTCTTTTTTTAAAATCTGGCTTATTTCACTTGGCATAATTATTTTGACATTCACCCATGGTATAGTATGTATCAACACCTCATTCTTTTATTCTGAGAAACAGTCCATTGTATGAATATACCACAGTTTGTTTATCCTTTCACCTGTTGATGAACATTTGGGTTGTTTCCAGTTTCTTGGCTGTTAACAATCGAAACTGCTACAAATATTCATGTGCACATTTTTTTAAATGGACATATGCTTTTAATTTTCTTGGGCAAACATCTAGGAATTGAATGACTGGATGTAAGGTAGATTATGTTTAACTTTTTAAAAACATTTTTTATTGTGAAATATAACATATATACAAAAAAAGCACTATATTTCAAAGTACACTGTAATAAGTAGTTATAAAACAGATTTCAGAGTTTGGTATGGGTTATAGTTCCACAATTTGGGGTTTTTCCTTCTAGCTGCTCTAAGACACTGGAGACTGAAAGAAATATTAATATAATGATTCAGCAGTCTTACTCATTTGTTGAATCCTATCTTCTCTGTTATAACTCCTCCTTCTCCTTTGATCCTTCTCTCAATTTTTAGGCTATGCCCATTCTAACTTTTTCATGTTGGAAAGGGATATCAATAATAAAGGAGATGGAACTAGTTGATGTTCTTACAGAGGCTGGCCCCTTGGATTTCAGGATTTACCTGGCCTAGAGACTCATTTGGAGGTTGCAGGTTTCTGGAAAGTAATCTTAGTGCATGAAACTATTGTAGAATCTCAGATAAAGTCCCAGGTGTTCTTTAGGATTGACAGGAATGGTTTTGGTTGGGGCTTTGCAAACCCTGGTAATTAGCAATAACTAGGCTTACCTTTTTAAAATATATTGCCAATCCATTTTCCAAAGGGGTTGTACACTGCTGCAGTCCTACCAGGAATGTATAAGAATTCCAGTTCTACCTATTCTTGCCAACAGTTGACATGATTGATTTTTCAACTTTAACTATTCTAATATATATGTAATGGTATTTCATTGTAGTTTTAATTTACATTTTCCAGATGACTAAGACTTGTGTATCTTTTTATGTACTTATTTGCTATATGCATATCTACTTTGGCAAAGTATCTGTTCAAATATTTTGCTCATAATATTCTTATTATTTAAAAATTGTGTATTATGGTTATGGTTTTGAAAATTCTTTATACATTCTGGACACTTACAGGATATATGACTTGCAAATATTTTCTCCAATTCTGCCTTTTCATTCTCTTGTTGCTTGTCAAAGGGCAGAAGTTTTAAATTTTGAAGTACAATGTATCAATTTACAATTTTGTGGCTCACCATTTTGGTGTCATCCCTAAAACCCTTGGCCTAACTCAAGATGACAATTATTTTCTCCTAAGTTTTCTATTAGAGTCTTCCATTTTTGCTTGTTGTTCCAGTACCATTTGTTGAAATAGACTACCCTTTCTCCACTTAATTACCTTTACACATTTGTCAAAAATAAGTTGTCCAGTGGATCTATTTCTGGACTCTATTCTGTTCCATTTGTCTATTTATCTTAATACCAATATCACACTCTCTTGACTATTGTAGCTATATAAAAGTCTTGAAATGAGGCAGTATTAGTACTTCCATCTTTTCCCCCTTTTTCAAAGTTGTTTTGACAATTTGATGTTCTTTGTATTTTCATATGAAATTTAGAGTTAGTCAATTTCTACAAAAAAGAAAGCCTGCTTGGATGTTGATTGAAACTGTGGTGACTTTTCAGATCAATCTGGGGAAACCTGGCATATTCAGAATATTGAGTCTTTCAACCCATGTACCCAATACATCCCTCCTTTTACTTAGGTCTTCTTTAATTTCTCCCAGCAATGTCTTGTAGTTTTAAGTGTATAGGTCTTTCACATCTTTTGTCAGATTCATCCCTAAGTATTTCACCTTATAGTAAATATTGTTTTAATTTAAATTTTTACTGTACATTGAAATCTAGATTTACTATATCTAGAAATGTAACATACATATAGAATACAACTCAGACATATAATTTATTATAGAACATAATAAACCTTGCTAAACATACTTATTTGTGCTACTAGATTTGTTTTTTGTTTTGTTTTGTAAAATTGGTAAATTTGGGTTTTCTACATAGATGACCATGTTGTCTGTGAATAGAAATAATGTTCTTTCTTTCTAATCAGTGTGATTTTTGTTTCTTTTTCTTCCCTTATTGCAATGGCTAGAACTAACAGTGCAGTGGTGAATAGCAATGGTAAGAATAATATTCCCTGAGTTGCTCTCAGACTTAGAAAAAGCATTCAGTATTTCACCATTAAGTGTAATACTGTCTGTATGTTTTTTAATAAATGCCCTTTGTCAAGTTAAAGAAGTTCCCTTCTATTCCTAGTTTGCTGAGAATTTTTTCAGAAAGCATTTGGTCAAATGCTTTTGGTGTATCTATTGAGATCATCATACAGGTTTTCTTTTTTTAGTTTCTGCACCAATATAATGGTGAATTATATTGATGTAAATCCAAATGTTAGAACAATCTTGCATTACTATGTTAAACCCCACCTAGTCATGATATATTTTCCTTTTTGATGATACATTTCCTAAAATTTTGTTTAGAATTTTTGCATCTATAATCATGAGGGATGTTAATCTGTTGTTTTCTTTTCTTATAATGTCACTGTCTAGTTTTACTCTCTGAGTAATTCTGGTCTCATAAAATGAATTGGGAAGTAGTCACTCCTCCTCTTCAATTTTCTAGAAGAGTTTGGGTAGAATTGTTTTTATTTATTCCTTAACTGCTTGGTAGAATTCACCAGTGAAGCCATCTGGGCCTGGAGTTTTCTTTGGGAGGTTTTTACTACAAATTCAAAGCTATTCAGATTATTTCTTCTTGAATGAGTTTTAGTTATCCATTTCAAGGAATTTGTCCATTTCATCTAAATTGTTGAATTTATAAACATAAGTTGTTCATAATAGTCCTTTATTATTCTTGTAATGTCTGTAGAATCTGTAATAAAGTTAATCTTGTCATTTCTAAAATTGGAATTTGTATTTTCTCTCCTTTCTTCTTGATCAGTTTGACTTGATTAGTTATTAATCTTCTCTGCTTTTGATTTTATTGATTTTCTCTATTCCATTAGCATCTACTCTTATGTTTCCTTTCTTCTACTTACTTCAGATGTTCTCCTTTCTTCTACTTACTTTGGGTGATATTTGCTCTTCTTTTTCTAGTTTCTTAAGATAGATGCTGAGGTCTTTGATTTTAGACCTTTCTTCATTTATAATGTAAATGTGGAAGGCTATACAGTTCCCCCAAATACTGTTTTAGTAAGATCCCATAAGGTTTGATGTGTCATGCTTTCATTTTCAGTTTAAGACACTTCAATTTTCCTCTTGATATATTCTTTGACCATTGATTCTTTAGACATGTGTCATTTAGTTTCCAAAAATTTGAAGATTTTCCAGGTATCTCTTTGTTACTGACTCCTAATGTAATTCCCTTGTGGTCAGATAACATACTTTGTATGACTTGAATGCTTTTAGATTTATTGGGATTTGTTTCATGATCCACAATGTGGTCCATCTTGGTTCCAAGTGCCGTTGATGCCTGGTGGTGTTGGATGGAGTGTTTCATAAATGTCAATTGGTTCAAGTTAGTTGACTGTGTTGTTCAAAGTTTCTATATCCTTATTCATTTTCAACCTACTTAATCTATCAGTTGACAGAGGGTAACTGAAATCTCCAATTATATCTATAATTTTATTTTTTCTATTTCCTCTTGTAGTTCTTTTTTGTTACATGGAATTCTGAAGCTTTATTATTATGTACAAAAGTGTTTAGGATTGTTATGTCCTCTTGATGAACTGAACCCTTATTAATATGAAATAACCTAATTTATCCCTTTGCTCTGACATCTACTTTGATACTAATATAGCCATGCCAGTTTTCTTTTACTTAGCGTTAACATGGTGTATCTTTTTCCATTGTTTTTTTTTAACCTATTTGTGTCTTTATATCTAAAGTGGATTTCTTGCAGGCAGCATATATTTGAGTGGGCTTTTTAATCCAAACCGGTGATCTCTGCTTTTAATTGAAATTTGTAGTTAATATAATTATTAATATGGTTAGGCTGGAGTCTATCATATTACTATTTGTTTCTTATTTGTCCAATCTGGCTTTTATTATTCTCTTTTCCTTATTTTCTGCCTTCTTTTGATTTCATTTTACCTCTTTTGGTAAGTTTATTAGCTATAACTCTTTGTTTTGTTACTTTAATGGTTGTCCTAATGTTTAGAGAATATATCTTTAACTTATCACAATCTACTTTCAAGTGATATTATACCACTTCTCTTAAAGAACTTCAGATATTTCCATTTCTTCCTTCTAACCTTTGTGCAATTCTTACCATGTATTTTACTTATACATATGTTATAAACCCCACACTACATTATTACTTTTTTTAAACAGTTAATTATCTTTTAAAAAGATTTAAATAATAAAAAGATAACATTTATCCATATGGCTACCATTTCTACTGCTCTTTGTTCCTTGTGTAGGTCCATAATGATATGTTATCCTTTCCCTTCTGCCTGAAGGGCTTCCTTTAACATATCTGTAGTACAGTTTAGGGGTGATGAATTCTTTCAGCTTTTCTATTTCTGAAAAAATGTCTTGTCTATTTCTGAAAAAAATTCTAGTTAATGATTTTTTATTTCCTTTCAGTGCTTTAAAGAGGTTGCTCTGTTGTTGTCTCAATTGCTTTGTTTCTGACAAGAAATCTGTTGTCATCTTATCTTTGTTTCTCTTTGTATGTAGTATGTTTAAAATTATCTGGCTGCTTTCAATATTTCCTCATTATAACTGCTTTTGAGCAATTTGATTATGATGTGCCTTGGTGTAATTTCTTCATGCTTCTTGAGTTTGGGTTTATTGGGCCTCTTTGGGTTTGTTTATAGTTGCCATTAAATTCGGAAAGATTTTGGCCATTATTTCTTCAAATATATTCCCCTCCCCAGCCCCAACCTGTTTCAGAGCCTTCAATTACACATATATTAGACTGCTTAATATCTTCCCACATCTCTGTGATGTGTCCAGTTTTTTTTTTTTTAATTTCTCTTGTTGCTCTATATTTCATTTTGGATAGTTTCTATCAATATGCCTTCAAATTCACTATTCTTTCCATCTGTAATATCTAACCCATCATTAATCCCTTTCAGGTATTTTTCACTTACACATTATAGTTTTCATTTCTAGAAGTTTAATTTGAATCTTTTTATATCTTCCATGTCTCTACTGATTCTTTTAAAAATATGGCATTTGGTCATAACAGCTGTTCCAATGTTTTTGTCTTCTAATTCCAGCATCTGTGTCAGTTCTGGGTTATAGTCAATTGATTGATTTATCTCCTCAATATGAGTCATGTTTTTCTGCGTCTTTGCATGATGGATAATCTGTAATTGCATGCCAGGTATTATGAATTTTATCTCGTTCGGTGCTGGATATTTTTGTATTCCTATATTCTTGAAGTTTGCTCTGGGATATAATTAAGTTACTTAGGATAAGTTGATCCTTTCGGGATCTTGCTTTCAAGACTGAAAGGGAGGTCCCTGTCTGATGGAGCTGCGCCCAGCCTAGGGCTAAATTTTCCTCACTATCGAGGCAAAACTCTTCAGTGTATTCTATCAAATGTACTCTCTGGATCTTGAAGTTATCTAGCTTGGCAGGTTAGAGCAGGTACTAGTCCCCTTTCATATAAGCATTAAGTACTGCTTCTTCTAACCTTTTCAGGTATTTTTTCCACAGTCACCAGAGGATTCCTTTGCATGCGTATGCTAATAAATACTTTATTGAATACTCAAGGGGGGTCCCTTCAGAGTTCTTTGTGTATCTCCCTCCATTCCTGGAGTCTGGCTTATGAATTATTTCTCTTTTGGTCTCCCCAAACTCTCAGCTCTGCCCCAACTGTCTGCCAGGCTCTGCGTGGATTCTTGCTCCCTTCTTAGATACTCTCTTAAAGCAATAATCTGAGGCTGCATCGAGATCACCTTATCTGTTTTCCATTCTTCAGGGATTATTGTCCTTTGTCTCTTTCTCAGTTGTTTGAGGCAAGATGGTATATCTGGTCTCTGTTGCTTTCCTTTTACCAGAAGCAGATGTCCCTCTAGAGATATTTTTTAAATTCTAAAGCCCAGACCACACAGTCTGTACTTATTAAATCACTGTCTCTATGAGTGGGACACAAGCTCCAATAATTGTTAAAGCTCCCCAGGTGATTCTAATGAGCAGGCAAATTTAGTAACCACTAGACTGAAATATAGGTGTGTGAGGGAGACAGACTTTTTACCACATACTCCTGTAGTTTTAAAATTTTGGATCATGTGTATGCAAAATTAATTACAAATTATGAAACATCATGAAATTACAATACCTACCAATGGAAAAAGCCAAAAGAATTGCTGGTTTAACATTGGGAGTTTGACAACTTATTATAATGAAGATAAAAATTCAAAGAATCATGTCCATTTTTATATCAGTAAAGTATACATGGAGGCAGTGTAGTATATAAGCAATGTCACGAACTCAAAAGTCGATCATCAAATGTATGACTGGATGACAAGTGATCATCTAGAGACATTTATATATCCTGGCTTTGTTACTTTCTTAACCTCTTTTCATTTGTAAATTGGGGAGCTCAAAAATCACTTTACAGGGCCATTCATTCACTCAAACAATATTTACTGAGACCTACTATGAACCAGGCACATTCAGGGAATTGTGGAGATAAACAGAAAGTACAACATACAAAACTCCCTGCCTGATGGTGCAGGTGGGAGGAATAAATGAAGAGAAAAGAGAGAAACAATAAGAAAAACATGCAGTACATTAGATGATATGATAAGTGCTATGGAAAAATAAAAATAAAGTTGAGTAGTAACAAAAATATTTCAGTAAGGATTAAATAAGATAAAGCTTATCAATTGTCTAAGATAATATCTGGCACATAGGAGAAGAAACTCAATAAACAGTGTCCTGTAAAGGTATCTCCAAAACAGGTAACATAGTTTGTTCTTTTAGATTATACTTTCCTCCAGTTTATTCTACCTATCTGAATAATCCCAATTCAGAATAATGTAGTCCAAACACAAGGACTTGTCTCAGTGACTGATTCTAAATTCAGTGGAAAACTTGATTGGAATGTTATTTGCAGCTTTATCATAAAAGTATATCTATCATAAAAGATAAAATATTAAACTTCGATGAGTCATTATCACTTGTTTAAAAGAATAACCTATGTATTAAAAATTCCTTGAGCAGACATGTTGAATCCTTTGGACTTGTTAAAATGAAAACACTCCATTGATAAATAATGGCAAATATGTTAAATGCAAAAATTAATGTGAAAAGATAATTTGGGCTAATTAGTCAATTTGCCAACTGCTATATATTTTAATCTTTTTACACCTACAGCCTGGTGATGTGAAACCTTTGCAACCTTAACAGCTGATGTTAAGGTCTTTTATTACAGTATTAGAGAGTGACTTTGTCTTACTGGGGATAATACAGATCATTAAGAAGAAAGTTAAATGAGCTAAGAAACCCCGAATAAAATGTTCTACTATTCTATACATTCAAGCTGATGTCTTTTAAGTACTTTAAGTCTGAACCATGGTCATATTGTTAATATTTCAAATTAACTGAGAAAAGAATAAGGTAGTTGTTTTTACGTGAGCTCCAAATTTGGACAGTGCATTTCTAAAGGATCTCCTCTTCCCATACTTACAGATATAAGCTGCAAAATTTAAACACTAAAGTTCAAAAGAAGAATGCAGCATTTGCATCTCTAAAAGTGCCCGATATAAGAGCATTTAAACATCTTTCACATATACGCACAAGAAAAATAATTTTCAAACTAGCACAACGAATCACTGCCTTGGGAAACATTTTGCTTTTCTATAAGAAGTCCATTATATTCATTGTCCTTGGTAGACTGCTGGTGTCATTACTTATGCTAGTCTCTAGGAGAGGGAGAAAAATGGGATTTTATCGAAGTGATTTACTTGTGTCAGGCCTGGAAGTGAACTAAAAGCAATGGCAGTTCTTACAGAAAGGAGGGCATAATCAAATTATTGCCTTTTAAGTGATTGAAAACAGTGCATATCAGGGCCATCTCCTCAAAGATGCTACAAAGAGTAGACAGCCCATGTTGTTTACTTTACGTCTAATCCCTGAATCCAGCAGAACGAAAAGTGCAAAGAATTTGTTTAGCCTGGAAGCCTTTTGGCGAAGAGTTCTGAAATAGTGGAGTCTGAAAAATGAGGGATGTCACCTAATGGGTTAAGTGATTTAGATCTTACAAGCTATGACAGTATCTTGTAATGTTCCATTCTGTTATACCCCAGAGCAAGAGTCTGTAGTTTTAGTAGACTTACCTTTGGAGTTAATAGATAGAGTGGGTATTATTATTAAAGGTTAGCCTTTCTAACATCTAACACTAAATTATTTTCTAGGCAAAAAGAGTATGTCATTACCTTAGGTGACCTTCAAAAGATCTCTTCTGAATACTTTATAACCATCAGTTTCAGGAATAATATACATGTCAGACTTATGCTAGTCTCTAAGAGAGGGAGACATAATCATAGCCAGAAGATGGGCAAGATGGAGGATTATGTTGCTCCTGTCAAAATGCTCACAACCATCTAAAGTCATCTGTACTATCTGTTCCAAACTCATGACAAACAAAACCAACATACTCCTCCAGTATTTACAACCGGCTGCCCTACCTCTATCCTTAAAACAAAGGTGTAATTTTCTCAATCCTCAAAAAGCAAAATGCTTCCTTTCTCCTTTGCATCATTTCTGTACCTAATACATTCCTCTTTTACTGCATTTACAAGACTGATGGTAATTTATGTGTTTCAGGACTCTCTCCATTACTAGATAGTGAGCATTTGAACAGGGCATAAACAATACTTTCTTTTCCTGGGCAGTGGTTCTCAGACTTAAGCACATATTTGGATCACCTGGAGAGCTTATCAAAACACAGGTTGTTGAGCCCCACCCCAGAGTTTCTGATTCAGTCTATTTGGGGTGTGCTGAGAATGTGATTTCTACTGTGCTCCCAGATGATGCTGATGCTGATACTGCTGGCCAGGAGACTACACTTGGGGAATGACAGTTCTCGTGGGGTGGACTGGAGCTTGGGGGCTGGAGCCTGTCCACCTGAGCTTGAATCCTAGCCATGCCACGTGCCAGCTGTGTGCTCTTGGGCACATCACTTCTCCAGGTTTCAGTTTTCTCATTCGTAAAATGGGGGTAATAATACATCAAGCTCTTAGGACTATTATTAAGAGTAAATGGATTAATAAACAAAAGAGATTATACTAGTGCCTGGCAAATAATAAATGCTCAATAAATGTTTATGAAATTAATAAAATTAACTTATTTTTATTAGAGTGTCAAGCTCGTGTTGCAAAAACTAGTTATATAATTATAATTATTTTAGATGAATTTGAGACTTACTGTCACTATGTTTTTCCATGCTTGATTTAAATGTTCCCACAATTTTCTGTCAGGCAGAAAATTAGACAAATATTAAATGCTGTTTCAATTTACATTCAAACTTTCTCTTCTGAATATAGACTTGGCATAAACTATGTTCAGGGAGAAAACACAAATCCATTAAAACCAAATCTAATTTATAGGAAACTAAATATTGAAAGTTGTCCTTGCTCCTCAATTTGTTCATGTTTACATCAGGTCATGATGGGTTTTTGTAAATAACTCCTTGTCACGATATTTTTCTAGAGATTTATTCAGATAATGTTATAAATTACTGGAAGGCAATACATTGATATTTGTAGTTTCCACAAAATATTTAATAAATGAAAACTTAAGATAATACAATTTGATACGTATTATAAACCATTAATTTTAATTTGAGAACTGAAATATATTGTGCAATCCATTTTGAAAAAACAAAATAGTGCTAAATAAATCTTTTAAATTTAAGCTTAATTTTAAAAGCTTTAATTTTAAAGCTTTTATTCTTTAGTTTATTTTTATTTATTTGACTAAGTCTTACTAATTTTTCTTCTTAGTAATATACATTCCTGGTTTTATGTTATCATTTGCAACTTAAGTAAACTGTTACCACTGGCAAAAAAAATTCCAAAACTATTATTCTTAGTTACCTAAGTCTTATGGTTGTGACAATAGAAAAGCAGTCTCATGCAAAGTACAAGTTACCTAACCTCTAATTAAATTTGAGCATGGAACAAATATCTTTCATGGAACAGAATGAAAGACACAAGCCAAAGAGTAGGATAATTTACAGCTTTAACTCAATGGACAATTCTGTTGTTCTATCAGATTCATTGGTTTGGTGGACATTTCCTCTTAATAATGTTTTGTAATATAAATTCTTCCTCTTATAAACTGTGGATAAATGTGTAACATTTTAAATGCATAACACGGATTTCTAGTTAAAGGAAGTTTTTTGTGACTCTTAGAATTTGAAAATAAAAAATAACATTTAGTTCTGTTAAAAGCCATCTTTTCCTTTTTGTTGTTGTAAACAGATTTTATTTTCTCAGTTAAAAAGTAGACTTTAATCTGGTTACCAAATGAAATTACTTTCATTTTATTTAGGCAGGGTCTTAAACTAAGCATTACTTGATTGAAGATAAATACAAAGACAGAACTATCTATATCTATCTATTTATCTACCTACCCATCTATCTATCTATCATCTAGTTTCTTTCCCCAAAAGCTGTACAATTAGATTTCTTATCAATATCTGGGCCTCAATTTCTACTATAAAGTGACAGTGTGGTGGGAGCACTCGTGGGCTGGGTTAGATGAAGGTTCACTATGCCTCAAACAATTTATGAATCTATAAATACATAAACAAAAGTAAAATTTAAAAAGCCCATTGGAAAAGCCTATTTTGAAAAAGTATGTAACTAGTTACAGAAAACTCTGGGTTCTAGCCCCAAATTTTCTGCTAATTGTGCAACCTTGGGCAAATTACTTGAGTGCTCTGGGCTCTTATTGCCTCATTGGTATAATAAGACGGATAAACTGGGTCACTCTTAAATTTCATTCCAGTCTCAAAATAAATACTTCATAGAGAATCAAGTTTAAATTTCTTCTGGGCATTTAAAAGCAAAATGTCAGGGCACACTTCGGAATGCATAATATAATTATAAAATATTCTGCTTACTTTTTAAAAAATGTTTCAAAATTTCTGCTTACTTTTTTAATGTGTACTGGAGAAAGAATAAACTATAAACCAATAATTAGAAATGAAGTCAGTTTTATTCCTACAATACTGGAATATTATAATATGTTGTTCAGTAGTTCAGAGATAAAATTCAATTTACAATGCCTTGATATCTAACTCTGTTCTGATAACCAAGTAAAATCATACTTCTGGGTCCTGACCCTCCAAGCAGAGGTGACGCAGATGTCCTCTGTTCTCCCTAACCTGGGAGGTCTGGCCTGCTCGGTGCTTCCTGGTACAGAACATGAGTCCCAGAGGAACAGTGTGGGGCAGTGGGAGCAAAGGGCCAATCCAAGGGCCAGAGACGATTAGCATTCGCTTCTGCTATTTGCTCTCCAGTACTTTTACTTTCAAGTAGTTTACTTCCCATGTCCTGTTTGCCTTGTTAAAGGCATGCCCAGTTTTTTTTTTTCTTTTTTTAGCAGACATCACTGAAATTACATTTCACTTTTCCTTTGTTGCAGGCAATGCATAATCTACTTGTAAGAATCTCAGTAATACTCATAGTTGCATTTATGAAAGATTAAGGGAATTAGCAAACTAAATAATGAGCCATAACAATTTCATTCACTAGATTTAAGTTTACCCTATTTGTTTTCTCAGCCAATATAGTTTGTCCACCCCAAAATTATAATATAAACAACTATCTCCTTCTCTCAAATCTATTCTGCTGGTTTTCTTACAAAGATATAAGAGTGACATAAGAACTTATGTTGATGGCTATTCAGGGAACAATTATGAGATTGGGCTAATAAGTTCACAGTATGCATGGAACTCTGGAGTATGTGATAGAGTATAGAGAAGGCACCACAATGTTGAATCAAAGGAAAATAAAATGAAACACCAAAATCAGGTAGGGGACTTATGTCCTAGACTGGTCAGTCTGGACCTCTCACCCTTACTCAGGCCTACGCAGTTTAAGAGTTACACAGGGTCAGCATGGCCCAGGTTCCTCCTGCTACAGATACAGACTACAGAAATACAGCAGCAAGTTAAAACCCCACAAATATGCAGGCACAGGGACCCAAGTCCACAGAGACCCAAGGTAGAACACAAGTGCCCCCAGGGAATAAAGAGCTGTTGGAAAGAGGTGTAGACACACAATCCATTCTCTGATAGACCAACTAAATGCAAAACAGGCCTTTCTGTGTTGATCTCAGCTGGCTCCCTGGGGCAGGATACCCCAATGGGGAAGAAACTGGAGGCAGAAAAGCCTTATGGAAAAAAAGAAAGAGTGAGAAATCTGAAACTGATTGAAGACAGGACAGGTCCCAGAGCTGAAAAGTATAAGAGAAAGGGGGCACTGAATAAGGAAAAATTTTAAACAAATCACAGGAGCTAGGGAGAAAATTCCGCACAAAAACAAACAGAACAGATCAAGATTCTGAAGAAGGAACAGAGGAAAGGAAGCTTTCTCATGGAGGTGAAACAATTGCACTTGAAAGGGCAATCTTAAAAATTGTACAACATATTCAGGGCAAGAGTCAGATGCAGAAGAGCTGAGACAACCTGAACAATTAAACATAGCCTACTCTAAAGTTCCAGAGAAAGTTAGCCAATCAGCAATAAAACCCTAAACAAGAAGGAGAAAGTGACCTTCAGAATTAATACATCAAAATAATCAGATGCCCAGACATCAGCAAGAAATTACAAGCCATAGTAAGAAACAGAAAAATAGGGTTTTGTCAAGGGAATAAATGATAACTTCAGAGGGGACAAAGAATTTGGAAAAACTCATCAAAGATGTTCAAACAAATCTCCCAAATCAATTCAAGGAGATGAAGGAAAACATGGATAGAAATAAACTGATGGTGGATATAGCACTAAAGGTTATTAAGAAACAATATATGAGCAAAAGAAGAGTTTGAAGTTTAAAAGAAACATAACAGAAATTATAGGGATGAAAGGCACAATAATGGAGAATACTAGCTTCCTATATTCTGGAGTAGCTAGAAGGAAAAATATGAGAGGATCATATGGTAGCCCATGACAAACTCTGGGATCTATCCTGTAACGTCTTTTTGAAGAGCACTTTGAAAACTATTGCTTTTTTATTTCTTTGCTTTGTATATATATATTGTACTATACAATTTAAAAGGTCTAAAAAAAAACAGAGAATAAAAATACACTAAAGATATACAACAGCAGATTTGAATAGGCAGAAGAAAAGATCAACAAATTAGAAGACAGGACAATCAAAATCATACAGTAAGAAAAACACAGAGAGAAAAGAAAAGAGAAAATTGAGGACTGTCCCAAGGACTTGAGTGACAGCATAAATTATACAAAAATATGCACCATGGATGTACCAGAAAGAGAAGAGAAGTGAAAGAGGTAATAAGAATATTTGAGGAAATAATGGCTGAAAATTTCCCAACTCTTATGGAAGACAAAAACATACATGTCCAAGAAGCACAACATGCTTCAAACAGAATAAACTCTAATGGACTCACTCGGAGACAAAAATACTAATCAGAATATCAAATGCCAAAGATAAAGAGAGAATCCTGAAAGAAGCAAGAGAAAAGCAATTCATTGCATATAATGAATTGCTGTAATAAAACTAAGTTCTAATTTCTCATCAGAAACCATGGTGGTAAAGCGTCAGTGGAATGATACATTTAAGGTACTAAAAGAGAAAAGCTGCCAGCCCAAAATTATCTGGTAAAATTGTCCTTCAAAATGAGGGGGAGGTTGAAATATTCACAGATAAACAAAAACTGAGAGAGTTTGTCAACAAATGACCTCTCCTATAAGAACCGCTAAAGGGAATCCTTTAGGTTGAAAGGAAAAGACAGGAGAGAATGGCTTGGAATAGTGTGAAGAAGTGAAGATTTTTTAGTAAAGGTAACTGAAAGGGTAAATGCGAAACCCCTATAAGAGTCAGAAAACAAATGAATAAAAGTCATATTTCCTGATAATGGACTTATAAAATATAAAGAGGTAATGTGGGACAAAAAAACAAAATAAAGAGGGGAAGTAGGGGCCTATGGAAACAGAGACTGTGTACACTGTTGAAGCTAAATTGGTATCTTTTTAAATTTAGTAGGTTATAGAAGTAGGTTGTGTTATAAAAACCCAAGGGCAACCACAGAGAAAGTATTTTAAAAATACACAGAAACAGAAATGAAAAAGGATCAGTCAGATACATCACAAAAATCAACAATAAAGAAAAGGAGGTTGCAATAAAGGAAAAGAGAGACAAAAAAGATACGACATGAAAACCATGGGACAAAATGGCTGAAGTATTGCCTTCACAGAAATAACATTGAACATTATTGGATTAAACTCCCCAATCAAAAGACACAGATTGACAGAATGGATAAAATACATGATCCAACTATATTTTGTTTACAGGAGACTCACCTTAGATCCAAAGACACAAATAGTTTGAAAGTGAAAGGTTGTAAGCAGATAATCTATGCAAACAGTAACCAAAAAGGAGCTGGGGTAGCTATACTAATGTTGGACAAACAGACTTTAAGTCAAAAGCTGTTATAAGAGGCAATGAGGGACACTATATGTTAATAAAAAGGGCAATCCACCAAGAAGAAATATTTATGCACCCAGCCATGGTGCCCCCAAATACATTAAGCGAACACTGGCAAAATTGAAGGGAAAAAGAGACCACTCTACTATAATAGGTGGAGACTTCAATACACCACTCTCATCAGTAGCTAGATCATCTAGATAAAAGATCAACAAGAAAAGAACTTGAATAATATGATTACTGAACTAGACCTAATAGACATATATACAACATTGTACCCCAAAACATCAGATTATACGTTCTGTTCAAGTGCACATGGATCATTCTCCAGAAAAGACCATCTGTTGGGTCACAAAACAAGTCTCAATAAATTTAAAAGACTGAAATTATACAAGCCATCTTCTCTGACCATAATGGAATGAAGCTGGAAATCAATAACAGGCAGAGAACTGGAAAATCCACAAATACATGGATTAAATAATACTTTTCTTAAACAATCAGTGAGTCAAAGAAGAAATTGCAAGGGAAATCAGTAAATATCTGGAGACAAAAGAAAATGAGAATATAACATATCAACACTTATGGGATACAGTGAAGACAGAACTGCGAAGGGAAATTTATAGGCCTAAACACATTAAAAACGAAGAAAAAAACTGAAATTAAAGACCTAATGGAATACTTGAAGGAATTAGAAAAAGAATGGCAATTAATCCCAAAGCAAGCAGAAGAAAAGAAATAACAAAGATTAGAGCAGAAAAAAATGAAATCAAGAATAAAATAACAAAATAGAGCATGAAAAACCTTTACCTAAAAGGTTTTCTGACAAAGAAAAATACATACACACACACAAATAAATAAAATCAGAAATGAGGTCCTAGTGACCTCATAGAAATGAAAAGGACCATAAGAAGATGCTAGGAACTACAACATGCCACAAATTAGACAACACAGATGAAATAGATAAATTCCTAGAAACACATAAAAAATGTAAACTAACTCTGGAGATAAAAAAGATCTCAACAAACAAATTACAAAATAAAGTTATAAATCAGTCATCAAAAACTTCCCAACAAAGAAAAGCCCAGGACCAGATGGTTTGATTAGTGAATTTTACTTAACATTCCAAGAAGAATTAATATCAATCCTGATCAAACTCTTACAAAAAACTGAACAGTAGGGAACACTACCTAACTCATTCTATGAGGCCAATATTACCCACAAACCAAAGCCAGATAAAGATACTACAGGAAAAGAAAATTACAGACTAATTTATCTTATAAATGCAAAAATTCTCAACAAAATACTATCAAATTGAATCCAACAGTACATTAAAAGAATTATATACTATGATCAAGTGGGATTTATCCCAGGTATGTAAGGATGGTTCAACATAAGAAAACCAATTAATGTAATACCCCACGTTAACAAAAAGAAGGGGGAAAACTATCTGATCATCTCAACTGATGCAGAAAAAGCATTTGACAAAATCTAGCATCCTTTCTTGATAAAACTATGTAGATAACAGGAAGAAGACTTCCTCAAAATGAAAAAGTATGAATTTTTTTTCTTTTTTCTTTCTTTTTCTGGAGTGATGCAAATGCTCAAAAAAACGATCATCGTGATGAATACACAACTATGTGACGATATTGTGAGCCATTGATTGTAACCATGTCAAGAATGTCCACATGTCAAGAACGATTTTATGTCAAGAATGTTGGTATATCGGTTCAGTGTTTATAATTAAAATATTTTAAAAATGGTAAAGGGCACGTATGACTAAACCTTCTGCTAATATCATACTCAATGAAATACTGCAAGCTTTCCCTCTAAGATCTGGAACAAGACAAGGATGCCCCCTGTCACCACTGTTATTTATCACCAATTTATTTTTTATAAGACTGCCAAGTCTACTCAATTGGAAAAAAAGAGTCTCTTTAACAAATGATGCTGGGAGAACTAGATATCAATATGTAAAAGAAGGAAGGAGGATCCATATTGCACACTATATACAAAAATTAATTCAAAATGGATCAAAAACTTAACTATAAGAACCAGGTCTACAAAAAAAAAAAGCTACTAGAAGAAAATGTACGAAATTATTTTCAGGATCTTATGTTAGACAACGGTTTCTTAGACTTTATACCTAAAGTACAAGCCACAAAAGAAAATACAGATTGATGGGACCTCATCAAATCAAAAATTTTTATCCATCAAAGGTCTTTACCATGAAAATGAAAAAAACAACTTACTCGATGGGAGAAAATCTTTGGAAACCATTTATCTGATAAGGATTTAATATCCAGAATATATAGAGATATCCTGCAACTCAACAATAAGAAAACAACCCAATTTTTTTAAATGGGCAAAAGACTTAAAGAGACAGTTCTTTAAAGAGAATATACGAATGGCTAAAAAGCACCTGAAAAGATGTTTAACAATTCTATCTACCAGGGAAATGCAAATCAAAGCCATGATAAGACACCATTTCACCCCCATTAGAATGGCTAGTATCTATAACCCAGAAAATTCAAGTTGGAGAAGATGCGGAGATAGAACATTCATTCCTTGCTGGCAGGAATGTAAAATGGTGCATCCATTGTAGAAGACAGTGTAACAGTTCCCCAGAAAGCTAAGTACAGAATTACCATAATGCTTGGAAGTAGCACTACTAGGTATATTCCAAAAGAATTGAAAGCAGAGACTTGAATAGATATTTGCACACCATAGTTTACAGCAGCATTATTCATAATTGTTAAAAGATGGAAGCAACCCAAGTATTCATCAACAATGGATGGATGAACAAAATGATATATGCGTACAATGTAATATAATTCAACATTAAAAAGGAATGACGTTCTGATATGTATAACAACACGGATGAACCTTGAAAACATCATGTTGACTGAAATAAGTCAGACACAAAAGCACAAATATTGTATGATCTCATTGATTTAACTTGAAATACTTCGAATAAAAAACTCATAGTGTTGGAATCTAGAATACAGGTTACCAGGGCTGGGTTGGGGGTAGAGAATAGGGAGTTAATGCTTAAATTGTACAGAATTTCTATTTGGATTCATTATAAAGTTTATAATGGAAACTTATAATGGAACTTTAAAAACATTATAAAGTTTATAATGGAACTTTATAATGGAAATGGATGGTGGTGACTGTAGCATGACATTGTGAATGTATTAACAGCACTGAATTATATAAGTTAATGTGATTAAAAGGGGCAATTTTAGGTAATATATATGTTACTAGAATAAAAATTAAAAGTAAAACAGGACTGTACAACACAGTAAACCCTACTATAAATGATGAACTATAGTTAATAGTCCAATTATAAAATAAAATGTTTTTTCATGAATTATGATAAATGTTTCACTCTAATGCAAGGTGTTATTAGGGTGATATACGGGGGGAAATTTTACCCTAATGTAAACTATGGGCTATAGTTAATAGTACAATTATAATATTATTTCATCAATAGTAACAAAGGTACCACACTAATGCAAAGTGTTAATAATAAGAGGAATATAAGAGAACTCTGTATTTTCTATGAAATTTTTCTGGAAACTTACAACTTCCAGAAATATTTCTAATAAAGAAATATTTAAAACAAAACAAAACAAATGAACCTAAACACGAATCACTGAGTTAGTATTGCACCTACCCAAGGAGGAAAGATTCCAGGTGACTTTAAGACACAGTAATTCAGTCAAGTATATATCTGAATATATTTAGAAGGAGAAATTTTAGATTTTATATGTTACTAAAACAAACATTTAAAAATAAATTATGGAAAATAGGCATCCATGAATGAGGACAAGAGAAAGTTCTTCATAGTAGGAAATAACAACTAATAGCTACAGAAGGAATGATGATGTTAGAAAAATCACAATTTGCTAAAAACCATATTCATAATTCAGGTAAGAAATGTCTATTGATGCTATAACCAGTTGGTGAAAGGCTGATGAGGAAAGGGATATTTACATAGTCTCAAAGAATGTCCTCACAAAAACGTATCACTTACAAAGAGGATGCAAAGTAAATTTATAAGGGCAGCACCACCATAATAAATGAGAAAAGTAACATTACCAGTATGGGACAGACACCATGTGCTAAATGTGATACAACAACAACAAAATAGCACAGACAATATTCCAGCCAAAATGCATAACCATGAGGAAATAGGACAAGAGCAAATGGAGGAGTGTGTACAAAATGGCTTATCCTCTTTAGCACGTGCAATTGAGGAAGTCAGGGAAATGCTGAAGAACAGTTCCAGGATGGAAGAAACCCAGATAGACACCAACAACTGGCTGCAATACGTGACCCTGGGTCTCATGCTTTGCTATTTGGAACAATTGTTACTGGAACCATTAGCAGAGCTTTAACAGGCTCTCTAGATGCAGGGCTTCTGTGCCCTGTCCTTGTCACCTTTCTATGAGTTTGAAACTGTTTCCAAATAGAATTTTTTTAAAAAAAGTAATTTAATATATATTACTAGTAGGATTCATGCCCATGACAAAAAGGACCATAAAAATATTTTTGACTATGTTTAGTTATCATGCTGTTGGAGGTCTGTTGATTTGCATTGGCTGAGGTCATTGTGTGTGCATGTAATGTGGGACAGAGCAAATGAGTAGTGGTGGGATATTCTAGCACCATCATTCCCAGTCTGTTGAAAATCACATTCTCAGTGAGAAAAAGAGACATAGATATAAGGTCCAAGAGGTTAAACAAAATACCCTATAGTCTTAAATTAAAATAGAGAACATCAATATGAACTCATGTTGAATTTTATCTTTAACACACACATGCCCCTTAAAGAAGCCTATGGAGTGGGGGATGATAAGAGGTAGAGACTCACAGTTTCATTATTATAAGCGTGACTATTTTTATATTCGTCAAATATGTAATTTTACAAAAGTGCAAGTCTCAGAAAAATAAGTTTTTGTAAGTTCTGAGAAACATTTTCTAATTTCTCAATATGTTTGGTGATATTTTCAGTCTTTTTAACACCTACTTCCCCAAAAAGCTATTTATACTATTCTCTAAAGGTGCAGCAAATTTCTAGTAGTCTGAAAGAGAAAAAATCACAACCTATTTTCAATTAACCATAATAAATGAGGCACAAGATTAAAGAGATGGACAAAAAGTAGTACAGATAACTGAAATCTATAAGGAATCTTTAAAAGTATGCATTTCCAGGTTATTGCTTTGTCATCTTTTTCTGTTATCTTTCTTCTGGCTTGAACCCTGGATCAAACTTTATTGGGTTACAAGTACTAAATGGCCCTGATAGCATGCCTCAACCACCACTGTTAAGACAGGGAAAATAAAATGCTAGCAGAGATCAGATCTTGCCAGCATTGTCAACCAGCATCACCACGTGGGCCTCAGAGTAAAGTTCAGAGCTTTTTCGTTTTAACCCAGAAAGGGGAAAAAAATCTTCCTAAGGGGGTAATATTTCTAGGTTGGTAGTTTCCTTGATGCTAACACTTCCACAGATGGCAGGCTGTAGCTTGCCAACCCCTGCTCTAAGCAGGGTTAATTAATTAGAGGAGAACCCCAATGACCCTACGAGACTCTTAATGAAAATCTGACTACTTCAGAAACGCTCTAAATCAGCCTAGAACTGTGTTAGAACCAACCATTACTTTCTTTCTAGCACCTTAAGTCATCATGAGAGACCTAAAAATTATCCACAAACTGTGAACCTCTTTAAAAGCAAATCTTCAAAAACGCTTGCTGCTTCATTGCTAGATATAGACAAAACTTTTGCAAATTGCCAGAATATTGGATTTGCAGTTTACTTTCCTGAAGCCTCCTTCCTCATCTAAACTAATAGAGTGTGCCTTTGATCTCTGAGCAAAAAAGCTTGAATCCCACGGGGCTGGTTTCCAAATTTTATGAGTCTGTAAGGTTTTATTCAACACAAGGGTTTCAAACCACTTTTAGTATGAATTCCAAACCAATATGGTGATATAAGCCTATGTATGTAATTTCCTGCTCAACTGATATGACCAAGAAAAACCAGGAAATTAGGGAGATTGCCAACCTCATACTCAGATATTTCAGCCAGAAAAAGGAAAAGAATCAGAGGAAGGAAAACAAGAAAGAAAACTACCTGATGAAGGTATAAAGACAGAGGCCTCTGTCATTGGTCTGAACCCCAACTTGGCGCTAGGGAGGCTAAAGGTGAAAACAGATCTTTAAGCAGTTGATGAGGAGCAGATTCTCACACTGTGGGAGTCTGGGAGGAAAGTACAATCCAGGTGCGGCCCGGACATGACTGGCCCCAGAGGGGGGCAGTGAGGCTGGTTTGTTGGGGTAGGGAAATAGGTCATTGTCTCAAGTAATTTCTAGTGCTGAGACCTAGAGGGAAGCTTAATAAACACAAAGTTTAAACTCCTCTTATAGAGCCTACCTCCATCTACTTGTCACAACTCCATAACCTAACCAGAATTATTTAATCTCCCTGCTGGCAAAATTACAATTAATTTACATTATTTGCCCTTCTTCAGTATGCACCTGGAAGAGTTGTTAAAGGTCCACACACTTTTCTTAAGGATTAATATTAGCTCCAAACACTAGACAAAAAAGGCATCCATTCTACAGATAAGCTAGAGAAAAATACCTTGACATTACAAAAAAATCAGTAATTCAAAAGAAGAAAAATATTTTAATAAAGCAGAACAAACGATCTCTTCTAAAATAAGCTTGTTGCAAGAAGAAAGAAGGTCTTTAGTCCTTCAATTTGTATCTTCTGACTTTTCAGTAAGATTTTAAGAACTCCTTATATTAATAAAGTAAGGACTAGTAGCTATGGGGGAAACAATCTGAAGATAAATAAAAAGAGTCCCTGGAAACGACAACATTTTCAAATAAATCAATAGAGACAGTAAACAGAATATTGGGTGCTGCAGAAAACAGAATCAAATTAGAAGACACATGGAAGCAATTCTCCCAAAATTTACCCTCAGAATAAAAAGTTAAAGAGATGGAAATTATCAAATAATAGACAAGAGAAATAGGGAATAGATTCAGGAGAGGCTATATATGTATAACAGAGTTTTAGAAGGGCTGAATAGAGCAGACCAATTAGAAGCAAGCAAACAAACAAAAAACAGCAAGAGGAGTGAGAAATGGGAGCAGGGTGGGGGGACAGGGAGAAGGAATGAGCAGTACACAAGGAAGTAGGTACAACTGGCATTAAGTTTAAATAATTGCAGTTAATGTGTCTGTGATCCTTAGTTAACATTAAGAAATTATTTTGTAAAAAAAAGGTAAAGATACATGAATAATAATCTGGATTTTAAATTTCAGATTATTTCAAGCAAAGCTGTGGGTTGAAGAAGTGGTAGCAGAGGAAGAATCATATATTATATATTTCATATTTTACAGGACAGTAACATAAAATGACCATTCTTACTATGGTGCTATTTTAGAACTTAAAGGAAATAATTATTAAAAATAAATGCAACAATGTTACAAATTGGGTGTGTGTTAGCGCCATCATCTTGAGTGAAATAAGCTAGACACAAAAAGACAAATATTGTATGCTCTTGCTTATATGAAATGCCTAGAATAAGTAAATTTCAATGAGACAGATAGTAGATTATAGATTACCAGGGGCTGGGATGAGGGGAGGGGAGGGAGGAGTCACCACTAAATCTGTGCAGAGTTTCTGTTTGAGGTGATAAAAAAGTTGGAGTGATGAATGTTGGTGATGGCAGCAAAATATTGTGGATGCAATCAATACCACTGAAATATACACTTGAATGTGTCTGTGTTGTATATATGAATTGTATACATGTTACTACCATAACAAGTTTTAAAAAATGCCAAGGACATTGGTTTCAGACAAACTAAACTAGGCTTGAGACTCAGCTTTGTCACAAATCATGTGAATGTGGATGTGGATAAAGTATGAATCATATCTATAAAATAGGGGTAATAGCAGACCCTTTACTGTAGTATTGTTTGGAAGAGTAACTGAAATAAAGTATGCAAAGTACATAGCATATTGCTGATACAGGTAAAAGTGGAGTACTGGGTGGTTCAGTGGTAGAATGCTTGCCTGCCTTGTGGGGAACCTGAGTTTGATTCCCAGCCCATGCACCCAAAAACAGAAAAAAGAAAGAAAATAACTACCAGAAAAGTGGTGTGTTAGTCATTATTATTATTATTAAAAGAAAAAAACCTGATAACTATAATAAAAGACAAGAAAATAAAAGGAAAAGCAAGTAGCTGTAATAAACAAAAAGTAGAAACAAGACCCAAGATATCAGATATCACAATACGTGGCTTACTGTGTACCAGGTACTATTGTAGGTACTGGGCATATAGTAGGAAAAAACAGTAACAGCAAAGGCTTGGAACATACAGATATCCAGGCAACACATTCCAGGCAGAAGGTAAGTAAATGCAAAAGTCCTAGTTGGACTTGGGCATGTTCAAGGCCATACATGGAGGCCAGTGTGGCTGAAGCAGTGAACAAAAAGGAGAAAAGGAGAGGCATTCGGAGAAATAATGGGGGTTGAGGGTGGCAATAGAGGCAACAGGTCCTTTAGATCCTTTCAGACCTTGTCAAGACTTTGGATTTTCCTCTCAACAAGGTGAGGAATCACTGGAGAGCTCCAGGCAAGAGTGTTGTGATCTGACTTCCTTCTTTGACAAGATAATTCTGGCTGCTGTATTCTGAATGGAATTAAGGGAAGTAAGAGGTAGAGAGGTTGATTAGGAAATGAATGTGGTAATCTAGGAAAGAGTGGTGGCAGAGGGGTGGCAGTAGAGATGATACTAAATTGCTAGACTCCTCAAATATATTTTGAAGGAAGTGAGCAGGATTTGCTGGCTGTTTGGAAGTGGGAAGTGAAAGAGAAAGGAGTCAAGGATGACTCCAAGGTTTCTAGCTAAGGTAATGGGAACGATACAGTTGTCAGCAGCCATGGTGGGACCATCAAAGGAAGAGCATTTGTGGAAGTGTGGGTAAGTTCAATTTTAGATGTGTTAGATTTGAGATGCCATTGGGGGAATGGAAGAAGTAAAAGTAATAGCCAGGAAGCTATTTGAATCTGGAGAGGCCAGGCTGAGAGATGTGGATGTCATTGTCATCAGTTTATATGATGGTATTTAAGGGCATGAAACTGGTTCAATCACCCAGGAAGATTGAGAAGATAAGAAGTGAAAGCACTAAGGCCTGGAGCACATCCCATTTATAGATGGTGGAAATGAGGAGGAACCAACAAGGAAGACAGAGAAAGAATGGCCAAGGAAGTATAACACAACCCAGAAGAGTGGGAGACATTGAAGCCAACTAAGGAAAGAGGGAGGGAACGAGCAACTCTGTCAAATGCTGCTGACAGGTCAAGCTGGATGAAGACTGAGATTGACCACTGGGTTTAGCAATAAGGAGGTCACTGGTGACCTTCTGACAAGAGCAGCTTGGTGGAGTCAGGGAGGGGGAGAAAGTCTAAGAGGCAAAAGACAAATAGGATCAAGACAGTGTTTTTTTAATGAATGAAATATCAGGAAAGGTCTACAAAGACACAAGAGAGAGTAAGGAATATTGCTGGAGTGACTTTTTTTTTTAAAGTTTAAAGGGCAAACAAAAGAAAGCAAAAGTAAAATAAAAAGACAGCAATATAACACTGGACAAATAATTTAAGACAAAATGCATTAAATGGAACAGAAGTTAATTTATATATATGACTGGTAAACTATGGAACAAACTAAGAAGCTTGTCAAAAAAGTATTCCCCTAACGAATACTATGCCCAGATGATTTAGGGCAAGATTGAGCAGATCTTCAGGTGAGTGATCACCAGTTCTTCAGTATTTAAAATGATCAAAACAATACAAAGGAGAGAAATAGCTCACTTAACTTGGACAAACTAGTTGAACCCTGGCACCAAAAACTGATAAAGAAATAAAAAAAGAAACAGTCAGATTTCCATTATGAAAATGGATATGAAGTCTCAAATAAAATACGAGCCAATTAAATCCAGTATAGATGACATTTATCCCAGAAATACAAGGAATGTTCAATAGAGACAATAAGACTACAATTAATCACATTGTTAGTTAAAATTAGAAAAGCAATTTACATTTTCTCAATAGGCGTTTAAAAAGCATTTAATACAAATCCAACAGTCATTCATGATTTTAAAAATGTTATCTAGGCAGAAAAAGCTATTACTTTAATGTGATAAAGAATTTCTGTCTGAAACCAACAGCCATTAAAAAGCTTTCATAATGATAAAACACTAGAGGAATTCCAAGTTAAGCCAAGAACAAGAGAAAAATTCCATCATCATTATTTTTCAATAGTGTCCTAGAAAATTTAGTCAGTATAAAAAAACAAGGAAAAGATAATTTTTGTAGTATAACTACTGGCAAGAAAGCAATAAAATGTTCATTTTTGCAGATGATACAACAGTCTAACTGGAAAACTCAAAGAAACATGAGAGAGTATTAGAATTCATTTTTTAAGTTCAGTAAAATGTCAGGGTGCTGAAATCAATAGCTTTTCACAGACCAAAGTAGGCAGATATCAATTTAAACCACTATTTACAAAAAGCAAACCACCCAAACCCTCTAGAACTGTTCTGTCCAATAGAAATGTAATGGAAGCCACATATGTCATTTTAAATTCTAGAAGCCACATAAAAATAAAATAAAAAGAAACAGGTAAAGTTAATTTTTATAACATTTTATTTAGCCCAATATGTCCAAAATATTATTTTAACATGTAATCAAACTACTGGTGAGATATTTTTCATTCTGTTTTTATACTATGTCTTCAAACTTCAGTGGTTTTTTTTTTTTTTTCTGTTTACAGTGCATCTCAGTTTGGAACAGCTACATTTCAAGTCTTCAAGTGGCCAGTAGCTATTGTTCTGGCTAGCAGACCTGGTATATGCCTACTAAGAGATGCACTGGACTTACAAATTTGCAAACTCCAAAATTTCTAAAGAAGATAAAAGGAGAGTTCAGTGAAAAGACAAACATATCACATATTCTTAGAAGAGGATTCTTAACATTTTAAAGATATGAATTTTCTCCCCAAAATTATTGTCTAAATTTAACACATGCCCAAACAAAATGCCAACACCTTTTTTTTTTTTTTTGGAGAACTTGACAAAATGATTCCAAAGTCTGAAAGCATAAATGACAAAAACTATCAAACAATGACAAATGAAAAGAGTTGGCACTCACCACATCAGATATTTATGTATCATGAAATATTTACATATGCTATCAATTTACAAAAATTACATCAATGCAGTACTGGCAGATTGATGAGGATGTAAAAACTAGCATACGTAAGAATTTAGTATGTGATAAAGATAGTTATAAATCAGGGAGAAAGGAATATATTCTCAAAAATATAGAATTGGGACCACTTGTAAAGTTAGTTATGTACCTATTTAATATACACTAAAATAAGTACCACATGAGTTAAAGATTTGAATGTAAAACTAGAAAGCAGTAAAGTGATAGAAAATTATAGCTGAATATTTACATAATTTTGGAGTGAGGGAAAGTATTTCTAAAATAGAAATCACAAAGAAAGAGAGCAATAGACTGGATGTTAATTTCCATTTATCAACAATAACATAAATAAAAAGATTATTTTCAGAATGGCAAAATGATTCTTCCAACATATATGAACAATTAAATACTAAATCTCTTGGTATATAAATTGCTTCTGTAAATCAGTAAGAGAAAGATGAACAATCCAAAAGGAAAATAAATGTACCAAGGACAAACAGTTCAATTCACTAGAGAATGTATGTTATAAATTTTCACCTATCAAATTGGCAAAAATAAAAAGATGATGCTCATGTTGACAAGCATAAAGAAAAAGGGCCACGATGTGGGAATCTGGCGGTATGTATGAAAAGCCTTAAAAATATGTATATCCTTTGACCCAGCATTTTCATTTGTGAAAATGATTAAGAATATGCATAAAAAGATAGCTACAGGGCGGGCCGCGGTGGCTCAGCGGGCAAAGTGCTTGCCTGCTATGCCGGAGGACCTCGGTTCGATTCCCGGCCCCAGCCCATGTAACAAATACGGAGAAACAGAATACAATAAAACAAGAAAATGTTAAAAAAAAAAAAAAAAAAAAAAAAAAAAAAGATAGCTACAAAGATTTTCCTCCTACTACTGTTTTTAGCAGAAAAAAGAAGAAAATCTAAATGATTAATATGTAAAATTGGCCAGATAAATAATGCTACATAGTGGAAAATGAGGCAGCTATTAAACAGTATACTGCAGTCAAATGCTCTGTACTTTGGGAACTCTATTTTCTGCATACTATTTTGGTAAATTTACAACTTCTCTAATTAAAAAAGTGCACTGCAGACATATATCTCCTGATGTTAAGGACAACTTATTTAAAATAGTGTTATGATATAATAAATTTGAAAGGAGGAAAATGACCATGCATGCACAGGGAAGTATTTGGAACATTATATAACAATGTTTTGCCAGTGGTTATCTCTGAGTGAATGGGATTTCATTCCTTTCTTTGTGCTCTTTTTCTTGCTTGCCAGTATTTTCTGATTTTTCTGCAATGAGCATGAACTCTTTTTGTAAAAATAAAACTTATTTTAAGGAAACCTTAATTTTGAAGAAAACACAAAAAATCCCTCCCGGATATGTTTCCTTTTTCGGAAGAAACACTGCCTTTGTGTATAGGCCAGATTGTACAAACAGCCAAATAAAGTGATGTCCACCGACAGACTGTTTGCAGCTTATTCATTACATGAAACCAGCAGATAATTCTCTCCCTAATCTAAATAATTATAAATTAAATTCTCCTAAGAAACCCCTTTGGGCTATTGGTTTGTTCTTAGCTGTCCATAGAAGGCATGTGTGCAGAGCATCTAATAAAAATACTTTCTACTTTTTCTAATGAGATGGATTTCCCTTTACAAAAGAGGGAATTGCTACCTCTGAGGAGTAATCTGCCCATGAAATTTGTGAGACATTCAAGTATCAGAACAGAATCTAGTAAAATTAGTGCAGGAAAACCATAATGCCTTTTAGAGCATCCTGAAAGCTTATACAATTATAGAAGGAATAGTATTGTGAGTTTAGAGGCGTTTAGTGCCAATCCTAAAGGCATTTTTATCTGGATATCCCACACAGTAGTTGTAAATCTGAAACAGGAAACTTGAAATCATTAAGGTCACATATTTATAACATCATATTCAATTAGGTTACAAACGTGCAATTTCTGTCATCATGTCATAAAAAGATGTGTTTTTCTCTCAGATCTCATATAAAGAAAAGCTCCTGGTATTGTTACAGATTGGGGCTGTTTTCAATCAGTTACAGGGACCAATTCAATTACTAAATGGTTTAGTGCAGTAACTGACTCCAGACTAATTTAATTTCTTTAGGTCTCTAAAGATCAATTGATCTGATTTGTTCCATCCCCAAAGGCTGTTTAGGAAAAATTCAGACTTAAATACCTGGAAATGAAATCTGAAACCTGGGCCAATTTCACACTACTTAAGTCATCTTGCAAACTTTCAGCTAGTCACATAAGAGTACTCTCTTGGCCCTCAGACCACTGAAAGCTACTTAGCTTTGTGTACATGTGAGTTTCTCCACTCCAGGCTGCTTATTCAATAAGTGGAAAATGCGGCTGCATGTATTATCTATCAAATATGATGTTTTAAAGGGCAGTCAGAACATATTCATATCTCACAAGCACTCGTGCACTTGTGTGACTAAAGAGCTATTTTTACTCTAGTGCTGGTTTATAAAGACTATTAAGAGTAGACTTAGATGAGGTAAAAATTGTTAGGTCAAATGGTATCTGATAAAATGAAGAATTTATAATTATTTTACACTTTTAGATTTCTAAACTGCTTTCACAAATCTCATCTCACTCGATTCCCATAACAAACCTTTGATGTGAGCAAGGTTATTTTCTCCATCTTGTAAAAGAGGAAATAGACTCAGAGGTTAGATGACTCCTCCAGGATCACTCAGTGTGGTAGGTTGAATGATGTACCCCAAAAACATGTTCTTCATCTTAATCTGCCTGCCAGTGGGTCTGAACCCACTGTAAATAGGACCCTGGGAAGATGTTATTTTTAATTACGGAATAAGAGTGGGTCTTAACCTGGATTGAAGAGGACCTGGAAGTCGCAGAGGTGAGAAAGGAGAGGACATTGCTTTGTGATAGGAAAACCCAGGAACCCCAAGGATTGCCAGCAGTCAACACCAGAAGTCTACAGTCTTTGGGGAGAAAGCAAGCCATGTCAATGCCTAGATTTTGGACTTTTTGCCTCAAAACCATGAGCCAATAAATTACTATTGTGTAAGCCAACTCATGGTGTGACATTTGTCAGAGTAGCCTGGCCAACTAAGACACACAGCTAATAAAAGGTAGAGCTGGGCACTAGCCCATGATTTTTGTCTTCCAATATATCATGCTTATCCTCTAACAGGAGACAGAAGATATGATGCACACTATAAAAACACACCACTACTGCCCCACTGAGTCGTTGTCATCATTCTTATTTGACATCTGACTAAAACTGATAAAAGTTCACTTCCAATTCTATCTGCATAAACCCAGTCTGAATCAGTGCCCTCTGGCACTCCAGAAATAGGAAATGAAAAAGGTCACGTATAAATGAGAACAGGCTTTATAAATGGATTCATTGTTACCCACCGTGCAGGTATGGTCTCCAGAATTGTCTGTTTGTCCCCCTACATTCCATATCTTCCCTCTGCATTTTGCTGTGGATTTCCAACCACAAGGTCAAGTTTTTTCTCGGACCTTAACACTTCCAACTACTTATCAAGCTCTCTAACTTCCTAATCAACTTTCTTTTCTTCTAAAACCTACTGTCCCTGTCCAACATTCAGCCTCTTCTCCCGGCTTCTCTACCTCCCCACCCAGCTTATATATCTATTCCCCCAAATTGAAACTAGCTCCCTATAATTTATGATTTATATTAGGGTAAGATCAGACAGATGTTGCTAGTACATGTAATCGTCCCTTAATTCAAATTGCCAGGGCAGACTGGTCAGAAATGGTCAGGAGATGGGATGATGTGGTAGGTAACAAAGAGTGTAGAAGAAATGTGAATCATTTGGTAGGGAAATCAAACAAAGATGTGGAGATAAACTAAAACAGAGGGCTGGTGGCTAAGGTACCTGACCTGTTAATAAAGACAACAGCCATGTCAAGAATAAGGATAAAAAGTTACATAGAGAAGTACAAACCAGTCTGCTTGGTTGAAAGAACCTCTCTTTGAAAAACAGCTTTCTTGACATTTATATTGGGCAAACTATGGATTTCAATATAGTTATTGACAGTCACCTAGACAGTGCACACTACGTGAACCATTTTAATTCAATAAAAAGGTGGGGTAAGTTCTAGACAGATGAATGACACTCATCTTAAAGGTCCTGAGACCTGATGTCTCTCCTATTGAATACAGACAAAATTATATGATCTTGAATTAAATTATATTTCCTTGTTTCAAAATCTCAAACTACCCTTATATTCTTCATGTTACCAAGTAAAGTCCACTTCAGAAGACAAGAGGCTATCGAGAGTCCATTTCTTTGCAGATTGCCACTCTTCCAGAGACGAAGCTTAATATCATCAAGAGGATTAAGTCTTTGATAACAAGGAAGCCCTATTTTTTATGGTTGAATAAATGTCTTGAGCCAAGAAATCATTTCTCGAAACCACCTCAGAAATCGAGCATATAATAGATCCAATTGCAGCAGCTGTCAAGACTTAAGCAGTGCATATCTGCAGGGTTTATAACTGGGAGGGAAGGGGGGCTGGGAGCAGCAAATCAGTGCCCATAAGCAGTAACGTCCTGATTCTTTGGAGTGAAGAGGAGAGTGTTCTTACAAACTCTCTCTTCTCTTTATCTTATCTGGACAAAGAAGTAAACAGAAAATTCTCATTACCTCTCGATGTCAGTGAGCCTGGAGGAGTCCCGGAATCCTTTGGCAAAAGGGTTGCTGTCTATTTTCAGCTTGGTTATCTGGAAAGGAAAGAATGGGAACACAACTAGATCATTTCTGAAGTCAAGGAAGTAAAGTTAGAAATAGAGGGTTTTTTTGTTTGTTTCATTTTCCACTGTACCCCAAGAAAATCGTAAGGCCCCTCAGTGTGCTGAGAAGTATCCAAAGTGCTAGAGAAGTTCATAGGAGCCCTGAGGGGTCATTGCCTGGATGGGATGATCAGAAAAGGCCTTGGAGAAAAGGAGGTGTTTGGGGACAGGCTGGCGGTCAATGGAGAGAAACAAGTAGGGATGGGGGCCTTTCAGGCATGGGTAGACATGAACCATTTGGCTGGGGTGTGAAGTATTTAAGAGAGCAGTGAAATGTTAGGGCTAGATGGGGGTAAGGAGCCCTGCCCAGTTGAGAATTCCCACCTAGAATTCCAGAGATTGGTGGGCCATGGGGAATAGAAACAAGAATGCTGCCTCAGTGTGACTGGGCAATATCCTTTGTTAATACCTTGGACACATATACATACCAAACAGATAAAAAAGAAAAAATGGCCAATAATGGCTGCATAATCAATAATTCAATACTATATCAATAGACATGATATAAAATGTTCAGGATATGAATGTAATCCTGTTCTTATTTCTAATCAACTAAAATAGAATCAAACTACTTCATCTTTTATTATCTGTCCATATGTTATTTATAAAACTCTATACTTATATGGGAAAAACAGTTTCTAATAAGAAATGAATCACAATCGTAAGTATTAAGTGTCTGTGCTATAGTACTCTTAATTCTCAAAGGTTTAATATTAAAGTAGAAAGATCCATTAAATCATATGCCCTGCTCCTCCAAAGGAAAATGCATTAGATTGTGAATCTAATCAAACAACAATAACAACAACAACAAAACACATGCCAAAAAACCCCACAGGAAATACTGATTCAAAGATACTTGCCACCTAAATGCTAGAGCTGAAAGGAAATTTATTGACCATCGGTCCCTGCCCTCATAGGACAGATGGTCAAACTGAGGCACAAAGAGGCTAAGTAGCAAGACAGAGCCAGTTAGTCACTTCATTAGAACCAGGTAATTTTTAAAGAGAGTCCTAGCTCATTAATATCAAAATCAGAATCTACTTTAATTTTTAGAGAGGGACACACTCAGAATATCCTTAACTGAGAGAAAAGTTATAGATGGAGGCATGTATTTCTTCTTCACAGGAGTAAATGTAATCAAAATAGATGTTCAAAATATTATTTTGTCAAAAAGCAACTTTCCCTTTATAGTTCACTTTAAACTAATAATACATAGATAACTGCTTTTTTATTACAAAATCAGAACACATTTTTCACTTTCAAGTTTTCTTAACATAGCCAAACCAATGTACAAGGTGTAAAGAAGCTATTTACTTCGCTTAAAATGGCACCTTTCTCTCATGCTCCCCTGACCAAAGAGACTGCTTCCTCTCTAGCAGTAATATTGGCAAGTTATAAGATTCATTCTTTAAAAATATCAATCTTTAAAGACACTGAACAGTGTCTCAGAAATGTTCAACTTCAGCCCATTAACAATGACTTCAGGTTAGCTAAAGAAAATAGCTAATTTCCTTCTCCGTTTAATAAATGGAAACTGGTAAACAGGGAAGGAAATAAGCTAGATACATAAGAAATCTGTTTTCAGCGGATAGCAACAGCTATGCATATAAAGAAATACACAGGAAACCCCTGTGTTTGCTTCTGAAATGTTGCTATCAAGAGCATGCAGAGAACCTTCTCTCATACAGGACTACCATTTTAATAGTCATGGATTTCTGAAGGGTGGAGCCTATTTTAGGCATTCATTCAGACAGGAATTTAGTTTTAAAGGCCAATTTTCAAGAAGAAAGAGAAAAAAATTCATTCGTTTGAAATAAATTGTAAATTTCTTCTCAAGTCCAAGCAATCAGTATGTTCAAAGATTATAAGATACCAACAACATGTTAAAATCCCTAAGGTCAGGAACTATGTCACTTTCTATTGAATAATTTAAGTTAAAATGCTTTATATTTCTAAAGCGCTTTTATAGTTCATGGAAACGTTTTCCCAACATTATAATTCATTCAACAAATATTAACTGAGACTTGATGACTCGTCAGGCACTGTGCTAGACGCTGGAGGGTACAAAGATAAAGAACATGTGGTCTTTGCCCTAATGAAGCGTAAAATTCCAGGGAGCAGGCAGGGAGATGCACAGCTGACCAGAACTCAAGGTGGATTTAATTGGCACAAAGGAGGGTTGCAGGAGAGCCACTGCGGGGATGGTGTTAGGAGATGAATTGTGTTTCCCAGAAGATATTTTAAAATCTGAATGCCCAGTACCTCTGTAGATGACCTTGTTTGGAGATAGGGTTGACACAGATGGAATTAGGGAAGTTGAAATGAGGTCATACTGGAATAGGGTGGGTCTTTAATCCAGAATGACTGGTGTCCTTAGAAAAAGGAGAAAGGAAAACAGAGATGAGAGAAAATGGCCATATGAAGATGGAAGCAGAGATTGGAATGCCAAGGACTGTTGGCCATCATCAAAGACCGGGAGAAAGGCAGGGAATAGATCCTTCCTGACAGACTTCAGAGAAAGCACAGCCATTCTAACACTTCATTCAAGATTTATGGCCTCCAGAACTGTGAGACAATACATTTATGCAATTTGAAACCACCCAGTTTGTGATACTTGGAAACTAAGACAGTTAGTGATGTTAAGGATAAATCAAATCCAGATGAAAATTTCAAACCGAGACTGTGGGGTACAGCTATAAAATTAAGGTTTGCTTCAAATAGTACATATATAAAACTGAAAAGTGAATGGATTTTCCATTGGGAAAATTTTCTGGAGACAGTGGTAGAAAACTTATCCAATGGAAAAAAAGTAGTTATTTTGCAGCCATTCCTTTAAAATGTGAATAATATCAAGTTTTGACTTACTACCAAAAAATGGATAAAAGTATAAAAGCGTTATCTATTTTTCGTAATAGCTAAAGAAGGACTTTTGGTTCACTTTGTCCCTGAAAAGAATTTGAGGGTTTTATTTGTTATTCCTCATATTTCCAAAAAGTAAAAGTCTATGGGCCCAGAGATGTGACAACTGCAGTTATAAATTCTACAGTACCCTAATACCACATAGAGAATACACACTTTCAAAACATGTGTGTTGTTGAATAGATGTGCTGCCACATCTAATATTAGTGCCATAACTTAGAATAAGAATGTGAGTTAAGTTCAATGTGAGTTTTCAGATTTCTTTGGAATTTTCTTTCATTATTAGAATGGTCTGTTTCCAACATCATTGTAGTCCATCTTTCATAATTCCCAGGAGTTTTCATTTTTATATAATTTCCAAGCTACAGAAAAGTTGCAAGAATAGTCCAAGTGCTGTCATAGGCTCAGATTCACCAGCAACGATTTCATTTCAATGCACTAACTAGAAAAGGAGCTCAAGAAAATAATCTGGCATTTACTTTATCTATGGATCCTCTTACCTAATACCTGGGAGGAACAATTGCTTTTAGAAGTGGGAGGGAAAATCTGAGTAGATTTATTATGACTAAAATTGTATTGGGGCTCCAAATAGGTTTTGTGGAATATTAAAGAGAAACACAGAGGTCATGGGTTAAACCTGTTAGTGAGCCCCGATGCCATCGTCAGATCTCCAGCCTCTGAGTATTTTTTGAGTATCCACAATAAGCACCTCAGAAACGTTTACTGAGCTTTAATTCAAGAACAAGCAGTCAGAAACATGATTTGTTCTTTAACTGGTTACAGATTAGGTGAAACTCTTCTTGAGTTTACATAAAGAGCAATTCATTTTGTTTTTCTAAATATAAAATTAAAAAATTGTTAAAAAGTGAAATTTTAACATTTCAGATAAATATTTTTAAAGGCCATGAATAAAACCAGTAGAAATAGGGAAAGCAATTCATTTCTGAAGACAATGTTTTACATCCCTTTATGAAATTTGGCATAACTGAAAAAACTACACCTGTGAGAAATGAGAGAAAGTAGCTGAGTTAAGACAGTGATTTCAATTGGTCACTCTCTTCATTTATTCCCTAATATAGGATGCCTGCAGCTTGTAATACTGCTTGAACAATATCGCCTGTATTAGAAGTGATACTAAAAGAAGCAAAATTAATCACCTACCAAACACTGCATGTAGAGAACCCATATGAAACCACAGGTATGGCTCCCTTATAACTTAAAAACAAATGTAAAAAGCAGCAACGTTTGTAACTTCATGAAGAGAAGGCTTTAATGGGGCAGAATAGCAGAATGTGCTTAAGATATCCTGAGGTTTACTGTGCATCCACATTTAGGCTAAAATACATCCCTGTTTTTCATGAATTATCTCAGTAATATAAAATATGCATTTCTTAACCAGAAAATTCACTCCTTCAATATTGCTATTATCTATAGATAAATGTTTATGCATACCTGGAGGGCCAGTTTTGACACTGCCAGCTGTGCCAAAGAAAAGGGAACCTTTTCCATTGGTCATTATTCATTGTGATATCACTGGACACTAAAATCTAGCTAGGTTCCTAGCCACAAGGTGAAATTGGTCCTCAGAGACCATTTCTCCAATTATCAGGAAAAGAGCTGTCTAAAGGCATTTAAAAATGAAGCCTGACCTACACTTCAACTCTACAACAACGGTTTGCCTGTTCAAAAATAACGCTTGACCTTTAAATCTTAAATTATGAAATAGTTTGTTGAAAGTGTAATGTATTTAGCTTTTATCTAATAATGTAAAGAAATGCAATTATTCTCTCACAAAAAGCAGAGAAAGAAATAGCAAAAAAGGTCCCATTTTCATTGCTCATGCTCATAAATAAAATTCACAGCCACCATAAACAAGAAGCTTTTTCAGAAATTCTACTGGAAACTCTGATTTGATTCATAATAGATATAAAAATAACAGTTTTACCTCAAATTTAAGAGAAATAGAAGTCCTTATTCTTAGGATAAGAAATAGAACTTTCTTTTCCCTCTTTGTTCTTTGTGGACCAAAAAAACCCAAATATTTATATTATATATAGTATATACTTAAATTGTTTATTTACTATATATAGTATACATTTGCAATAGGAAAATTAGTTAACACATGTGGTATAATGGTGAAGGAGATGTGAGAAGCCTAGAAACAAGCAGGGGTAGTTTTAGAAAATGGTATAGGACTATGGAAATGCTAAACTCCAAATTGATTTATTCATTTAACATATATTTACTGAGCACTTGCTATATGAATTTTGATTAGCTTTATGAGGTTTATAAACCATTTGTAAAATGGGCCTATTAGTACACCAAATCAAATCTTTGGCTATTAATTGAATTTCCAATCTACATGGCTTTTGCTAGGGACTGTGGTTTTAACAGTGGATGCATAGAGATAAAGCAGGATTTATTCATAAAATGAATTCTAAGTTTAGTTGCTTCCATTGTGGGTAATTTAGCAATGAAATGATATATTAATCATATTAATCTTTGTATTTAATGATTCAGTATAGGACAGCTGAGCACTGATGGCAGGGTTTTGAGTCCATTTACATTCTCAATTAGAAATAAACAGTTGCAAGAGTGGCAACGGGTGTTGGAATATATGCTTATTAGCATCTTAACCTATTCTAATTTAGCAACATTTTCAAATTCAGTTTTCAAACCTTTTGAGACTGTCATTGGTCACTCCTTTGGCCTTACAATTTACCCTGGTGCCTCCAAATAGTTAAAATTAAGAGCCAGATGATCAGAACCTCATGATGCTGAGTCTGTCACCATCTAGATTTGTGACCTTGGTTGAGTGTCTTAACCACTCTGAACCTCAGTTTCTTCATCTGCAAATATTGCTCATTGGACCTTCTTCAGAGGATGTCAGAATTTTTTCTTATATTGAGGGGGGGAATGTGGACAGACTTTTTTTTATTAAAAGTAATAGATTCAAACCATTAATTTTTACTGGATCCTAGTTCAGAGGGGGGAAAAGTTATAAAAGACATTATTGGCCCAAACTGGAAATTTTTCTAATATGAACTGAATATTAGATGATATCAGACAATAATTGTTACTAATTTTCTTTGCTGTGATAGCAGTATTACAGTTATAAAAATAATGTCCTTATTCTTAGGACATACTTACATAAGTATTTGGAGGTAAAATTTCATGATGCATGCAATTTAGTTTCAAATGTTTCAGGGGGAGAGAAAGAAACTGAATCGAAGCAGATATAGCAAAATATTAATTGTCGAATCAGGTGGAGAATACACGGGGGTTCATTTTACCATTTTGTATATAACTGAAATTCTTCACTTTGTATAGATCTGAAATATTTCTAAATAAAAAGTTGAGTGGGGAAAAAAGAATTAAATGAGATAATATAATTAAAGTGTGCGGCTCATATTAGATGCAGTGAGCGCTGGTTGATATTTGGACCTCCATCTTAGGATGACTGTCCCCAGGTTACACTCGCTGCTCTGCAGTATAAACGGTGCCCTGTACACAGTAGAAAAACAATGAGCATTTTTTGGGAAAAAAAAGAACACAAACAATTGAAACCCTTTCAAAAGAATGTCATGGAGGGCAGTGCAACGGTGGCTCAGTGGCAGAATTCTCACCTGCCATGCCGGAGACCTGGTTTGATTCCCAGAGACTGCCCATTAAAAAAAACAAACAAAAAAATGTCACGGAGTCCTCCCAGGTCAAAAGCCAAGAGGAGGTGATGCCCTGCTTTCTTGGGGACAGCAGGAGGATATAGCAGAGTGGTCGAGAACAGCACCTCTGAATCCAATCACCTGGTTCAGATCTAAGCTGGGAGCAGAAAGGTTGCCTTGGACAAGTTATTCATCTCCATGCCTCAATTTTCACAATGGTAAAATACAGAACCATAACACTGTTGTTCCTATCTCATAATATCATTGTGTGGATTAAATAAGATAATGCACTTCAAACGGTGCCTTGTACATAGTAAGCACCCAAATGGTAGCTGTTATTATTATTAAGATAATAGCCTCCTATTCCAGTGTACCATGGTTTGAGAAGCCCTGACATCATTTATTCAAACTTACTTTTTCACTTATTAAACCAAGTCTAAGGCGTTATACTTAGAAATGTCCTTTAATTTTGTTCTGTGTTGTTATTTTCACTAAACACACACATATAATTTACCTCTTCTTAGCTTTGATTCTCTTTATACAGAATTTTAATAAAAGCTATGAAGCTTCCATATGACAAGTTTTTATTAATTTCCAAAAATCAACAGGGTTTCTTGAATTAGTATAAATCTAATGTTGTATAGTATAAAAGCTATAAATTCAATTAGTATAAAATGAACTGAAAGTTTCAGGAATCTTTTCTAAGCCTATCATGTCAGCATTCCACGACCCTTCAAATAAATTAAAAAACAGGATTTTTTGGTTTCAGTGGTTCCAGAGTCCCAGAGAAACAGCATTCATGTTTTAGAACTTTGTGGGCAGCAATCTACATACATTTTTAGCTTGGGCATTCTCTCAAAGTTTCTACTCTTGTGTTGTAAACTTGGAGATAATTCAAAAATTGTAACACTTTGCTTTTCCTCTAAGACTACTAGCATGATAACAAGTATAAATAAATATATAAAAAATTATATATTTTATTTCATTAAAAAATATACCACTAAGATTTTAAAATCCAAATGGTGACAACCTCCCTTTTTGACGGTCCCAAGACAGCCAAATAGTAACCACATGCCTTACATATAGAGCACGTTGCAGTTGTCAAAGACATTTTCTCCCACATTATCTCATTTGATCTTCACAGCAAGTCCCTAAGATATTCCACCCAGTTGTTAGCTCTGGTTTACATGTAAGAAATATGGCACTTATCGTGGCGAAATGAAACCTACTCTGATGTGACAGGCTCATGAGCCTTACAGACAACATCCACTTGGGCCATCTGCCCACATTCTTTCTCTGGGCTTCCACTTCCTCATGTGCACAGGGCTCCCTGGGATTCCATGTTCACCTGCTTGCTTTTCCTGAGAGACCCTGCCTCAATTCTCCTCTGGCTGGCCAACCCCACGCGGGACTCTGAGACATCAATCAGACAGCACCTAACAGTCACTCACTCAGAACCCAAAGCATAACAACATCGACCTGAGAGGAGGGCGACGGCCTGGCTGTCAGTAACTCATAAAGCAAAAGCAAGACACAAAGCCCTGGAGAGGTTCTGAACAACTGAACTTTTCCAAATAAACTGAGAATGTGATTCCTTTTGACTGAACTATATCAAAAAGGAATTCTAGTTCTGGTCCTCGGTGACTGTGGAAAAGTTACTTATCCTCTCTTGGCCTCTGCTTCCTCACCTACAGAGTGCTAACAGCCTGCAGGGTTATGCTGACTGTGAAAGAAGAAAAGGTATGGGAAAGAGTCTAACAGCACCTGTACTTGTTAGGCCCTTGATAAATATTTATTGAGTCAGATTTAACCTTATGGATGAAGAAATGCATAAGTTTTAAAGATGGTATACAACAAAGAACAGAAAATAAATAATTCAGTAATAGAAACTGCATATCAATGATGTTAATTAAGTATGCAACTGTTTACATATCGCAATTTTTTAATCTTAAAGAGAGATTAAACTTATTTAAAATCCTTTTACTAGAATTATCTCACCCTTCGTGACAGCTGAACAAGCTTCACAAAGTAAAGTATCAGCCATTTGGGCAAGTGGCTAGGATATATGAATATATAATTTAGCAAGAAAAATCAAAATTCCTAATTTTATGAAGCTATGAGTATATGGTTATATATGTTACAGGATTCTATGAGAAGGAGGAGAAGAAGGGAGGTAATTTGTCGAAGAAGAGAATTTGGGGTGGGTTGGGGACAGGGGAGTGGGCAGTGGACAACTTGGCTGGGAGTACAAAACCCTAGAAAAGCTAGTATCATACAGCTCTTTATGACTTTGAGCCATGGTCACTCAACATTCTCTTAGATATCCCTAGGGCTGCTACTGAAAGGCTGCCTCCCAAGTGAGCGACCACTTCACAGTATTGGGATATCCCTTCCCTTCCAGAAAAGCAAAGAACCTTCTACATCCGTATCTTACGTAGGAAGTAAACTGTGAACTGTACACTCACCAGCTGATTCTGGTAGGCAGTGACCGCCGTAAAGACTGTCTCGGGGAAGACGAAGGTTCGGAATTCCTCAGACTTGAGATTGAGCAACGAGGCGGTGTGGTCTTTCTTCTTAATGATGTGCACCCGTGGCTGGTACTTATGCATTGAGTTCAAAATTATCTACAACCAAGAAGCAGGAAGAACTCCATTTTAAATCCTTACATACGACTGCTGAAAAGGCCAAAAATCAGGGGAAAAAAGCCCCAAAAAACAGAAAGTCGGAAGTTTCAAATTCTTCAGGTAAATCATTATCACGAGATTCTCAGAATCATGGCTGTGAATCGCATTTTACCAAAACGACTGTAAATAATACGAGTTATTTCAACTATCCACTTTCCAATGATCAGACAAAAAGAAAAATCATCTGGAGGATAAGTTTTATTTATTTATTTTTAACTAAGTCTTAAAAGATGGGTTTGTTTGTTAGTCTGGATAGACCAAAGGATGGTCTAAAACAAGAAATTATATATTCTGAGAGGCCAGATTGCTTTTCGGGGAAAAAAAAAAAAGTCTAATTTAGAAAGGTCTGGGTTGAAATCCTGACACCACCACTTTTGAGTACTTTAATCATGGGTCGAACAATTTCAACTGTCCAACCTGCAGTTTTCTCAAATACAAAACTTCATAGCGCTGTAATGAGGTTTAGATGATATAACCTTTGTAAAGGCACGAAGCAAATAGTAAAAGGGCTCAGTAACTGTGAAATTTATTATTAGATCCAACAGCTTCATTGATTTCTAACTTCCAGTTATAAAAATAAACCTGAAAAATAGTGATAGCCAGCTTCCATTCCACTGCTAGTAAAAAATGCCAAATACTACCTATCTGGTTAATGGGGAGTAAACAGGTAGTCATTTTTGTGTATCTTTTAATTAAAATATTATAATTTACCATTATGTAATCTGAGCAACAAAATTCACTTCCAGATATAAAAGGTTCTCCACAACTTCTGCTCTGCCCCCCAGACAGCTATGTGTATCTACAGAATTGGGTTTGTCTTTCCTAGATCACAGGGTTCATATTTTATGTCGTCCACACACCCAAGGACCTAGCAGAATCCCTCTAAGGAATTTTCAGGTCTCCCCCTCTCTCTCATACACAGCACACACACACACACACACACACACAAACACACAAACACACACCAAAATGCAAAACCCATAAACTTTTCCTTTTGGGAAAGGGCACTGGGCATACTCAGACCCCCATACTGAGTGTCAGAACCCAGGGCTCCTAGACTCTTTGCTCAAATCCTCTAGGGGCCAGGGAACACTAAAAGAAATATCGCTCTGCTTTGTTTAAGAAATAAACCTCTGGGATGCATGGGTAGTTTAGTGGTTAGAATGCCCGCTTTTCATGCAGGAGACCCAGGTTCGATTCCTGGACCACAAACCCAAAAATAAGTTTAAAAAAAAAAAAATAGAAATGACCTTCTGGAAAGAAACTTTTCTGTTACAAAACCAAAAATGCATCCATAAGAGGGGCTTCTTCAGAACTGATTCAAAGAAATTGTTTTAGCAACACAAAATTTTAAAATATTTCTTCGAGCTTTTCAGAACACACTGATTCTGGTGGCATGGGGTTATAATAAATCACAAAATTTTTAAAGCCAAAATGAACAGGAAACATCTAAGATTAAACAATTTGTTGAAGTCCAGTCTTAGCACAACAAGCCTAGAACCCAGGGCTCCTGAAATTCAATCTAGTGCTTTTCCCACCCCTGATGCTGATTCTATAAGAAAAACATTTTGATTCAGGATAGCTGATCTCAAAATGGACTCTCAAATCTTTCTGGAAAGAAGCAAACAATCCTTTAAAAGTTTCACATACGGAAAACAACAGAATCACAAAAGAATTTCCTTTCTTCCTTCAAAGACTTCACTAAAGCCAAAAAAAAAAAATTAATATGAAAGACATTAACAATGATCACTGACTTACAGAAAATATCACTCACATACTTCATTTTAAAAATATGTCAATGGGAACCGCTTAAAAAAAAAAAGGACAGTTATGCCAACGTCCTTAAAGATAAAGGTCAATTATTTTTTCCAATACATAAAATACCAGAAGCCTGCTAACCTACTTCCAAGAGCCCAACATTGCCACCAGCAGTCATGAGTTAACCTGATTACCCTGGCGTGGTCATGATAAATAAGGTCTCCTGCGGGCCAGTGGAGGGTGGCAATGCCTAAAGTGATTTACTTGGTTCCAGGTCCAATTCACCCATTTGAAGCCATATCTAGAGCTCTCTGATTTATTAACCACTTATTCCCATCTTCTTTGAGAAAGATTTTGAAACACTTCCTATGAATTGCATAGAGACAGTAAAAACTGAAACCTTAAGTGACAAGATACTTAATAAAGGGGGTAAGATATATATCACAATATTTAAGCCAAAGAAAGCAAATATAAAAATAGCCATCAGTTTTCTGGCAACAGAAGCAAAAAAGAAAGTCTTTTCCTCATCAAAAAAAAGGATGTATGCTTGTCTGGAGAGGTTAAAGTTTCCTTAGCATGAAATCTGAAACAGAATTTTTAGATGAATCTTTGTTTGAAAAACATGGAATAGTAGTGCAGACAAGGCCTTAAAAATGAATCTTATCAAATGCAGAGGGTTATTTGCTCTTAACTATTGATAAGAGCTCTGTTCTAATTATCTTGTTCCACAATTTAATGAACTCCTGACACAAAGTCAAACTGTTTTGTTTTCAATTTCAGGACTTTTTAATGCTTTTTCATGAGACTCTCCACAAAGTGGATACACAATGAATAAAGAGAACTTTTCCAAATTTATTTGGACATAAAATCCCTTCACTGCATGTCACATGAATGTGTTCTTTAGAGCACACTTTGGAAACCCCCTGTTGGACATCTTAGCCCTTTCCCTTCATGCTATGTTAACCTTCATGCTATGTTAACTGATATACCACTGACAGAGAGGGGATGTTTAACCCAAGAACAGGCTGCAGTAGCCTTCAAAATACTTATTCCCTCTGCTGAGGGAATCCACAGAATGAAGGTCCTTGGCCCCCTGACTTAGTAATGGCATGTGGCATCCCTGTAAATCATCTCTCCAAAACAGTCAAGATCCCCTAAGGAACACATGCAAATGTTCTCAAAGATGACACAGTAATGGAGGAGGAGGGAAGGTGAGAGGGAGGGAATTTGTAGGAGAAAGTTTTGCATGATCTGTCCTTTCCTCTCAGAGGCATTGTACTTACATGGCCGTGTTGATCCAGCTCATTGTTGGTGAGTTTCACTTTTTCAAAAGACACCATCTGCTTGAGTAACTGCTCACCAGTGAAAGGAGAATCTGGGTGCACATACAGCCTAAGAAAATTATTGAGACATTTTTAAAAACTCTGTTCTTTGTGGGTTATAAAATGTTCTGGTTCTATAGGGCACATAAACCTCACATAAATGGTGAATTTTACTTGCCTCCCAAAATGTCAAATTTATTAACAAAGCAATGCTAAATGACTCAAACCATCTAACAGTATTTATTCATGTACCCATAATCTAAAAGGAAGAATACTGAATAAATTTTCAACCATAATTTGAATGAGCCATTTTTTTTAGTTTTTTTTCCCCCACCCTTCTGGTCAGTTATTGTCCCACCTCTATCAAATATAAAATTGTATTGTTGTTAGTATTTTTTAAAGAAAGATTAGGTTATACTAATTGCATAATAAGACCCTAATAATAAGTATCACTAAAAAGCAATAAAACCAGGAAGAATTTAAAAGAAGAAACACTTTTCGAGAATCCATTTATGTAAACTTAAAGGTGGTTCAGTTTACAGTTTTATATTCCAAGACAAAGTAATTTTAATAGAGTGACATGGGAATTTTAATAGATCAGAGATCAAATCAGTTCCTCTTGCTACCTTCAACATTTCTACTTTCAACATATCTTATTATTAAGTGCTCACTAAATGAAAGTGAAAACAAGCCAGACAAAGCTCCAAATTACTCAATTTATTATTTGCAAAGAAATTAAGAAAAAAAATAAACTTTATGGGGAAAATATTCATTTATTGAACAACTGTTAAGTACAATGCAGTCTCTTACTCACAGTGTTAAACACAAGCTATTTATTCTACCTGCAGCCATGACATTAAGTACAACCCTTTCTGAATCTCACACCTGGTATCCTCTCTACCAAAACCTTTCTGAGGTCAGGGTGGGAAGCAAAATCCTTGATTTAATTGGACAGATTACTTCATCTTGTGTTAGGTTATCCATATTTAAAATTTCTTATAGGATCCTTACAACTACAATTGAACAGAAAACATTTTGATTGGGATTGCGAGGAACTAGAAAGGCAGGGAAGGAAAGTCTCAAAACCCTTCCTTGGTAATATTCACTTAAAGGACAAGAAATTTGCGCCATGGTTTATCATGCAGAAGACTAAGAATAGAGGAATTAGGTACATATGCTGAACCTCACAAAGCTCACCACAAACAAAACACAAGTAAGGCTGACTGCACCCAGGATTCTCATCAGTCCCATAGAAAAATGTAACAGCTTGAAGTGTTTGTTTGATTGCCTTTAGGAGTGTTCAGAATTGCCTTTCAGTTAAAATATTCTTTGATAACACAACAGTAGCTTTTCAAGTATCTTCCCTCCAAGACTGCATAGGTGCAGCTATTTTATGGATTAGTGCTCCCCCAGCCCCCACCAAAAACAGTCCAAAAATATTTTTAGTCCTAGAAGTTGCTGAAATGCTGCTCCCCCTTTAAGTATCATATTCACTATATGCAATCAAATTAAACAGAGATTAATATATTTACATTACCAATTAGTTTAAAGAAAAGCAAACGTTCTATGTGAAAATTTTAGATCATGTATAATGTTTTACCCATTTTTAAGATCAAAATGATATTATCAAGCATTATTTCTTCTGATTAGTACCAACTGACCAATGAATTTCAGTCTGAAATAAAATGCTTCAAACACTTAGAACCCCAAGGAATTTCTACCACCAACACAAAAATTCTTGCCTCCCAAATTCTTCAGCTTTCTCTTAGGGAGCTAGGAAATTTAGTAAATTATTTCTTTTAATAATAATAATAAAAGAGTAGTTGTTTAAATTATCTAGCCTATTTCCATCCCACAATACCCTAAACATTTTTAAATTTAATATCCACATAAATAAGCTGACATAGGATGAACGAAAAAACATATAGGAAGCCACTCCTCTCTCAAGGCCCCTAGAGCTTAAAATTCCAGCAATAGCTTAAACGTGCTTCAGTTGAGATAGTGTATTAGTTTGCCCTTTCTTTCTCCAACCAGAACAGATTAGTGACATAAACAGGACATGTCATATTTCCAAAGTCCTGCTGGCCTGCACCAGCTCTCCATACCTTCAGATAGGAAGAAAATGTATGTTAAATAAGAGTGATAAACTTCTGAGAGGAAAGCAAAAAAAGAAAAGAAACTTGTAAAAAAAAAAAATGGTTCAGAATCTGCTAAAAAAATACTTTCTCTCTTTTCCTATTCTTATGTTTGGTTTAAAACAATATTACAAATATCCACTCAGCCAAGGAAGCTCAAAAAGAATAGTAAATAGGCTATTTCGTAGTCAAAAGTAGAGAATATGATTTCTATTCATTTTAATATCCCTTACAACAAGGGTGAATCTTGCTTAATTAAAAAAAAAAATCAACTAAAGCTGTTTTTAGAAAATCCTTAGTCCTGACTGTTATTTAATATACTGATTTGGAAGGGTCAGGAAGATACTCTTCCTAGTCTCTTGTAAAAAGAAAATTTCTGAGGCTCTGTTTTTAATCCCTTCTCTTGCACAATTAGCAAATGTATGTTTGTTAATATGATCAACTACTAATTAAGCTTAATATTCATCTGAACCATATGTGTAAATTGTCCATTTTGATTCTGTGTCTTGAGCAAGATTCCAACTAGACACTTACAAGGATCCAGCTATAATTTTGATGCTCCTAAATCTACAAATTAAGTAAATTCTTAGCCCTGATATGAGCTTTCACAATCAAGTACAAAAAAAAATTAGTCATCAAACAACTTAAAAGCTGTAGACTTGATTTTAGAACCCTAAATGTTGTCAGCTAATATTCTTTGGTACTAAAGTATGCAGTTAAATTCCTCTAACCAACAGCCTATACTTGCAAAAAAAGGAAATACATGCTCTCCCCAGTCCCCCAAATATTCATTTGGGGAAAGCAAGAGACAGTAAAAGGATTGCATGTGTTTTTTCTAAAAGGGTATTCCTGGTAAAAACATCATTAGGAATGATACTATAATGATGGAACATATATGATCCCTGATATATAAAAGGATAACATTTCACAAAAAGGAAACATTTTGCAATATTGGATTACAATATTGAATGTAATATTTAATTATATTCATCCACTAAATTTAGTAAGGAGGGGAAATACAGTTTGCTTTAATTACTGAAATCTCTGAACCCTTTACTTATCAAAAACCAAATTTTATCCAAAATAATGTTTATTATGTATAGATATAGTCACACTTTCACATTATTTACCATAAGCAACCACTTTACTACATAATGCACCCTTCTATAAAGAACCGGAGGGCAGACACTTCATCAGTAGGCTTATTCGGTCCCATTTAAAATAGCCAATTAGAAATGAGAAGTGCCATTTGAAATAGGTCCAGATTTCTAACCAATATTCAAATTAAAATTTAAGGAAAACAAACCACGATGAAAATTAAGTGTAAAGAGAGTGCTTTATCTATGCACAAACTCTGTCTTTCTCAGAGGCTAACCCATATTTTGTGTAGTCAGTCCTGCTGTGTGGGCTTGGAATGCTCTCTGATCAGACAGAGCTGGGGGCTTTAAGCACAGATCTGCTTAAAATTCAAACCACCGGGGCAGAGACTTTTAGCAGCAAGGTCAACACGCATTTTGCTCCGGAGAAAACTCGGGGGCACCAACCTGGCGGGCAGCGGCGGGTCGGCCTTGCCGGCCACCAGCCAGGAGGAGCGGTGGTAGGCGTAGCGGTACCTCTTGTTGTCCACCGGGACGATGTCCATCAGGACTATGTACTTGGCCTCAGGGTCCACGCCCGAAAACGACACCCGGATGGTTGGAAACATTCTCCTAACACGGGGAGACAGAGAGATTCGGCCCAAGCTCACTGTGCCTAAGGAGCTGAAATGAATTGGGGTGGGAGGAAAAGTCCCCCTCCCGACCCGGCCCCTCAATCCCTTTTATGTCTTGTAAAGCCAAAAAAAGCGTCACCTTTACCTGAGTCCTCCTGGCTAAAACCCACGAAGGTCTGTGATTAGGGAAAAGCCCAAACACGGTTTGAACGATCAAGCAGGGCCGAGTCTCCAGGGTCGCGAAACCCACCCCTCATTCCAGAAACTTCACTGGCGCCAAGTGGCCAAAGGCCGAGAGGTGGGGGTTCGAAGGTTAGGTCTCCGTGGACCACCAACCCCCTAGCCCAGCCCGAGGACAGGGCAGCTGCCTGCATCCCTGTGGCTTGGTGTTCGCCCTCTAGTTATGGCCAGCTGTGCCAGCAAGCCTTCGGTTTGTCGTTTCAAATTTCGCTCTCCCGCCCAGGTATCTTTTTTTTTTTTTTTTTTTAGTAGGAGTTAGCGGCCTCTGCAAACTGAGGCCCATAAACCCGGAAGCCGCACCCCCGCAGGCCAGGGGGATGGGCCAGCTATTTCTACAGTAAATCCCCTGCAGCGGGGCACGAGACCCCTGCAGTCCCTATCAGCACCCGGGAGTTTCCGCTTCCCTCCAGAGCCCCGGCTGCAGGGAGCGCAGGAGACCTCGCCCTCCCCTTGCCTTTTCTCCTCCAGCCAAGGTGGAACTCCCCAGGGTCAGATCCAGAGAATGCAAACTAGTAGACTCAACTCCGCAGCCCTTTCCAAAGGTAAGTTGAAGGAAAGAAACCATCCTTGGAGTGAAGCTTCCTCTCCGTACTCCATGACCAGCGGGGTTTCAGCCAGTTTCTGGAAGCGCCCCAAGCCTCCCAGAGCGCCATCCGCTTGTACCCACTCCCGACCTTCCCGCAGAGGCCCAGCTACCTGCCCGACTTGGTGATGATCATCTCCGTGCCCAGCTCGTGGAATTTGTCCCAGAGTTCCTTAGTCTCCAGACTGCAGGCGATTTTGGCCATTTCCTCGCTGGGAATGATGGGGGTGGTGGGGATCAGCGGTTCTGTGCACAGCGAGGCTGACGGGCTGCTGCTGCTGCCGCCGCCGCCGAACTCCCCATGAGCATCCAGGCTGGTCAACTCGCCCAGAGGCTGGGCGCAGGACGACTTCTCCACGAATTGCTCTGAAGGCAAAGAGAATGAAGAATGACAGCTGACACTGTCAAGCAAGGAAAGGGTCCGGAAGGAGAAGCACATAACCAAAATAAGCACCTGGATTCAACTATGGAAAAGTTAGCTCAGAAACACCAGGACAGCAGAGATGACTCATTGCTAGATAGAACACGCGTGCAATTACCATGTAGTGACATGCCCAGTGCCTGTTTGCTGAACCAAACCAGTGAATTCTGTAACCAGGGCTTGTTACCATTACTGGAACCCACTTTGGGGAATAAAATGTGAGAGGTGGAGAAAGGGAAAAGGATCATGAAGGATAAAAACACAATCGTTTTCCTTCCAAATTCTAGATTTTGCACTTCTGGAGACTGGTGCAAGTCCTGCATCTTTCACAACCAGAAGGGACTTTTTTCCACGGAGTCCAAAGGAATGGAGAGATTACCACCTTCCTCACTTTGGAAGGAACTTTCCCTTCCCTCTTAGAGCCTGCTCTCCATAAGAGAAAATGAAACATGGACAGGGGAATAGAAGAAAATGGGAATGTGGTGGGGAAAAAAAAAAATCCTTTCATTTCTCAGGGTGGCACCCAACTAGGCTTTAAAATGAGAGCTGATTTTTACAGTATCCCTCCCAATCTGGGATCTTATGAAAGAACCCACCACACAGCTTGGCTGTATCAAGGAGACAGGCTCTCTGGGGCTGTTTTTGGAACTGGCTTAGAACAACTGCTTGAGGATTGAGGTGTGTAGTTTCCCCAAAAGGTCCTGGAAGCACAGAAAACAATCCCAAACCCAGGCTAGCAGGGTATTAAAATAGGACGATCACTTTACCAGCCACTACCAGGCTAGAATACCACTCACTGCCTATGAACCAAACATTCCCCTCTACAGCTGATAAGGGCCTGGGACTACATCAGTCACTTTGACGGAATACAGGGGGACTTCTGTAATTGTCCCAATTATCTCTTACCCCTTAGAAAAGAAACGACTTGAATCTGCAATGTGAAGCTGATGTCCAAATGACTCTCTTTTAAGTGCCTTTAAGGAATCAAAAACAAGTTCTAAAGGCATATGTACACACAGACATATATATACGACAAGTATACATCACATAAAATGCTCTGTTATTTCCCATGCTTCTCCTCAGCATGAGATAGGCAAACAAGAAATAAAGAAACCTACAAACCTACTGACTACTTACCTTTCCTTCTCTTACAGTGATAATCCAATTCCTGTAAAATGTCTTAATTTAAGAATTAATAGGACTAATATTAATATTATTTATTTATTTATTTATTTATTTATTTATTTATTTATTTATTTATTTAAAGAAAGGGAACCAGGCCCTGGCAACTTCTTATTTTCTCCTAATATTTTCAGAAGCACATTTGCATGATGTCTTCATGGGAAATAACAAACGGCCTGAGACATTTTCTTATTTTCTGATAATTGAAAAAGGTAAGCTAACTGAGCCCAGGAATGACCAGTGTGTAAGGGTTAGGAAGTAGAGGCAGAAGAAAAATGATCTAAAAATGTTCCACTGGCCTGAGGCATCTCTTTCAAATAGAATTAATGCATTTACATGGGCAGTCTGGGGGCACTGTGGACCCACATTCTACAGTTTGCTTCAAAATCTCACTAGTGTTTTAAGGTACCACATTCTCTTTTAACAGAACCTTTTAGTGTTTCTCTGCTGGTGTCTTTGGCTTCCAGTTATTAATTGTACTCTGTTGAACTGGCCAGCATAAGGGGCAAGAGTGCCTGCTAATTCTTTCAGAGCCCATCTCAAAAACTCAGGGAAAGACTTACAGATCATGTGGAGAAGAGAGTGCTACAAGCTGAGAACAGCTTTACTGTTTAGAATTTAGGTAGACAGTGTTTTTTTTTCCCTCAAGAAAATAAATAGGGAAGGAAGCAATGTTTAAATGACAGTGCAGCTGGCATGTTTCCCAGTTTGAGTGTCTGTACTTCTGTCAGGAATTTTTTAACCCACGTCTTCTTTCCTTGCTAGGTCCCAAATTGAGATGGAGGTGCTTATAAAGAGTTCAAGAATCCCCTAAAAAGGAATATAGATGACGGTGGGAAGTCCCACAGATACAGTTTTGAAAATGGTAGTTAGCTTGTTTCTAAACAATTGGGGTTTGTTTGACTGTTGTTTCAATTCCTTTGGCAGGTTTAGATTTACATAGGGGGTAGATGAGAAGAACCAGGAAAAGGGAGTGAAAACTTGGCAAACTCAGGGGGAGAGACTTTTTGGCATTATGCTTTCTGCAGATATTCTGGTTTCCTTTTCCTTGGTTGTAAATTGATATAGGGATTTTATTTCTCTCTTCTTTCTCTTCCCAGACCCCCTTATTTTCTTCTTTCCTCCTCTTTTTTTCCCTTCTTCTTCTTTTCTTCTTATTTTGGGCATGAGATGTCAAAATGTTGGCAAGGATGGGAGAAGGAAGGGAAAAAAGTGAAGGTTTAAAAATAAAAATTACCTTAAGTTTACTATCTGCTGTTTTGCACTGTTTTAGGTCTGCCAGATGATCAGATGCTATCATTATTTGCTGGGAACTCAGAGGTGATGATAAGGAAACTTCTTTCTAAAAGATACTTCCTTCTCCTTCAGTTGTAAACGGATTTCTAAGTACTTATCTTGGGGAATTTCTTCCTCACATAATTCCCTTGGCCTGAGGGGAACATAATCTCTACTCTCCCATTACTCTGAGCCTAATGAGTTCTATAAATGGTAAAATTGTTAAATAAATAGTGTAACTAAAAGTTGAGGAATTTGGGAAATGGTTACTGGTTAATAATTTTTGCCAACCTCAACTGAAAATAACGGCAGTTATAAAACTGAAAAGTCTGGAGCTTCTGTGAGGAAAATGTTCATGGCAGGCAAAAAAAAAAAAGGCTTATTCTACACTACGGTGGTTTTAAAGGGCTGGCTTTGTTTAGTCTATGGAGTGGGAGGAAAATTAAAAATTAAACCAGGTTCTTAGGAAGTCACTTACAATCTCCTTAGTTTCCAAATGCACAGGCAGCTCTTATATGCATAATAAATTCTGTTGTCTTAAAAGAAGTGTCATTATTTATTTCTGAACTAAAACAGCTTACCAGAAAAATTTACGCACACACACACACACACACACACACACACACACACACACCAATATCCGACTTGATATCGGGAAATGGTAAGAAGAGCGACAGCACGGAATATAAGATGCAATACCGCTAATAGTTAAACTGAAAATCTAAAGAAAACGCGTGCCAAAAAGGGGGAAAAAATCTACCCAGCGACGACTGACCTTTCGCCGAAGGGTCGGATGCTGCCTCGCGCTAGAAAAGTGGCCACCGAGCCGTCACTTTTTGGAGACTCCCCTTAGCCAAGGGGAGAGGGACAGACCAACATGCAGCATCCCTCGTTCCTGCTTATGCATGTCGCTGACAGCAAGACAGACTGACTTACCTAGGGGTTTGATGGTGTTCTCCGTAGCCTCCTTCTCCTTGGAGCCGCCACTCGACATGAGCGCGGCGATTGAGAAGGCGTTGGCACGGGAGGAGAGTTGGGGCTTGGGCGACGCAGTGAACTCCATGCCCCCCAGCGAGCGGTCCTGGCCAGGGACTGGGCCTGCCGAACTGCGGTCCAGCGTCTCCAAGGGAGATAAAGACACGAAACGCTGCGCAAAGTTTCCAAGTGCAGTCACAGAGGAGCCGGGGACTCCGGACAAGTCAGCCCCAGCCTCTCCAAAACTCCACACCGGCCTCTCTTCTCCCAGACCGCAGAGCCCCAGAGCCGCAGCGACTTCCAACCAGCCGGAGAGGAAGGGAGAAAACTAACCCGGCGCTCAAGGGGCTGCGCAAGCACAGGGGCGCTGGGCAGGGCCAGAGGCTGCGCTGCCCAAAGACGGAGCATCAGCCGCGCCAAGCCCAGGGGTTCCGGCGCGCCCCCTCCCGCGTCCTTGCTCCCGCTCCCGGCTGGGGACAGTAGAAGTGGCCCAGGCTGGAGGGAGGCAGCAACAGACTGAGAGACCCTGCGAACGGACGCGCGCCGGCGAGCCCGAGCACGGGCGAAGGGCGCACAGCGAAGAGAGAAGGACACTGTGCGGGGCGCTCGCAGCTCTGCGCCTTAATTTGCTGGCGGCGGCGATCCCTGCGGCCCGCAGCCAGTCAGCGGCTCTTCACGTCACCGCTTCCTGATTCCGCCGCCGGGGGCGGGGCCGCGGACCAGGGCGGGGAGGGTGCGCCGAGTCGTGGCGTCCGCATGGCCTCGCGTCGAGGAGGTGCTGCAGATCCCCTTTTGGGGACAAGGGTGCCACTTTCCAGAACCGCGCAGCTGCCGCGGACGCCCCTGGCCTGTTCTCGCCGACCCGGAACGGGAGGGCCGTGCGCGCTGTCGGGAGAGGGCACCTTTCGGGCGTCCTAAGACCCAGGATCCCTGGTTTGGGCCGAGTGCAAGAACCTAGAATAGAGGAAGCCTCGGGAAATTCTTGCTTCCTCCATTCTTTTATTTCCCTGCGCTCAAAGTTCCGAAAGATCCTAAACTGCCGGATTAGCCCCAGCCGCCAGGAGCCCCCAGGAATGGGCCCCAGCATTCATTGGGCCCCAAAGTCTATCTGCTTTTCTAACTATCTAATTATCTGTGGGCTGGAGTGACCCAGCCCTGCAAAAGATAGACTCCAGGAGAGCCGCGAGGCTTTGCAAAGGGTGCTGTTCTCTTCGCGAAGCAAGGCTTCAGCTAAGCACCCGTGCGCCTGTCACCTAGGGTTCATATTCTCGCGAGGGGCTCTGAAAGGTGAGGCCACAGCCAAAGGGAAGGCAAGGGTCAGGGCGAGCTGCCTGGGCGCAGCATCCTGCGGGGACGAAGCTGGGCGTGCTGGGCGACTGTACGGCTCACCGCCCCCTGGCTCAGCGGACAAGCAGTCTTCTGCCTTCGCAAACTGATCTACGACCAGGACTTCCCACGGCCTTGTGGGGGGCGTCCTGACTTGGCCTTGTTGAGCCTGAATAATTCAAATTCTCCGAATTCGCAGGATAATCCGCTTCACTTGGAGCCCTGTAAACTCAGGCTGACACACACTCAAGCTGTACATGTAAATATTTGTGCTCCTTTCCAGCCAGTCCGTCTGGCGATTAGGAGCCTCTTGAAGGGTCTTAAAAGAAAAAAGAAGAAGAAAGAAAAAAGCAACCCCCATTTCCCACTGGTCTTTCCACCATGTACCATCCTCTCCCGACTTCCCCCACCCCTAACCCGTGAAATAAACTTATTGGGGGGGGGGGGCGGAACTAAATTCAAAATAGCTGTTGAGAAGGTTTATGTAAGCAAAATGATGACATCTGGGAATGTCACGATTTGAGTCTTATTTGTCAATAGGTGCTGCCTGAAGGTTACTAAGAAACGTATTCAGTTCAATCTCGAGGTAAAAAGTGTATATGTCCAAAAGTTTCGTGAAATTCGTATAAGTACAAATTTGGGGTGCTCGAAGGAGTTTACGCCGCCGTTTGGTGCAATACTATTTGAGAAAACCGGGTCCAGCGTGGCTGAACGGCGCATCCTGCCCCCTCCAGACCTCGCTGCCGGCTAGAGAAAGACCAGAACGCGGGACCCGCACTCCAGGCCACGTCCCTTGTCATTCCCTGGCCCTGCAGCTGTGAAATCAACAGTAGAGCTAACGCCGGCTGCGAGCAGAAAGCTTTCAGATTAAACAACGGTAAGAGAAGAGGCTAAGCCACACAATGCGTTTGAGGATCTTTGGTCCTTTGCTGTCTTTGGACAACCCAGACAATTCGATTATTAGAACCCTCTAACCTAATACACAAACACAATGTAACAGCGCCATTTCTTTCTTCCCTGTCTCACATGCTTAAGGTTTGTCCAGGAAGGAAGATTTCAGCCAAGAGACTTTTGTTTGTTTACTTGTATTGGTGTTTGGGGTCTGGTGGTCATGGTTAGTCTCGACCTTGATATATGCTTCAGTGGAGTGTCACAGGTCGTGTTAGCCAGATTTAGTTTTCAAAAACTTGCCATGGAATTTTACCTCAAATAAAAGAAGATAAAACTTGCCATGGCTATTTTACACAGAGGAAAAGACAGGGCTTTCTTAATGATCCTAATGACTTAGACTGGAATTTGAATAATTCCCTAAGAGGGATATTTTCAGAAAAATTAAAGGAGCAAGAGGAAGGCAGAATTGCCCCCAATCCATTTCCACTCTCTTTTCCAAGTGCCGAATCCACTCTAGCCTAGTTTTGGGACTCCTGAGCAGGAAGAACGCCTGTTCATACAACTAAGGGTAAAATAGGAGGCAAGAAAAGTAGAGCGAGCGGCGAGGCTGGCGGCGAACCAGAGGTATTGAAAAGGCAAGCTCTGAGGTGAGCGGTCCGGGATCCCTAACAAGCTATGCATCTTGTTGGTGTTGAAACCGCGGCAGTAAAACGTATGCTACTACATAATTATCGGGGGCACACCGTCCCTCCTCTTAGATTTATTGCCTTTGCGAATCAATATGGTGCTATAAAAACGGGGAACTGGTGCCTCGCTGAGAGGTGTTGTCAAAGGGCAATTCACAGCTGTCCTGAAGTGGGGCGTGCGGGTTTCTGAGGCCCCTTCAAAGCCCGGAGTTAGCGCGGTTTAACAGGTAAAGCCACAGGGAGGGTTGGAACAAAGCAACCGTGTAAACTCATTTCCCCAGACCTTTTCTGTTCGATGACTGGCGTGTGGGGCTGCTTTCCTCTGCGAAATTGTACTGGACTTGGGAGAAGGTTTTTAATCCTATCTTTAGCACGCATTAGCCAAGAGACTATATGCAGGCTACCTAAATGTCTCGAAGTCTCAGTTTTGTCCATCTACTAAAATAAGGCCAATAATTCATCCCTACTTAGAAGATGGCTCTGTCGATTAATGCGATAATGTGCGTAAAAGCCTGACATAGTCTTTACCCCAATATAAATACCTACATTTATTATATTTAATACTGAGCGGCAATTTCGAGATTTCAGAGACATATCTCAGGCGCTTATGTAGAGCTGTGTAGATACTTTTGGAATGTACTCGGAGGACCGTTATTTACATCCTGTAACAAGTTAGAGCATAGGGACTTTGAATTTTGTTATACATCCGAGTTTGTTTATACGGAGTTTGATTATACTGGGGACTGCAACATGTCCTCTCCTTATACACACCACGCTCACCAAATTTCCATCTGCAGTCTCGGGGTCTCAGAAGTTAGTGGACCCCGGGAATTGGACAGGAAGTAATCGGTTTTCCGCTATTGTTGGCCTTTAGTCCCTCGCTTAACGAATGTTAATGCGGAACCCTTGGCTGGAAGCTGCGGAGATCGGTTCCTGGTTGGCAGGCGCTTGGGAACTGCACCCGGGACCGCGGGACTGAGGTGTCAAGCGGTGAGTGCGGGATCCCCACCCTCCACGGACGGCGGGAGACAGCCCTTTGCAGCCGAACGCAGCCAAGGGAGAGTAAAGGAGAAAGAAGACATGCTTTTCAGCACACCCGGGGCTCCACAGACTTCCTGGGGCTACTCTCGAACGTGATCGGAAATCCCCATCCGCTCTCTGTGGTACTCGCTTTAAAAGCACAACAGGCCTCGGGGACTTTGGATTCCTAAATTCGATTTACGGAACAGGAAAGGGGCCGCAAACAACGCGGAGAGGTGTCTGCAGCCGGTCTGGGGCCACCGCTGTGAGTCCCCAGGGCGCACGGAGAGCAGCGCGCGGCCCCGCGGCCCTTAAGGAGCGCGCGGCGCGGCCCAGGAATTCACTTAGCGGTGAGAGAGCCGCCCGAGTCTTGTCTCTCAGGAATCCCGGCCTCGGCTTGGAAGGACACCTTGGTGGGGTTAAGTTTTCTCCAACCAGGTGGTCCGGGAGAAGTAACCGCTCCCAGACCAGACCACAAGAACTAGCCCGTGATGTGTAGACCCAGGGCAGAACCCAGAGGACTCTGGGCCAGGCTGCTCGAGGCGTCCTCGCCCAGTTTCCGCTCTAGGACAAAGCAAAGAACAGGCTCCTCGAGGGGCGCGGCCGGACCTTTCCAACTAACGTTCCCGGGCTGCTGTATATTCATTCGGCCCGGGATTTCACACTCGCGCCTAGCTGCGGGACCAAGAAAACGGGTGCCGTGTGGGGCCCAGGGCAGATAGCGCTGCTTTCCAGGAGCGGTGTCCTGGCGAGGTGAAGGGAGAGGGCTTTGGGCCAGAGCCCCCCATGGCTGCAACAATAACCCGCCGGGCCTCAACTGGCTGCTGCTGGTAGTTGCTGGTAGCTGTGGGCCCGGGCAGCTTCTGAGCCCAGGTAAAGGTGCCCACGCAGCACCCCCAAGGCCGCCAAACGTATCCTCCGGGGTCTACTCTCCTTCGGTCCCCACCACACTCCGGTCCACGCGCACCCCTCTCCTAGCTTCCTCGTGCGTTAAGACCCGAGACAAAAAGTTAGGCGCACGACCCTCCCAGATCTCCCCGCGGCCACTTGCTATATATTGTTCCTTCGTCCCTCACGAGCTCGGGGCCTCAGGGAACAGTTTTCTGCGTCCGGGGAAAAACCCCTGATCTAGAGTTGGGTGCAGAACTCACAGCTCGATCCCAAGAAACAAAAAATTTTTTTCCGACCCTGTGGGCACCTAACCCATATCTACTCTTCCCTCCACCCTTCGCCCTCCATTCTCTTCCTCCTCTTCCTCCACGCGTGCTCCCGCCTTTCTGGAACGCCAACCCTCCTCTTGGGCCGCCGCTGCCTTCCTCCTGCTCCCCTTCCAACCGCCAGGCCGCTATCAGATCTCGTCTTTATTTAAAACTTAGGTATTTTGTACATCATGGATTTTTGTGTGTGTGCACTTTGTTTTCTTAAAATTACTGCATTAAAATATTATTTCTAGATGACTGAGTTTTCTGATACCGCCTTTAATTTGGGGCTTTCTCCTTAGTCCGAGCCCTGTCGGGAAGGTAAAGTATTTACTCGAAGTCACGCTCATGATAAGCTGCAGAGCGGGGATTTCCACGCACATCTGTTGCTTTTAAAAGCATTGCTTCGGGGGGTGCAACTGTGGCTCAGTGGCAGAATTATCTCCTGCCATACCAGAGACCCCGTTCGATTCCCTGAGCTTGGCCACGCCGAGATATATATATATATATTAGCATCGCTTCTGTCATTCTGGACAAATTAAGGGGAGGGAAGTGGTCACACAGGACGTGTCCTCGCTTCGGAATATGGGTCCTGTTGGCCAGGCATCCTGACCTGCCTGGGTGGACGCGTGGAGCTTGCGTGGGTTGCACGCTGCGCTGCCAGAGAACCCGCCTGGGGGCACTTTCTGAGCTGCGCTTTCTTAGGTGTCTAAAACAAACACAAAACTAATTAGGGGCGGGCCTCGGTGGCACAGCAGGCAGAATTCTCGCCTACCATGCCTGATACCTGGGTTGATTCTCGGTGCCTGTCCATGCAAAACAAAACAAAACAAACAAACAAAACCAAAACTAATTAGACAACTTCTGTAGAAGAGCAGCCATAGAGGTCTTGGCTAGTATCCTTCCTCTCACAACATAGTGTCAATTTGGGGGATGCCACCCAGTTAAACTAATAGTAATTTCTGCATTTTGAAAGTCATCCAGTCTCTCATCTACTAGCTAGGCACTGTCCCCTCTTCTGATTGCTGGAGGTTCTCCATACATCCTCCAGTCACTTTCCACCAGGGCTTTTTGGGACCAGAGCCAGCTCTTCTTGTTGACAATCTGTCCACATTCTTGTCAGGAGGTTTGGAAGATAGGCGGGAATGACCAAGGCAGGAAGTGCCCTCTAGGTGTCTGCCACCAGCTCTCTTAGCAAATTACCCCAGAAGCTGTGTTTTTGAAGCATTGGGAAAAGTATATCCAGGGCTTGAATATCTAATTTCAAATGGAGGAGTGTTCCAAACTATGTGAAGCATTATTTAAGCGAACAAAGATGAATGCATTTAATAAAAAGAGATAATGCAAAATATTTGTTTATTCAGTAACTACCACTTATTGTCTACTCTGTGCTGGGTGAGGACTGTGCTAGACTTTGGGAATACAACAGTGATCAGAACCCTAAAATTCCTGCCTCATGAAACTCACACTCTGGTGGAAGACACAGATAATAAATGCACAAGCAAACACACACACACAAACAGAAATTGTGATAAAGACTTGAGGAAACAAGGTGCAGAACTAGAGAACTCAACTATGTATGGATATTCATTTTAGCCAGACACAGGCTTATATGGCAAGGGGGAGGTGGATAATTTGGATATGGCCCCCGCCTTTTAAGAGTCAAAATCCCGCTGGGGAGATGTACTAAAAAGCATCTATATGGAAAGCACACATTTGACATATGTTTAGCTAAAAAATTAGCTCAACATTTAGCTAAATAATTCTTAGAATGTCAGGGTTTAGTGGTTAATGTTAAATACAAATAAGACAGAACAATCAGCTTTAATAAAAGCCCTGGCAGGAGAAGGTGTTGGCGTCTGATACCAGAAACAACAGTTCACAGTAGGCTGTGATGCCTCAGTTTCCTCACCTGTAAAATGTGATTGTTAATGCTAATACCCACATCAACGAGTTTGTAGTGACCGTTAAATGAAACAATGACCCTGTAATGGCAAAGGACTTCACATGAACTTGATCAGTTTGGTACTTGGACAAAGACTACTTTTTGACTTAGGGATGATATAAATTAGGTATGATCAAGGAAGTGTGTTCAAGAACCCCAATTCCAACCATGCTCTCAAGAAGCTTGCAAAACAACCTTCCCTTTGAGGTCTGTAAGAGGTTCTGGATCCAGGCTTTGTGGTTTAATGGAAACCTAAGTGCTGCCACGTGAAACAGGGTAGCTTCTTGGGATGCCCTCGCTGTAATGGCTATAAGCCTTGAATCATCTCACAGCTGGATTTTCTTCCATTGAGCCATAAACTTTGGGGGCATTTACATATATTGCAAGTCCAGGATGCTAGCTTTTCAAAGCATTATAGATAGCCTGTGTTGCACACTTATTATGTACTTGAAGATGTACTAGGGTCTTTGCATGAAATACTTAATGCGATGACAATATAAGTAGTAGTATCATATGCATTTCAAAGCTGCAGAAAATGAGGCTCGGAAGGATAAATAACTGATCATGGGCACAGGAATAGTTTCAGAACAGCAAGATGCGACTCTGGCTGTGTAGCCCAAGTCTGCCCACTTTGCATTCTTAACCTCCACCCCATGTCGATTTCTATTACTAACTTAGTCCTTTTACTGTTCTGGAAGAAGAGGCGGTTCAGGGGAGGGCATGAATTTTCCTAGTCGGTTTGCAAATAGCCTCAGAACCTGGAAACGCGTGTGCATCTTTGTTGTCTGCCCACAGGGACCTGAGACTTTGTTCTACCGAGCGTGGACAGTTTTGACTCTCACGTCCACCTTCCCCGCGAGCAAAGTCGCGACCCGAAGAGCGCGATCGCCGAAACCTGGCCAAATAAAGACCTTTTGCTGCCGCACGTGGACCGCCGGCCCAGGCGGCCTTTGTAATTGTTGTTTGTTTGTTTTTTTTCTGGGGTACCGGGTAATCTGCAGGCTCCGCGAGGCTGGGGGTTTCAGCCGCAGCGGAGGCGTGGGGGTGGGGGCGGACAGGGCGCCCGGATCGCCCACCGCTGGGATTCGTTGTACGCAAGCACACAGCGCGCAGTGTATCGCGTTCACATTGCGCGAGAGCTGGCCAGGGCGCGCCTTTCCACAGCACCCACAATTTCAGCGTTCCTCCAAGTTTTGGAGTCAGACTGCCAAGATCGAAGTCAACTTTGTCCTTTACCAGCCGGGTGACCCTGGGCTATCTGGATTGTTCTTGGCCTTAGCATCCCTAGCTGTGAAGGCTGGGGTTGAGTGGGGGTGCGGAAGGCTGTGCGGATCGCGTGGAATAATGTAGGACGCGTCTCGAGAGCCTGGCGCTGGCTGACGGCTCGAAGAGCTGCGACCCCAGTTAGGGCTCTGCGATCGCGGGAGGAGGATTCTGTCCGCTGCGCAGAGGCGCAGAGGGGCTGAGCCGAGCGACTTGAGGGCCGCGCGCTCTAGCTTCTCCAGTCTGGGTTCTGCTGGTTCTCTTTCCCCGTCGCCCTCCATCCCCTGTCTGTCGTAGGTACCAGGCCACCACCTGGGGACCCTCCCGGCGCTGCTGAGGACGGCGCCGCACCCCCGACTCCGCTCCATTCCGCCACCCCTTGACCCTAGAGGTGGACTGTGACTACTAAAGATCCCTCCCGGGCCGATGCTGGTGGGATCCCTGGCGAACCGTGGAATGGTGGAGGGGTAGGCTCAACCAGCTTCTCCGCGTGGCCTCTCTTCTCTATCCTCCCTTCGCCCCCACGTGGCCTCTCGCTCAGGAACAGAGGCAGGAGGCAGTGGCCCTGGCTCCGAGCGCCGCGGTCCCGCGGCTGGGACACAGACGCACGAGTTAGAGCACCCGCCGCTGCCGGTCCCTGCTTGGTCGGCCCGAGGACGGTGGAGCTGGCGGCGGCGGGGACCTGCCCGGGCTTCCCGGCCATTTAATCAGGGCTATTATCAGACTCGTCTTGCAGGATGGCGCCGGACGAGCTTTACCCCCATTAGCGCAGGGCAGGGATGGGGGCTGGGTCTCTGGACCGTAGCCTTTTCCTGTGGCAGCTGCTGAGCTTCTGGGGAGATTTCAGGAAGGCCGACCCGCGGGGTCTGGCGGCGGCTTAGGCCGTCTCAACCGTTCTTAGGCTGACACTTTATTTGATCTTTATTCCCCGTTCCCGAGTTTTACTAGTTCTGTGGCGCTGGGCAAATACAGAACATCTCTGAACCTCAGTTCCTCATCTGTGAAATGGGTCTGGATCAATACCTAATTCAAGATTGTAAAAAAGATTAAATAAAGTGATGGATCATAAGGGTTGTGCAGAGAGCCTGGCACACACGATGTGTTACTATTATTATTACATTGTAATTGTATCTGCTTCTCTCTCTTTTATTAAGGCCCTTTTTAATTAAAAGGAGAGGAGGAGAGGCCTGACGATGAATGTTTTAGAGAAGTACACTGATGAATGTTTTAGAGAAGTACACTGATTAAGAACAGCCAGTAGCTTACTAGTTTTCATGACAGCCTGAATTCAAGTTTCATCTCTGATGCTTGCTGCTTGTGTGACCTTCAACGAGTCACTCCATATCTCTGTGCCCTACTAGTCTTAGCTGTAAAATAGGTGGAATAATAATACCTGCATCATTGGATTGTTGTGCACATTAAATAAGATGATGCATGTATGAATGCTGAGTACAGAGTAGGCTCTCCTTGAGCATAGACTATTTGTTATTAGCAAAATGCTTTTACAAACCACAGACTTGAGACATTTTTAAGCTCTCTATAAGCAGACAGCTGTCTCCTGATCTTAAGGAATGGTGGTAGGCTTAGGTTTGGGACTGCATGTCAGGCCTGAAGCTACTTGGAAAGGAGATGTGAGTCACCCAAGAGTGTCTTCTGGCACCTACAGTTTCTGCATTGCATTCCTAACACAAGGCCCTACTGAGGTTCCATTTAAAGATAAAGCCCAACATTGAAATCAGTCACCTTTATTTTCACATGGCTAAAAAATTAGGACTCTCAGTAACCTCAGTATTGCCAGCATAGTTTCTAATCATTAAAGTGTAATTAGCAAAGTGGGACTAATTATTAACATGACCTTCTAAGTAGGGAGAAAGTTTGTGAATGGTCCTTAAGATGAATCACTGGGCACAGAGCCCAACCCTTGTGTGTGGGGATTTTTTCTGTGCTCAGCTTCAGCGGGAACTGGCCCCAACCCTTCAGCTTCTCCTAGAACCTAGTCCTGATTTTGGACTCACTCTGTCCCTCTGGCATGTAAAACAAATGGCTCATAAATAATGGCTAATGTCCATCATATGCATTTGATGTGCCAGGTAATATCCTAAGCACTTTAATTGCATTACCTCATTTAATACTCCCTCCTTTTACAGATGAGGAAACTAAGCACAGAAAGTTGTGTAGCTTGTCATAAATCACATAGCTAGTAGGCGGTGGAGCATGAATTTGTAACTGCGTCTGCCTTTTCTCAAGGCATGCATGCCCCCAGGCCCCACCTACTTTTAACCCGCACTCTTCTGCATCTCTAGAAGTAATATGAAATCAGTGGCAGCTCGGCGAATCAGGAGTGAAAAAAACAAATCTCAGAAAGTTCCTCTGCTTCTAAGGAAGTGTCTAGGGTTAGTGGCTAAGTGGCTATGATACTTAGCAGGAACCAGAAAGCCTTTACCAATCAGGATGGTTTCTTGTCAATCACTTCAGTTTTGAGCCTCAGTTTACTCTTTTGTAGAATGATTGTGAATTTCTTGTATAATTCTTAGTTACATTGTATAACTAACATTTGTTGAGACCTATTTACATAAGTTTCCGTAGTAGGTTCTTTTGCAGACATCCTTTAATCTTAAAATAAATTTCATTTTATTATTTGATAAATACTTCGCTGGGTTTTGATGATCCAATAAGTTTAGCTATTTGGAAACATTAAGAAAGTAGCATTTTTTTAGAAGAAAAGAAATGACTTTTTAACTTTAAATTTTTTTTAAATTCTGAAAAACAACATTTTTTTTTGGATAATGATTTTCAATATTTGGGTCAAAGACCACCTGAATACAAAGTGCCTCAAGGGTTGTATGCTTTGCTTGGCTCTACCCCAGACCTGTGCAGCTGACTCCAGGCCCCCAGGAATGTGCATTTGAACCAAGCATTTCAAGCACTCTTGAATTCAAGAAATACTCCTGGGGCTTCTGAACTCCTAATGCTCTTCCTGGTGCTACTGTCTTTCCTCTGGGTCCCATTTAGGTTTGGATTTGACCAGAGGAAAGCAGAAAAAGGACTTCCAACCTTCTCTGAGGAGCCTTCTGTGATGAATAGAAGATCTTCACATTGAATCTTGTAACTCTCATGATTTCCTACCCACACCCTTAACCCAAAGGATGGCTCCTGATCCTGATATATCTATAATTTCTCTCCAGGGTGAATACTAGAAAACATGGCTGATCCTATGCATCTTGAGAAAAGAAAGAAAAGTCACCAGCAACACCCCACACATTAACAGAGGGCACTGCTAGGGGTGGGAGTCACAGTGCTGGATCACCACAGAGGAAGGACCAAGGCATTTCAGAATGCTTGAAAAGACCAGAAGGGCCCCTACTGTCCCTGAACCCCAGCTTATGGATGAGAAAACTGAAACCTGGGTTGGGAAGGGACATGCCCAAAGTCTCACTGCTATTCAGGTCTTCTAATACAGCTTGTCTGACTTTGAACTAGTGCTTGACTCCTTTAGCACAAGCTCTTCTTGAGAGTAAAGAAGACTTCTCATTATGTAATTTATGCACATCATTTTTACGATGGTCCAAACATATTGGGCTTCTAAGTGACGATCATGAAGTCCACACAAATACTCTAAGAATTGAAATTAACATTATGCTCTGGTCTCTTTTGTCTTGAGCAGGGAAAAAGACCCGGGTCCTGTCCTTACCTTCAGGGATTCTTTGACCTTCAAAGATGCTCTGTGTCATCTGGGCTGCACAACATTCACTTTGAATTTTAAGACTGGTTGAGCTGCAGGAGGGATTTCTTCTCTCTCTCTTTTTTTTAATTCACAGAATTTACATAAAATCAGAAAAAATACAAGTAATTGAAAAAAATTAAGGGAGGGAGGTTGAGATAATGTGCACATCAATTAGGATTCTGTCATGTAAATATTGGGAAGTTCTATTCCATCTGGTTTAAATGATAAAGGGGATTTGTTAGCCTATAAATTTAAGTAGCTTAGGGATAGCTTCAGGTGAAGTGTGATCCAAGCTCAAAAGAAATCCATTTCTCCTGTCTACTTGCTTGATGCTGGTGCTATTTTAGGCAGGCTTTCTCCTGTGGTCACAAGCTGACTGCTAGCAGGTCTCATGGCCACATTCCCTGTTGTTTAGACCCATTAGGAAACAGTTCATCTCCTTAACCTTCAGGGAAAGGAGTTCAAGAAATGTCTCTTCATATTTCATTGGTTGGGATTTCAGATCAGGTGCTTGAACCAAGCACCAGGAGCAGAGGATTGGGGTACATTGATTGGCTTTATCTAATATGACCCCATCACAGTTATTTGAGGGTAGAGGAAGTCCCCTCAAACCTGTGGTGCTGAAGAGGCAAGGGGGTCAATTTCTTAAAGGGAAATGAGATTACTATTGGCAAGTGAGAAGGCAGTGCTCATGGGGAGGCTGTGGATAATAGTTCACTAGCTCATTTGAGGGAGGTGGGGAAGGGAGGAAGGAGGAGGTGGGGAAGGGAGGTGTAATTTTACCCATCAAAGTAGTTAAATTACAGATTTTGAACAGAGGCTGGAGTAGCAGATTCTCTGCAGGACCATACATGGCAGAGTAGATCTGTACACCAGTGGACCCTGTCCTCCAAACTTTATTTCCTTCTAGAACAATTTAAGTGGTTCTGTGCTAGTGGGAGAGGAATTGAGGATGACAGGTGATAGGAATATAAAATGGCAGGGACAAAAGGGGACCTTTGAGGTCATCTAATGCCAAACCTCATGCTTTAGGGGAACCTGGGTCTCTGGGGAGTAATAACCATACACAAGATCCAAGAACCCTGCTTAACAAGTTGTGTTTTTTTTTCTTCCTTTCAGGAGGCTTGGACTGTGCTTTCCAAATGCAGCTTTGCAAAACACAGGGTGCTTCAGATGTTGGCTGTTTTTGTACATCCTAGGAACTAAGGAGAGTTTATATATATATATATTTTTTTATTATTATTATTATTTTTTTTTACATGGGCAGGCACCGGGAATCGAACCCGGGTCTTTGGGCACGGCAGGCAAGCGTTCTTACCTGTTGAGCCACCATGGCCTGCCCAAGTTTTTATATTTTAAAAGGATGGAAAAAAGTCAAAAGAATATTATTTTGTGACACATGAAAATTATATGAAATTCAAATTTCAAGGTCCATAAATAAAGTTTTACTGCAGGGGTCAACAAATTTTCTGTAAGGGGCTAGAGAGTAAATATTTAGGCTTTAGTGGTCTCTGTCACAACAACTCACTCTGTAGTGCGAATTCAGCCAAATAATTAATGAATGAAGATGACTGTGTTCTGATAAATTTTTATTTGGAGACACTGAAATCTGAATTTCATATAGCTTTAAAATATTGCAAAATATTATTTTTCTTTTGAAAAGATCCCCCCCCCCCCCCACACACACACTGGCATTTAAAAATGTAAAACTGTTCACAGGTAGGGAGCTTTATAAAAATAGATGCTAGCCAAATTTGACCCTTAGGTCAAGGAAAACTCTGTTTTACTGGCTGCTTCTGTACAACAGGGTTGAGTAGCTGTGACAAAGACCCTCTGGCCTATAAAGCCTAAAATATTTACTAATTGGCCCTTTAAGAGCAAGTGTACAGATCCTTGCCCTAGAATGGTACTTCTCAAACTTTAACTTGTATGCAAATCACCTGGAGATCTTGTTAAACTGCAGATTCTGATTCTGTAAGTTTTGGGTGGAGACAAAGATTCTGCATTTCATCGAGTTCTCAGGTGTTGCTGGTATTGTTGGTCCTGGACCACATGTGGAGGGACTTTCAGAGTCATTATTGTCTGAACATCCTGTACCAGAAACCCCAGAGGAAATCTTCTCTCACCCCGTCTCCCTACACTTCCCCATAACCTTGTCGAATTAGAATTATTTTTGGAAAGAGCTGGGGATCTAAATAATTTCTCCCGTGATTCTTTTTTAGAACCATCAATCTAGATGCTTTAACATAGATTCAACAACAAATTCATTGAAGATTATGTCTTAGTCAGACAGTTGACCCTGGTCCTGATGAGATTTTTTTCATTAATCAATCAATCAATTAATTATATATTATTAATTATATAATTAAAGCATTACTGCATTTATCCTAGATCATTTATTTATTTATATTAATATTTTTAATGACAAATCTTCACACACATATAATCCATATATGGTGTACACTCATTGGTTTACAATATCATCCCATAGTTGTGTATTTATCACCATGAGAATAGTAATATAATAATAATAGTAATATAATTATTATTTCTGAAAACACCAAAAACTCATACGTCCCATACCCCTTACCCCTCCCTTTCATTGATCACCAGTATTTCAATCTACTCAATTTTTTTACCATTTGTCTCCCCCTGTTATTTATTTATTTTTTATCATTTTTTTTTAACTCATCTGTCCATACCCTGGATAAAAGGAGCATCAGACCCAAAGTTTTCACAATCACATGGTCACATTGTAAAAGCTATATAGATACATAGTCATCTTCAAGAATCAAGTCTACTGGAGCACAGTTCAACAGTCTCAGGTACTTCCCTCTAGCCACTCGAATTCACTATAAACTAAAAAGGGATATTTGATGGGATTTTGGTGGCTCTACCTCTGTTTTTTTCAATAAAGAACTAATACTATTTTTTAAAAAGCTTCTAAACATCTAATTATTATGGTGGAGGGCTTAATTATTTGTTGATAAATCTCCAGGGAGAGAATACTGCTTATAGTAGCTTGATTTCACATGAAGGCAGTGATTTGGGCATATTGATTTGCAAGCAAACTGGTTCACCTTCAATCTTTCCCATTTCAGTTATGCGTTCAACCTGCCAGATCTATAAAGTACAGAGAGCTTTAAAGAACTGGAATTGGGGTTTTAAATTATTTTCATGAGGCAGCAAAGCCAACCCTTTCTGTAAAACCCCACTAAACCCCTTCATTCTTTCCTTTTTCCTTTCCTCCCTCTCTCTAGTCTTCCCTTTCCTTGTTGTTCACCCATTTTTAAATTTCTGATCTTTTTTCCCAGCTTTTTTTTGTAAACTTCAAAATAGTTAATGTACCTAAAACATGCAACTTTTATATTAGAACTAAGAAGGAAATAAGGAACGGAGTGCCTTTACCAGACATGGGATTTGAAGCTTATAAAACGTCACTCAAAACTCTGATCCTGGTTACAGCAAAGACCAGACAACCCGAGAGCCTGAAGGAGGGGGATTTAGCAGCCGTGGAAGTAGAATACTCTTGTCTAATCGAATGCAGAATCTGAATTGGGATGGGACAGGCAATTCAGATTTGTTCACACTGCAGTCAAAACACTGCGAATCACATGAGGGCAAAGACACCACTTGTTTTCTTCTTTCTAAATACTTACTAGTGGTTCACAGCAGGCTTTTTAATTCAATCTTTGCACTTGGTATATAAGCCAGAACCATCAAGACTTTCTATTCTTATGAGACCATGAGACCGGGAAAGAACACCAAGGGAATGAAGAGAGAGACGAATGTAAATATGCAATTTTAAGGCTATACAAAAGTCTAGGGCATCTTGAGGAATTAGTAATCCTTATTCTCAGCTCTAGTTTCTTCATATTGGACTGCTGGTGGGTATTTCTAATTTTCATACAAATGGGCAGAATTTATTAACAAAAGTGAAAATCAAGAAGGTGAAAGTTGTAATTAAGGCAGTTTTTGTTTAAAAGCAGAGGGCTCTTTTGAATGTTTTTAAAGAGTTAAACTTAATTTAGCCAAGTCATGGTGACAGAGGAAAGCAATACTCTCCTCAAAGAAAAACACAAACTTGCTGGTGTGGGGGTGGGTGGATTCTTGACTTGAAGCTTACCATAATGCAGAATGATTAGCCTCCTAGCTTAAAAGGCTGCAGAGTAAAAGAAACCTGAAAATGAAAATCCCCTTAGACCTCTTAGAATAAATTATGTGGATTTGCTAAGTACACAGACTGGCCCTCTTAAAAAGGGAGATAACCACTTTAACTATTGCTTTCGAAAGACAAGCCATGAGACCAATTATAGAGCCTTATTTTACATTAGTGATTTTACACCAGTAAAAATAACCACCTTGGGTCCTTTGCAGGGTGTTGTTTTAAAACAAATACCAAATGAATTTGGAATCTGTTTACATTTCAAAGATAAAGCAGCAAAGTGTATTTATTAAAGAGACTGCCAAACTAGGTGTCGGAAAACTAGCCTTCTTCTGCTGGCTACTTCTGAGTAACCTTACGCTTGTAAATCTCAGCTTTTCTCACCTGTCAAAGGTAGAGAATAATGTCTGCCCAGCCTTCTTCAAAGTATTTTTTTACATGTGAAGCACAAAGAAATAACAGATAAATTCCTTTTTAAAAAGTATAAATCCCAACAGAAGATATATTGGAAGGTTGAAATAGGCTTATTGAGACTTTAACAACATGCAAATGGTATTTTGACATCAAATCATGTGCCATTTCCTCTTTCCTCTCTTAGCCTCAGTTAACTTGAGGTTAAAATTACACACACACACACACACACACATAATGTCAGGAAAAGCAGGAGACTAGTCTTTCTTGAGAAAGGTTCTGTGAGAGTTAGCCTCCAAGAATCCCCACCTCCTGGCATTTGTGCCCCTTTGCAATGCCTTCCTACGTTGTACCAGGATTGGCCTGAATGACCAACAGGGATACAGCAGAAGTGATGATGTGTCACTTCTGAGATTTAAGTTATAAAATGCGTCAGCTTCCATCTCCTCCTTTCTCTCTTTGGATCTCTTGCTCCGAGGGAAGCAAGTTGTCATGTTATGGGCAGCCCTGTGCAGAGGCTCAGGTGGCTAGGAATGAAGCTTCTTGCCAAAAGTCACAGGATAAGTTTAGAGGCTGATCCTGCTGCCCAAGTTGAGCCTCTAGATAACTGCAACCTTGTCCAACAGTTTGACTGCAACTTCATGAGAGATCCTGGACCAGAACCACCTCGGAAAGCTGCCTCTGACTCTCAGACACTGTGTGAAATGATAAATGTTTGTTATTTTAAGCTACTAAGTTTTGGGGTAATCCATTACCCAGCAATAGATAGCATATTTAAGTGCTAACAGAGAGAAAAAAATGGCAGAGAGGTAAATGATGAGTTCTTCCACCTGAAGAGAAATTGTCCAAGAAAGTCCACAGGGTACACTTCTTTACACATCAGCTTAGCTTTGGAAAGGATTTAAGATGCAAAATGTGACTATATGGTAATTTAATCTAGTGAAATTGTGTTTTGATGCCTCCCTTTGACAAATCATAGGACACAGTTGAGACAACTGTGCAGCATGAGCAGAAGAATTCACTGAGCAGGCACATGATTTAGTCAGGCTCCAGGCAGGAAAACAGAGCCCATGCCAGGTAACTCAATAGAGGGAATTTAATATAAGGTACCAGTTAGAGAAATTGAAAAAGCTAAAAAGTCAAACATGGAATGTGAGGCAACTCAAATTAGCAACACAAGAAGCTCCTATTACCCCATAACTTGAAAAATCAGGAACTGAGCCAGATGGCAGGAACTGGAATCACAATATGAACTACTTGGCTGGAGCTGGAGCCACATAGAAGAAGCAGCCACTGCTGTAGATGCTGCCCTAAGTGTGTGTGTGTGTTGGGGGAGTAGAAACACTGTGGCTCTGCCCCCTCCACTGGCCTTCATCTTCCACCAGTCCTACTGTTGGCTGATCTAACCAGAATTCAGTTAGGAAAAAAGGCTTGGAAAGGAGTCATTCTCCTGTTAAGCAGAGCAGAGGAAGATTGGGGAATGGATCTGAGAGCAAACAGTCAAATAAGCTTGCACAGTTCACTTATTTTGCAGCATCAGTTCTCATGTTCCCACCATGTTTATTTCCTAAACATCAATTTCAAGATTCTACCATTGATATAAATGAAGACTCTGACCTGCTCATGAAGGAGAGATACAAAGTTCCATCAACCATTTCAGAATCCATTTTAAATTCCTTTTCTAACCATTTTGAAGTCCAGGGTCTCCTGGTGATGCAGTTCTCCATTTAGGATCAGAAATGGTGCCTTATGGTTTGGAGACTTATAAAACACCACCAAAACTCCCTACACAAAATAATAGGGCAAGGGAGAAGGGGGGAAGGAAAGAAATCATTGTATGTCTGTGCAGTGTGTGTGTGAACACATTATATATTACATTATAATAAATATACTATTATATGCTATATGTAATGTATTATATATATAATGAAATATGTATAACTACTACAGTCTTTGTTTCTGTAACTGGTTATCAGGCCATCTTAATATTTATCACTTTTTTCTTCTACAACTTATTTCATGTCTCCTTGGCCCTCAGCTTACATCCCAGCTGGCCAGGATTTTTACTTGGTGGGATGACCCAAAGCTTCATTCCTGAAGTTTCTGAGCAACTAGAGGTGCTGTCTTTATTGAATATTTACCTTTTCCAGTGGTCTTCATTCTTTCTTGAAGTTCTATGCTTCCCTATGGGATCACTTTCCTTTAGTCTGAAGAACTACCTTTAATACTTTTTTGTAGTTCAAGTCTGCTGACAATAAATTTTCTCAGTTTGTGTTTATATGAAAATATCTATGTCATCTTTATTTTATTTTGTTAATAAACTTCATTTTTTAGCTTGGAAAAATCATGAAGCTAGTACAGAATTACTAGCTACCTAGTTTCTTTTATTAGTAACACCTTACATTAATATGGTACATTTGTTACAAATAATAAATGAATATTGATTCATAATCATTCTGATACATTATTATTAACTGAAGTCTATGTGTATTCAAATTTTCCTAGTTTTTACATAATGTACTTTGTCTGTTCCAGGATCCCATGCAGGATACTACATTATATTTAGTCATCATTCTCCTTAATTCCACGTGTCTGTGATAGTTTCATCATTATTTTAAAAGTTGTTTTCACTAGGAAATCTAGGTTGGCAGTTTTTTGTTTTTTGATTTCTTTTTTCGTTCAGGACTTTGAAGATGTCATTCCATTGTCTTCTGACTACCAAATTTCCTTTTAAAATCAGACTAAAATATTACTGTTGCTCTTATGGTTATAGAAGTCATACTAGGAATTCCCCTGTTGGAAGAGGTGGTATACTGGTTGAAAAAGGCATAAGGAAGACGTCTAAGGTGCTAAAAATGCTTAATATATTGATCTGGGCAGTACTGTAAAATTAATTGAGCTATAGTCAAGTAATTTACGCACTTCACTGTTTGTATATTATACATCAATGAAAAACATTTTTAAAACCATCAAAGACACCTGTGGAATCACATGCAGTTGTTTAATGGTCTAGATATGAGGACCTGGGACTACACAAGAGCCAACAGACCCTACAACGATGTCTTCGTGGGGAGTGGTTACAGAGATGTCTTTGGAGGCTCCCTAAAGAACTCAGTATTAAAAGTACTTGGAAGGGAGAGAGAAGATAGAGAGGTAGAAGTTTCATGCAGTTCCCATGTTTGTACATGGTTGAATGGAAGAATGATTCTACCACATATAGAAACATGAAACCCAGGATAGGGAGCCAGTGGGGAAAAGGTGCTGTGTTTGATGTGAGTTTGTGATTAATAGACCATCCACATGCAAATGAGCCACAGACAAGACTAGGAATGGAGCAAGGCATTGTGAACAGGGGTAAAGACAACAATTGTTAGAGTTTGGGGGGTAAGATCTACGAATTGATGGTAAAGCCTATAGTCCCTTTTTCTTCTCATAACCTTCTATATGATGGTATGTTTAAATTTAATAAATGCACATCTCAGGCATACCGATATGAACATTTTATATCAAGCAGATACAAAACAGTTATACAGCTTGTTCCTGCAAGCATGGAGAAGCCCTGTTCACTCTTTAGGAACTTTAACAAGAACCTTATGGAAAAGATTCTTTCTGAGGTGGGTGCAATGATGTTTCAATGCCAGAAGCAGCTGAGTTCCTGGTCATTTTAGGCAACGTGGTCATCCATTAAGTGTGTGTGGGAATGAGCACAGGGTTGGCAGTGTTAAACAGGGTCAGCCTGAGAGCTCACTGTGCCTCCTCCTATAGGGGCAGTGGGAGTCCATAAAATATTTCTAGCCAACCACAATATCATATACCAATCTTTTTTGCTGATTTAAATGATATTTAATGGCTCTCTAAAGTAGATTTAGACAACAATATTAGAAGTGTTGCCATAGCCACCCTTGGTGTGTGGATATCTAATGAGGAGTCAACTGCCAGCTAACCAGCTCCTACGGTGGAGACTAAAGTTAACTGGCCTACACAGATACATCACATACAGAAGTATTTCAAAGTACAATCACAGAGAAACAATGTAATAGAGACAAAATCTGCAGCATGGGAGCAGGTAAGACCACTGAGGGAGAGCAGATCCTAGGGGAAGGACACACTGATGGATGAGAGAATTTCAAGACAGTAAAGGATGCCCAACAACAGCAAATGCTGCCAAGAAAAGAGTCATTAGACTTGAATGATTAGGAAGGTAATTGGTGACCTTTGAGAGAGCAGTTTGTGAGAGTGGTTGGGGCAGGGGTGAGGGTGAGGGTGAGTGACCAGCAAGCAAATGGAAACAGCAGATGTGAACAGCTTCTTTGAGATGTTTCATTCCAAACATGGATCATTCTCCTAGAGCAGGTGAGATACCAGAGTTGGTGCAGAGAACACCCTGTGGATCCCCTGCAGTTTTGTGTTATCTTAAGGGGCTGCTGCTGCCGGCCTATTTTTTGATGCGAGTTTTGCAGCACTTCAGTAACTAAACCTCTTTGGGCAGGTCTTTTCACTAAATATTGGGCAGTGTCACAGAAAAGATTCAGGGCAAATGATTTCTGTTCATTTGAAGCAATAATTGGGTTGCATATATGTGTAGCAGGGTTTTCCTGTCTTCCTTCCTTCCACAAATGTATAGTGAATACCTCTTAGGTGTCCCAGGCTGGATGGTTGGTAGAACTGAAGCACTGCCTTTTTTGAGCACAAATGAGTCAGACATGAAAGTAAATGATGACAGTGAGGTAGTGTATAATGGCAGTATGTATTGCAAGAGTTGGGGAGATGTTGCCTGGGAACATTAGGGAAGGCTTCCCAGACAAGGTTTTGAAGGGTGGCTAGGAGGGTAGCACTTCACTCACAAAGCCAGGTAAAATGGACGAAGCAGGAGTTTCTTTCTAAGCTGGCCTTTCCAACCAGGAGAGTTGGGAAAATGCGAAGGGAAGCCAGAGGAAGCAGCGCTTATGCTCCAGTGCCTCATTCTCCTTGCTATTAGACACTCCTTATGCATTTTTGTTTAACAACTTAGTAAGAAAATAAAATCACACTTGTGTGCTTGTGGTTACAATGAAGAGGGTTGCTTTATATATGATGGGCATGAGCTCTAAATAGGAAAGTGACTAAAATCACCTCAACAGCCATGTGATTCCATTGTGTTTGGGCCAAGAGATGCCCTGCAGAGAGCGATTTGGCTTGCTTAAAAGGCTAATGCTTAAAGTGAATAAAACACAGGCAGCAACAAGATATTGTGCTCATTCAGGGCTTGTCTTCACAGAGATCTAGGTCTGGGTGACCCCTTGAAAGTAGGAGAGTCCTTTCTGCCACACCTGGAGTTGAGGTGCTGTGCGGGTGTCCTCTCTAATCTCTGACGACAGGCCTGGTGACCTTCAGTGGCACTCACACTTTCTAAGGGAAAAAATTATAAAGTGCAGACGCCTGAACAATCCAGTTCCCAGGATTAACAGACCATGTCCAGCCTTCGTCTTGAATCCTTCATCTTGCTCAGTTTCCCATTAACATGGGACAAGGTATTTAAAAGGTCGGGTTCTTAAGTAAGAGTCAGTGTGCTTGTGTTTGCCTCATAGGTTCATCTTTGAGGCATAATTAAAAGTCCCACTTCACAAATTCACTTGCAGCTCAAGGGGCCAACAAGAAATCTAAAAGCGATTTTTAGGAGGAACATTTTGTTGCCCAGAGAGGGACATTCATGGTGTTAATGTGAAACTACCTGTTCCCAATCTCCTCTCAATAGCATGTCAGGGAGCAAAGCCTCCCATATAAGATCTGACATGCGTTTGTTCTTGAGGAAGCGGAGGGGAAGCCCTCAGTTCATATGACTAATTAGACAGACTTCATGCTGGGTTGCTCTTTTTTGATGCAGGTCCTGGTCCTAATTGTCAGTTTGCTCCTCGGGAAAGTAAGGTTGAGTTCAAATGCTTATGTGCCCTGTTTTCTCTTAGCATTCCTGATGTGAAATTGATGCGGGGTGACAGGGAACAGACAGGAAAGAGACTCATTGCACTTAGAGTAAACCTTTTCAAGTTCCCCACTAGGAAGACAGGAATACTAGGTGCAGCTTCTAAAGGCTGCGTTTATCACTTACCATCACTGACACCAGCGGGGAGTTCTGCCCAGCAGATTGCCAGCATGTGTGATGGGCAGCTAAGCCCCAGTGAAGAGAGCAGAGGTGCTAATTGACCAAGAGTGCTTGGACAGTCCTCTGAAGGTTGAGGCAGTTATTAGCCACAGATATGGTCAATGTGTTTGGGAATAACGCTGGGAAATGGGGTGTGAGAGATTGAGCGCAAGAATGCCTGCAATCCTTCACCCCTTCCTTAGACTTGCCCATTACAATGGGGCTTTGCAGCTTCTCCTATCGAGAGGTGGGGTCTATTTTCTTACCCTTGCATCTGGGCTCACCTTTTGACCAATCGAATGCAGTGGAAGTGATTTTATGCCAGTTCCAAGCTCAGATCTCTAAAGGACTGTGTGCTCATATTCCATCTCTTGAGAGAATGCCACATGAACAAGCTGGAAAATGAGCCATCACATGAAGCAAGGCTGAAGAATCCCAGCTGAGGCCATCCTAGACCATCCTGCTCTTAGCTGACCCACTAACAGACTGCAATGTATGAGGAAACCTGGCCAAAATCAGCCTGGCCTTACTTGGACCAGAAATACTCACCAGCTAATCTGTACATTTATGGGCAAAACTAAATGCTGATTGTTTTAAGTGATTAACTTTGGAGTGTGTGTTATACAGGTTCAGGTCCCCAAAGAAGTGGATGCCAAGATGGAATTGGATGTACCAGGGACTTGTTGGAGGAAATGCATGTGAAGGGTCAAAGGGAGGAAGCAACATAAGGTGGGGAGAGCCTTCAGATTGAGATACAGATCTGACCTCTGTGAAGGAAAGAGGGAAAGAAGGAATGCTTTGGAAGAGTTCATATTGTTAAGGGAGCCTGAGTATCACAGGAATGGCTTCCAGTTATACCCCATTGTTGTCAGTCATTGGCTGGGAGCAAGCCTGTGAGAAGTATGGCCTCACTGTGAACATGGAGACGGATCCAGAAGTGCAGCAGCTGGGCTGTCAGTTAAATATATTCCCCAAAGCAGGAGAGTTGAGTGGCACAGGGTGGTTTGCTACACAGCATTACAGGGGCAATAGATAACTGATGCATGAGGTAAATAGGTTTCTCTGCCTCTACAGAATTTCTTGTGGCCTGAGGTTGACCCTATTGACCCTAACATGTCTCTTTGACTAAAATTAGAGCAGAATCTTTTTAGTGAATAACTTCAAAGATTTTTAATGTTCTTTGCTGACTTCTGCATCTAGTCCTTCCCGAAAAAATAAAAATGCAACAAACACAACATCCCACCCCCCTAGAGGGAAAAGAAAAGTATAAACTGTCCATTTTTTGTGTAAGAAAGTGCCACACGGTGTCCTCCATGGCATGCCTGAAGGAAACACAGAGTCCTTGGCTAAGAGGTTTACAATTATCTAGATTTGAAATTGGCTTCAACCTGTGAGAGAAAATTTATGGGATATTATTGCTGATGGCAAATCCTTTATACAGCCACACAATCTGAATTACAACACCTCATTATTATTGTTTTTTTAAAAGCATTTTAATTACTATGCATTTGCAATAGCTATTATTAATTAGCTTTGTATAGGTATCGCGGAAGAAGATCCAACCTCAGATTCAATTAACATTTATGGAACTCCTTTTATATGCTAGGCATTTTGCCAGGGGCATATTTTATTGAATTTTCACCAAAACCATGGGAGGCACTTATTATCTCCACTTTGTCTCAGCAATCACACTACTTGTAGTAGGAGAAGAAAAACTTGGATTCAGGTCTTCTGACTTCATAATTCATGTACGTATTGAGCACCTGTACACAATTCTGTCATCCTATTGCTTGTAGATATGTAGGGGGGACATTTGTATATACACTCAGCGAGATACCTGCTTTGGTTGAGACACACAGTGCACTGTAGACACTGGGAAATGGCTACTAATCAGCCTGAGCAGGGAGGGTGGAGAAAGCTGTCACAAAAGCGTCTAAACCAAGGAGACAGCATGATGTAGTAGAGAGAACACAAGTCTGCAAGGAGGAAGCATGGCTATTATTTCCTGTCTGCCTACTCATACATTGACTAGCCTTCCACAGATTTACTTTCACTCTCTGGGCCTCGGTTTTCTCATCTATGAAATGAAGGGATTGGAATAACGAATGATTCACAAAATATGTTTCACGGAACACTCATCACTAGAGATATCTCTTAAAAGAAGGGGGTGGGGGTGGTAATGTCTGTGGTCAAATGCACTTGGAAACACTATACTACACTCTCTCTTGGGCATTCATGACACAGTTCATTATAGGTTCTGAGATGTTCTACAGGAAAGAAGTCCTGTTTTGTAGAATCCACCCAACGTACTTGGCTGTGCATCTCTGTTTCCACAGCACACTCATTAACACTAGTGTTCCAGAGAACCCAAATGGGGAAACCTGGGTCAAGTATATCATCTCTTTTATTTGCCATTTCTAATGCTCAGTGATTCTAACAGCATTTAAAAAATTTTTCAAGTATAAAATCTTCAGAGACTAGGAGCTAGACTGTGACTTTAACCACTTACCCACAGAAGTAGTTCTAAAGCTAAGGACAAGTGGAAGGAGATGACATTAGGAAATGGCTTTGGGCTTATGTTCTACTCCTTGGTAATTTTGTCTTTTCCTTCCTAATAGCTAAATCTAGTTTGTTTGTTTGTTTTTAAGTTCTTTGTTGAATAATAATGGTGATAGTGTGAATCTCGGTCTTGCTTTTGACTTTAAGGCAAATACCGTAGTGTTTCACCATTAGTTTTGACATTAGCTATCGATCCAAGAAAGCTACGCTTTACTGCATCAAGGAAGTACCTTTCTATTTCTAGTTTTTGAAAGGTTTTTAACAGGAATAGTTGCTGATTTTTAACAAAAGCCTTTTTGACTTCTATGGGAATAATCACAAAATCTTCTTTCCTTTGAACTATTAATTTAATAATTATATAATGATAAAATCACCCTTGCATTCTTAGGATAATGCTAATATAGTCATGATATAGTGTGATGCATTAATTGGTTTCAAAATTTTAGCTGAATATAATTACTGATTTTCAGTTTACTGGAATTTGAAATATATATGTGTGTGTATATGTATATAACATATATATGTGGATGTATGTATATATGTATATACATAACAAAAACACTTAAAACAAATAGATTTGTGCTAGTAAGAATTTTATTAACTTATGTCAGGATGCTTTAGTTCCCATTACATATACAAGCTACCCAGCTCTGGTTCAAATGATAGCAGTCAACAGTTAATCTATTGGAATAATAATGCATATACAGAGTTTGACAAAAATTGGAAAACTGCACAAAGGGTCTTCTAAAAAAATCTAAAATACCTGTCTTAGTTTACACATATTAGTTTTAGGAACAACACATATTATAGAAACAGTTGTTTTTAAAAAGTCATATTATAAAATGAGATGAGAAAGAGGTTTTTGAAAGACAAGTTGACATCTGTCTTCTGCAAATTTTCCATTATTAATGATACTCTTGCAAAATATTAATGTATAAAAATTCACTTCCTGAAACATAGTTATAGTTATATCTGTGAAAACACCACATCTCACATCTATTAACAAATGTGCTTACCTTTTTCTTGTCACAGAATCTTAGCTAAAAAATGACACCGTATCTAAACTCTTTCTCAGAAGGGCCTTTAGAAAAAACAATAGGGCTGGACTAATTATTATGATATATCAAAGTGGAGAAATCAGTGACTGATATTCTATAGCTCTTATACGAATAATGTAAAAAAAAAAAAAAACAAGTTACCAAGGGAAATGCCATCGGGCTGATTTATTTGGTAGTTAACCAGTTTATTTCACATTTATTATTGATTTAAATGCTCCTTCAAATCTTGGTAATAATACTCAGAGACACATCAATGATGGATGCTTAATTTATGTTCATCTCAGCCATGTTTCTCAGCCATGGAGATAATCAGGCTTTTGGGGAACTTCAGAAAACACACATGAAAAGTCCACTAACATCATTAGCCTCTTAATTTCTGCTTACAATCATAGCAATAACCCTGGAGCTTGGCCTATGTCCAGGTACTGCTGTGAGGCAATGGCAAACGTCTTCCAATCCCAGAAATTCTTGGACAACTTCTCTGCTAAATGGAGATCATGAGTCAATGGGTCATAGAATATTGAGACTAGAAAGGATCCTGATTTCCTATTGCTAGCTCAGCCTGCTTTATCACCAGCATTCCCTTATCTATTTTTTGACATCAGTGAAGTCACTGAAGACAGAAACCACATCAAGAAGGTGAAGAAAAGTCTCAGACAATAGTAGAGTGGTAACATACCTTCCCCTACACGCAGACCATATCAGCGAATGCATGCCAGTGAAAGTTTCCTATTTGGGAATCCTAGAATGGCAGAGCTGGGTGTGAACTTAGAAATCTCATAGGCCTACTAGCTCATTTTATATAATGAAACAGTGTCAGTGTGGTTCAGTGATGTGCTTCCTCACTGTGGCAGAGAATGTCTATATGCTCATCTGTCTTGTTTCTTTGTCCTGGGTACCTAAGAAGATAAGAAGATTGCATTTTCCATACTTGTGGTTAGATTAGTGTTATGCCACTGCCCATAGGATATGGACAAAAGTAATGTGCGTGCCAATTCTAGGTCTGCCACCATCCTTCTCTCACACCCATTTGTTGACTGAATCGGGAGATCCCATGAAGGACAGAAAATTTTAAAAGATCATGGCACCACAAGATGAAAAAAACTGATATCCCTGAAATGTCCTGTGGAAGGCTGTACACTTAATAGGCTGGGACACGAGGGAGAAATATATCTTTATAGTGTTAGCCCACTAAGGTTGGGGGAGGGGGTTGGTTGGTTAGCAGCTAACTGGTAAAAAAGTTGACGCCAGACTTCTAATACCCTGTTTTAATTTCCACAGAACCCAAGGGATGTTTTTCTTATTGAAACCTTCCAGAAGGGGTTGAAGATTAAGTTTTGTATTAATCTTCAAAAAAAAAAAAAAAAGCTTTACAGCTTATGTGATAAGCTTCTCAATTTTTTACACAGTAGCATGTATTTTTAGTCTTTCAGATACACGTGGTGGGTAGTTGGGCAATTATCCAATGCAAAATGAATTGTAGATTTTTGATTGTTTAGAAGACATGGAGGAACTTAGCTATGTTTAGGCACCTCTGGAAATTTCTCAGGAGTCAAGGGAAATGACTCAATCTGCTTGGGGAAGATGGTCTCATCTGCTTTTAGTCATTCCTTTTTATTCTTATCATTATCTTGGAAAGTGATTAGGAACCCCATAGGTGGGGAATATTCCATCTGATTCCCTGGTCCATAGATTGAAGTTTGAGCTGATTTTAACCTGTGGAAGGCCTGTTTACATGAATTCATGAACGAGCTGAAAAATAATCTCACATTCACGTTCATGGAGGGGTGGAGAGAACATTTGCTCCTTCTAGCCACTATGGTAGTCTTATTGATATATCCCACTTTGCCAGAAAGAGTGAAAATTACGCGTAGTTTCTAAGCAAGTCAATCACAACTCGTCCAGCTAGGATATGAACAATTACACACCACGTCAACTGTCATGTCAATTGTTTTAAATTAAGTTGATTCATCATTAATTTTCCTTTTTCCAAAGAAGTTTATTTTTCTAAGAAGAGAGTGTAAAATAAGTACTTCAGAAGGCTAAAAAGTTAATTATGCTTCATTTCAGCTGGAAACAATTATAAATCAGAAATATGTATCAGAAAAAAATTGCAAGTAATCCCCCCAAATCCCACGGGAAATACCAATAAAAATTTGCAAGATATTTGCAGAGATCATTTTCCACATAATTTCAATCATTTGAAATTTCATGAGACATTCTTTACAACCTAACATATGTTTCTTTTTTTTTCTTAATGTTCCATGCCTGCTTGAGAGGCATGTTTTCTTGGCGGTTTTCTACATATGTCAGTTGGTTAAAAAGTATATAGTCATGTTAATGTTTTCTGTAATCTTACTGATGTTCTGTCTGTCAGTAAGGATACGGAAGATTTCAAAAACAGGATTAAGGTTGGGCCACAGTGGGTCAGCAGGCAGAGTTCTCGCCTGCCATGCCAGAGACCCGGGTTTGATTTCTGGTGCCTGCCCATGCAAAAAAACAAACAACCAAACAAAAAAACAGGATTAAAATAATTATCAATTTCTGAGAGAGATGACTAGATTTGTCTATCTCTCCTTTTGGCTCTGTCAACATTTTTCTCTCTATTTATAGTTCATATTTTCAGGTGCATACACATTGATGAAATAAACATTTTATAATTTTATACTGTAATTTTAATCTCTGGTAGTATTTTTTGCCTTAAAGTCTACCAAGTTTAATATTCATATAGCCACACAATCTTTCATTTGATTATTGTTTTCATATAATATATATAAATATTATATATATGTTATGTGTATATATATATATGTACACACACACACATATATATACATGTTTGCTTTCTACCTTTCTAATTCCTTATGCTTTAGGTATGCAGCATATAAATCACAAATTGTTGTTTTTTTTTTTAATCTAGTCTGACTATCTTTTTATATTAGTTGTAGCATTTATGTAGCATGAGGTATTATAATAGAGTAATAGAACTAAATTAAAAAAAAAATTTGCACCTAATTCAGGAGCTTGGTTTGGGGGTGCAGGATTATAGGTAGTAAGGCTTGTTTGTAGCAACTGACTGGGAAAATCCTTCCTGTGTTTCTGGATGGTGCCAGAAACAACCTATAAGACAGATACGACACCCGAAGTATTCTTTTAGTTTCTGAGACAGTCACACTAAAAAGAGCTCATGAGATGGGGGGTAGGGGGGCAGGGGCACCTGGCCAGCCACATCAGCCCATCCACCCTGGCTTCTCACATAGGACAAATGCCAGGTCCAGATTGCCCTGACATCCAGGATGGCCTGAGGGCTGTTCTGTTCCTTCCGTGATCCCCGTGCCTGGAGCAAGGTGGCCATGTGCAGATTGTCAACTTTCTGTGGAACTGTGATGTGCGAGAGGAGGATTTCTACTTTGGAGTTTATCTACGGAGAATTTCTCTCTGAAGGATGACAACATTTTTATTTCCTGTGTTCCAGATTGGAAAATCTGATGCGTAATTGCAGTGCTTCATTCTGAAGCCCGTTGATGCTCAGGGCCATTAAAGTTCCCTGTGTAGTCTCCTGACTCTGTAATTCATATCAGACTGTGGCTGCTAATGTCTCTGTCTCCTTTACATGGACCATGACTACGTGCCCAAGACTGCCTCCCTCCTGTCCCGGCACAGAGGAGGCATTCCACTAAATGATGGTGAAATGAAAATTGAATACATAATCTGTACGGGAGCTATTTTATTGGTAACTGTGGAAGCGTTAGGAAAACTCAATGATACTTACAAGCCTTTCCTAGGGGGGGTTATTGCTATCAAGAGTTAAAACGTGTTGAATTATTATTTATAACTTCAAGTACAAAGTGATGTTTTGTTTTTGTCCCTACTTTGCAATGTAAATAATTTTTTTCATTAATTTTTTGTTTCTTTTGAAAGGAGTTGGGGATGATAATTACTCATATGGCAGTTGCCTAGTTTGTGGCTATTTTGAATCTAACTTTTTCCATGATGTTCAGCCTTCAGCAGAAGGATGTGTGTTACTAAGGACCCTGAGCTCCTGGAATTGGTTCTTTCTTTCAGGAAAGAGATAAATGCCTTTTAAGATTTAAGCTACTTTAAAGCAAGTTTATAGCTGCAAGCTATCCGACACTTGGTGGACATTGCTCTGTACATGAAAGAAAATCAACACTCTCCTACCATTTATTTTCTAAAGTGAGACCTGAGCCCCCTTAACCAAAAACAATTATGGAATCCTTGAGGATTCTTCCCTGCTGAAAATAGTTGTTTGGCAAAGGGGTAAGGACTACTGGGAACAGAATGGCATCACAAAACTGCTTCTAACTCATGGCCTCTGAGAATCGTGACATTATTAGTGATCACTTGAATGTGCTCTGGGAGTTGGGTATATTAATGGATTCATTCCCAGTTTTGAGTTAATGGGATGCTAATATCACACCCTCAATATTTAAGCAAAAAATAAACTAGTGTGCCCTTATATGTTCCAAGGGCATGTGTCAGACCAAGCACAGGAAGCAGGACAAAGCTACCAAATATTCAATAAAGGTTAAAGACCAATTGGGAATGCTTTCAAGGCCTTCCTCCCTGGCAGGGATGGGAGGATATTAAAGCCGCAGGTTTATCTGTCCTTTTCTGGCACAGAGGAGAAGGGAAGTTATTGTTAGGTTGGAGGAGAAAGGAGAACCCTTGTTGGGCACTGAGGTATTGGGAGACGATTACAGGAAAGCAGCAGGCAGAACAATAGGGATCATAACAGTAATGCCATGATGTCCCAGGGGAAATGGGCACAAGAAGTCAGCAAGTTGTGGCGGAGGGAGGCTTACTAACGTCAGTGCTTCCCCACGGGAACCCTGCTGACAACTTTAGGAGGACGACAGGTCCTTGGGTGGCATGTCCTGAACAATGCAGGATGTTTAGTATGCCCAGTCTTCAGGACAACAAAACCCCCCAGTCACTGCATAACAATCAAATTTTCCCCTACTCATTTCTCAGTGTTCTCTAGGGGCATACTATCCTCCCTCGAAAAACCACGAGAGGTGTTCAAGAATCAAGGTTCTAGATTGGGCTTTGCTACTAACAAGCTGTGAGGCTCTAGATAAGTCATTTGACCTGTGTAGACCTCAGTTTATTCATCTGGAGAATAAAGGAACTGGAAGTTCAATAAAATGTCTTTCAGTCTTAACTTCTGAATCTATCATTTCTAAGTGAAAGAAATATAAATATTTAAGCGCACCCCAGAAACCATAGGAAAAAGCTAAGTTTGAGATGATTTCCCCCAAAGAAATTAAACAAAGGTCGTGAATTGCAGTCTGGGTGTGTCTTCTAGGGTTGGAAATCTTTTATCTACCATCTCCCCACTCCTACCCCCCCAAAATAGTGGCTTCTTTTTTTTCTCTTTGTATGGATGGGCATGGGAAGGAGATAAAATAAGAAGGGAAAGTAAAAATGTTTCATGATTTTAAGTGATTTTGATGAGAAATAATTTATTAGGAAATTGCTTGCCTTCTGTTCATTTCATTTTTAACTTCTGTCCTACCCCTTTTTAGCCCTCCCTCCCAGTGCCAGGCTTTTATCACTGGGATCATTTGATAAAAGTCCTGCTTTTCGGTGTGACATTGCAAAAAGGATCTGTGTACCCAGGAACATTCTCACCATTTCCAAAGTATCCAATTTTTGTCTCACTTGCTCTGTGGAAACGTTTCCCCTTGGGGTGTTCTTACTCACTTGAGTGCTTTAAGTCTACATTAATACACTTATTTCTACTAGACCTTTAATCAATATTTCATGGGATGTATTGAGGAGACCCATTTAATCTCTTAGTTTCTACAGGTGTAGGAGTGGGAGAAAGCACTGGCCCAAGAAGCTGGGCGTTATTTACACACATAATGAAGATGTTCTTATCGATCATGAGCATGTTGGATAAGAATACTTGTGATGAATCATTTATAGGAAAGGGACAAGACAAGACATTTTATGTTTTACAGAATGAGGTTTTAGGTCTTTAAAAATACATAAATGAGTCCCATTATTGAAGGATTCAGAGATAACCCATTAGATTGGCATCTCCACTGAAACAATACTACTAAGAATAAAAGTATAGAACTGTTTGGAACAGCCAGTTCTATCAGGGCCACACATGATCCCAATATTTGTAAATTTGGATATTCTCAAGGGATTCTAGAGTTTCACCATGAGTGGACAAAAACAAAACAAAACAAAAACAAAAACAAAAAAAAATTCAATGAGTGGGAAGGTTGGAGTGGCCTTGGGAAAGATAATTTTATATTTTTAATGTTTATACTATGGCAGTAAATAATCTGGGATTTGGAATCAGAAGGACTAAGCTAAAATTCTAGTTCCCAAATTGATTAGCCATATGACTTTGGACATTTTATATTACATCCTTCAGATGTCACTTTCTAAGGTGTGAATGTTTGACTAACCAATTACATTCATGACGTACTTAACTATATGCAATGCATTCTTCTAAATTCTTAATATATAATACCTTTTATAATCCTCAAAATAACCCCAACAGGGAGATATTATTGATGGGTATAGCTAGATAGTAAAATAGGATTTTTTTTCTATTTTATTCTTCTTTTTCAAAACTGTTTTAGTTATTTTAATTACTTTGTCTTTTGATGTAAATTTTTGAATAAGCTTGTGTAGTCCTATAAGAATCTTGCTGGGATTTTGTTAGAAATTGCATTAAACCTATGGGTCAATTTGGGAAGAATTGACATCATCACTATGTTGAGTCTTCCAATCCATGAAAGTGGTATGTCTCTCCATTACTTTAGATTTTGATTTCTTTCAGCAACTTTTTTTTCAATTTTCAGCATATAGATCTTGTATATGTTTTGTTAGATTTATATGTAAAAATTTCTATTTTGGAGGGATTTTAAATGGCATTGTGCTTTTATCAGTTTCCACATGTTTGTTGCAAGTATATAAAAATATGGTTGATTTTTGTGCATTTATCTTTTATCCTGCAACTTTGCTGAACTCATTCGTTCTAGGAAATTTTAAAAATAGACTCCTTGAGATTTTCTATGTAGGCAATAATGTCATCTGCAAATAGAGATGGTTTTATTTCTTCCTTTCCAATCTGTATGCCATTCATTTCCTTTTCTTACTTAATTGTGCCAGTTAGGGCCTTTCAGCGTTATGTTGCATAAGAATATTGAAAGTGGACATCCTTCCTGTTTTCAATCTTAGGGGGAAAACATTCAATCTTTCACCATTAAATATATTTATTAGCTGCAGGACTATTGTAGAAGTTCTTTATCAAGTTACAGAATTCCTATTTCTAGTTTGTTGAGTTTTATCATGAATAGATGCTGTGTTTCGTCCAGTGCTTCTGCATTTTTTGATATGATCATATTTTTTATTATTTTGTCTGTTAATATAATTAATCCCATTTATTGATTTTTAAATGTTGAACCAGACTTGTGTTCCTGGGAAAGGCCCCACTTGGTCATGTTGTATTATTCTTTTATGTATCACTGTTCAATTTGTTAATATTTTGTGGAGATTTTTTTCATTTATGTTCATAAGACAAATTTTTCTGTAGGTTTTTTGTAATGTTTTTGGTTGTGATATTGAACATTTTTTAGTATTACATTTTTTAGTATTAAGCATTATTAATATTGATTATTGCTGGCATATAGGAAAGCTACTGATTTTTTCATTTTGGAGTTTTGTTTTAATTCTAATAATTTTTAAATTGATTTCTTGCATGTTTTCAGTAGACAATTGCTATTTATGTTAAGAAAGACTCTTTTGTCTCTTCCAACTTCCTAAATCAATGCATTTTCTAGTTGTTATTATCTTTTTGCATTGTCTAGTGACTCTCCAATCCTTCAAAAATTTTAGTAATTTATATTTTTATGAATAGAAAATTTTATATAGTATTTGCATATAGTGTTTTCTAATAATTTTAATCTCCTTCTATCTGTATTATTTTTTCATTATTAACTTTTGCAATATGTACTTTATACCTCTCTCTCTTTCTTTACTGATCAGACATATTGGAACTTTTCTTTTTAATTGACTTTAAAAGTAACAACCTTTGTTTTATAATTATCTATTTTTGTTGGTGGTATTCTTTTTATCAATTTATGATCTTATTTTATTTATTTATTTACTCACTTTAATTACTTATTTACTTTGTGAATTTAATGCTTGGTTTGTTTATTTTCAGGCTACAAAATTTCCTCCAATACCACTTTGGCCACATTTCAGAGATAGCAAAATGTAGTGGTTTCTGTATCCTCTATTGCTAAATAACTTATAACTTCAATTTTGTTTTCTTTTTTTTTGATCCAAGAATCATACAAAGGACTTTAAAACTTGTAATTAGATAGATATTTTTGTCTAAAGTTAAAAGAATAATTTTTAGTTTCATTGCTTTGTAGTAAAAAAAGATGGCCTGAATTATTTCTCGTTTGTGGAATTTATAGAGATTTCTTATGGCCTAATATATTATCAATTTTTATTCCGATATATATTTGCAACAAATATGTATTTTTTAATTTGGAGATTAAAAACTATATATTCAAATGTGCTAAGTAAATTATCTAAAATCCTCTATATCTCTATTTCAAAATATTTATATGTCAGTTTCTGAGAGGGACATCCTAAAGCTTCTTCACTAAGTGTAATTTTGTGAAACAGTCCTAATGTTACCATCAGTTTTAACTTCACATATTTCGATGTTATACTTTTGGTGCACAATACTTTTATCTATATTATGAATTTAATCTTTTATCTTTGTAAGGACCGCACATTTTTGTGTTTAAAACCACTTGCTTTTAAATCTATTTTGTCTACTATCCCAATTGTCATGTCTGTTAATACCTGCTTGGCTGCTCTTTAATTATCACTTTATTTTCAATCTTCTATGTGATTCAGTTTTAGTTGTATCATGTTTATGGTATATAGCAGTTTTCTAAAAGAGGAACTGGGTCTATTCATATTTATTTTGATCACTCATAGATTTGGACATAATTTTTATTGTTATTTTACATATTCTATTTATCATGATTCCTTCTCTATTCTTCCACTAACCCATGTTTGTTTGTTTCATGGAGTTTTCTTTCTTATTTTCTTCCCCGTTAGGTGAGTTGAAAATTCTGTATTTTTTTTATTACTCTTGTAATTGTTAAAATTTTTATGAACATCATTGGAAATATATTTATTACTTACATTATAAAAGTGACACTAACTTTTGGCTATAATTCCATTAGTGTAGGAGTCTAACCAACAAAAGTGAAAGTCCATCCACACCCCTGAGACATTCATGAATAACTATTACACTTTCAAACTTATTCATGCATAAATAAGCACATATTTGGTTTTCTATAATATTTAAACTTATTTATGTTCAGTCCCTGCCCCCACAATTTTTCATGTTTAGATGAAATCATATGTAATTTGAGTTCAAGACTGCTCACTTTTTGTTTAACATTTGCCTCAATATTTTCTAACAACTGCACTAAGATCACAGCCATATTGTAATCCTTTAGCCTTAATCACTCATTTTGCTGTTATCTTTGCTTAATGCCAAGCCTTTTGTTCCAAGTCCTCTTCTTTATTCTCTCCATTTTTTTGTATTGCCGGAGAATTTCCTTGCATAATTTATTTTCAGAAAGAGCATGTGTAGGAGAAACTTTTTAAGTCCTTGCTTTTCTGAAAATACATTCATTTTACCTATACCTTAAGTCAGAATTCTTTGCCTTCTAGCATTCTGTTTCAAGAATCAAGTTGGATGTTGGTCTAATGCTAGCTCCTTCGTAGGTAATTCATTCCTTCATTTTCTAGGATGAGTTCAGAAATTTCTCTAGGATATATCTAGATAAATATCTTATTCATTACTTTTGACTAGTAATCAATAGTGAAGTCTCAAGTCTCTCTTCATGTCAATATAATTTTTCTCTGTTATTTCTCTTATTGTTTCTCCCCTTCTCCAGTTTGTTTCCTCTTCCTCCCTTTTCCATTAGGTGGATATCAGCTCTTCTAAGCATATACCCTAAGTCTTGTATCATATTCTTCATCTTTTTGTTTATTGTTCTGTCTTCTATTCCAGATCTCCAATTCGGTCTTTGTATGTGTTCATTTTATTACTTAATTTTTCCGCATTTGTTTTGAGCAAGTGTTTCTTGTTCTTTGCTTTGTGCTTTAAAATGGCAGCTTGTTCTTCTTTCATGGATGAAACATTTTCCTGAAAGTCTTTGAGGGTGTTAATTCGAATATTAAAGTTTCTCTTCTATTTTTCATATCATTTGTTTTCTTCAATATCAATTGCTCTGCACATTGATTTTGGTTCTTTATTTGTTGCTTTTGGTGTCTCTCAAATGTGTGATCTTTAATTGCCTGTTTATAATCATAAATAAAGGACTGGGATGATGAGTTTTGAGGATGGCATGGCTTTCCTATCATTGAGCATGCCTGTTTCCATAATGGTTTCCTGCCCTGCAGAGAAGGGATGACTGTAGGTTGCCCTGCTGACAGGCATGCTTCTCTTTACAGTGGGGGAGGAAGGCAAATTGCATCCCATAAGCTTGCCAAAGTAAAGAAGACTTTCCCCTGCTACTAGAATACTTCAGTATTTTTTCCTAGCAGAGATGCCTTTCTTCCCCTGCATAGCCATCAAGTAGAACTAGAATTTCCTAGAGCTCTGTTGTATTTCCCTCTGTCCAACATAAAAAATTCCCTGAAGGCAAACACCATGGGCAATCCTCTCTGTCTGTATGTGGAGAAGGATGGGGACAACAGACCTAATTGTTCTATAGGCCACCCTTTATTTAATTGTCCTGAGGACTGCCCCGTGGTCAGGGTCTACTTCAGTTCCTTATGTTATTCTCTGAATTTTAAAAAGAGATCTAGAACTCTCCTGGGAAAAACAGCTGTTTCCTCTGCAGCAACCCGTTTTTCCTCTTATTTTGGGTTGTGGGTTGTTCAACTCTGATTTTTCTATCAATCTGATCTTACTAGTTTCCTAACTTCCAGAAATCCCCCCTCCAAATATCTGGACTGCTGGTGTTATCCTCCCATATCCCAGGTTATGTGTTTTTCTTTCATATGTTGTGCTTCTTCAAATAGGTTTTATGCGAGAGGGGAGGTAATTGTGTATGTTTAGTCTGCCATATTGAACTGTAAGTCTTCACTTATTTTTTATCTACAGTTAAGGTTTCAGAGACTAATCAAATGGAAGCTATCACCAGTGTGCAGATTCTGGTTTCAATTATCTTTCAGTTTCTGAATGAAATCCCTAAAGCAGGAGTTCTTCTCCTAAGGTCCATGGATCCCTAGATATCAATCAATCCCATGAAAATTGAAAGTGGTTTGTGTATAAATGAATTATGTATATTTTTCTAGGGAGAGGATCCATATCATTCACTAGATTTCCAATGATGTCTGCATTCCTAAGTAGTTAGCAATCTACTCTCTAGATGATTTTCAGGGGAAAGAACTAGAATAAAGCCCTTTAAAAGTATTTTTTTCCATGGACTTCTTAAAATGGCAATGAACAACCAATAAAAGATAAGATCAAAAGTTGCACACATCATCCAGACAAACTTTATAAAGGTGAGTTTTTCTTCAAGCATTTTATTGTGAAAATTTTAAATAAACAGAAAAGTTAGAAGAATTGTACAGTAAACATCCATGTACCCAGATTCTATAATTACATTTTACTATATTTGCTTTATCTCATTTCTGGTCATCCAAAAATTATCCTTCTTTTCTGAGATATTTCCAAAGAAGTTGGAGACATCAGTGCATTTTAAAAGATAACTTTTTAAAAGTTGTTTAAAAATGGGAATACATATTCTTTGATTTCCCTTATCATTATTTTCCTTCTGTGTTTTTGTCAGGAGAGAAGAGTTTGTCATTTCTTTCTCTCCTTTTCATGCCAAGGAGTAGGTAAACTTCTCTCTCAGGCCTTTTCCTGCTTGATTTGCTAACTGGGTGGGTGTTTAGACATGCAAACAAGATTGACGGCTTTAAGGGCCAGTTGAAAGGTCACCTCTTCTGTAAAGCCTCCCTTGACCATATGGTTGACCATCCTTTCTCCTGTGATCTTGGAGCACTTTGGGCAGACCTCTGCTAAGCTATTTATCAGATTGGTTTTGTGATTCTTCATGATTAAGAACTTCTCCCCATGTGACTATATTATCCTATGTTTATAAGTGTCTGTGTGTTTGCACGTGCGGTTGTGGCGGATGGTGATTTAGAGACTAGGCCTTATTTATCTCTGTATCCAAGAGCTAAAATAGCATCTGGAACATATTAAATGAATAAATAAAGGGACAAACAAATCTGTGCTTTGACTAGACAAAACAATTCAAAGCTGTTCACATGATCATTGCTTTTTGATTAATTTGGCAGACTAAATTAGAATGGTTGTTCTAATTAAGGGTGTCTGCAATTTACACAACTGGTATGGTTTAGTTGTATTCCTAAAGAAGGTACAAAAATGGCCCAAGGGAGGTCCTTACATGATTCTAGTATTATCTCAAAATCAAAGGTGGATATTACTGTGCAAAAATGGAATCTGCCAAGTCATCATTTCAGACTCACAGCCAAATCTAATGTCGTTTATATTCTGCTTTGCTAATGTCACCAGTGGCTTTTCACATTTATTCATTACAAATAATAGGCATCATATCATTTTAGAGAAATGGTTTCTGATTTTTACTCTTTCTCATCTTTAGAAATTTTCTCAAGTTTAATTTTAGTAACTAACAATACCTATCTTGATAGTTGGAGTGAAACCTCGAATCTTGACCTAACTTTTCTACAGGACATGCTTTCCTTTGAGCATACATGATTAAAGACCTATCCACACTAACAAATAAAAAAAAATAATAATAAAATAAAAACCTATCCACACTAAAGAAACTCAGGGCAGGTGTTAAAGGGGAGACCAACATTTAACTGCTGGACTTGGATGTGCTTGGCATTGTGTTAGGTAATTTTCATTGGTCGTTTTTATTGTTTGTTTGTTTATCTTAAAAATGACCTCAGATTGAAGGAAAATTGGCTTAACTGGCTGAAATTACTCAAACTGTCCACCTGGCTAATGATCATTTGTTGCTTGCTAACTTGAGGCTAAAGACCAGGTTCTCTTCTGTTTATCTCCATGTTTTAACACTGTGCTCAAGAACAATGCTAGAAAACTAAGCCACAAAACAAGGCCCATTGGGGATGCTGGATTAACTTCAATCTGTGCTGTTCAAACAGGAAAGCACTTCAGAGAGTTCCCTGGTGGGCAAGACCCTGAGGAAGACCTCCTGAGCCCAGCTTTTGTTTTATGCTCATTTTCACAGGTTCCTGATCTTTAAGACAAAGGAAGCAGACCCATCTCCCCCTTTCTTCTGACTCTCTACAGGTGGCCTGCTGCCCTCTTGCTTCCTTTTGGAAGTCCGTTTAAGCAGATATAACAAATTTGAGCCATTGGGGGACCAAAAAGAGCAAGTGTGTTCAATTAGGGAGAAGCAGCTCCGCTGTCTGAAATCTTTCCTGGAACCAGTACACGTCTAAGAACTGCCCCAGAAGCCTGCCCCTGTCTTGTGACTTGAAGGCGCTTCTCATACAAGCACCATTGGGTGGCGTAGGATGCAACTTCGGGCCAGTTCATGCTTGTGGGAGCAGATAAAAAGTGAGCTTAGAGGGGCCTTTTATCAGCTGCTTGTGTTCACAGAGGCCAGATGATCTTCAAGGAGTTGCTTAGAGATTTAAAGCACTGATGTGACAAGGATGCTTTGATTCCAATGTTCCAGCCGTCTCCCTGCAGCCAGTGTTTACGTAAACTTGAAAAAACCTGCCACTACTGTTCATCACCCTCGTTTTTCAACCTTAATGATAATTACATTCCAAGGACTGGGAGAGATTTAGCCTCTCCTTCAAGTCTGGGGTTAGAATACTCCCTTTGACGTGGCGATGGAGAGTGGTAGTCCAGTGCTTGGGGCATGGGTGGGGCAGGTTGTGGGAGAAATCGTTATAAGGTGGGGTTTTGAAATCCAGGGAGCTTTAGCTTGCTTATTTATGCCTCCTGCAAAGTTCTGACTTGAAAGACTTGAGCTGTATTTTTGCTTTAATGGATGAATCAAAATTCAAGAATTAGAGGTTGCACTTTCTCACTGCACTCTGTGAAGAGAACGGGATAGTGGTCTCTTTTATCCCCCCCCCCCCCCAGCTTTCTCCTCTTATTCTCCACTTATTCACCACTCTTCATTCTGAAACTCAGATCCTATATTGGCTCTTTACATTGTTCCTTCTTTCCAAAGGCAAAGACGGGGCTCTGTGAAGGAAAGAACTGAGATTGATCTAAAAATATTGAGGACATATGCTTGACCTTTGGGCAGCTTTTAAATGCCTCTCTCTTTCCATCCACTTCTAAGGGGTCCTATATAGCCATCCTATCATCTCTTTTTCTTCCTCAATTTCTTTATCCCTAAAACTACTTTCCTTTAAGAGCAGAAAAGAAAGCAAACAACAAAAACAAAAACTTTGGCTGGAGGGATGGAGTTGTCTGTGAGAAAATATTCTTCTGTCTCTTCTTCACTCCCTTCCTTTAATCAGGGCCTAAAGATTGGAGGTGGTAGCTCCAGTAGACCAGATTCTGGGGTCTTGAGCATCTGAGCCCCTTCCAGGGCAGTTTTTTTTCACCTGTTTGGCATCCTCAGTGCTTCTGAACCCCGTGCCCCTGGCATAGTGCCTCAGTGAGCCTTGCTTCCAGGCTGATCCTTAGAATGGGGCCCAGGGTCAGGAGCACTGCCACCCAGATGAAAGGAACTTAGGTCTCTTTCCTGGAACCCAGAGCAGGGAGTCTGTTGGGGCCTTTCCCTTCCTCTCAAAGGCCAGGCCTTTGGCAGATTTCTCTTCCCACTGTTCAGGAAAGCCAGCTTTCAACAAACAGGGATTTAAGAGCTTTTATTCTGCTTTGGCTTCCAAGAAGTGGCCAGAGCAGAGCTAGCTCTTGGCTTTTCTCAAAATCAACCCTATTTGGCTGGGAATATGAACTCCTTGGGTTTGGAACATGGATAATGGCATTTTTCAACGTGCCTTTCTTAAGTGGAAATGCAGGGACAGCGGCGATGCAGATTTTGTGTAGCGCGTAGCTTGTACAGTTTTTAGGGGCTCTCTTGAAGAAAATTAATGAGAATAGAACTTTCTCTTAATCATATTCCAAAAATGCCCGTGAACATTCCAAAACCACCAACCTGACAGAAGGCATGATGATGGAGAAGATGGAGTGGAAAGAGACAACAGTCTTGCAAATTGAGTTTAAATGTCTCACGTTAACAACTTAAAAAAACAACAGATAACAATGTTATATGTTGCACATATACCCGGGGATCCACCCAAGGCCTTGGAAGAAGCCAGTGCTACTGAGGGGTCCTGCAGCTCATGCTTTATTAGCTTTACAGTAAATCTGCCTCAATAGAAATATTCACCTCTTAAAAAAATGAAAACAAATCCTGCCTTCTTCCCAAACCACATTATTTCATGCTTCTAACAGTTATTTTCAAATGGTCTTTCTACAGTTTGACAATATGCATCAAGAAGCAGAAAATAGGGCGGGCCGCGGTGGCTCAGCGGGCAAGAGTGCTTGCCTGCCATGCCGGAGGACCCCGGTTCGATTCCCGGCCCCAGCCCATGTAAAAAACAAACAAACAAACAAAATATAATAAAATAAGAAAATGTTTAAAGATGTTTCCCTTTCTTCCTCCCTTCCTTCCTTCCATCCTTCCTTCCTTCTCTGTCTAAAAAAAAAAAAAAAAAAAAAAAAAAGAAGCAGAAAATATTCATATTTTGTTTAGTTTTGCAATCTACTCTAAGAAAAGTATCTAGATTATGGAAGAATATTATACAAAAAGATATCTATTGCAGTGTTATTTATAATAGCCAGAGTTAAATAGATTTAATGACTAATAATATGGAAATGGTTAAGTATGAAATGATATATTTACCTTGTGGAATATTATACAAATAGTGCCAATGATTTTTTTAAAACAAATTTTTATAATAATTTTGGAAAATGCTAATATACTCATGTTATCAGAAAATAGCAGCACACAAGAAATTATATAAATAATATATATTTACATATTAAGCCAATTGATAATATTGTCTTTGAGCAGCCAGATCTTTGGAAGTATTCTCACCTTATACATATCTTCTTTAGATGAGCAAAAGAAAGTTCTAGATCACTTGGACATTTGGAATTTCCAAAGCTGAGGACCAACACTCATTATACTAGAAGAATTTCTCATTTTAGAATCGGCGTCAATCATATCTAGATTTTTAAAGATATTTGTCAATGTTTGTTGGACTATGATGAAATCAGCACTTTCATATATTGCTGACAGAAGAATAAATCGATACAACCTTTTTGGAAATAACTTTGGCAATATTTATCAGAAACCTTAAATGTATTCATTCATATCCTTGATGTAGTAATCCCAATTATGAGCATTACAAGGAAATTACCAGAAATATAGAGGTATTATACACAAAGATGCCAATTATAATGAAATATAAAATAGGAGAATATTTTTAATAACTTAAGGATCCAGAAATTATTTTTTAAAAATTGCTGTGTATGTCCATATAATGGCATATAAGCCATTGAAATGGTGAAGTAGGTGAGAAAGAAAAGAGATAAGAAGATAAAATAGAGTTTCAAGTGAGGTTAATACAAATATGCATATTGAAGAGTTTATTTTGTTAACAAATACTCATATATAAATATTAAATACTGTTCTAGGGCCTTTATGAAGATTAAACCATTCAATATTCATAACTCTATGAGGTTAGTTCTGTTATCATTCCCACTTATGGATGAAAAAAGAGTACAGAGACATTATGAAATGGGTCCAAAATCACACAGCCAGTAAGTGGTGAAGCCACAGTTCTCACTCAACAGTTGACTTAGTTTGCCAGGGCTGCTATAACAAATACCACACAATGGGTTTTCTTAAACAGCAGGAATTCATTATCTCAGCCTTTTAGAAGCTAGAACTTCAACACTAAAGTACTAGCAGGGCTTGCTTTCTCCAGGACTTTGTATCATTCTGTCGGTTGTCCTCATATGGCAGTCTCTCTCTCTCTGTATGTATATATACTTGTGTTTGCTCTTCTGATTTCCACTGACTTCTGACTTCTGTCTCCTGGCTTTTTCTGATTGCCTACATCCTAGTTCCTTTGCTTATAAGGACTCCAGTTATATGGATTAAGGCCATTTAATTTTATTTAATTTGGCCTCATCTCAATAGACTCTTAGAAGATACCATTCACAAATGAGTCCATTCCTTAACCAATAATAACATCTTCATAGGTCCTATTTACAAACAGGTTCAGACCCACAGGACAAGGGTTAGGACTTGAACATGTCTCTTATGGGGAACATGATTCAATGGTGGTCTAGCTCCAGAAGTCCCTGCTTTAACCTTTGATTTCATGCTAAGCATTTTAGTAGCCAATGTAAAAATGGACATCAGCTCAATTACTCGATTCGATGACAGTAACAGTAAAATAAAACAATTAGTAGAAGCTAGTCTTGATAATAAAACCAGAAGGAAATCTCTTCTGAAGTCCAGATACAGAGTGGGGTGTTACTTAATGAACATAATCCTTGGAATAAAGACTATACCATGCTTTGAGTGCCACTTTTGACACTCTCTTTCCTCAGGATGGGCTAAGTCAATGGCACCATTGCACATCAGAGCATACTTCAGAAAGAGCAATTCTACAGGGGGAAGTCAGGGGTGGTGGAGCAATATAGTAATGCCCAGGTCTTACTATATTGAAGAAATTTAAGGATGAATTAATAATATCTGGAAGAATAAACAGAACTGTATATTCTTCATGGAGGGCTCCATAAAAACTAGGCTTTTGATAGAGCTGAAGATGCTACTTTAGTATAATGATCCTATTTATCCTCACAATTCTGTTTACGTAAGAAAAATGAGCATGTTATCTAATTCAAGTAGAGAGGTGAAGGGACTTGCCCTAAACTATGCCCTAGTACTAGCCCAAGTTGTGCAGCATTGAGCAATCATGAGGTTAGTTATAGTCCTGTGTCCTATTTCACTCAAAAATCCCATGAGGCCGATGCAAACCTGCTGATCCTCAGGAGCAGTTAAGACTTCTGTGTGGCAGCCAGAGCAAGTTACCTATCTCTCAGGTCCTGGGGACAAGCATATAATTTACAAATGGATGAAAAGCAAGAGTATGTTGCCTGCTTTGGCCTCTAGCAGGTAAAACATATTAGCATGTTATCTATTATACCTCCACACCTCATTCCTACTTAACCCTGGTGAGAAAAAAATAAAAAAAGAAAAGAAGAGAAATACCAATTCCTTCTTAAGGCATCATCAAAGGACTCTTCCCTCCATTCCCCAACCCCAAGCCAGTAAGGAATGAGCCAAGTCAGAACAACGGCTTGTGTGGCATCGCAACCCAGCAATAGCCTGCCTTTCTCAGCCAGTCTCAACCAAACAGAGCCATAGCAAAAATAAACATTCAAGAGAGAACAAGGCTTTTTGTTTATGGTTTTAGATCCTTTAAAGAAAAGACAGAGAGCTTATGAACTATCTCCAAATAGAAAGCAGCCCAGGACACAGGAAATGAATTATTCCTGTATCAGCAGCCATGAAATTTGTTCTGGGGAATCAACAAAAATCCCCTCTAGTCTGCTTGTTAAAATGTCCAAAACTCATTGCTACCTATCATACTTGCTAAATTCTAACTGAAACCATTCCTGCCAAGCCTAAAGAACACTTAGGGTATTATATAAGATTCTACAAAGGTTCCATGCACTAGTGTCACTTTCCAGAAACCTACAATCTCCAGAGGGGTCCCTGAACCAGATAAGTCCTGAAATGCAGAGAGGCCAGCCTCTCTAGAATATCTACTAGTTCCATCCCCCTACCCCATATTATCGACAGCCCCTTCCAACATGAAAAAGTTAGAATGGGCATAGCCCAAATACCCCTAAAGAGTGGGAGAAAGATCAAAGGTGATAATGGAGTTATACAGAGAAGGTACGGTTCAACAAATGAGTATGAGTGCTGTATCATTGTACTGATATTTCTTTTAGTCTCTAGTATCTTAGAGCAGCTATAAGTAAAAACCTAAAATTTTGGAATAGTAACCCATACCAAACTCTGAAATCTGTTCTACAACTTATTGTTGCAATATGCTTTGAAATTTATTGTTTTTTTGTATATATGTTATTTTTCACGAAAAAAAGGTGATTGTGATGATAGATGCACGGCTTTATGATCACATTGTGAACTGCTGATTGTACACAGGGACTTAGTCTGTCATCTTGAAGACTAAGTTCCTTAATCCACTTTAGAAGGAATCCTATAGACATATCTCGAAAAATAGGTAAAATTTGTATAGAAACAAAGAATTGTAGGAGATATGTTTGAGTTGTAGTGTGAAGATAGGTGTGCCCATGCTAGATTTGAAAGCATAATGGATAGCAGGATCCCAAAGTTCTAGGGACAGAGTCATAGAAAACAAGGCTGAAAGAGTTGTCTGGATCTAGAGCTTTGAAATTCAGATGAGAAAATTTGAATGAGGACTTTTCAGCATATTAGAAAAGCAATGAAATCAATATTTTAGACAGATTCATTTGGCAGGACATGAGAAATGCTTTGATGCGGAGATAGCCTAAAGTCAGAGGGCCAGTTAGGAAACAGCTATCATCATCCATTTATGAAATGAGGAGGATTGTACTGGAATGATGGAAGCAGGAATAGAAAAGGAAGTAAAGATTTAAGCAAACTAGAAAAATGTATCCGCAGTACTTAATGACTGGTCAGATATGGAGAACTAGATGACAGTAAGTTTTTAAGACTGGGTAATTACAGAGAATCATTGGCATTGATGTAGTTGTAAAATTCACTGGAGCCTAATTCTTACTTCCACCTTTTCTCTCTTATAAGATGTGTTTCTCATAGTAGAAATCTTTTTTCTCGATCTAGATTTTTATAGCTAGTGATTGCAGTAGTGGTGGTAGTGATGATGGTGGTGGGGTGATGGAAGCAGTGGTAGAAAAAGTGTTGGCTATGGTAAAGGAGACAATGGTGGTGGGGATGGTAATGGTGAAGATGGTGGCAGTAATTGTAGCGAAGGCTTGGGTGACATAGTGGAGTGATGGCAGTGATGGTTGTGGTGGTATAATGGTGATGATGGAGGTGATAGAGGAGATGGTGGTGATGGTGGTAGCAGTGATGGTGATGATGCAAACAATGATGGTGGTGGTGATGGTGACAGTGGTAGTAACTGAAGGGGCTGGTGGTGGTGATAGTGATGATGGAGGTGTTGGTTATGGAAGTGGTGGTGGTGATAGTAGTGATGGTGTTGATGACCATGGAGGTGGTGTTAATGCTTCTGGTGGTGATGGTGATGGTAACACTGGTGGTGATGATGGTGATTGTGGTCTGGTGGTTGTACTAATGGAGAGAATGGTGCTGATTGTGGTAGTGGTGTAGAGGTCAGTTGTTGATACAGTTATATGTATAAAGAAGAGCTCACTCTTCTTTATACATAGAATGACTGCATGAGGAATGGACTCAGTATGGTTCTCCACAGAACTATGTGATACTGCCCTACTCTCTAGCCATAGGAGTAGACATCTATGGGAGCCAATCCTTTAGTTGGGTTGAGCTAAAAGGATTTTCAGCCTCTGGAGGAGACTCATAAACCATAGTTGTAAGATGTGAGCACTTGAACTGAAAAGATTTTGGAGTCAAAGCCTGTCATCACCATGGCAATGAAATGCTGAATAGAGTTGAGGTTAAGAAAGAGCATACAAGTTGTGAGTAAGCAGAAAAAGTTAATCTGCTGTGACAGGCAGAAAATGAAGCAGGAGAGAAAGAGAAGGAGACGAGAAAGAAGCAGCTGCCTCAGTTCTGGCTAACAAGGTTGAGGTTTTATGGTTCCCCAAAGAACCCATCCAAGTTCATACTGATCTTGGAGGCCCTTGGGATTGCTGGTTGTATCCCTTCCAAAAACTTCTTCTTCTATTTGAATCACTTTGTGCGTATTTCTGTTCCTTGCAGCTAAATAACAGGGACTAATATGTTCATGAGGTAAATTTCTTATTTTCCATTCTCTTTGTTGAATCATTCAGTAGTCAACAGATTCTAGATTACACTATTAAATGCTCTTGTCTGGATCTTTCAGCCATCTCCCAGGAAGCCTATATTAGGTCATGCAGCTAAGAAATAGATTTAATATCAGGGTCTTTACACAGAGTCCAGACTTTATTTAACATAATCTATTAACATTGTCCCTTAATATTTCACAACAGAGTTCTCTCACTGTGTGGGACATCACATCCTGCTTCTCCAGCAGTAGGAATGTCTCTAGATTCTGTCTCTCAGACTTTTTTTTATGCCCTTGTTTTTCTGGTTTACATCCTCTTGACTTACACCCTGACCCTGTTTCTCTTTCTACTCCTTTCAGATGCCTAACTTGGACTTTCCGTCTGACTATGATTTGGGCTTATGCATAAGATCCTGACTCAGGTGTCTCTCTCCAGAGGGACATCAGAGCACAGCTGACTGATAAGCATGATGTTCTAGGCTCTGCTCAGCTTATAAAAGAGGAATGGAGGGAGGGAGAGAACCCATACCTACTGAGCATCTTCCACGGACCGGGTATTCCACATCTCGTGGGTCTCTACCACTGCCATCTTTCATAGATGATAATGCTGAAGCCCAGAGCACTTAAAGTCACTTGCCTTAGTTTATATGGTGAATGAATGGCAGATATGTGGTGTGAACCTATATGTATTTGACTTCAGAATTCATTTTTTGTTTTAAAACTGTTCTGTTTTGCCAAAGGAAGGAATAGAACCAACATTCATTGAGTACTATGGCAGTGACCTTTAGTGGCAGTGACCCAATGCTCATTCTCCCCTTCTTTCTTGATAACAAAGCCTGTTTTTGTTTGGTAGAACATTATGTCCATGAGGAGACTCCATATCCCAGATGTCCTGAAGGGAGGTGTGGCCAGGTGAAAGTTCATATGATGGAAGTGGAATGGCTGTATGGAGCTTCTAGGAAAGCTGTTTAAAGGGAGCTGACTTTACTGAGAGGTTTTCTCTTTTGCCCTTCCTTCTTGCAGCTCAGAACATGAAGAGAGCTCTAATCAACATTTCAGATGCAAGGAGATCTTGAGGATGGAACTGACATTTTATGTTAGTGGAATCTGGATCCCTGAAGGCACTGGACTGCCTGCTTTTCAATTATGATGTCTATTTTGTTTAAGCTACTTTGATACAGAGCTGGATTCAAATACCTCTTTCTTTATATGAGACACTGCTCGAACTTTTACATTTGGCTGTCCCTATTTCAGATGAGACCCTGAATTTCAGAAAGTTTAGATAATTAGCTTTAGATCATCTAGCTACCATGTCTTGACTTTAGAGCATGTTGCTCTAGTACAATAAAAACAAAATCTAAATCCTTTATATAAAAAATCCATGTCTTATATAAAATAGTCATGATGTAACTGTTACCTTTAGTCTTATATTTTGTTGTATGTTTTTGTAAATGTTCTTCCCTCTGCCTAGAACTTTGTTCCTACTCTTCTTTTGACAGACTTCTATTCATCCTTCAAGACCCAGCCAAAGTTCTTCATAACTGCCTGTCTCCTGATACCTGCTTTCCTTCCAAGTACCTATTGTTCCCTGTTGTACCTACTGAGAAGTTAAATTCCATGTAATATGCTAATTACTCAGATGTCTGCCACCCCATTAAAATGTCAGTTTAAGGGGAAAATCTTTCCATTTCTGTACTTGCAGCACTATTTCAGTGCCTGGCACAGAAAAAGTAAATATTTGTTGAGTGCTTGACAGCCTGAATGAATAAATTTCAATAAATTTGAATGGTAGTTTTTAGTACATTGCAGGGACTGTCTAAATCATAATGAGGCCTATCTCTTCCTGTGTCTCTGGAGAACCAGGGGAGCATGTTGCCAGCAGGCTACTTTAAACACAGACCTGTAAGATCACATGTTTCCGTGGAGATGCTTCAACTTCCTCTAAACTTGCCCTCCACAACGGTGGCACATTTCTAATTCAAAATACTGTTTTGTTGTGGAATGTGACTGAAGAGATCATAAAGGTAGATTTGATTCTTGCTTTAATTCTCTCAAGAAATTGAATCAGTTCTGACACAACATCTTTTTCAAGATTTTGAGAACTCTGAATCCATTTTAAACTAGATTGTGATCGACAAACTCACTGAAACATTACTGAACAGTTAAATACGAATTAGCCAAACCCCTGCTAATCTCCTATCTACCAAAGGCAGAGACACAGACAAAAGCTTCAATTAAACATGAGTGGGTCCCTAGAGAAGGAGAGGTCAGAGGAGAGTGTTCAGTCAACCGTGAGATTATGTCAACGCAAATCCCAAGTAATAATCATAAAAACATCTGAATGTCTCTTTATTCATTTAAAAAGACATTACATTGACATGAAAACTCTCCTTTTGTCACTTTACTTTCCCCTTTTCCCCATCATTAAATCCTCACTTTTAGGATTAAATTCAAAACTTTTACTTTTACTTTCCGCATTCAAGTAAGATTTCCTTACTTTGGCACTTCACAAGACCTGCTTACAATCTGATACTCCATTAGCTACATAAAGCCCACCCCAAACCATGCTCCCACCTCTTCTTTGGCTGTGGAAATCTGAGGCACCTATTCAGACTCAGCAAAATTCTACTTCTTCTCAATAATCCATTACATTAAAAGAGAAGCTGACTAAACAATATCACTTACACAATTTCTTCTGTTCATCCCCAAAGCTTTAAGATGTAGCTCTTGGGAAAGATAAATATACTGAGGCCAAGAGAGGCTTGAATGACATGTCCAAGGTTGCACAGATGCCAGGTGAAGAATCAGGACCAGAACCCAGAGTGTCTGACTCCAAGCTCATGCTTCTCTCACCCTACCATATTTGAGATATTGCAAATATCCAAGACATTGGCTCAAAGGGTGTGCCAACCCATAGATATTTTCTGGGGCAAAATGAGGAAAATGTAATGAGTTCTTCATAAGGCTTAATTTTTTCAATTTACAGGGCTCCCTTTCACTATGAATTGATATTTTTGGGGTTAAATGTACTTTCTTTTTTATTAAATAGTGGCAGAAGTAAATTATAGCTACTTTTTTCTTTTTAATCCTTATTTGGCAAAATCAAAAGTTGTAAAACTGATGTAGACCCCCGTGATGGTTAGTCTTATATGTCAACTTGGCTTTGCTAGAGTACTCAATTATTTCATCTAATACTAATTCAGGTGATGCTGTGAAAGTATTTTATAGATATGATTAGCACCTACAATCAGTTAACTTTAAATAGAGTATCCTCAATAATATGTGTGGGCCTCATCCAATCAGAGCAAAAGTTTTCCTGGAGAAGAAGAAATTCACCCTCAAGACTACATCATCAACTCTTGCCTGAGTTTTCTGCCTGTTGGCCGGTACTACAGATTTCGGACTTGCCTGCCCCTACAATCGTATGAGCCAATTCCTTCAAAGTAAATCTTTTTAATATCTATCTGTTGGTTCTATTTCTCTGGAGATTCCTTACTGACATAACCCCCCATTTTATTTGAAATTAATTTACAAAATTCCGAAGTTTGGGAAACACTGTGCTAGTGTTTAATGAAAATTTCCTTGACCATACACTTAAAAATTAATCTCTATCTCTTTTTCTCCTCTGTAGTAATACATTACTGCATAATTCACTTGACAATTAAATTGAGCTTTATATTAAATTAGTAAACCAATTCTGTTGTTATATTGAGAAAGTGCCCCTTCCCCTATGGCTCTTTATAGGCCAAGTTGGCCATTCATTCTTTGTCTGCCCCTAAATAAGAGCCCAGTGGAACACACAGCATGGCTCCTATTTGTTACTCTCTTCTCCCCCCCCCCCCCCCCACTTTAAACCACAAGCTTGTTGGAGTATGAATGCTATATTCCCAGCACCATATAGAATGCCTGTGTCTAATCGATGTTTGGAGAGGACCAAGAATATGATCTGTGTTTGAATGTGGGCTGCTGAACTCCTGTTCAGTTGAGTCAACAATATCAGTAATACTAGTGGCTAACATTTCTTGGACATATACTGTGTGCTTCAGGTCACTTTCTGCTTTATATGTATTATCTCCTTCGAAGTCAATACACATGGCCTAGATCATTGGAGTTTCAAATGGGGGTTTCATTTAGTTCAAAGGGGAAAACTTCCACAAACAGCATCATGTCTGGCTTTGAAGCTAGGTAAAGTAGGGAGAATTGAGAGCTAATTGCATCTGGGATTTGAAAAGCACTGGGAAAGCATTCTTACTTATGAAATATCTGTCTCATCCATCTCTTCTAAATTTCACTATCAGAAATTCACTCTTTCAGATATTCATTAGTTTTTTCAGCAATTTCTTTTTTAACACAAATAATTTGGGGAGGGGAATTACAAGACACAAGATGGGACAGAAATACTTTGTAAATGAAGGGAGGGGTATGTTGAGGGAAAAAGGTGGAGAAAGCTTCCCCAAAGACCCAAATTGGTTTATACAAAAAGACTTGTACTCTCCCACTGTGGCTCAATGCTATACATTTAACCCTTCACCTAGCCATCAACCCCCAATTTCTCTGAATTTTTTTCAAAACTTGAGTGAATGAATGTAATCCAGGATTTTTATTTAGCTCAAGCTACCTGTTAAAGTGAAGTCACAATAGAAACATATCTCCTAAAGATTCCATTGCAATAGGAAACTTCTTCTTTTACTCCTCAGTAAATAGGTGAATTTGAGGGGTCCATATTATTCATAAAATTCTTGCAGGTATTTAACTCCAAAATTTAAAAAACAGTTTAGAATAGATTAATCTGAAGGATTAAGACACCACTAGTTAAATTATGATCTATAGATATCTTATATTAGGATCAATTTGGAGGCTTATTTATTTTATTTTTATTTTTGGGGGAGTCTTATTTTTAATACAGATTCTTGGACTCCCACCAAGACATACAGAATTAGAAAACCTGGGGTAGGAGCCTCAGAATCTATATTTAAAAATCCTTCCAGGAGATATATTTTAAAATTTGAGAACCACTGGCTTTAAATGGATTGAGGCTCATGCTTTCTTGTAATAAAATCATGGTGTTCTAGTTTGCTAGCTGCTGGAATGCAATATACCAAAAATGGAATGGCTTTTAAAAAGGGAAATTTAATAAGTTGCTAGTTTACAGTTCTAAGGCCGAGAAAAAGTCCCAACTAAAACAAGTCTATAGAAATGTCTACTCAAAGGCATCCATCCAGGGAAGATATCTTGGTTCAAGAAGGCCAATGAAGTTCATGGTTTCTCTCTCAAGTGGAAGGGCACATGGTGAACACAGTCTGAGTTTCTCTCTCAGCTGGAAAGGCACATGATAAACATGGTCAGGGTTCCTCTCTCATCTGGAAGGGCACATGGTGAACACAGCACCATCTGCTAGCTTCTTCTCCTGGCTTCCTGTTTCATGAAGCTCCCTGGAGGGCATTTTCCTTCTTCATCTCCAAAGGTCACTGGCTGGTGAAACATATCTCCTAAAAATTCCATTGCAATAGGAAACTTCTTTTACTCCTCAGTAAATAGGTGAATTTGAGTGGACTCTGCTTCTCATGGCTATGTTGTTCTGCTCTGCTATCTCTGAATCTCTTTCATTCTCCAAAATGTTTCCTCTTTTATAGGACTTCAGAAACTAATTAAGACCCACCCAAACGGGTGGAGACATGTCATCCTCTAATCCAGTTTAACAACCACTCTTGATTAAATCACACCTCCAGGGAGATGATCTGATTAGTTTCAAGCATACAATACTGAATAAGGATTAGAAAAAATGGCTGCCTTTACAAAATGGGATTAGGATTAAAACATGGCTTTTCTAGGGTATGTACATCATTTCAAATCAGCACAAATGGAATATTGGAGCAACGTGATCAGTTTCCTGTGCAAAAATATATACTATATTAAGGGGCAGGCCACAGTGACTCAGCAGGCAGAATCCTTACCTGCCACGCCAGAGATCCAGGTTCGATTCCTGGTGCCTGCCCATGCCAAATATATATATATAGTTTATTGAGGTAATGACTGTGTCTATTTTATTCACTTTTGCACTCTTAGTCCAAAAACAGTACCTAACATATGGTATGGGTGCACTAAAATTACTAAACATGAAGCATAATCCAACTCATGAGCAAGAAATGTAAATCTGCAGTTGTCAAAAAGCAAAAAGGACATTCATAGTGAAGATGAGGGGAACTGATGCTTGTGGTTCAAAGTGGAGAGCTGGAAAGCTGGGAAGGAATGCAGGTGTCAGGATGCAGGTCTTAATTTAAGTTTTAGAGATGGAAGTAAAGGCAGCTGGGGGCTAAAATTGAGATTACTGAGTGAGCCTAAGAGCAAAGAAAGTTCAGCTCAATCAGGAAAATTATCCCCAGCCAGAAAAATCTCTATCTGCTTGGGTGTGTTGGGCTGGTATTGAGTCCCTCTCCCCAGGCTGAAAGCAATATCTCCTTGAGATCAGTACCTCAAATCTGTTCTATGTGGCATGGGCAAAATTTGCACTAAATCCTCAATGAGAAAGCCTAAACTAAGTAACTTCATGGAGAGAAGATGGGGCAAGATGACAGCGTAGGAAGGTATGGGATTTAGTTCGCCCTCTAGGGCAGCTAGTAAATAGCCAGGAACTGTCTGGAACAACTGGGGGCCTTCTGTGACCAGATACACATTGTACACCAGCCTGGAATGAGTGGAAGAGTCACAACTGAGAAATCACAGCACAGAACTGTAAGTAAATTCTTCTAAGGCTTGGAGGCTGGTGCTCCTCCCCCACTGGCACAACAGTCAGACTTGAGTCTCTTCCTAGGGAGAAACAGAAGCCCCCTCTACTAGGAGCAAGGGAAGGAGAGCTCAACCAAGCTCCAATTAAGGATTTGATTAGCAAATTTGGACAGCTGAATACCAGCTCTTAGCACAGATAAATCTAAAACACAAACAGGAAAGAAACCCCAGGGGGGAAGAGGCAGGACTAATGAGAAAAAAACAAAACAAAACACAAAACAGAGTTTTCTGGAGTTGGCTGAACTTAGAATACTGGAAATGGGCTGTGCACCAAGAAAATAGGCACATAGAGCCAGGTACCACTCCAGCAAACCCAGGGGGAACAGATTTGTTTTTCTTTCTCTCTTTCCCCTCACCCCCTTTTTTTAGCAGCCCATTCAAGAAAGCAGCAGGCATTCTCAGTTTTCAACCCTGCCCAGGCAAGGGTGTAATTAAGAAGTGACTGAGAGACAAAGGAACTAATTAGGTAGAGGAGATAGTTCCCTAAATAACTTATTTTACTAAAAAAAGTTGGGGGAGAGAGGGAACAGGGCCCAGCACAAGTGGCTGCTCTCATTCAAAGAATGGTATAGCAACAGCACTTTCAACCTACAAAAAGCTGAGTCCAGCCTGTCTCAAACATGCCTCTGGTGGGGGGGGGGTGGGGAGGAGGGTAGTTTGAGAGTTTTGTAACATTTCCAGTTTGCAGGGAAGGCTGAAGAGTAGCTCCCCACCACCACCAAAACAAGCAAACAAACAAACTACAGGGGCAAGGCCCAGCACAGGAGGTGTTCCAGTTTGCTAGCTGCTGGAATGCAATATACCAGAAACAAAATGGCTTTTTAAAAGGGGAATTTAATAAGTTGCTAGTTTACAGTTCTAAGGCCGAGAAAAAGTCCCAATTAAAACAAGTCTATAGAAATGTCCACTCAAAGGCATCCATCCAGGGAAGATATCTTGGTTCAAGAAGGCCGATGAAGTTCAGGGTTTCTCTCTCAAGTGAGAAGGCACACAGCAAACACAGTCTGAGTTTCTCTCTCATCTGGAAAGGCACATGGTGAACACAGTCCGGGTTCCTCTTTCATCTGGAAGGGCACATGGTAGACACGGCATCATCTGCTAGCTTCTTCTCCTGGCTTCCTGTTTCATGAAGCTCCCCCAGAGGCATTTTCCTTCTTCATCTCCAAAGGTCACTTGGTCATGGACTCTGCTTTGTTGTGCTGCTGCATTCTCTGCTCTCTCCGAATCTCCTTCATTCTCCAAAATGTTTCCTCTTTTATAGGACTTCAGAAACTTATTAAGACCCACCCAAATGAGTGGAGACATGTCACCTAATCCAGTTTAACAACCACTCTTGATTAAATCACATCTCCAGGGAGATGATCTGATTATAGTTTCAAACATACAGTATTAAATAGAGATTATTCTGCCTTTATGAAATGGGATTTAGATTAAAACATGGCTTTTCTAGGGGACATACATCCTTTCAAACCAGCACAGGAGGTAACTTATTTAGAGAATTCAGACTGCAGGAGTTGGAAATCAGAAACAGATTAAACCCACCTTCAGTCTCAGCGTCTGTCTCAGCTATGCCCGTGGCATGAAGGGTCTACTGAGAATTAAAGGCATAGTACCACTCTACCCTTGTAGGGAGGAGTGGGCCGACAAATGCCATCTGCTGGTCAGTACAGGAAAAGCACAGAATTAAGAGACTTCATAGGAAAGACTGGCACCCTGCTGAGTCTCATCCTGAGGGAACCTTAACACAGATTACACCCCCTTTATGAGTCCTGGGCCTGTTTTGTCTGGAAAAATCTGGCTGGGGCCAATTCCATTTGGGGAGACCCTCCTCCCAGAGACAGACTTCCAGGTAAAAGTTACTAGAGGTAATGAAAGGAGTGGCAAAAACATATAGAGGCAAAACCCAAAACAAACAGCAGATCAACATTCCCTGAGGAGGAAGTAGGAAGAGAGAGCTTTTATTTACTGGGGGTGAAACAATTGCACAAACATAAAGGGCAATCTCAAAAACTTCTGTATTGCAGGTCAATATCAGGAAAATAAGAGCTAAAAAAATCTGATCAGTTAAACAGAAGCTATGCTAGAGGGCTAGAAAAGTTGAACTAAATGTCAAAGAAGAGTTAGAGAACAAAGCCAACCAACAAGAAAAATCTAGGAAAAAGAGAGAAACAACCTCCAAAATAAAATAGTCAAGAAAATCAGATATGTAGATACCAACAAAAAAAGCATAATTCATACCAGGAAGCATGAAGATATGGTCTAGTCAAAGGAACAAGCTAACACTTCAAATGAGACACAGGAGGTAAATCAGAATACAAGGTAAAAGATGATACAGTCCACATTTTAAAACTTCAACTTCTGTCTGAGATCAAAGGAAGGGATGTTTATTTAGTGGAAAATTTATATTTTGGGTAGCACATTATCTAACTTAACTTCGATGATCAATTTATTTGAACACCATAATTACATGGAATCTTAAACAGGGTGTGAGATCCTATTGGTTTGTACAGGTTAATGTGATGCCCCATTATATCCCAGAGTAATTTGGGCAGAGAATAAAAAAATATTTGCGAAGTCCCCTTGGAGGACTGGGGAGAAAGGATGAAACATTCAACTTCCCCTTCTGGTGAATGCCTGATATTCTCACAAGCAGTGGGGACAATCAATTCCATAGGCTGAGCACTAGATCTTGGGGTTTATCACTATGAGGCTTATTCCTGCAAAGGAGAAGCTAAGCCTACTTATAATTATGCCTAAGAGTCACCCCTGAAAGAACCTCTTTTGTTGCTCAGATGTGGCCTCTCTCTAAGCCAACTTGGTAGGTGAACTCACTGCACCCCGCCCCCCCCATATGGAACATGGTTATGGGGGTGTAAGTCTCCCTGGCAATGTGGGACAAGATTCCTGAGATGAGCTGGGAGCCAGCATCATGGGGTTGAGAAAGCCTTCTTGACCAAAATGGGGAAGAGAAATGAAACAGAATAAAGTTTAAGTGGCTGACAGATTTCAAATAGAGTCCAGAAGTTATCCTGGGGGTTGTCCTTATGCACTATATAAATATCCCTTTTTAGTTTATGATGTATTGGAGTGGCTAGAGGGAAGTACCTGAAACTGTTGAGCTGTGTTCTAGTGGCCTTGATTCCTGAAGATGAATGTATGACTGTATAATAGCTTTTAAAATGTGACTGTGTGATTGTGAAAACCTTGTGTCTGATGTTTCTTTTATCCAGAGTATGGATAGATGAGCAAAAAATAAAAAATAAAAAAATAACTAAATAATAGGGAGTGATAAAAGGTAAAAAATTGGGTAGACTGAGATACTTGTGGTCAATAAGAGGGAGGGGTAGAGGTATGGGATGTATGAGTTTTTTCTTTTTCTTTTTCTGGGGTGATGTTAATGTTCTAAAAATCATTATGGTGATGAATATGCAACTATGGGATGATATTATAAGCCACTTATTGTATAATATGGTTGGATTGCATGTATGTGAAGATTTCTCCATAAAAATATTTAAAAAAAAAAATGAGATACAGGAGTTGAAACAACTAATTAAAGGTGTTCTAAAAATGTTTCTAAATCAATTCAGAGAGTTATAGGAAAATATGGCAAAAGAGATGAACGATATAAAGAAGACACTGGGCAACCAGAAGGAAGAACTTGAAAACTTGTAAAAACAAATGGCAGAACTTATGGGAATGAAAGGTACAATAGAAGAAATAAAATATACGATGGAGACATACAACAACAGATTTGAAGAGGGAGAAGAAAGGATTAGTGAGATAGATGACAGGACATCTGAAATCCTACACACAAAAGAACAGAAGGGAAAAGAATGGAAAAATATGAACAGGGTCTCAGGAAATTGATTGACAACATGAAGTGCACAAATATATATGTTGTGGGTGTCCCAGAAGGAGAAGAGAAAGGAAAGGGGGCAGAAAGAATATTTGAGGAAATAATCACTGAAAATTTCCCAACTCTTATGAAAGGCATAAAATTACAGGTCCATGAAATAAACAGAATAAATACAAACAGACCAATTTCAAGATATCTACTAATCAGATTTTCAAAAGACAGAGACAAAGAGAAAATTCTGAAAGCAGTAAGAGAAAAGCACTTAAAAGAGAGGCTCGACAAGACTAAGTGTGGATTTCTCAGCAGAAGCCATGGAGGAAAGAAGGCAGTGATATGACATATTTAAGAAACTGAAAGAAAAAAAACTGCTAACCAAGAATTTTACATCTGACAAAACTGCTTCCAATAAATGAGAGAGTGTTTAAAATATTTAGAGATAAATAGATACAGAGAGAGGTCATGAAAAAGAGACCTGCTTTATAAGAAATACTAATGGGAGTGCTATAGGCAGATAGGAAAAGACAGGAGAGAGAGGCTTGGAGAAGAAGGTAGAAATGAAGATTAATAGTAAGGGTAAAAAGAGAGAAAAAAAATAAGATATGACATATAAAATCCAAAGGAGAAAATGATGAAGAAAGGACTACCTTTACAGTAATAACATTAAATTTTAATGGATTAAACTCACTAATCAAAAGACATAGACTGGCAGAAGGGGGAAAAAACATGAGGATCCATCTATATGCTGTCTACAAGAGACTCACTTAAGACCCACGGACAAAAACAGGTTGAAAGTGAAAGGTTGGGAAAAGATATTTCACACAAATAACCACCAGAAAAGAGCCTGCCTATGCTAAAAAACAAAACAAAATAATACAAAACAAAATAAAATTAGCCGGGGTAGCTATACAAATTTGTCTAATTTGTACCAGACAAATTAGACTTTAAATGTAAAACAATTAAAAGAGATAAAGAAGGAGACTATGTATTAATAAAAGGGACAATTTATGAAGAAAAAATAACAATCATAAATATTTTTGCACCAAGCAAGAGCCCCCCAAAATACAGGAGACAAACACTGACAACCCTGAAGGGAGAAGTAGATACCTCTACAATAATAGTTGGCAACTTCAATACACTGCTCTCATCAATGGATAGGAAATCTAGAAAGAGGATCAATAAGGAAACAGATCTTGAATAACATGATAAATGAAGAAGACTTAACAGACATTTACAGATCATTGTACCCCACAACAGCAAATATACATTTTTCTCAAGTCCTCATGAATCATTCTCCAGTGGGGACCACATATTGGATCACAAAGCAGGTCTCAATAAATTTAAAAAGACTGAAATTATACAAAACATTTTCTCATATCAGAATAGAATGAAGTTGGAAATCAACAACACATGGAGGGCTGGAAATTCACAAATATATGTAGGATAAACAATACACTCTTAAACAAACAGGGGGCCAAGGAAGAAATTATAAGAGAAATCAGTAAATAATCTTGAGGCAAATAAAAATGAGAGCACAACATATCAAAACTTATGGGATGCAGCAAAGGCTGTACTGAGGGGGAAATTTATTGCCCTAAATGTGTATATTCAAAAAGAAGAAAGAGCAAAAATCATGGACTTAACTGCTCTCTGGGAGGAAATGCTGGAAGAATAGCAAATTATCCCCAAAGCAAACAGAAGGAAAGAACTAACAAAGATTAGAGCAGAAATAAATAAAATTGAGAACATGAAAATAAAGAGAATCAACAAAACCAGAAGCTTTTTCTTTGAGAAAAATCAATAAAATCAATGGATTGTTAGCTAGGCTAAGACAAAAGAGAGAGGATGCAATTAAATAAAAAAATAAATGGGAAGGGGAGCATAACTACTGACCCTGCAGAAGTAAAGGTGATAATGAGGGGATACTATGAGTGAGAAACTATATGCTAACAGATTAAACAGTTTAGACAAAATGGACAATTTCCTAGAAAAATATGAACAACCAACATTGACTTAAGGAGAAATAGATGACCTCAACAAACTAAACACAAGTAAAGAGATTGAATCAGTCATCAAAAACTTCCTCTAAAAAGAAAAATCCAGGACCATCTGGCTTCACATGTGAATTTTACCAAGAATCCAAGAAAGAATTCGTTTTCTCATTTTTAATCTTTTCCCCTACATGTACTGCTTCAGGGCAGCTCACCTAATGGTGTAGTCAAAATACAAAATGTTCCTCATGGAATTCCTGATATTCTTGCAAGCAGTGGGGACAACCAAATCAATAGTCTGAGACCTCAATTTTGGGGTTTGTTCCTATGAAGCTTTTCCCTGCAAAGAATAGGCTAAACCTATTTAAAATTAGGCCTAAGAATCACCCCCAGAGAACCTGGGGGTTGCTCAGATATGGCCTATCTCTCTCTCAGCCAACATGGCAAGTGAACTCACTGCCCTTCCCCTCTCTATGTGGGACATAACTTCAGGGGTGAAAACCTCTCTGGCAACGTGGGACAGAAATCCTAGAATGACCTAGGACTCAGCAACAAGGGATTGGGAAGACCTTCTCAACTGAAAGGGGGAAGAGAGAAATTAGACAAAATAAAATGTCAGCAGCTGAGAGATTTTAAGTGGAGTCGAGAGGTTATCCTGGAGGTTATTCTTACACATTATTTATCCCCTTTTTAGTTTATGATGTATTAGAGTGGCTAGAGGAAGTGCCTGAAAATGTAGAGCTGTGTTCTAGTAGCCATGTTTCTTTAAGATGATTGTATACTGATATAGCTTTCACAATGTGACTGTGTGATTGTGAAAACTTTGTGTCTGATGCTCCTTTTACCTATGATATGGACAGATGAGTTAAAAATATGGATAAAAAATAAATAATAAGGGGAACCTTTAACAAAGGTTAAAATAAATTGCGTATTTTGAAATACTAGTGGTCAATGAAAGGGAGTGGTAAGAGATATGATGAGGGGATATTATGAGTAACTATATGCTAAAAAATTAGACAGTTAAGACAAAATGGACAATTTCCTAGAAAGATATGACCAACACTGACTTAAGGAGAAATAGATGACCTCAACAAACTAAGCACAAGGAAAGAGATTGAATCAGTCATCAAAAACTTCCACTAAAAAGAAAAATGAGCTTTTTCTTTTTTCTTTCTTTTGCTGGAGAGATGCAAATGTTCAAAAAATGATCATGGTGATAAATACACAACTATGTGATGATACTGTGAGCCATTGATTGTAACCATATCAAGAACATTTGTATGTCAAGAATATTTGCATGTCAAGAATGTTGGTATGTTTGTTCATTGTTTATAATAAAAATATTTTTAAAAATGGATAAAAAATAAATAAACAAATAATAGGGGAATGAAGGTTAAAATAAATTGGGTAGATGGAAATACTGGTGATCAATGAGAGGAAGGGGTAAAGGGTATGGTATGTATGAGCTTTTTCTTTTTATTTCTTTTTCTGGAGTGAGGCAAATGTTCTAAAAAATGATCATGGTGATGAATACACAACTATGTATTGTGAGCCATTGATTATACACTATGTACGAAATGTTTGTATGCTGAGAATGTTTGTGTTTGAGTGTTTTTTATTTTAACTTTTCTATTGTATAATATAATGTATTAGCAATAAAAATAAATATTTAAAAAATGTTCCTCATGGCCAGCAGCTAAAAAAAAAAGAGTTGGGTGGGCAATGGTGGCTCAGTGGCAGAGTTCTCACCTGCCATGCTGGAGACCCGGGTTCGATTCCTGGTGCCTACCCATGTAGTAAAAAAAAAGAGAGTGTTAGTACCAATCCTGTTCAAACTCTTCAAAAACTCTGAAGAGGAGGGAAAGGTACCTAACTCATTATATGAAGACAATACCACACTAAAACCAAAACCAGATAAAGATGCTACAAGAAAAGAAAATTATAGACCAATCTTTTTAATGAATATATATGAAAGAATCCCAAATAAAACACTTGTAAATAGAATCCAGCAGCACATTAAAAGAATTCTACGTCATGACTAAGTGTGTTTTATTCCAAGTATGCAAGACTAGTTACACACAAGAAAATGGAAGGACACACCGTGTTCATAATTGGAAGACTAAATATAGTTAAGATATCAATTCTACCCAAATTGATTTATAGATTTAATGCAATACCAATTAAAATCCCAACAACTTACTTTGCAGAAATAGAAAAACTCATAATCCAATTTATTTGGAAGGACAGGGTGCTCCGAATAGCTAAAAATATCTTAAGAAAGAAAAATGAAGTGTAAGATCTCACACTATCTGACTTTAAAGCATATTACAAAGCTACAGTGGTGAAAGCAACATAGTACTTGCATGACGATAGATATACTGACCAATGGAATCAAATTGAGTGTTCAGGTAGATCCCCTCATTTATGGACAATTGATCTTTGGTAAGGTAGACAACTCTAATTGGGACAAACAGCATTTTGGGAAGAAAATAATAAAGAACTTGCAAAGTCCCCTTGAGAGACTGGAGGGAAAAAATTATGGAACTATTAAACTTCCCTGTCAGCACTGCTCTGTCAGCTCTGAGGCTTCTGTTGTCTCTGTCAGCTCTGCTCTCTCCTCTCAATGTTTGCTCTTTGAAAGGACTCCAGTAAACTAATCAAGACCCACCCAGAATGGGTAGAGTCGCATCTCCATCTAATCAAAAGGTCACACCCACCGTTGGGTGTGGTTCTGCCCTACAATATTGAATCAGGATTAAAAGAAATACCTGCCTCCACAAGATTGAATAAGGATTAAAATATGGCTTTTCTGGGGTATGTAATATTTTCAAACTGGTGCAGGGTATTCTTTCAGGTTTTCAGGAATACTGTTGGTTGGGGGTTGGCATACCATGGCAATTTGCAATATTTGGCTGAAGCTTCCATAAGAGTAACCTCCAGAATGACCTCTCAACTCTATTTGAAGTCTCTTAATCCCTGAAATTTGGAGGCAGGTATTTCTTTTAATCCTGATTCAATATTGTAGGGCAGAACCACACCCAACGGTGGGTGTGACCTTTTGATTAGATGGAGATGCGACTCTACCCATTCTGGGTGGGTCTTGATTAGTTTACTGGAGTCCTTTCAAAGAGCAAACATTGAGAGGAGAGAGCAGAGCTGACAGAGACAACAGAAGCCTCAGAGCTGACAGAGCAGTGCTGACATAGATGCTGACACTTGGTCAATAGAGATCCAGATAGATGCTTGGAGCCCAGCAGACATTGCCATGAGACGTTAAGCAAGCCAGAACCCGGAGAGATCCAAGGGAAGCCAAGAGATAAAAGCCAGACCCAAAGAAGCAAAGTGAGGAACCCCTTATAGGAACAGAGGCTGAAAGCAATGGACTTCAGAAGCAAGGGACCAGCAGATGCCAACCATGTAACTACCCAGCTGACAAAGTTGTTCTTGAACCACCAGCCTTCCTTGAATTAAGATTTCCTCCACTGGATGCCTTACTTTGGACATTTTTATAGGCTTAGAACTGTAAACTTGTAACTTATTAAATTCCCCTTTTAAAAAGCCATTCCAGTTCTGGTATATCACATTCCAGCAGCTTGCAAACTAAACAGACTCTATAAAAGTTTTACCTAGTTAGTTTATTTTTTCAGAAACTTAAGGCCTCCAGATTGTTCCCATACCAGAGAAATGCTGAAAACCAGAGGTACTAGTTTCTCCAAGAACATCAACCAAAAAAAAAAAAAAAAAGAACCTCAACCAGTTTTATTCCTCTAACCCAAAAGGAAGACACCATTTTTCAGCATGAAGAAGCTAAAATGGTCATTGCCCAAATATCTCTGAAGACTGAGAGAATGATCAGGTGAGGAGAAGGTATAACTGAGAAATTAGGATTTAACAAATGATTATGACTACTGACTCACTATATAGATATTCCTTTTTAGTTTCTAGTGTGTCAGAATAGTCAGGAGGAAATACCTGAAATCGTTTAATTGTAATCCAGTAGCACTGATCTTTGATAATGATTGTAAAACTATACAACTTTTATCATGTGACTATGTGATTGTAAAAACCTTGTGATTTATACTCCCCTTTTCCATTGAATGGGCATATGAGTAATAAAATAAAAACATGCATGAAAAAAATAGGTTGTGAAAAAATACCACCATGTAAACTATGGACAATAGTTATAGTACTACTTTAATATTCTTTCATCAATTGTAACAAATGCAATTACTGCTAAAAACTAATAGAATTACAAAAGAAGTGTTATCAATAGTAACAAATTTTCCACACCAATGCAAGTGCTGGTGGAAGTGTGGTGTATGGGAATCCTGTATTTTATGCATGACTGTTCTGTAAACTCACAACATTGCTAATAAATTTTTTTTTTAAAGAAACTAGCTTCATCACAGAGAGGCTTCTCATCCCAGTGAGATTTGGTGTGACCACTGGGAAAATAATTCTCACTGAAGATGAAATTTTGGTTAAAAAAAAAATTCATTTTTACACTGGAAGAAGAACAACAAAGCAGATTTATATGAGTGTGTTTAAAATGTCAGAGATCAGTGAGACAAAGGAAAGAAGAACATCTAATATAAAAATGAAATATTATGGAAAGCATGTAAGCAGGGATTCTAGAAGAGGAAAAATAGAATGAAATTTTTAAAAAGTAGATGATTTTAAAGGAGACAGGATATAACAGAAGAGAGAATTGGTGAAAGGAAGACAGAGCAGATAAAATCTCTCAAAGCAAGTAACATTGGTATAGAAAAGATGGAGCATGTGATGAGAAGTTGAAGCATGAGGAGAGATTGAGGATTCCTAAAAATTCCCATAGGAATTGCAGAAGGAGAGTTATAGAGAATGCCTCTAAGACAATATCTAAGAGACAATGGATGAAATTTTTCTAGAGATAAGGAAATACATAATACATGAGTGTTCAGATTGAAAAGTCTCCCCAATTGCTGAGTAATATGAATTTAAAAACACTAACACAGAGGTAGACCCATTATAGTAAAAATTCAAGACATCAAGATAAAAAAGAAATCCTAAAAGTTACCAGAAAGAAAGGACAGATTATCTATTAATACCGGCAATTCAATTGCTAGTAGTTTCCTTATTCAGCAACAATTCCAAGGGAATATTATTGTGGATGTACAATTCTATAACCTGAGAAATAATAATGTAGAAGTATGAGCAAAATAATACAGGTGTTATATAGCTTATTGACCACCAGCATTTGCTGATAAGACCCCCAAAAGCAGATAAAAAGCAGAAAGAAAAAATGAGGGTAAGGATCTGCAATGATACATTTTAATTATTATGGAAAAAATGATAGGAATATAAGAGCAAAAAAAAAAAAGAAAGAAAGAATAGCAGCTGCACATGCAAGTTTAAAAAGAAGATGAAAAAAAATCATTAGGCCATAAAAACAAAGCAAAACACTAGCTAACAATTATTTTAAAGGTAGTTTGAGACACTCAAAGTCCTTGTTTTCTTCAAGAGAGGGGTAGATATAAATGGATTAGACTTTGCAAGAAAAATTTTAATTTCAGTATGTATATTTTATATAAAAGGATGACAACTGAAAAATAAATACCTTGTATAAATTTCAAAACTAATTAAAAACTCTAGGGACTAAAGAAAAACTTCATCAATCAAACAGAGGATAAGAAGGTAACATAACAAATAATATAAAAAGATTTCAAATAGATAACACAAAGAAGATGGCAGAAATAAATCTGTATCTAGCAATACATTTAAGTGGGCTCAAAAGACCTAATACACTCTTGAAAGATGGCGGCTTAGTAAGGTATGTGCGTCTTAGTTCCTCCTCCTCCAAAGCAACTACTAGGTGAACTGAAACAGTGCAGAACCAGCTCCCAGGGCTACGGCAGGGAATGGACACACAGCGTACCCCAGTCTGCACTGGCTAGTCTGACAGCGAGACTCGGCTGCGGTGAGATCCCCGAGTGGCGCGCGATTTCCCGAGCAGCGGCAGCTGCAGTGGTCGGAGCAACTCCCTCCCTCCTTCCTGGGCCGGCTGAGAGTCTCGGAGAGGCAAGTTTCGCAAGCCGAGGGGGCCGGCGCCCATCTTTTGCGGGCGGCTTCGAGTCTTGGCTTCGAGTCCACGGTTACGAGTCTCGGGTCAGAGGGCTATCCAAGCCGCGGTGGCCCCTCCCTCTGCGGGCGGCTTCCTGGTCCGGTGGGGAATTCCCCAGGCCGCGGCGGCCAGTGACCGACGCCCCTCCCCCGCAGGCGACTTCCTGATCCGGTGGCGAATTCCCCGGGCCTGCTGCGGCCGGCGACCAGCCATAGGGTCCCCTCAAGCCGCGGCGGCTGACGCCCCAACCACACGTGGCCCCTGAACCAATGGAGAGAATTAGATCGGAGATCCCCATGCCGCGGAGATCGGTGACCGGGGGGATCCATTCCAAACACTTGAGACAAACGTGTGCCACGAGCGCCACCTACTGGGCAGGATAAGAAAAACAGAACCCAGAGATTTCACAGAAAAATCTTACAACATTGTTGGGTCCGACACCCAGGGAAATCTCACTAAATGCCCAGATGCCAGCAGCAGAAGATAACTGTCCACGCTCAGAAGATTGAGAATATGGCCCAGTCAAAGGAACAAACCAATAGTTCAAATGAGATACAAGAGCTGAGACAACTAATGCTGAATATACGAACAGAAATGGAAAACCTCTTCAAAAATGAAATCGATAAATTGAGGGAGGACATGAAGATGACATGGGCTGAACATAAAGAAGAAATAGAAAAACTGAAAAAACAAATCACAGAACTTATGGAAGTGAAGGATAAAGTAGAAAAGATGGAAAAAACAATGGATACCTACAATGAAAGATTTAAAGAGACAGAAGATAGAATTAGTGATTTGGAGGATGGAACATCTGAATTCCAAAAAGAAACAGAATCTATCGGGAAAAGAATGGAAAAATTTGAACAGGGTATCAGGGAACTCAAGGACAATATGAACCACACAAATATACGTGTTGTGGGTGTCCCAGAAGGAGAAGAGAAGGGAAAAGGAGGAGAAAAACTAATGGAAGAAATTATCACTGAAAATTTCCCAACTCTTATGAAAGACCTAAAATTACAGCTCCAAGAAGTGCAGCGCACCCCAAAGAGATTAGACCCAAATAGGCGTTCTCCAAGACACGTACTAGTTAGAATGTCAGAGGTCAAAGAGAAAGAGAGGATCTTGAAAGCAGCAAGAGAAAAACAATCCATCACATACAAGGGAAACCCAATAAGACTATGTGTAGATTTCTCAGCAGAAACCATGGAAGCTAGAAGACAGTGGGATGATATATTTAAATTACTAAAAGAGAAAAACTGCCAACCAAGACTCCTATATCCAGCAAAATTATCCTTCAAAAATGAGGGAGAAATTAAAACATTCTCAGACAAAAAGTCACCTGAGAGAATTTGTGACCAAGAGATCAGCTCTGCAAGAAATACTAAAGGGAGCACTAGAGTGAGATACAAAAAGACAGAAGAGAGAGGTATGGAGAAGAGTGTGGAAAGAAGGAAAATCAGATATGATATCTATAATACAAAAGGCAAAATGTTAGAGGAAAATATTATCCAAACAGTAATAACACTAAATGTTAATGGACTGAATTCCCCAATCAAAAGACATAGATTGGCAGAATGGATTAAAAAACAGGATCCTTCTATATGCTGTCTACAGGAAACACATCTTAGACCCAAAGATAAACATAGGTTGAAAGTGAAAGGTTGGGAAAAGATATTTCATGCAAATAACAACCAGAAAAGAGCAGGAGTGGCTATCCTAATATCCAACAAATTAGACTTCAAATGTAAAACAGTTAAAAGAGACAAAGAAGGACACTATATACTAATAAAAGGAACAATTAAACAAGAAGACATAACAATCATAAATATTTATGCACCGAACCAGAATGCCCCAAAATACATGAGGAATACACTGCAAACACTGAAAAGGGAAATAGACTCATATACCATAATAGTTGGAGACTTCAATTCACCACTCTCATCAATGGACAGAACATCTAGACAGAGGATCAATAAAGAAATAGAGAATCTGAATATTACTATAAATGAGCTAGACTTAACAGACATTTATAGGACATTACATCCCACAACAGCAGGATACACCTTTTTCTCAAGTGCTCATGGATCATTCTCAAAGATAGACCATATGCTGGGTCACAAAGCAAGTCTTAACAAATTTAAAAAGATTGAAATCATACACAACACTTTCTCAGATCATAAAGGAATGAAGTTGGAAATCAATAATAGGCGGAGTGCCAGAAAATTCACAAATACGTGGAGGCTCAAAAACACACTCCTAAACAACGAGTGGGTCAAAGAAGAAATTGCTAGAGAAATTAGCAAATACCTCGAGGTGAATGAAAATGAAAACACAACATATCAAAACTTATGGGACGCAGCAAAGGCAGTGCTAAGAGGGAAATTTATTGTCCTAAATGCCTATATCAGAAAAGAAGAAAAGGCAAAAATTCAGGAATTAACTATCCATTTGGAAGAACTGGAGAAGGAACAGCAAACTAATCCCAAAGCAAGCAAAAGGAAAGAAATAACAAAGATTAGAGCAGAAATAAATGAAATTGAAAACATGAAAACAATAGAGAAAATCAATAAGGCCAGAAGTTGGTTCTATGAGAAAATCAATAAGATTGATGGGCCCTTAGCAAGATTGACAAAAAGAAGAAGAGAGAGGATGCAAATAAATAAGATCAGAAATGGAAGAGGAGACATAACTACTGACCTCACAGAAATAAAGGAGGTAATAACAGGATACTATGAACAACTTTATGCTAATAAATACAACAATTTAGAGGAAATGGATGGGTTCCTGGAAAGACATGAACAACCAACTTTGACTCAAGAAGACATAGATGACCTCAACAAACCAATCACAAGTAAAGAAATTGAATCAGTCATTCAAAAGCTTCCTAAAAAGAAAAGTCCAGGACCAGACGGCTTCACATCTGAATTCTATCAAACATTCCAGAAAGAATTAGTACCAACTCTCCTCAAACTCTTCAAAAAATCGAAGTGGAGGAAAAACTACCTAATTCATTCTATGAAGCCAAAATCACCCTCATACCAAAACCAGGCAAAGATATTACAAAAAAAGAAAACTACAGGCCAATCTCTCTAATGAATATAGATGCAAAAATCCTCAATAAAATTCTAGCAAATCGTATCCAACAACACATTAAAAGAATTATTCATCATGACCAAGTAGGATTCATCCCAGGTATGCAAGGATGGTTCAACATAAGAAAATCAATTAATGTAATACACCATATCAACAAATCAAAGCAGAAAAATCACATGATCATCTCAATTGATGCAGAGAAGGCATTTGACAAGATTCAACATCCTTTCCTGTTGAAAACACTTCAAAACACAGGAATACAAGGGAACTTCCTTAAAATGATAGAGGGAATATATGAAAAACCCACAGCTAATATCATCCTCAATGGGGAAAAATTGAAAACTTTCCCCCTAAGATCAGGAACAAGACAAGGATGTCCACTATCACCACTATTATTCAACATTGTGTTGGAGGTTCTAGCCAGAGCAATTAGACAAGAAAAAGAAATACAAGGCATCAAAATTGGAAAGGAAGAAGTAAAACTATCACTGTTTGCAGACGATATGATACTATACATTGAAAACCTGGAAAAATCCACAACAAAACTACTAGAGCTAATAAATGAGTACAGCAAAGTAGCAGGTTACAAGATCAACATTCAAAAATCTGTAGCATTTCTATACACTAGCAATGAACAAGCGGAGGGGGAAATCAAGAAACGAATCCCATTTACAATTGCAACTAAAAGAATAAAATACCTAGGAATAAATTTAACTAAAGAGACAAAAGATCTATATAAAGAAAACTACAAAAAACTGCTAAAGGAAATCACAGAAGACCTAAATAGATGGAAGGGCATACCGTGTTCATGGATTGGAAGACTAAATATAGTTAAGATGTCAGTCCTACCTAAATTGATTTACAGATTCAATGCAATACCAATCAAAATCCCAACAACTTATTTTTCAGAAATAGAAAAACCAATAAGCAAATTTATCTGGAAGGGCAGGTTGCCCCGAATTGCTAAAAACATCTTGAGGAAAAAAAACGAAGCTGGAGGTCTTGCCCTGCCTGACTTTAAGGCATATTATGAAGCCACAGTGGTCAAAACAGCATGGTATTGACATAAAGATAGATATATCGACCAATGGAATCGAATAGAGTACTCAGATATAGACCCTCTCATCTATGGACATTTGATCTTTGATAAGGCAGTCAAGCCAACTCACTTGGGACAGAACAGTCTCTTCAATAAATGGTGCCTAGAGAACTGGATATCCATATGCAAAAGAATGAAAGAAGACCCATATCTCACACCCTACACAAAAGTTAACTCAAAATGGATCAAAGATCTAAACATTAGGTCTAAGACCATAAAACAGTTAGAGGAAAATGTTGGGAGATATCTTATGGATCTTACAACTGGAGGCGGTTTTATGGACCTTAAACCTAAAGCAAGAGCACTGAAGAAGGAAATAAATAAATGGGAACTCCTCAAAATTAAACACTTTTGTGCATCAAAGAACTTCATCAAGAAAGTAGAAAGACAGCCTACACAATGGGAATCAGTATTTGGAAACGACATATCAGATAAAGGTCTAGTATCCAGAATTTATAATGAGATTGTTCATCTCAACAACAAAAAGATAGCCAACCCAATTACAAAATGGGAAAAAGACTTGAATAGACACCTCTCAGAGGAGGAAATACAAATGGCCAAAAGGCACATGAAGAGATGCTCAATGTCCCTGGCCATTAGAGAAATGCAAATCAAAACCACAATGAGATAATCATCTCACACTCACCAGAATGGCCATTATCAACAAAACAGAAAATGACAAGTGCTGGAGAGGATGTGGTGAAAGAGGCACACTTATCCACTGTTGGTGGGAATGTCAAATGGTGCAACCACTGTGGAAGGCAGTTTGGCGGTTCCTCAAAAAGCTGAATATAGAATTGCCATACGACTCAGCAATACCATTGCTGGGAATCTACTCAAAGGAATTAAGGGCAAAAACTCAAACGGACATTTGCACACCAATGTTTATAGCAGTGTTATTTACAATTGCAAAGAGATGGAAACAGCCAAAATGTCCATCAACAGACGAGTGGCTAAACAAACTGTGGTATATACATACGATGGAATATTCTGCAGCTTTAAGGCAGGATAAACTTATGAATCATGTAATAACATGGATGGACCTAGAGAACATTATGCTGAGTGAGTCTAGCCAAAAACTAAAAGACAAATACTGGATGGTCCCAATGATGTGAATCGACACTTGAGAATAAACTTGGAATATGTCATTGGTAACAGAGTTCAGCAGGAGTTAGAAACAGGGTAAGATAATGGGTAATTGGAGCTGATGGGATACAGACTGTGCAATAGGACTAGATACAAAAACTCAAAAATGGACAGCACAATAATACCTAATTGTAAAGTAATCATGCTAAAACACTGAATGAAGCTGCATCCGAGCTATAGGTTTTTGTTTTGTTTTTTTTTGTTTTGTTTTGTCCTTACTATTATGACTTTTATTTTTTTCTCTATATTAACATTCTATATCTTTTTCAGTTATATTGCTAGTTCTTCTAAACCGATGCAAATGCACTAAGAAACGATGATCATGCATCTATGTGATGATAAGAATTACTGATTGCATATGTAGAATGGTATGATTTCTAAAAAAAAAAAAAATGGACAGCACAATACTACCTAATTGTAATGTAATTATGTTAAAACACTGAATGAAGCTGCATCTGAGCTATAGTTTTTTTTCCTTATATATTTTTGTATTTTTTATTTTTATTTTTATTTTTTCTCTATATTATCATTTTATTTCTTTTTCTGTTGTCTTGCTATTTCTTTTTCTAAATCGATGCATATGTACTAAGAAATGATGATCATACATCTATGTGATGATATTAAGAATTACTGATTGCATATGTAGAATGGAATGATTTCTAAATGTTGTGTTAGTTTATTTTTTTTAATTAATAATAAAAAAAAAAGACCTAATACATTCTGAAGCTCCTGACTGAGAGTTGAAAAGAAGCAACCTAAATACCTAAATACTGTTTATAGGAGACATAAAAATATGACTCAGACTTATAAAGATACTATCCTATCTGGCCTAATTGTTTTTAAGAGTTTTGGTTTGCACACTTAGGTCTTTTAATTTAACTGGAATTTGTTTTTGTATATTGTATAAAGAGGGAATCTAATTTTATGTTTTTTTTCCAGTGAAAAAACAATTGACACAACATTTATCATATTTTTCCACCAGTGTTTTGTGATACAATTTCAATCATACCCTAAGTTCTCAGTGCTGCATAAGAGTGTTTCTGAGCTCTCTACTCTGTTGCTTATTTATATATCTTCTTACTCACCAATATTATGATATTAATATTAAATACATTATTAAATAATACTTTAATATTAAATAAAAATGATATAATATTAATATATAATAAATATAAATTATGATAGCTTGGTAATAATGTCTTGATACATGGTAGGGAAAGTCAACTCCTTTGTTCTTTCTCAAAACTGTCTTTGCTCTTTCATATGCGTTTTAAAATCAGTTGTCATTTTCTGAAAATTTTTTTATCAGGATTATATTGAATTTACAGATTAATTTGATTAAGACAGGCACTTTTATAACATTAAGTCTTCTCATCCATAAGCATAGCCTTCTTTTATGTTCTTCAACAAATCCTGTAAATTTTTTTCCAGAAAGGTCATCCACATTTTTTGTTATATTTATCCCAATGTACATTATTTTTCATTTTGTTATTTTGAATCCAATCTTTCTATTAGGGTTTCTGCATTAACTTGCACGTTATTTAGAAGTTTGGTTTTTTTGTTTTTGTTTTTCAGATAGATGGGTGATGATTTATCTTGTACAATTATTGTTTTGTGGATTTTTTATTTTATTAAATTGTGGTCAGGAATGTGGTCTGCATAATGTCTGACTGTAGAACTTGTTAATACTCCCTTTATACCATGATGTGGATAGATTTTATGAATATTTCACTTGCTTTTAAAATGTGTATTTCCTGTTTGTTGGATACCAGATACAACTTTCTTAACACATTGTTTCTTTTATCAGTATCTGTTATTTAAATTCTTTTGTGTCCAGATATTAGCATTGTTATATTAGTATGCCTGGATCCACCTTCTCTTTTTATTCTCTCTTGTTGATTTGTCTGGAATATGTTTTTAGAATTCTTTATCTTCAATAAATCAGAATACCCCAGTTTGCTATTGATTTCAGGTAGATAGTCTTCATCTCTTTGAGAAAGCCTATTTATACTTTAAAGAATAATTCCATTAAGAATTTTATTAGGAAAGGTTTTATATTTTATCATATATACTTTCAGTATTTATTAAAGTGTTCACATATTTTTTACTTTTTTCTGTTAATGTAATGGTTTACATTTAGAGATGTCCTAATATTGAAACACCCTTGCATTCTAGACTAAACTTGGGTAACCATGTGTAAATTGTATTTATTTGTTTATTTCTATAGCCCTTGCAAGTATTTTAATTTTTAAAGTATTTTAAAAACTAATAACACTGTAAAATTCACTTTTTTTTGTTTTGAAGTAAAGTTCCTTAAATTTTAACACATGTATAGATTTGTATAACCATTACCACAATCAGGTTACAGACTAGTTCCATTCTTTTTTTGTTCCAATGTTTTTTTGTTTCCCCTTGGTAGTCAAACCCTCCTCCTGCACCAAACATTGGCAACAACTGATCTGTTAGCCATTCCTATAGTGTTTCCTTTTCCAGGATATCATATAAGTGTGATGATTTGGTATGTAACTTTTTGAGACTGGTTTCTTTTACTCACCATTGTTCCTTTGAGAGTCATGCAAGTTGTGGCATGTATCAATTCTTTGTTCCTTTTTATTGCTGGATGGAGTTCAAATTTATGTATGTACTACCATTTGTTTATCATTCATTCACTGAAGGACATTTGGTTTGTTTTCAGTTTTGGTCAATTATGAATAAATATTCATATTTATAAATATTCATAATGTATTCGTGAATTAGGTTCATGCTATAAATATTTGTGATCAGGTTTTTATGTTAACAGAGCTTTCATTACTCTACGGTAAATATCCAGGAATAGGATTTCTGACTCATATGGTAAGTGTATGTTTAACTTTATAAAAACCTACCAAACAGTCTTCCAATATAGCTGTAACATTTTGCAGTCTCACCAGCAATGAATGAGAACTCCTGTTGCTCTGCATCTCTGTCAGCATTTGGTAATGTCAGTTTTAAAAAAATTAGCCATTGTAATAGTTGGGTGAAAGTATCTCACTGTGGTTTTAATTTGCATTTCCCCAATGGCTAATAATATTAATTAAGCATATTTAATGCGCTTTTTTTGGTCATCTGTATAGCTTCTTTGATGATGTGTCTATTTTAATCTTGACGGTTTTTAAAAGTGCATGGTTTGTTGTTTTACTGTTGAATTTTGAGAGTTCTTTATATATGGAGTTCTATATATATATGTTGTTTTGGTTTGCTAAAACTGTTGGAATGTAATATACCAGAAAAGGATTGGCTTTTACAAAGGGAATTTATTAAGTTACAATTCTAAGGCCATGAAAAGTCCAAATTAGGGCACCAACAAAAGGATACCCTCTCTCAAGAAAGGCTGATTGTGACCAGGGTTTTTCTGTCAGATGGGGTGGTACATGGCCATTTCTGCTTTCTCTCAAATAACTGGGTTCATGGCTCTCTCAGCCCCTTCTGCGTCTCCAGATATTGATCACTTGATTTAATCACTGTTCTGCATTTCGGCACTGAGTTTTGCTCATAAAGGACTCTAGGAAAGAACAAAGACCCATCTTGAATGGACAGGGTCACATATCTATGGAAACAACCTAATCAAAAAGTCCCACCCAACAATAGGTCTGCCCCCACAAAATTGGATTAGAAGAGCATGGCTTTTCTGGGGTACATAACAGTTAAAAAACATCACACCTGGATACAAGTCTTTTTCAGAAATATGATTTTCAAATATTTGGAAAATGTTGCTTTTTATTCTCTTAGCATGTTATGCAGGGTAAAATTTTTAATTTTAATGAAGTAAAATTTATCGTTTTTTAAAGTTGCATGGTATTGTTGGTGCTCAACCCAAGGTCACAAGGATTTTCTATGTTTTCTTCTAAAAGTTTTATGGTTTTACATTCTACACTTAGATCTATGATCCATTTCATCTCTCTTTTTACCCTTTTAGTTACTCTCACTGATAATTTTCCTTCCTATACTATACTCCATGCCTCTCTCTTGTCTTTTCCATTCGGCTTGCAGAATTCCCTTTAGTATTTCTTATAGGGCAGATGTCTTGTTTATGAACTTTCTCATTTTCTGCTTATCTGTGAATGTTTTAAACTCTCCTTCATTGTTGAAGGACAGTTTTCCAGATAAAGAGTTCTTAGTTGGCAGTTTTTCTCTTTCAGTACCTTAAATATATTATACCACTGCCCACTCACTTCTGATTTCTGATAAGAAATTGGTACTTAGTCATAATGCATTTCCCGATGAATTGCTTTTCTCTCTCTGCTTATAGGATTCTCTCTTTATCTCTGGGTTGTGATATTCTGATTAGTATGTGTCTTGGACTAGGTCTATTAGGATTTATTCTGTTTAGAGTACATTGTGCTTTTTGGACATGTATATTCATGCCTTTCATAAGAGTTGGGAAATTTTAGCCATTATTTCCTCAAATATTCTTTCTGCCCCCTTTCCCTTCTCTTCTCCTTTTGGGACACCCACGACATGTATGTTTATGCAACTCATGCTGTCATCCAAGTCCCTGAGACCCTGCTCAATTTTTTCTATTCTATTCTCTATCCATAAAATTTCAATTGTCCTGTCTTCTATTTTGCTGATTCTTTCTTCTGCCTGTTCAAATATGCTTTTGTATGCTTCTTGTGTAGTCTTAATCTCTTCTACCATGCCTTTCATTCCCATCATTTCTGCCATATTTCTTTTTATACTTTCAAATTCTTCTTTATGCTCATGCATTGTCTTCTTAATTTCCTTTATCTCTTTGGTCATATTTTTCTTCATCTCCTTAAGTTGGTTTAGGAGATTTGCTTGAACATCTTTGATGAATAGTTTCAAATTCTGTGTCTCTTTTGAAGTTTTAGTTGGTTCATTTGGCAGGACCCTGTCTTCCTGTTTCTTAGCATGGCATGTAATTTTTTTGTTGAAGCCTAGGCATCTGATTGTCTTGATGAGTTTACTCTGAAGGTCAGCTTCTCTCTCCCTTACCTAGGTTTTTATTGTTGATTGGCTTCTTTTTTTTTTTTTTTTTCACATGGGCAGGCTCCGGGAATTGAACCTGGGTCCTCTGGCATGGCAGGCGAGCATTCTTGCCTCCTGAGCCACCATGGCCCTCCCTAAAGCACTTCTTTGATACTTGGTGCAACTTACTCTAGACCTTTAGAATAACCTGTGTTGAACTGATCAGATTTTTTCAGTTCTTCTTCATCTGATTCTTGCCTTAGATATGTGACACAGTTTTAAATGTTGTACCATAATGCCCTAGATATGTGGTACAGTTTTAAATGCTGCACCATTTATGCAATTGTTTAACCTCCAAGAGAAAACATTCTGTTCTCTGTTCTTTCTCCAGGAATCTTTATCTGTTCTCTGTTTGCTTTTGTGCAGAATTTTCTCTCCAGCTTCCTATGATTTGATTAAATTCTCTCCCTCACTCAGTACCCCATTTTCCTTGCACTGTTCAGTACTGGGAAGCTCCCTTTTTGTAGCAGTTCAGTTTAGGCCTCCCTTTCTTTCTCTCTCTCAGGTTTTTCTGCCTCCATTTTCTTTCTCACTAGGCTACCCAGCTCAGGGGAGCCAGATGGGGACAATTCAGAAAGGTAGGCACTCTTGAAAAGTCCATTTTGCATTTAGGTGGTCCAGGAAAAAGAAACCAGATTGAGTGAGTGGATCAGTTGCCAGCTTCTCTCTCTCTCTTTTTTCCCCATGTGGGCCCTTATGAATGTAATATTTCCAAGTGGCTTCTGTTCCAACCTTGGTCTCTGCGGACTTGGGAGCTGGTGCCTGGATATGCATGGGATTCTAACACACTGTGAGTGCCCCTTAGTCTGTCACTGTGGTGGGAGGGAGGGATCCTGATGTTCTGTTTCTGGGGGACTCCCAAGCTGCATGTGACTCAGTGAGGGGAAGGAAGAGGGACTGACCTCTGGGATAACAATTTCCTACCTGTTATTTTCTCTTTCTTGCTTCAGTATTTGTGGAGTCCTTTTCCAATCTCTACTATCCTCCAGAATTTTAAGCAAGTCAGAGATTTTTCCTTTTATTCACTGACTCTTTGAGGAAGTTTTTTCAGGGGATCAAATGATCCAGTTTGAGTTAATGTTCACAAAAGGCATTAGGTAGTTTGAGGCTTACTCTTTTGCATACGATGTCCAGTTACTCCAACATTATTTGTTGAAAAGAGTATTTTCTCTATCTAAAGTAAAATGACCTTATTTGTGTGGGTAGATGTCTGTGTGGGTTCTCCAATGTTCTTTTTCAAAATAAATTTGACTATTATAGTTCATTTGTCCTTCATATACATTTTAGAACTAAATGGTTTAAAGCTACAAAAATCCTGCTGAGACTTTGACTGCAATTGAGTTAAATCTATAGATCAATTTGGAGAGAACTGATATTTTAATTATATTGGGTGTTCAAATTCATGAGCACAGTATGTATCTTCTTTTATTTAGGTCTTCATTGATATGTCATTATGATTTTGTAGTTTTCAGAATCCAGATCCTGCCAATTTTGTTAGATTTATACCTGTTTTGTTTTGTGTTTTAGCTATCTTAATCCTATGTTTAAAACAAATATTGAGGTTTCTAATTGTTGATTGCTAATATATGGAAATACAATTGATCTTTGTACATTGACCATGTATCCTGTGATCTTGCTAAACTCACTTATTAATCCTAGGAAGTTTTACTGGAGGTTCCTTGAGATTTTCTATGTAGACAATCATATATCAATAGTGACAGTTTTATTTATTCCTTTCTAATATGTGTGCCTTTAATTTCCTTTCTTGGATTATGGCATTTACTAGAATTTCCAGTATGATGCTGAATAGAAATGGTGAAAGTACTTGCTTTGTTCTTGATCTTAAGCAAAAGCTCAGTCTTTCACCCTTAAGACTGATGTTAACTATAGTTTTTTGCTTTTTTTCTGTAGACATCCTTTATCAAGTTAAAGAAGTTCCCCTCTATTCCTTGCAATTTTTATCATGAATGAATGCAACAATTGATATATAATCATATGATTTTTATTTTTTATTTAGCTAATAGTGTGGATTACGTAGATTGCTGTCTGAATGATGAACGAGTCTATTTCTGAAATAAACCCATTTGTGTTATATATTAGTCCTTTTATATATTGCTGAAGTTGATTTGCTAATATGTTATTGACAGTTTTCACATCTATATTCATGAGGGATTAATTTAGTTTGCTAAACCTGCCAGAATGTAATATAGCAAAAATGGCTTGACTTTTATGATGGGAATTCGTGAAAATGTCCTAATTAACATGTTAATAGTATGATATTTTCTCTGAAGAGAAGTTACTCCAAGTTTGGCCTCCTCTGTCAGATAGCAAGGCACATTGTAACATGCTGGTCCTTCGTCTCTGGGTTTTGATGCTTCAGCTTCTGTTTCTCCATCTGTGGTTTTTTTCTCTAAACTTCTCTGGGTGTTTCTTTGAATTTCATCTCTTACCTTCTGTATGTGTTTTATCCTCTTATAAAGGACACTAGCAAAAAGATTAAGACCCACCCTGAATGAGGCTGGTCATATCTCAATTGAAATAATCCAATCAAAAGATCCTGAAAGAAAAGCAAGAGACAGAGGGCCAAGATGGTGGCTTAGTGAGGTGTGGGATTTAGTTTGTCCTCCAGAACAGCTACTAAATAGCAAGGAACTGTACACAACAATTGCTGGAACTATGTCAGTTACCAGACACACAGCGTACCCCAGCCTGGACCAGCTGGACTGGCTGCAAGCCCACCCAGAACCATGAGTTCCCTAAACCGTGGCAGTTGGTGCCCCTCCCCAAAAGGCTGCTTCCCAGAGGAGAAAGGAAAGAGACTTTACCAGCAGCAGGGGCTGAGCACAACCAAGCTCCAACTGCGGAGTTAATTTACAAAATCTGACTACTAAAAACAGGCCCCCAGCTCAGCTGAACCTCGAGTCAAAGCAGAGGTTGCTGGTTTTTGCCCCAGCACAGAGGGGACAGGGCCAACAGAAAAAGAGAAAGAAACAAAGAAACAGAGGTTTTTTGGATCAGATAGCCCATAATACTTGAAAGGGTCTGGGCCCTGAAGGAAAGGAGGGGGCACATAGGACCTGAAGGTACACAAAGCAACGTACCAACTTAAGTTCTTGATTGGCAAACCTGAGGAACAAGGGTCCTGCTCTGGAAAGGATTTTTCTCTTTCTATTTTGTGGCTGTGTTCTACAGATTGACTACTCTTTGGATACATCTGCAAGGCTTCTTGGGCTCCAGATGCCCTAGGCATAGGCAGAATTAAGCTTGTCTGAGTGTTTGTCTGGAGTCTGTGCCTTCCCTGGGAGAAGGGTGGGGCCCAGCTCAGGGGGATTCCCTCCCTCAAGGAATTCAGACCCCAGGGTTTGGAAAAGTGAAGCAATTAAAGCCACCCTACAACTTCTCCTCTGTCTCCACCACAGCCCCAGTAGGGAGAGTCTGCTGAAGTTAAAGCTACGGCATCACCTTATGCTGGTGGGACCCACAGGCAGACAAGTGACACATACTGACCAGGATAGAAAAAACAAAGAGTCCAGAGGCTTCATAGGAAAGTCTTTCAATCTTCTGGGTCTCACCCTTAGGGAAAACTGATGCAGGTGACTCTTTCCTCCTGAGACAAGGCCAGTTTGGTCTGGGAAAATCTGGCAGTGTCTCTAATACCTAAGAAGACCCTCCTAAGGGGGTGAAAAATGGCACTATACAGGCAGGGCAAGAAATGAGAAAACAAGAACTGAAAAATTCTGATCTGTTAAACAAAACCTAAGCCAGAGGTCCAGATTAAGCTGAACTGAATGTCAAAGAACAGATAGACAACCAAGTCATCCAGCAAGAAAATGCTAGATAAAAAAAAAATGAAAACAATCTCCAGAATAAACTAATAAAAGTATTAAATGCCCAGACACCAGCAAAAAATAACAAATCATACTAGGAAAATTGAAGATATGGCCCAGTTAAAGGAACAAACTAACAATTCATATGAGATAAAGGGGTTGAAACAATTAATTCAGAATGTTCGAACAGACATGGAAAACCTCATCAAAAATCAAATCAATGAATTGAGGGATGATATAAAGAAGGCAAGCAATGAACAAAAAGAAGAAATTCAAAGTCTGAAAAAACAAGTCACAGAACTTAGGGGAATGAAAGGCACAGTAGAAGAGATGAAAAAAAAAAATGGAAACCTACAATGTCAGACTTCAAGAGACTGAAGATAGGATTAGTGAACTGGAGGACAGAACATCTGAAATCCAACAAGCAAAAGAAAATATAGGGAAAAGAATGGAAAAATATGAGCAGGGACTCAGGGAATTGAGTGCAACAGGAAGCACATCAATATACATGTTGTGGGTGTCTCAGAAGGAGAAGGAAACGGAAAAGGAGGAGAAAAACTAATGGAGGAAATCATTACTGAAAACTTCCCAACTCTTATGAAAGACTTAAAATTACAGATCCAAGAAGTGCAGAGTACCCCAAGCAGAACACATCCAAATAGACATATTCCAAGAAAGTTACTAATCAGAATGTCAGATGTCAAAGAGAAAGAGAGAATCTTGAAAGCAGCAAGAGAAAAGCAATCTATCACATGTAAGGGAAGCCCAAAAAGACTATGTGTAGATTTCTCAGCAGAATCCATGGAGGCAAGAAAACAGTGAGATGATATATTTAAATTACTAAAAGAGAAAAACTGCCAACCAAGAATTCTATATCCAGTAATATTGTCCTTCAAAAAAGAGATGGAAATTAAAACAATTTCAGGCAAAAAAAAATCACTGAGAGAATTTGTGACTAAGAGACCGGCTCTGCAAGAAATACTAAAGGGAGCACTAGAGACAGATATGAAAATCCATGACAGAGAGGTGTGGAGAAGAGTGTAGAAATGAAGAGTATCAGTAAAAGTAAAAAGAAGAAAAATTAGATATGACATATAAAATCCAAAAGGCAAAATGGTAGAAGAAAGTACTGCCTGTACAGTAATAACACTAAATTTTAATGGATTAAACTCCCCAATCAAAAGACAGAGGCTAGCAGAATGGATTAAAAAACAGGACCCATCTATATGCTGTCTACAGGAAACTCATCTTAGAACCAAGGATAAACATAGGTTGAAAGTAAAAGGTTGGGAAATGATATTTCATGAAAATAAGAATCAGAAAAGAGCAGGAGGAGCTATACTAACATCCAACAAATAAGACTTCAAATGTAAAACAGTTAAAAGAGACAAAGAAGAACACCATGTATTATTAAAAGGAACATTCAACAAGAAGACATAACAATCATAAATATTTATGCACCAAGCCAGAATGCTCCAAAAACATGAGGCAAACACTGAAAGCACTGAAAGAGAAATAGACACATCTACCATAAAAGTTGGAGACTTCAATTCCCCATTCTCATCAATGGACAGAGCATCTAGACAGAGGATCAATAAAGAAACAGAGAAGTTGAATAATACAATAAATGAACTAGACTTAACAGACATTTATAGAACATTACACCCCACAACAGCTGGACACACCTTTTTCTCAAGTGCTCACAGATTGTTCTCAAGGATATACCATATGCTGTATCACAAAGCAATTCTCAATACATTTAAAAAGATTGAAATCATACAAAACACTTTCTCAGATCATAAAGGAATGAAATTGGAAATCAATAATAGTCAGAGTGCTGGAAAATTCACAAATATATGGAGACTCAACAACACACTCTTAAAAAATCAGTGGGCCAAGGAAGAAATTACAAGAGAAATCAGTAAATATCTTGAGGCAAATGAAAATGAAAACACAAGATATAAAAATTTATGGGATGCAGCAAAGGCAGTGCTAAGAGGGAAATTCATTGCCCTAAATGCCTATGTCAAAAAAATAAGAAAGAGCAAAAATTGAGGGATTAACTGTCACTTAGAAGAACTAGAGAAAGAACAGCAAACTAACCTGTTCTAGTTTGCTAGCTGCCAGAATGCAATACACCAGAAACAGAATGGCTTTTAAAAAGGAGAATTTAATAAGTTGCTAGTTTATAGTTCTAAGGCCAAGAAAATGTCCCAATTAAACAAATCTATAGAAATGTCCAATCTAAGGCATCCAGGGAAAGATACCTTGGTTCAAGAAGGCCGATGAAGTTCAGGGTTTCTCTCTCAAGCAGAAAGGCACACGGCGAACACAGAGTTTCTCTCTCATTTGGAAAGGCACATGGTGAACATGGTCAGGGTTCCTCTCTCATCTGGAAGGGGACATGGCAAACGCAGCGTCATGTGCTAACTTCTTCTCCTGGTTTCCTGTTTCATGAATGTCCCCAGGAGGCATTTTCTTTCTTCATCTCCAGAGCACTAACATATGGACTCTCTGCTTCGTGGTGCTGCAGCATTCTCTGCTCACTCTGAATCTCCCATTCTCCAAAATGTTTCCTCTTTTATAGGACTCCAGTAAACCAATCAAGACCCACCCAAATGGGTGGAGACATATCATCACCTAATCCAGTTTCACAACCACTCTTGACTAAATCACATCATCCAGGGAGATGATCTGATCACAGTTTCAAACATACAGGATTATTTCACCTTTATGAAATTGGATTTTGATTAAAATATGGCTTTTCTAGGGGGCATTCTTCCTTTCAAACCAGCACATAACCCCAAAGCAAGCAAAAGGAAAGAAATAATGAAGATTACAGCAGAAATAAATGAAATTGAGAACATAGAAACAATCAAGAAAATCAGCAAAACCAGAACTTGGTTCTATGAGAAAATCAGTAAGATTGATGGCCCCTTAGTGAGGTTGACAAAAAAGAAGAAGAGAGAAGATGTAAAAAATAAAATCAGAAATGGAAGAGGAGACATAACTACTGTCCCTACAGAAATAAAGGAAGTAATGAGAGGATACTATGAACAACTTTATGCTATAAACTTGACATTGTAGATGAAATGGACAACTTCCTAGAAAGACATAAACAACCAACATTGATGAGAAGAAATAGATGACCTCATCAAACCAATCACAAGTAAAGAAATTCAATCAGTCATTAAGAAGCTTCCCAAAAAGAAAAGTTCAGGACCAGATGGCTTCACATGTGAATTCTACCAAACATTCAAGAAAGAATTAGTACCAACTTGCTCAAACTATTCAAAAAAATTGAAGAGGAGGGAAAGCTACATAACTCATTCTATGAAGCCAAAATCACCCTCACACCAAAACCAGACAAAGATATTACAAAAAAAGAAAACTACAGGCCAATCTCTCTAATGAATATAGATTCAAAAATCCTCAACAAAATTTTTGCAAATAGAATCCAGTAGCACTTTAAAAGAATTATACACCATGACCAAGTAGGATTCATCCCAGGTATGCAAGGACAGTTCAACATTAGAAAATCAAGTAATGTAATACACCATATCAACAAATCAAAGCAGAAAAACCACATGATCATCTCGATTGATGCAGAAAAGGCATTTGATAAAATTCAACATCCTTTCCTGCTGAAAACAATTCAAAGGACAGGAATAGAAGGAAACTTCCTCAACATGATAAAGGGAATTATAAAAAACCCACAGCTAACATCTTCCTCAATGGGGAAAAACTGAAAACTTTCCCCCTAAGATCAGGAACAAGACAAGGATGTCCACTATCATCTTTGTTACTCAACATTGTGTTGGAAGTTCTAGCCAGAGCAATGAGACAAGAAAAAGAAATACAAGGCATCAAAATTGTAAAGGAAGAAGTAAAACTCTCACTGTTTGCAGATGATGTGATACTATATGTCAAAACCCCCAAAAAATGCACAGCAAAGCTACTAGTGCTAACAAATGAGTACAGCAAAGTGGCAGGTTACATGATCAACACTCAAAAATCTGTGGTGTTTCTATACACTAGTAATGAACAATCTCAGGGGGAAATCAAGAAAAAAATTCCATTTGCAATTGCAACCAAAAGGATAAAATATTTAGGAATAAATTTAATTAAAAAGACAAAATACCTATACAAAGAAAACTATAAGAAATTGTTAAAAGAAATCACAGAAGACTTACATAAATGGAAGGGCATACAGTGTTCATGGATTGGAAGACTAAATATAGTTAAGATGTCAATTCTACCTAAATTGATTTACAGATTCAATGTGATACCAATTAAAATCCCAAAACTTTACTTTTCAGAAACAGAAAAAACAATAACCAAGTTTATCAGGAAGGGCAGGGTGCCCCGAATAGCTAAAAGTATCCTGAAAAAGAAATATAAAGTCAAATTCTCACATTACCTGACTTTAAGGCATATTATGAAGCTACAGTGGTCAAAACAGTATGGTACTGGCTTAAAGACAGATATACTGACCAATGGAATCAAATAGAGTGTTCAGATATAGACCCTCTCATCTATGGACAGTGGATCTTTAAGGCAGTCATGCCAACTTACCTGGGACAGAACAGTCTCTTCAATAAATGGTGCCTAGAAAACTGTTCATCCACATGCAAAAGAATGAAAGAGGATCCATATCTCACATGCTATACAAAAATTAACTCAAAATGGATCAAAGTCCTAAGCATCAGATCTAAGACCATAAAACTTTTAGAAGAAAATGTTGGGAAATATCTTATAAATCTTATGATAGGCAGTTTCCTAGACCTTACACCCAAGGCACGAGCATTGAAGAAAGAAAGAAAGAAATGGGAATGCCTCAAAATTAAACACTTCTGTGCATCAAAGAACTTCATCAAGAACATAAAAAGACAGCCTACACAATGGGAGACAATATTTGGAAATGATATATCAGATATCAGAATATATGAAGAGATTGTTCACCTCAACAAAAAGACAGACAATACAATTACAAAATGGGCAAAAGACTTGAACAGACACTTCTCAGAACAGGAAATACACATGTTCAAAAGGTACATGAAAATATGCTCAACTTTCCTGGCTATTAGGGAAATGCAAATCAAAACCACAATGAGATATCATCGCATCCCCACCAGAATGGCTATTATCAACAAAACAGAAAATGACAAGTGCTGGAGAGGATGTGGAGAATGAGGCACACTTATCAACTGTTGGTGGGAATGTCAAATGGTACAACCACTCTGGAAGGCAGTTTGGTGGGTCCTCAGGAAGCTAAGTATAGAATTGCCATATGACCCAGCAATACCATTGCTAGTTGTTTACTCAGAGGACATGAGGGCAAGGACACAAATGGACATTTGCACACCAATGTTTATAGCAGCATTATTTCCAGTTACCAAGAGATGGAAACAGCCCAAATGTCCATCAACAGATGAGTGGCTAAACAAGCTGTGGTATATACATATGATGGAATATTATGCAGCTGTAAGACAGAATAAATTTATGAAGGGTGTAACAACATGGATGGACCTTAAGGACATTATGCTGAGTGAGATTAGCCAGAAACAAAAGGACAAATACTAGTATGGTCTCACTGATATGAACTAACATTAATGAATGAACTTGGAGAACTTCAGTTAAGAACAGAGTTATCAGAAGACAGAAATCAGTTAGGTAGATATTGGGTAATTGGAACCGAAGGGATACAGATTGTGTAACAGGACTGATTTTAAAAATTCAGAAATGGATAGTGCAATACTACTTAATCGTAATACAATAATGTTAGAACACTGAATGAAGCTGAATGTGAGAATGGTAGAAGGAGGAAGCCTGGGGGCACAAATGAAATCAGAAGGAAAGGTGCACAATAAAGACTGATATGATATAATCTAGGAATGCCTAGAGTATATAATGATAGTGACTAAATGTACAAATCCAAAAATGTTTTGCATGAGGAAGAACAAAGGAATATCAATACTGCAGGGTGTTGAAAATAGATGGTAATTAATATTTCAAAACTTCAACTTATGTGTGGGACTAAAGCAAAAATGTTCATTTGGTATAAATTTATATTTGACTAGTGCATTTCCTAATATAACTTATGTGGACAGCTTACTTGAATATCATAAGTACATGGAACCTTGAGTAAGGCATGAGAATTTGTAGGTTTGTCCAGAGTAATGCTCCGATAAATCCCAGTGTGATTTGAACAGTGAATAAAAAAGTATTTGCAAAGTCCCCTTGGGGGAATGGTGAGAAAGGGGGAAAATTCAGCTTCCCCAGGTGGAGAATTCCAGATATTCTCACAAGCAGTGGGGACAAGCAAATCAACAGGCTGAGCCCCCAGTCTTGGGGTTTGTTCATATGAGACAACCCCAAAAAAGGATAAGCTAAGTCTACTTAAAATTAGGCCTAAGAGTCACCCCCAAGAAAACCTCTTTTGTTGCTCAGATGTGGCCTCTTTCTCTCAGCCAAAATGACAATCAAGCTCACTGCCCTCCCCCTCTCTACATAGGACATGACTCCCAGGGGTGTGGACCTTCCTGGAAACAGGGGACAGAAATCCTAGAATGATCTGGTACTCATCATCAATGGATTGAGAAAACCTTCTCTACCAAAAGGGGGAGGAGTGAAATGAGACAAAATAATGTGTCAATGGCTGAGAGATTCCAGAGACGGTTATTGGAGGTTATTCTTATGCATTAAATAGATGTCACCTTTTTAGTTAAGGTGTAACAGAGAGGCTGGAAGGAACTTCCCGAAAATGTAGAGCTGTGTCCCAGTAGCCATGTTTCTTGAAGATGATTGTATAATGATACAGCTTTCGCAATGTGATGTGTGATTGTGAAAACCTTGTATCTGATGCTCCTTTTATCTAACTTATTGACAGATGAGTAAAACATATGGATTAAAAGTAAACAAATAATTGGGGGAACAAATATTAAAATAAATTTAGTAGATTGAAATGCAAGTGATCAATGAAAGGGAGGGGTGAGTGGTATGGTATGTATGAATCGTTTTCTGTTTTCTTTTTATTTCTTTTTTTGAATTGATGCAAATGTTCTAAGAAATGATCATGATGAATATACAACTATGTGATGATATTTGAATAACTGATTATAAATATAGAATGGAATGATCATATGGTAAGAATGTTTGTGTTTGTATATTGGTATGTTTAATAAATAAAATAAACTTAAAAAGAAAGATCCCTCCCACAATAGGTCTGCTCCTAAAGGAATGGATTAAAAGACATGGCCCTTTCTGGGCTACATAACAGCTTCAAACTACTATCGTGGCATATATCCTTAGTTTTCTTTTTTTGTACTATCTCTGGTTTGTATCAAGTTAATGCTGATCATATGAAATGACTTGGAAAGTGTGTTCTCCTCTTCTTTCTTCTGGAAGAGATTATTTAAAACTGGTGTTATTTCTTTTTTTAAATAGTTTTCAGAATTTACCTGGGCTGGAGGTTTCTTTTGGGGGAGGATTTAGACACAAATTCAATTTTCTTAAAAGGATTATTCCTAAAAAGTATTATTTGAGCAATGTATTTCTTCTTGGATAAGTTTTGGTAGTTCGTGGCATTCAAGAATCTGGTCCATTTCATTTAAGTTATTGAATTGTTATGCAAAGAGTGGTTGTAATATTCCCATATTACTCTTTTAACATCTATGAAGTTTTTATTGATATTTCCTCTTTCATTTCTCCTGTTGATAATTAGTATATTCTCTCTCTCTCTCGCTTTTTACCTTTGTCAATCTGTCTATAGGTTTACCAATTTTATTAATGCTTTCAAAGAACCAGCATTTAGTTCCATGGATGTTCTCTATTGTTGTGTTTTCATTTTTATTGATTTCTACTCTTGCATTTATTATTTCCTTTCCTCTGCTTGGGTGTCTCTATTTTAATTGTTATGCCATTACATAGCAATACTTAATCCCTGATTTTGTTTCAAGTCTTAAAAAGTTATAGTACGCTTTAAAAAAATTGTTTTTTAAAATATATGTGACATAATTTTTTGAGCTTTTGACTCCCTTATAACTTATCTCTATTGGTCATAAATAAAAGCCAACTTAGCTGGGTATAAAATTCTCAAATCATATCATTGTTCCTTAAAAAATCTGTAGATGTGGCTTCACCGTCATCTACAATTGATAAAGGAGTTTGAGGTTACCTTTATTTTTATTCTATCATAGGAAACTGATTTTTTTCCTCTGGATAATAGAAAATTTTCTTTATTTTTGTAATTCAAACTTTTTGCCAAGATATTTACAAATGTTTGTCAGTTTTAAATAATTTTTTTTTCTGGAATATAGTGAACTCATTTAATCTCCATACACAGGTCTTTCTTCAACTCAGAAAAGTTGTTTTAGATGGTATATTTGACTATTGCTTTTGTAACATTTGTTCTGGTCTCTCTCAGAACCATCTTCTAAATGGTTAGTTGCTATTCCCTATTCTGTATCTCTACAAATGTTTGATTTTTCATTGCTTTTTCTTTTTTTTTCTCTGAAGTCTGTAGTTCCTTCTTACTTTATTACATTTTTATCTCATCGCTTTCTCCTTATTTATTTTTTATTTGCCCCTGTTTATTGAGGCCATTTTTTCTTGTACGCCTCTGAATGTATCCATTAGTGTTCTGAAATTATATTCTGAATTTGCAATAGGTATTTCTTAGTTTTGCGTGTCTTCTCAATCTTCATTAGGTTGCTCTTTTCCCCTTGTTTTATAGTACTTAAAATGATAAACTTATGTTGGTTTTCTTTTCTGTGCTCATTCACTATCTAGAACAGAGTCTGGTTTATAACAGGGGTTCAATGGGCATTTTTTAATTGAATGAATTCTTAAGGAAGGTTAAATTTTTCTGAAATTTATGTGAATTTGAAAATATTCAAATTTGAAAATTTGAAAGGTATGTGAATTGCCCTTGGCCCTGCTTTCCCCCTTTTTTTTCTCTTTTCAAATCTACAACTGAGGGCTAATTGTATACAGTTAATAATCTAATTCCCCAATTTTTAACTAAGGGATCTCTTTTCTCTTAAGATAATGTCTTTTTCTATATCTGATATCCACTTATCTGGTACTCTGAATTGATGGAGTTCATAAATAAGCATAATTCCCATGGCTATAAATTCTGTTCCTCCTACCCATGTCTCTCATGGTTTCTTGGGTGGTTACCTGGGTTAAATACAATGCTCAATTTCAGGTTTCCTGCCCATATTTCCTGTCCAACTGATAAGTAACATGTGGACTTTCATGATAAGAAAATATCTGACAAAGCAGATGGGAAACATAGTCCAACTGGGTCCAGCTGCTAAGGGATAGACATGCTGAATTTTCTGGGTGGTATAGACTGGAGTCTCTGAGTTGGTGGTATAAAATATAATACCATTCTACATAATTGTCTCTTTTTCTATACAACTCTTTAATTTATCAGGAAGTCAGGACATACTAAAGAGCTATCATCCAACTCCAAAACTCAATTTTCAGTATGTTTTTAACATATGAGGATTTAACTTAAAATCTAGCCACAGAAGGATGCACTGACAGGGAAGTAGATTGGCTCACAATGGCATACCATTCCAGCCAATCCTAAAGAACACCTAGGGCAATATATAAGATTCCACAAGGGTTCCATGCACTAGAGTAACTTTCCAGAAACCTACAACCTCCAGATGAGTCCCTGGTCCAGATAAGTCCTGACTTTATAGAACATCAGATAGTTCCATCTCCCTACCCCATATTAATGACAGACCCTTCCAATATGAAAAATTCAGAATTGCCGTAACCCAAACACCCCTAAAGAGAGGGATGGAAAGATCAAAGGTGATGGTGGAGTTATAGCTAGAAGATAGGATTTAACAAATGAATATGAATGCTGAATCATTAAACTGGTATCTATTTTAGTCTCCAGTATTTTAAAGCAGCAAGAAGTAAAAACCTAAAATTGTGAAATTGTAAATGATGTCCAACTCTGAAATATGTTATACAATTAATTGTGGTGCTGTGCTTTGAAATTTATAGCTTTTTTGTATTTACGTTATTTTTCACAAAAAAAGAAGGGAAAAAAGTCGACTGTGATGATAAAAAAATGTTTAAGCCCTCTAGCCTCCTATATTCTGGAGCAGCTAGAAGGGAAAATCTGAGAGGATTGTATGGTAGCCCAATTCCAGACAAACTCTGGAATCTGTCCTGTAACTACTTGTTGAAGAGTGCTTTGAAAACTATTGCTTTTTTTATTTCTTTCCTTTGTATAAATGTTATACTATACAATAAAAAAAGTTAAAAAAAAAATTTCGCCAGAAACTAGGACATTTATTTTGAATGAAGATACATTGCTCTTTTTAAAATCATAAATACCTCCCCCTTAAACTTTACATATAAATATGTCCAAATTAAATACTCACACTCTGCATCTATTCCAGCTAGCTGATAAAATATTTTTAGAAATAATTTATAAATATTTTAAAGTAAAATAATAGCAACTTTTACCAAAAATAGCATCTACCTAATTATATTACCAACTGTTACTCTCCACAATCTTTTTATGCCAGTGCATGTTTTCATGTCATTTTAATATTGGCATGTTATTCTCCCCTGAATCACTTCAGAATTATATGCTCCTCTCCCCCATGAATTCCCAGTCCAATTAGCAAAACCTATGTATTCTATTACACTATCTTTCACTGTATCTTGCTGGTTCCAAGTCCAGCACAGTCTATTTCTAGTCTGTTGTTCTTTCCATACTTTTTTTTTTGCATGTTTTAAAGTCAAAGAATTAATTCCTAAAACAAAAACAGGTATACAAGTTGTAGAAAAATATAACTTTTCCTCCCAGGAAAGATTATTGCAAAATGTAGAAAAACTCAAAGACTATTGGCTATCAACTATAATCCTGTTTTATATACTGACACCTACAAATCTGAAACTTGTTCCCCCCATAATTAAGAAAACATAGCTGGGGAGATTATAGTGAAGAAATTAATATTTAAGGGATGATTTTGATTACTGAATTATTATATAGATATTCCTTTTTGCTTTCTAGTATATGGAATAGACAGAGGGAAATATCTGAAATCTCTAAATTGTAATCCAGCTGCCTTGATCTCTGATAATGACTGTATAGCCTTTATCTTCTGCCCCATGATTATAAAAACCTGTGACTAACCTTCATTTGTACCCATTTGTCTAGTTTGTCAACTGTAGAGGCTTATAATCACTAAAGATAGCCCCTAATGTTTATTAATGAAGGGTCTTGGGTTAGCCCAGAACTAACCCACCCCAAGTCCAACGTTATTTTGATAACCGAGACTGGATCTAACCAAAATGGGCCCACCTGACATGTGTGGTAGCTTAGACTTTGACCTACAAGTCACTGAAACGTCATCATAATACTAAAAATTACGCCTACCCAACTGTTTTCTTACATATGTTCTGTGATAAATGCATGCAATCAATCTGCGCATGTTCAATAATTAGATCACCTCTAATTACATCATTATCCAAAGGCCTGATATGCAGGTTTGAAAGGATTTATTACCCTAGAAAAGCTATGTTTTAATCCTAATCGATCTTGTGGGAGCAAACATTTCTTCTAATCCCTATTCAGTACTATTAGTTGGAAACTTGATTAGGTTATCTCCACAGAGATGTGATTCACCCAATTGTGGGTATTAACTTTTGAATAGAGGAAGATGTGACTCCACCCATTCCAGGTGGGTCTTGATTACTTTACTGGAGTCCTTTATAAGAGGGAACATTTTGGAAAAGGCTGTAGATTCTGAGAAAGTAGAGAATGATGAGAGCAGCAGAGACATGAGAACTACAGAGTCCAACAGCCAGTGGCCTTTGGAGATGAAGGAGAATGCCTCTAGGCATTCATGAAGCAAGAAACCTAGAGAGAAAGTTAGAAGATGTCACCATGTTTGCCATGTGCCTTTCCAGTTGAGCGGGAAACCCTGAACTTCATCAGCTTTTCTTGAGTGAAGGTAACCTCTTGTTGATGCCTTAATTTGGACATTTTTATAGACTTGCTTTAACTGGGACATTTTCCTGGCTTTAGAACTGTAAACTTGCAACTTATTAAATTTCCCTTTTTAAAAGCCGTTCTGTTTCTGGTATATTGCATTCTGGCAGCTAACAAACTAGAACACCTGCCCATCTTTTTCTCTAATAAAACTATCAGAATTACTGCAGCTTGGGGAAACAGATTTTGGGCCATAGGCCATCTATTCTCCTGCTATATGCCTAGCAATAAACTTTTTCTCTCTTTGAAACCCCAGTGTCTTAGGAATTGACAATTGAGCACTTTGGGCAAAAAGATTCAACTGCTTTTGTCCAGTAACAAAATTACACCAGTTACAGGGCCAAAGACAGGGAAAATGCTCAATTAAAAACAAGGGCAGCCATAGGCACATATCTTTATACATTTTTCATTTAAAACAATGTTAGCAGCCATCTTACTGACCAGTTTTCTTCACCCTCCATTGCCATTTTTTTAGCAGTTAGCATGGTCCAAACCATTGCATTTGCTGTTTTTAGATGTGATGTTTTTCTTTGTTTGAACAATGGCTGTAATCATGTTTTCTCAGGTCACTTAGCAGTTACACTAATAAGAAATAGCAGACAATCCTCTTCCATGTGCTCTTAAAGCGATTTCTCATGTGGCAAGACAAGAAAGAAAAAAAAAATCACTTAACATAAAATGAGGCCCTATATCTGAGACCCTGTGAGGTCATGTCTGTACAGCAGATTGGAGTTCTGTTTAAGTTTTTCTTATGGTGGCAGGAGTGATTTGGTGATGACATAAGGGAGACTTGAGAGGGCCTGTCAACTTTTTCTTAGGTGACAAGACCAGTTTAGAAAAACAACAACATAAAAAGTATCCAGTCAGCTCCTCTCTTGGCTCACCCAGGGTAGAAATGGAGTTATGACTTGTCTAAATCACCTCTAAAGCCTTCATCTGCCCCCTTTTAAATTAGGTGTTGATGTGAAAATTAGGGCACTCTAGTTCTAACCACCATCACTGCCCTTACTCTTCTCACTTTTGTACCTTTCTTCTCACAGAAAGGTACAAAACTGGCCAAATGTGCTTCTTTTCAATCTAAACCCAAGGTGCAGTTGTGCCTTACCATATCATCAATTGACTCATCAAATAAATCTGCAAGTGAAAAAAGGAGCTAATTTCAAAGCTGACACACTTCATCAGAGGAAAATCTGTCTTTGTTTTGTAAATCCCCTAGATGGACCATTTGGATACAGAAAGAGCTAGCAGAGCATGGTCTGAGGGTCTGAGTGAGGCGGAGACAAACAAATTGCTCTGATAAACAAGTCCAGGTTTGAGTTTCCAGAAGGAGGTTAGCAGGGTCCCAGAACAGGGGAAAAGTGGGTAGAAAATAAGAGAATGGTGGGAGGAGAATATGAGGGCCAGCTGAGGAAAATCACTGTAGGTTGAAAGCTGAAGGAAAAAAGAGCCACCCAGAAGTTCTCCATGGTAGATGTGGTGGAGATGCCTTCAACTGAAATGTTTAATATCTAGTCTCAAACTGTTTGTTGTGCTATGTTCTGATGTAATCTTTCCTTGCTATGAGCCCTAAAATGTCAGTAAGCATCTACTGTACACGTTGCCCTTCGTAAGTGTCATTTAGGAGAAATCAAGGAATGAAGGTAATAAATATTCCCTACTTGGGTTGATGTAGGTTGATGTTCCTCAGGCACAGTTAAACAACTGGTGTTATTAATTCACAAAGTGGGGGGTGAGATGTAACCCTCTTTTCCATATTCACCTTACAATGAACACTTCCCCATCAATATTTTAAAATAGGTTTGACTATATTAAAGTGGTGTGTGTGCATGAGTATGTGTGCGCATGTGTGCATATGTATGTATGTCTGTATAGGGGGGAAGTATGCAAAGTGGCCTGCTCAGCCTAAAGTCCATGAGGACTGCCTTGCCTTCAAAATACTTGTTTGTATTTGACCCTATTCCCTTTTCAGGCCTCACCTGCCCCCACTTCTTAAACGAGACTGTCATCAGAAAAAGACTTCAACAATTGTATGAAGATACAACTTTTACAATGTGACTGTGTGATTTTGAAAACCTTGTGTCTGATGTTCCTTTCATCCAGGGTATGGACAGATGAGTGTAAAAATATGGATAAAAATAGGTTAATGATTGGGGTGATAAGGAGTAAAACAAATTGGGTAGATAGAAATACCAATGGTCAATGAGAGGGAGGGGTAAGGGGTATATGCTTTTTTTTCTTTTTTCTTTTTATTTCTTTTTCTGGACTGATGCAAATGTTCTAAAAAATGAATATGGTGATAAATACACAACTATGTGTTGATATTGTGAGCCACTGATTATATACCATGTATGGTCTGCATGTGTTCAAAGATGTGTCAATAAAAATATTAAACTAAAAAAAAAGAAAGAAAAAGACTTCATGGAGTAATGGCTGCAGTTTCACTTCTGTTTTTCAAATATTGTCCATATTCATCTCTTGGCTAACTTTAACTCAGGACAATACAGAGAAGAGGATTCTGGAAGACACAGTTTTAGATTAACCAGTTTTACACAGTACAAACCACCATACCTGGAAAATACAAGAGGACAGATTGAAAACTATTAGAATCAATAACCTAGTTCTACAGGTAAGAGGGAAACAAAATAAATATACACAAAACAATAGCTCTCCTATACACAGCAATAATGAGTTAGAAAATATAATGGGAAAAATCCCACTTGGCAATGGAAAGTATAAAACACTTTAGGAATAACATGAACAAGAACTGAGTAATGCTTATGAGCAATAAACCTCAAATCTTTACCAAGGAACATAAAACCAAATTTGGATAAATGGAAATATAAACCATGTTCTTGAATGGAAATCAAATCTTATAAATATATCAATTCCTTACTTAATTTGTAAATATAATACAATTCTGATCAAAATTCCAATACAATTATTTTTGGAGAATCCATCCAAATAATTAAAAAATTCATATGGAAGAATAAAGAAGGGCAAATAACTAAGAAAATTTAGAAAAGGAAAAATAATGAGGGAATTCTTGCTTTACCAGATGTTAAGATAAATTATGAAGTTAAATACAATACTGACAACCAAAAAGACAGATATACAGATCACTGGAATGGAATACTGAGGCAAAAAAGCAGCTATATTAAACTTATTTGTTTAAAATGGCATTTCAAATCCCTAGAAAAAGAGCAGATTGTTCAATAAATGACATCGTGCAAATAGCTAACCATTTAAAAAAACTGAAAGTGGAGCACAAAAAATATAACCAAAATAATTTCACATGGCTTTGAGATGTAAAATACCAGAATACTTGATGAATTCATTCCATAAAAATTTAATACTGTATAGCAAAAAACCAAAAAAACAAACTCTAAAATGGCAAACTGGAAAAAAGTATTTGCAATATTTTTGACAAAAGGTTACTATTCATAATGTAGCTAATCCTTTACAAATAAGCAAGAAAATAGAAAAACAGTTGAAGGACACAAGCATGCAGTACCCCCTCCCCCCAGTTATGTTACAAAAGGCCTAAAGAATAAACAAAATAAATCTAAGGATATTGGTATCAAAGTGAGCATTAGAATGACATAGCTTTTCACCCAACAAATGAGGAAGATGAAGGGAAGGATTTCACTTACTGATAGACATTCGTGTTGGGGAAATGGGTTCTCATCTACTCCAGATGGAGACATGAACTGATATAGCAGGCTTTAAAGGGTGGATCAGCAGGGGCTAGCAAAAGCCAGCAATGGATATCAAAAGTCTTGAAAATGTGCACAGCCTTTGATCTAACAAATCTCCTTCTAAAACTTTTTCCTAAGGAAATAATCATGTAGACACATGTTTAACCATAAGCATGTCCATCACAGCTTTGTTTAAAATGAATGTCCAACTGTATGAGGCTTGGTCAAATAAAGCACTGTGCAGGCATATGATGAATACCATTATCCACAAAAAGATTGTTTTAATACATGGAAAGGTGTGTATTATTAACAGTCTTCAGTCATTCATGGACATTATTACTTTAATAAATATTTATGAAGTCTCAGTATATGCTAAGCCCTAGATATGAAAACATAAATAATGTTATAACGGTCTCTGCCCTCTGTTTAACTATATAGACACAGAAGTTTGTATACAGAGAGAGAGAGAGAGAGAGAGAGTAAAAATACTGGAAGGATATCCAGTATTAACAGTAGATCTCTGGATACATGTGATTTTCCCTTTCTTCTACTTTGCTTAATTTGTTTTCTAAATTTTGTACAGTGAACTTGTCTACATTTCTAATAACAATAATAAAAGGTTATCATTCTCTTATTTTATTCTTTTTCTTCTCTCCTTTTCTCTCCTATATGAGGCAGAATCAGAGAATATGAAATCACTTTCACCTGAAATATTAAGAGGCCTAATACTAAAGCCAAGGCTGAGGAACTACAGAGGCAGAAAAAATGCATGCCACATAGAGTAACATCTTATTGATCCAGAAAGGAAGCAGGATGTGCGTATTTGGATTCTCAGAGACTCAACACACAGGCAGGGCCCTTTTTCCACATCCCATTCCTTTCCACTCCCACTGTCTTGGTCCTAGTTGAAAGGCTTCCAACCCCTGCGGGTATCAGGTTCTGCTCATCTCCAGTCCATACAATGTCTCCTACTACAGGTACCTTCCTGAGCACAGCATTCCTCCTCAAGCATCCTCAGCAGCTCTCCACTCCTAGATAATAAAATCCAACACCTCGGCCTGGCATTCGAGCCCCCACCCATCTGGCCCCTGTCCACCCACCCACCATTACCTTCATCATGCCTTTCAATGCAGCCCACCGGACTATGCCCAGCTCCCCTAACCAGTCCTATTCTGCCCTCTTTCTGTGTTGTGGCTCACGTTGCCACTTCCTCCTGGACTGCTCTGCCTGGTCAAAGCCATCCCATCATTCAGGTCTGCTCAGATTATACTTTTTCTATAAGACTTTTTCAGTTCTCCCCAGATGAAGGAAATCTTCCCAACAGGTTTCTCCTGATGTTACAATTCTGTAACATCAGAGCTATCTTTTCTTGTGTCTATAAGAATGCACAGGAGCTCAGTTATGTTTGTTCAACCAGATTCACAAATTAGCAATTTTTTAAAGGATTCAAATAAGTGTGCTAGCAACTAAAAGAGTCTAAATACTGTTTTCGTAACAATAATACTTTACATAGTGTTCTACCACTTGTTTATAAATCTTTTTTGCATAACCAGAGTCAGTCTGGCAAATATTTTTATTTGCATTTTCTTGGGGCAACTGATTTATCTAATGTTTGATAGATAGAAGGCAGAGTTGGAATATAAAGTCTGATTTCTCCTTTCCCAATGCTGTGCCCTTCATAGAATTTAGTTCTATTTAGAAGGCACCTCAAGATCTTGCAATACAACAGGGCATCATTTTACTACCCACTGCCGTTGTGCAGGGTTGCAGAAATCCTGATTATAGGAGCTTTCTGGTTGCTTTGGGTCTGAATAAGTGGGGTATATTTTGTGATGAATTCATCTGGAATACTAGTGTTGTCAGTGAATGGCTGCCCCAGCTGACCATCAGATATTTGTCCCCTGACTGTGCAGTGACCTTTAGGTACTTCTTTTCCTGGTGGGGGCAGGGTCACTCTGCTTTGCTGCTGACACTGCGGGCTGGCCCGGCCTCCTTCACGGAGGTCATTGGACCCTGTAGGAAAATATACGAATGTCTCTGGCATTTGAGAGGCGAGTAAGCCCCACAGAGCCTGCTTGTTCACAGAAGGCCTTATCAGTTGTTGATGAGACCCTGTCTAGGCTCACAGACAGGCAGTTTCCTCTAGCTCCAGAGTCCGAGCCCACTGTGGAGCCAGAAGAAGGTGATAAGCCTCCGAGAAGATTTTTTAGGAGCCTTGCCTATCTTTCACACCAAGTCGCCAGAGTACATTTTCCATGGTCGCCATTTACAGATAGGGTGGCTGCTCTCGGATAAGACTGGGAGAGGGGGTGGGAGTGGTCTTTAAAGGGGGAAAATGGAGTTTTCCAATTAGCTACCCTTAGGAATCCCTTAGGAGTCTTCGGGTTTTGTCCTGGACAACTTTTTTTTTAATTGTAAAAATTGTTGCCTAACCACATTGAGAGTGTAACTGACAGCACTGAATTATATGCTTGTGAGCGGAGGAGGTAGGGGGAAGTCCTGGGTTGTATATATACTGCCAGAATACAAATTTTAAAAAATCCATGGGACCATATAGCACAAACAGTGAACCGTGAAGTAAACCATGGACTATTGTTAATAGTACAATTATAAAAATATTCTTTCATTAACTGCAACAGATGTAAGGTATTAATAATAGAATAGCATATGGGAAGTCTGTATGTTTTGCGTGATTTTTCTATAAACCTAAAACTTCTCTAATTAAAAAAAGGGAGGAAAAAAATCCCTGCCTACCCAGCCAAACACATCCTATGTGGCCAAAGAGGTCAGACAGGGTAGGTCTGGAGCCTCATGGTGAAAGAGCTGAGTCTTATTGGGCCTCAACTATCAAGAATGTTCTGTGTGCAGCTGCCAGGCAGGAAGCTGTGGTGATAGGCGCAGTTGGGCCATCACAGAAAAGCACAGCGCAAAGTCCAGTGTCTCACCCCTCAGGTTACAGGAAATAGTTGCACAAAACCCACCACAGACCAACCCCTGGATAGAATCTCCCTGGCCAAGCATTCAGCAAGCCGGAGGGAATAACAAAGAGATGGACCAGAGACTCGCCTGAGAAGACAGTTTCCTGCTCTTGGGACCCTAGAAACCCATCTTCTCATTTAGATACTTCTTTACGGCTGGGAATGAGTCCTGGTGAGACTGTACTGCTGATTTACAGCAGTTATTGGAAAGTTAAATGAAGGCTTCAATTAACTTTAGGAAATTACATTATCTTGGTTTCTGTTTTGGACAAGTAAATATATTTTCTAGGCTTTACAAAGAGAACTGAAGTATAGTCTATTTTTTAATTTTTTTTTTTACTGTGAAATATATATACACATATATTTATATATATATAAAACCCCCAATTTTCAAAGTACATTTAACAAGTAGTTACAGAACAGATTTCAAAGTTTAGTATGGGTTACTTTCCACATTTTCAGGTTTTTCCTTCTAGCTGCTCCAAAACACTAGAAGTTAAAAGAAATATTATTATGATTCAGCAGTCATATTCGTTTGTTAAATCCTGTCTTCTCTGTTATAATTTCTACTTCTCTTTTGATCCTACTCCCAATCTATAGGGGTCTTGGGGCTTTTCAGCCCATTCTAACTTCTTCATGTTGAAAAGGGGTATCAACAACATAGGATAGGGGGATGGAATTAGTTGATATTCTTGGAAGGGCTGGCCCCTCTGGGTTTCAGGACTTATCTGGCCTAGGAACCCTCAGGAGTTATAGTTTCAGGAAAGCAAACGTGGTACATGAAACTTTTGTAGCATCTCAGTTACAGCCCTAGGTGTTCTTTGGAGTTAAAAGGAATGATGTTGGTTGGAGTTTGGCAAACCATGGCAATTAGCAATATCTAGCTGAAGCTTGCATAGGAATAGCCTCCAGAAAGCCTCTCCATTTGAACTCTCTTAGCACTGATACCTTTTTTGTTACATTTGTTTTCTCCTTTTAGTCCAGAAGGCACTGTCAATCCCACCGTGTCAGGACCAAGCTCAACCCTGGGAGTCATCTCCCCCGTTGTCAGGGAGACTTTCACCTCTGAATGCCATGTCCTACGTAGACAGGAGGGTAATAATTTTCCTTGCAGAGTTGAATTTAGAGAGAGAGAGAGAGAGAGGCCACATCTGAGTAATCAAAGAGGTTTCCTAGAAGCATCTCTTAAGCATAATTATAGGCAGTCTAAGGTTCTCCGTTACAGAAATAAGTTTCCTAAGGGCAAGCCCCCAATATTTTCTTGGGAATCTCTAGTGTTTGAGAGAGTACTAAGGGTTGCCCAGATGGGAAAATTTAGTATTTTCATATTTTTTCTCCAGTCCCTCAAGATACTCTACCAATACTTTTTAATTATCAGTGTACCATGGTTTGGGATATCTCTGGATTTTATGTTAAGCTATACAGAATTACAAAGCCTTGTGTCCATTCTGTGCTCCATGTGTTTGGGTTGTTTAAATGAGCTACCCAGACAAGTTGAGTTAGACTGTGTGTGACAGAAAATTTAGATTCTAGTCACAATAAACTTCTCTGCCTGTGGTCTCACACAGGAGGTGAAGCTCAAGAGTACATAAACTATCACCTTTTGCAATGTATTCTGATTTTCCTTAGTGCCAACCAGATTGGCTGTGTTTTTATCACTATTGAAGCCTGATCTCTTTTTTGGTTACCAAAACTTTTATTGTTATGAAGCAATGCTGACTTTCAGAGCTGCAGAATTTCAGGTCTGCATCTTAGGTGTCATGGAGGTACTCAAAGTTTCAGGAAAATACCAGCCTTATACACATACAGCTCAGGTTCTCAGAATCTAGAAATACACTTACAACTTTGGACTATGTATGGCTACTATAGAGCTTACAATCTAGTCTCCAATTTTCTTATAAGTATTTTCTGAAAGAGACCTTCACATATTTGCTCTTTTGTTTCTGGATTATTTTACATAATACCTTGTCCCCAAGGTTCATTCAGTTTGTTGCGTGCCTCAAGATGTCACTCCTTTTTGTAGCTGCACAGCATTCCAACATATGTATATCGCAGTTCATCTTTTGGTTTCTCAATCACTGTACATTTCAGCCCCCTCCATCAGTTGAGCATCATTGCTAATATCCAAAATAAACAAACAATGTCATGTAGTGTCCTCACTTGGTTGTACAATCAGCAGCACTCTCAATTTTAGACAATTCTCATTGATCCAAAGAGACAAAGAACCAAGAAACACAGCCTCACCAAATATCAAACCAAAACCTCCCCTAATTTCTTGTCCCCCCTCTGCAATGATATTTTTTATTACTTTTTAACAGTTTTTTTAATTAGAGAAGGTGTAGGTTTACATAAAAGCCATGTAAAAAAATACAACATTCTCATAGAGCCCCCTATTGTAGACACTTTGCTTTTATGTGGTACCTTTGTTACAGTGGATGACAGAATATTAAAATGTTACTATTAACTATAATCCATAGTTTGCATTAGGTGTATTTTTCCACATACCACCCTTTTATTAATACCTTGTGATAGTGACATACATTTGTTCTAGTTCATAAAAGAATATTCTTATAGTTGAACTATAAAACACAGTCATCATCTATAGGGTTCATTGTGTTATACAGTCCCATGTTTTATCTTCTAAATTTCCTTCTAGTAACATATTCAAGTACATTCACACACATAATTCAGCATTGTTAATTATATTCACAATAATATGCTATCCATTTCTAAACATTTACAATCACTCTAATTAGAAATTCTGCAAAAATTAAGCACCACCTCCCCATTTTATCTCCTAGTAACCTATATTCTAGATTCTAACTCTATGAGCTTGCTTATTATAATTAGTTCATATTAGTGAGACAAATACAGTATTTGTCTTTTGTGTCTATTTTATTTCACTGGACATAATTCCCAGGGTTCATCCATGTTGTTGCATGCATTGGGACTTCATTCCTTCTTATACCTGAATAATATTCCATTGCATAAATATATTGTATTTTGTTTATCCATTCATTGGCTGATGAATGCTTGGATTGCTTCCATCTTTTGACAGTGGTGAATAATGCCACTATGAACATCAGTGTGCAAATGTCTGTGTCCTTGCTTTCAGTTCTTCAGGGTATATACCTAGGAGTGGGATTGCTGGGTCATATGGTGGTTCTATATTTAGCTTCCTGAGGAACCACCAAACTGTCCTAAACAGCATCTGCACCATTTTAAATTCACATCAGTAGTGAATGAGTGTTTCTATTTCTCTACATCTCTCAACCATTGTAGTTTTCTGTTCATTTAATAGTGGCCATTCTAGTAGGTGTGAAACGATATCTTTGTGGGTTCAATTTACATTTTCTTAACAGCCTGTAATGTTTAACATATTGTCATGTGTTTTTTTTAGCCATTTGTATTTCCTCTTTAGAAAAATATCTATTCAAGCCCTTTACCCATTTTTTAAATTGGGTTGTTTGTCTTTTTATTGTGGAATTGTTGAATTTCTTTATATATTTTGGATACCAAACACTTATCAGATATATGGTTCCCAAATATTTTCTCCTTTTGAGTAGGTTGCCTTTTCACTATCTTGACAAAGACTTTTTTTAAAATTAAAAAAAAATTTTTAAACATAACACACAAACACAAACATTCTTGCCCTATGATCATTCCATTCTTGGTATATAGACAATCACTCACAATATCATCACATAGTTGTATATTCATCAAGATCATTTCTTAGAACATTTGCATCAATTCAGAAAAAGAAACAAAAAGAAAGAAGAAAAACATTCATACATACCATACCCCTTATCTCTCCCTCTCATTGACTGCTAGTATTTCCATCTACCCAATATATTTTAGCCTTTGTTTCCCCTAATTTTTCCCTATGTCCCCTACCACTCCCTTTCATTGATTCCTAGCATTTCAATCTACTAAATTTATTTTAACATTTGTTCCCCCTGTTATTTATTTATTTTTAATCCATATGTTTTACTCATCTGTCCATAAGGTAGACAAAAAGGAGCATCAAGACACATGTTTTCACAATCACACAGTCACATTGTGAAAGCTATATCATTATACAATCATGTTCAAGAAACATGGCTACTGGAACATAGCTTTACATTTTCAGGCACTTCCTCCCAGCCTCTCCATTAAACCTTAACTAAACAGGTGATATGAATATAAAGCGTAAGAATAACCTCCAAAATAATCTCTCGAGCCTTTGAAATCTCTTGGCCATTGACACTTTATCTTGACATTTATTTCTCTCTTCCCCTTTTGATTAAGAAGTTTTTCTCAATCCCTTGATGCTGAGTCCCAGTTCATTCTAGGATTTCTGTCCCAAATTGCCATGAAGGTGTGTACCCCTGGGAGTCGTCCACTGCAATTATTTACACCTGGTATTGTTGTGGTACTGTTGATGTCTTCCTGTTAACCATAGGCCATAGCATGTAATAGTGGTTTTCCCCCTACACCCCTCTATTATTGACTCTTTGTACAAAATCAAACCTTTGAAGGAGTTCATGCAAGACTTATTTATAACTGTAGAATTAATGGTGGGATACATGGCACTATACATCCCTTTTCAACCATACTAAACTTTAATATGGCAATTTTAAAAATAACCCCCACTAATTAGTTACCAGCACTTCCATCCATTCCCTTATATTTACATTCAACCTCATTGGGTAACCTTTCCCCTGTCTCCAGCCTCTATGTATCTCAAGGTCCCCTATATTCTACCATGTAAACCTTTGAGATTACCTTTACTAGGAGTCACAATAGCAAAATTATAAAGTATCTAACCTTTTATGTCTGACTTATTTCACTCAGCATTATGTTCTCAAGGTTCATCCATGTTGTCATATGCTCAGTGACTTCATTTTGTCTTACTGCTGCATAATATTCCATTGTATGAATATACCACATTTTATTTATTCACTGGTCTGCTGCTATCAGCACTTGGATTGTTTCCATTGCTTGGCAACTATGAAAAGTGCCGTTATGAACATTGATGTGCAAATGTCTATTTGTGTCACTGCTTTCAGTTCTTTTGGGTATACGCTGAGTATTTGGTATTTTAGTTTGCAAGCTGCTGGAATATGATATACCTAAAATGGAATGGCTTTTAAAAAGGGGAATTTATTAGGTTGAACATTTACAGTTCTAAGGCTGTGAAAATGTCCAAATTAAGGCAAGGCTATGAACTTGTCCAAATTAAAGCATCCAGAGAAAGATACCTTGGTTCAAGAAGGCTGATGATGTTCAGCCTTACAGCTGGAAAGACACATGGCAACATCTGCTAGCTTTCTTTCCAGGCATCTTCAGCAGCGTCCCTGGGACTCAGTCCATTCTGTTGGCTCTGTCAGTTCTTGTGGCTCTGATGGCTCTTTCCAAAATGATTCCCTCTTAAAGCACTCCAGTAAGCAACCCCACCTCAAATGGGTGGAGACACATCTCCATGGAAACCATCTAATCAAAAGTTAATACCCACAATTGCGTCACATCTCCTTGGAAACAACCAAAAAGATCCCAACAATACTGATGAGGATTAAAGGACATGGCTTTTCTGGGGTATGTAATAGCTTCAAACTGGCACACCAGATCATAGGGCAACTCAATATTTAGTTTTCTGAGTAATTACCACTGTTTTCCCCAGTGGCTGTACCATTCCACCTTCCCACCAACAGTGAATAATTATTCCAATTTCTGCACATCCTCTCCCACATTTGTAGTTTTCTGTTTAATAGCAGCCATTCTTATAGATGTGCAGTGATATTTCATTGTAGTCTTTATTTGCATTTCCCTTAAAGCAAATGAAGATGAGCATCTCTTCATGTGCTTTGTAGCCATTTGTATTTGTTCTTCAGAAAATTATCTGTTCATACACTTTGCCTACTTTATAATTGGGTAGTTTGCTCTTTTATGTTGAGTTGTAAATTTCTTTAGGTACACAGGATATCAAACCTTTATCTGACATGTGGTTTCCAAATATTTTCTCCCATTGAATTGGCTGCTTCTTTGCCTTTTTGACAAAGTCCTCTGAAGCACAGAAGCTTTTGATTTCAAGGAGTTCCCATTTATCAATTTTTTCTTTCACTGCGTGTGCTTTGCATGTAAAGTTTAAGAAGCTATCTCTTATTACAAGGTCTTGAAGATGTTTCCCTATATTTCCTTTTAGAATTTTTATGGTATTGGCTCTTATATTTAGGTCTCTAATGTTAATTAATTGAATTAATTTTTGTATTGAATGTAATGTGGGAGTCCTCTTTCATTCATTTAGCTATTGATATCCAGTTCTCCCACGCCCAATTTTTGAAAAGACTGTTCTTTTCCAGTTCAGTGGATTTGGGGCCCTTATAGAAGGACAATTGACCATAGAATTAGTGATTTATCTTTGTGCCAATGCCTTGTTCTTTTGATCACTGTAACTTTCTGGTACACTTCAAAATCAGGAAGTGTTAGTTCTCCCACTTCACTCTTCTTTAGGATATTTTCAGCTATTAGCAGTCTCCTTCCCTTCCAAATAAACTTGATAACGAGCTTTTCTAAGTCTTTAAAGTAGTTTGTTGGAATTCTGATTGTATTGTATTGAATCTGTGGATAAATTTGGGTAGAACTGACATCTTAACAACACTCAACTTTCCTATCCATGAGCATGGAATGTCTTTCCATCTATTTAGGTCTTCTTTGAATTATTTTAGCAATATTTTGAAGTTTTCTGTGCACAAGTCTTTGACATCCCCAGTTAAACTTATTCCTAGATACTTGATTCTTTTGGTTGCTATTCTGAATTGATTTATTTCCTTAATTGTCTCCTCAACTATATCATCAACTGTGTATAGAAACATTACTGAGTTTTGTACATTAATCTTGTAACTTGCCATTTTGCTGAATTTGTTTTTTAGCTCAAGGAGCTTTGTTGCAGATTTCCCAGGGTTTTCCAAGTGCAGGGCCATGTCATCTGCAAATAATGAAGGTCTTACTTCTTCCTTTCTTTTTCATGCATTTTATTTCTTTCTTCTGCATGATCACTCTCACCAGGACTTCTGGTAAAATGTTGACTAATAGTGATGACAATGGGCATCCTTGTCTTGTTACCAATCATATGGAGAATGGTTTCAACCTCTCATCATTAAGTATGATGCTGGCTATGGATTTTTTTATATATGCCCTTTATGATACTGAGGAAGTTTCCTTCAATTCCTACATTTTGAAGTGTGTTTATCAAGAAAGGATGCAGAATTTTGTCAAATGCTTCTTTTTAGCATCAATAGGTATGATCATGTGATTTTTCCCTTTCAATTTGTTAATATGTTGTATTAACATTGATTGATTTTCTTATGTTGAACCACCTTTGCTTTCCTGGTATGAATCTGACTGATCATGCTGTATAATTCTTTTAATGCATAGTTGGTCTCAATTTGCTAGTATTTTGATGAGAATTTTTGCATCTATGTTCAATAGTGATATTGGTCTGTAGTTTTCCTTTCTTGTAGTGTGTCTTTACTCAGTTTTGGTATTAGAGTAATGTTAATTTCATTAAATGAGTTAGGTAGCATTCTTTTATCCCCACTTTTTTGGAATAGTTTGTGTTAGTTCTTTTTGGAATGTTTGATCAAATTCTAGTGTGAAGCCATTTGGTCCTAGGCTTTTCTTTGTAAGAAGTTTCTTGATGACTGGTTGAATCTCTTTACTTGTAATTGGTTTGGTGAGATGTTCTGCTTCTTCTTGAGTCAGTGTAGGTCGTTTGTGTGTTTCTAGGAATTTGTCCATTTCATCTAAGTTGACTAGTTTGTTGCCATATAATTGTCCAGTTTCCTCATGATTTTTAAAATTTCTTCAGGAGCCATGAAAAACAACACCTCTTTTGTTTCTGATTTTGTTAATTTTCATCCTCTTTTTTTAATTTGTCAGCCTAACTAGGGGTCCATCAATTTTATTGATTTTCTCAAAGAGCAACTTTTGGTTTTGTTGATTCTTTCTATTGTTTTTTGTTCTCCAGTTCATTTATTTCTACTTTAATCTTTGTTATTTATCTTCATCTATTTGCTTTGGAGTTAGTTTGCTATTCTTTCTCTAATTTCTCCATATAAGCAGCTAAGTCCTTGGTTTTTCCTCATTTTTTTAATATAGGCAAATAAGGCAATAAATTTTCCTCTCAGCACTGCCTTTGCTGCATCCCATTAGTTCTGATATGTTGTACTCTCAGTTTCCTTCATCTCCAGATATTTAGCCATTTCTCTAGCAATTTATTCTTTGACCCATAATTATTTAAGAGTGAATTGCTTAATCCCCTTATATTTATGAAAGTTCTGTTTCTTCAGTGTTTATTAATTTCCAGTTTCATTCTGTTGTGGTCGAAGAAAACATTTTGGATAATTTCAACCTTATTAAATATATAAGGACCTGTTTTGTGTCCCAGCATATGATTTATGCTGTAGAATGTTCCATGAGCACTGGAGAAAAATGTATATCTTGGTGTTTGGGGTATAACAATCTATATATGTCTATTACGTCTAATTCATTTATCACATTGCTTAAGTTCTCTATTTCCTTAGTGACCCTCTGCCTGGTTGTTCTATCTATGGAGGATAGTGGTGTATTGAAATCTCCTACTATTTTGCTTCCAATGTTTGCTTCAAGTACTTTGGAGCTCCTTGATTGGAAGCATAAACATTTGTGATTGTTAATTCTTCTTGGTGAATTCTCCTTTTTATCAATATATAGTGTCCTTCTTTGTCTCTTATGATGTCTTTACATTTAAATTCTATTTGATTTGATATTAGTGTAGCTACTCCTGTTTTCTTTTGATTACAGCTTGCATTAGAACATCTTTTCCTATCCTTTTACTTTTAATGAAAGTGTCCTTGGGTTTAAGATGTGTCTCTTGTAAACAGCATATAGATAGATCATATTTTTAAATACATTCTGCTAATCTGTATCTTTTAATTGGTGACTTTAGTCCATTAGCAGTCAAAGTTATTATTGTAAAAGCAGTTATTGATTCTACTATCTTATCCATTAGTTTTTATTTATCAGAAGTATATATTCTTTTCCCTCTCTCACTTTTTATCCTTTGAATTACTCTTACTCATACTCTTCAATTCTGTGGCCTCCTCCAGACCTCCCTCTCCTAGTCTTTTTGTTTTTCAACTGACAGAACTCTGTTTTGTTTTATTCTTTTAGGGCAGGTCTCTTGCTAACTAGTTCTCTCAGTCTTTTTTTGTTTTTGAAGATTTTAATATCTCCTTCAACCTTAAAGGACAATTTGGCTGGGTACAGAATTCTTGGCTGGAAGCCTATCTCATTCAGAATCCTAAATACATCATACCATTGCCTTCTCAACACCATGGTGCATGGTTGAAGAGTCTGTCTTATGTGATTTTCCTTGTGTGTAGTAGATTGTTTTTCTTGTGCAACTTTCAGGACTTTCTGCTTCACTTCAACATTTGACTGCCCAAGTAGTATGTGCTTTGGAGTAGGCCTATTTGGATTTATTCTAGTTGGGGTTCCTTGAGCCTCTTTGATTTGCATATTTATGTCCTTTATAAGGGTTGGGAAGTTTTCTCCAATTAACTCTTCAACTAACTTTCCCATCCCTTTAGTCTTCTCTTCTCCTTCTGGGACACCAATAGTTCTTTTTTTCTAGGTACATGGTCCGGGAATCGAACCTGGGTCTTCCACATGGAAGGTGGGTATTCTACTGCTGAACCACCCATGCACCCATGGTTCTTATATTTGTGTGCCTTTTGTTGTCCATCACTTCCCTGAGATCCAGTTCCATTTTTTCATCTTTTTTTTGCCATTTGTTCTTTTTTGTGCTCAAGTGCAATTGTTCTATCTTCTAGTTCATTTATTCTTTCTTCTCCCTCTTTAAATCTACTCTTGTATGTCTCTGGTGTATTTTTTATTTTGGTCTACCATATCTTTCATCTCTGTGAAATTTGTTATTTTTCTATGTAATCTTTCAAAATCTTCTATAAGCTCTTCCATTGCCTTGTTGATATCCTTTATTTCTTTAAAAATATCCTTGAGTAGTTGTTTCATACTCTGCAATCCCTCTGGTGCTTTGATTTGACTATTCAGCTGGGCCATTTCTGCCTCGATATTCATATGTTTTGCGATTTTCATTGTGTCGGGGGCATTTTCTTAATAATATTATTTTGCAAGTTGGTTTTCTTAGTTCATCTGAAGTTTTGTTTTTACTTGGGTTAGCATTGAAGATCCCCTTCTGCACTTGTTTGTCAGTTATTCCTTGCCAAACTAAGACCCAAATCTCATGTAGGAGCTGCAATTCTACTGGGAGATCTATTAAAAGCTAAGTAGAAAAGACACACAGGTGGTTCAGTGGCAGAATGCCCGCCTGTTATGCAGGAGACCTAGGTTTGTCTCCTGGCCCACCCCACCCCCCCCACACACAAAAGGGAAATATATATATATATATATATATATATATATCATATAACTATGATAAAAATAAGAAAACAAAATACATACTTGGAGGTCTGCTAAGAAATAGACCAAAAAGGGTGCACAGGTAGTTCAGTGGTAAAAGTTCCCCTGTCATGTGAGAGACCCAGGTTCAAATCCCAGCCTATTCACCAGAAAAAAAAAAAAAGGTGGTGGTATGTAGCTCAGTTGGCCTCCTTGACTCCACCTCCCTGTCTGTGCACACCTGAGATCCCAGACCTCTGTAGGTAAAGGAAAACATGTCTGGGACCTCATGAGCTTCTGTTGCTGTCTGGCTTTCAGGTTGTCTCCACTCTGTATTCCCCACTTCTCAATCAGTTTGACCCCCTGGTCTCCACCCAAACCAGGTACCCATGGTGGCCTACCTCAAGGGTGAGAACCAGGCACTGTGCACCAATGTAAAGGTCCCTTTGCACAGGGAAAGCAAGTCTGCTATCCTCTGGACTCCCTGCTGGAACTCCCAGCCTGTTGTGGGAGTTGGCCAGAGCAGGGGAGCGCTGCACTCTCTCGGGACCCATGCCCCCACCATGTGTTGCCCACCTTTAATGGGCTCACAGTTGGGGACACTCACCCCTCTTTCTAATTCAACTGAAGTCCTGATTATTTATTTATTTATGTATTTTGGACTCTGTTTTTTTTTGTTCCACAGAACTTTGGTAAAATCAGCCCATCCTACTCTGTTATCTTCCCAGAGATGCAGTCTATTTAAAAAAAAAATCAAGGTATTAAGTTATTCATTGAGCACCTCCCCATTGTCAGGTAGATCACATGCATTATCCCATATAATTGTTCCTATCATTATTTTCCACTGAAGAAACTGAGGCCGAGGGAGTTAAGCCATGTGTTCATGGCCCCCTTAAAGGGGACAGAGTAGGAATTTCAAGTTAGGTCTCCTGGCTCCCACATCATCTTTAACCTACATTTCATGCTGCTTTCAGTTGTTTATTGTTAGTGGTATTGTGTACATTCCCTTACAAAGAGCAGACATAGACAGAATGTCACTTTTCAAGCTAAATTTCAGAGTAAAGCATGAGATTTAGTAATAATACAACACACTGTTCACTCTCTCCTGTATGTGTCAGAAGATGGTTGGTCAGGACAGCAGTATAGCCTGATTTGCTACTCTAGAGTAGAGGTATTTCACAGTATGGCATGCAAGACTACTTCCTATCTCAATTGAAGCTTTTCAGGTGATAACTCCCAGACCATTATCAAAGCTTTTAAAAACACTGGCATGCTTTTTCCCACATCAACTCACATCATAATCTTGCCAACATGTCTCAGATACCATAGGGAAGAGCAAGCAGTTGGGTCTAGCCTCTACTTTGGTGAGATAATGCTTACATTGTCCGCAATATGGTGATGGGTACATAGAAAATGGACAATAAATGGTTGCCATACTTGTCATTATTATCATTACTTCTGATGAGTTGCAATAGTACAAAAACAGACTGCATTCTTTGCAATAAAAAAGGAATGCAATGTATAAGCAAATAAAAATGTATAATACAAATGATGGCACTTTTTCTTTTCAGGTTTCCAACCAGTTACAGAAAAAAAAAATGCCCATGCTAGTGGCCCAGAGGGATCATATTGTAAAAACCATTGCAGAGCAGCAGTCCTATTCTTCTGTGGCTAAACCTTGGGCACTTTTCTTTTTGGTTTTTATTTATCCTAAGAAATCTGAGCCTTGGGGAGACAAACATAGGTGGAAATGCCTTTCTGTTTTCCCTAGAAGAAAGAAATAATTAGTGGTCTGCAGAGGAGGCTTCCAAGCCTAGTATTTACCTTCCTGCCCAGCTTCCTTTATTTTGGAACCTAATAATGCAAAGCAACCACCAGAAAAGACCACCAGTTACTCACCCTCTTTACAAAATTCCACAGTACATCTTGGAGTTTGGGTTTATTTTGAAGGACCAAAGTGGGTGACAAGGGCCCCAGCTCTTGGTGTTTGTTCCATTGGCCACTGGATGCTGCCAAGTCCCAAGACAGGTCTCTTCTAAAGAGAAAGAATTTAGGCCCAACCGAAACAGCCATGATAGTGCTTAGACACCGCTTGCTATTCTCTGCCCTTTGAACTGTGGAGAAAAACTCTGCCACTATGGATGCCTGAAGAATCATTTCATAATGTCACTGATTTTTCTTTTCAGAACAGTCCTGGGAAAATTATTAGGAACTTTGGTATTGGATGGTGCTAAGATCTTTACAAGCGTGGACAAGGTGTGTGGTAACTATCACTAGTTTTTAGGTAAGGAAATAGAAGAGAACAAGTTACACTGAACTCCAGGACTCTAAATCCCTGAAGGCTCTGGATTGCAGAGACCACACTGCCTGGGTTTGTCTGGTTGTGCATTCAGGGCAGCTTGAGAGCCCAGCCGGAGGGACCATGTTTCCCAGTGTATTGCTCCAGACTGGTTAGTGTGCCTCATGGGGATGCTAACATGCTGGGTTTAGTATTCCCAGGGTCTGACAGTCTGTGATTCAATCCCCTCTCTTGACCACTAACACTAGCCATGCAGATGTCAAAGTCCTCTTGCTTATGATGCAACATTCCCTAAAGGTCTCTCTCACCAAGATGGAATGCAGTGAATCGCCCACTGGGGAATCTGTTACTTGAGTTACTACATATCCCAGCATTTATGAATCTTCCTTTTCACATATTTTTACTAGTAAAATTGAGAATCAGAAATTAACACTTGTAAAAAATAAATGCACATATAATTTTCCCTTTTTTTAATGAAAGTCTTCTCTATTCCCTTTCTATGATCAAGTTTCTTTTACCCATTATGTAGTCAATCAGAAATTTAGTAATCCAAATCTTCAAAACATATCAGCAATTGTTATAAAAAAAGTTAGATAAATAATAAAGTAAACAAACCTTCATCAGCAAAGTTTTAAAAGGCACTTTCAGAGTATACAATAGCAGGACCAGGAGAACTTTCCACTTAATACCCAAATTAGTGTTTCCTAAAGAGTAAGCCCGAGACAACCAGCATCAAAACCCCCTGCAGGGAGGACCCATATTCATTCATTCTGAAGCTCTGCATCAGAGTTTAGCATCCAGCATTTAAAGAGGCCCCAGGGGAACATTAACATTGGAAAACCACTGGCCTGCCCCTCCCACATCTACAGAACTGTACCAACTTAGTGACGGACAGAATCAAGACCTTGAGGCATAATTCCCAAAGCTCCTTCTAAATCACTGTTTCATTTTAAAGGCAAATATGGATTATTGCCCTCCACCTCCTTGAGAATGAATTCGTTCTTGGTACAAATGGCCCAACTTTCCCAGAGTTCTCATTTCTTCTGCTGTTCTGGAAAAGCTGGGGGCTTTGGCAGAGTAAAAAAAGGATGGTGATTTCTTTTTCCTTCTCCAAATTTGTTGAATTGCTTTCAGCGAGTGTCAAAGACGGCTTCATTTTTGTTCACTGCTCAGTTTTAGGCCATTTAGAGTTTTCCTTCCTTCTGTTGAAGTGGCTTCAGAATTTAAAGTCATTATTTTTAAAAATCTGGGTCCTGTAGGCATATCCTCCCTTGATCATGACTCAGGGAAATTTTGAAGTCGCAGCTCTCTCCCAGCCCAGCGGGCAGCTTTGTTGGTTTCAGAGCATATGAGCATCAAGGCCAAGCTGTCAAGCAGATGCCAGCATCCAGATGCCTGCAGGGAGGATCCCTGATATCCAGTACATTTCACAAAGGCTTTTTTCCGGTTCGTGTTATTTCTCGGCAAAGTGATAATGCTCCTAATTAGTGTGACAGTCGGATAGGCTTGGCCCTAGGACACAGGGATGGGGAGGGCCCATCTGCAGACTCATCCCTGGGTTCTAGCAGGATCCTGGTCAGTGGCTAAGCATCCGGGGCCCAGGGGTGGGTGGAAGAGGGGGCTTAGAGAGAGCAAGAGGGGAATATTTTGCTGACAGAAAAGAGATATATTTGAGATCAACTTCTAAGGTCAGTGATGTTTTAATCTCATTGCTAGAGAACAGTGCTCTCAGAACAATTGAATTAATTTAGTGTTCTCTATGCTTTTCCTCTGATGAGGACCCAGGGAGGCTACAAAAGACCCTCGTACTCATGCTTTCTTCCCTTCTTTCTCTCCACTCTCTCTTTCTGCTTCTCTTTCTTCAAGTCCTGAAGAGCCTTTTTGAATGATTTAAAAACAAACAGGGAGGCCCTAAGAGCTGAAGCCCATCTCCAGCAAAGTGGTCTCCAGCACTATCTCTTCCCCTGTAACAAGATCTCAGGTCTTGGAGACTGCATCCCTGCCCACAATTATAATGCTGTATAAGTTGAACGGTGGTTCCCAAAGTGTATGTCCACCAAGAACCTGTGAATGTGATCTTACTTGGAAAGAGGGTGTTTGTAGATGTAATTAAGTTAAGAATCTTGAGATGAGATGATCCTGGACTATCCAGTGACAAGTGTCCTTATGAGAGAAAGGCAGAAGGAGATTTGAAATATGGAAGAGGCAGAGATTAGAGTGATGTGGCCCCAAACCAAGGAATGCCTGGAGCCATCAGGAGCTGGAAGTGGTAAGAAAGGATCTATACCCTAGAGCCTTCAGAGACAGAGTAGCTCTGCTGACATCTTGATTTCAGACTTATGGCCTCCAGAACTATGAGAGAATAAATTTCTGTGGTTTCAAGCTATGGAGATTGTGGTCATTTTTTTATGGCAGCTACAGGAAACTAATTCAAATGCCAACATTTAAAACTAGTGTGGCAGTACTCTTCATTGCTGAATTTCTGCTCAAGGACCTTCCACCTTCTCTTCTTAAGAATGAGCCATGCTCATGCCATGTGACTGCAGTATTTCTCACACTTGCAAACACACAAGCACCACCTGGGTATCTTGTTGCACACAGCTTGTGAGATCAGAGGTCTGGGCTGCGGTCTGAGATTATGCCATTCTATGATGCTCCCAGTGCAGATTTTGCAGTTTGCACACCACATTTTGAACCCACAAAAAGTAGGTTGGAATATAGGCTTTAAAACAAAGTACAGTAAAAAAAATGTGTTAATGGTGTTCTGCTAAGAACCAATGGCTGGAATTCAGTTTTTATCAAGGCATTTTCATGCTCCTTACATACAATTTATATTTTTTATCACAGTATTTGTTCTAAGGTGTTAAGTGATGTATAAAATATCATTAATTATGATCTCTGCCCAAAAAACTTAAAACCAATAATCAGTTTTGCCTAAAGGTCTCAGGTCTCTGTGCCTCATCTTCCTCACCTATAAACCAAGAACTTGGGCTAGGGTCGCTCAGTTTCGTTCAGCTTGAACTTTTTTTTGTATGGGATGCTTTCCACACACACACAGACAAAAGGAAATTCACATTCTCAGCTTGATGTGGGCTCATATGCCTACCTTTGCCTTGAAACATCTTCCTATATTTTCAGTTTGAAGCCTTTCTCTTTCTTTTGCTCTATACAATGAATGCAAATCATCCTGATTCTCTGCAATATAAAAGAAAGTGATGGAATACCCCTTTACTGCGTCTGTGTTTTGTTTTGCTATTTAAATTGATCGATTGCACATCTCCTCAATGAGTTGTGAGCTTTCTTTGGAATAGCTGATTTCCATGAATCAATTGTGGCCGAACCTCTCTGATGTCTGTGATTTTCAGGGGAATGTGTGTGTGTGTGTGTGTGTGTGTGTGTGTGTGTGAAGTAAGCTTCACAAACTCAACCCTGTGGTCATGTCATGCATGTAGATGGTGTCCCATAATTGCAGTGTGAATGCAGATTATGTCTAGTGCATGCAAATCTGAATTGTATTCTCTTAGCAAAATCTGGAAAATACCATCCTCTGTAGATGCTGCTGTGGGTATAAAACGGCCACGACCTATATGAAAATGCCACCCCCTTAATAAACGGTTTTTATGAAAAGCACGTTACTCCTAGGATTGACACCACAGAATCTGGTAGATTGACATGCAAAGATTCTATACGAATTTCCCATAATTTCGACAGCCATTTTCAAGATGTCAAAACTCAGTTCCTTTGAATTCCTATGGCCTGGTCACACTTACAGATTTGGTTTAAAAAAATAAAAATAAAAAAACTGGCAAGGTGGGAACTGCCGTTCAATGACACAGATTGTCCAGCTCAATGAAAATGCATTTATCCTTCCTCATAAATTTATCGGTTCTCTCCCCACTGACCTTCACAGGCCAGTTGGAATGTGAGACATAGCTGGAAATGGAGTGAGGTAATGTTTAATATGCCCCCAAACAATTTATACGCGAAACGTTTATTTGGTAGGGCAAACGGAATTACCCTGTTCAATTTATTTTGCTTCACCTCAGTTTTCCACCTCTCCTCTCTTCATCTACAGATTCGGCCTACCTAGTTTGGATATGAAAACAGAGACCTCTCAAGTTATCGCACAACTATGGGGTTGTTAGGTGGAATATACCTGGGCAGGAATCTACTGTGAAATCTGGGGGCAAGCGACTTCTGGGAGCCTCTCCTGATGCCTCCAGTGCCTCTGACTCCCTCTGCACAACTAATTCCAGCTCTGTTTTCTACCAAGCAGCTTCCTTTGCTCAAGGTTTCTGCTCTTCGGTTGTTTTTTGGTCGGCTGGCATTTTCTTGCTATATTTTTCTTCACCTCTGCCTGCATATGAGCATGCTCTTTCCATGTATTTTGATCTAAATTATTCAGAGAATGAGGTTAACCATACGAGAATATCTTTTTTTCCCCCGCCCGGCGCAAAGACTGCTGGCCAGCTCTGATTGGTGATCCTGGGTCACATGACATGCATTGCTCCAATCAGCCGTGACCCAGGGATCAGAGAGTACGCCCCGTGGCCCTGCCTACAAGGGCTGCTGCTCCGCTGATTGGTGAGAATAGGGTTTGGGCAGGGCAGACAGTGACCCTGGTTCCAACCGCTTGCTCCAGTCGTCATACTCTACAAGGGCGCTAGCTGTGAAAGCCGAGTGCGGTGATTCAGGGGATTGGGCGCCAGAGAACACAGAGCCCTATAGCAAGTACTAGCTTCCCCTTCTGGTACGGGTGAAGCCAAAGTCAGGGAGGATTGAAACTGACCTCCTTGAGAACAAGACTAAATAAGGGTGTTCAGGAGCCAAAAGTGAGCCAGTGCCCTTGTAGAGGCTCAACACAGCATATCAAAACATTGTCAGTGGGGACAGGCTGAGGAATTGCTGGGAAGCAGGGGTGTGAAAGGGCAGGAAAGGCGGGCTCTCGGCTGTGAATGTGTGCCGAGTGTTCAGAGGGGAACCGCAAGGGTCACGGCACAGTGTGAATTCCATTTGCAGGTCCCATTTTTAAAAGGCAGAGCTGGCCTTCCCGGCTCTAATGGAGGCGAGCAGCCTGGAGAATACTGTGGAAAGGAGGAGGCTTTCCAGGCACTGTCGGGGTCAGACATCCACTTTGCTTCTCTGTCCTCAGCTCGCTGATCCATTGCCTCCTCCTTCCCCATTTTCTGTACTCCCCCCTCCTGTTTGCTTTTACTGATGACTTCTTAGGTTTGCTCAATATTGTGTAGCACTAAAAGTGACTTTACTTAAAAGGGCATGCAATAAAACTTCTAGAAGAAAATAATACTATGACAACCTGGGAATAGGTAAAGATTTTCTCGGGACACATAAAAGACTAATCATAAAAGAATAATAAATTGAGACTTCAACAAAATGAAGAATTTTCTACCCCCCCCCCCAGCCCAAAGATATCCATTAAGAAATAAAAATAAAAGGGAAAGACTGAAAGGAAATATTCACAATATGTAGCCCTACCAGAAGTCTTGTATCCAGACTATATAAAGAACACCTACAAATAAGTAACAAAAGGACAACCCAATAATTAAGAAAAGAAAGGCTAAAAACTTGATCAGACACTTTCCAAATATACAAATTATCTAGGGACACTTGAAAAAAAGCTCAATATCATTGCCCATGACGGAGATGCAAATTAGAAACCACAGTGTGATATCACTTTGCGTTGACTAGAATAGTTATAATTACAAAGACTGACAATACCAAAATGTGTATCTATTGCATGTGTGTGCCGGTTTGAAAAGATGTATGTCCCCTAGGAAAGCCATGTTTTAATCAAAATCCCATTTCATAAAGGCAGAATAATCCCTATTCAATACTGCATGTTTGAATCTGTAATTAGATCATTTCCCTAGAGATGTAACCCAGTTAAGAGTGGTTGTTAAACTGGATTAGGGGAGATGTGTCCCCATCCATTTGGGTGGGTCTTGATTAGTTTCTGAAGTCCTAAAAAAGAGGAAATATTTTGGAGAATGAGAGTGATTCAGAGAGAGCAGAGAAACACAACATAGCTGTGAGAAGCAGAGAAAAATCAGCCAGCGACCTTTGGAGATGAAGAAGGAAAGCGCGTCCCAGGGAGCTTCATGAAACAGGAAGCTGGAAGAGAAAGCTAGCAGATGACACTGTGTTTGCCATGTGCCCTTCTAGCCAAGAGAGAAACTGACTGTGTTCACCATGTGCCTTCTCAGATGAGAGAGAAACCCTGAATGTCATCGGCATTCTTAAACCAAGGTATCTTTCCCTGGATTTCTTTGATTAGACATTTCTATAGACTTGTTTTAATTGGGACATTTTCTCCACCTTTGAACTGTAAACTAGCAACTTATTAAATTCCCCTTTTTAAAAGCTATACCGTTTCTGGTATATTGCATTCCAGCAGCTAGCAAACTAGAACAATGTGGAACTGGAACTCTATAGATTGCTGTTAGGAGGGCAAAATGGTACAACCATTTTGGGTAACTGTTTAGCATTTTTTCATAAAGTCAAGAATACCCCTACTCTGTGACCCATCATTCTGCCTGTAGTAATTTATCCAAAAGAAAGAAAAACATTTGTCCACACAATGACTTGCTCAAGAATGTTCATAGCAGTTTTATTGCTGGTAGCAAGAAACAAAAGCAACAGATATGTCCATAAATAGGTGAATAGATAATTGAATTGTGACATTCCTAAAATGGAATATTGCTCAACAATAAAAATTTCTGGGGCAGTGCGACAGTGGTTCAGTGGCAAGAATTCTTGCCTGCTGAGCCAGAGACCCAGGTTTGATTCCTAGAGTCTGCCCATGCAAAAAAAAAAAAATTCTGATATATTCAAAAGCATAACTGAATCTAATGAAACATTATATTAAGCATAAGATACAAGAAACAAAAGACTACTTTCTCTGTGATTCTAGTTAGATGAAATTATCGAACTGGCAAAAATAATCTATGGTGATAGAAATCAGAGCAATAGTTTTCTCTTGGGGTAGGGGAGAGAGGAAGGGATGGGAATGTTTTATATCTTGATTGGGATGTTGGTTACATGATGCCATGGATATTATAGTGTTCTTCCCAGATCTTCTATTCAAGAATGGCATACCCATCTCTTGGCTGCTGGAACTATTAGCTGTGAAACCCACCCCTACATACCTCATTGGGAATTGCCCTTAGCTAGAGAACTGCCTTGCCCAGATAACCCCCTCTCTAGGCTGTGGGCCCTGGCAGTGACTGGGATTCAAAGGCCCGCCCCCCTTGTTTCTCTTTGGAAGACTTTAAAGGACTCTTCCATCTCCAGACTTTCTCATAGGATCAGCTGAGGCCTTAGTTGCAATAACACTGTGGATCAGTGCCTGCCTTTGCCCAATCGTGCCTTCCTCACATCCTTACAAGTTTTTCATCTGAGCGCATACTCCAGGAAACTTTCTGCATGTAATTTCCCCACTATAGGGTCTGCTTCCAGGAAGTAGTCCTAGCATGTGAACATTAAAATGGATTATGGAGCTGTATAGCTCACCAACTGGCTGGCAATGAGAACCCATCACTAGTGGTAGGCAGAGTATGATTAGTCCTTGGTATGCTGTGTGGTTCAATTGTTACAACCTGTGTTGGTGGTGAACATGGGATATCAGCGGAAGGGGTCCTGCTAAGACAGCACTTAAGTGGAATGAGAGAAATAATAGCCACAAGGACTGTAGGATTGAGTGGCTATTGGTGTATGCCATGATTCATTAAGAAAACATGACCAGCTCACGATATTTAACCACGAATTCAGTGCAAAATGTGAAGGCCAGAGGCCCTCCTAAGCAACATTAAGGAAGCCCTAATCTTCTGCAGCCAGATGGCAGACAGTGTGGAGGATCAAGTACAGAACTTAATAAAAAAAGTGGTGAAACTTGAGTGAAGGTTGAAGTAGGTCTCCTGGGCCAAGGTCAGTACCCTAGTACGGAAAGAATGGGACCTTGAGAATTGGGTCTGGGACATCTGAGTAAAAACAGTTGAGTATTTTGAACTCCACAAATAACCCTGGAATCACTAGGCCTTAAGCGGCCCACTCTGCTTGTTAAAAATGTTGTTCCTCCCCCTTGTGTGAAGATTATGCCAAAATCACAAGGGCGTGTTTGCACTCACAAGACGATGTTTGTCTCTACTCAGGATCTGACCCTCGATCCCCCTTTACCAGCAACAAGACCAATGAGAAAGGTTAAAGCCCAGCACCTGACTGTAGAGGTGCTGGGCTTGCTATTGTTTACGAGAGACTGTAGGTTTTTGCTAATATATATTGGCAGGATCTGGTAGTGCACACATGAGTCTGGCCCTGAGTGTCAAGGGTCAAAAGGAAAAACTTTTAGTGGAGCTGGGCATAGTCTGGTGGGCTGCATTGAAAGGTGTGATGAAGATAATGGTGGGTGGGTGGACAGGGGCCAGATGGATGGGGGCTTGAATGCCAGGCCGAGGAGTTAGATTTTATTATCTAGGAGTGGGGAGCTGCTGAGGATGCTTGAGGAGGAATGCTGTGCTCAGGAAGATAGCTGTAGCAGGAGACATTGTATGGACTGGAGATGAGCAGAACCAGATAGCCACAGGAGTTGGAAGCCTTTCAACTAGGACCAGGACAGTGGGAGTGGAAAGGAATGGGATGTGGAAAAAGGGTCCTGCCTGTGTGTTGAGTCTCTGAGAATCCAAATACGCACTATCCTGCTTCCTTTCTGGATCAATAGGATGTTACTCTATGTGGCATGCATTTTTTTCTGCCTCTGTAGTTCCTCAGCCTTGGCTCTAGTATTAGGCCTCTTAATATTTCAGGTGAAATTGATTTCATATTCTCTGATTCAGAACTGGCTCCTGATGGCAATAAGGATAGGAGCCCCAAAATAAAGAGGCCACGTGGCATCACTTAGCCATCAGAAGCAAGGTGGGTACAATTATTGAAAGAAGCAACAAGGTCAGAGTGGATGACTGACCAGGGAGGATGTACACACAGAGAGATGGAGATGGTTAACAGCATACCGTGTTCCTAGGAGTAAGCTAGTAGAAATCAAGGGTAAATGGTCTGGAGCTTGAGGATAACTGTCCCCAGTAAAAGGTTAAGATTCCTGGTCCAGCTCCCAGAACTAAGAACCCACTGACCAAAATAGAAACCAGGTCCCCAAGAAGAACAACTCTGCAAGATCACAGCATGTGTGCTCAGTAGAAATTTCCCAGTCCTTTCCTATGGCTATTTATTCAAATAACCAGGCCTTGAGGAAAGGGTATGCCCAGAGACCCAAAAAACAACCCTGTCTGACTTGTTAGAGTTGAGACATATGGGAGCCAGATAATAAATGGAGTCTTGGACCTGGTCCAGTTTACAGTGGGTTCAAAGGGCATTCCTTTAAGACCTTCTGCTTTGAAGTGATAAAAGTTTGACAGAGGGAAGGCCCTCTGGTATCATTTTCCCAGTCCCTGAATGTATAGTTGGACTTGTCATACCATACTTGGTAGTTCACATAACCCTTGCCCCTGGATTTGAAGTGCCCAAACTTCACTTCCTTGCTGCTCTATGAGGACCACCTTGGACTCAAACCAGTTGGCTCTTACCAGTCTTACCTGTTTTGAATAACTGCACAACCCATCTGGCCATAGTCCTGAAACCTTCTCTCTACTCTTGGCCCACCCAGCTGGACCTGACTCCAGTGTGGGGAGAGATTACACCTCTTCAGCTCAATATTCCACATTTCTTATTCAAATACAATCTGGAGCTGGCTTTCATATCATCCATCTTTGCTTAAAGGGAGATCAGAATGTGAGAAATGATATTACACCATAGCGTCAAGGCTGGAAACCCAGAGGAAATAGTTCAGGGGCCCCATCAGTATGAATGAAAACTAAATAAACACATGCTATTTCATACACCAAAATAAACAAAGAGCACACAGTTATTTGGTGATGGAATGGGTAGCATCTTTGCTTGTTATTACTACTACTGATAAACAATAATACCAGCTACAATTCTTTGAGCAACTGCTATACACCAAGAGTTCACATTTGCTCACTTGCTTAATCCTAATGACAGCTCCGTGAGGTTAACACATGCTCATTTTATAGAGAGGGAAACTGAGGCTCAAAGAACTGAGGTAAATGGCTCCAAGTCACAAAGTTAACGAGAGGTAGAGCTGGAAATCTGCTATACCAAACTGTATCTTGGTTACAGAGATTTGTGATCTAAGCCTCGTGGAGCAATTCCCTGACTTCCAGCATCTGGCTTAAGAAAATATGTTTTTCCTTTCATGTTTTTGAAGACAGAATCAGTCATAAAGGGCATTCCTTTAAGACCTTCTGCTTTGAAGTGATAAAAGCTCAATTGAGGAGAGGCTCACAGGCCCCTGATCTGGGCTCACCCCTGCCCTTCAAGCCAGGAAATGTGATTTCTTCTGCCATCCCTTTCACTTACTGTACTTGTTTTGCTTCTCGGGTCTCCAATGATTTTTTTTTCCCTTAAGAAAGGAAGATAGCTTGGGTTAATTTCCAGTTCTCCACAATTTATCTGTACTGAGTTGGAAGAGTGTTGAGTGGGAAAGGGTTTCATTGTCCACGAGGGCCTCCCAGCTATTCAACACCCACCACTTCTGCCTCATGTCAAAGGAAAGCAAATAGGTTTATTAAATAGCTGTCAAGCCGAATGAGCGAGCACAGAGAACACAGAGAGGAGATTGGATTAGAGGTAGAGGACATGCCGCACTAAACAAGGGCACAGATTTATGGCCTTAGACCATGCTGCCTTAGAAATGATAACTGAGGTAGTAGAAGGCTGGACCAAGGAAGTGAATCGTGACGTGACTGAGGCATACGGAGCTTCTAGAGATGTCTACTTTGCCTTACCAGTCCTTTGGGCACTTGGAATTATATGAGTGATGACTTGGGTTTATCTTGCTGATATCTGTCTTCCCCACCTGAGTGTAAGCTTGCTCAGGGTAGGGGCTGGTTGGGTTCATTCTCTGTTGTTTCCCCAGTGAGGGGCACAGACTTGGCATCCTAATGAAAAAGTGCCTGGAAGATCACTTTAGCTCCACTGAAGTCTGCAACTCCTGGACTGTCACCAACTTAGTAAGTCATTTATAGTGATATATTTACAAAAAGAGTTCTTAAACTTGGGTTTTAATAGAAACTTTCACACTTCATAGCCCCCATGGATGAGAGGTCATTTGAATTAAATAGGAAAACTGGAAAGAGACAGCTCTCTTTTACCTACTAGTCAATCTCACTTCAAGCCAAAAGGAACTATAAAGATGGTAGACATAATGAGTAGTTGTTAAAGACACTTTAGAAGAACTACTGGACTCAACTAATAAGATTCTTGTTCTGGAGGAGCCTATATTATAGCTGTAGAAAAGTAGTAGCCATTGCAATTTCCTTCCCAAAATTGATTCTATCTTTTACTAATAACTATCTGACTTTTATCTCAATATCCGCACCTCTCCTGCATAACTCATATGCTGTGAGGGAAGTGGTTCCAGTCCTGGCTGTAAGGGTGGGAGCACGTGTGCCTCAGTTCTATGCTGATCGAAGTACGGTTATCCTTTCCACATCATGGGGTTAGGGGTGCCCTTCCTCCCCATCTGAAAAATTTGCATAACATTTTTTGGCCCTCCCTTCATACCATAGAAATCTGAATTTTTTTCTTTTTCTCTTATGGGGGTGCTTACTGTACCTTATTGTAAAATCTGGTTAAGTATTTGGTCATAGGTGTGCATGTCATCTGCCACCCTTCACATGTCATCTACAGCTCCTGCAATACTCCTCCAAAATTCCCATTTAATTTCTTATGCCACCTGTGATATATCGAAGCCATGATGGGGAAACTCACAATGTGGAAGGGATAAATGTAATATCATGCTCCAACCACAATAATCAGTACAGTTATGGTTACATAATCCAATTTGATCTCATGAAGAATGGAGAAAGTATTTGTTGGGGGTTTCCTTACTCTTCTAAGAGAGATTCCAGAACCAGTCTTCTTTTCCCCTCTGTGTACAGAAGAAGAAATATATCACGTGGAGCCATCCTATGACTGCAAGGGCAAACCAGCCTTTAAATGAAACTGATTGTCCAGAATGTAGAGTGGAAACATGGAACATAGCTGGGTCTTGGGTGACTTTTTTTAGCTGCTGATCCAATTCAACTGTGACCCTGACCCTACCTCAGTCCTTCTAATTCCTTCAGTCAATATATTCTCTTTATATTCTTTGTCATATACTACAGAATTCATTCTAGCAGTTTAAGCAAAAAGGGATTTTATTACAGAATATAAATGGCTCAGAGAATTATTATGCAGATTGAAAAAATAGACTGTGCACTGACTCTTCAGGAGCAATTGCTAACTTCTCTGAATTAAGTCTCCAGAGAAGTTCCTGCTTCTGCCATGATCAGGAATCAGGTTTCAGAATTGGGAAGCTGATAATATAGATGTAGTTCTAGAACTAAGCTGCCTCTGCCATGCTCTGTTCTGCCAGCAAAATCAATGCCCATAGCTCTTTACCTCTCTCCTATCTCAGATCCAAATCTGTCTCCCACATATATATCTGATTGATATAAACTAAATATACATAAAACCCCAGTTGCAAGAAGTCTGTGAAATGTAGTCTTTGGCTCTCCAGCCTCTTCATTGTTGGGAAGTCCACTAGAAGATGGTTGGGATGAGTACTGAGTGAGTTAAAGTGTGTGCTATATCACCTTTGTTTCTTTTAAGCTAGTTTATATGGGATTTTCTATTATTTGAAACTTATACATCCAATACTGACTACTGGTCATTTTTTGGAACCTCGTTTCTTATATTTTAGGAATTTTTCATAGTGTTAGTCAGGTAGGGTAGGTTACGCTAAAGTAACAAATTGATCCTGGAACTCAGTTGTTTGACACAGTAAAGGTTTATTTCAAGCCTAATATTGCATGTCTAACCATGTTGGAGGGAGAACTTTGACATGAAGTCATTCGGGAGCCCATGCTGATGGAGGCTTCACTCTCTGTAAAGTGCCAGTGTCAGGGAACAGCACACACAGAAAAGTCACACTGACTTTTCAGTGCTTTAGCCTGCAAAAGGCTCATATCAATTCTACTCACAAACCTTTGACATAACTAGTCACATGGTCCTACCTAACTGTGAGATACTGGGTAATGTAGGGGAGCATATGGAATATTTGGTGAATGTTACTATGCTTGCCATAACCCACCAAAAATTTCAGCAGAAAGAAGAGCACACCTCCCACCATAGAGGTGGAAAAGTCCAGAAATTACTTTCCAATGCCCCTTTGCTAGCTAAGTTTTGGCTAGCTAAATACACCCATCTAGGACTCTGAATCGAGAGCGAGTGGTTAAAAAGAAAGCAAGAGGAGAACTCATCTAGCAGTAGTAAAAATGGCAGCCACATCTAGTTTCTGGTAGCAGTAATAATGTACATTGAGCATGCTGGAGTTGCTAGCACTCTGTGCAATAGCCAGTATTTTCCAGAGTGGCAGTAGGATTCTCCCCAGAGTGATTCTGGGACATAATTTTGACTTTGGTTTGCCTTCTCAATTTTATTTTCTTTCCATTCTCCAAGTCTGTTTCTCCAGTCTTCCTACAACTCTTTAAGTTGTCCAATAGCCTTTCAATAAATTCATTTTTAAAAAAATCAACCAGAGGTGGCTTCTTTTGCTTGCAAATAAGAATCCTGACTGACACATATCTGATAAAAAGAGGAACATTCACACACAAGGGGAAAAAAAAAGAACAAATCAAACCAAACATGCTTCAATATGGTTGAAAACTTTCTGCTTCTTATTGGAATGTAAGATGAACAAACCTTGTTAAACTGCCTCTAGGTTGATGCAGTCTCTGCCATTGGCATAGTACTTGAACTAAGGAAGGGAATGAGAACTCTTAGGCAATCAGGTCTAACAGTCCAAGAAGGTCAATTACTTGTACCTTTCTATGATCTAAGCGCTCCTGTTCTTATTGCAGTCCTGGCTGAAAATGCAATAACTGACCTGGGGACAGAAATAGATCAGGAAGTCTGAGATAAGATGGAATGGCAGTTAATAAATATTTATTAAATGACTGAATGACTGGATGATGCAAGGATAGATAGATGGATGGGTTGGTGGATGGATAGATAGATGGATGGGTGCATGGATAGATAGATGAATGGATGGATAGATAGATGGATAGGTGTGCAGATGGGTGCATGGATAGATGGATGGGTGGATAGATAGATGGATAGGTGTGCAGATGGGTACATGGATGGGTGGATGGATGGATTGGTAAATGGAGGGGTGTGTGGTTGGAACAAATCTTGAAAAGCCTTGAGTGGCAAAGGATTTCAGACCTATTGAGGGTGAGTGGGAGCTCTCTTTGATTAGGAGAATGGCATTAATGTTTAATTTATACTTATTTTAGAAAAACAGCAATCTTTTAAAAGTGACAAACAGGGGAGGAGGAGGGTTCTGAATACCAGCTAGGTGATAATTGCATCCATTTAAGTTTGAGGACATAATATCCTGGTTGGTAGTTGAAATGAAAATAGTCAGATTTGAGGCATGTGGCTAGGGAAGAATTGGTAGGGACTTGTAGAAAGAATTCTTTTTATTTTCTCATGTTACAAGTGCATTGCTACTTATTTAACCAAACTGGGGCTCTATTATCAGGGTATAAAGATATCTCAGAGAATTCAGGGCACAGGAGTTAGAACTCAGCAAGCAAGAACAGCACTTTGCCTCTCCTCTTTATTTCTCTAAACTCATCTTCTTCATTCTCTTTTTGTATCTAAATATTGGTGTTCTCTGCACTCCTATGTTCCAGGGAGGTAAACAAGGCCACTGGTAGCTCCTGAGTTTATATGACTTTCTCTCTTTCTCTCCCATTTTAATATCCCATGGAGAGGTCTCTGCTTAGCTCAGCTTGGGTAATGCTTACTCCTGAGCCAATCAATCATGGCCAAAAGGGAAGGGTGGGAGATTTGTATTGGACTAGATTTATCTTTGCAGATCTGGGCAAGACTGTGAGGAGCATTAGCATCAGTGTCCATCCACTCCAAACTTGGTGCCATGTGGATTGCCCAGGGGTGAGTCACCAAGGGAGAGGGATGGATCAGTGATGACACCAAGATTCCCTGTCTGGGTGACTGAGATAATGCAGTATCACTTCACTGGATGGGAGCTTAAGGCACCGATATCTGACTGAAATGTAAGCATTTTGAATCTGGAGCAATGTGAGCTGGGGGATAAGCAGTTGAGGACTGATATTATGGTGTATGACATTTATGGCTTCACACGTCTTTGAAGTGACCTGAAGATCCTTTCAATCCCTGAGAAATATGGGCTTGAATAGAGACAAGTTTGGGAGCTATCTGGCATCTGTCAGATTAGGAAAAGCCTGTGAGTTAAGAGACTTCCCAGAACTTCCCTACAGTAGAGGGACACCCTTTTGTCCCAGTACATGGGCCTCCGTCCCCAGATCAGACTCAAATGTGGGAAAGGCAGAGAGGGCTCAATGTCTCCTCACATGGCTACCTCCTGGCTTTGGGCCTTGGAGGAAGAGGAGATGGACTGGGCTGGGCTGGGTCCGGCAAAGGAAGCTTTCATCACTTATAAATGTTGAGTGATTATAAACAAAGTGCGTAGCTAGATCCAGGGGTTACATGTTCTGCTTCCCCAACACCCTTAGTAGACATTGCTAACTGACCAAGGGAGTCATTTCTCAGAGATGCAAAAGAGAATTCTCAGCCCAGGGATCTAGGCAAGCTCTGACAATCCGTTAGTTCACTTCGTGAGCAGTGTTTGCCATCCCTGATCTAGGCAATGACTGGCAGGCAGAAGCAGATGAAACTGAACCCAACATCAATGATTCAGAAATTTTTGTGGAAAACTAAGGAGGTCATGACAACCAGAAACATAACTTCAACACAAAGTTCTAGCTTAAATGCTGTATTATATCAGTCAGAATTCTTCAAAGAAATAGAACCAAAATGATACATACATATATATAGATAGATAGATGCACATACATATATTATCTGTCAATCTATCAAAAGAGAGAGATTTATCTGATTGTGGGGGCTGAAATTCACAGGGCAGATCTTCTTAGACAATAAAGGAGGAGTTTGATTTTGCAGTTTGGAGTCTGAAATCTGAGTTGGCAGGCTGGCAACTCAGGTAGGATTTTATGCTGCAGAACTTTTTCTTCTTGGGAACACTCAGTTTTTGTTCCTAAGACCTTCAACTGATTGGATGAGTCCCACTTATGTTATTAAGAGTAATCTCCTTTAAAGTCAACTGATTGTAGATGTTAACTATCTATAGAATACCTTCATAGGAACACCAAGATTAGAGTTTGATTAAATAACCTGGTACTATAGCCTAGCCAAGGTGACACATAAGACTAACTATCACAAGTGCTGAAGGTGTCTTAACCATAAAACTAATGTTGGTTATAGAGCTGGAGACTTTGTAGAGTCCTCTTTTACAAAATCCAACTTCATCCTCTCAACAGCTCTGGGCTTAGGTACTATTACAAGTGCAGCATTTTCTACCTACATTTTCCAGATGAGGGGTCTGAGACCTGAGGAGACGAAATGCCATAGCCAAGTTCACCCAGCTGGACCTAGTTCTCCTGTTTCACCTAAAACTGAACATTCTAACTCCTGTGTTCTTCTTATTGCCCAAAAGTATAGTTTTGGTTGGAGACCAGATCTTCTGCAGAGTTCCCTGGTAGAGAGAAGTCTTCCCAAGTTACAGGTCAACTGATAGCCCCTTAGAGCTTTGATACTCTAAGGGTGGTCTGCAGATCAGTCACACCAACGTCCTCTGGGAGCTTGTTAGGCATGCGGAATCTCCTGAATCAGAATTTGCATTTTAACAAGATTCCCTGGTGATTCCTGTTTGCATTGAAGTTTGAAAAGTGCAATTCTAGAAAACACTACTATTTTCAAATGCTTCACCATGGCAAAAAAGAGTTCTACAGCCAAATAAATTTGAGAAACACTGTATCCTATCCTATTCTTTTCACTCATTAGCATATTAAAGGCTTGGAAAAGTCCTAAAGTAAATAAAATTTGTTTAACATTGCTTAACCCAGTGTTTTCCAAATTTGTCTACAGACATTTTTGTGAGTAACATTTATTAATAGCCCATCAATTTATTGTTTAAAAAATAGTTTGGGAGATGCTGCCATAGCATTAGGCTATAGGAATCTCTGACTGCTCATGTGTATAGTAAAAAAGAGTTTAATAAAATACACCAGTCAAAGATTGATCTGGTTACCAATTGCTTATCACTTTCTTGAGGCAACAGACAGCACTATCATTGAAAGGGCACCAATGATGGAAAATGGAAAAAAAGAAAACTACTCAAGGAAGGACAATGAGAATTTGTGAGAAAATGGGTGGCAATTTGATGTGGACAGGGGTGTGGGACATCAAGAGGAAGAGGGACGAAAGCAGAGATGTCTATCTAATTAAAATATTGCAAGTTTCAATCCCATATCTTTCCACTTATGAACCCAAAACATAATCACATGGGATCAGGGCCCATTTTGTACTCTTTTACATACGTGATCTCATTTGACTTCAGCAACTACCCTATAAGATTGCCCCCATTTTACAGATGAAGAAACTGAAGGTCAGAAAGATCCCGTCATTTGTCTGTGAGAAGTCTGGGCTTCTGGGAGGGTGTGTCTGATCTCAGCTTGGAGTCCTGAACGAAGGTGGGGAGGGTGTGTGATTGACATGCTGGGCACCAGCATCCGGTGTCTCTGTTTCTGCGTGGGCTGTCATGGGGTCCGGGACATGGCACATCTGTTCTGACTCAGCAATTAGCCTCTTGTACTTCATCCACCCTCATCCCCAGATGAATAGAGAGGGGCTAGCTCAGCCAGGCACTCAGCTACTCCCACCTGAACATGCTCAGGTGAAATAAAATAATGTACAAAGAAGTGAATGGAGAGATGAATTTGGGGAGGGAGAGCAGGGGTGTCAGGGAGAAGGACACCACCAAGTTGCCTGCTTTTAAATTGCCTGGAAAGCCAGATCCAGTTTGGCTTGGTTTGGTGATTGCTAACTCAATTTGCTCATTTTTAAGGAAAACATTTGCCTCTGATAAGTAAAAGCAGAATAAACCACAAGATTTAAATGCCTCCTTTCGGGGAGCTTCAGTCAAAGCCCTGATTTGCAGAAGGGAGGCAGCTGGGCTGGAAATCGGCTCCAAGTTGGTACTGATAATATTAACAATAGTAATAGTAATAACTGTTACTATTTGCATGATTTATTGCACTTAAATGTCACACAAATCCTATGAGGTAAGGACCATAATTATCTCCATTTTACAGATGAGAAAACTGAGGCCCAGAAACTTCAAAAGATTTGTGCTTAAGGTCACAGAGCCAGCAGGTATCAGTTAAACACCTAGAAGAGACTGGTTCCAAACTACCTGAGTTCAAATCCTGTCCTGCTATGATTTTCTCACTGGAAAAATGAGAGGGTGTTATTAGACCCCTCTCTGCTGAACTTTAGTCATTTGCTTAACAACAGCACAGATTTGGGCAAATTCTCATACAAACAAGACTATTATTTTCTAGGAATTTTTTTTTGAAAACTAATTCTCTTTTTAAAACTTAAAATGAGTATATTTAGAAATGATCGTACATTAAAAGTAAAATTGAAAACCAGTATCTCTTGTCTTAAGTAGAAAACAATCATGAAAAATAAATATCATGAGAAAAAATATTGCCTAAGACTGAGATTCAGATCTGTTTTCTCCCTGCTTAAAAGAAAAATTGGCCATTTGACTTGCTCTAGCCAATGAAACATGAGAAGAAACGATGTATGCCACTTCCTGGTAGAAGCATTTAAAAAGGGTGCATGATTCTCCATCCTCTCTTTTCCCCTTCTACCATTAACTCTGAACCTCCTATGGAGATGGCAGCATGGTGGATCCCCCATCAGCCTGAGTGACAACTGAATGGACCAACGCTCACTGTCCCCCTTCCCCCCAATTTCTCCATTGTTCCACAAGAGCATAATTTTACGTTACTGAGATTTTGGAATTCTTTGAGACCACCAAATAAACCAGCTGATTCTGTCCGATCTAGGAACACAGCTCTTACACTGGCTGCAAAAGCTACAAATCCAGGCCCTGATAGTCTGCCAAGAAGTTCCTCTGGGTTTGAACTCCTCTCATTTGCCATTATTGCTACCTTTTCCCCAGCAGTAGAGCTGAAAATCTGCTGATGTGACCTGTCTCATCTGCAGCCATAGCCTGGCAATTCTGTAGATAATGCCCCTACTGACCCTGACACTCTGAGACTTCTCACCCGATGCCACTGCCCCTGGGTACTGATTTCTAGCAATTCACCACAGATAGATACTCTATCTCCTCATTACACTCAGTTAAGTGTGTCCTATGCTTTGGGATCCAGTGTCCCAAAGGATCCCAACATTTGCAGATGAAGCTCTTTGAATCCATGCATGCAACTCCTCCTCCCAGAGAGCAAACACAACACCAGGCTGGCTGCGTCACAGCGTCCATGCTTGTCCCAAACACATATCCCCTCTGCCTCCATCAGGGCCATCTCCACTCATCAGACATGTTTATATATGTATGAACCACAATGATCTTTTTCCCTGGAGTCTCCTCAGCTGCTGTAAAAAGTCAATGGACATGAAAGGACACTGGGAGGGAACATTCACGTGGATCTTTCATAGGAATTCAGACAGGGAGTGTGAGGATGCCAAGAACTGGGGATGGTCTGAGATTTTTACCTGCTTGCAACAGCTAACTATTAGCCTGCCACAGCTTCATGGGCACTGACAGGAGAGTTAGAGACAAAAGGATTTCACTGCTCACAGCAATATCAGTGGCCTGAATATCGGTATTTTCTTGAGTTGGTTCCTTGAGCCCTAATTCCTATGGGTGATATGAAGAGGACCAGGTAGCACCTGTACACATAGTGCTTTGCTTTACAGGAAAGGAATCTTGAGCTTAGGGAACCTGAATCTTTTATGATAAGAAAGAAACAGGCCCACTTTATGCTTCAGAGACAAGACATTATCATTATTTTCCTGGACCATAAGCAAACCTGCTCCTCGCTCCAGAGGGAAGCACTCTCTCTTTCTCCTGTGGTTGCTATAAAAGCATCTCTGAAATGAGAGTGTATAGCAAAGGCAGTCAGTGTCTCTGCTCATAAGACATGCAGAAATGTGGAAGATACATGGAGAACTGTCTCCCAACAAGGCAATGGCTTTTCTCTGCTCCAAAATGTCTGGGTCCTCAGCTGGAAATGACTCAAGTGTCTGAGGGTTGGAATTATCCAGAGGCTTCTTCATTCACACATCTGGTTGTTGGGCTAACATGAAGGCTGAGCTCAGCTGGGATTGTTTATTACAGACACACTTCATGTGGTTTGGGATTCTCCCTTTATGGTGGCTGAATACTGCAAGAGAATATTCCAAGATGGACCATTCTGAGAACCCAAGAAAATTGTATGGCCTTTTCTGGCCTAGCCTCAAAAGTGATACAGCACTATTCTGCTAAATTCTGTTTGTTATAAGCAAGTCACTAAGGGCAGCCCAGATTTAAGGGAGGGGAGTTATACTTCATCTCTTGATGGGGTTAAGGGGAGTGGCAATGCACATTAGAGAAGAGCACGTGGGATGAAATATTATTACGGCCATCTTTGGAAGGACAATCAACTACGGCACGTTGCCCACAGAATGTGGCACCAACCTGTCTGTGTTCATTGCGTAAATAAATACACACTGATTTGTACAAAGAATCACGTTACATAGGCTTCTGTTTATGCTGCAGGATATCCTTTAAAGAGCCCAACCTATATGTCCACAAGGCTGGGTTCTAGTTCCTGCTGCACCACTAAACTGCCTGGGAGTGACCTTGGGCAAGTCACTTACCTAACAGAGTCTCCAGTGCCCTGGGAAAGCACCTGTATCTCCCACTTCCCACGGTTGTTATGAAAGTCACAGGAGAGAGTCCTGTGAGAGTCCCACTCTGCCAGGCACCTGGGGGAGGGGTTCTGAGGGCTATCAGATGTGTGACTCTCCAGGAAATAGAAAGCTTTGCAGACCAGCTGTATTTAAGACTCACCTGCTCCTGGATCCCTAGTGGGTAAGAGACACACAGCTTCAAAATTAATAATGTAACCAAAGCCTTTTAATTCGGGTAATTGAGTTACCCACGAAGAGCAGTGGGAGCACCTGGCTTTCTGCCCTCCAAGGGTTAGAAAACAACAAAAGGATTAAGTGTACCATTAAATTGCTTCTGGGCTTTTCCTAGCCGGGGCCTCCTTCACCTAGTAAAAGGGGAATGAAAAAAGGGAGAGATAGGACTGCAGATAAGATTGTGAAGGGAGATGGGAAGGGCAGAAAGGATAATTGGACCTAAGACCTATATATATATATATATATATCTCACTGCTGAGAACTTGGGAGGGGGAGGGGTGTAATGGGAGGATCAGGAACAAGGACTGCAGCTTCTTGGGTGCTTAAAAGTCAGAATCTTGGGGCTGGGGCTGGGGAACAGAAAGGGGGAGACTTTTAGCTTGGAACATCAGAAGGGCTTGAAATGTTGCATTGTAATTTGGTTGAGCATTTACTATGAGGCAGGAATTTCACAAACCTGGGAGCTAACCCTTCTTTTTAACAAAGGAAGAAACTGAGAGAGAGAGAGAGGAGAAGCAAATTGCCCTGAATTACACGGCTTTTAAGGGAAGATTTAAGCTGAGGACTGTTCAGCAATCAAGCCCAGGCTTTTCCATCATATTGCTCTGGTTCCTGGTGAAAGTGCTATAGAGGTGAGAAGTGGGAAGGGAGGGAGAGGATAAAAGCTAGAGTAACGAAAACACGAAAACACATTCCAGCTCTGCTGTGCAAGGACATATTTCCATGTGGCTCTCTGCCACGTCTCTAGTATAAAGCTTGATATTCACAAAGTAAGAGGCAAGAGGTGGGCAGAGGGAAAACTACCCAGCCAAGTGGGTGAGTGACCACTGTATCTTTATAACTTGAGAATGATGTGTTCTGGGAAAAAGGCTTCCTTGGGATCTGGTCTCGATGTACTCTTCCTGATATAACCACACTGCTCTCACTGCTTGAAACTTTGTCCAGAAAGTGTTTCTTGAGGGCTTGTTATGTTTGAGGTTCTTGCTGACCTCTGGGGCTAAAGTGATGAACACAAATTTTACATCCCTGCCCTGATGGGCATTCAATTTAATGGGAGAGACAGAATGAATACATTTCAATTTAAATTGATAAGCACTGTTCTAGAGGGAAGCATAAGAGAAAAATATCTGGACTCATCAAGGAAGGGAGGCAGTCGGGGAAGGCTTCTAGGAGGAGGTAACAGCTCAGCCACATCTCAAAGGGCAATGGACGAAGGGCAAAGAGAACACTAACAAGGTCATGTAACACGAAGGCAGTTTCTGAATTAATTACTGCACTACAAATGTACATTATATTTCCCTATGTCTTTGCTTCTGTCAAGTAGAAGTGCCTTAGTTTTAAGTTTACAGAAACCCAACTCAAACATGCGCAAATAACAAATGGTCAACTAAATAGACGTAGGAGTGAAAAGGGGCCATAACTACAGAAACAGCAGTGGTTTTAAAATTTCTAACAGATTATTTAAAAACTTAGATGATGTAGTCACTTTATGGAAAATATAAATTGACAAACTGTCAAAGCAACAGTAAGTCTGGAGACACCGTGATCCCTAAAGAGGCTAATTGATAAACAGAACGACATCAGTTGGTGTTACTGTTGAGTTTTGCAAAACCTGCAAGGAACAAATAACTTTTACCTTATAAAACTGAAATTTAGAAGAAAAGGGAAAGATAGTCAAATATTTGGGAGTTATTTGAGCTTGTTTGAGTTGGGTTTTCTCTAAACTTGTAGACGTATTACCCAAAACTGAACAAGAAGAATACACACACACGTACACACACGCAAAACAATTATAGGACAGACATTCTAAATAAAATATTGGAAATTAAGCAGTGCATTAGAAATATATATCAGGAGTGCAAAGATGATTCAACAACAACAAAAATGTACTACAGACTCATGGAGAAAAACTATTTAATCTCTTCCATAAATGCTGTAAAAGCCTTTGTGAAAATTTAACAGCCATTTGTAGATACGAAACCCTTAGCAAAGCGTGAATTGAAAAGAACTTCCTTAACCTGTCAAAAGCAAAGGGCAAATATTATACTTAATGGTAGAACTTTTGACACAGTCACATTAAAATCAGGCACAAAGCACTTCCTAATATAACTTATGTAGACAGCTTAATTGAACACCATAAGTACATGGAACCTTGAGTAGGGCATGAGATTTTATTAGTTTGTCCAGACTGATGCCCCGATAAATCCCAGAGTGATTTGAACAGTGAATAAAAAAGTATTTGCAAAATCCCCTTTGAGGAATGGTGAGAAAGGGGGAAAATTCAACTTCCCCAAGTTGAATTCTTGATATTCTCACAAGCGGGCAGGCAACCAAAGCTATAGGCTGAGCCCCCAATCTTGGGGTTTGTTCATATGAAACTTAACCCCACAAAGGATAGGTCAAGTCTACTTAAAATTATGTCTAAGAGTCACCCCCAAGAGAACCTCTTTTGTTGCTCAAATGTGGCCTCTCTCTCCAGCCAACACAACAAGCAAACTCACCACCCTCCCCCCTGTCTACATGGGACATGACTCCCAGGGGTGTGGACCTTCCTGGCAATGTGGGACAGAAATCCTAGAATGAGCTGAGACTCAGCATCAAGGGATTGAGAAAAACCCTAGAATGAGCCGAGACTCAGCATCAAGGGAATGAGAAAATCTTCTCGACCAAAAAGGGGAAGAGCGAAATGAGACAAAATAAAGTGTCAATGGCTGAGAAATTCCAAACAGAGTCAAGAGGTTATCCTGGAGGTTATTCTTACGCATTAAATAGATATCACCTTGTTAGTCAAGATGTAGTGGAGAGGCTGGAGGGAACTGCCTGAAAATGTAGAGCTGTGTTCTAGTAGCCATGTTTCTTGAAGATGATTGTATAATGATATAGCTTTCACAATGTGACTGTGTGATTGAAAAAACCTTGTGTCTGATGTTCCTTTTATCTACCTTATCAAGAGATGAGTAAAATATATGGAATAAAAATAAATAATAGGAGGAACAAATGTTAAAATAAATTTAAATTGAAATGCTAGTGATCAATGAAAGGGAGGGGTAAGGGGAATGGTGTATATGAATTTTTTTCTGTTGTCTTTTTATTTCTTTTTCTGAATTGATGCAAATGTTCTAAGAAATGATCATGATGATGAATATGCAACTATGTGATGATATTGTGAATACTGATTTTATACATAGAATGGAATGATCATAAGTTAAGAATGTTTGCATTTATTTGTTGTTATATTTTAAAAAATTTTTTAAATTAGTAAAAAAAATCAGGCACAAATAGGGAGGCCTTTCATTACTTCTAGCATTCCACATTGTCCTGGAGGCTTTAGCCAATGCTACAGACAAGGAGAAAAAACTAAAGATACAAAGAGTGGACAGGAAAAGACACAGTTATCATTATTTGTAGAGTTAACAAAAAATCTAACAATCTACAGATAATCTACAGATAGTGCAAATTTCCATGCTTTCTTCCTTATTACTTTTAGGACCCAATGGTCATTTTATGGGAAAAATACATTGGTGTTTTGTTTGGAATTTCATTGAATTCATAGATGAGCTTGAGAGAGAATTAACATCTTCCTGAGATTGATTCTTCTTATCCATAAAAATAGCATACTTCTCCATTATTTGAGCTATCCTTTATGCCATTGAATACAATTTTATATTTTTCTTTATAGACTATCCATATATCTTTTGTTAGATTTATTCCAGTTACTTTACAGTTTTGCTGGTATTATGTGTTTTCTATTATATTTTCTAATTTGTTGTCTTATGTATATAGGGATACTGTTAATTGAGCAGTACATGAATATATTGATTAATACTGTATATTGATCCTGTATCAATTGATCTTGTTGAAATCTAACAAGTTAAATTTCCAACTGAGTTGGAGAACCAGTGGATGTACTGAGACCACACTCAAGAGGATGACATAATAACAAGAAGGTATCTGGATCCCTGGATTACTTCCTGGAGCAGAGCTGTCTACTAACCCTTACCTGCCCAACCACCACTCTACTATTATGCAAGAGAGTAATGAACTTCTATTCTTGGGAGTCCCTTTGTTCAGAGGTCTTTGTTGTACCAGTTTTACTTATATCCTAACTAATACAGACAAGAAAAGAAAATTGACAAAGCTGAAACTGAATAACAAATAAAATGCTCAACACCTATAGTAACCAGGAAATGTAATTAAAATAGAAATGAGATACCAGTTATTCTCATCATATTGACAAATGTAAAGAAGTCTGACAATAGCAAGCTGATAAATGGGCATGTTCAGGGACAGAGTGGTTTTAACAGCAACAGTAAAAAAAAAACATCAGAAACAACTTAAAGGTCTGTTCGTTTAAAACTGTTCAAATAAATATTATTTAACTAAATGTTGGTACACACAGAAACAGAATACTATTGTTGGGAAAGAAATGGAGAAAACTGAAGTTTCATGTACTGCTGGTAGGACTAGTGATTGGTTTACTCACTTTGGAGAACAATTTGGTGACACTTTATAACTTGACAATGTAGGTATACACCTAGAGCAACTCACACAGAAGCACACCAGGGGCTACAAGAAGGATATTCTAATTTGCTAGCTGCCAGAATGCAATACACCAGAAACGGAATGGCTTTTAAAAAGGGGAATTTAATAAGTTGCTCTTATTAAGTTTTAAGGCCAAGAAAATGCCCCAATTAAAACAAGTCTATAGAAATGTCCAATCAAAGGCATCCAGGGAAAGATACCTTGGTTTAAGAAGCCTGATGAAGTTCACAGTTTCTCTCTCAATTGGAAGGGCACATCATGAACACAGTCAGTTTCTCCCTCATCTGGAAAGCACATGGTGAACATGGTCAGGGTTCCTCTCTCATCTGGAAGGACACATGGTGAATACAGCATCATCTGCTAGCTTCTTCTCCTGGCTTCCTGTTTCATGAAGCTCCCCAGGAGGCATTTTCCTTCTTCATCTCCAAAGGTCGCCGGCTGGTGGACTCTGCTTCTCGTGACTATGTCGTTCTGCTCTGCTCTCTCTGAATCTCCTTCATTCTCCAAAATGTTTCCGCTTTTATAGGACTACAGAAACTTATCAAGCCCCATCCAAATGGTTGGAGACATGTTGTCACCTAATCCAGTTTAACAACCACTCTTGATTAAATCACATCTCCAGGGAGATGATCTGATTGCAGTTTCAAACATACAGTATTGAATAAGGATTATTCTGCCTTTACGAAATGGGATTTTGATTAAAACATGGCTTTTCTAGGGTCCATACATCTTTTCAAACCAGCACAAAGGATTTCAGTGAAACATTATAATGATGGAACATTGGATACAGCATAAATATTTGTTAATAAGAAAATTGTTGGCAATTGAATAATGCCCCACATAAAGACATGTTTAAGTCTTAACGCACAGTCCTGTGGGTGTGAAATCATAGATGCAGGACATATAGATGCAAATATTATGAGATATATTGTAGAAATTGACTGTTAATTAACTATGGAGATTGGCAAGTTTGAATTCCATAGGGCAGGCCATAAATTGGAAGCTCAATGAAGGTGATATTAAATTCTCCAGGAGAAGCTGCAAGTTGGGAATTCTGATGAAGATGACAATGAATCCTCCAGGGGAAATGGGCTGGAGTAGAGATAGAAATTCTTTCAATTGCTGAAATCTTCAGTTCTCGCTTTAGGACCCCCAATCAATGGATGAGGAGATTCCTCTCTTGTTGAAGACAGTCTCCATTGTGGCTTGTAGATGTAATCAGCCACTGATGCAACCAGCTAACTGAAGATTCAAATACTCTCACAGTAACAATCAGGCCAGTGCTTTCTTGACCAAAAAACTGGGCACCATAACTTAGCTAAGTTGACACATGAACAGAGGCCGAAGTGAATCAGGATGGGCCTTAATCCATATGACTGGAGTCTTTACAAGGAGAGAAAATTCAGACACAGTCAGCTGAAGCCAGAAGTAGAAGAAGCCAGAGAAGGACAGACATCACTATGCAACAGAGGAAGAGATCCATCCACAAGTCAGTGAACACCAAGGATTTCAGCAATGATCAGCAGTACACTATAGACTCTGGGAGAGAGCATGGCCTGGCCATGCCTCCAAAACTGTGAGATAGTAAATTCCTGTTTAAGTCAACCAAAGCAAGGCAAAAATGAAAAAATAAATTATGGTATATTAATAGAATGGAAAACTGCACAGTGGAAAAATGATAAACTGGTGACATTTCAAATCAATAGGGATTGAAATAAGTAACATATTTTAGTAAATAAGTAAAACATTAAAAAGAAATTAAAATGCAAGTGAGAATCAGAAACCAACATATATGCACAATAAGACTGGGAAAGTGTTTCTACTCATTGTTATTATAAGCCCTTATAAACCAGTAGGATAAAGAGGAGTTTTCCATATAAAAGGAAAAGATATAATAGCACTTTTTGAGAAAAATGTAAATGACCCAAAAACATGGGGAAAAAGATTTATTTGTCACTAGGAACCAAAGAAATTCAAATTGAAATCATGACACAAACTTCACCAAGATTAGGTTAGATATTACTTAGTGTTGGAGGAGATGTGGAAATATGAATTGTTCAAATTTTTGGAAGGAAAGTCTGTCAGTGTTAAAAACCTTTAAAATGTGCAAACATTTAGGTTCTGCGATAGTAATTTATCTTAAAAATAATCAGAAAATGGCTATCATCCAGCTACCTCAAGCATATTTATAAGCACTTTGCAGTTTTTAATGACAAATAAATCAGTAAAAAAGTTAGTGTATTATTATCTAAATAAATATTGGTACATCCTAAAGTGAAAAACTATTTAGCATTGATATTGACTGATAAATACACAATATATTCTTATGTAAAAGGAAACATTCAGGGCAGTGACTGGCACATTGCTAGTTTGTGCATTTGTCATGAGTACATGTGTGTGTGTGTTGGATAAGGTCTTCATTGGCTGATGAAGAATTTTAGGGTGTCAAACACTGCAAACTTGCACATCACTGTAACAGGGTGCCAGTGTCTTTTGGACAATGAAATGGGTACACTGCACGTCAGTCAATTACAGGGGGGATGACTCCCTTGGGGTTTTAGTTTCCTGGCTGCTAAAGCAAATACCATGCAGTGGGTTGGCTTAAACAATGGGAACTTATTCGCTCATGGTTTTGAGTCTAGAGAACTCCAAAATCAAGATGTCATCAAGGTGATGCTTTCTCTCAGAAGCCTGTGGTGTTCTGGGGCTGACTGCTGGAGATCTTTAGTCCTTGGATTTTATGGCACATAGCAATACACATGGTGGCCTCTCTTGGGTCTCAGGTTTCTACTGACTTCTAGCTTCTTCCCGTGGCTTTCTTTCTCTATGGCCTGCCCTAGAAGCCATTTAGTATAGGATTAAGACCCATCTTGATTCAATTGACCCACATCTTAACTGAAGTAACCTCATCAGAAGGTTCTATTTACAATTGGTTCATACACAGAGGAATGGATTGAGATTAAGAACATATTTTGGGGGGTGGGGTGCGGTACAAATCTCCAAGCCACCACACTTGATTTGGAACCAAAGGATCATTTTGCCTAGCAGGTGTACTCTGTATGGAGAGAGGGCTGGAACTAAGCAGTTTAGTTTGGAACAAAAGTTGACTTTTAAACTTATTTAGTATTTGAAACATCTCATAATAAAAATTTCTTTTGTGGGAGTGCATGGTCCAGGAGTTGAACCCAGGTCTCCCGCATGAAAGGCAAGCATTCTACCACTGAACCACACATGCACCTTCATAATAAAATGTTTTAAAGAATTTATGACAGAAAGAACCAACCCAAAATATCAACCCAAAACTTCAAAAGCCTAGTAAAAAAACTTTATAAGAAACATGTAACATCTACATACAAAAGAAAAGAAAACCTACTGAAGAGCTTACAAAAACATAGTGTTCTAGTTTGCTAGCTACCGGAATGCAATATACCAGAAACAGAAAGGCTTTTAAAAGGGGAATTTAACAAGTTGTTAGTTTACAGTCCTAAGGCCAAGAAAATGTCCCAATTAAAACAAGTCTATAGAAATGCCCAGTCTAAGGCATCCAGGGAAAGATACCTGGGTTCTAGAAGGCCGATGAAGTTTAGGGTTTCTCTCTCAAGTGGAAGGGCACATGGCAAACAGTCAGAGTTTCTCTCTCATCTGGAAAGGCACATGGTGAATACAGTCAGGGTTCCTCTCTCAGCTGGAATGGCACATGGCAAGCAAGGCATCATCTGCCAGCTTTCTCTCCTGGCTTCCTGTTTCATGAAGCTCCCTGGGAGGTGTTTTCCTTCTTCATCTCCAAAGGTCGCTGGTTTGTGGGCTCTCGTGGCTATGTCATTCTTTTCTGGCTCTCTCTGAATCGTGCTCATTCTCCAAAATGTTTCCTCTTTTATAGTACTCCAGAAACTCATCAAGACCCACCCAAATGGGTAGAGACATGTTGTCACCTAATCCAGTTTAACAACCACTCTCGATTACATCACATCTCCAGGGAGATGATCTAATTACAGTTTCAAACATACAATGCTGAATAGGGATTAGAAGAAATGGCTGCCTTGACAAAATGGGATTAGGATTAAAACATGGCTTTTCTAGGGGACACACATCTTTTCAAACCAGCACACACAGTTAAAATGAAATCTCGTGCTGAGCAGTGTGATGGTAGCTTAGTGACAGAATTCTTGCCTGCTGTGCCAGAGACCCAAGTTCGATTCCTGGTACCTGTCCATGCAAAAAAAAAAAAGAAGAAATCTCATTCTGAAGCCCAATATAGAAAATAGATGGTGCCCAAAATTTGTTGGGTAAATAGGTAATAGACTCCATTTATCAAGGGCTTACTGCAAAGTGCTTCCTGCATATTGTCTCATTTAATCTTCCAATAATCCAGTAAAGCAGGGATCAACTATTATTTCATTTTGAATTTGAGAATACCATAGGCTCAACAAGGTTGAGGTTTTCCATTTAGGATCAGAGAATTAGGAAGTTGTGGAGTCAGATTTGAAACATGGCAACACTGGCCCCAGAACCTACAATTTCAACTGCAAAATTTTTTCGCATTTCAAAATCTATCACTTTAGTAGAGGTTGGGCCTGGGAGCACTTTTTTTTTTGACAACTCCTTGCTCCCTAGGAATGAAAAACTAATTCTGTTAAGATCAGAAAACTGTATGGCTCTAAACAAAGCTGGATGGTTCTATGTTTCATTGTTCTGTACTTGTTTTCCTTCTGTTCTTCATCTAGTTTCTTTAAAGTTTCATCAAAGTCTTTGGTACTAAGCACCACATCATTGGCAGAAAGCTTCAAAGGGAAGATGAGAGCAGGGCAAAAGGTGGGGGCTCTGCACTCCTATCATCTCTGCTCTGGGGCTACTCCTCGAAGGTTCTGCGATTTGGTTCTGTAAGAAGAGTGATTTCCTGCCAAACAAGAGGGTGTGCCATGCAGTTAGTAAGAAACTCTACAGTCAAACACACTAAGGTTCAAATCTCAGCTCTACCACTAAGTAGCTGTATGAACCTGGGAAAGTTATTCAGTCTCTCTGGTCCTCACTTACTTTATCCTTAAAATAAGGGTTGTCAAAATGTCCATCAACAGACAAGGGGCTAAACAAACTGTGGTATATACATATGATGGAATATTATGCAGCTTTAAGACAGAATAAACTTATGAAGCATGTAATAACGTGGATGGACCTAGAGAACATTATGCTGAGTGAGACTAGCCAAAAACTAAAGGACAAATACTGTATGGTCCCACTGATGTGAACCGACATTAGAGAATTAACTTGGAATATGTCATTGGTAACAGAGACCAGCAGGAGTTAGAAACAGGGTAATATAATGGGTAATTGGAGCTGAAGGGATACAGACTGTGCAACAGGACTGGATACAAAAACTCAAAAATGGACAGCACAATACTACCTAATTGTAATGTAATTATGTTAAAACACTGAATGAAGCTGCTTCTGAGCTATAGTTTTTTTTGTTTTTTTAAATATTTTTTTAGTTTTTATTGTTATTTTTTCTCTCTATTATCATTTTATTTCATTTTCTGTTGTCTTGCTATTTCTTTTTCTAAATCGATGCAAATGTACTAAGAAATGATGATCATACATCTATGTGATGATATTAAGAATTACTGATTGTATATGTAGAATGGAATGATTTCTAAATGTTGTTAGTTAATTTTTTTTTAATTAATGAAAAAAAGGGGTGTCAAGTTTAAATGACATGTCAAGGTTAAAAGCATGAATAGTGTTCAACACAGAATCTAGCATATTGCAGACACAAATAATATCTACCTACTTATGCACTAAGTATTTGATCATCGTCATCATTGTCATTGCCACCATCATTCACAGACTCTAGAGAAGGTGTCTAGGTTGATCACTTTCTATGGTTTCCAGCCCAGTTGGGTCAGACAAGGTCCAGGGAGGAATCCTGGTATCAGGTGGGGCAGCGAAGGCTGAGGATGGCAGCTGCTCTGACAGGTTGGAGGGGAATTGAACAGCATTACAGTCTGGAAGATTCCAAAGCAATCTTTGGTGTGGGACTCATTCCTCTAATTATTTGCAAGTGAAGCTAATTCAGGGCTCTCTGTACCCAAAGCCTTCTTGCTGCTCTGGCCTTTTGGCCTCAGCTAGCCAAGTTCCCCTCAACAAGGACCATGTTCACTTCTGTGCCACTGTGGTGTGTTTTTCATTCTCTAAAGCTCATGATAGTCCAGGGCCCTGGGAAAGGCCCACTCCATCATGCCCTTGTGCAAATCTCGGCTCCCTACGCCCAGGACTGAGGGTTGTTTGTGGAAGCCTGAATGAGAGACTGATGACTTGAGATAAGATAGGCAATCAGCTCCGCTGCAGACTTCTGGTCTACTTGTAAAATGAGTCTTGTCATTTATTTGACAGTCCTCAGGATGTCACAGAGAGGGGGAGGGAGGAATATACCAAGTCCCAGCAGAGTATTTCTGATAGCCTCAAGTGTGGAGATCTGTGTTCTTGAGACCCCAGAACTTGGATGAATCCTTTTACATCCTACCTGTCCCTAACTTCTCTCCATTCATTTCAGCCAATGTTTATTAAGTGCCTACTATGAAGGAAGGGGTTCATGTGCTTTTCCTCTTTAGGAGCAGCAAAATATTTGGCTTTCAAATTCAGTTCATTCCAGAAATTTAACTCAGAGCAGAAATGTCCAATCTTTATCATTCTAATCACCAGCCATTCTTGCCCTTCTCTTCCTTATGTGGTTAGGAGCTAAGACTTTGCCAGGAAAAGATCTGGATTCAAAGCCTAGCTCAGCAGCTGAGACACCATGTGACCTCCCAGCCCCCACCTTCATCTCACAATGCCTCCTATTTCACAGGATCATGACAGTTGAAAGAGATAGTGGTTACAGCACATCCAAGACTGCATGAAACTAATTAAATTAATCCTAAGGAAGATATCTGTAAAGCAGAGGACCCTAAGGTCATTTCATCTCCTCAACAGAAAATGGTTTTATGCATTTGGTATCTTCAGAATTCAGGTATCCTGATGCAACAGTAGTGAGGGGAGGAGCCCCAGTACAGTTATGGAGTATGGCAAGCTTACCATGTCAATGGATGACCAGTGCCTCTGCTCACCCTTTCCCTGCTCAGTGGTCTGCTTGTCAGTGTCTTCCTGCATTTGCTTGGACTTCAGGTCCAAGGGCCTTGATGCAAAGCTGGTACCTCAATGAATATTTGTAAAATGAATAACAGAAGGAATGAATGGTACAAAACAGAAATAATGAGGGGAAAAAACAATAGCCACACTGTTCAAGAGTAACTATTTATTCTTCAAGATCCTGATCAATATCACATTTTTTTTGTAGCTTTACTGGCACCTCCTCCTTCCCCCCTGTCCTGTCATCCCAAACCCTAAGCCTTTAATCTCCCTTTCTTACCTCCAGCCCCATCACCCATTCTACCATGGGAGAATCATGTTTCTGTTTGTCTCTTTTTCTTAGAAAACCTACAGTGAGAATGCAAAGAGAATGAAGTCAACTTGATATGGATAATGAAGCATGTAAATACAATATCTTCAGTATCTCTGAGCTGGGGGGATGGATTCACTGGGTTGTAGCAATAGAAGATTCTGATGCCAAAGAAACAGAATAGCAGAGTGGAACAAGAGGGCATACATATATCTGGCTGCAAGCCTAGAAACAGAGGGTAGAGCCTAATTATAGAGGACACTTAGGAAAGTTTAGAAAGAGATAGAGAGTGACCATCCTATGAGGTAGAGGGCATGAATACCATTTCGTAATATAATCAGGGCTTCTCAAACTACCATGTGCTCAGGAGTCACCCGGAGATCTGGTTAAATTTCAGATTCTACTTTGATAGGTCTAGTGTAGGACCCAAGATTCTGTATTTCTAACAAGCTCCCAGGGGATGCTAATGCTGCTGGTCCAGGAACCACACTTTGAGTGCCCAGGATCTGGTGCACAAAACACTGAAAAAACTTCCAGTTATGTCCCTTCTAATCTTTTAAAAGATTTGAACAGGCCACCCTGACAAAAAATGGAAGGAATCTCAACATCATGGTGTCCAAATGGTCTTGTGATCACACCTCCCATCCTTTCCTCATACAACCTCTGACCAAATGCTCTCAGGCATGAGGACAGCCTCGTCCAGGCATCCCAGATAGAAGGGGGATTAGAAATCCCAAGTGCTCAATTTCAAACTGTTATCTTGATTCCCAGAACCACATCAGCTCCCCCAACACAGCAATAAAAACACACTCAGGCTTCCCTCCAAAGAACGTTTAACCCACACCAAATTAAATTTCACTGTCTATTGTGCCTGCTAAATAAGTGAAGTAAGAGTGTGTCTACAGGTGTTTCTGATTTTTTTCTATCACCCACAACATACACAAACACTAGACATTGACCACCTGGGGAGACTGTGTGTTATTACTCTATCCCCAGAGTAATAGTAGATGCTTGGTTGATGATTATTGAACAAATAAAAAAGTTGGACATTTTTGACTACTCTGACTAATTAAGTTGATTTTTAAAAAATCAGTCCAAATAGGCAGCCAAATTTCTTGTGCATGACAGCACAGATTTTGTGAGCTTGAACGGTTTTACTCAAGGTAACATAATAAGTTGAAGGCAGGGAGAGGGAAAGAACCGAGACTGATTCCTGAAGCAAACAGTAATACCAGTTTCTCCTTATATGAGATGAACAGTATTGGATTACCTTGTACAATTACAAAATCACAGAATTTCATAATTGGAAGATGTCTTACACCTTGCCTAGATCTGAGATGACAAATACATGGCATGAAGAGAGAGTCATCCTTCTTCTTTCCCATACCCATGGCATTCATTACTTATCAATCATGGCACTTTTCCTATGAAATATAGATGTTTTGCATGTAACACCAGGGTACCTTCACCTGCCTCACCATGCTTCTGAGCATGTCTGTTTGAGCATGTACTTCTCAGGTTATCAACTGCTCTATAGTTTCTTATAAAACTGCACATCTAAGATCCTTTTGGTTCCTATCAGTTCATCGTGAACTGTCTTAGGTTTAAGGTAAACCATTGTATTCCCAGCATTGTACCTGGAATATCATAAGGCCCTCGTATTTGTATTTATGTTTGTCTGAGTGTGGATGGATGAATTGATGGATGGATGAATTGATGGATGGATGGATGGATGGATGGATGGTTGTTTGATTAGTCACCTCTCATGGGGTGTTGCCTAGTAGTTGTGGGCCAGGACAGTTCTTTTTGCCTTTTCCTATGTCCTCTAGTAGGTAATTTTCTGTTCCTTCTTTTACACTGTTTATACTGAGCAAATTCTACACAGTTTCACCTCAAGGTGTTGCCCAGGGCAATACTCATTTTGTCTATAGGGCAATACTGATTTTGTCTAGAGGTGTTTTTCAAAGTGTCTTAGCTGTGCCTTCTAGATGTGCATTCAATCAACCTTCATGGAACTCATCTTTATGGAGAAACTTACTACAGTCAGTAAGGTCCCTTTATTTATTATTTATATAAAATGCTGTCGTAGACTTTTTTACATGAACTGCCTTGTTTAATGCTAAGAAGAGTTGGGCAAAGTAGTTGTTATGAGCCCATTTTACAGTTGAGGAAATGGAGGCTCAGAATGGCCACTGGATTTACTCAAGATCACCCAGTTTATAAGTTGCAGAGTCAAGATTTGAACCCAAATCTGTGCTCTTGTAAAGGGAACTGTGATTGGTTGGCGTCTGTATATGATTCATGGTAAACTGTGAGGTTACATCAAGAAGCCATTGTTTTTTGCAGCTTGTGATCATCTCCTTAGAGTCATTTCCCCCAGGGTCAGTGAGGAGGGAGGAAACTTAGGATGACCACTCTTCCCTTAGTGCCAAGAAGGGAAGGCTCCTTGGCTTTTGCCATCCCCACTTGCTGAACACTCCCTTGGATGTCTCTAAGACTTCAAGATAGCAAGGTCTAGACCAGCTGAGAGTTGACCTGGTACTCTAATCCCTCCAACAAAAAAGATAGGGAGGGGATCCTTTCAGGCTTCATCCAATAAAGGAATTTTGAAGATCAAGAGGCAGCCAGTGCAGGACAGCAGTAGGGCAGTATCCCCCCAGCCTTCCTGCCTCACCCCTGCCACCAGCACCAGGGGCAGCAGCTGCAGCACCCCCAGCCCAGCTGCCCCAGGTGGGGAGTCTGGGAATGAACCAGGCACTGCATGTCACGCCATGGCCCTGGAACAACCCCCAAGCCCATCCAGCCAGTTGCCACCCCAACTCCCCTGCTAAAGCTGCAGTGCCTGGGAAGCCCCACTTTGTGTAATAGTTTAATTATCATGTCAATGTGGATTCATTAGCATGGCAGCTGTCATTGCAAATGGGGGAGCAGGGGACTCCAAGAGCCCCTGGGGTCAGCGTAATTGATGTAGTGAGCAGAATACTGTATTTACTCAACAATGGTTTGGGTTTCTCTTCTGACCTGGGAAGGGCATCCTTGCTTGCCTGAATCGATAGTGGCTGAATTTTCATCAGGAGCGATGGGACAGCATGCTTAACCCCTCCATGCCTGCCCAGAGACCTGCAGGCTTTCCAAGTTCCACTGCAGTGAGAGGCTAGAGATTTCTATTTCTCCCAGGCAAAGAGAAACAAAAATGTGGGCTTGGAGTGGGGGTGGGAAGTATATTCCTCTCTCAATAAGAAGTTGTATGAACATATTCTAGAAACTCTCAATCTCCACAAGAGCCAGGCTGTTGTTTGGGTCATGTTCACTGCTGCATGTCTCCCAGCTAGTACAGGGTGTAAAATCTATACTAGTATTTAATGAACATTTGCTGAGAGAATAATAATGCGCATTTATTGCACCAGGCACTGTCCTAAGCATCTTACAGGTGTATCAACCTGTTTATTCCTCACAGCAACCCTCTAAGAGCCCTGTTTGGGTTATCTATTGCTCTGTAAATAACTACACTTAGTGGCTCAAAATAATAATTTATTGTTATTTTATTTCGTGATTCCAGGGGTTAGGAATTTGCACAAGGCACAACGGAGATGGTTCATCTCTGCTCCAAAATGTCTGGGGCCTCAGTTGAGACGATGCAAAGGTCTGGGGACTGGTACAGCTGGGCACTGGCTGGGCCTCTCTCTTTCTCCCCCGTACACAGCCTCTAGAAGTGGCTCGTTTGGGCATCTTCACAGCGTGGTGGCCTCAAGGCAGTCAGACTTCCTTTGTGGCAGTTCAGGGCTCCAAGAGAACAAGGCAGAAGCTGACAGTCCCCATAAAGACTAGGCCTGGAACTGGCACAGCAACACATTACCAGATTTTATTGGTCAAAGCAGTCATAAGCCAGCTCAGATTTCAGGGTAGGGGAAATAGATGGTGCCTCTTGGTGGGGCAAGTATCAAAGACTCTCAGTCATCTCTAATCCACCACAGATACTATGATTGTTTCCAAATATAGATAGGGAGAGCAAGGCCCAGGAGGAGATTAACTGCCTCATCTAATATCACACAGCTAGTAAGTGGCAGGACTAGGATTTGGGTCCAGGCAGTCTGACTCTTGAGCCCATAATCGCTAAACTCTGCGATATGGTCCTAGCTTTGCCACAGATCTGCTGTCTGACTTTCCCCTCCCTTGGCTTCAACTTTCTATAAAGTGAGGGGGTTGGCCACATTCTTTCAAAAGTTCATTCTCACTTGAAAAGTTGCTATTTCCCAACCATAAGGAAAATAGCCTTAACTTGGACTCGTGGTTATATTGGCATGGGCGCATAGCAGTGGGACTGCCCCTCTGGGAATGCTCAAGAGTTTTAAACACAAGGAGTTAAGTCTTCACAGTTCCCTCAGAAAACTCAAATCAAGGGGAAGCTGATTTGTAAGTACGTGGGTCAACAGTAAGGTGGCATCCAAGATTTTGGAAGCTATCCAGGGAGCAGTGGGGTTACCTGTTAGCCTTGCCAATTCCTCCCCACAGACATTTCAGCTCCTGGAAAGTGAGTTACTCACTAGCCTCTCAAAACCACTCTGGAGTGTGAATCTACCCACGAAATTTCCAGGACCTGACTGAGAGAAGGAGCCAGCACTAAAGGGAGCTCGTTCTGCACAGGAGAAATCGACTTGACAACTTCAGGCTGCCAAAAATCCCAAGCTGGTCAGGGCCCTAAGGAACAAGGTTGTGGGGGCTAGTAGTTGGAGATGAGGGGGGCAAAATGACAGGACTAGACTAAGAGTTTGGGAATAGTTCCAGCTCATATAGGACAAACTACTAGTGTGATCACTGTGACCCAATTTCTTCACCCTCAAAGAAATTCCACTAGTCCAAGGATGGTAACCGATTGGAAGCAGCTTCCCAGAGAGGTTCATACAGAGGGTCTTCAGATTGCAGAGGCCACGTTAATGATGGGAGCTTTCCAGAGATGAAGTTAGCCAGTGAGTACAGGTTCAAATCCCAGATCTGCCACATAGTAATTGTGTGATCTTAGAAAACTTAAATGATTTGAAACTGCCTCTCCACCTGTAAAGTAGGGATCATATAAGGACCTCCTTTATAGAATTGATGGGTGATTTAAATGAGAGGGTATGGAAAAGTCTGTCAAGCCAGAGCTAGGTATACAGTAAGTGTTCAATAAATGTTCACTGAAACTGAAACTTGAGCACCCCTGGGACATACAACAACAGACAGAGAGGCGTTTAGTTCTCTACATCATTCTCATCAAATGTTGCAAAAACCATTCTTTAATAGTCTGTATCATTTTAGATATACCCTGTTCTAGTTTGCTAGCTGCCGGAATGCAACACACCACAGACAGATTGGCTTTTAATAAAACGGGATTTATTTTGTTAGTTCTTCAGAGGAAAGGCAGCTAACTTTCCACTGAGGCTCTTTCTTACGTGGAAGGCACAGGATGGTCTCTGCTGGTCTTCTCTCCAGGCCCCTGGGTTCCAACAACTTTCCCCGGGGTGACTTCTTTCTCCATCTCCCAAGGCCTGGGCTGAGCTGCAAGTGCTGAGATGAGGAATGCCGAGCTGCTTAGCTGTGCTATGTTGCATTCTCTCATTTAAGCGCCAGCCAATTAAGTCAAACGTCATTCATTGCAGCAGACACACCCTCTAGCCTACTGCAGATGTAATTAGCAACAAATGAGGTTCACGTACCATTGGCTTATGTCCGCAGCAACCAGACTAGGTATGCTCACCTGGCCAAGTTGACAACTGAATCTAACTAACACATACCCTACGGCTGCAATGAATGCTGAGGGCAGGATGGAGTGTGGGAAACATAAAGTAGATGTACTTTTGTCATCTGAAAAAAGGGAATGATACCTATCCACAAGAAAATAAGAAAAAGTGGGCCTTAAATGAGGTAAAATCTGTCAATGCCTGGTGCTTTGTGAGTACCTGATAATAATGGGTATGGGAAGGTCTATAGCTACAACTCTTATCTGGACCAGCATTAGGAATGCAGACTAGAGGGCAAAAAACATGAATATAGTCAGTATAGGAAAAGGCTGAGTTCATCCTTTATTTTTCACTAGAAATTGCACCTATGAGTAAGTTCCATAGATACAAACATGAGGTGTTCTGACCCTACATGTAAGAATGTCAGGCAAGGAAAATAGGCCTGATGATGTTGTGGGTTAGCATTTCCCTGTTGACCTCTCAAATGGGCCATCAGGTATATACATGAATGGACATTCTTTACTGTGGTATTATCATAACAATTATAATTAATCTTGTGTGGGGAGCACTTACAGTGTGCCAGGCACAGTGTAATGCATTCCGAATAGGCATTAACTCATTTAATCCTTACGGTAAAGCTATGAGGCAAGCCCTGTTATTATCCAGAAGGAGCACAGACAGATTTGGAAACTTGTCCCAGGTTACACAGCTAGTGGTGGAACCAGGAGGCCACTTGAGTCTGTCTAGCCCCACCGCCTGTGTTCTCACCCACACTGCCTATGAATAACACACTCCATCATGGTGGGGTATTTTTTGGAAATGAAAGAAGGTGAGAGAACTGCTACTATTAAGCCAGGGAGGCTTCCAGCAGTGGTGGAGTCAAGGTTCAAATCCCATCCCCAATACTTACTAGCCCTTGGGCAAGAGACTGACTGATCTATTTGAGCCTCAGGCTCTTTATCAATGAAGTGGGTGTTGGAGATGGAATCATTCTTCCACAAAAGGCAGTTTCAGGTCCCAACTCCTGGTCCTGGGGGTGTGAACCCTTTTGAAAATAGGACCTTTGAATATGTTATTAGTTGAGGTATGTCCAAACTGAATGAGTGTGGCTGAAGTCCTTATAAGCGAAGGAATGTGGGTACTGAAGGAGAAGCCACAGGGAGCAGCCAGAAGCTGGAAGTTAATGGAAACAAGAAGAAAGAGGGGAAGATACTGCCATGTGCATTACCAGATGATGGAAAAGCTAAGAAACTCCAGGATCACCAGCCAGCCGGAAGATAGGGGTCTGGGGAGGAAGCAAGTCTTCTATCTTCTGAAACCATGAGCCAGTAAATTTCTGTGTTACCTGCCCCAGGCTATGGTATTTGCATTAGCAGCTGGGAAATTAAGACAAGGAGGATACAAATAATCGCAATACACGTCTCATTTTGTTGCTGTGAAGACTTAGTGAGATAATATATATAATAAGCTTAAATGCCATGCCCAGCATGTAGTAAGTGGTTAATAACTATCAGTTTCTTTCTCTTTAAAACAGTATCTCACTGAATTTTCAGCTTAATTGAGATGGCCATAATGGACCTTGGAATGAAAGAAGTCTCAGAAATCTAAAACCATCTCTGTAATCCACATGAACTAGCATTAAGCCCCCTCCTCTGTGGACTGTATGATCACATGGATGCAGCTTTTTATGCATGTTCCTTTTTCACAAAGATTTGATTTTTCAATCACAGAAAAGGCCCCAAAGCTTGGGGCTTAGTGTTGAGGTAAAAAAAAAAAAAAAAAAAATCAAGCTAAAATGATGCAAGAATTTGTACAAACATAACACCCACAATTCAGAACCCTGTATTTCTGTCCCATATATTCCATAAGTATCACTAAACAGTCTATTCTTTCTATTAGACAACACTCCCTACAAATTATTTCTAACTTTGTGCAATGTGCTGAAACTCACTGGCTAATCTCCCTTTGCCCCCGCCTCTGACACCCACTTTGCATCATAACCAGATGCAGCCTCGCTATTGCTCCCCCACCTTCCATTGGGAATGATCTCTTTATCAATAATCCGACCCCTGGAAACCTAGATGGTGACTCTTTAGTGCCCCTGACACCAATGCAGATGGGGGCTTTGGATCCCCAGTGTAATACCAGCCTGAAATGTTACCAGGAGCCCCACGGCTCTTCAATTACCTCTCTTGGCCTGTCAAGACCACAGCATCTCAAATTCAGTTAGCTGGTCTTTGGGTCTCAGCCAAGACCCAGCCTCTGTTCCTAATGACAGCCAGCTGAGGGGACACTGAGAGGGGCTAAATTCAATTTGCAGCCCTCCTAATGAGATTAGGGGAGCAGGGTTTTTTATTTTCTCCAAAGTTTGCCATAGGCAGGATGAATGATGTCCTAGGGATGAGCTGTCAACGTCAACAAAGGCTCTGAGCTGAGAGGGGGGGATGGGAGACAAGGATGAGGGAAAGAGGGGGAGAGATTTTGCCAGCAGAACCATGGGGCTCTGGGTGAGTCGCCCAGCAGGTGACAGTGTTTGGTTGGCAGAGTGTCACTCTGCAGACAGATGCAAAGTCAAGAATGAATCCAGAGGAAAGGAAAAGGTCAATCATAAGCAATATCCCCAAGAAGAATCTCTGTATTTATTTTCTCCTTCTGAATTCTTTCTCACCCTTTTTGACTTTCTAAAAGCCATTAGACAAACTTTATTTCCTAAAATGAGTCAACTGGGAAGTATCTACTCAAATATTAGAGGAAGGCTCCCACTGGTCTCCTGCTTATTATACCTCATTTCCTGGCTGATGGGCCTATGGATGCCCAGCTGGGCAGCCTCCATCGAGCCTGAGTCTGAAGTCCACTAGGCCCCCAGATGCCCACATTGTTTTGTCCGTGGTGGTGAGGAGCTGGGAAGTGCTTTACTTCATGTGGTGTGAGGTGTGAGGTGCAACACGTGTTCAATGAGGGCAACAGTTAGGGGTTGCCTTTGTTTGGCACCAATAGCATGATCTGGGAGGGGATACTGGCCCTCCTCTAGGTAGCTACAGCCCAAATGGAGAAACAGAAGAAATAAAGTAGGGTATTCATCTGGGCCAAAATGAGTGGGATCGAGGAAAAGCTCTTTGGGAAATTAAGAGAAAGAGGTCTTGGTGGTTTGGAGAGACTGAGGATCTTGAGCTGTGCCTGAAAGAGGATGGGGTCTGCAAAGGCTGGGAGAAAGGACTCAGATGTTGCCTTTGTAGCCAAAGGTCCCGAGGCTTCCACTGAGAGACCCAGCTGTGCCCTGTTTCTGGACCCTCTCTGGTGGAACTGGATCTCCCATGTCTGGGAAGAGCTCTGAGCATTGATTTGGCTGCTGCATCATCTTAGAGCACCTCAGAGTTGGACAGTATATACGACAGGGCTCCTCCTGGCCTGGCTTCTTGACCCACATTCTAATTCCCCATGGATGCCATAATTTTGTGGTAGACTCTGGTTATGAAGTCTTGAGTTGCCTCATCTTACCAGTCCTCTCCAGCTGGTGGGAAATAAGGGTCTCCCATACCTTGTTCCTTGTGCCCTCATCACCACCTGAAGTCCTTTTCCTAGAGGTCCTGGGTGCTGTGCTCTGCTGCTCTGCCTGTACTTGCCTTGACTACAGAAACAACTCAAACCAAGGTTTCCACTCACCTTCAGAACAGTTCAGTATAGTAAAAAACCCCTTGTGGGCACATGACCAGCACTGATAAAATATTTAATGGCTGCAATGGGTTCATGGTGGAGGTGGAGCTTAAGGAAGTGACTGTTCAGACAAACACCACCATTTAGAGAGAATGCCTTCCCATTCATTCCCATACAAATGGGAAGGCATTCTCTCTAAATGGTGGTATTTGTGCTTAGAGAACAAGAGTTCTTTTCCTCTTATGTGCACCTGATAGCCAGGTTTAGGCTCCCATTGCCTATCAGGCCCTTGACCCATGACCCAAGGTCAGCTCTTCAGGATCTTTGGCCACTCAGGGGGTCCTAGGGTGGGACTTCTCAGTCTGCCCACTCATGGGAAGGCACTGTAGAACAGACCAGGGGTGTTAGGCTGCTGTTACCACACCTGACCCTGGCTATCAGCCAAATGAGCTAGAGGAATCCTATAGTTTTCAGAACTCAAAACGTCTCAGGGCAAGGCATGGTCACAACTCTCAGAGAATATCCTTCATGCTAAACAAAACACAACACCTCTTCAGGGTCTGTGCAGGGCCATTTTGGATTATTGGGCTTGGGCTAATTGGGTTACTAATACAACCCAGTGTCTTCCAAGTCTGCTGGGCCACCCCTGCTCCCCCGTGCTGCTGAGAGAGATGAGTCCAGATGCTGGCATTCTGAGCTCAGTTCTATGGCCAGCTGTGGCTACTTTGTTAATGTCACTACTTTTATGATATGACTCATTTCTGTAATTTTTTTTCTTATTCCACTCACTTTTATTAAAATTCCCTGTGCAAACACTTTTCTGTCTCTGGGGAACTTTGTACCCAGAAATATTAGTCAACATAAATTCAAGGCAAAAGCCTGGGATCTCTCCTGCTGTTTTTGGAGGGTGGCCTGTTCTGATTCTAGTCAGGAAGGTCTATTCTGGAAAGTTCAGGTTCACCCATGCCAGCACCCAAAAGGAAGTACAGGAATATCTACTCTCATAAATCAATTCTAGTGTAATGAACCTGACCCTGGCTGTCTTCCCTTCCTCAGGCTATGACTGAAGCAGAGAAATCACCTAAGTAGAAAAAGATAGGGATGGTGAGGATACAAAATGACCAGCTATCAAGGCATGATGTTCATTAATGGTAGGAATTCTTTAAGGTCAATTATTCAGGAATCAAAACTCTGGAATGTAAAGGTCATTTTTTTATCACAAGTTTTCATATGTGAGCCTCTCAAAAAGTCTGTGCAGAAGATATCTGTATCCCCATTTTACAGATGAGAACTCTGAGGCCTCCAAAGTTTAAATGAATGGCCCAGGTTAATACAAGGGTAGGACAAGGATGTGAGGCCAGGTCTGGCTGGCACCAGATACCTTACTGTGGCCAGTCACCACATTTCATCTTAATACACAACCTACATGCATTGAATGGACTATTCCCTTCCCTACCTCTCTGACTTTACCCCTATGCAGGGCTCCAGACTCTTCTTCCCATCCAGTGATACCCATTTGGAGTGAATTCTCAGAACATCAGGCTTGATGTGCCAACTGCAAAATGATGGGGAGCCAGCCTGCCAGCTGTTTAGGAGCCCACTGAATCTGCGGAGAGTGGGACCAAGAGCTCTGGGCTCCACAGCCCTCTGTCACCAGCTCCCCTGTGATCTTGGACAAGGGACTCCCTCTTTCTAGTCCCAGTGACCTCTTGGTTCCCTTCCAGTCCCAACATTCCCAGATTCTAATTCTCCAGCTCTCCAAATCTCTTGCAACAGTCACTCACACTCGTTGCCTACAAATGACACTTTACTTTAGTTCTTCTACCCTTCTTCCTTTCTGGTCTTCCCCATTTGCTGCGCAGAGTTCAGTTGTGTCCTCGTGTGTGTGGTCACTTGCATTTTCAGATACAAAAGCTCACCCCAGTGCCTGCTGGGGATGCTAAAAGCCCCCACAGTCCCACCCCTTCAAGGGCAATGCCAGCCCAGAGGATGGAGCCCTGCGTCTCTTCACTTTGCGCCACATTATCACCGAAAGGTGGATTAGAAGTTATCTCCGCTCTGCTTTCTCTCAGAGCTCCTTGGCAACACAGTGCCTCGATATAAATACACACCAGAAATGAGCACAAGCTCATACTTGGAGTTCAGGCCTTCCGAGGCCTGGGGCACGTGCCTCCAGGCAGCAAGCACGTCAGGAGCTCCCAGGACACTGCGTCAAGGTCAAATACGACACCCAACAAATAAAATGCCTGTGATCCCCTGACAATTCTCTGGAACCCTTTCTCCAATGCTGGAGGTCTTCAATCTCTATGGATAGCCAAATATTTCACAGTGGAAATATTTGCATTCTTCTTTTGCATTCTTTGACAACCAAACAAAGGGTCAAATTGCCTTTCCTGTCTTTGTTTCTCCATCACTTTTCTCTTCCAAGTGTTGCTAACACAGAACGTGCAAGTTGAAACCCCACTGTTTCTGATCATTGGCTGTTTCTACAGCTAAAAGGAAACAGTGGAATTATTCAAAGAACTGAGATTAAAATCACACACCATAAAGAGTGCTTCAGAGTATAATCATGTGTAATGTTTAAGAGTTGAGTTAATGAAAGGAATCATTAAACAGTCTATTCCTAGGACCATGTTAATTCTGGTGTCTAAAATCACTTTAAATATTCAGAAAACCAATATAAAGTGATTCTCGTGGTTGCACAGAGGTTTAGCAGCATGCCATTTCCTTCCCTGGCCCTGTTCTAGGTAGGACCTTAGACAGAACCACCCACAAACTTGATTCAGGCATGTGTAGATGTAGTAGCTTAAATAGTGAGAATGGTGCTCGTATTAGGAAGCACCTGAATACAAATCCCCCAAATGTCTCCTCTTTAGATTTTGCCATGAGGTTCTGTCAGACATTTTTAAAACTATAGGAGAGCTGGGAAGAAAATGCAATAAAGAGATCAGAGACCTAAAACACCCAGCCAAAGAGAAGAACCAGAAAGAGAAAATGTTTTCATTGTAAATATTTTAAAACTGTATTCTTATCTTGGTTCAGTGCTGTTTGCTGCCTTGTCTCTGATAACTGTAAATATTTAATGTCGTATAGCTCCATCTCTTTACTGATACAGTTAATATGAATAAATCCATATGCAGAGGACAGTGTGTTTTTACTTGCTGTACAGACTGCCCGAGAGAGAGCACCCTGGAGGGGCTGCTGTGGATGGCTGGGCAGGCTGGGCACTGTACAAGGGCACCTGGTACAGGTGGCTGAAAAAACAAGCCCCTACCCACTTGATTGATGCTGGAGCAGAAAGAAGATTCATGGGGTCAATTCTGAGCAAAGGGCTCCTTCCTTTTAATTAGTCAGAGTTGAGTTTTTTTTTTGCAATGTCTATTTTACTAATGTGATGGGAATTGAACAGAGCTGATGGGGAAATGTTCATTTTCATTTTATTTTAGGTTCATTTAAAAAATGCAGAAATCTTTTGTCTCAGTATGATTTTCTATAAAATGAAAGTATAGACAGTTTCATTCCTTTTTCCTTTTTCTGTGTCCTGAGCAGCCTAAACCCTGTCTTGGGACCTGATTTTTCTTAGCAGGCTGACCAAAGGAAACAAACCCCTTCTACAAAGGGAAGGGAGACAGGGCCCTACAGGTAAAGGATGAGTTCAGAAGTCCTGGTTCTGGGCAACCTTTTGCCCTCCCATCCATTCTGCCCCTGACACCTGATGCGATCTGCCCCAGTGGGTGACAAGGTGACAATTCTGCTTTTGGTTTCTACAAACTTCCCATTATTTCATCCTTGTTCCATTCTGACCTTGCCGCCATGGTTTCCTCACTCCAGGGCCTGTTTCTGATCCTTCAGATTTGGCTAATGCCCAGCTGATGCCCAGCTCGATGCCAAGATGGTGTGGTACAAACGTGGGCTGGGCTTGCACAAGACCTCCATTCGCTCTGCAGAAGAACAGCCCACAGGGAGATCCTATGGGGGCACAGTACTTTCAGAACTCGGGCTTGCAGTGCTGCAGAGACCTCTGAGAACTACTACCTTTCTCCTACCTCATCCTTCTCCCTATTCCCCAGAAGTCTCAGTCGATTCTAGAGTCAACATTAAAGGTCGTGGGCTGGAGGTCCCAATATCGACGCTTGGACGCAGGTGAGACTGTAGTTGCTGAAGGCCCGTTCTGCAGGGAGACTGTGTCAGAGTGCACCGGTCTGATATAAAGTCAGTGCCCAAAAAAGAGTTGCTGAATAAATGACAAAACAATACCAAAATCCCAGCTCTGCCACTGATGGGTTGGGAGCCTTGGGTAAGCTTCATACCTTTCTTTCTTTTAGCTTCCTCCTCCTTAAAATGGAGATAAATGTATCTACCCATAAGGCTGTGTGAGGATTAAACATTATACTAGATTAGAGATCTGAAACACGATGGTGTCCTTCCTTCCAGAAGGGCAGGGAACCCAGGTCAGTGAGAGCAAGAAAATGGTCTGTTGTGAACAAACGCTTCATTTTAATGTGGGATCAGGGAAGGACAGTGCCAGAGAAACAGTCTGCAATGAGGACATTTCTAGTTAAGAAAAGCACTTGCATGCATTTCCCTCACTAGGTCTCTGTGCCAACTGAGCATACCAGAGACTCTCCCAGGTAGAGGCCAAACAGGGCCCAACCATAAACTTTCTGATTAACATTCAAGAATAGTCTCCCACAGACTGATTCTCTAGATACTTCAAGGCATTTCCAGGTAGCTCAACAGCGTATATATGCCTAGCTATTCACTCTGGATATTTAATTCACTTTAATAGCCACCCACTTGCACATATACATGAACACTGTAGGGCTTATTAAATGTGAGATATGTTGAGAAATCATGATAATATGTGGCACCCCTTGGGAGGGTGGAAGCCACTTCACCAAGCAACTGTATCTCATGTCCCTCTTTGGAGTGGAGGTCAAAAACATTCCCCCCTCCTCCCCACTAATTCACAGCTGTATTTCTCAGAAAGGATGCAGGAAATTATTCTATGCTTTATAAGTTGTCATTTTTGTGGATTTGAAGATCTCTTAATAGTTTACTTGAATTTCATGATGTCTTTTCCTATGTGAGATAGAGGATTCCTCTCCTCTACAGTTTTTTTCTCTCCTCTCATCTTCTGCCCTGTCGCCATTCATACATTCATTCATTTATTCATCCATTCAACTGTTTACTCAGAGCCTAATAGAAACTGTGTCAGGAACCTGGGATGTGCATTGGGTGAGAAAGACATAGTTTCTGCTCTCGTGAGGCTTACTGTCCAGCAGCAAGAAAGAAATTATGCAAAAACTACTTAACAGTGAATAAATATGAGCTGATTATTTGAAAAGACTAACACACACTGGCAAATATCTAACAACTGTAATATAAGGAAAAATGACAAACGTAAAATATTAAAAATAGAAAACAATGTAATTGCAGATTTTTCAAATTTTAACCATAGGCTTGATTATAATACCTTCCAACTGATTAACCATCTGGGAAGAACAAAGTTACATCCTTAAGCATAATGAACCCCAAATTGATTCCAGATGGATTAAAGTGCAAGAATAAAGCATATGTAAAAATTTATGTTACAGAGGGATTTTAGCAATATGACAAGCAATATGAAAAAGCAGCAACCATAAAGGAAAAGAGTGATCAATTCCATCACACTAAAAAATTAAAATTTTTGTATAGAAAGAAAACAAATGAAAAATTAAAAGGTAAAAGACAAATTTAGAAAGCATTTCTAATATTTTGTGACAAAATATTAGTGACTAAATATTTAAATTATATGAATATAGTAATATATAAAAGCCAAATGAATAGAATAGCAAAATCAAAAGTCAAATACATAAATTTAAAATGTTTGGAATTTTTAGTTATAACCTATGTTAAATAAAAAATGAGATATATTTTTCAACCGTCAAATTTTGGGGAAGATTAAAAGAATAATATCAATCTTTTGATACACACCCTCTGGGGAACAGCTGAGATTATGAATCAAAAGTCTTAAAAATGTGTACGTGCTTTTACTGGAATTCCACTTCTAGGATGTCATCCTAAGGAAATAGTCAGACAAATGTGTAAATGCTTAGTTATAATGATTACTGCTACATTAAAAAAATCATCTCCAGATTCTTAACAGTGAGAGATTGGTCAAGTTAAGTATGGATCCTTTATTTGAAGGACTTCTATGCAACCAATGAATAATTATGTGGTACATCTTTATTTATTAATCCTGAAAGAAGCCAATAATCTGCTCAGTGTAAAGAGAATATTACAGTATAAACAGTAATTCCCATTCTTGTTTAAAATATATGCACATGTATACACATGGGAACATGTATAGATACTTACATACATATGTATATTCTTTTGGATATTTTCATTACTGGTTGGTGGAATTAAGGATTACTTTGATGATATTTTAAGTGCTCCACTCTGAAATATGTTGTTATTTTTTATTAAAAAAATAAAACCTATTTTTTTTTTGTATGCTGTATGGTGGGGTCACATTTCATTCTTTATTCCATGTGAGTATCCTGTTATTGCAGCATCATTTGTTGAATTTTTTGTTTGTTTTTGTTGTTTTCTTTTGGTTTTTTTTTTGGGGGGGGGGGGTGCACAGGCTGGGAATTGAACCTAAGTATCCTGCATGGCAGGCAAGAATTCTACCACTGATTTACCCTCACACCCTGCTATTACATTTTATAAAACACAGGCATTGGCCGTGGTAGAGCTGAATGCTTCTACCATTATGTTCTGTTACACATCTTTTACATGTGTCTGTTTATATACCTGTTTTGTCCCTCTAGCTCCCACTCCCCTTGAGGACAGGCACTGTAACCATCTTTGTATGCTCTGCAGTCAGCCCTGGGATTTAGACATGCAGGACATCATTAAATTTTGATATATCAAGGAAAGAAGAAAGGAGGGGGGGCAAGGGAGGGAGAAAATGGAGGGGAAAGAGGGGAAATGAAGAGGGAAAAGGAGGAAGAATGGAGAATGGGAGGGTATAGAGGGGAAAAGAGGAGAGCAGGAAGGGCTAAGGGAGGAAGAGAGGAGAGAAGAAGGGAGGAAGGAAGGGCAGGAGGCAAAAAGAAGAAAGGTGATGGAGAAATGCAGAGAGAAAGAAATGAAAAGAGGAAGGGCAGAGGGAAAGGAGGAAGAAAATTTAGTTATAGGCATCATTTCTGCACAGAATTACTTTTACCTCTTAAAGATGGAACCAGCCCTGTCTGTCCCCTGTGCAGTCACATTTGTACTTCTCCCACGCCAGGCTGCTGTGTTTCAGATGCCTAGTGATGGAGTTGGATCTACCGATCTTTCAGGGCTTGGGCCAGCGGGACCTAGTCTAAGAAAGCCTGTTCCCACAAGGCACCGGTGCTTCTTGCAAATGTTTGCTAACACATCAACAGCTGGAGCACTGCAAAACACAGTTCCCCCATCTGGAGCAGACATTACCTAATTGATAAAGGAGTCCCCCCAAGCGTCCCAGCTCGTTCCCAGTTCTGTGTGACACAATCAAACTCTGTTCCCTTTCCCTGTGACATCAACATTCTTGGCCAGCCCGTAGGAGGGGAACTCCTTTTCCACCCAAGATAAACTGAAATCTGGGGACAGAACCATTCCCTGAGGACCCCCCAGCCATATTCTCTCACCCACTCCCATCTCCCGGGTCCACCCATGGCTATGATTCCAGCACGAGGCCCCTCCTCGGGCCTCACTGACGTTGACCCCAGAGCAGCTGTAGCTCTTCACCAGCTCTCTGAGACAGTGGGGAACAGCGGAGACACCCGCCACGCAGTGTCAACGGACAGACATACTTGAACATAATGCTGGGATCAGCTTTCTTCTCCCTTCCTCCCTGGCTACCCCCACCCAATTGCAAATCGACACTGAAAACATCCATCTGGCCTTTGCCGGTGATAACATATTTCATTAGCAGAGCTTGGGATGGCCTGTGAACCCAAGAAGCAATGGGCCCTGGACACCTAAGGATAGCTCAGGCAAAGACAGAGAGAGAAGACTCCATGAAGAGCCCAAATAACAGGGAGTCTCTGAAATTAGGCTCTAGAAAAGTCCACTGTTGTACCAGTTGAGTCTCCCTATGGATGCTGAGGTTTTCATCTGACCTAGCATATACCTCAAGTATGATTGTCCCTACCAGGGTTACAAAGGAATTTTTGATATTAAAGTGGCCTCTAACCTTTGAGATTAAAGGAGAGAGAGTACAAGCTTTTTTTTTCTTTAAATGAATGAAGGCTGATTTATGTTATCTTTGTTGCATAGCATAATGGGAATGTGGAGCCAAAAAGACCCAGATTCAAACCATGGCTTTGCTGCTTACTAGGTTTATAACTTTGAGTAACTTTCCATTTTCAGTTTCAATTTCATATAGTTGTTGTAAGGATTCAGTGAAAAAACTTTGGTAGACATATGAGTTTTACATATGCATGAGCCACGACATATATGATAGGGGATAGGATTATTGTAAGAGAGAGGATTCCTCTAAAATTAAATCCTGAGCCTAGAGTAGGCACTCTATACAAGTAAGTTGTTGCAGTTTGTTAGCTGCTGGAATGCAATATACCAGCAACGGAATGGCTTTTAAAAAGGGGAATTTAATAAATTGCAAGTTTACAGTTCTAAGGCCAAGATAATGTCCCAATTACAACAAGTCTATAGAAATGTCCAATCAAAGGCACCCAGGGAAAGATACCTTGGTTCAAGAAGGCTGATAAAGTTCAGGGTCTCTCTTTCATCAGAGAAGGCACACGGTGAACACAGTCATGGTTTCTCTCTCGGCTGGAAGGCCACATGGCGAGTAAGGCATCCTCTGCTAGCTTTCTCTCCTGGCTTCCTCTTTCATGAAGCTCCCCAGGAGGCATTTCCCTTCTTCATCTCCAAAGGCTGCTAGCTTGTGGGCTCTCAAGGCTATGTCGTTCTTCTCTGGTTCTCTCTGAGTCACTCTCATTTTCCAAAATGTTTCCTCTTTTATAGGACTCCAGAAACTTCTCAAGACCCACCCAAACGGGTGCAGACATGTTGTCATCTAATCCATCTTAACAACCACTCTTGATTAAATCACATCTCCGGGGAGATGATCTGATTATAGTTTCAAACATACAGTATTGAATAGGGATTATTCTACCTTTATGAAATGGGATTTTGATCAAAACATGGCTTTTCTAGGGTCCATACATCCTTTCAAACCAGCACATAAGTCATTTTTCAAAATCAATATTGAGAAGTGCAAGGGTTGTTCAGTGTTAGAATTCTCAACTGCCATGCAGGGAACCAGGATTTGATTCCCAGTCCATGTACTTCCCAAACAAAGAAAGAAACCAAAAAAATAAACAAATGAAAAATTCAACAAATGGTGCTCAATAATGGGATACTCACATGGACAAAGAATGAAATGTGACCCTGCCATACCGCATACCAAAAAAAAAAAAAAAAAATCAATATGCATGAAGTGTTCTGAAGCCAATGGCTTGGATTATGTATGTACGTACTTCAGGCTGGCATTATCTTCCCATTCCATAGTGAATTGTGAGGTTATTAGCAAAACTGTCTGAAATAAAAAGTAATCCAAGTGATACCTGGGGTTTAGGTGCAGCAAACCCAGCACTCGGCCTTTTACAGAGGAGGTGACTGAGGCCTAATGAGAGGAAATGAGGATACAGTTGAACGCCCTGGGTCTTGCCCCCAAGCCTGGTCATTGTCCCTGGAAGGATGGGGGTCAGGGGTGAGGGGTTGGGGACCTGTGCCTGCTCCCAACTCTTGAAGCAGTGTGAGATCAGGCTCCCATCCTGCCTCGGCTTCCAGAACAGTCACAGTGGGCCTCTGGATGCTTCAGGAAAACCTCTCTACATTTCCCCAGTTTCCTTTCTCGTCGAGGTTGAGCCTCCACTGAAGTGTTCAACTGAAGATTTTTGTTAAAATATCCTTCTGTGAAAAAATGGGGTGGGCCTGGATATGAACCCCCTGCAGCTTTTGATTTGCAGTGGGGTGGGCAGACACCGGCTGCCTGTGGCCCTGGGTTGTGGATCTCAAGCTCTGGCTGGTCAGAGGTCAACATTATGCTGCAGTACTTGCTCCACAAGTGTGCCTAAGGAGAGCGTCCTTGGAGCCTGGTCACTGGTGGAGAAGGTGAAGGGTCAGGGTCACCTCCATGACCAATGGTGGCCAAGGGAGGCCATGCAGGGCTCTGACCCCACAGTGCAGGGGACAGGGGCAGAAGGGGCCCTCGGCTGGTCTACCTTGCTTTGCCTCGTGGTCGGTCGTGATCCTTTAACCCTGGGTGGCTGTGGGCAACTACAGCCCTTCCTCTGGATCTCTTTCCCCTCTGGGTGGGAAGGAATGATTGCAAAATTGTCTTTCAGCTTCTATATCATGGGATTCCCCACAGGCTGGCAGATTCACCATCTCCCTGCTTCTCAGGCCTCTGCTCCAGCCCTCTCTGACTGCGGCTTCAACCAGAGCAGAAAACACAGGGCCCCTTTCCCTGCTCCACCCACTGCACATCCTGCTGCTCAGTTAAGAGTGTGCGTCTCCAGAGGGAAGGACACCATGCAGAGCCTCATTTCCAGTCACCTGACCACGAGCTGCATGACTCTGCTGTCGCAGGAACTCATCAGAGAATGAACTAAGTGAACCTCTATTTCCATATCTCATTCCCTTGAAGAGAACACAGTCATAACTCCACAGAGAATAAACATACACAGTCTAATCTTTCTCCTCTCTGGGACAGTTTGTTGAAATTGGTGAAATGATGCAGACCCTGCAGAAATGGTTTGATAAGAGTTATAAGTCCAGCTTTGTTATTATTAAACAGAGGGAGTTATAACTGCTGATTCTGATAATTTTTAAAGAACCCTCTCTCTTACACTAATCTGACTCCCACCCAAACATTCGCTGCAGCTTGTACACATTCAGAGCTCATATGTCTAGGAAGGCCTGTGCATGCATGTGCTTTCCACTTCTCGTTTCCTAGTTGTCTGTGTGCCTCTGGAGAGAGAGAAAATCCTACCCCAATTTTATGATTGTTCACTGGGTTGCTGGTGATATCATGAAAGAGAAAGCAAAGTTTGAGTGATTCATACATCACAAGAATTAAGCTGAAAAAAAAATAGTTTATGCATTCTTGGGCCATTTAAAGGCATCTTTCCTTAAAGTGAGGCTGGCATACTATAGATTGCAGGCCAAATCCTGCCTGTGGCCTGGCTTTACACAGCCTTTGAACTATATGTTTACATTTATATTTTTTAAAGGTTGGGGAAAAAAATCAAAAAAAGAATATTTCATAGCATAAGAATTATATGAAATTCAAATTTCAGCGTCCACAAATAAAGTTTTATTGGAACACAGCCACACCCATTCATTTACTTACTATTGTCCATTGCTGATTTTACAACGGCAGTGAGTAGTATGGCCCAGAAAACTGACAATATTTACTATCTGGCCCTTCACAGAAAATGTTCGTTGCCTGTTGAACTGGAGGATTTTTAGAAGCCTCTCTTCACTTACATATTTTTTCATACCTTTTCACAGATGAACGAATCAGAGATGTGAGCGAGAACAGGACTTTAAAGAATGTTCTCAATGTGATGGAGCAGACGTCTCACCCCCTAAGGTACAGTTCCCTTTTAATCCCCCTTCCATGCATCATCCTTCAGAAGATATTTCCCCCACGGAGGAGCTGTTGAAATGCCCATTAAGAAAAATTGATTCTGAAGAGTGACATCATGTCCTTGAAGACATGTGATATCACGACAGGACATGATATAATGTCCTGTGTAAAAATAAACGGTATTGTCAGAGACCCCGTTGTTTCAGGAGGAAAGATCTGACTGTGAAAATGAAATCATAATTTACAGAACTGATGTTTGCTGTAGGAATGCACAGCATTGAAGACTCTTCTCTCTGAGAGAACACCAAATTTCAAGTTAGAACTTCTATGATCGGCTTCTGACCTCCTTTGTTCCTTAATTGGCAACACCTCAGAAGAATTGAGTTTTCCATGTTTATTTTATTTTTAGGCTTTGCCTTCACTCAACAATATTTCTCAGGAATGTCACGTTCATATTCAACTTCTTTCTTATCATTGAAGCAATGCTGCTTGAGAATTCCTGGAACTTCTTTTTAAAAAATATTCCATTTTTAATGAAAACACTGTAGAACTATGAAGTCATCTAGTTTGTTCGCGTGCTGTAAGAAATTTCAGAGTACATAATGTACAGCTGAACCCTGCATGTCCGAATGGCCTAAGAAAAGGCAGGGAGAGAAATTGTTTGCCCCTTTCTGAGGTGAAATGTGGGTATTTTATTATGGTTCATAAATTACATTTCTCTCATACCTAAAATATGTGTCCACACTGGCAGCACCCTAACATCTATCTCAAGTGTCTTTTCCTGGGTCAGTTGGCCTGAAGAAAATGGAAGAAAAATAGAAGGGCCAGTCATTCTCCTGGCTGACTTTGGGCAGCACACCAAAGGGTAACTTAGTTTTAGTTTGCTAGGGTTGCTGCAACAAAGTATCACAAACTGGGTGGCTCAAAACAGCAGAAATGTATTGTCTGTCAGTTCTGCAGGCTAAACTTCTGAAATCAAGGTGTTAGGCTCTGCTCCCTCCATCCTCGCCTCTTCTAACTTGCGTGTTTGCTGGTAATTCTTGGCATTCCTTGTCTGGCAGATGCATCAGCCTTCATATTCACAGGTCTGTCTGTCTCTGCATCCAAATTTCCTCTTCTTATGCAGACACCAGTCATATTGGACTAGGCCCTACCCTTTGAGCCAGTTTGAATCTATGGTGTACCCCAGAAAAGCCATGTTCTTTAATCCTCATTCAATTTTGCTGGGTGGGACTTTTTTGATTGTTTCCATGGAGATATGGTCCACCCAATTGTGGGTGGTAACTTCTGATTAGGTGGTTTCCATGGAGATCTGTCTCCATCCATTCAAGGTGGGGTTGCTTACTGGAGCCCTTTAAGAGGGAACCATTTTGGAAAAAGCTTTAAAGCCCAGGCAGCCAGACACCTTTGGAGATGAAGAAGGGACATGCCCCTGGGGGAGCTTCATGAAACAAGAAGCCAGGAGAGAAAACTAGCAGCCATCACCATGTGCTCTTCCAGCTGAGCGAGAAACCCCAAACTTCATTGGCCTTTCTTGAGTGAAGGTAACCCTTGTTGGTGCCTTAATTTGCACATTTTCATGGCCTTAGAACTGTAAACTTGCAATTTAACAAGTTCCACTTTTTAAAAGCAGTTCTGTTTCCGGTACATCACATTCTGGTAGCTTACTAACTAGAACAGCCTCATATTAACTAAACACATTTTCCAAGATTCTATTTCCAAATGAGGTCATATCTCCAGAGACTGGGGATTAGGACTGGAACATGTCTTTTGGGGGGACACAATTCAACCCATAGCACAGGGCAGCTCAGAAAGGTGGGGACACAGGGCCCAAGTAGTTCTGGATCTCTTTGAGCTGTAGGGAACTGGATGGGCAATGGAAGCCTGATTGGTCAGGTACCGAGGACAGTATGCTTTGAGTCTTTTACCTTGTCTCCACCCCAAACCCAAGAAGAAGCAGCTCTAACTCCCTATCATTCAGCATACCTCATATCTGATTTCATATTCATGTTGAAGATTCAAAAAAAGTTTCTGGTTTTAATTGCTATGGAATGCGTGCCTTCTCTACATGACAGTTATTGTTAGCCACATTTTACACATAAGAAAACTAAGTCTCAGAGAGGTAAACTGTTTTGTCCCCAATTGCACAGCTGCAATTCTGAGGAATTCAAATCTGTCCTGTCCACCACTCCTTCTCACTACCTCTCACTTTTTCTCAAATAAAATGAATCCGATTGAAACTGCCATTTCAGACTTGGGCTCTAGGTAAGGAAGAACTTCTCAAAAACCAAGAATGCCAAACACTGGAACATAAGGAAGGACTTTGAGAAACGGCCTCAGGAAGACTCCAAAATGATTTCTCCTGCTTTTCCAAGGTGGACAACAACTTTTGAACTTCTCTGCCACCCTTTCTTTTTTTTTTTTTTTTTTAACATTTTGTATTGTGAAATATAACACATAGACAAAAAGTGATAAATTTCAAAGTACATTTTAACAGGTAGTTTTAGAACAAGTTTCAGAGTATGGTATGTGTTAAAGTCCCACCATTTCAGGTGTTTCCTTCTAGCTGCTCAAAGACACTGGAGACTAAAAAGAAATATCGATATAATGATTCAGTAGTCATACTCATTTGTTAAATCCTATCTTCTCTGATACAACTCCTCCTTCTCCTCTGATCCTGCTCCCAATCTTTAGGGCTATTTGGGCAATGACCATTCTAACTTCTTCAACGGCCTCATCCTTGCTCACTTTGAAGGAACTAGGAACAGAAAGCTGATTGCTTTCTGTTCAATCAAACCTCTTACATGTGGAGGCCAGACAGTTGGATTCAAGGAAATTCTCAGCATCATTTCCCAATTTAAAATTGTATTCCTAAAAGTCACAAGTAGCCCAAGAGATAAAGCTTCTGCATTTTAGACTTTCGGATTTTGATAAGGAGGACTTGCTTTAAACAGATTCCTTTCCTCCTTGACAGAGAAAAGCAGAAGCAAGCACCAACCAAAACAGTTCCAGTTAGATGCAAACTTGCAATTTCATAATTCATCATCAGTTTCTGTCCTGAATATTAAAATGAGCTGCTTGCCCATGACCTCCCCCACTTCTCACTGTCACCTTCTCGCTCACTGCCCTTCACCACCATATGGCCACAGGAGATGCCCTTAAAGTGGTACAGACACTGGGTAACTGAAGTTCACACACCAATCTGCTACTCATTCGTTCAACAGTTGGCTTTCTAGGGATGTGGTCACTTTATTTAAACATACTGCCTCTGGAATGCCAGGAGCCTGGAGGCCATCCTAATTAACATTTTATTCCGAAAGCAAATTTCACATGCTGGAATACCTGCAAAGTTTACAGGGAACTGGTCTTCAAGGGAAGAAATCAATTTGTAAAGCACTTAGCAAAGCTCCACCTTGAGAAGCAAATTCCACCTGCATTTGCATAATGTCCCCTCTCTTTTACATTAAGTGGCTGACTGCCAGGTTTGCATGTGGATGACAAGGAAATTAGGTGGAAGTGATTGTGCAACATTTTAGTATCAACAATACCTATACCATCTAGGGGATTTTAGTTGCTTGAGTTTTCCTTATTAGAGTGAAAGAGCCAACTGCAATTTGAAGGAATAGTAAGAATATGTTAAATTTTACTGTGAATTTTTAAAAATGGGCAATCTTGGCTATTTCATCATCAAATTTCTACTGTTTGATTAGGGAACTCAAATCTTCATTGAATATGTCTTCTTCCTACTCCACTGTTTGCCCTCCTCTGATCTCCCTCACTCCCTTTCCTCCAATAAATTACTGTTGCTTCACAACTTGGGTATTTTGGATTACTTTACACTTTCAGGATACCAGAGTGCTGTTCAAGAGTTGGTCCATCAAAATACTGGATGCATTTAACAGTACAACGAGACCGTGGGGGGGGGGGGCCTCCCCCTAGGGAGTCAACATTCTTCCCTTGTTTACATTTGTGTCACTGCTCTTGTCTGTACCCTGAGGTGGTGTGCATGGGCAGTTATTTCTCCTGGTTTTCCAACACAGGGAACAGGGTACAGAGACAGTATGTGCTTTAAAATCACCTGGGAAGGTAATGACAAAGGCCTCTTAGGAGCACTCATTTTATGCTCGGCGTGACTTCTGTGGTAATCGAGCCATCTCCTTTTGCATGTTTGCTCCCCCAAAAAAGACTTTCATTTACACACACAGGAATGAATGGCAAACAACTGGTGAGCCCTGGACTGCAGCTGAACAGACCCAGATTCTTACCTGACTTTGGCAGTACCAAAGTCTTTTAAGCTCTCAGGCCCAAGAGTCTCCATCTATAAAGGAAGAGAGTTGAAGACATGACCTCTCAGGTGGCTTTCAGCTTTCTGAGATAGAAGTGTGATGGATGCAGGTTAAGTAGCTATGAGGATGCCTCGTGTCTCATTTTGCCTCAGACAGTGCTGGTTTACTCCTGTCATCCCAATGTCATTGTTAATAACACCCCGTTTCGCTCACAAGTAAACCCCAGTTTGGACTATCCTATAAGTAAAGCAATACATAGCAGATGGACCCAAACTTTTTTTCAAACTATTATCGGCAGAACTGCTAAAGCTGCCATCCAGGGAAGTGAACTTTGCATGGCAGTGTTTCAGGGCCCCACCCTTCTGAGAAATTAAAAACCTTCTGCTGCTTACTCCTACTCCTGAGCTCTGAATTCTGGTGTGTCTGCTCTAGAGCTGACAGAGAAATCTGTGTCATTCACTAGACAGTGTTTACTGAGCATCTGTTAAGCACTTATCCACGTTGACATACATGTCAGTAGGAATGCATTTCACATCCCCTGCTACTGGTGAGCAGGCGTTTTATGGATTGGTTCTTGATTTTTGCCATCCAAAGTGAAAATATAACTCAATCTCCTTGGCCTGACCTCTTCACACAGAAGAAGGTGACACACTAAACAGGGAATTTGTCTTGTTAAAAAACAACTGGATAGAAGTTTCCTAATCTTCAAGGAGTCAACGAGGAGACCACTCCTTATTATTCTCCTCCCAGAACATTTTTGAACAGATCCTTTCCTCTCAGTCTGAAAGTTCCTTTCAGCATTCTCCCAATATTTTGAAATTTTCTCAAGTGACGGGGTTAGAAGTGTGTGGAGTGGTGCAGTCATGTCATTGGGGCCCAATCCTAAGAGCACAGCCTCTGGAAGTACATCTAGTCCAATCCCAGGGAATGGGGTTTGCATTTTCCTTTTAACCGTGGAGTCTTAGCACAGGCCAGCCCAGTGACCAGGAGAGAGAAGGCGGCGACAACCATGCCTTGGTTGGTTGTGGCTCCTCAGTAAACACCTGTGGAATTGGGGTGCTCACTCAGTGCAGAAATCCCCTCTTCAGACTCTTTGGTGGGAAGTTACCCTGTCTGTCTCCTTCACTCTCTCCCAGCAATGAGAAGCTCACTCCCTCATAAGGCAGCCCAGTCCATTTTTTAACTTCTGTAATTATTGGGCTTGATAAAGCTGGGGGTTAGGGCATGAAGTCTGGGACAGTTACCCTGCAAAGACTGAAGCTCATGCAGAAACCCGCCTGCAGTTACCCAGGATGGCCTGAGGGGGTCAGGACCCAGCCCCCCGGCCCCACTGTCCAAGGGGGAACAGGGATCTTTTCTTTTGTGAAGAGGGAAGATCTTCTGTTCTCAACAACAACAAAAGAGCACCTGGGATAAATCCAAAGGTAGGACAGAAACTTAACAATGAAACTGATATTTGAGGCCACAATGTAAAAGAAAAAGAGAGAGAGTGGGTATTCAACCAGAATTCCGAGAAAAAGTTCTGGCAGGAGAAACTTCTTTATTTTCTCTCTGTTTTTTTGCAGATGAACGTGCCCTTTTCTGGTGTTCCAAGTGCTAAGTGGCCTCGTGGTGCAGGAGAGTGTCCTGCCGTGTTGCCAGTGGGGTTGGAGTCAGCCGTTCCGCCCACAAGCCAGTCTCTGCTTCAGTCTTGGAAGCATCTTGACCAGGTTCTCAAGCTTGTTTGGAAAGTTCTTCGGTAAACATATAGTTACGACTAATGTTCCGATTTACAAGTTGTAAGCAACCCCTAACCAAGGAGAAATGAGTTTCTGTGGAAAGGCCTAGCGATGTGTTAGGCCACTGGATGTCCAAAAGCCATTACCAAGCTGAGGTGACCGATGTGTGGTTAAAAGGTGAAAAGAGAACCTTGGGGAAATTAGCCATTAACATCAGAGAGGAAGAGAGAGAAAGCAAGTGTGAAGTGTAACAGCTCAGCAGGGTTCAGCAGTTCAGTCTCTCAGAGTTTTCTGCCCTTGGGCACAGATATGTGAGATCCACTAGGACTGCCTTCTGAACATTGGGGGGCCGTAAGTGCTCGGATATGTTGGCCAAGGAAATGGAGAAGCCCGAAAATCAAACTGACTTAATCTGGACATAACTTGGTGAATAGTTTCAGAATTTTAAGGAATTTAAAATATTAACTCAAGAAAGGGTTGGAATGGTATGTCAAGTCCCCAACTAACAGTATTCCTGTAAACTCTAAAGAATACCCAAGGCTCTATCTAAGACTCTATAAACGTTTCACTCACTAAGCTTATTTTTCAGAAACCTATAACCTCCAGAAGGTTTCTAGGCTAGATAGGTCCTGAAACCCAGAGTTACCAGTCTTTCCAAGAGCATCAACCAGTTGTATCCCCTGATCTCATAATGGCAACATGAAGATGGTAGGGTGCCATGGAACCCACACCCGAACTGGCCAGGGTTAGAGCTATAGGAAAGGGGAAGGTGGTCAAATTAAGAAAATTGATTTTAAGAAAGAGAATTTCAATAGGCTTAAGGGATTCATTGAAAACCCTACGCAGAAAGGAGATCAAGGGTCAAATGGGGGACCCAAGACAACCAGGTGTTTCTGCAGGAAAAAAATATTTGCACAAAGCTATTGCATTGTTGCCACTCATTAAAAATAATAATAATAAAAGGATGTGAAGGTGAAAGGAAGTCTAGTGAGCACATCCTGAGTTTTATAGGAACAGAGATACAAACCAAAGTGGCAGAGAAATTGTAAAATTGACTCATTCCCAGGGAAGGATGACAAAGAAATCAGAAAAATGTGCTCAAAGGAAGTCAAGAAGTCTAAAGCAGGACATGAGATCTAACTTTTGAAGGGGCCCACGAGGAGAGTAAAGGCGGATGCGGTCCCTTTATTGAGTGGGAAGAGAAAATGGATGTGAAACGGCCACCCTCCTTGCCGCAATGATAGAATTATGGGATGCTCATTTAGCCTGTGGACATAAACAAAAAAATGAAAAACACAAATGAGTTTGCCCTTAAAAGCGTAGCATTTCTGCACATTTCAAAGTACTTACAAGTCGTCTTATCTGAGCCACCTCAGAAGTCATCAGAAAGATTTGAAAGGTGGGTAAACCAGAGGTAGCAGAAGATATTAACAGGCTGGATTTGCCTGATACCTGCCTAAGTTCATGAATGCAGTTTCCCTTGCAAAATCTGAGGACTTGTGATCCAAGTCACTAAGATTAGAGCCCAGGAACTGCCAGGAAGGAAGCACAGCAAATCTCAGCAGGATGGTAGAGTGATTTGAGGTAAACTTTCAACTTAGATCCCATACTAGAAAACTCTTGGCAAGATGAAAATTATGTTACATCAATTTGCAAGCACTTAGAAGTGAGCAGGGAACTGAGTGATATTAATTCACTCATTCGTTCAACAAATATTTATTGAGGGCTCGCTCTACTAAGTGCAAGACACACTCCTAAATGCAGTGGCAACTATCATTGAAACGGGCTTCCTCTCGGACCAGTCTAGCCTTCATATGGCATGCTTGGTAGCTTGATTAGAATTCATTTCTGCAGTCTGCCTTGGCTTTGAAAGTTTTTGAGTTGGACCCCACATACCATTACCCCCAATAAATGGAGAAATATCATGTGTGCTCATACCTGGAGGACAGCCACGCACAGTCAATGCCTAACACACAGAATGTGAGTGTCACGCAGGACATCTGTGTGGTATCATGCACAGCCACCTCATCTGCTCCTCAAGAAACCATGGTCAATAGGCAGGCACAGCAGGTGTTCACAGATGAAGAGCCTGAGGCTCAGAGAGGTTAGGTGCCCTTCCAAGGTCCCACAGCTGAGGAGTGAGGAAGCCAGACTTGCTGCCACTCCATGCCATGCCACATTATGAAGTTCTCCCAGAATGAATTTGTAATGGTGCCATATAGGATGGAGCAAAGTCAAACATGCTGAGGTGCAGACAATGAAATGCCAAACATGGGTGCATAAGAGCACCTGGGATTAAGGGTGCCAGATTAAACCCAAGGTGCTCAGTTAACTTTTCATTTCATATAAACGATAATAAATTTTTAGTGTAAGTATACCCCAAGTATTGCCCTTTTTCTTTTTTCTTCTCTCTCTCTCTCTTTTTTTTGTATCCTGTATAGTAGGGGTCACATTTCATTCTTTTTCCATGTGAGTATCCTGTTATTGTTGTATCATTTGTTGAATTTATATTTATTTTTTTGTTTTGTTTTGTTTGTTTTGCTTGTTTGCTTTTTGGGAAAGTGCATGGGCCAGGAATCAAACCTGGGTCTCCTGCAGGGCAGCAGAGAATTCTTACTACTGAATTCCTTGCACTTATTTTATTTTATTTGTGCTACTTATTGTATTTGCTGAATTTGGCAACCTGTCCTGGCATCTACTGGGATGTTATAAACTGTGTGCCTGCCGTCCTTGTCACACTCACCTTTGAAGCTCAAGCATGACTCTCTCCTGGGAAGGATGATGGCATTAGGAGCTGCCTCTTGCATATAACCTTGGGTTTGTTGCCTTCTTGAAAAGGGTGTGGTGTTTGATCTGATGAAACAGAAAGACAATTGGACAGGCAGAGGACCAGGGAAATCAGTAAGACCGACAGCTGCCATGCACAGAACCCCGTAAGGTTAGCTCTGATTCTCTCCATTTCATGGTCCATGAAACTGAGGCCCAAACAGATGAAATGTGAGAAGCTGGGATTTAACCCCAACTGATCACCACCCCCTCCCTGTCTGTGCTCGTTCCATTATGTTGCATATTGAAATAATGTTTACTTTTCCAGAAATTGCACCTGAGCTGTTTCTACAATATTTCTTGACAACTTCCAGCAATGAGCCTTCTACCAGAGGCAATGGTTCCTTGAAGTGGGAGGAAATGTGAAGAGGCACAGGAGGGCCATTAGGATGTGATGAGCAATGAGAAGGTGTCAAGATGACAAATGCTGTCTTGCCCTAGGAATGAGCATTTCTCTTTGGGGAACAATCTAATGAAATAAAACTTCCACCTCCTGGGCTGGGTCGTGGCTGTTAACCCGACATCTGCCCATGGAGATCCACCCTCCCACACTTCTGTCATCCCGTGGGCTACTCAGCTCGGGGACTCAACTCCTCTGTCCAACCGCTTCTTCACCGGTTCCCATCAGAGCCCCAGCAGGCACAAGTAAATGAAGACAGACTTGCCTAAACTATCGACATTTGGTGATGGAGCAATGTATGGGAGCACACTGAAATGATCCTCTTCGGTATGTGTTAGGAGGTGGAGAGAAGAAAGAAGGGGTATAGAGGCTTCTGGTATCATTCCATTATCTGTTGTCACAGATAACCAAAGCAAGTGATTATGCCCTTTAGAGTCTTTGACTTTATGTCCTTGGTTATCCATCTTACTTCTTGAAATCTCCACTACAGAGAGAATCCACTTTCATTTCACCTCTAGCATTCATGAAATAAGGTGAAAAGAAGGGAAAAAGAGTGAGAGAATGAAGGAGTATATTCAAAGTCAGACTCATCATAGGCCAAACCTCCCTTCCACCCCCTTGAGTCTGCCCAGCACTCTCTCTAAAAGGTTTATGCATGAGCAATCTATACAAATTCAGTTTGGGACTTTCAAAAGAATGGCCACGTAGAACCAACGGATAGGCTGGGTTAAAAAACTAAATATATGGATCATCATCCGGAGGGGAACTTTGGTTGATGACATTGCTCTCAGCACCAAGGGTGGAAGGTGACCCCATATGTCTCAAAGGTGTTCTGGTCACACCTGAAGACACAAGGTGTTTTCTGGAAGCACTTTCTGGAAGAATTGGGCAAAGTCAACAGCAGCCCAGAGAAAAGAATGACATCATAACACTGGACCAACTAGATAGATATTGATACACATCATCTGAGGAAGAAGTAATAATTAGAAAGGTTAGTCTGGATTTTATACTACTTTTAATGGACACAGCAGATAAGTTTTTATTTAAAAAGATATCATTATTATGAATAGGTACAGACTTCCAGTTTAGTCACTGTCTTGGTACGGAGGCATATTGCATGTTGAGTTTTGTGTACACAATCTTGTTTGAGCCTCAGAGCAATGAGAATTCACTCTGCCCTCTGCCTGGTCACTTTCCCCCAGATAAGTACATGACCGACTCCTTTGCATTCAAGGCTTGGCTCAAAGACACCTCTTCAGAAGGGCCCTCCTTGATCGCCCTACATGAACGAGCACCCCATAACCCTCTGTCTTCTTATCTTGCTTTTTTTTCCCCTTCATGGCATTAATTTATATATATTTTTCCTCCCACCGCCCCACAACACTCCATGGGAGCAAGATCAGATTTAAATAAACATCAATGTTTATGTTGAAAGAAAAAAGTTCAACTCAATAGAAAACATTTAGCTTGGGGTGTGTGTGTGCGTGTGCACACGTGCATGTGCACAAAGAGGAAGGTTGACCCTTCTCAGTTTGCCACTGTATAAGAACTAGTTTATGGAAAAATGCTCAGGAAGGGATTTCTGTTTGTTTTCTCAGGCACATGTAGAGGCACTTACAATGTATAAAGAAGTTCTGTCTCCCTCATCTCATTTTGAGTTTGGATAGACTGGGGGGCTTGCAAACAGTTCTGAGGCACGTGATAGGAGAAAAGGTGCTCAAGGTATTCACCCTGGGGCATGAGACCCCAGGAGCAGCTTGAAGGTAAGGAAGTCATTTTCACAGGCTGGTAGTAAAATCAGTAAAGACCAAAATGAAAATTGACAAAACCATCTTCTTCTCGGCACACCCCAAGGCAGGAAAATTGTAAGGACTGAACATGGGGGATGCAGGGTGGGGCTGGAGGGGGGCGGTGGGGAGTTTGGGGGGAGCTTGACTCCCAGCTACACAGCTAAACTGCCCTGGGGTCCAGTGCTTCCTGCTTTGTCCCTGTGAGCCTCAGTCTAATGACCTGCAAAAGAGGGTGGTAAAATCTCAGAAGTTTCTGTGAATACTAGAAATGATAACCCTGGAGTACCGAACACAATACCTGAACTTTGGTGCTCGAGAAGAAGGTCACAAATCCAGAGGCCACTGCTTGCCAACGTATCTAAAGCAAGGTAAAATCTTATGAGTTTTCAGGTAAATATTTCAAATTTGTACTTAGAGTTGTTTTAACATCTCAGACTTAAAGATGATTCCACTACTAAGGAGCATCTCCTGCAGGTTCCCTTCCTCATGTGTCTTTGCATCGCAGCTCAGCACTGAGAGAATCTGTGCTTTTCACCTGGTCCAGTGAGATTGCTCCGCACCTCTGCTGGTGGCCCCTTCCATCCTTGCAGCCCGTCAGTACTTAGTTCATCTTCTTAAAGCACCACCTGTCCCACCTGGGCCCTTTCCTCTCCCTAATCCAGAAATCTTCTCTCTTAATTACCCGCGTATCTCCTGAGCTTTAAGCACTGCTTCTAAAGGATTGTCTACCTTGGAGACAAGGCAATCCTGTTCCACAAAACCCTCTGTTCCACTTTGCTTCTTTTCCATGCCATTGCCAGAGCTTGCCCTTGCCTTTCAAATCCCATGAGCATCTGGCATTACAGCTCCAACAGGGGTAGCCCCAATGTACATTTCAGCCTCACTCCTGCCATTTACCTCAGTGTATCCCCCACCCCCACAACAGGCCTCTTTCAGTCCTCTGTGCCTCTGCATAGTCAGATCCCTCTTCCTGGAATTCCACCTCACCATGTTGCATTTAGTGAACTCTTACTCATACTCTGAAGCCCAGTCCAAATAGTGCTTCCTCCTTGCCTTTACCCAGGAGGAGTTAGCCCTGTGGATATACTTCCTATAGATTTTTGTACAGACCCCTGTCTCACTGTCCTGGTGGGAACCGCCTTGAGGACTCCATTTCCTCCTGCCCTCAGGTGGAGGCTGGGCTGGCTTTCTGGTCAGATTCTTTCTCACTCCACAGGTTGATTCTGGGCGAGGTGCCCTGGCCCCTTCTTGCTGCCATCCCCACCTCCTGTAACATTCTGTAGCATGCGTCATAACAGGCACTCAATTAATATGTATTAAGTTAAGGAAGGAAAAAAGGAAGCGAGGGAAGGAGGAACCATGTTTTCTCATCTCTCTTCTCCCCAAAGCTCTCCCTTTAAGAAAAATGTAATCCCGAAAAAAGCATCCCAAGCATGTCCATCCTTCTCTGTTAACAACTTCCCTCGTCTCTGATGCTGACTTCTTGTCCCTGAACCAAGTGAGTGTTTCCTGTACTTCGATAGCTTCTTTCCCATGAGGCCCTCAGTTCCTCATGCTGATAGCCCCTCCCATCTCTCCAGCCCTGGATAAATTCCTGGGCCTGTCCGAGCTGCACGGTGAGTGCAGTCAGGCCTCAGCTGGGACCCCTCCCACGGCGAGAGCAAGGCGGTCTTTCCTCACTACAAGCTCCAGCACATTCTCTATCCATTTTCCGCCCAAAGCAAGAATGTACCCAAGTCCAAGACAATGCCAGGATGGAATTGTGCATGCTTTCTATAACTTGGGGTGGGAACTCCTTTCTTTATGTTTCTGTAATGCCATTTTTAAACATTTAAAGTGTCATTATGGGATTTAACAATTCAGCATACAGTCAGTTCTTATGTGACACGTGTGTTACCAAGATTTACCACAATGCAGTGTCGCACAATAAAAACAGAGCTGAGGGGATAAACAAAGTTAGGGGCACAGAACTCCGACTCTACCCTGTGGACACATTAAAAAAAAAAAAGACAGGATGGTAGCCCGGTTTTACGTATGTTAAATGATCAAAAGCATAGAGAAGAACCACAATAAATATGACACTTCATCTTGAAAGGAACTTGCAATATGTTTATGGAAGTGGGCATTGGAAGGGTTGCAGATTGTGAGTGAACTGCAAGTGGTAGAAGGAGAGTGGTCTGTACCTGGATGCAAGTTGTAAAACTACCTGTGGTTGTGGGCATCTCCTCACACACCCACTGTCGGAGGTGTGTGCTGTGTGCATTTTGTGTATTCCCACACAGCCCATTTCATCTGGGCGCAGCTTTCCTAATAGCTCTGAGGGACAAAACTGTGCATAAGCAAACATTCAAATTGTTCCCTAAGACATCAGTAACTTTGGAAGAAATTTGTTTTTTTTTTCAAAATAAGCATTATAACAGGCTTGATCACACCATGGTAACAGGCTGTGACCAAGCAAATTGCCTTCATCTTTATACAGTGACATTTACCTCCTTACTACATCTGCACTGACCAGGGATAAGACTTCAAAAGATCATGTAAAATTTAGAAGCATCTGATTTTAAAAAGGTTTTCCTTCTTTGACTGGAACTTGGATACTGCTGCCCACCTCATTCAAATGATGAAGGACAGCTGGCTCCAGTCTCTCTCTCTGAGGCCCCCACCACTTCTTTCTCCCATTACCTCCCCGGCTTGATTTTCTCTAGAGCAACTCCGCTTTCGTGCAGGTGCAGGGTTTGTTTTGCCATGTGTCCTCACCTACTGCCAAAAATAACTTGCCCTGAACTTGAAAGAAATAAGACAAATTCTATATCATCTGGGAGTTGATGGTTTCTCTGCAGCGGGTGACCATCTGCCTCCTTAATGACAACACGTGCTCCCTCTGGGCAGACGCAGCATCCTACGGGGTGCACTGCGGCCACGTTTCAGCCCCCACCCGTGGTCCTGGGCTCTGTACACTCGTGCAGCCTGGCCAAGCTGACGTGGCCGCGCTGGCAATAGATGCTTTCTTTCTTAGTGTTGGGCCTCGGGACTCGACTGTGATGAGAGAGGAGAGGAGGAGGAAAAGGAGGAAGAGGAGGAGGGAGAGGAGGAAGAAGAGGAGGAGGGGTGAGGGCCCAGCCGGAGCCCTGGAAGTATATGAGCTGGTGAGTCCTCTGCACCGACCGTCCCGGGGTTACCCCAGGCAGAGGGTCTTACTGGTGTCACAGACTGAGTCATGGTCCAGGGAAGGGAGGTGGGGAGGGTGCCAGGGCTGACTGCCAGGCTGAGGGCAGAGAACTGGCAAGAGCCAGGTTTGCGGCAGGACCGTGCCTGGGGTCAGGGCAGGCCGACCACATCGCCCGGCAGTGTGACACCAGGGAACTGCAGTGTCCGCCAGCCTTTGGCCCCTGAACCTGGGGGGGCACCTATTCTAAACCTCTCTGGTCAGGAGCCCTAGGCTCTGATGGGCTTTTTCAGGCTTAATCTGAATTTATTAGTTCAGCTTGGGGACTAAGGAGCTCCACCCTCCACCTACTCAATCAGAATCTCCAGGGAAGGGGTCTGCCTGGGAATCTGTCTGTTTACTAGACATTCCCTACCTGCCTTTCCCCCACCCCCACCCCAGTGCCCTCCAAGAGTTTTATAATTAGGCAAGCTTGGCAAACTCTGATCTAGGCCAGTGTTTCCAAAATTCTTTTTAGCAGCAGAACTTTTTTTTGCAAAGGAATTATTTACAGAACCCAGGCTGTATCCGGTGATGCAGGGGAGGGGCCCGCAGCCCCACTCTCTGAGGCTCTTTCTCTTCTCTCTCCTCAAGTTTGCAACTCTGGGCTACAGAAGAGAATGTGAAAAACAGTGATGTAATCCAGTGTGCCTATTTTGCAGATGGGAAAGTAGAGGCCCAGAGGGGTTAAAATGCCTTGTTATTGAGCATGTAGCTAGAGAGGCAGAGCTAGTTGGGAGTCAGGGACACTCGGCTCTTGCTTTGTAGTCTAAAGCCTGGAACATTTTTATAAAACTAGAGAACCAGGTAGGGGCTCGGAGCTAGATACCCAGAATTGAAGCTCAAGGTTTTAATAGCATATCTACCCTCTCTAAACCTGACTAGTTTTATAGCACAACAGCCATATAAATTTAGAGAGCAGCGTCAGTATTAGAACATCCCTTACAAGAGGGATAAAGCATGGGGATCTTCCCTGATTGAGAAAAGCATAAACTGCATGTTAAAGCACTCTTGAATGAGGTGAGTGTGGAGAGGGCACTGCTGCAGGTGTCTAACTTCGAACTGAAAGTAGCCTGTTGAGATTTGGAGTTAAGTGTGAAAGAAAAAAAGTGAGGTGCAGTATTTTTGACCATGATTCGCTTCTGTTTTCCAAACTCCGAATACTCGCAGGTAAAAGCCTCTTGGAGCTTGGTTTACTTGTGCAGACTTGCTAACTCAGGGACAACCTATCTGTTTGTTAACATTTCCAAGTCCTCTTGAAAAGTCGTGGACCCAACTGATGCAGGTGGATGGAGATTAAATACTGGAGAATTATGCTGAGTTTTCTCCCAAATGAACAGAGGCCAGACCAAGGCCCTGTGAGTGTGGGGTGGGGGACGCTAAGGGATTCTTTTCCCATTCACCAAAGTTAATTTGATTTTTCTTTAAGAGGAGAGAAATAAGATGAGAAAAATCAATCACCTAATCAGATAGGAGTTAGAGAGATGTAGAGAGAAGGAAGGCAGAGGAGGGAAGGAGGGGTAGCAAATAAAGCAAGAAAGAAAGATATTAAGATATTTGTTTTTCGATGCCATAAACGAAGACAAAAGATCATGAACTGGATGCGAGGTAATCTGATGTTTAACTAAAGAGTGTTTGTCACTTTAATCTCAGGAATAACAAATACATATTTGGAATGGAAAACCTCACCTGCCCTGAGTTCCCAATCTCATCCTCTCCGCCCTCCCTTCCCCTCCCTCTGTGATTACTCTCGTACGATCAGGCCAAGAGCGTCTGGAGGCCCTGGGTGGCCATGCACAAATCAAGATCTCCTGGCAACTCCTGAGCACTGGGTTTGGACCCCTTCTTTGGAACAAATCTTTGGGCTTGCCAAGGAGGGAACACCATCTATGCGGAAAGTACTCCATGATGAGCTGGCCAGTAGCTGACTCTGCAAGCTCTCCCTTGGTCTTTGAGCTATTTGGTCATCTTCTGGGTGGGTTCTGTGGCTTCTGAGCCTTTCCAGCCACACCTACCCTGGCAACCACTCTCCAGGAAGAGATTTAAATGGGTGAAAGGGGCTGGAAAGAGCTTGGGGAGTAAAATGGCATCTGGCCTTTTTTTTTTTTAACTTTTTTTTATTGTATAGCATAACATATACAAAGCAAAGAAATTTAAAAAGCAATAGTTTTCAAAATACTCTTCAAAAAGTGGTTATAGGATAGATCCCAGAGTTTGTCATGGGCTACCATACGATTCTCTCATATTTTTCCTTCTTGCTGCTCCAGAATATAGGAGGCTAGCAGGCTTAAATACTTTTTTTATTGTCCCAACTTTTTTTTCCTTCCTTTTTTGTGAACAATAATGTATATACAAAAAAGCTATAAATTTCCAAGCACAACACCGCAATTAGTTGTAGAACATATTTCAGACTTTGACACGGGTTACCATTTCACAATTTTAGGTTTTTACTTCTAGCTGCTTTAAAATACTGGAGATTCAAAGAGATATCAATTTAATGATTCAGCATTCATATTCATTTGTTAAGTCCTATCTTCTATGTATAATTCCATCATCACCTTTGATTTTTCCATACATCTTTTTGGGGTTGTTTGGGCTATTGCAATTCTAAGTTTTTGATATTGCAAGGGTGTATCACTAATGTGGGATAGGGAGATGGAACTATCTGATGTTCTGGAGAGGCTGGCCTAGGTTTCAGGACTTATCTGAACTGGGGACACATCTGGAGGTTGTAGGTTTCTGGCAAGTTACTCTAGTGCCTGGAACCCTTGAGGAATCTAATAAATTGCCATAGGTGTTCTTTAGGATTGGCTGGAATGGTCCTGGTTGGGGGTTGGCAGATTATGATAGGTAGCAAGGTCTACCTGGAGGCCAGCCTCTCCAGAACATCAGATAGTTCCATCTCCCTATCCCACATTAGTGATACATCCTTGCAATATCAAAAACTTAGAATTGCAATAGCCCAAACAACCCCAAAAAGATGTATGGAAAAATCAAAGGTGATGATGGAATTATACATAGAAGATAGGACTTAACAAATGAATATGAATGCTGAATCATTAAATTGATATCTCTTTGAATCTCCAGTATTTTAAAGCAGGTTGTGTAAGAGCAACCTCCAGAGTAGCCTCTCGACTCTATTTGAACTCTCTCTGCCACTGATGCTTTATTAATTACACTTCTTTACCCCTGTTTGGTCAGGATGGAATTGTTGATCCCATGATGCCAGATCTGGATTCATCCCTGGGAGTCCTCTCCCATGTCACCAGGGAGACTTAGGGGAAGGGCAATGATTTCACTTACAGAGTTAGGCTTAGAGAGACTGAGGCCACATCTGAGCAACCACAGAGGTCCTCCAGAAGTAACTCCTGGGCATGCCTATAGGTAGTCTAAGCTTCTATGCTACCTACATAAGCTTCATATGAGTTAGCCTCATGATCAAGGGCATGGCCTATTGATTTGGGTGTCCCTAATGTTTGGTACAGTATCAGGAGATTCCCTGATGGTAAGGTTTAATAGTTCCATAGTCTTTCTTCCCTCCATCAGGGGATGCTTTTTAAAAAGCCAATGCTTTTGGATTATTTGATTAATATACTCTAGGATGTTTCCAGGCATTATAATAATCTATACAGGATTAAAGGACCTCTTTTTCACTCTGTGCTCTTTGTGTCTCAGTTGTTCAAATGAGCTATACAGATAGCTTGAATTAGATTAAGCACTACAGAAAATTTCAGTTCCATATCAAATAAAACTTTCTTTCATTGGTCTCAAAGAATATGTGTGGTTCTAAAATACAGACACTGTCTTCCTTTCCCCTATGTTCTGACTTGCTTAAACCCCAACCTGTTTGGTTTCATTCTTATCTCTAAATATCAGGTTATATATATAAAACAGCCTCTCAAAATCCAGAAATAATAATCACCACTTCCAGACTTTATGTGTCTGCTCTAAAAGTTTACAATCTAGGCCCCTGTTTTATTATAAGCATTTTCTAAGGGTGACCATACCATTGTTGTTGTTTTTTTTTGTTTCTGGCTTATTTTGTCTCCCCAAATATCCCACATGTTCATTTACATTGTTGCCTGCTTCACAACAATGTTCCTTTTTGTAGCAGCATATCCTTGGTTCATAAGTATACACTAATGTTTGCCAATCTACTTCTTCGTCAGTGCATCCTTCAGCCACCTGCATTCATCGGGGCATCATGTGGAGGGCCCAAAGTCCACAGACCATCAACATTCTCAATTTTAGATAATTTCATTGTTCCCAAGAGACAGTAAACCAATAAACATACCCTCACCAAATAGGAGATCTAAACCTCCTCTTAACTCTTGTCCCTCCCCCTCATTATTTACCTCTGCTGTTACTGTGGTGGTAACAGTAATTCGATGGTTTCCTTTCGAATACAGCTCATAGCAAGCAATAGCAGTTTTCATCCTGTACCCTGGACTTAAACATTCTTTATGCGAGAATCAAATCTTTGAAGTAATCCTTACAAGAACTCATTCATATTTCTAATCAGTGGGACACGTAGGTCTACACAACCCCTTTCAATCTTGTTCATCTTCAAAATGGTAATATTACTTCTAGACCCACTAGAGAATCACCTTCACTCCTAACATTGGACTTCAACCTCATTAGCTAATGGTTCACCTATCTCTAGCTTCTATGTATCTCTAAGTCCCCTGTATTGTATATTATATGTGTCTGATTAAACCTTTATGCTGGTCATAAAAATGGAATTATATGGTATCTCTCCTTTTGTGTCTGGCTAATTTCACTCAGCATTATGTCCTCAAGGCTCATCCATCTCGTCATGTGCTTCAGGATGTCATTTTGTCTTACAACTGCATAATATTCCATCGTATGTATATACCACATTTTTGATCCACTCATCTGGTGATGGGCATTTGGTTTGTTTCCATCGTTTGGCAATTGTGAATATGCTGCTATGAACATCAGTGTGAAAATGTCTGTTTGTGTCATTGCTTTCAGCTCTCCTGGATATATACCAAGTAGTGCTATTGCTGGGTCATAGGGCAGCTCAATATTTAGTTTCCTAAGGAACTGCCAATTAGTCTTCCATAGTGGCTGCACCATTTATACATTCCCACCAGCAGTGCATAAGTGTCCCAGTTTCTCCACATCCTCTCCAACATTTATAGTTTCCTGATTGTTTAATAGCACTGATTCTTATAGGTGTGAGGTGGTATCTCATTTTAGTGTTGGTCTGCAGTTCCCTTACAGCCAGTGAAAATGAACATTTCTACATGTGCTTTTGAGCCATCTGTATTTGCTCCTCAGAAAAATGCCTATTCATACCTTTAGCCCATTTTATAATGGATTGTTTGTTCTTTCATTGTTGAGTTGTATGATTTCTTTATATGTACAAGAAATCAAACCTTTGTCTGATATGTGATTTCCAAATATTTTCTCCCATTGGGTTGGCTGCCTCATCACCTTTTTGACAAAGTCTTTTGAGGTGCAGAAGCATTTTATTTTGAGGTGTTCCCATTTATCTATTTTTTCTTTTGTTGCTTGTGCTTTGGTTGTAAAGTTTAGAAAGCTACCTCCTGTTACTAAGTCTTGAAGATGTTTCCTTACATTTTCTTCTAGAAGCTTTCTGGTGCTAGTTCTTATATTTAGGTGTTTGATCCACTTTGAGTTAATTTTTGTGTAGAGTGTAAGATAAGGGTCCTCTTTCATTTTCTTGGCTATTGATATCCAGTTCTTCCATGCCCAGTTATTGAAAAGACTATTTTTCCTAGTTCAGAGGATTTGGGGGCCTTGCCAAAAATCAGTTGACCATAGATTTGGTGGTCTATTTCTGCACTCTCAATTCTATTCCATTGGTCAATGCTTCTATCTTTGTGCCAGTACCAGGCTGTTTTGACCACTGTGACTTTATAATAGGTTTCAAAGTCAAGGAGTGTTAATCCTTCCACTTCATTCTTCTTTTTAAGGATGATTTTAGCTATCCAGGGTCTCTTTCCCTTCCAAATGAATTTGGTAATTAGTTTTTCCAAATCTTCAAAGTAGGTTGTTGGAATTTTGATTGGTACTGTGTTGAATCTGTAGATCAATTTGGGGAGAATTGACATTTTATTTATACTTAGCCTTCCTATCCATGAGCAGTGAATGTCTTCCCACCTATCTAGATCTCCTTTGATTTCTTTTAGCAATGTTACATAGTTTTCTGTGTACAAGTCCTTTATATCCCTAGTTAAGTTCATTCCTGAGTATTTGATTCTTTTAGTTGCTATTTTGAACAGAATATTTTCCTTAACTGACTCCTCAGCTAGTTCATTGCTTGTGTATAGAAATGTCACTGATTTTTGTACATTAATTTTATATACTGCCACCTTGCTGAATTTGTTTATTGTCCAAGTAAACTTGCTGTAGATTTTCTCGGATCTTCCAAGTATAGTATCATATCATCTGCAAATAATGGGAATTTTATTTCTTCCTTTCCAATTTGGATGCCTTTTCTTTCTTCGTCCTGCCTGATTACTCTAGCTAGAACTTCTAGCACAATGTTGAATAATAGTGGTGATAGTGGGAATCCTTGTCTTGTACCTGATCTTAGGGGGAAGGCTTTCAGTTTCTCTCCATTGAGTACGATGATGGCTACTGGTTTTTCATATATTCCCTTTATCATATTGAGGCTGTTATCTTTTATTCCTATCTTTTGGAGTGTTTTTATCAGAAAAGGATGCTGAATTTTGTTGAATATTTTCCTGCATCAATCGAGATGATCATGTCATTTTTCCTTTTTGATTTGTTAATATGCTGTGTTGCATTAATTGATCTTCTTGTGTTCAACCATCCTTGCATTCCTGGTATAAACCCCACTTGGTCATGGTGTATAATTCTTTTAACATGTTGTTGGATTCAATTTGCTCATATTCTATTGAGAATTTTTGCATCTATGTTCATTAGGGAGATTGGGTGTAGTTTTCCTTTCTTATAGCATCTTTACCTGGTTTTGGTATTAAAATGATATTAGCTTCATAAAATGAGTTAAGTAGAGTTCCTTTTTCCTCAATTTTTTGGAGAAGTTTGAGCAGGATTGGTATTAGTTCTTTCTAGAATGTTTGATAAAATTCCCCTGTGAAGCCATCTGGCCCTGGACTTTTCTTTGTAGGAAGATTTTGGTGACTGATTGAATCACTTTAATTGTGACTGGTTTGCTGAGATCTTCTATTTCTTCCTGAGTCAGTGTAGCTTGTTTGTGTGTCTCCAGGAATTTTTCCATTTCATTTAAGTTGTCTACTTTGTTGGCATATAGTTGTTCATAGTATCCTCCAATGATTTCTTTCATTTCTTCAGGGTCTGTGGTAATACACCCTTTCTCATTTCTGACTTTATTTGCATCCTTTCTCTTTTTTTTCCTTGTCAGTCTTGCTAGTGGTCCACCAATTTTATTGACTTTCTCAAAGAATCAACTTTTGGTTTTATTGATTCTTTCTACTGTTCTTTTGTTCTCCCATTCATTTATCTCTCCTTTAATCTTTGTGATTTCTCTTTTCCTATTTGCTTTGGGGTTAATTTGCTGTTCTTTCTGAAGTTTCTACAGGTATGCTGTTAAGTCATTGATTTTTGCTCCTTCTTGTTTTTTAATATAGGCATTTAGGGCAATAAATTTCCTTCTCAGCACAACCTTTGCATCCCATAAGTTCTGATAAATTGTATTCTCAAATTGTCATTCATCTCCAGATAGCTTTGGATTTCTCTAGCAATTTCTTCTTTGACCCATTGGTTGTTTAAGAGTGTGTTATTTAATCTCCATATATTTGTAAATGTTCTCATTCTTTGTTGGTTATTGAGATCAAGTTTCAACTCATTGTCATCAGAGAAAGTGCTTTGAATAATTTCAATGCTTTTAAATTTATAAAGACCTGTTTCCTGCCCCAGCATATGATCTATCTTGGAGAATGTTCCATGAGCACTAGAGAAGAATGTATAACCATGTGCTTTGGGGTGCAATGACTTAGTCTTAGACTTTTGGGTGCAATGACTTAGACTATGTTAGGTCTAATTCATTTATCAAGTTGCTTAACTTCTCTATTTCCTTGTTGATCTTCTGTCTGGTTGCTCTGTCTATAGAGGAGAGTGGTGTATGGAAGTCTCCTACTATTATTGTTGAAACTTCTATCACTCCCTTCAGTTTTGCCAATGTCTGTCTCTCATACTTTGGAGCTCCTTGTTTGGGAGCAAAACATTTATGATTGTTATATCTTCTTTGCGAATTGACCCTTTAATTAGTATATAATGTCCTTCTTTCTCTGTTGTAATGTCTTTATATTTAAAGTCTATTTTATCTGATATTAATATAGCTACTCCTGCTTTCTTTTGTTTACAACTCACATGGAAAATCTATTTCCATCCTTTTACTTTCAATGTATTTTTATTCCTGTGTCTAAAATGAGTCTCTTATAAGCAGCATATAGCTGGATTATGTTTCTTAATCCATTCTGCCAATCTGTATCTTTTAATTAGTAAATTTAATCTGCTAACATTCAAAGTTATTACTGAAAAGGTGTTTCTTGAATTCACCATCATATTTTTTTTAATTTTATTTGTCAGATCTATATATTCTTTTCCCTCTTTCTCTTTGTATTCTTTAAATTACCCTTAGTGGTACTCTTCAATTTTGTGCCCTCCTCCAGACCTCCCTCTCCTGTCTTTTTTTTTTCCAACTTGTAGAACTCCTTTTAGTATTTCTTGTAGGGCTGGTCTCTTGTTGACAAATTCTTTCAGGACTTCTCTGTCTGTGAAAACTTTAATCTCTCCCTCAGTTTTGAAGGACAATTTGGCTGGGTACAGAATTCTTGGCTGGAAGTCTTTCTCTTTAAGGATCTTGAATAGATCATACCACTGCCATTTTGCCTCTAGGGTGCCAGTTGAGTGGGCTGAACTCAGTCTTATTTAGTTTTCCTTGTATGTAGTAGATTGTTTTTCTCTTGCCACTTTTAGGATTTTCTGCTTCTCTTCAACACTTGACAGACTGATTAGTGTGTGTCTTGGGGAAGGTCTATTTGGAGTTGTTCTGTTTGGAGTTCATTGGGATTCTTTGACTTGTATACTTATGTCCTTTATAAGGGTTGGGAAGTTTTCCCCCATTATATCCACAACTACTACATGTCGCATGTAGATATCTGGATTGATTTACTTTGGAAGCTGATTTCTTTCAGTAGTCTAAGGCCTTGTGTTTGCAGGATGGTTGTACAGCAGAGAGCAGGGCACAAGGTGGAGCACTCAGTATGGTGATTTGTTTGAGGGCAGGTATGGGTGGAGGTTAGGGATGTTACGCTGATGCTTGTGAATGTGGGTACCCAACAGCAGGGAGGTTGTAGCTGTGCATGTGCACTGGTCTGGGGGACATAACCCTGGTGTGTATTGGTGTAAGGCATGGGGCCCTTTGTGTACATACATGGAGCTGTGGCAGCAGGTCAGCATTATGCCTTTGTGGCTTGGGGGCAGATGTGACCCAGCTGTGCAGGTCGGCACTTTCTCAGAGCTGGAGAGTGAGGCTGAGGGCTATGCACATGCGCGTTTCTAGGACTGCTGTAATGTGCAGTTCCCAGAGCTGAATGATTTGATTGGGGGCCCTGCACATGCCTGGGCCTGGCAGTGCCATAAATGGATGCGCTGAGCTCAGGGAAGGCAGGGTGAGGCTGTGTGACACTATAGGGGTGGGGTAAGGGTAGCCTAGGTATGGAGGTTAGTGTCTGCAACCTTTATGTGCTGGTAACAGCCTGCAGGGAACAGGGACAGAGAGGTAGCACTTGGGAGGGGTGCAGGAGAGTTGGGTTGGGCTGCACTTGGGGTGGGGTTGGGGAGCAGGTATATGCACTGTGAGCTGGTGGGGTGGGGGTGCCTGCAGTGCAGGGAATGGGAGTGGGTGAGGGGGTTCAGATGTGTGGGGTGTGGGGTGAGTTGCTGGTCATGGGACTGCACCAGTGAGGGTAGTACACTCAAGAAATGCGGCCTGGCTTACTTCCTAGTCCCGTGTACCCATCCGTGCACTCCCGTGGTCTCTGCAGCTCTGTGCCTCCATGCCAGGCTCCAGATCTCTGCCTCTCAGTTCCTTCGCCTCTGCAACCAAGGCTGCCACATGTGGTGTAGAAGGCTCTCCCAGGTCAGCCACACTCCTGAATTGCTGCCTTCGTTGCCCTCCAGTTCCTTCTCTAACTTTTCCATGCAGCAGGGCTAATCTCAAGCTGCTCTAATCAGCTATCTTCCCAGAAGTCTCAAAACTGGGCTTTTGATTAGGTTGTTTGATTCTGGGTGGGATTGCAGCTGGTCCAACTTGTCCAGACTGGTGTATGTTGTGTGTCTGTCACTGATGTGGTCTCAGCAGTTGTTCTGTACTGTTCCTGGCTATTTACTACCTGCTCTGGAGGATGAACTAAATTCCACACCTCACTAAGCCACCATCTTGGACTCACTTTTAGCCATTTTTAAAACGTACAATCTGATACATTCTCTCCCAGTCTCCCAGGAAAACTCCCTGGAGACCAGAGTGGACTGAAAATGTTTTCAGCATCAATAACCAAGAAAGTCAGATAGGACTAATTTTAGAACATTTGCAAAGATTCAAGAAAGACTCACCCAGGTTTAAACTAATGAAACAGAGATCATTAAAAAACAAACAAACAAACAAACAAAAAACACGGTATGTCATCTCCCAGATTCTATTCCTAAACTCAGAAAAGCACACAACATTCTTTACCTGCCTCTTACAGATCTATCAGGCAACCAGAGTCTGACATCTTTCTCAGCCTTGCTTTCCTCTACTCATCATATTTCTACAAATACAGCACCACTGGCTATCAAAGGAGGGAAGAAAGAACGGGAAGTGATCTTCTCACCATGCTTATCTGACCACACCAGCTTTGGGTGATACTTTGCAAGTAGTCCCCGGCCTTGTTGAACCATCCCCTTCATTAGAGGCAGGAAACTTCTCATCTGAAATCACTAAGTGAACTGCATGAATATCATAAGCAAATGCGCAATTTCCATTTGTGGTTTTACAGTACACAGACACCCCCATGATCATTTTCGGGGATTACTAAAAGAACAGGATCCGCAAACATGGGATCCAGGCCTACAGGATCCAGAGAATCCAGAGCAAAAGCTCTCTGCATTTGGTCCCTGATTCTTGCTGTCTGCCAGGCTGCAGGGTGACAACAACTGTCATTTATTTTCTGTACTTATTAGATGGCAGGGGCTTTGCGGGAGGTACCACTCATCCTCCTTTCAAAACAACTGGTAAAAGTTGTTCCACCATTTTACAGTTACAGACTGGAGAGGCTCAAGGCCCCCATTCTCCCACCCAGTGCTCTTCCTTCCATGAATCCACTTGGCCTCTAACCCCTCAAAGGTCAACACGCAGGCTGGATAAACTGCTTGCAGTTTTGCAAACTTCGTGTTCTTCCAAATTCCTGTTCTCTGGTATAGTCTGTTTCTCCTGCCGGGAGTGCATTCCCCATGTTAGCCACACACCCATTCTTTCTTCCACATTCTATTCTGTGTTTTCAGGCGAAGCTGTTCTAGAACCCATTTGCCCACCTCCTCCCCCCACTTCCCCAGCCATGCACTTCTCCACTAGCTCTGAACAACTTGGCAGGAATGATTCTGGCATTTGAACTCCTCCTCTGGGACATGTTCATATCCATACCCAAGAATTTTTTCAGTTGAGAGTCAGTGAAAACCCATTTCAAATGGCCTTAAGCAAAGCAAACAAATGGTGAGAGGACATGTGGAGAGAGTGTTCTTTTACACCACTGAGTTTGGGGGTGTAGAAGATACACAGTTTATTATTCAGCAGTAGATAAGCAGATAAAGCCTAGCATGGACTGTTGTAGTGAGACTCAAATGAGGTTTACGGGTAAAGTGCTCAGTGATAAGCTGGACACAGTAACAGCTCAATTAATGGTAGCTATAAGTACTCATGTCTTCTTGACATGGCTGTTTTCTTAGTAACCTCTAACCTGAGAAGGGGTGATTTTCCGAGTTTTTAAAAGTATGTCATTTAACATGTAGGCCATGAAGCCATTAAATTAAATCAAACAAGCTTCCTGCCATCTCCAGTCTCTCTTTGGAAGTCTGACAACAAGCCTCTTAATGTGTGCTATTTGGAATCAGAAGGAAGTATTCACCATACAATCTATGTGTGTAAGGCCAGTAAAATCTGAGTTTTTAATGAAGAGTCATCATCACTTGGCCATTCCTGTCTTCAAAAAAAAAAAAAAAAGTATAAAAGGAAGATGCAGGGCCAAAACTTAACAAAAAGGACTATCAACACCATTACATTTTAAATATGTGTTTGTGGTCAAGCATTTCATATTCTTCCCATCAGTTCTTTCCACACCACTCAATCCTCCAGTCTATGCAATTCATGAAATCATAGGCTTTTCCAAGACAATACAGCAGAGGCAATTGGATCAAAGTCAAAATCCACTGATCTCTGAGTTCCATTAGGCAAACTTCTTCCCCATCCCAAACTGTAAATTGGAATTTAAGCATGTTTTTTAAAAACATTTACTCAAGAAAGTTCAGAAGTAATTAATGTATGCTGTATTTTTAGGCCTATGCATATCAAGTTAAACACACTATGATTGCTGGATATATAGGATGCACTCAAAAAATGTAGCTGTGAAGATTTCCTATTATTCAATAAAGCAATTTAATTTAACATATTTATTGAATACCTAATATGTGTAATGTATTGGTAATGTAATGGTAGCAAAACATTACCCATTAGAAGAACCAGCAAGAACTAGCATAAACATCTTTCTCAAAGCTCCAGAAAACAAAGAAAGTAATAGGACAAGCACTGAAGTAAGAAAAGTCAATGTAAAACAGTAGGATCTCCTTGTGCCCTGGCTGCCCACCCCCTCTCTAGCTTGGTCCAGAGCCAGCCCATGCTCCCAGAGCAAGTCCCCATTCCTGGTTCCAGAGGGACCAGAATAACCCTTGTACACATACTGGGAACATGTATGCCTTGCCCATTCTATCTGGTGGTGTCCTGAGGGACCAAACCAGGGCACTTGTTGCAAGATTATCAACCTAGAACTTGCCTTGCATGTAGAAGGCAGCTCACAGAGCTGCCCTACAGAACACTGTGGGAAAGCTGTCAAGTTGTGACTGCCTGGGGCAAGGGACTGCTGGCTGTGGCTGTGGGACATACAGCACAGTGCCCAGGACTGGGAAGACACTGTTTCCTAGGGAAGAGAGGACATTTATATCAGTATAAACAGGGTAATTTCTAGGGGAATACATGTACAACCAAGATGAGAAACAGGTACAAAAAGGATCAGGGAGACCCCCTATGTTTTGGCTTCAAGCTATTCTCTTAACTCATTATAAGGATAAGCTGCGAAGGAAAGCACTAAGACAGGGAAAGCTGTTTTCTTTTTTTTTTTTCAATTGCTACCAGCATTCAAAGAAAACTCTGTCACAGCTCTAGTTAGATACAAGTTTAAGGAACAGACACCTCAAAGTCTAAATTCCAGTGATAACACAGTGTGGTACTTTGGAGCTGTAATGTATCCAAGAAAAGGTCACATTCTTTTAATCCAATCCTCTGGACACAGACCCATTGTAGGTGGGACCATTGATTAGGGTATTTCAGTTGAGATCTTCCCCAAGATGGTCTTAATCCCCTCACCAGAGTCTTTTATAAAATAATAAAGGACACATAGAAAAAGATTAGAGAGGTCAGAGAAGCTAAGACACAAGAACATACCCACAGAATTTGAGAGAGGAAGCCACTGAAACCAGAAGGTAAAAGCAATAAAAGCCAGGACAGAAAGACTAACAGACGCTGGCCATGTGCCTTCCCACATGACAGAGGTGTCCAAGAGGCTGGCAGTCTTTCTTCAGAGATGGTATCATCCTATTGGTGCCTTTATTTGGACGTTTTCAGGGCTTCAGAACTATAAATTTGTAAGCTAATAAATTTCCATCATAAAAGCCAACCCACTTCTGGTATGTTGAATTCCAGAGGCTTTAGCAAACCAAAACACACAGTAAAATATGAAAATGTCTAGGTTTCAACAAAAGATTATAAAACATAGAAAGAAACAGGAAGTGATGGCCCAGGCAAAGGAGAAGATTAAAGCATTATAAACCATCAACAAGAAGGACCAAAATTGGATTGGGACATATCAGACAAAGACTTTTAAAGTATCGTCCTAGGGCAGGGTGGTGCAATGGCTCAGCAGTCAGAATTCTTGCCTGTCATGCTGGAGACCCGGGTTTGATTCTAGAGAGATGGAAATTCTGAAAAAGAATCAAACAGAGCTGAAGATACAGTAACAGAAATTTTAAATTCCCCAGAGGGGTTCAATAGCATATTGGGATGGGTAGAAGAATCTGAGCTTGAAGAGAAGATTTTTGAAATCATCCACTCTGAGGAGCAGAAAGAGGAAAGAATGAAGAAAAGGGAACATAACCTGAGGAACCTGTGTGACATCATCAAACATACCAATATATGCATTGTGGGATCTCAGAATGAAAAAAAAGAGAAAGAGACAGAGAGAATATTCAAACAAATAATGGCTTAAAACTTCCCAAATTTAACAAAAGACATGAATATAAACATCCAAACTGATCAATGAACTCCAAACAGAATAAACCTAAGTAGTCCAACACCACGATATATTATAATCCAACTGTCAAATGTCAAAGATAAAGAGGGAACTCTGAAAGCTTCAAGGGAGATGCAACATGTCCATTACAAGGGAGCCTAAATAAGATTAAATGCCAACTTTTTATTGGAAACCATGGAGGCAAAAAACCAGTGAAATGACATATTTAAAGTGCTGAAAGCAAAAAATTGCCAACCAAAAATTCTGTATCTGGCAAAAACTGTCTTTCAAAAATGAGGAAGAGGTTAAGACATTCCAAGATAAACCCAAGGTGAGGGAGTTTGCCATCACTAGATTGGCTTTACAAGAGATACCAAAGAGAGTTCTGCTGGTTGAAAGAAAAGGACCATGGACAATAGATTGAAGCTATAGGAAGAAATAAAAATCTCCAGAAAAGGTAATGACATGGGCCATATAAATGCCAGTACTATTTTATTTTTGGTTTGTAACCCCATTTTTGTTTTTGTTTTTTTTAACCTCACAGGATCTAAAAGGCAAATGTATAAAATACAATGACAAATCAGTGGTTTAGGACTCATAATGTATAAACATGTAACCTGTGAGTTTTGGACCCATAATGTATAAACATGTAACTTGTTAGAAGAACTACATAAAAATAGGGGGACAGAGGGGCTTAGGAACATAGTTTGTGTATATTATTTAAACTGATATTAAAGCAAATGAGATTTTTATAGACTTAAGATTTAAATTGAAGCCCCATGCTAACCATAAAGAAAATATTGGAGAATATGAAAGGTTATAGAGAAATTAGAGTACAGGTTGCTGGGGGGTTGGGAGGATAAGGGGAATATGGAGTTAATTCATAATGGGCATAGGATTTCTTTTTGGCACTATGAGAAAGTTTTCATAATGGAAGGTGGTGAGGGAACTGCAACGATGTGAATGTGATTAATCCTCATTGAATGGTATGCTCGAGAGTGGTTGAAGACAGGAAAGTTTATGTTGTATATCTATTCCTACAATTTAAAAAAAGAAGAAGAAAAAGCAACTAAAGGGACAATGACAATTAAATATAATATGTGATCCTGGATGGGCTCTAATAAGGGAAAAGAAAAGGCTCAAAAGATCATTATTGGGACATATGAAAAAGTTGGAATATAGACTTTATATCAATGTTAAATTTCTTAAACTTGATTACTGTACTTCAGGTGGTTATATAAGGGAATATCCTTGTTGTTAGGAAATGTACATGGCAGTATTAAGTGTCCAAGAAACACGACATGTACAGCCTATATTCAAGTGGGTTGATAGATATAGATAGATAGACAGACAGATAGATAGACAGATAGCCAGCCAGGCAGACAGAGACACAGACAGATGGATAGACAGATGGACTGATAGATGCATGGATAGATAGAATGACATGGCAAATGTGGAAAAATATTAATATTAGTGGATCAGAGTATGGGAGGAGGAGGAATAAAGGTATATTGGAGAGTTTTCTGTATGGGGTTTGTATTATTTTTGTAATTGTCCTGTAAGTTTGAAAATACTTCAAAATAAAAATTTTTTTAAAGATACATTACCCATGAACTTATTCTAATTTTTGAACAAGTTAAGTTGAAATCTATTTAAAATTCAAAGCAACAAGGTATGCTAGTTCTCAATGCTTATGCCATTTCATAATTTTATATTTCTAAAATTTTTTAAATTTTCTATAGATATGTCTTCAATGAATGAGTGAATGTTGCAGCTAATATTTATTAGTCGACTAAAGTTGTTTACAGCATAGCTTGCATTTTCGTTGATACCGCTGTTAAGTTTAACTTATGATGCGGATAATCAGTATCTCAAACTGATGTTTGCTGATAAATTTTTTCCTGTGACCGATGAATTCTTTTTAACACCCTTTTATTTTCCTAAGAGCCCTGAATAAGCTAGCCAAGTAATTAAATAATTAGTTTGAGAGCAGAACTATCAACACTTCCATAAACCATTAGCTTCTTGATCATGATGGACAGAGTACCACTGGTCAGTTTAATCACTCTATAAATTGACTCCCGTGAAAAATACAAATAATTCAAAATGTCAAATAAGAGATTGCCATGTGAAAAAAGATCATCTAAACTTGGTTGCCAAAACTGATTCATAGGCTTTTTAAACTATGAGAATGAGAGATTTGCCTTGAAATTCTGGACTTTGAGACTTCCTGGTCTGTGCTGACAAGTGATGGGCAGCTTACAGCTCCCCTTGCCGGAAAGCTGCTCTGGGCAATGTGCTGCATGGACCCATGTGCAGCTCAAGCAGTGGCTGTTTGCTCACGTCCTCTTCCTTGTCATCGCACAACCGCGTTCTCCTTAAACCAGCAGCTCAGACCATACGAATGAAGTGAGCCTGTCCCCACGCCCTGGTTTCTTCCTTTGGCTATTTGTAAGTGAAGAACAGTGAAAACTTAGTGAAGAAGACTGTCCTTTTGCCTTTTACAGAATGGTGGTATTCCAGGCAACATCTTGAGTGTCTCCGATTTTAAGTGAATGGAATAGAAGCATGAGCGATTACACCACTCTGACAGGTGTCGGTACAGCTTGAGGCTTCCTATATCTGAGCCTGTCTGTCCTGGCCCCTCCTATTACCTGTCAGAGTCCTTCCAGATTTCCTCAGGCTTCTCAGCTCCTTGGTGGTCTGTTTTGACATCTGCTTACCCTTATCTCTAATCATTTAGCTGATAGGCATTTCCCTTGGAAAAATTGTCTGACAGATTTTTTTTACTCCTCTAACAAGTACTCAGGAAACTATGTTGTTGGCCTGTGAGAGTGAGAGAGACAGCCCCGAGACTTCCAGAGAGTTGATTGCCATGTATGTCCCCACAATTGATTGCCTTCTGCATCGAATATCACATAATCCTTAAGCCTTTTCTTTTATATAGCTACAATGAGTCTACAGAAAAAGACAAAGTCCAAAAGATCTGTGGTGGAGCCCATTTCTGCCCTTTATTAATAGTATAATTTTGAAAAGTCACAATTTTGCCATCTTTGAAATTGGGATAGCACCACTGACCTCACTGGATCAAAGAGGTCACACGATAGAGTCCATGAATATGCCCATTCAGTGCCTGGCACATAGCTGGCTCTCAGTACCTTCCCCATCTCCTTTCTCCTGGGAATGGGAGGTACATGGAGAGAGTCAGGAATGGCCAGGCCCACTCCATCACACACCTATTAATGCTGGCCAATGGCTCTATCTTTAAACGACTCTTTCCTGATTATTTCCTTTCATCTTCCTCCATTCATCCTCCCGCAGCACAGCACACTGTCACTGTGTCTTTACTCCACACCTCACCTCTGACACGCATGTCCACAACCTTGACTTCACCCCATTGATGTCTCTACAAGGCACCTTACAGGAAAAAACAAATCTGCCAATCAAACCTTCTTAAAACTGTCCGGTGAAGAGCAAAGTTAAAACAAATGTCAAGGCTCCTGCAATGCGTGGAAGAATTCAGTCTGTTTGAAGATACTGTTTTAGTCACCTGGACTGCTCAAACAAATACCATGCAATGGGTCAGTTTAAACAACAGGAATTTATTTGCTCATGGTTTTGAGGCTAAAAGAAAGTCCAAATCAAGGCATCATCAAAGTGAGGCTTTCTTCCTGAAGATCAGCACTCTGGGGATGGCTGTCAGCAATCCTCGGCTCTCTGTCACCTGGAAAGGGACATGGCAGCCTTCCCTGAGCTCTTCCTTCTCTTCTAGGTTTCCCTGATGGCCAGTGTCTTGCTTCCTGTGGCTTTATCTGTCTGAATTTCATTCTGCTTATAAAGGACCCCAGTAATAAAATTAAGACCCACCCTGACTAGGCTGGGCCGTGCCTTACCTGAAGCAACCTCATCAAAAGGTCCTACTTACAATGGGTTCCCACCCACAGGAATGGATTAAATTAAAGAACATGTTTTTTTTCCAAGGTACATGCAGCTTCAAATCACCGTGGATACAAACTTAAGACATAAAATCTAGCATGGGAAAGGTAAAGGAGGATCTTTCAATTCAGATAAACCTTTAGAAATCTGGGAAAGTGACATTTTAAAACAAATATCAGAAGCAGGAGATACTACCCATACAGTTAGATAAGAAAAATGAAGCAGATTAGGTAAAATATCCTCTGGAAAATATTGTATTAAGTCAAATGATTCTTCTTTCATCTTGATACCTTTTCTGAAAATTCACACCTTAAGTCTGAGGAGGATCAATTGCAGAAATATATAATAATCAGTTGATAGTCTTTCAAAAAGTAAAAGTTAAGTTGTGGGATAGCAATAATAGTTGTTGTTTGACAAATATGTATAATGTTAGAAAGTGAAGGAGTCTGTTCTAAGTGCTTTATATGCATCATGTTATTTCAGTCTCACAATAACCATATGAAGATGTGTGCTGGTTTGAAACTTGGTTACCCCAGAAAAGCCAGTTTCTTTAATCCTGATTAAATTGTTTCTCTGGAGATGTGACCCATCCAGTTGTGGCTGGGACCTTTTGATTAGGTGGTTTCCATGGAAATATCTCCATGCATTTAAGGTGGGTCTTCATTTGCTTATTGGAGTTCTTTAAGAGGAAACTATTTTGGAGAAAACTTCAGGGGTGGAAAGAAAATACCCCAGGGAAACTTTTTGAAACCAAATGCCAAAGGACCATAGATGCCAGCCATATGACTTCCCAGCTGATAGAGGTGTTCTGGACCCATTGGCTTTTCTTGAGTCAAGGTATCTTTCCTCAATTTGGACATTTCTATAGCCTTAGAACTGTAAACTTGTAACTTAATAAATTCCTTTTTTAAAAGCCATTCCATTTCTGGTATATCACATTCTGGCAGCATTTAACAAACTAATACAGGATGCTTCTATGATTAGGTCTGTTTTACAGATGAAGAATCTGAGGGCCAGAGAGGCTGAATAATTTGCCCAGTGTCACACGAGTTGTAAATAATAGAGCTAAGACTTCAAGTAAGGCAGTCAGGCTTCAGAACCCACACTCTGAACCAGGCTGCCACAAACAGCAATTAAAGGAGTACACAGTTTCATTCTCCAGGAGAGCCCTCCTTCCTACTGTTATTTGGCCTCCCATATTGTCATGCAGCTGCAAAAAAGGAAGTGTTGATGACATTCATAGGAGAGCAAAGGAGGTGAGGATCTTCTTTCTGCAAAGACCCAGTTATTGAAGGGAACAAAAATTCCAGGCCTTGGAAATCTTGCTCTTTGGGCTGAATGCTTGACTGAAAAGAGCAGTTTTATTGTGGAATGCTTCTTAGGTCATAGGATTGAGATAAGGCTTGGAAAGAAAAACAATAAAAGCTCCTGACTGAAAAACATGTAGCTGGTGTCTTCATTCCTGTTGAGCTCTATGGAGGAGAACTGATAATAGTTGAAAATTAGCTGAGGAAAGATTGGGGGAGAGGGGCTAACAACTGCATTAAATAGATAACTAAATCCAAGAATGCTGAAGGTAATTAGGAGTCTGAAATCAGATTTCAAACTGTTGCTATATTACTAAGGATTTGACAGATATTCTAAAGCTGAATAACTGAAAATATCAGTTCAGTGCAACGTTTCTGGATTACTATGCATTAGATTGCTGACTGATGCTGTGAAGATAAAGACAAAGAAGTTACACTTTCTTTCCTCAATCATAGTAGGGCAAAGAGAGAGGCAGTCACCAAGTCAAAAATACAAGGCACAGTGTATTTAGTTACATTATGCAAAAACAAAACCAAAAAACCACAGAAATAAATCAAAAGAAGGAGATAGGAGAGGAAATGATTCTATCTGTGCTCAGGAAAGGCTTTCCAGGACAATGGATAGATTGCTAAGGATGACTAGATGTTTGCTGGATGGACAAAATTTCAGGGATTGCGGTGGAAGAAGAGCACAAAAGGGAAATAGAACAGGGTATGCAATGCCTCGGGGACATGAAATAGCATGATGCAGAAGTAAACAACTAATGGTTTGGATTCTCTGGAGGGAAGAGTGTGAAAAGGAAATGGTGGTGGGAGAGATGAGACATGAGAATGGATTTAAGGGGTTGATACTGGAAGCAGAGAAGTTGGTTGGGAGGCCACTATAATAGCTCAAATAAAAGATAAAGAAAGGTTAGACTAGGCTGGTCTCAATGAGGACAAAAAGAAGAAAGAACACATTTGAGAAACAAGTAGGAGCTACAGTCATTAGGACCTGGAAATGAACTGCATGAATGAGAGAAGACTTGAGGGTGATGTCCTGACATTGTCTTCATGCTAAGCAGATAGAGAATGGTGCCAAAAGGGTGGATGAGACTGGCCATAGAGGACAAGAGGCTGAAACCAGGTTCTGCAAAAGAGGGGTGGGAATAGGTGAGGAGTCTTTCTACAAGAGTCTTGGTTTGAGGCAAGGCTCTGGGGGAAGAGCTTACAACTGTTTGCTACTACTAGACAAACTATTGAAAAATGAAAAATATGGAAGTCACTCTGGTAAACAGACTTAAAGGTGTCCCCATGACCTCCACCCCTGGTGTTCACACCTGGTTAAGCACCTTCCTCTACTTGTTTTTAACTTTCTACTTGTCTTTAACCAATAGAATATGGCAAAGTTGATGGGACAGTCACTCCTGTGATTACATTAGTAAAGATTCCATCTTACTAGCAGACACATCCTAGATATTCTGTTTGCTGGCTTGAGGAAGTAAGTGGCCAGGCTGAGGATGCCCATCTGGCAGGGAACTGTGGGCTGCCTCTAGAGGCTCCAGAGGACAGCCAGCAAGAAGCTGGGTCCTTCAGTCATACAGCACAAGAAAACGAACTCATCAACAACCTGAGTGAACTTGTAAGCAGATTCTTCCCCAGTCGAGCCTCCAGATGAGAACACAGCCTGGCTGACCTTTGACTGCAAATTTGTGAGACTCTGAGCAGAGGACCCAGCTAAGTCTACCCTGACTCCTGACCCATGGATACCATGAGATAATAAATGTGTGTTGTTTTAAGCCACTAAGTTGGTGGTTATTTCTTACAGCAGCAATAGGAATTTAATACAGTCTCATCGTGGGGAGAACTCAGAGTAAAACTACAACTGCCAGAGGCCTTGAGGGCTAAGATGAAAGGAGGGAAGAAAAGAAGTCAGTCTTGGAGCTGCTTCTGGGTGTTAGAGGAGGGCTGGCTCTGAAGGCTGCTGAGTTCTGAACCAGAAAGGAGCCACAAGCAGACTCATTTTCTGGCCTCTTTATCTCTGGGGGGATTGAGTCTTCTCACAGAATGACAGACCAACTCATACCCTCTCTAGAAATTGTCCAGGTGGGGAGGGTGCTACAGTGCTGACATCTGCCATGTGGGGTTGAGTGTCTGCCCCTCAGGGGAAATGCTGCCCCCTATATAGTGAACTAGGGCCCTGAGACAGCAAAAACAGTTCTGCCCACAGAAGCCCACACTTGAGCCTTTTCTGCTTAGTGGATCCAAGTCACTTGATTTCCTTTCCCATCTTCTTCCAAAGCTATGCAGTTTTTTTTTAAAGAAAAATCTTCTTTGCCTCCCTCTTTCTCTCTCATACTGAGAAATGCTACTACCTTCGACTATTCAGGTAAAATTTAGTGGTATTTTTGGTAACATTTTAGGGATAAACTAACCATATTTATGTCCCAGAAACACAGAACCACCTACACACACACACACACACACACACATTCTCAAACACACACACACACGTGCACACAAGAACAGAATGCTAATGTCCATTACAGGGTAATTGGAGTCCTATCTGTAAGTTATTATGTGAAAGATAACCATTGCTTTGCTTAAAACCATGTCTTGGTTGGTTGTTATTACGTGAAAACATGGTGACTATAAATGCATAAAGTCCAAATCTTAGTTATTGATAGCCATTAGCAACCCTCATGAAAGCAAGAGAGCCTGCTTTAACCCACTCCTTGGTTTAATAAGAATAAGAGCTCCTGCTTACTGAGCATTTGTGATATGGCAGGTCCTGTGCTAAGTACTCAGCACATATTATCTCATTCATTCTTCAGAACAACATAGAAGAGTAAATATTATCATACACAATTTTGAGAAAGAGAAACTAAGATTTGGGAAGGTCATGTAGATGCAACTAGACTGCTCTAAATCAATGCCCTCACCAAACACAGTGAAAATCAAAAAGGTCAATGAAACTCCAACCATGTTAATTATTCTTTTAGATAAAGGCTAAAGTTCCATGGCTGCGAGAAAATTCTGCTCAGTTTTTAAAAGGCCAGAGACTCTGAGAAGCTCCCAATGCATGCTCAGGCCAAATCTGTCCTGTCTACAGTTCCCTACATTCCTAAACTAAGAAAACCAGCTGTGCCTGCAAGTGCTCCAAGATGGCGTCCACCAGTACAGCTCCCCCCAGATATCTTCCCCTCCAGTTGTGTGCTAGTGAAGGTGGGGATCAAGACTATCTTATTCACTATGGGAACTTCAGTCTATGCACTGAGGAGGTACTTAGAATGCATTTATTACTGTTGAATTAGTGAATACGTGGATAGAGAGATGGAGGGATGGACAGACAGATGGCAGAAGGATGGATGGATCAATGGATGGGTTGGTGGATGCTACAAAGCCCAACTCAAGAATGGGACAGAAACAACTTGAGCTTTTAATCCTACTCCTCATTTCTGGCCATGGACTCTTCAGCATTCTAGAACCATGAGATGTGAAAACATCAGTAAATAATATGTAAATTTTCCTTTTATTGACTCTCATCATTTGCTTCCAAGATGTATTCTTAATTGGTGGTGACCAATGATTGTTTATTATGTTTGCAGTTCAGTCAATGAGTTTCCCATAAAAGCAGAAAATCAAAAGACAAACATTCTTTTTGTCATGTCAAAGTCACCAGGTGGTGGCCTGGCCTGTATGGGCACATGGGGAGCTTGAGGCAAGACACATTTCAAGAGGTAGGCAAAGAGTCCTGTTAACTCCCTGCTTGAATACAAATAAGTTAAATTAAAAAGCCAAGCCAGGCCTACAAATGCCTAACTAAACATTCAAATGTCATGGTTCCAAGCCTCTTGGCCTTAACTGCATCCTTGAAGTTCAACCAGAGTCACTGGCAAGCTGGCTCCCAAGAACTGATCTCTTGATATCAAAATGGAAAATGTGAAAATAACCTCAGGTCTGCTCCATGGATAAAGAATGTGCAACTGCATGTGCTGAAGGTAATAGTTTTCCCAGCCACTTGCATGGAGCCATGACCTCATCTTCCTTGGCCTCATGTCTCCAAAAGGCATCCCTCAGAGGCCAAAGAATCAGGCAGGAAGGGAGGCAGAGAAAGTCATTGGTGAGAAAGGCTGCTTTGTTGTGAAGCCCCTTTGGGTGGGGACATCTGCCAAACTGGCCATGTGGAGCTGAGGACATGGCCTCGGTGATCCTGAGGGAGACAAGCAAAGACATTCAAACTTTTTTCACTAGTCTTGATCATCAGAAAAAGGTGTTTCTTGATGAGGCCTTTCATCGACTCCCTTTGGAAGGACCTCAAGACGCCAAAATTGCACATTCTGTACCATATGGATCATCTAACAAAAACTGTCTAAGGCCACTGGCTCTTAGTTATGCAGGAGCTGTTAACTTAGGATGTGGGTTAGCCAGAACCTCAGCTTTCCATACCTGGCTGGGCTGGCACTGCCCTCCATCTGCTCCACCATAGGAGGTCTGTGCAAGTCTCTCAGTCTAGCTGCCTTTCTGTTGGCATTAGTAAGATTCTAGAAAGTTAGCATCTGGCAGACTTCTATCCACCATCCATTACAATCTTTTCATTTTATGTATGAGAAAATGATTACAGAAGAGAGAAGATCCAAAATAGACCTTGAATATAAGTCTTAGGATTCCCAGTGTTTGCTCCATCATGACTGTTTCCAACTTAAGAAAGAATTGGGTTAAGAAAGGTCAAAATATGTAACTGGTAAGTTTGGTATTCATATCCTCTTCATTCATTTACTATTCACTCAGTGTCTCCCCATCTCTTCTATATCAAGGCTAAAGCTCCTAGCCTGCACTGGGAATAGAAAATTGATTTCATCTCAAAGCTAAACATGATCCACTGGCAGTGGCTGCCTGGAGAAACATGGCTGAACAGAGGTACTCTCCCTGGACAAAGGAATGAAAGAGTGCCCATTGCCACTACTGGCCTGGATTTGAGGGCCCACCATCATCTAGCCTTGCCTTGCCCATTTAGCCTCATTTTTCCTGTCTCCCAAAGACCCTCTGTTGGAGTCAGATTCTGACTCTATCTTCTTAGGACCACAACTGTGCTTTTTTTTTTTTTTTTTAGTTTTCAGAGCACTCTTCAACAAGTAGTTATAAGACAGATCCCTGAGTTTGTCATGGGCTACCATACCTTCATCTCAGATCTTCTAGCTGCTCCAGAATATAGGAGGTTAGAGGGAATAAATATTTTTTTATTATCACAATAGACTTTTTTTTCTTTTTTGTGAAAAATAACATGTATACAAAAAAGCAAAAAAATTCAAAGCACAGCACAACAGTTAGTTGTAGAACAGATTCCAGAGTTTGGTATGGGTTACAATTCCACAATTTTAAGTGGTTACTTCTAGCTGCTCTAAGATACTGGAGACTGAAAAGTGCTATCAATGTAATGACTCAGCAATCATATTCACTTGTTAAACCCTGCCTTCTCTGTATAACTCCACCATCAACTGCTCCTTTTTTATTCCTGCTCCTGAGCATTCTTCTTTTGCATGGTTTCCTGCTCCCTGTGACTCTCTCCATCTGTCAAATCAAATCACAAGGTCTATCTCTCTACACAGCCTTCCTGACCACCACAGCCTGCACTGATACTACTGAGTTGTGACTGGGCCACACACCTTAGTATTTAATTACAGTCTTGCTCTTGTACTGGCAAGAAGAGACTTCGTGCCAGTCTCTTCTCCCCAACTAGAAGTAGTTCTTGGCATCCTCAAGAATAGTATGGATACAATAAGTTTTCAAAGATTGACATTAGATGTCAATGTGAATATTGAATGCTAGTTTTAATTTTTTAATAGACATGTATAATTCATCATAGTCAGGAGGGAAGGGGGACTCAGATACTCTTCCTTGTGCCCCCTCCTCATTCATTCAAGCAAGACCTCATTCTAGTGAGCTTCAGACAAAAGAAGCATTTTCTAATAACAAAACCCAACTGTATGCCTAAGAAAATTAATTTAATATAAATATTTGGCACCTCAGTAAGTCAAAGAAAGAGACTGCTAAAGCCTTCCAAGTACAGCCTTAACTTTTCCTAGCTCAAGCTAAGCAGATGTTAACTGTAATTTATTCCAGGATTTGTTCCTCAGAATTTAGGAAGGAAGTCAGATATAGATAATATCCCTAAAGATTTTTGCTTTAGCTTTCTATTTAGAAAAACCGTCATCCAACAATGTTCATAATGTCTTCTGCTTAGCAAAAATCCACATACAATATTGTTTTTCATGAAAAAACCCACACAAGTATTATCATGAATATTATTATGAATAAAAGTAGTAAATACTGTACTATTTATACGGTGGCCATCTCTAAGAAATTCAGGAATTTGAGTAAAAATTCAGGGTCTTTTACTATTATTAAAGCCTACTCATATTTTTTCCAATTTCAGTTTTGTTACTATTCTCAGTGCTTTTTGGCCAGTGTAACTGGCTGGTAGATTTTTTCAAGCTCCTTCCTCCCCAACATCCACCTCCCTCCCTCCAACAACATTCCTTTGTTTTCCCCTTTGACTGCCTGTGGTACCAGTAGCACTAGAACCTCCTAGCAGCTTCCCAGGGGCCCGCCGAAGCCCCCTCAGGTGCACAGAGCAGCCCCTCCGACAGCCCCCGGAAACAGTGCGGGGCATCTCCATTGCCCTGGAAGTGCACTCATTACATTCTGCTTTATGAGGTTTGGAACTTCCTTTTAAGTGATTGGCCAGTCCAGCCTCACATCATGAAGGACCAGGGAGCAGAAAGGAGGTACTCGCCCCTAGGTGAGAGCAGAACCTTTGTCACCACACACCCACCACCCACGGCCCAGGGAAACAGAAGACTGACCTGGGCCAGTCATATTCCGACTCCTGGGAGGGGCTCGGGCACGTCTGTGGGGCAGAGGCCTGGCAGGTAGACAGGCTCTGAGCACCCCGCAGCACCCTCGCCCCAAATCAGAGCCCCACTGCTTTCGCCCTCTGTGGTACAGACTGAGGTTCTGAGTGAAACAATTAAACCAAAAGGCTGTTTGGCTTTTAGAAATGAGAAAATAAACCTGACCTAATGAATACCTCATGGCCTTAGAATTCTATGCCACTCAAAATATTTTTTAAAAAGCATTTGCTCAAAGTACCTTGGGAGTGGGAATACGTGGAGAATATACAGAAACTGGGAACAAAACTTGGGTAAATTTTTCTATGATGGTAAAATTAAAAAAGAAAATTGCAGAAAATACTGTTTGACAAGACAGTCTCATAGATTTTTGTTTCTCAAAGTCTGACAGAGTTTCAAAAATGAATAATTTTGGAATCAATGAAAGCTTCTTGTTGCCCCAGGTAAAGCATCAAAAACAAACCAAAGCAGGGGGGCAAGGGTGGTTCAATGATAGAATTTTAGCCTGCCATGCGGGAAACCCAGGTTTGATTCTCGGTCCATGCGCTTCCAAAAAACAAACAAATAAGCAAAAACCAAAAACAAACCAACAAAAATTCAACAAATGGTGCTGCAATAATAGGATACTTGCATGGAAAAAAATAATGAAATTTGACCCCACCATATAGCATACAAAAAAACAAAACAAAACCCAAAGCAAGGTAACCCAAATAAAAAACCCTGCTAGCTACTATCACCATCATCTCATTTTTGAAAAGAGGATATTCTCAAAACGTGAGAAGGACATGATTTCAAATGTGAGGATAGTCTTTCCAATGAAAGAAGTTTAGTTTCATGAAAAATTCAGCACCTGGTCTGATTTTTCTCACTTTGCTGCAGACAAGTGAAAATTCCATCAGGGCCAGGTCCTTGGAACCCAACGTGCCAGTGGATGGTGGGGAATTCACGGAGGGGGAAGGGGCTCGGGTCAGACAGGGCCACAGCTGTTTCCCAGGGCCTCCTCCATTCTCTCCAGTGACTGGCTCGAGGGCCTCTAAGGGTCTGGAGTCTTGCTTGCTCGGTCAAGTCTGGTCAGAGTCTGGGAGCCTGTGTGGCAGTGTTTGTGGAGCCAAAGTGGAGATTAAGTCATGTTTTAGAGGTGACCTCTGTCCACCTCTTTCTGCAGACATCCCCTCCCCACTGAGCCTTACTGCCCAGCAACTCCCCACCTAGATGCTTTTTGTTCTAGATGAACCCCTCCCTGCCAACACAGCCCCCCACCCCTGCATACCCACCGCAACCTCCTGACCCCCCACCCACCCCCACTGTTGCCTTCTCCTCAAATGGACCTGGTCTTTGTTGTTCTAATTAGATTATCTCTGCCTTAGGGACCTGAAGGACAGTCCCCAGTAGCCCTGGCTGGAAAGGCAGGTCGCATAATCCCTGTTATCAAGAGGCTTGTCATTTAGCATGTAGATCAACTAATTCTTTCAATACCAGGGGAGCAATTGTGCATCTTAATATTGATTTTTTTGGAGATACAATCGCCTACATTCCTGAGTCAGACTCACTTACTGAAGCTAAAAGGTTCCACTTACTATATTATGAAACCACTCTCCCACCCCCATCACACACTGCATCCCAATTTAATGTTACAATGCTGGACAAATTTGAAGGACTTTGTGTTTTTCCACTTGGTCCGATTTCAGAGTGCATATCCAGTTGAGGAGAAACAGAGAAAACAAATCCTGGCTATTTTAAGATATTGTGTGTGTTTTTGGTTGGGGAGGCATCTTGCTGCCTTTTGCTACCCCCCACTCCCACCCCAAACCACCTATATTTCCTCCACTTCTCAAGGTTGGGGTGCAGTGATACTGAGTTATTAATTCAATAAAGCCAGCTTATATTTCATAATGAATTAGGAAACTGGGCTTTCAAATAAAACTGGGGGTGTTGTCTTATCCATTCTACCTCCAATGGATTGAAAGGCAAAGAAAGAAAATTTTGGACTTCAGTAGTAAGAAAGAATGCTACTTTCTCAAAGGGTCAAAATGAACTGAGATTTGGGGCAGGTGTCGATGTTAATTCTACATTATGAAAGGGTGTTAAACAAGGGCGAAGAGCAGCCAAAGGACAAACGTACAATTTGTGGTACCCAGAAAGCTCAGGGCCGCTATAAAATGATAAAATGCCTGCTGTTAGACTGTGCGCTCATCATTTTCATTGTAATAATAATCATCATAACTTTCTGCTCTTCATTGAGAATCTGCCATATGCTTGGCATTGTGCAGCACAGTATGTACCGATTACCTTACATTATCCCACTTAATCCTCACAAGCTTGGGAGGCATGCTCTATTAATTATTCACACATTACAGATAAGACTGCTGAGGCCTGGAGAGATTAGATGATTTGCTCAAGGTCTCAAGTCCCATAAACGGCACAGCTGGATTCCAACCCTAGACTGTCTAACTCCTACAGCTGTAGTCCCAACTAGAAAACTGTTCTTTCTGCTCCTGCTGGCTGATACGGGGTCCATTCATTTATTCTGGTATTTGTTCATTCATTCTAAGGTGATTGTTTGGCTTCCAGGCCCTCAGTACCAGGGACCATGAGCCATGCAGCACAGTGCAGGATGTACAGTGAGAGGTAGACAACAAAAATAAATACTAATCAAATAAGGGGACGCCTGCTCCCATAGAGGAATGGTCTCAATGCTGCAGGAATGCTGGAAAGGGTCTTTGGTTCCATGGGATTCAGGCTGATTTAAAAGGTTTTTGGGTATAAATTGTTTTGTTTTTGAAGAAATCCTTGTAAACAATTAGTGCCTAAGTGACAATGGGGAAAGGACTGAGTTAAAAGAAATTCTCTTTAGAAATCTGTTCTGTATAAAAACTAGCAAAATTATGCCATTTCCCTGTGTATTTATGGTGGAATCTTCTATCCAGAGAATAAATATCCAAGAATATTCACATGTATTCTTCCACACATGAGCACCATCTTCACATTTTACTGCTTGCAAATGAAACTGATAAAGTCTTCAACCAGAAGAGCAGATGCAGTGGGCTTCAAAGCACTCTTAATGGAGATGTTATGCACTAGGGACCAGATACTGAGATATATATATATATATTTTTGGTAAAAATCACTCTTCATGTAGGAAGGGAAGTTATTCCCTTTTGGTTGTGCAATACAGTGCAGTATGTGGTAAAGCAGACCTCTAGATTTCTGTCCCAGCACCTATAACTTTTATTGTATGGTTTCTTTGACATGTCTCTCTCCTGATAATAGATTGCAAAGTCTTTGTGAGAGATACTCCAAGGACTTGGCTCAATGAATTCAGCACTTTGACACATAGTAAATGCTCAAGAAATACTTGCTAAAATTTTAAAAAAGAAGGCATAAATGCATTAATTTCTTTGAAGCAAATATTCTGTCATGTCATTCCATATTTTTCTAGAAAAGCCATGTTTTAGTTTGTTAAGTCTGCCTGAATGCAATATACCAGAAATGGAACTGCCTTTAAAAAAGGAATTTATTAAGTTGCAAGTTTACAGTTCTAAGGCCATAGAAATGTCCAAACTAAGGCATCTAGAGAAAGATACCTTAACTCCAAAGAAAGGGTTGATGACGTTAAGGGTTTCTCTCTCAGCTGGGAAGGCATATGGTCACGTATCCTAGAGCTTTCTCTACTGGCTTCTTCAAATGGCTTCCCCAGGGGCATTTTCCTTCTGCATCTCCAAAGGTGTCTGGCTGTGTGGACTCTAAAGCTTTTTGCAAAATGGTTTTCTCTAAAAGGACTCCAGTAAGCAACCTCACCTTGTATGGGTGGAGACACATCTCCACGGAAACAACCTAATCAAAAGATTCCACATACAATTGGGTGGGTCACATTTCCTGGGAAACAACCAAAAAGAGCCTACCCAACAATATTGACAAGCATCAAAAACCATGGCTTTTCTAGGGTACACAACAGTTTCAAACTGGCACAAGCCCTGATTTTAAATATTCTATTTATTGTTCCTACCAATCATCAAAATAGGCTTGCCATCTTAATATTTGAACCCTCCTCTGTCAGGCTGTTGCTGTGCTCCAGAAACCATTGCAAACATTCTTCATCAGAATAATGGGTCCCACTTTTCCTGCTGGTTACACGTCACCCCTTCAACAACAGAGAAGTAGGTTCTTGGGTTTGAAGGTTGATACCATTGGTGGCACAGTGACAAAGAGCAAGAAGTACAGCATAGCAACTGGCTTTAAAATTTTTTAGTTTTTTTAATGATATATTATATTCACATAGCATGTAATCATCCAAAGTGTAATGGTTCACAATATCATCATATAGTCTGCATTAATCATCACAATTGACTTTTTTTTCTTTTTTGTGAAAAATAACATATATACAAAGAAGCAATACATTTCAAAGCACATCGCAACAATTAGTTGTAGAATAGATTTCAGAGTTTGGTATAGGTTACAACTCTGCAATTTTAGGTGTTTACTTATAGCTGCCCTATAAGATGCCAGAGACAAAGAAATATCAATATAATGAGTCAGAAATCATACTCATTTGTTAAACCCAACCTTCTCTGTATAACTCCGCCATCATCTTATCATTCTCCCACTCTTTAGGGGTATTTGGGCTATGCCCATTTTAACTTTTCCATGTTGGAAGGGGCTGTCAATAATATGGTAAAGAGATGGAACTAGTTGATATCCCGGAGAAGCTGAGCCCTCTGCATTTCAAGACTTATCTTGTCCAGGGACCCCTCTGGAGGTTGTAGGGTTTTGGAAAGTTACCTTAGTACATACAACCTTTGTAGAATCTTATATATTGCCCTAGGTGTTCTTTAGGAATGGCAGGAAGGGTTTTGGTCTGGGTTTGGTAAGCTATGATAGGCAGCAACCTACCTGAAGCTTGTGTAAGAGTGACCTCCAGAATAGCCTCTCAATTCTATGTGAACTTTTTCTGCTGCTGATACCTTTTTTGTTACACTTCTTTTCCCATTTTGGTCAGGATGGCATTGTTGACCTACAGTACCAAGGCCAGTCTCATCCCTGGGAGTCATCTCCCTTGTCGTCAAGGAGACTTTCATCCATGGATGTCATGTTCTACATAACTGGGAGGGAAACTTGCAGTGTTGGGCTTAGTGAGAGAGAGGCCACATCTGAGCAACAAAAGAGGTCCTCCATATGTAACTCGTAGGTATACCTATAAGTAGGCTAAGCTTCTCTGCTACATACATAAGCTTCACAAAATCAAGCCTCAGGATCAAGGGTTTGGCCTATTGTTTTGGGTGTCCCTAATGTTTAGGATCAGGGATTTCCCTGGTGGTAAAGTTTAAAAGTTTTATTTTATCGGCCATCCCTGAAGGGACTTTGCTAGTACTTTTTTTTTTTTTTGCATGCTGTATGGTGAGGTTACATTTTATTATTTTTCCATGTGAGTATCCCATTATTGCAGAATTTTATTGTTGAATTTTTGTTTGTTTGTTTTTTGGAAGTGCATGAACTAGGAATCAACCTGGGGTCTCCTGCATGGGCATGCAAGAATTCTATCACTGAACTAACTACCTTGCACCCCCTGCCAATACTTTTTGATTATCTGCTTAATATACTCTGGGATTTATCTAGTCATTACAGTAAGCTATACAGGATTAAAGGCCTTATTCTTTTTCTTGGCTCCCTGTGCTTGAATTGTTTACATGACCTATGCAGACAGGTTGAGTTAGGTTATATGTTATAGAAGATTTAGGTTCTGGAGAAAATAAACCTTCCTTCCTTTGATCTCAAAGAGTAGGTGAGGTTCTAAAATACAGACAATGTTTTCCTTACCCCTGTGTTCTGAATTACCTTAATCCTGACCTGATCATCTTTATTCTTATCTCTGAATACCAGGTTATACATATATAAAACAGCCTCTCAAATCCAGAAATAACAATTACCACTCTGGATGAAGTGTGAATTCTATAAGTGCTTACAATCTAGAAACCTGTTCTGTCTTCTTATAAGTATTTTCTAAACGAGACCATGCAATATTTGCTCTTTTGTTTCTGGCTTATTTTGCCTCACCAAATATCTAACAGGTTCAATCATAATGTTGCATGCCTCATAACTTGGTTCCTTTTTGTAGCAGCATGATATTCGATCATATGTATACACCATTGCTTGCCAATCTCCCTCTCAGTCAGGGCATCCTTCAGCCACCTCCAATCATTGAGCATTATGTATAATGTCTAAAGTCAGCAGTCCATAAATACTCTCAATTTTAGATAATTTTATTGTTCCCAAGAGAAAGATAGACAATAAACACAACCTCACCAAATAGAAAATCCAAACCTCTCCTTAATTCTTGTCCCTCCCTCCATTATTTACCCCTGCTGTTGCTGTGGTACTGTTGACATTTTCTTGTTAAATATAGCCCATAGCATGCACTGTCAGTTTCCCCCCTATACTCCAAACTTATACACTGTTTGTACAAGATTCATACCTTTGCAGTAGTGCATGCAATAACTTATTTATATTTCTAGTGTTAATCAGTGAGACAGATGGGTCTGTACAACCCCTGCAATCTTTTTCATCTTCAATATGGTAATATTACTTTTAGACCTACTAGTGAACTGCCTTCACTTCTATCTAATCCCTTACATTTAAGTTCAACCTCATTACTAACCATTTATCCATCTCAAGCTTCTGTGTATCTCTAGGTCCCCTATATTCTGTATTATAAGCCTTTGATTTAACCTTTATCATGGTCATAAAAGTGGAATCATACAGGCTCTATCCTTTTGTGTCTGGCTTATTTCACTCAGCATTATGTTCTCAAGGCTCATCCATCTTGTCATATGCCTCAGGACACCATTTTTTCTTATTGCTGCATAATATTCCATCATATGTATATACTACATTTGTTAATCCAGTGAGTCTGTTGATGGGCACTTGGATTGTTTCCATCTTTTGGCAATTTTGAATAATGCTGCTATTTACATTGCTGGGCAAATGTCTGTTTGTGTCACTGCTTTCAGCTCTTCTGGGTATATACCGAGTTGTAGTATAGCTGGGTCATGGGGCAAATCAATATTTAGTTTCCTAAGGAACTGCCAAACTGTCTTCCCTAACATCAGCGCATAAGTGTCCCAATTTCTTCACATCCTCTCCAACATTTGTAGTTTTTGTCGTTTGTTTAATAGCAACCATTTTTGTAAGTGTGAGGTAGTATCTCATTGCAGTCTTGATTTGCATTTCCCTTATAGCTAATGAAAATAAGCATCTCTTCATGTGCTTTTTAGGCATCTGTATTCGCTGTTCAGAAAAATGCCTATTCGTATCTTTAGCCCATTTTCTAATTGAGTTGTTTGTTCTTTTGTTATTGAGTTACATGATTTCTTATGTACACAGGATATCAAACCTTTATCCAATGTGTGATTTCCAAATATTTTCTCCCATTGAGTTGGTTGCCACTTCATCTTTTTGACAAAGTCTTTTGAGGTGCAGAAGCATTTGATTTTGAGGAGTTGCCATTTATCTATTTTTTTCTTTCATTGTTTGTATTTGAGGATAAAGTTTAGGAAGCTATCTCCTATTACTAGGTCTTGAAGATGCTTCCCTACATTTTCATCAAGGAGCTTTATGGTACTGCTTCTTATATTTAGGTGTTTGAGCCACTGTGAGTTAATTTTTGTATAGGATATAAGTAAGGGTTCTCTTTCATTCTTTTGGCTATTGATATCCAGTTCTTCCATACCCATTTATCATAAAGACTGTTTTGTCCCAGTACAATGGATTTGGAGGCCTTCTCAAAATTCAGTTGATCATAGATTTGGTGGCCTATTTCTGCACTCTCAATTCAATTCCATTGGTAATACCTTGTGCCAGTACCATATCGTTTTGATGACCATGGTTTTATAATAAATGTTAAAGTCAGGAAGTGTTAATCCTCCCAGTGCAGGGGCAGGGAAGGGGAGATGGGGGTTTTGGGGCTGGGTATGGGTGTGCGAGTCTCAGGAGGGGCAGGGAGAGATTGTTTGCTTGGGCGGGAGAAGGGGTCGGTCCGGGGCAGGGTGATGTGTGTGCAGGGGGTGCTGGTGTGGGGTGGGGACACATGGGGGGCTGGTCTGGATGGGGATGCTTGGAGCATGGTGTGTGGGGGGGTGGGTGATTGGGTTCAGGTTGGGGAGTCGTGGGGCTGGGGTGGTGTGCATGAGGATAGAGCATTCAAGGCACGTGGCTTGGCTTATTTCCTTGTCCCTGTCTCCCTGTCCATGCACTCCTGAGGGCTCCGGGTTTGGAAAATAACAACTTGGCTTTTAATAGTCTTTGCTGTCTCTTTAAGGAAAAAAAACACTTTAAGTGCATGACAGCATTTATTCACTCATCAGCAACACTTACTGACTGGTCTGAATATTCTGAACAGAATCCACTGTAGAAAATCATACATTAAACATTTGGAGGAATTTCATTGAAAATACTTGGCTTGTTAGGCTTCCTCATCACCAAGTTTAGATTTGACCAACATCATTTTTAGCATTTTAGAGGCATGGACACAGAAGAAATCACACAGAGTAGCAGTCATAGAGAATTCTGGGCCTGTAATAGACATTTGCCATGTTCTTGCCTGCTTATCAACTTTTAAATAGTGATTCTATATTAACTGAAACATCCAAGTTATCCCAGAGTAGAAACTGGAACCGCAATTAGTCTCTTCCTTGCAGCTAAGATTGAGCATGTGACCTAGCTGTCCACCAGTTAGATACTCCTGGGCAAGACTTTCACATGGAAGAGAATCACAGGAGGAACCTGGCTTAGCTTGGATTTTCATTTTTCTGGCTCATGTGGTGGCAGAGACAGTTTTCAATGGCATCAGCACAAGAAGGGGCAGTGCAGTGAAGTTGGATCTCGGGTACTTAGGGCCTGCCAGTGGTAGAGACAGTGGTTTCCTCATCTGACCATGAGCTCTGCAGGACTTGGGGCATCGCTCTTAGAAACTGAGATTCAAGTCCCTCTTCCCAGCTCTTCCCACTGTTCTGCAAATCTCCTCATATCCTTTAATAAATATCTTGCCTGCTTAAATTAATCAAAGGGGTTCTGGTTATTTGTAAAAAGGAACATGGGCTGTTACAAAGGGTGATGTCCTTTGTAAAAAATATCTTACTTGGCACGCACACAGAGCATTTATCAGAAAGTCCAGTATGCTCTCTGAATGTCTTCATGTGCTGGAACAATGGGGTGAGAAGTCTAACTGGTTCAGTCATACAAAAGTCCTAACACGTGTTTGTTGTAATAAAGGTAGGGCTTTTGGTTTAGACCAATGACTCTGTTTAATCAAAGTGTTTTGAAGATAATCTTGAGCTTCCTGTTATTTAAGTAAGCACTGATTTGAATTAAGCAAACAGTTGTTTCCCAGGACTGAACCTATTGTTCCCCAGTTTTAACTCAGGATTAAGTTTTAGTGCTTAAAAATTGGTAATACCTGGGTTCATCTAAAGTGTTTAAATCTAAGGCTGATTTGGAGTAGCTAATTTAAAAGACTACCAGTACTTACGTTTAGCTTGACATAAATCTTTATTGAAAAGAATCTATTGGTTATTGAAATCCATTTACGAAAGCAAGATTAGGTCTTTGCTCCCCCATATGCTCCATCCTGCAAAATTTACTTTATAAAGAATCAAAGTAAAAATGTCCAAAGAGCATTTAAAGTCTGATCGAACCCCATACAGTTCTCCATGTTTTTCAAGCTCCCACTAAGATTCCCCACGACCTCTCCTGATCCCCACGCTGGAAGAGCTTTCTCTTCTTCTGGGCTCTGTGCCTTATCCACGGCTCCCTGACAACACCTCCTTCTGCCGTGGATTAGTTATCTGTCCACATGTCTGATTTCCCTTTCCAGACTGGAAGTTCCAGAAGAGCACTTCTGATCCATCACTGGTACTCATGGAACCCAGCAAGAAACCAGCACAGTGTACTGTGTTCATGTGGCTTAGTAAGAAGGCCCCCTTTCCAAAACTGTTTTCCCAATAGTCCTTCTCCAGTGCCAATGGCCAGTCCTCTGGACTTGTGCTCTCCTTCATGTCAGCCCCAAATACCTGCAGCCTGACCCTCATCAGATTTCCTTGGTCTTTTTCTTTTTGTCATCATACTGACCTTCATCAACAATAATCAATATTGCTTAACTCCTCTCCCTTTGTGTCTCATCCTTGCAAGGGCAGATTTCTTGCCCACCGAGGCAATGTTATCGGCCTTTATGGATAATGGGTTCATAGTCCCACTTTAAACTCCCAGACTCCACTGTGAAAACAAAAGAAACTAGGGAAACACAGGGAAAGCCTCAGAAGAAAAGGACTTAAGACGCCAGCTGGCTCACCCATGAGGGCCATGCAGGGCAGACCCCAGCCAAGGCTTCTGGTGGCCACCGCTGAAGCCTGGATTGATCTCTCCTGTGTTCTGAGCAAAGGCACAAGGTCTTCTGCAGATTTGAAGGAGAATGAGGCAAACGTTGTTTGCTTTTGTTCAGTTCTGGTTAGTTTTGTTTTAAAACTCTGCTTTTGCTGAAATGCAATTTTTTCTTAAATATCAACATCATCCATTAAAACTACTTGTTTCTCCTGCCAACCTTGGTAAAAATGGGGGAAAATTTAAAGTTAATTTGAGTACAGTACAAATTTTAATAACTGACATCAACACACTAATGTTCTCTATTGACTTTCTTTTAAAAAGTCTTCAGTATTTATACTTTCAGGAGCAAAAAAAGAGTAGGTAGTATTCAAATTTATCTGCATCCTTTCCTTTGAGAAGAAAACTCATAAATGCCACCCAAATCATTATATACTATTCTCTTTAAAATAAAGAAATGGAATAAAATAATTAGTATGAATCCAAGGAATTCTAAGTATACTGCATCTAAAATACCTCCAGTTGCATCAGTTGGTTAAGAAGCAAATATGAGATGCCTTCAAAAGCCTCAGAATTACTTAATTAATTTACAAATGTGTCTAGCACTGTAGTAGTAAATTCCTTATAAGTGGATTCAGTTGAAATAAATCAAAGACTATTGGAGAAAAAATAAAGACATCCTCTTGCCATAAAAAGATACATGCTTCTCAGCCCTGGCTGCTAAAAACTTTTTGTCCAGAAAAATCATTTAGGCACAGTAATAGAAATTCAGTAAGTTACCCAGGAAATGCTGAGATTTGCAAAAGCTAACTTGGATGCAAGCTAAGGTGGGGTTGATTTTCTAAGGCTGACATATAATTTTTCTCCTGGGTAACAATGATGGATGAACCTCAAGGACCAAAGCGAAGAGACAGTGCTGGTGTCACACGGTGACCTGAGGACAGAGCAGGGTATGAGCAGCAACCTTAGATATTTCCAAGGTATTCATAGTTCTCACAACAGTGCTCTGAAAATGACTCCATCTCCAACCAATGAAGCCATGGAAGGGGCTAGGGCTTTGGTACGAGACAAATAAAGATAGCTATGCATCTGTATCTAGGACTCCAAATCTTTTAGTCAGATTTGGAAATCTTCCTGGAGAAGGGAACTTTAATAGTATGGTATTATGAACTAGGGTGTTGGAATAAGACATCCCTTTTTCAGATCTCAATTTTGTTCTGTCACTAAATAGTTGTGCAACATCATAAAAGATGTTTAACATCTTTGAGTCTCAGTTTCTTAAGACACTATTCCTACAAGATGACCATAACAGTAATACCTACTGAATTAATCAGGGTTTGGTTTGTGTACAAGTGACAGAATATGTAAGATAGAAGTTTTAACAAGACAGAAGTTTTTTTCTCTTTTAATGTGAGCACAGTCGTCCATAGCTAGTATGGAGACTCCACCCACAAAGGACTTAGCTTTCTTCTATCTAGTTACTCTGCCATCTTTAATTCACTGATTTCACCTCCTGGCCCAAAATAGAAACTCCAACTCCAGTCCTCACATATTCTGCCCAGAGGAAGCAGGAAAAGGGAGAAGAAGGGAGTGGCCTTCCCCTTTATGAAATTTTCTGCAAATTGCATACCACTCCAACTTACTTTCCTTTGGCCTGAACTTTGTCCTGTGGCCACACCTGGCTGCTGGAGAGAATGGAAGTACAATAGGGCTTTATTCTGGAGGGCCACGCATGCAGCTGAAATGGGGAAAGTCCACTACTGAGAGGAAGGTTATGTGAGGATGAAGAGTGATCATGCTGGCAAAAGGCTCTGCACAGTGCCCTGGCCGCAGGAAGTGCTCACAGACAACCACGGGTGCTTGTCTCATCCACGACAACATCAGTGTCTGGCTCTGTGTTGCCAGGAGGCAGCCACCAGATGGGCAGAGATGCTGTTTATCGAAGGTAGATGCTCCACAGAGCTGTCAGGGAGCGGGGCTGGGACCAGACTGAAGTGAGTGAGGCAACTGCCTCAAGGGCCAAATGTAAGGGAGAGGGGAGCACTAAAAAATTCAAAATTGAGGAAGAGTTATATTTAAAAAGATCAAAGTTAATGCAAAAATACACCATGAAAAAAAAAAGTCAAACATTTAAATAAAGACCGGATCCAGCCCTACACTTGCACTTGCTTCTCCAAAATTGCAGTCCTGTCAGAGCCTGTGGCTCCTGACAGCCTTTCCTCAGGCCTGGGAGAATTGATGCAGAGTCTAAAGAGGACTAATGTAAAATCTGGGAGATAGAGCTGCAATAATTAAATAGTGCCCAACAAAATGTAAAATCTCCAGGACATATGGATAGCTTTAATCTATACATTTGCTTTAAAGAAAAGCACTACTTTTTTTTTTAATTACAAAATCCATACCACCTAAATCACAAGAAATAAAATTAAAAGCATCTAAAATTGTCTGACGAAGATATAATCTTAATTAATTTTCTTTTCAGCTTTTAAAAGCAGTATACAGGACTTCAGGGAAGATGGTGGAGCAGGGTAGTCTGGATTCTCCCCTGCTCCATAGAACAAGATGGGGAACAGGAAAAAACGACTGGATTACAGTCCTGGGGGGTGAGTGATTGAAGAGGGTCTCGAATATTTCATAGGGAGGAAGGAAGGGGGATAGGGATAGAGAGAGGAGGGTGGGTCTGATTAGGTGAGACCCTCACCAGGTGGCAGCATACAGGCAAGTGTGGATACTAGGGAACTGACCATCCCTCCTCTCCAACATGTGCCAGCTGCTGGGAGAAGCCTTCCTGCATAGCTTGCAGCTGGCAGCACCCATGGGGACCAGAAGCATGCCTAGCAGTCCACCACAAAAAGCCATGCCCCCAAGTGCTGGGATCATTTTCCCTGCCTGGCGCAGCCCCCCTACCGTGCATGCCATCTTCCCAGCAGGCCACTGCAGTCAGGGAAGAGCTGGACTAAGGGGAGGAGGGGGCCTCAGGAGCTCCACCTGCTGGGATGAAGCTGTAAGTGCACCCTGGCAAACACTATCTGCCTAGGTTTTTTTTCTTTCTTTTTTTAAATATATTCTTTCTAGATTTTTGTTAGTAGTATTATTTTTATCTATTTATATTTTAATTTGTTATTATTTTTTTTATTTAAAAAAATGTTCTCTCTCTTCTGTGGACACTAGTGTAAATTCATTCCCGTTATACCTTGAAGTGTCTCCTTCTGACTTTGGGGCCTTCTAATGTTGAGGTGTATGTGTTTATTTTCATTCTATTTATTTTATTATTATTATTTTTTGCTTGGGCAGGCACCGGGAATTGAACCCGGGTCTCAGACATGGCAGACAAGAACTCTACCTGCTGAGCCACCATGGCCCGCCCTATCTTTAATTTTATTTCACATTATATTTTGGGGTGGTGGTGCTGCATGGGCCAGGAATCCTGGCTGGGTCACCTGAGTGGCAGGTGGGTATTCTACCACTGAAGTACCTCGGCACCCCTGCCTACTTTTAACAGACCCTCAAGTAGAATTATAACCCCAAAAGAGATCCTAGCCTTGGTTTGGCAGGGAATTACTGACAAACCAAGTGCAAAAGGGAGCAATCAACATAGACCCAAGTAAACAGAAGACTTTAGACAAGTGAAGGAAACCAATTTATAAAATAATCTTATTAAGATAATCAAATGCCATGAATACACAACAGAAAATCACAAAGCACATGAAGATCCAAGTAGAAACGGCCCAGCCAGGGCAGGCCATGGTGGCTCAGCAGACAGAGTTCTCGCCTGCCATGCCGGAGACCCTGGGCTCGATTCCCAGTGCCTGCCCATGCTTGAGAAAAAAAAAAAAAAGAAATGGCCCAGCCAAACACTGGATCAAAACACTAGAGTGGACACAGAATACAGAACTGCTCAGGATATTTATAAAGAAATAAAGGATATCAGGAAGACACTAGAAGAGCATAAAGAAGAATTTGAAAGATTAAATAGGAAAATAACAGAGCTCCCAGAGATGAAAGATACAGTAGATCAAATTAGAAAAATACAAAAGACGTACTATAGCAGATTTGAAGCAGAAAGAAGACTTACTGAGCTAGAAGGTAGAACAATTGAACAAGACTACACAAAAGGAGAAATGGCAAGTAAGAGGGAAAAATTGGAATTGGATTTTAGAGAAATTATAGACAACAAGAGGCACATAAATATAACTGGTGTTCTAGACGGGGGAAAGAAGAGTAAAGGGCTGGGAAAGTTAGTTGAAGATATAATCATGGAAAACTTTCCAACCCTTATAAAATAAGACATACATTTGCAAATCAAAGAGGTCCAATGAACCCCAAATAGAATAAATCCAAGACACTTATTAATCAAGCTGTCAAATGTTGAAAACAAACAGCAAGTCCTGAAAGCATCATAAGAAAAGCCATCTGCCACATGCAAGGGAAAACATGTAACAGAGAGTTCAGACTACTCAACAGGCACCATGGGAGCAAGAAGGCAGTGGTGGGACATATTTAAGATCCTGAACGAGAAAGGCTTCCAGCCAATTATTCTTTACCCAGCCAAGTTGTCCTTCAAAATTGAGAGAGAGATAAAAATCTTCAAAGTCAAAAAAGACTGAGAGAACTAGTCAACAAGAGACCGGCCCTATAAGAAATACTTAAGGGAATCCTATCAGCTGAAAAGACAGGCAAAAGAGGTCTAGAGGAAAGCACAGAATAGAAGAGTACCAGTAATGATAATTTAAAGGATAAAAAGAGAGAGAAGGAAAAGAATACATAGATATGACTAATAAAAACTAAAGGATAAGATGGTAGATTAAAGAACTGCTTTTACAATAATTATTTTGAACATGAATGGATTAAATTCACCTATTAAAAGATACAGATTGGCAGAATGGTTAAAAAATATAATCCATCTACATGCTGTTCATAAGAGACCCATCTTAGACCCAGGGACACAATTAGGTTGAAAGTGAAAGAATTGAAAAAGACCTTCTATGCAAGCCAGTAACCAAAAGAAAGCAGGAGTAGCTACACTAATATTAGATAAAATAGACATTAAATGTAAAGACATCATAAGAGACAAAGGACACTACATACTAATAAAAGACACAATTCACCAAGAGGAAATAGCAATCATAAATGTTTATGCTCCCAATCAAGAAGCTCCAAAGGACATGAGGCAAACATTGGCAAAACTGAAGGGAGTTATACATTTTCAACAACAAAAACTGAAGGGAGCTATACACCACAGATCCTCTGTGTGGTTGTCTGGATAGAACAACCAGACAGAGGATCAATAAGGAAATAGAGAATCTAAACAGTTCGCCATATCAATTAGACCTACATTCTAGTTTGCTAGCTGCCAGAATGCAATATACCAGAAACGGAATGGCTTTTAAAAAGGAGAATTTAATAAGTTGCTAGTTTACAGTTCTAAGGCCATGGAAAAGTCCAAATTAAATCAAGTCTATAAAAATGTCCAAATTAAGGCACCAACAAGAAGTTACCTTCACTCAAGAAAGGCTAATGAAGTTAAGGGTTTCTTTCTCAACTGGAAAGGCACTTGGTGAACGTGGCAACATCTGCTGGCTTTCTCTCCAGGCTTTCTTGTTTCACGAAGTTTTTCCATGAGTGTGTTCCTTCTTCATCTCCAAAGGTCTCTGGCTGCATGGGCTCTAAAGTTCTTGTGGCTCTCTCATCGTTCTCTTATGGAAAAGAATCTCAAACCTTTTCCAAAATGCTTCCTCTTTTACAGGATTCCAGTAAACTAATCAAGACCCACTTGAAATGGGTAAAGTCATATCTCCCTCTAATTCAAGGTTAATATCCACAATTGGGTGAGTTACATCTCTGTGGAGATAATATAACCAAGTTTCCAACCCACAGTACTGAATAGGGATTAAAAGAAACATTGCTCCCACGAGATTGGATCAGGATTAAAACAAGGCTTTTCTAGGGTCCATATCCTTTCAAACCATCACATTCCACCCTCCAGACCATAAAAAACACGTGTTTTTCCCATACACAAAATATATTCATTCCATCACAATATCAGAAATCCTTAAACCATTTCAGTAACAATAAAAATACAATACAAGGTTAAAACCAGTACAAAGTCTCATCAAAGTCAACTACAGGCCTGGATAGTTCGAAGGCAAAATTCTCCTCTGGCTTTGGACCTGTGAAACTCAGAAGAAGTTATTTGCTGCCCACATACAAAGGAGGGATAGTCATAGAATACATATTCCCATTTTCATAGGGAGAAATTGGAAGGAACACATGGGTCACTGGACTCGAGGAGTTTCAAAAACTTGCAGGCCAAACTCCATTAAACTTCAAAATCTGAGAGTCATTTATCTTTGGGGCTTTAGAAAGCAGCAGTCCCACCCTTTCCAAGGCCTACTCAGAGGCCTGCCTCTCTCCAAACACAACCTTGGGGGACACTGGGGAGACCACCTTTTCCTTGGCTCTACCCTCTTCAAGCAACAGGGCTGTACCCGGGCTGTCTGCCATTTTGGGGGCACACGCTCAACCCCTCCATGTGGTGGCAGCCAGGCTCTCCCCATTCCCCAGATATGTGCTGCACCCTGTCCAAGGCCTGAGGCGACACCATTCTTCCACTGCAATGAAGGGGAAGACCCATCCTCTGCTTTCAGGGCAGACTCACCCTCTCCACATGCTTGGCTGGGTCTGCTCTCCTGGCCTCAGGCTTCTTGACTTCAGACTTTAGCTTCCATAGTTCTGCCTCTGAAGTTATTTTACCTTCTCTTTTTCCCTTTTCTAAGCCCTCCAGTTGAGACGGGCAGTGATTCTATTTGTACAGGTCCCACAGCACTCCTCTTGGCTTTTTATGTAGTAAGCAAGGATCATGTCCATCAGACAGCAGGAGTTCCACAGATTCTTCCTGAATAACTCCATTTCCAATCCTGGTTTTTTCTGAAATGGCTTACTGGTTCCACATTTGGTTAAATCCTCATGTGAGGCACTATTCTCTGGGGTATCCCTTCCTGGAAGCCCAGAATTTTCCAGAATATCAATTTCAATTTCTTTTACCCAAGAGTTCAGTTCTCAGCTTATCTGTTTCCTATCACATTTCACTATAACCTGCGAGGAGAAACCAGGCTGCACATTCCACATTTAATTTGGAAATCTCTTCTGCTAAATATCCAAGTTCATGGCTTATAAAATCTGCCTTCCAGCCAAAGGCACTATTCAATTTTGCCAGATCACCTACCATTTTAAAACAAGGACTGCCTTCCTTCCAGTTTGCAGTAACACATGCCTCATTTCTGTCCAGAGCCTCATCAGAGGTATCTTTAGCATCCACATTTCTACCACCAGTCTCTTCAAAGCATTCTAGGACTTCTCTATCAAGCTCCTCACAACTCCTCCAGAATCTTCCCCTTATTCTTTTAAAAAGTGATTCCAACATGTTTGGTATTTGCAAACCACAGCACCTCACTTCTCTGGTACCAAAATCTGTTCTAGTTTGCTAGCTGCCAGAATGCAATATACCAGAAATGGAATGGCTTTTAGAAAAGGGAATTTAATAAGTTGCTAGTTTAAAGTTCTAAAACCATGAAAATGTCCAAATTAAAGCAAATATATAAAAATGCCCAAATTAAGGCACCAACAAGAGGTTACCTTCACTCAAGAAAGGCCAATGAAGCTCAGGGTTTCTCTCTCAGCTGGAAAGGCACATGGTGAACATGGCAACATCTGCTAGCTTTCTCTCCATGATTCTTGTTTCATGAAGTTCTCCTGGGGGCATTTTCCTTCTTCATCTCCAAAGGTCTCTGGTTGTATGGGCTCTGTAGTTCTCGTGGCTCTCTCACAATCTCAAACCTTTTCCAAAATGCTCCCTCTTTTATAGGATTCTTTTAAACTAATCAAGACCCACTTGGAACGTGTGGAGTCACATCTCCCTCTAATCCAAGGTTATCCACAATTGGGTGAGTCACATGTCTGTGGAGATAAACTAATCAAGTTTCCAGGCTATATAGGGATTAAAAGAAACCTTGCTCCCACAAGATTGGATCAAGATTGAAGTATGGTTTTTCTAGACACATAATCCTTTCAAACCAGCACAAGCTAACAGATATATATATAGATTGTCAGAGCCAAAACACCAGTATATAGATTCTTCTCTAGTGTACATGGAACATTCTCCAGGATAGATCACATGTTAAGACACAAAACAAGTCTTCATAAATTTAATAAGTTTGAGGGTGGGCCACGGTGGCTCAGTGGGCAAGAATGCTCACCTGCTATGCCCGAGGACCTGGGTTTGATTCCCGGTGCCTGCCCATGTAAAAAAAAAAAAAAAGTTTAATAAGATTGAAACTATCCAAGGAATTTTCTCTGACTGTAACAGAATGAAGCTGGAAGTTAATAATCACCAAAGAACCAGAGCTTTCACAAATATGTGGAGATTAAACAACACACTCTGAAAAAACAATGGGTCAAAGAAGCAATTCCAAGAAAATTTGTAAATATCTGGAGACGAATGATAAAGAGAATGCTACATATCAGAACTTATGAGATGTGACAAAGGCAGTACTGAGAGTGAAATGTATTGCTCTAAATGCCTACATTAAAAAACAAGAATTAGCAAAAGTTGAGGGCTTAGCTGCTCACTTGGAGAAATTAGAGAAAGGACATCAAACTAACCCCAAAGCAAATAAAAGAAGGGAAATAACAAAGATTGAAGCAGAAATAAATGAACTTGAGAGCAAAAAACAATAGAAAAAAATCAACAAAATCAAAAGTTGTTTCTTTGAGAAAATCAATAAAATCAATGGATCCCTAGCTAGACTGACAAAGAAAATAAAGAGAGGATGCAAATAAACAAAATCACAAATGAGAAGGGAGTTGTTACCATGGCTCTTGAAGAAATATTAAAAATCATAAGAGAATACTACAAACAAATATATGCCAACAGAGGGTGTGTTTATTGGTTTTCTTTCTTTTGGGAACAATGAAATTATCTAAAATTGAGAATGTTGATGGGCTATGGACTTTGGGCCCTACACATGATGCCTGATTAATGCAGGTGGCTGAAAGATCCTCTGATGGAGAAGTAGATTGGTGAATGATGGTGTATACTTATGAATGAAGGCTGTGCTGCTACAAAAAGGAATAAAATTGCAAGGCATGCAACGATATGAATGAACATGTGGGACATTTGGTGAGACAAAATAAGCCAGAAATGAAAGAACAAGAATGGTATGGTCACCTTTAGAAAATGCTTATAAGAAAACAGGGGCCTATATTGCAAGCTTTAGAGCATTACACATTAAGTCTGGAGTGGTGATTATTATTTCTGGATTTTGAGAGGCTGTTTTATACATACATACATATATATATATATATATATAACCTGATATTTAGAGATAAGAATGAAGCCGAAAAGGTTGGGGTTAAAGTAATTCAGAATATAAGGGTAAGGAAGACAGTGTCTATATTCTAGAACCACACATACTCTTTGAGACCAATGGAAGAAAAGTTTATTTGGTCTGGAACTGAAATTTTCTGTAGTGCATTATCTAAATCAACCTATCTGTATAGCTCATTTAAACAATTGAAACACAGGGAACCCAAAATAAGAAAGAGGTCCTTTAATCCTGTACAGATTTTTGCAATGCCTGGATACATCCTAGAGTATATTAAGCAGATAATCAATAAGTATTGGCAAAGGTTCCTGAGGGATAGGAGAAAAATATGGAACTATTAAACTGTACCATCAGGGAATCCCCTGATACTGTGTCAAACTTTAGGGACACCCAAATTAATAGGACAAGCCCTAGATTATGAGGCTTACTCTTGTGAAGCTTATGTAGGTAGGGGAGAAGCTTAAACTAACTATAGGCATGCCTAAGAGTTGCTTCTAGAGGACCTCTATTGTTGTTCAGAGGTGGCCTCACTCTCTCTAAGCCCAACTCTACAAGTGAAATCATTGCCCTCCCACCTATGTGGGACATGACATCCAGGGGTGAAAGTCTCCCTGGTGATGTGGGAGATGACTCCCAGGGATGAATCCAGACCTGGCACCATGGAATCAACAATTCTGTCCTGACTAACAGAGGGAAAAGAAGTGTAATTAATAAAGTTTCAGTGGCAGAGAGAGTTCAAATAGAGTCGAGAGGCTACTCTGGAGGTTGCTCTTACACAAGCTTCAGTTAGACCTTGCTACCTATCATAGCCCACCAACCCCATCCAGTACCATTCCAGCCAATCCTAAAGAACATCTAGGGCAATATATACAATTCCACAAGGGTTCCAGGCACTAGAGTAACTTTCCAGAAACGAAAAATCTCCAGATGGGTTCCTGGTCCAGATAAGTCCTGAAACCTAGCCCATCCTCTCCAGAACATCAGATAGTTCCATCTCCCTATCCTATATTAGTGACAGACCCTTCCAATATGAAACGTTTAGAATTATCATAACCCAAACACCCCTAAAGAGAGGGATAGAAAGATTAAAGGTGATGGTGGAGTTATACAGAGAAGTTAGGATTTAACAAATGAGTATGAATGCTGAATCATTAAATTGATATCTCTTTTAGTCTCTAGTATTTTAAAGCAGCTAGAAGTAAAACTTAAAATTGTGAATCTGTAACCCATGTCAAACTCTGAAATATGTTATACAAATAATTGTGGTACTGTGCTTTGAAATTTATAGCTTTTTTTGTATATGTGTTATTTTTCACAAAAAAAAGAAGGAAAAAAAAGTCGATTGTGATGATAAAATAATATTTAAGCCCTCTAGCCTCCTGTATTCTGGAACAGCTAGAAGGAAAAATCTGAAAGGTTCGTATGGGAGCCCATCACAAACTCTGGGATCTGTCCTGTAACTACCTGTTGAAGAGTGCTTTGAAAACTACTGTCTTTTTATTTCTTCACTTTGTATATATGTTATACTATATAATATCAAAAAAGTTAAAAATATATATATATGTCACCAAACTGGACAACTGGGATGAAATAGACAAATTTCTAGAAACACATGAAGTACGTACACTGACTTGAGACCAAATTTAACCCTCCAACCAACTAATTACAAGTAAAGAGATTCAGTCATCAAAAATCTTCTTGCAAAGAAAAGCCCAGGGCCAGATGGCTTCAGAGAGAAATTTTATCAAACATTCCAAAAGGAACTAACACCAATCCTGCTCAAATTCTTCCAAAAATTTGAGGAAAAAGGAACACTACCTAATGCATATTATGAAGCTAACATCACTCTAATGCCAAAACTAGGTAAAGATGCTACAAGAAAGACAAACCATAGGCCAATCTCCCTAATGAACATAGACGCAGAGATTCTCAACAGAATGCTAGCAAATCAAATCCAACAGTACATAAAAAGAATTATACACCATGATCAAGTGGGGTTTATATCAGGGATGCAACTGTGGATCAACACAAGAAAATCAATCAATGTAATACAGCACATTAACAAATCAAAAGGGAAAAATCACATGACCATATTGATTGATGTTGAAAAAGCATTCAACAAAATTCAGCATCCATTTCTGATCAAAATACTCCAAATGGTAGGAATCAATATCATAAAGGGCATATGTGAATAACTCATAGCCGGTATTATACTTAATGGTGAGCAATTGAACACATTCCCCCTAAGATCAGGAATGAGATAAGGATACCCATTGTCATTACTGTTATTCAACAGTGTCCTAGAAGTCCTAGCTGGAGTAATTATATAGGAGAAAGAAGTAAAAGCAGTGGAAAAGGGCAGGAAAAAGTAAAACTTTCATTATTTGCAGATGACATGATTTTTTACTTAGAAAACCCTGATAAATCTATGACAAAGCTACTTGAGCTAATAAATAGATTCAGCAAAGAAGCAGGATATTAATGTACAAAAATCAGTAATGTTTCTATACACAAGTGAAGACCTATCTGAGGAGACAATTACGGAAAAAATTCCATTCAAAATAGCAACCAGAAGAATCAGGTATCTAGGAATAAGCCTAACCAAGATGTCAAGGACTTGTACACAAAAACTACAAAACACAGCTAAAAGAAATAAAAATTAATTAAAAAGATGGAAAGACATTTCATGCTCATGGATAGGAATGATGAATGTTATTAAGATGTCAATTCTACCCAAATTGATTTACAGATTGAATGCAATCAAAATCCCAATAACCTTCTTTGAAGACTTGGAAAAGCTAGTTATCAAATTTATTTGGAAGGGAAAGGGACTCCAAATAACAAAAAAAATAAACCAAAAAAAGAAAAGCAAGGTGGGACGACCAATACTTCCTGACTTTAAAGCTTACTATAAAGCTTACAGTGGTCAAAACAGCATGGTACTGGCACAAACACAGAAGTATCGACCAATGAGATCAAATAAAGAGTGCAGAGACAAACCCCCAAATCTACGGACAACTGATAAGGCGCCCAGAGCCACTGAACTGGGACAGAATAGTCTTCAATGAATGGACATGGGCGAATTTGATGTCAATAGTCAAAAGAAAGAAAGAGAACACTTACCTTACATCCTATACAAAAATTAACTAAAAATGGATTAAAGATCTAAAAATAAGAGCCAATACCATAAAACTTTTTGAAAATATGAGAAAACATCTTTAAGATCTAGTAATGAGAGGTGGCTTCTAAACTTTATACTCTAAGCACAAGCAGTGCAAGAAAAAAAAGAAATGGGAACTCCTTATAATCAAAAGCTTCTGTGCCTCAAAGAACTTTGTCAAAAAGGTGAATAGGCAGTCAACTCAATGTGAAAAAATATTTGGAAACCACGTCAGATAAAGAATTGATATACTGTGTAGACAAATAAATTATGCAGTTTAACAACAACAAAAAACAAACGACCCAATTATAAAATGGGCAGAAGATATAGACACTTTCACAAAGAGCAAATACAAAATGCTAAAAAGCACATGAAGAGATGATCATTTTCATTGCTATAAGGGAAATGCAAATCAAGATGACAATAAGATATCATCTCACACCTATAAGAATGGCTGCTATTCAATAAATAGAAGACTACACATGTTGGAGAGGATGTGGAAAAATTGGAACACTTATTCACTGTTACTGGGGAATGTATAATGGTTCAGCCACTGTCGAAGAGAGTTTGGCAGTTTCTCAAAACTAAATATTGAGTTTCCCTATGACCCAGCTATACCAATAATCACACTATACCCAGAAGAGCTGAAAGCACTGACACAAACAGACATTTGCACACTGATGTTCATAGCAGCACTATTCACAATTGCCAAAAGATGGAAACAATCCAAGGGCCCATCAACAGAGGAGTGAATAAACATGTGCTGTATACATGTGATGGAATATTATGCAGCAGTAAGACAAAATGAGGTCTGAAGCATATGACAATACTGATGAACCTTGAGGACATAATCTTGACTGAAATAATTCAAACACAAAAGGACAGATACTGTATGATTTCACTATTATGACTCTAATAAAGGAAAAATGAGAGATTACACTGTAGAATGTAGCAGACTTAGAGGTATGGAGAAGTTAGTGATGGGGGAAAGGCTACACAATGAGACACATGACTTGATTACTTCATAGTCACACACTGTGACAGTATCACTTTTTTTACCTTCCTCCCATATCCTGACACGCGTGTGGGGAAGGCCGATATATATCTGTCCACATGTTCATGGTGACTTTGATTGAAAGGGGATGTATAGTGCCATGCATCCCACCATTAACTCTACAATTATAAATAAGTTCTCACATGAACTAATTCAAAGGTTTGATATTGGACAAAGAGTCAATAGTAGAGAGGTACACGGGGAAAACTAAAATTGCATGCTATGGCGATAGTTAACAGGAAGACATCAACAGTGCCACAGTACTATGAGAGGCAACTAATTGGGGGCAGGAGGGACAAGAGATAAGAGGTAGTTTTCATTTGATATTTGGTGAGGCTGTGTTTGTTGGTTCTTTGTCTTTATGGACCTATGAAAATTGTCTAAAATTGAGAGTGCTGCTGATTGTAAAACCATGTGAGGCTATTGTAAGGCATGGTTTGTTTATTTTGGTTATTATCCATGATGCCAAATAGCTGGAGGGAGCCGAAGCATACAATGAGTGAGAAGTAGAGTAGGGAACTGTGATACATTTATATGATGGAATATGGTGTGGATACGAAAAGGATGTCAGGAGACATGCAACGAACTGAATGAACTCTGGGGACAATGTATTCTGCAAAATAAGCCAAAAACAAAAGAACAAATATGCTATGGTCTCTTTATAAGAAAATGGAGCCCAGATTGTAAGCCCTTATAGCAGCCACATTTAGTCTGAAATCTCATATTTTTCTAGATCTGGGACACTGAATTGCATGTGTATAAGCTGGTATTTCCCTTAAACTTTTAGTAACTCTGTGACACCTAAGACATAGAAATGGATGCTGCCATTCTGAAAGTCAGCATGACTAGGTACAGTAACAGTTAAGGTAACTGAAAAAGAGATCAGGGCTCAAATAGTCAATCTGGCTGGGACTAAGGTAAATCAGAATACAGGGTAAAGGATGACAGTGTATGACCTTCACCTACTGTATGAGACCAAAGGCAGGGAGGCTTACTGTGTCTAGAACCTGAATTTTCTGTAACACACAATCTAAATCAACCTGCCTGGATAGCTCAGTTAAATAACTCGAACACATGGAGTCCAGAACAGGAATGAGGCCTTGTAATTCTGTATAGTTTAATGTAATACCCAGAGACATCCAAGACTATGGTGGGCTGATAATTAAAAAGTATTGGTATAGTCTCTTGAGAGTTCAAGGAAAAAAAATGAAACTATTAAACTTTCCTATCTGGGAAACACAGGGTATACTCTCAACCACACCAAGCCCTTGATTTTGAGGCTTTCCATTATGAAATTTATTTCTGTAGTGGAGAAACTAAGACTACCTCTAATGGGACCTAAGAGCTGCTTCCAGGAAACGTCTTTTGTTGCTCAGATGTGGCCTTTCTCTCTCTAAGCCCAACTCTGCAAGGAAAGTCTTTACCTTCCCCATACATGGGTCATGACATTCAGGGATGAAAGTCTCCCTGATAAATGGGACATGACTCCCAGGGTTGAGTCTGGCCCTGCCACCATGGGATTGACAATAGCTTCCTGACCAAAAGGAAGAAAAGCAGTATAATAAAATAAGCCATCGATGGCTAAGAGAGATCAAATAGAATCCAGAGGCTACTTTTATACAAGCTTCAGTTCAATAGTGCTAATTGTCATTGTTTGTTAAACCCTAATCAGCATTACCCTATTAACTCTTTTTGTTTGTTTGTTTACATTTATTTATTTTTGTAGCATCTTGCTTTGAACATCAAACACTGCACGAAATATAAATCTTTTATCTCAAGACAATTGTCTTTACCATCACTAAGAATACTGTACTGATGTTTGCACTCAATTTTTGACAACTTAAAACTTATAGTGGCATTACTGTCTAATAAACAAATACTCTGTTAATTCTCAAGTATATCTAGGGCTTGAACTGAGATTCTATAAAATTTAATGCAATACATTTACTTTCCTGGGACCTCTAATTTCCAGGGGGTTCCTAGGCCAGATAAATCCTGAAAAACAGAGGGACCAGTGTCTCCAATAATATCAACTAATTACATTTTTCTATCTGGTACTGTCAACATCCCTTCTCAACATGAAAAGGTTATAATGGGCATTGCCTAACGATTCCTATAGATTGGGAGGAGGATCAAAGGAGAAGGATAGGCTTTAACAAATGAGAATGACTACTGAATCACTATGCTGATATTCTTTAACCTTCAGTGTTTTGAAGCAGCTAGAAGGGGAAATCTGAAATAGTGGAATGATAACCCACAACAAACTGTGAAATCTGTTCTGTAACTGCTTGTCGAAGTGTACTTTGAAAATTATTGCTTTTTCTTTCTTTTCTTTGTATATATGTTATATTTCTCAAGAAAAAAATGTTTTTAACACTTCCGGAGAAGATGGCGGCTTAGTAAGACGCGCAGGTCTTAGTTCCTCCTCCAGAACAGCAACTAAAGAAACAGAAACAATACGAAACAGCTCCCGGAGCCACGACAGAGACCAAAAAGACAGCATACCCCATTCTGGAACAGCTGAACGGGCAGGGAGAATCCACTGCGGTGAGATACCCGAGGGGCGCGCATTTTCCCAGCTGGGGTGGCTGGCGACTGGGGTCCCCTCCACGCACGTGGCTCCCCGGTCTGACTGGGAACGTTGGATAGCGGGGCCCTCCCGTCACGCTTGGCGTTTCGGGCCAGCTGGGCAATTTGAACTGGCACTTCCCCAAGCCGCGGAGGCCGGCGACCCCCCCTCCATGCGCGGTTTCCCGGGCCGACTGTGAGATTCGGATTGGCAAGTTAAAGGAGCCACAGCATCTTTTACTGGTGGGACCCGCAGACAGACGAGCGCCACGAGCACCACCTACTGGGCAGGAAAAGAAAAACAGAACCCAGAGATTTCACAGAAAAACCTTTCAACCAGCTGGGTCCCACACCCAGGGAAATCTGATCAAATGCCCAGACACCAGCAGAAAATAATGGATGACACTTGGAAAATTGAAGATATGGCCCAATCAAAGGAACAAACCAATAGTTCAAATGAGATACAGGAGCTGAGACAACTAATGCTGAATATACGAACAGAAATGGAAAAACTGTTCAAAAACAAAATCAATAAATTGAGGGAGGACATGAAGAAGACATGGGCTGAACAAAAAGAAGAAATAGAAAATCTGAAAAAACAAATCACAGAACTTATGGGAGTGAAGGACAAAGAAGAAAAAATGGAAAAAACAATGGATACCTACAATGGTAGATCTAAAGAAACAGAAGCTACAATTAGTGAATTGGAGGATGGAACATCTGAATTCCAAAAAGAAACAGAAACTATAGGGAAAAGAATGGAAAAACTTGAGCAGGGGATCAGGGAACTGAATGACAATATGAAGCGCACAAATATACGTGTTGTGGGTGTCCCAGAAGGAGAAGAGAAGGGAAAAGGAGGAGAAAAACTAATGGAAGAAATTATCACTGAAAATTTCCCAACTCTTATGAAAGACCTAAATTTACAGATCCAAGAAGTGCAGCGCACCCCAAAGAGAATAGACCCAAATAGGCGTTCTCCAAGACACTTACTAGTTAGAATGTCAGAGGTCAAAGAGAAAGAGAGGATCTTGAAAGCAGCAAGAGAAAAACAATCTGTCACATACAAGGGAAACCCAATAAGACTATGTGTAGATTTCTCAGCAGAAACCATGGAAGCTAGAAGACAGTGGGATGATATATTTAAAATACTAAAAGAGAAAAACTGCCAACCAAGACTTCTATATCTAGCAAAATTGTCCTTCAAAAATGAAGGAGAAATTAAAACATTCTCAGACAAAAAGTCACTGAGAGAATTTGTGACCAAGAGACCAGCTCTGCAAGAAATACTAAAGGGAGCACTAGAGTCAGATACGAAAAGACAGAAGAGAGAGGTATGGAGTAAAGTGTAGAAAGAAGGAAAATCAGATATGATATATATAATACAAAAGCCAAAATGGTAGAGGAAAATATTATCCAAACAGTAATAACACTAAAAGTTAATGGACTGAATTTCCCAATCAAAAGACATAGACTGGCAGAATGGATTACGACCCAGCAATATCACTGCTAGGTATCTACTCAAAGGACTTAAGGGCAAAGACACAGACGGACATTTGCACACCAGTGTTTATAGCAGCATTATCTACAATTGCAAAGAGATGGAAACAGCCAAAATGTTCATCAACAGACGAGTGGCTAAACAAACTGTGGTGTATACCTACGATGGAATATTATGCAGCTTTAAGACAGACTAAACTTATGAAGCATGTAATAACATGGATGGACCTAGAGAACATTATGCTGAGTGAGTCTAGCCGGGAACTAAAGGACAAATACTGTATGGTCCCACTGATGTGAACCGACATTCGAGAATCAGCTTGGAATATATCATTGGTAACAGAGACCAGCAGGAGTTAGAAACAGGGTAAGATAATGGGTAATTGGAGCTGAAGGGATACAGACTGTGCAACAGGACTAGATACAAAAACTCAAAAATGGACAGCACAATAATACCTAAGTGTAATGTAACTAGGTTGAAACACTGAATGAAGCTGCACCTGAAATATGGTTTTTTGTTTGTTTGTTTGTGTGTTTGTATCTTTTGTTTTTGTTTTTTTTCTTTTTCCTTTTTATATATATATATTTTTTATTAGTATTATTATTTTAATTCTCTTCTCTATATTAACATTCTATATCTTTTTCTGCTGTTTTGCTAGTTCTTTTCCTAAATTGATGCAAATGTACTAAGAAATGATGATCATACATCTATGTGATGAAACTAAGAATTACTGAGTGCATGTGTAGAATGGAATGATTTCTAAATGTTGTGTTAATTTCTTTTCTTTTTTTGATTAATAAAAAAAAATAAATAAATAAATAAAAAAATTAAAAAAAAAAATTCATGGATTTTGAAACCATGGACTGCAGTTAAAAGTACAACTATAAAAATGCTTTCATTAACTGTAGCAAAAGTACTACACCAATGCAAGGTGTTGGTAATAGGGTGGTATTGTGGTTTGAAGCCATATATATCCCAGAAAAACATATTCTTAAATTTATTTCATTCCTGCAGGCATGAATTCATTGTAAAGAGAATCGTTGATGAGGTGACTTCAGTTAAAGTATGGCTCACCTCAATCAGGATGGGTCTTAACCCTATTATAGGAATCCTTCAAAAAGCAATGAATTCAGATATGAGGAAGATAAAGCCATGGAAGCAAGAGGCTGCACTCAATGGAACCCAGAAGAGAAGGAAGAGACAAACAGAAACTGCCAGGTTCCCTGCCATGTTACAAGCTAAGGACCAAAGATTACCAGAAGTTAGCCCCAGAATGCCATAGTCTTCTGGAAGAAAGTATCATCTTGTTGACACCTTGATTTGGACTTTTGCCTAGGCTCAAACTGTGAGCAAATAAATATCCATTGTTTAAAAAAAAAATGTTTTTAAAAAGTAACATATACATTTTCATTTTAAATCAAGTCATTCAATATATATTATAACTTACATTTTCATTTTAACAATATTTCTGCACCATTAAATATTCTTCTACAATATAAGTTCTCATCTGTTACTCCCTTGGAGTATATGCCAATTTTAAATTGTTCAAAAGTTTTTTTCTCTGTAATAAATATCCTTGTAGTTAAATAGTTTTTGCAATTATTTACTTATTTACATGGTATCAATTCCAGGATGGATAATTGCTAGTCCACTTTCTTAAGGTTGCCGACTCACCTTCTGTAAAGTTTCTACCAATTTATACTCCCCCTTAGAAACATGTAAGAGTGCCTGCTTCCCATACCCTTAACAACCTTTAGCATAATCAATTGCTACAAGAAATCAAAGAAGACCTAAATAAATGGAAGGAAATTCTGTGCCCATGTATTAGAAGACCACTATTGCTAAGATGTCAATTCTACTCAAATTAATTCACAGATGCAACACAATCCCAACCAAAATTCCAATAGCCTTCTTTTCAGAAGTGGAAAAGCCAATCAACAAATTTATACAGAAAGGTAAGGGGCACTAAATAGCCAAAGCCATCTTGAAAAAGAAGAATGAATTTAGAGGACTCACACTTCCTGATCTTACAACATATTACCAAGCCACAGTAATCATAACAAAATGGTTCAGGCACTAGGACAGACATAGAGACCAGTGGAATAAAATTGAGAGCTTCAAAATCAACCCTCATGTTTATGGTGAACTGATTTTTCATAAGGGTGCCAAGTTCATCCATTGGGGAAAAGAATAGTCTCTGTCTCAAATGGTGCTGGGAAAAGTGGATCTCCATATGTGAAAGAATGACGGCAAATCCCTACCTCACAACATATATAAAATTCATCTCAAAATGGATCAAAGGCCTAAATATAAGAACCAGAACTATAAAAATCCTCAAAGAAAATGTAGGGAAGTATCTTCAGGACCTAGTGTTATGCGGTGGATTCTGAGACTTTACACTCAAAGCACAAGAAAGAGAACAAGGAGAATAATTAAAAGGAACCTCATAAAATTTAAAAACTTTATCATGAAAGTAAAACAACAACCTCCACAATGGAAGAAAATATTTAGAAACCACATACCTGATAAGGGTTTAATATACAAAACATATAAAGAAATCCTACAACTCAACAATAAAAAGACAACCTGCTTAAAAAATGGACAAATGCCTGAATAGACATTTCTCCAAAGATGATACACAAATAGCCTAAAAGCACATGAAAAGATGCTCAACATCATTAGCTATTAGGGAAATGTAAATCAAAACAACAATGAAACACTATTTCATACCCGCTAGAATAGCTACTATTAAAAAATAGAAAAATTATATATGTTGGAGAAGATGTGGAGAAATAGGAAAATCCCCTCATTGTTGATAGGAATGTAAAATGGTACAATTGCTGTGGAAGACAGTATTTTCTCAGAAAGTTAAGTATAGAATTAGAATATGGCCCAACAATCCCACTTCTAGGAATAAACCTAAAAGAAGTAAAAGCAGGGACTCGAACAGATATGGTATGCCAATGTTCACAGAGGCATTATTCACATTTGCTAAAAGACGGAAGCAGCCTGAGTGTCCTTAGACCAATGAACAGATGAATAAGATGGAATATACATACAATGGTATATTATTCAGCCATAAAAAGGAATGAAGCTCTAATATATGCAACAGCATGGATGAGCTGTCACATCATGTTCAGTGAAATAAGCCTGACACGAAAGGACAGATGTTGTATGATCTCACTGATACAAAATAATCAGAATAAGCAAATTCAGAGAGTCAGAAACTAGAATATAGGTTACCATGGGCTGGGGTGAGGATAAGGGATAGAGAGTTAATGCTTAAATCATGCAGAGTTTCTACCCAGGTTATCGTAAAGCTTTGGTTACGGATGGTGGTGACAACAGCACAGCATTGTGAACAGAACGAACAGAACTGGATTATAATTTTTTAATGTGGTTAAAAGGGGAAATTTTAAGTTGTATATAGGTTACTAGATTAAAAATTTTTTAAACCAAACAGGACTGTACAACACAGTGAACCTTATCGCAAATGATGGACTATTGTACATTATTAAAATGTTCTTTCATGAATTGTAACAAATGTACCACACGATATAGCAAGGTGTTAGTAATAGGGTGGTATTGGGAATTCTGTATTTCATGCGTAATTATTCTGCAAGCCTACAATTTCTCTAATTAAGAAAAAAGATATTTGCTGTAAAAAAGAATCAATCTGTAGAGAAAGCTAGACGATTTTGTTTTAAACACTATAAATGAAGCCATTTTGGTGTTCTTGTGCTTTAAGCTAAGCATTGTACTATTGCTTAGTGCAATAGTTCTCAAATTTGAATAACGACTGAATTTCAAAAGGATTTTCAATATCAAATTAATTATTCTCATTTTACTGTTATCTAAATATGTACAAAGCAAAGCCAGAGGGAAACTATCTGTGCTTACAGTTCTTTTACTAAAGCAAATTTGTAAATAAAATAGAATTAAAACCATAAAGCCAGGAAAATTAAAATTGTAAACATTAAAGAAACATGATAATTGATGCTGAAATTAGATCACAGATATTAGATTTAATAGTAAAAAGTTGTGGCCACACATTGTTGTCTGTATTTATGTGCTACTATTTTTTTAATTGAAAAAAAGCTAATACAAAGAAAATACTTCAATTATAGTTATGCCTACTTATGTATAACAGCAAAATTATCTCATATATAACGGTAAAAAAATGTCAAGGTTGGTTGACTAATTTAGTTTACACTGATTTTTTTTTTTTTACGTGGCCAGGCACTGGGAACCGAACCTGGGTTTCCGGTATGGTAGGTGAGAACTCTGCCACTGAGCCACCATTGCACTGCCCTACATTGATTTTTTATTATTGTGCTTCCATTTATTTTTTTTTTTTTTTTTTTTTTTTTTTTTTTTTAAAGGAAAGACAGAGAGAAGGAAGGAAGAGAGGAAGAAAGGGAAACATCTTTTAAACATTTTCTTGTTTTATTGTATTTTGTTTCTCCGTTTTCGTTACATGGGCTGGGGCCGGGAATCGAACCGAGGTCCTCCGGCATAGCAGGCAAGCACTTTTGCCCGCTGAGCCACCGCGGCCCGCCCTCCATTTATTTTTTAACAAGCCATTTGACTTTAACATTCTTTGTAGTTTATTTTCTTTTAGTTTTTTAAAGTACACAAATGCCTTCTGCAAAATAAGTCATTTTTCTCATTATCAATATTTATATATCTCCTTTCATTTTCTTGTTTTATTGCCACTCTCTGAACTTGTAAAACAATGTTTAATAGTTATGGTTACAGCATGCATCTTTGTCTTGTTCTTGCCTTCACAGGAAATACTTTTATTTTTGCATTATTAACTTCAGGGTATTAATTTCAGGATTCATAATAGGAAAATATTTCTATTATTCTTTAAGATGATTTTTTGAAAATCAGGAATAGATATTGGATCTTACTGAATGGTCTTTGACATCAATAAAAGTAGGAATATTTTTCCTTGTCCTAGAAGTATGATTATTTATATTGATTGATTTTCTAAAATTGTTCATTCTTAGACTTCTGGAATAAACTTGCTTGATCATGGTGTGTTATTTTTAAATACAGCTCTGGTTTTTATTTGCTAATATTTCATAGAGGATTACTAAAATTTATATGCAGAGCTGAGCCTAGTCTCTTTAAGGCTCTAATAGGTCAGTTTTTAGTTATCAGGGCTGTGCTAATTTTCTAAAACCACTTCTCTGAAAATATGTCTCTGAAATAGTTTTAATAACACAGGAATTACATGTTTCTTGAGGACTTGAAAGAACTTGTCTACAAATTTTTCTAGATCCAGTACCTTTAGCAATAAATAGGTCTTTAACAATGTTTTCTACCATTTCCAGGCTTTTTGTTCTATTCAGATTTTCAACTTCTTTCATACAACTTGACATTTTTCATTTTAAAAACTTTCATTTAATCAGTACTTTTAAATGCATCAACATAGAGACAACACTGCATTTTCTTAAAATGTCTTTTGTGTCTTTGCTTAAATCCACCTCTCATTATTAATCATGTATATTTGGTTTTTCTTACCTCTCTTTCTCTTTCATTTTTGATTAGACTTGTAAGGAGTTTGCCAGTTTAATTGGCCTTTTTCAAAGAAGAGATCTTGGATTTACTATCATTTCACCACTTCTCTAATTAAATTTAATTAGAATTTAATTTAAAAAAATTTAAATTTTATGCTACCTTCCCCCTTCTTCCTTTATATTCCTCTCTCTCTCTCTCTATTTTCTGGATCGAGTCAAATGCTTAGATTATTTTTGTTGTTGCTGTCTTTCATAATAAACAAGCAGGACCATGATTTTCTTTACTGCATACAGCTGTATTTGTCAACTTTTGCTAAGTTATGCTGCAGGATCAAAGAACCCCCAAATCTCAGTGGCATCGAGTTCCAAGGTTTGTTTCTCTCTCCCATTAAGTATTCTCTGCATGTTGACGGCAGCTCTGATCAAGGTCTTCTTTATTCTGAGATCCAGGCTGAAGAAACAGCCTTAGAGCTGAGACATGCTATTCTTGGGGCAGAAGGAAAAGAGCAATAGCTAAAGTACCCAGGCGTTCGGGAAGCTTCTGGACAAGGCCTACATTTCTTCCACTCACATTCCAATGACCAAGCAAATGTCAACATTTTGCACTGTCCTATCACAGGGAGGGGAGTGAATAACTGTTAGGAACAATACAATCTACCACAACAACGCTGGCAATATCCCAGAGTTTAAGAGGTAATATTCTTATTGTCATCGTTCTTGAGTTTGTAACTGGGCTTTTTATTGCTTTCATTTGCCCATTTTTGAAAAATTTCAAGTTTTAAAATATTTTTCTTCACATTTGGTTTTACTGCATTGTAGAGAGAATGCAACCTGTACAATTTCCACTCTGGAATTTCTCACATTTTACTTAGTGTTTTAATAGGTGAATAGCTTCTGTTAAATATTCCATTGACATTGAAAATATTTTTTTTTATATAAGCTGTAACTTTCCATATGGGTCTATTAAGTAAAGGTTCTTAATTATATTACTCAGATCCTCTATATCCTTATTTATTTTTGTCGACTTGCTCTGTCAATGATTGAGCAAAACGTCTTAAAGTCTTAATATAATCAAGTCTTAGTCAAGTCTCCCTTGTGTCTCTCAGGTTCTACTTAAATGTTTTGACATTATGTTGCACAGCGTTTTTAAAAGGTCATAAAATGACTTTTTATGTGTGGACTTGTTAAAGTATAGCTATTACATCATAATGAGAGCATGTGCCCACTGGAAGTGTCTGAGGCACCGTTTTGTCACAGATCATTGTTTTAAATATTGCATGAAACAAATATCTGTTCCACTTGATGTTTTTTCCCTTGAATTTTTTGTCAGATATTAATATTGCCAACTCTGTATTCATTCTGCCTGTATTGACATGTATATTTTTGCACATCCCCTTTAAAAAATATTTTTAAACTTTGTGTTACTTTGTGTGTCTCTTGTAAACAGAATATATATTGTATTTAACTGAATCTAAGTATCTTTGTCTTCTGTAAAGACAGTTTAAAAGTTGTTAACAGTTATTGTGAATGTAATAGTTCTTGTCATTGTCATGTATATGTATGCATGTGCTTTTCTTTCCTTTAAATAATATCGCACATTATAAATATCAAAATGTTCTCATCTGCAGGTAGGTATGGCTAGACAGATAATATACCAGTTATCCATCCTCACTCACTTTGCAGAAATATTTACACCAACGAAATCCAACTGATGTCACAATATTTCACAGGAGTTAATAATAAGCAACGCCTGACATGGAAAACAGAAAAAGGAAATCATAAACTCATTTACAAACGCATGAAAGACATTCTCCTTCTGAAGGGAAGAAGGGAAACAAGGCACACAGAGCTCAGCTCCTATGTAAGAATTAGAATGGATTTATTTGAATATTTACAACCTTTTTTTTTTTTCCATGGGCAGGTACCGGGAATCAAACCCAGGTCTCCAGAATGACAAGCAAGAACTCTGCCACTGAGCCACCATCACACCACCCTGTGATGCTTTTTAATAAGCTTAACAAGTTTTCTCTGTTCACCCAGAACTAGTACCCTTGGCTGTCTGGCCATATTTCCACTGTTAATCTTGATGTAAAAAGTTACCACCACTGGTTTCTGTGGTCCCTGGGTTATCTGTGGGAAAATGCATGATGCCACAGATCTGTGATTGGATGGCGTCACTGCAGGACAAAGCAGCCCGCCCAGAAAAGCTGCAGAAACAGCAGGCGGGGGTCAAACCTGGTGCCCCACCATGCCTGCCCACCTGTACCCTGAGCTGGCGTCGTACCCCAACATGACCGATTCCCTAACTCCTGTTCCTGAGCCGTGGTCCAAACTGGTCCTGCCTTGCCCACTGCCTCCTCAGAAACCACACAGAACTACTCTGTTGACTGGTTTGGATTTTTATCATTTTCAGGTAGACGGAGTCTGATAAGTTGTATGAGAGAAGCAAGTACAGAGAGCATTGGAGGGCACAGAATGACAACATCAAGCCCAGCCTGGAAGGAGAGCTTCCCAGGGGAGAAAATGCCGGGTGGATGGGGAGGAAAGGACCCGGAGTCAGGGTGGAGGAGCGGGAGCCGCCGCTCCTGAACGAGCAGACCAGATGGTGGGCCACCTAGGAAACGTGGTCAGCATAACCGTGAATCTGAGCTGTCTACACACACCGCCGAAGCATATTATTCAACGAGTTAAGAAAGCAAGGACTCTCATGCAAACAGGAAATGCAAATGTGCCAACAAAGATTTTATTCTACTCATTAATTAATGGGGAACTGGTAAGATGCTAAGACTGGTCCAAAGGAGAATGTGAAGGAAAAAAAAAATATATATATATATACATATATATACACATAGGTAGGCAGGAATGCTGTAAGGAATTTGCTAATAGATGCAAAATTGATTTAGATCTTAAAGGGCATTGAAATGCAATGCTTGGAGGTTATCTTTTCTATATCTACTGGAAGAAATTAATTAGTTTTGCTGTGGATAAAAACATTTTGCATTACTGATACTTTTTCTACACTTAACACTATAACTGTAAATGGTCTAGTCAATAGAGAGTCAAATCAAAAGCTCACATTTTTGCGAGACAGTGCCCAGCAGTCACTAAAAGGCCATACAATCGTCTCTTCTGCACACTTTCAAGTTTTGGACAATTTTTCCCGATAACATCTTTTTAAACTGTGGGGGAAAAAAAATACTTTTAATATTGGTTTCCAACAAAGTCATTAACTCTATTGAGTGGACCAAATGTGCATGACCCCCCTCCAAAACCGCTGCGGATCCCCTCTCCATGCCTGGATTCAGGTCTGTCCTATATTCTAATTATCTCCACAGTGTGTCCCGGGAAGGTCATTTGGGTTTACTCTCGCTATCAAGGGCAACACATTCAACAAATTCTTAAGCTCTTGTCATCTCCCCAGCAGCCTTTTGTGGTCCTTTTAACAGTCTGCTGGGCAGAGCAGAATGAGACAGGCTGCCCTGGGCAGTGTTCGACAGCACAGCTCTTTGTCTCTCCTTGTCAGCCAGCCCTGTCACTACACGGCTCTCCGGGCGGCGTCCCTTTGATGGGCTATCGCCCCCGCGTGTCTCAGCACTCGGACAGTGTTTGGAGAAACAGCAGCCTGCGCTGTTCCTTGGGGTACAGAATCCTGCCACTGTAATAAAACATGCCACCGACCTAGTTTCAACGTATGTGTTGAGGAGTCCCGTGGATGTAAAAAGATGCTCCGTGTTCTCTGAGCGCTTTCCGCCTGCTGAGGAGACAAGCCAGACTCAAGAAACAGACGGGCCAAGCGTAGCAAGAGGGGCACTGGGGGAAGAACTAGGTTAACCCCCTCCTCGGCTACTTGTGTGCTCTTGAACAAGTCATTTATCTATTCTAACATCACTAGTGAGGTGTAATTTCCATACCAGAAAATCTATGTGTTGCGAGTTCTGCGAATTTATTTTTAGTAAATTTGTAGTGCTGTGTAAGTAGCACCTCAACCCACTTTCAGAACGTTTCCATTACCCCCAAAAGCACCCTCACGGGGCAGTCAGTCCTCATTCCACCCCAGCTCCAGGCAACCACTCCTCTGTTTTCTGTCTTCATAGACTCCTCTTTTCTACAAATTTGTTATAAATAGAATCATACAATATGTAGTCTTTCGTATCTGGCTTCTTTCACATAACATGATGTTTTTGAGGTTCACCCATGTTGTAGCATGTGTTAGTATTAGCAATTCCTTTCTCTTGCTGAATTACATTCCATTGTATGAATAGAGCCATGGTTTGCTTATCCATTCACCAGGGGATGAATATTTGGATTTTTTATTCAGGGCTATTACAAATAATGCTTCTATGAATATTCATGGATAAGTCTTTATGTAAACAAGTTTTCATTTCTCTTGGGGCAATACCTTGGAGTGAAATTGTTGAGTTGTACGGATTAATGTTTTTAAAAACTGCCAAACTGTTTTATAGAGCGGCTATACCATTTTATATTCCCATCAGCAAGGTTCTATTGTCTCCACATCCTCATCAACATTTATTATTATCTGCCTTATGGATTACAGCCATTCTATTGGGTGTGAATGACAGCTCATTGTAGTTTTGACTTGCATTTCTCTATAGCTGATGAGATTGAGCGAATTTTCATGTGTTGACTGGCCATTCACATATCTTCATTGGCAATGTGTCTATTCAAATCTTGCCTCTTTTTAATAGCGTTGTTTGTCTTATTATTTTTGAGTTGTAAGAGTTGTTTACATATTCTGGATATATCATATCCATATGTCAGATATATGATTTAAAAATGTTTTCTTCCTATCTGTGGCTTGTCTTTTATTTTCTTGATGGACAAGTTACTGAAGCTACTCAAACCTAACTTCAATTGTTGCATATACATTGTGGTAAAATTAATGATATCTATCTTTTGGGGTTAATGTAAGGATTAAAAAAAGTAAGTATGTGAACATTCTTATCACAGGGTTTGTACCACATTAGTAGAATATTTATTGAATCTGAATTTAAGAAAGTGTACGAAAAGTACCAAATTATGGACACACAATGAAAGTTTTACTCATTCAGGGACAAAAGAAATCAAGCACAGGCTGACGGCTCAGGACGCTCTACAAGAGAAATAAAACTTTGAAATATACATTGAAGAATGGAAAAAAATAGACTTAAGAGCATAGTCCAGGCAGGGAAAAACAACCAACAAAGACGCAGAGGCAAGAGTAAGCACGGCTTTTTTTTTTTTAATGCTGTATCTTGGGTTACAGTTCATTCTTTTTTCCATGTGAGTATCCCCTTATTGCCGCACCATTTGTTGAATTTTTGTTTGTTTGGTTTTTCGTTTGTTTGTTTTCCTAGTTTGTCTGTTTGCTTGGGAAGTGTTTGGGCCAGGGATTGAACTTGGGTCTCCCACATGGCAGATGAGAATTCTACCGCTGAACTTCCCTTGCACCCCATAAGCATGGCTTTTGAGGATGGCAGAACAGAGACCAATATGATGTAGATTCATATAGTGTCACCGGCATATTGTGTTCTTCATACAGAACCAAATAATTGTTAAAGCCTGGGGTGACAGTCAGTATGGAAAATGGGCATTTTATCCATTACTTTAACACGTACGTTATAAAAAGTGGCCCTTCTATTTTGAAAGGGAAAATCAAAGAGATAACAAAAAATTCTGGTTCATATAAAATCATGTCACTAATCCTGATGACAACCACAATAGATTATTGTAGGTGGGGACACTGTGGCCCCCCACAAGCCTGGGCAGAGGACGGAGCTAAGAACAAGCAGAGTCTGAATTAGGGAGCGCCCAGGGCAGCCGCTCTGAGTTGCAGACTGCGAGCGGTTTGTGCTACTGCAAAGCCTGGTCGCCTGGGCCAGTTCAACACTGAGACCATGGTGTCAGGGGAGCAGAGACCAAATACAAATTCAAGAGCCAGGAACACTAAACTAGGAAACTCTGGCTGTCATTGAAAGAGGTGCAGCCTAGAAAGTCAGAAAACCTTAATAACTGCTATTTATAGTGTGCCTACTCTGCACCAGGACTAGGTCAAGTTTTTATATGAATTAACTCATTCAGTCCTGATTATGCCCAGTGACACAGCTCCAATTATTTCTCCCATTTTTCAAGTGAGAAAACAATGACTCAAAGAGGTTAAGAAACTTGGCAGAGCTGGGAGTTGGACCTAAATGAACAGACCCCAGCCCTTGCGCTTACATACTGCACCGGTCCAAGCTGAGGCTCGCATCAGCGGCAGGAACCATGGTCTGTTTTTCTCGGGATCCTCATCAGCCAGCACAGGGCCTGACATAGATGCAGATTCCTCACAGACGTGTGTGGAAGAAAGGACGGCAGAGACCAAAGCTGAAGCAATGTCTAACATTACTAAAGCGTGGTATACGCGAGGCATGGTCTAGAAATCCATAGGCATTGCAGGAGCCGCCCTGAGATGTGATGTGGTAATACATGACTAATAGGAATTAAACATACTGAGCTTACTTTTTCAAGCATAAGTTAGCACAGACCTAGGGTTTTCCCTCTCTACTAATAACTTCATTCTGCCCTACTTTAGTTCACTGGAGTTTGTTGAGTGGGGCCTGTAACTAGCCCCCCCAGCTTGTGTATGATCCTGTATTCAGGTACAGCCCTGCAGCTGCCCGGGGCGCACTGGAAACTGCTCCTCTAAATTGCATAATCCCATAGGACTGGTGGTTTGGGGTCAGCCTGTGCTAGCTGCGCGATGGCCAAGTGACCTAACCTCTCTGGGCTCAGTTTCATCCTCTGTAAACTGTAAATAGTAATAGTTTCCACCTCGTTGCGTTATAGGGAGGTTTAAATAAATATTACCTGAAAGTCACGAGCACATGGCATACAGGAAAGGCTCACACACACGCAAAAAATTGTGACTATTATAAGTTTACTCTCCCAGGTGCTAGTACTGATGCCCATATCAGACTGGCATGTTGCATCCTTCCCCAAAGGTATTGCATCCTTCCTGCCTGTGCTATTCCAGGCTGGGTATGCAGGACACCAGTGGGGCTGGATCTCACCATTCTTATCCTATGCAGGCAAGGAATGGATTAACTCTGTGGAGATAAGGCATCCCTAATTCCCTTCCTTCCTCCATCATTCTCCACCCCCTCTTCTTTTCTTTCAGCCGAGTAGACAAAGAATGAGTGTCCTGGCTTCTTTCCAGATGTAGCAGGAAGTTATGAATGAGGATTGCTGGGAGGGTTGACTCTCTACAGAGATAGGCCTCAAATTAATCGTGAAGGCCGGGCAGTAACCACAGGAAACCTGGAGCCACAAGGCCACCACTTAACACTTACATATCTCTCTGTGACCTGGAGTGTTAGGCAAACAATTGCCTAATCCATAGAGGCCTGAGGGAAGTATTATTAGTCATGGAATATCTGAGATGGACCTCTGGGAACATACACTCAGGGCAGAATCTGGCATCTGAAGCTTTATGTGGGACTAGGATCTTTAACTGAGTCTTTGAGGAATGCCACAGCAAATGTCCACCAACTGGTTAATGCCCATCAGTGTTTTACAGATTAGGCTTGTGTTGAAATGTCAATGCCCATGGGACTGATTTATTGAACTGCCCTAATTAGGATATTGTATCACATCAGAGGGTCATTGAAGGAAAAAAAAGTGCTGGTTTCCGAGAGTAAGGAGTACGTGTAGACTTGGTCTGCCTCTTTGCTAGAGCCAACAGACGCCATTCTGACACTGCAGTGGGCTCTAATGGGACAGCAGTCATCAATTAAATTAAAACATCGATCCACCTGCTAGGGCAAGCCTGGTCTGACCTCCTCCCCCATTCCCCCATTTTCTCCTTTTCTAGATTTTTCCTCTTAGAAGCCTGAAACTAGCTCAGAGTCAAGGCTGGGAATTGACTAGGTAGGACAACCTGCCATTGAGGATCTAGAAAAAAGTCGTGACAATTAGCCAACTTCTGGAATTATAGTGCCCACCTCCACTCCTGCCTTCACCGTGTCTTAAATACACATCTTCCCTTTGAAATCTCCTCAACCACAAATGAAAACGGCTTTCCCCATAGTCATTTCTCACCAGGTAAACCCAGTTTTGCTGCTGAGAATATACTGCCATAATAATTGCATCCAAGCTCAAACCCCAGCACTGCCAACTCTCTCTCTGTCATCTTGGACAAGAAACTTAATCTCTCTGCCTTCATTTCTTCATCAGAAGGGGGGACTAATGATTATCAGAGGGGGAACTAATGATAATTACAACCTCCTAGAGTTCATGGGAGGACAAAAAAAAAAAAAACTGCATGTCAAGTTCCTGGTACATAACCATATACAGAATGTATGTGTGTTAAGATTTGTCAATAAAAAAATATTTTTTAAAAAGTTCCTGGTACCTAGTTAGAATTCAATGAACGTAATTATCATTATTACTAATATTATGATTAAAAGGAGACCAAATGGCCAGGGATGTATCAGAAACCCTGTCAAGAGTCTCTAGAGAAACATCTTCTCATGGCCAAAGCAGAGAATGTCTCTCATGGTATCAAGGCTGCCTGTGGCAAGGCGTTCTGGTTGCCCCAGATGCAAAATGCCTCACAAATTCAATAAAATCCTATGCTTAGCTAATTGCCTAAGCTTACATTTTGCTGGCATTGACGAAAGTAATGCAAAAAGCAGGAGTCACCTACTGCAAGTGACCAGGGGTCCTTGGAGCCATGGCTGATTCCAAGTCCACGGGAGGAAATGTGACGAAAGGCTAGAATTTCTTGTCATACCAGATAGCAAGGAAGGTATCAGAGTCTACTGAAGTCAAATCAGGAAGACTCAGCAACCGAATTGAAGAGGCTCCCACTGGCCCAAGATGGGCAATTTCAGCAACAATTAGGGCAACCACAGCTGCAAAGAAAGGAAACACATTAAATGTGATCTAAGGAACTGATTCATTGCTTTTAAACTGGTAAATAAAAGGAAAGAATTGAGCATTTATCTCACCTTTTCTATGTGAACGCTACCCTAGGGTGACCAACTAGTTGATGAGGAGAAGATACCCTTTATAGAAATTTCCAGCTAGTAAATGCAGAAGGAATGAGAGAATATCACTGTTTTGTAACCTTTAATTAATGTTTCTAGAAAATGATGATCAAAGACTACTATGTGATAAAAAAGAGACAACCAGACATTTCGTGCCTCTTCATAGAAGTGCACAGCACGATCTATGACACGATCTAGCCAAACACATCGCATTCTAATCTGATCAAGTTCTAGATCAAAATATTAATTTATAACCAATTCAGAGAGAGAGAAACATAAGTGACACCGTGAACATGCCACCAGAAAAATCCAGGCTGTGGAAAATTCTACAGGACAAATGATGTTTTTTCAACAATAAGTGAAAGGTGAAATGAGAGAGAGATAAGTAAACAACCTATAAATTAAACAGCATTCTATGTGAAAAATCAACCAATCAAGAATCAATAAAATAATTGCAATGTTTGAACCTTATTCAGATCCTGGTTTGAATAAACTGTTGAGGAAGACAGGAGGAATTAACTGTAATAATTTTTAGGGGTGTTGTTGCACTGTGGTTACATTTGAAAAATAGTTCTTCTCTTTCAGAGCTACACTCTGGAATATTTGTGTGATAACATGAAGTCTGAAATTTGTTTTAAAACATTCTGACACGAGCCAAGTTGGTAAGGATATAGATGCAACAAGATTGGCTAAATGATAGTTACACGGGATTAATTATATTATTCTCTCTACTACTGTCTATGCTGGAAAATATCCATGATAAAAAGTTTAAAAGTTGTCATAAATCAGGGGCCATAGGGGTACCAAGTTCAGCCTCATGACAACACATCTGCTGTGGTATTACTTAGTATGGACAAAGCTATGGGGCCTGTAGCACCAGGTAGGAGGCCAAACAGTTGGCACATTCTGCCGGGTAAGCAACTGTAATCTGGGAACCTCTAAAAAGGCAAAGTAAATCTAATGTATAATTTCATAACCACTGACTGTACTCATGAGGGCTCCTATGTACTTCGTGTTTGATAGGAAGGAAGATGTTTCTATTGCTGTATTTCTCTTCAATGGCTACTTAAAAATTAAGTATCATGGAGACTATCTCTTGATAATGGTCTGACAAAGGGAAGGAAACAATATACAAGTCCCTCGTATGTGCCAGGCACTAGGTTGCTTCATTCCATTTAATACTCTGGAGACCCCAGTGTCTTAGTTTTCATTTGGTGGCTTACAACACCAGAAATTTATTGTCTCACAGTTCTGGAGGCTAGAGACCTCAAATCAAGGTGTTGGCAGGACCATGCTCACTCTTTCCATGCATCTTCTGAGCGTCTGGTGGCTCGCTGGCAATCCTTGCCATTCCTTGGCTTGCAGCTGCAGCTTCTATCTGCTTCTGTCATCATGTGGCATTCTCCCCTCTGCCTGTTTGTCCAAATTTCCCTCTTCTTATTAGGTCACCAAACATATCAGATTAGAGCCTAGCCTAATCCTAACTAATCACATCTTCAAGGACTCTATGTCCAAATAGTGTCACATTGAAGGGACTAGGGATTAGGATTTGAAAATAAATTTGGGGGCACACAATTCAACCCATAACATCCAATAAGATGGGGATTAATATTTCCCTTTAGTCATGGAGAAACTGAAGCTCAGAGAGGTGAGATGGTCTACAAAAGCCACAGAGCCAGGATTTGAATTTTACCCACCTAAATCCAGAGCACACAATTTTAATCTCCACTCTATATTCTCTTAGTCTGGAGTCACCAAGATTGTGTCTTAGCTGTCATTTAAGCATATGACAAAGACCTTCTGCTTTTAGACGTCAAATCCAATCTTTCTCTTTTCTTTTCTTTCTGTAAATTCTGTCCACAGTCCCATGACAGAGGCTGGGTTACTGAGTAGGGAGGGTGGTAGGGGATGGGACCGATCTGCAAAGCAGATAGAGAAGTTCACAGGGAGCTGAGAGCAAGTGGCCTGGGATCAAGTGGAAGTCACACACTAAGCATTCCACCTACCAAGGACGTTCTCTGAAGCATTGGGCAGGACCTGAGTAAGGCCACAAGAAAGAACGGGGACCAACACAAAGAAACCACTGAGACCGAGAGTTGAGTGTGTCCTCCGAGCTGAATCCCTGAGCCAGTTATTATGGCATCACAGGTCTCCTGGAGGTAGGATTAGCCCGTTTTCAATTTTGTTACCCACCCAACCATCTCCCTTTATTCAACACCATGGTACCACAATTCTCAAGATACAGACTTCTCTCCAAGTCATCTGGAGCTTAATAGGCCTCTTTGCCATGTCATCTATTAATGTTTGTGCCTAACACTCCTATGTTTTGTTTGATTAGCCTAATTTGTTTGATTATTGATTGTTCTTGAAAATCTTCTCAGGCTCCATCCAGCCTACCAGAAGACTGGATGTGCTCCCTCTATATCTCCACAGCACCCTGTGTTTTCCTCTCTCATAGCTCTGTCTGATGGGCTTTTCTCTGAGAGGAAAGCCTGTATTTCCCACATCTTTAGCTCCAGCTACTTGTGCGATATCTGCCACATAGTAGATGCTTAATAAATGTTAGTTTCTCTTCTCTATTTTCTTAGAGGTCATCTCTTCCTTGATCAAATCTTATTGTTCAGATGATTTCTTTGATCACTGTGATGCATATTTCTATCCATTCCCTCAACAGACATTTCTTAAAAACCTACTACATACCATTCAGTTCAGAGGCACATTTCACATCTGACTGCTTCACCAACAATGGTGCGGTTGAAATAGAAATGCAGAAGGAATACTGCCAGTCTTATAATTCCTGTATGACAGAAATACGTCTCAAACCCAAATCTATCTGACTCCCAAACCTATGCCCTTGTTTTATAGCATGCTCTACATCCTAGGATGAAGCATGATTTTTCTGTACATTTTACATAACAAATAGAAAAGGTACTACAGTTTAAATTCTGTCATAATATACTCCTTAAGACCTCTACATTCATTTGCCATTTGACTATAACAAACATATAATTAGAAATCCCTTTCATAGTCAAAATCTGAACATAAGAAAACAGGCACTTAAGTTCTTCCTGGTTTTCTATTTGTTAGGTAATTTATTATTCTAATTGCCAGTTAATATTTTTCTAATTCACTGAATTATGAGACAGAAAACAAAATAATATTTTTGTGCCCACTAGAGGAAGGAGGAAAGTCCAAAGAAAACTACACTTTTATCCCCTTCTTCGTGCTTTTGGATGGAACCTACTAGTGCTGTTTTGTTTGGGGGAATTGTTTCAAGTTTCTCTCTTTAATTATTCCTTTAATGAGGAACCTATGAGGGATATTTTTTTTTTCTGTTTCCTTGCCTCATTGTAATATTTTTACATATATTCAGTGTTTTATTTGCTCTGTACATATTGTGGACACATGGATGGATGAATGGAGATTGAGGTAAACAGAAAACACAGGTAATCTACAGCTGATTTTTTAAGCAGCTTTTGCTTCACAACGGCTGCAACCAGATTCAAGATGGCTGCACATGCTTTGACATTCCTGCCACTGAGAAGTGAGGTTACTTTTCCTTCCCTTGAATTTGGGCTGATTTGGTGATTGCTGTGACTGATTTCACACAAGTGCAAGTGATAGAGTGATAGTTTCCAGATCCAAGCTTATTAGATGGCTAGCTGCTATTTTCTGTTGCTTGGAACATTCACCCTTGGAGCTCTGTGCTTCCATGTCGAAGCCCTACATGGCAACCATGTAGAGAGGCCTGAGGCTATGTGGAGGGGTGAGTGCTGAGCCAAGTCTTCTAGTTCTCTTTGCCAAGGAGCCAGGCTTGGGCCCTCCAGACCAGACTAGCTGCCAGCTGCAAATTAATGAGTGAACCCACTTGATGCTACATGCAGTAGAAGAATCTCCCAGGTGAGCTTTTCCTGAGTTCTTAACCTGTTCTAAGCCACTAAAGTTTGGGGTAGTCTGTTAGCAGTAACAGAAATTTGGAACAGTTTGTATCCTGTCATCAGTGAACAATTGTCTTATGTTCTTTCATATCTACGGCAGGAGTCTCAGAGGCTAATTGGATATACTGTGCCTTCCTTCTCTCTTGATGGTGGTGTCACCAGAATACACATTCTAGCTAAAGAGGAAGAAATGGGTACTTGTGTGTTTAACAAAACATCTCTCTAACTGATGGTAATCATTCACAATTATTTACAACATCAAACTTTCCCAACCACACTTACATCTATTTTCTCTGAATACCGTTACCATATCCCTAGTGTGGTTATTTTTCAAATCTGGTTTATGCCATTGTGCAGATGATCTTCACCATTTTGCAAGTGATATTGAGGCATAAAGGTTAGGTGATTTCTCTAAAATCACATGGCTAAGTACCTAAGAGCAAATTATATTTTTTCCTTTGTATCATTCTCAATTTTAATTAACTGTAAGATTATCTATTTAATATTGGTCTTTTCAACTAGACTTTAAGCATCAAGAGGTCAGCAACCTTGTCTGTCTTATTCACCACCTGATACATAGAACCTAGCCCAGTGCCTGGCATAGAAAACACTCAGTAAGTATTTGTTCAATGAATGAAGTAATGGCAAAGCTCTAAGTAAATCCTAGGCTTCCCCATTTAGACCTGCCACTTCTTTCCATTGCACCAATGATTCTCAATGAAGAATTGGGTGAGGCAGGGATGACAAAAGGATATGAATCACTTGGGGGAAGTTCAGTCAAAAACCACAGCCACCAATCATACCTTTTCTCTTTCCTCCTCCCTTCTCCATCAGAGCATATCTTTGGGTAGGAAATATGTGTTTTGAAAAGTCTTCCTAGTATTCTGATGTACTAAGACACAATATTAATATTCTTACTCTTATTCACATGTATACCATATAAAGGAAATGTTCTGAGAGAATGCAACTGTATACACTCACAAATGATGAGAATATTGAAGTTAAAAACAAAACAAAACAAAAAATAACCAAAGGACAGAGGAAACAAGGCAAAAAAAGTTCAAAAATAATTTATGAAAACTGTCAAAGCTAATGTCATACATAATTAGTTGTAGAGTGCATCATTTTTCAGGTTGGATGAACCAATCTTTCAATTCTATTAGGGTGAATCTGGGTGAAATATTAAAACCCCAAAGTTGCTATAGGAAATGTATTGTTTGTGATTTATTGTATACATTTGCTATTTTGTAAAGCTTGTTGCTCACTGGGAACCCAATTACAGAAGTACATTCAGGCTTCATTGTTTCGCAAAGGATGAAAAGAGCCCACGGGTCTGGATTATTTTTCCTAAAGTAATGAACATAGCAAAACATCTTCCTCCAGGTCATGGTTATTTTTAGGCTTGGTTTTCCTAGAGGCTCTGAGAGACCAGCCTGCTGGCACCTCCATCTAAACCAGCCACTAAGAGGGAAATGATTTGATTTTCATCCTCTAGTAAGTTGGACTGACACTTGTAGGGGACTAGAAGTCAAGAGGAAGATTGGAGGTTCCCAAGGCCAGGTGAGAGGCAGAACCTCTGAGGTGCATTAGGTCTTTGTCAGACTCAGGACTCAACTTCATTTCCCATTTATGCTCAAAGCCTCACCTCCTTGGGATGCAAATGATAGACTATCCCATCCTGATGAGGAAACAGACTCAAAAGACAGGTGACTAACCCAAGGTCAGAGTTTGGCAGGACTAGAAATAAGGTCTGAATGCTGGCTAAAACTTTAGTCCCAACCTGCATGACCCCACTCCTGATGTGTTCACTTTGTTTTTGTTTTATTTTTCCAGCCCTTTTTCTTTCCCTAGGTGTCTTGTTTGTACATTTACAGCCACCTCCAAGTTCCTGAGGCTGTGTTCACATGGAGTAACCCTTATGGACAAGGCTAGTTCCTCAACCCCTTCATTGATAGCCTGGAGATGGTTACCTCATGACAGCTGTCAAGGTGAGATGATCCCGGGGCCTGCACATCATTTTGGGTTCCCGACCTAAACTTGGGCCCCAGGGACTCAAGTCAGAAAGCAGTGTGCTACTCTTGTTGGGTGATGGTCATTTCCCTTGAGTGTTTACTAGATGGACATCTGTTCAAATGACTATTAGAAAGAGAAGCACATAGCGGGGAGAGTGAGAAGATGCTATTTTATCGACATTCCCTTAAAAGAAACTGCTCTCAAGAGTTCAGGTGAGGATGCTGAACCTTGTCACCCTACAAACTGGGCTCTAAGGTAATGGCAGACCATGAATGATTACTTGAAATCCAGACTCTTCCCTTTTACCAATATCAGAGAAACACCCTTTGTCCTTCCTTTTAGCTTTCCTTCTTCCTGCCTGCCTGCCACAAGCATTTATTGTGATGCAGCAGAAGGAGCAAAGACTTGGGGACAAGCAGATATGCATTTGTTTCTTCTCTGTAGCATGTAGGAGTAGTTATAGGACTCAATCTCTCTGAGCCACTTTTACGGAAAGAGGGTTAATATCACCTGTCTAATAGATCTGTTGTGAGGAATAAGTAAGCCAGCAAAAAGTGACTCACACATTACTGAAAATGGAGTGGATACTGCATAATGGTCTCTCCCTCCCTTCCTGAGTTCTCCTGCCTCTGTTCTGGGTAGGTGATAGGGTTAGGAGGAAGAAAAATATACCTAAGTTTAAAGAGCTCAAAGATGGAGACACAAAACAACAGCCACTTTTGAAATACATAAAGCTATGTATTTATGTCTTTTAGGAGAGTCATTACACACACACACATTTAGGAAACTTATACTTAGAGGTGCTAAGTAATTCACACAAGATCACATAACCAGCAAGTGGCAGAACAAGGATTTGATGCCAAATTTGAAACCAGAAACTAAGCACTCAGAGGCTAAGACAGAGAAAGTTCTAGAAACTCCCTAATGCCTTTTGCCTCCCTGTACCACCCCATGTAGACAGGAACTTCATGAGAAACTTACCTTCAGTAGTTGATCTCTAGTAAGCAGAACATCCAGGAAATGTAGAAGATTTAGCAGAAGTAGTGGTTGGCTATCCATGCCTTATCCTAAGAAATCTTCACCGCCCCCCTAAGCCATCATGAAAATCAGCCCTTCTGGAGTCAGCAGGCTCTTCATGGAAGAGAGGGAGCCCACACTCAGGGGTGTTCAGGCAGTAGGAGTAAAGTGGGGGCAGATATAACACCAATACTGAGATCCTATTTCCCCAGCACTGAGGTCTCTTTCACAGCTTCAGACCATCATCATCGTGGACATAGAGCAAGTGATTAATCTGTTTACACCTGATGGTCCTACACTAATCTTCTCGGGACTTCCTATCCACTGCCCGGACCCCACAGCCCAGAATCACCTTCTCCTTGGGCTCAGAGGCTGGAGCAGCAGCTCCACGGACAGCAGAAGCAGAGGATGCACCTTGCCCAGCAACTGTGAGGAGGGCCTCCACACAATGAACACATAACCTGCTTTGTCCCTCCTAATAACCCCGGGAAGGAAGCAGAAATACAGCCCTTTTCCCATTTTACAGACAAAGAAACTGAGGCACGGAGAGATTTGTCCAAGACTCCACAGTTAGTAAATAACAGAGCCGAACACATCCCCTAAAGTCTTTTGACCCCTGGCCCTTTGCTCTTTCATTGTCCCTTAAATAGAAATGCAGATGCAAGTTTTTATTGTAGCATGCTATTATTCTTAAGCGTTCTAAAAGGGATCCCTGTTAAAACATTGCCAAGCAGTGGCAGGGACAGGGTTGTTTTCCTGTAATAAGGCCATATGCTAATAATCCCCTCTCTTCCCTCTCCTGACCCTGCCAGTTGCCCCACTTCCCTCCCTCGCTGCCTCGGGCTCCTTTTCCCTGGGAAATGTCCAGTGTCCCCAGACCTACATCCCCCATCCCCAGGCCCCGCTTAGGCATCCTTGGAGATCCAAATCGCTAATACAGCTGTCAAAGAGAAATGGGAAAACAGGGAGAAAAGGGAAAACGTGGAAACAGCAGACATCTCATCTCTCAAAACCCTAGGAAGAGAGGAAGGGAGATTTCTTGCTTCTCCCAATCACCAAGGCTGAAAGGAGGCTTCTTTTACATACACTTTGCAGGGATGACTTAAGTAAGTCTTGACGACTCTCTTTCCCTGGAGACTAGACTAAAAGTATTGTTTAGAAATCTAATATATGGTTTATTTACTCAATTTGTGCTGAGCTCCACAGTTCCTTCAGGCCAGCCTCACTCACCCATTACTCTATTAATGCTCCATTACTGAAATTAGTGCTGTAATTGGAGGGGGAAGGGCTGAGGAAGGGGTGCTCCTTAAAGGCCCAGGTCTCCTTTACTCACATCACAGGCAGAGGCATGGGGGGACTGGTTTGGGGGCCACATGAACATTTTGGCCAAAGCGACACTTTAACAGCAAGGCACAGCGCGCCAACCCGGGGCGGTACCCGGGGCTGGGGGGCCAGGAGACTCCACCTCAGGGTCCCTCACTGCCACACCTAACCCCTAAAGCCCCTAAGTCCGCCTGTGACCCCTTATCCTCAGAAGTTGAGGTCAAGGTCAATCTGCTTAAGTTTCCTTTGCTTCCCTCCTCTTTACCTCTAAATGCCTGTGTACTTTCGCTGCTTCTTTCATGTTCCTCCTGGTCCAAACTGCGCCCCCTCCCGGCCACCCCCATCCACACCTCCATCCTCCCTTCTGTTTTGACCACTCCCACCTCTCTAACACCATGCCCTCAATCATCCTCTCTGTGGCTTCTTCCTCTCCACCAGCTTCCGTGTTTGTCTTCAGAAAGGTAAAATAGAGTTGGCTACTCCTTGAGTTTCTGTCCCATTACTCCCGCTCGTAAAATAAATTTCTTGAGAGAGCCGCCCATCCTCATTGTTTCCCAGGCCTCACCTCCCACTCATTTCTCAACATTTTAAGATCTGATTTTCACCCTCTCTCTTCTTCTGAAATTGCTTTCTTAAAGGTCACCAATTGTCCAACCCAATGGTCATATCTCAATTTTTATCCTCCGCAGGGACATCCATGTAGCATATAAAATTGCTAGCCATCCTCTTTCTGGAGGGAATTTTCCCCTTGGTAGCTGTGAATAATGGTTTCTCCAAATCCTCTTGTCTCTGATGGAATATTTTCTTTGTACAGCTGTGATTTCTAACATTTTAAAATTAAGAGTCAGAGGTTCTTTTGAGACTCTGATTAAAACTATGGGTTTTACTTCTAGAAAAACCATACATATATATACATATGCACATACATACACAAAAAAGTCCACTTACACCAAATATTTTGTATCACACACATACACAGGCCCATCCATGGATCCTGTGGGAGTCTGTAAAACCAGGTTAACCACATCTGCTTCTTATTTTCTTTCCTGTTTTTGTGAACTCCTCTTTTAAATTACATGTATGTGGACAATATTCAACTCTAAACTTCCAGCCTTGATCTGTTTATCAGTTCTATACCTGAATTTCCATCAGCCTGATGAGCATAATCTGGGCACCTCAAACACATCTTGTCCTTGTATCCTGCTTGACCTCTTGTCTTGTCTGTCTCTGTTATTAGCTTCGTGACATTTTGTACTTACGCAGACTGGAGAACTTTGGTATCATCAACTCCTTTCATTTCCTAAACTTGCCCCCCAAACCCTCAGATACCAAGTCCTGGTGATTTTTCTTCTACAATGTCTCTCTCTCCACAACCACTCCTTCCTCTTTGTTCCCACTGGCACCACCTCAGTTTGGCTCATCCTCTGAACCAGTCTCCTTGCCTCCCGACTCAGCCTGTCCAATCCACCTAGAGTGTGCTGTGAGACAGAGCTTTAGAAAGAACAGAATCCAAGCATCTTAGTCACAGTGTGTCTATAGATCTCTTCTAATCCAGCCCAAAGCTTTATCATCATTTCCCCTTATAATGCCTCTGGATGACGGTGATAGTCCAGTATATACTTGAATATCTCTGATAAAAAGAAAATAACTTCACCAGTAAAGAGCTCCTTTAGCTTTTGGTCAATTCTAATTATTGGAGGCTTCAACCTCATATTGAGCTAAAATCTGTCTTAGTCATGCCACTCCTCAGCTCTTTAGTGCTCCCATTACAAGATGTTCTAAATTCCTTGTCTTAGCACTTAAAGCCCTTCACAATTGAGCCCCAGTTGCCCCAGCACAAACATTAACTTCATAGAGAATTGCACAGCTAGTGACTACATTTTCCTTCCTTCCCTGCAGTGAGATGTGGCTGAGTGACTACATCTTGCCAATGGAACATAAACAAAGGTGAGTTATGCTGGTGTCATGTCCAGTTATGGGTCTTCAAACATCGAGCACACATTTCCTCTCCCCTCAAGTAGAAATACCAATGTTCCACAGACTATGCACACAAGAGGCACACCTAGGGGATGGCAGAGCAATAAAACGCAGATAATCTGGGTCCTTGAACAATCACACAGAGTGATACTGGCCTGACAACCTGTTCATCTTGTCTCAGGACTGTTACAAGAGAGACATAAGCTTTTGTTTTCTTTAAGCCATTGTATTTTAAGTCAACTTAGCTTCTACACTGAATTAACAATCTCTCATCACTCTCCCCTCAAAGTCTTACCCCAATCACCCTGAACTTCCACCATTGTCCAGATATAACATGCCTTTCCATATCTCTCTTCACCTGTTCAACCTTATACCTGTGAAATGCTTGCCCCGTGTCGTCCACCTGATGAAGTCCATGCTTCCTTCAAGAGCCAGTTCAAATACCACCTTTTTGGTTCACTCTTTTATGACTCTCCGAGGAATTTAATAACATATCTCCCACTAAAGCTCTTTCCTCATTTTTAACAGTTAGGAAGGCTTTTGGCTACAAGTAACAAAATATTCAACTAACAGTGACTTAAATCAAAGGAAGTTTATTATTTCCTTAATAAGAAGTCTTGTGGTCCAAGGTTTGCTTGGTGGCTAAATGGTGCCATTAAAGACCCAAGTACCAGTATCTCTAGTTTGGCATCCACAGTTATTGTTTGTGGCACTCCTCTGAGTCACAAAATGGTTTCTTCAATTTTAAGCATCCCATACTTACACCACAGTATCCCAAGGAGGAAGAATTGATACAGAAACAAAAGATTTTCTCCTTATGGTAAGTTGTTCTCAGGGATAAAGATCCTTTTCAGATGTCGTCCAGACTTCCCATGAAGACTTCTCCAGAGGCCAGAATTGTGTCATGCACCCATCCCGGAGCTAGTCATTGGCAAAAGGGCCAGGCTTGCAGTGACCAATTTAGTATACCATAATTGATGCAAAATGGCAGAGCAGATCAAACTGGAATAAAATTGGAGTTCAGTTATCAAGAAGTGTTCACATAGGTATGTAGGCAGCCAACTGTGTCTGTCAGGACACTGTATTGGAATTTATCAGTGTATTTGTTCAAACTGGGAATTTCTTAAAGGAAGAGTGATTTTGTCTTCTTTCTTCTTGATGCCATCTGTGTCTAGCACAGCAGAGGTGTTTAGGATATGTTTTCAAAGGATAAAAGAAGAATCCCACATCTCCTAATTCTTTTCCTGATTTGCCAGTCACTGAGCACTCTTATCAGAGCACAAGTTTACTTGAATGCCTCTGTGCAGAAAAGGGGAAAGCTGAGGAGACTCATCACCATTTCATCTTCATGTGAAACTCTGACAGAACTAACATGAACCATTCCCAAGAATCTTAGGCTATTTTAAGGGTGTGTAAGTGACATACAATTAGTGTCTCACATCTCTTTACCCTTTAGTGCTGCTGGTGAAGTCAGATGCAGAAGTGCTAAAATAAAGTTGAAAAGGCTGGTCTCAGGACATTTCTGGCCAAGTCAAAGTTGGAAGGATAAGAAATCCCATAAGGTTGTTCTTGTGAGGGTTAAGGCCACATCTTGGTCAGACTTGGGGATTAAGGAGAAGAGGCTGTCCTTCAGGGTGCTTTCTGGTTTAGGGGACAGCCTCAGAATCACACCTCCTCTAGGCAGAAAGAAGGTCCTGCTAATGATTTACCAAATCCAGCACTTCTAAGTGGCCTGTGTTGTTTTCTGCTGGGAGCATAGCTCCTAAGAAGGTGGAGGGCTGCTGTGAGGACAGAATGCAATCAAGTATATTTAAAGAGCTATCTAAGACAAGATTTGCAAAATGAATTCCTTGCACAGTGCTGGCCCCATGGTAGATATCAACAAATGATAGCTACATGATCAAACTATGCTGTCCTTAATATTCCAACTTGATTCTTGGGAATCAAGATAGTGAATAGGCAATCCATTAGAAATAGAGTCCAAATATTGGATCCTAATTTATGTATTCACCAAGATGCAAGTTGTGGAACTTCCTATATCCCTCTGTGAAGAGAATGATTGTCCTACTGATATTATTGGAAGATACAAGAGGATAAGCTTGGATTTTATTTTTCTCTGCAATCAAGAAGTCAATTAAGAGTGTTAAGACAGAAAGTAAAATATACTGCTCTTTTCCTTGATCAGTGATTGGCTTAAACAATTGAATAGAAGATGTCTAATTGAAATAATGTGGAATTTTTAGACCTAAAATATCAAATCTCTCATTTAATGTATGAGGAAACTGGAGCCCCCCTAAATGAAATGACTGACCCTAAGACACCAGTCTTTTAGAGTGAAGGATCTGGTTTCCTGACTCTCAGATTTGTGATTTTTCCTGACCCCACCACCAGGGCATGGTGGGCATTCCAGGCAGCAGGAATAGCATGAGCAAATGCACAGAAGCATGCAAGAATGATGAGTTTGCTGGATTTAGGCAAGACATGTTTGGGCCATGCCAGTTCCTCAGCTATTCAGTCCGTGTCTCATAAACCTTTGGATTCACTGGCAGATGTGTAGGCTAAATCACACTCCACAGTGATATCCAGGGGTCCTAGGTTTATCTGGCCAACACTTTTGTACTTTGGTGAGCTCATGCCTGCTCTATCCCACCGCTGGGTTGAGGAAAAAAGATAGTGACAGAATCAAGCCTGACAAGATATGAAATGGGTAATGATTACTTTTGCTTCTTTGATTTGCCTCTTCTGCTGCCTTTCCCAGCCCCCCAGGTTTCTGTAACCTCCCTTCACTCTCCTACATTCTCCTCCTCTGATGTCAGCTATTGACAATTCAGTGTGGATTTGAGCCTTTTTGACCTCCCCTACCCCAGCCACTCATGAATGCTCTGTGGAATGAAAGTCTGCATCTTCTTCTAAAAGGATCTCAGGAACAAAGCATGAGTGTGAGGTGAGTACCTCCCCATGTGCACAACCTGCAACCCTGGGGATGTTACAGACTCACTGACCAGGGAGGCAACAAGTTCTCAAGTCTCCGTGTCTGTCATCCATTATCATTTTTATCTTTTAATCATTTCCTACTATGTTCAGGACAAGTTTCTCAAGTTTTTCCTGCACATTACTGATGTGATTTTTGGCAAGTTCTATTCTTTTCCTTACTGTCTTCAATGTAATTTTAATTCTGCTGCTGCATTTGAGATTTTTTGCATTCTTTGCTTATTTCAGTCAACTATTATTCCATATTGCATCCATATCAGCCTGTTCTGTCTACATGACTTCCTGTTCTTGTTTCATAGAAGCCATGCCCCCTCCTTATCATTGCAGATAGCAAGATTTATTCCATAAATCTCTTCTTTTTCTAATAGAATAAAATTTTAGGGCCAGGTTCTTCTTCTGAATCCTCAGGCCAAATCTCCTTTCCCTATAACTTGCAATTTTATAATCCCCTTACTGATCTTCTCTATTCACTTATCCTTCAGATAAGAGATGGAATTCTAGACTTAGAGCTTCCAGTACTGCCCATCACTGCACATTCAGGTTTTGGTAGCTGCCTCACTAAGGTACAAAGCTAAGAACCTGTGCTTAGCTCAATGTGTATTTAATACCTGAGGACCTTTGTCTCCTGTAATATTGCTGGACTGAAGTTAGATTTTCCTTGCTCCAACTACCAGATTCTCTGGATAAGATGTAGGTTTCAGTGCTCGTATATATTGTTTAGAGCATGAAAGACATACTGCTCATCCAAAACAGTGCTCAGGGCTGTTTCTGACTCTACCCTGTTTCATTTGGCATCTAAGTAATGCAGGAAGCAATATGTTCCTTCCCCTCCAGTCTCCCCTCTGCTTTGTGGGAAATATGGTTTCTAAATAGATTCACATAAAGATGATCTGAAGGCAATAGTGTGAGGGTCGGGGGTGGGGGGGGGCATCCTGGAGAAAGATGACTCTGGCTAGCTCAGAAGATAGTCAAGGACAGGCTGCTTATTTTTCAGTCCTGGTTGTTCTTGTGACTTGCAAATAGGGGCGTTAGTAGGACGTGTTTAGGTTATTTCTTATCTTCTTTTGGTTTGGGCTGTTTCAATTGGAGAACACATCCTCCAAAATTATTTCTCAATCCTTTCCAACTGGCAAGTCAATTAATAACAATTTTCCCCAGAATTTAACAAATAGTCCGTCTTTTAAATTTTTTTAAAGTATTATTGTCTGATTTTTATTTGTTTTTATCATCTGGGTTTAATACTGGTATTTTGGAGAGGAAAGGTGGGAACATACCAGCCACCATAATGCCAGGTTAAATCAGAAGTCCTTACCTGCATTTTAAATTTCACTGAATTGGATTTAACTTTTCTTCCTGACTTGCTGGCTACTATACATATATACAATTTACAGTGTTCTGATCATTTTTAGGCTACTGAAGTATATGAGACCATTTCTTTACCTAAAGTGCTCCAATCTATTGTGCTTTTAAAAACTCCTTTTGTTGTTTCATTTCTCTGTCCTCCCTAACTTTTGGGTGGGACTACCACTTCTCATGGGTTCCGTCTAGAATCAATCTCTCCTTCCTAATTTGAAGTCTCTAATACACTGTGGCTGGAAAAGAATTTTGCTTATTTTTGCAAAGGGAGTCATAAAATCTCAAATTGGAAACAAATTCAAAGGAGTTCTAATCCAGGCATCTAATCTATTCTGGAGTCCTTCTAACCTTCTCCCCACCCCCACATGCTCACCACCAGGTTATTAGTCCTCTGAACACAGGAGGGAGACAGGTAAGGAACTTGCTCTCTCTTGGTGCAGCCAGTTCCATCTCTGGGCAACTCTGATTGTTAGTGAGACATTTCTGATACTGAGCTGAAATTTATTTCTCCTCTGCTTCCCTCCTTGATCCTGGTTTTACCACACATGGACTTAGAGTACACATCTGTTCTCGCTTCCACACAAGCGCCTGTCAGATATCCAAATGCAGTTTTTATGAGCCCCCTGCCCCGGTCCCTGGGTTCTCTCTTCTCTGGGAGAAGCATTCCTTCAACCGCTCCTACAATTCTTTGGTAATGACTTAGTTGTATGATTTGACCCATGAGAGTTCTTAGTTCTTTTTTTTTTTTTTTTTAATTTTTTTATTAATCAAAAAAAAGAAAAGAAATTAACACAACATTTAGAAATCATTCCATTCTACACATGCACTCAGTAATTCTTAGTATCATCACATAGATGTATGATCATCATTTCTTAGTACATTTGCATCGATTTAGGAAAAGAACTAGCAAAACAGCAGAAAAAAATATAGAATGTTAATATAGAGAAGAGAATTAAAATAATAATACTAATTATATATATATATATATAAAAAGGAAAAAGAAAAAAAACAAAAACAAAAGATACAAACACACAAACAAACAAACAAAAAACCATATTTCAGGTGCAGCTTCATTCAGTGTTCCAACATAGTTACATTACACTTAGGTATTATTGTGCTGTCCATTTTTGAGTTTTTGTATCTAGTCCTGTTGCACAGTCTGTATCCCTTCAGCTCCAATTACCCATTATCTTACCCTGTTTCTAACTCCTGCTGGTCTCTGTTACCAATGATATATTCCAAGCTGATTCTCGAATGTCGGTTCACATCAGTGGGACCTTACAGTATTTGTCCTTTAGTTTTGGGCTAGACTCACTCAGCATATGTTCTCTAGGTCCATCCATGTTATTACATGCTTCATAAGTTTAGTCTGTCTTAAAGCTGCATAATATTCCATCGTAGGTATACACCACAGTTTGTTTAGCCACTCATCTGTTGATGAACATTTTGGCTGTTTCCATCTCTTTGCAATTGTAGATAATGCTGCTATAAACACTGGTGTGCAAATGTCCGTCTGTGTCTTTGCCCTTAAGTCCCTTGAGTAGATACCTAGCAGTGGTATTGCTGGGTCGTAATCCATTCTGCCATTCTATGTCTTTTGATTGGGAAATTCAGTCCATTAACTTTTAGTATTATTACTGTTTGGATAATATTTTCCTCTACCATTTTGGCTTTTGTATTATATATATCATATCTGATTTTCCTTCTTTCTACACTTTACTCCATACCTCTCTCTTCTGTCTATCTACACATAGTCTTATTGGGTTTCCCTTGTATGTGACAGATTGTTTTTCTCTTGCTGCTTTCAAGATCCTCTCTTTCTCTTTGACCTCTGACATTCTAACTAGTAAGTGTCTTGGAGAACGCCTATTTGGGTCTATTCTCTTTGGGGTGCGCTGCACTTCTTGGATCTGTAAATTTAGGTCTTTCATAAGAGTTGGGAAATTTTCAGTGATAATTTCTTCCATTAGTTTTTCTCCTCCTTTTCCCTTCTCTTCTCCTTCTGGGACACCCACAACACGTATATTTGTGCGCTTCATATTGTCATTCAGTTCCCTGATCCCCTGCTCAAGTTTTTCCATTCTTTTCCCTATAGTTTCTGTTTCTTTTTGGAATTCAGATGTTCCATCCTCCAGTTCACTAATTGTAGCTTCTGTCTCTTTAGATCTACCATTGTAGGTATCCATTGTTTTTTCCATTTTTTCTTCTTTGTCCTTCACTCCCATAAGTTCTGTGATTTGTTTTCTCAGATTTTCTATTTCTTCTTTTTGTTCAGCCCATGTCTTCTTCATGTCCTCCCTCAATTTATTGATTTGGTTTTTGAAGAATTTTTCCATTTCTGTTCGTATATTCAGCATTAGTTGTCTCAGCTCCTGTATCTCATTTGAACTATTGGTTTGTTCCTTTGACTGGGCCATATCTTCAATTTTCTGAGCGTCATCCATTATTTTCTGCTGGTGTCTGGGCATTTGATCAGATTTCCCTGGGTGTGGGACGCGGCTGGTTGAAAGGTTTTTCTGGGAAATCTCTGGGCTCTGTTTTTCTTTTCCTGCCCAGTAGGTGGCGCTCGTGGCACTCGTCTGTCTGCACGGCAGTCAGCCTGGGAAACCGCGCGTGGAGGTGGGGGTCGCTGGCTGCCGTGGCTTGGGAGAGTGCCGGTCCTAATTGCCCAGCTGGCCCGAAACGCCAAGCGTGACGGGAGGGCCCCGCTATCCAACGTTCCCAGTCAGACCGGGGAGCCACGTGCGTGGAGGGGACCCCAGTCGCCAGCCGCCCCGGCCAGGAAAACGCGCGCCCCTCGGGTAGCTCACCGCAGCAGATTCTCCCTGCCCGTTCAGCTGTTCCAGAATGGGGTACGCTGTCTTTTTGGTCTCTGTCGTGACTCCGGGAGCTGTTTCGTATTGTTTCTGTTTCTTTAGTTGCTTTTCTGGAGGAGGAACTAAGACCCGCGCGTCTTACTAAGCCGCCATCTTCTCCGGACTCCTCCGGTGTGCTCTTGAAAGCAATGATGTGTCTTTGCTTTGCATTCTTCATCCATTCTACTAACTGGCTTGTTTACGCTGCGGCCGCACCGGCGTCCATGGACCAAGGTGAGCACGGCCTCCCCCCGCTAGCGGCTTTGGGCGAGTCCTGCACAGCCGCGCGTGAGCTCCATCCTCTCTCCCTCTCGGCTGAGCCCTTAGTTCTTTTAATGAGAAGCAGGGACAAGGTTATAAGCACCCAAAGTGAAAGTGCCAGGCAGAGAATGCCCACCACTAGCTCTGGGCTGTCATCAGAGGGAAGGACAGGGCAAACCAGACCAGGGTGGTGAGCCCCAGCTAGTGTAATCAATGAGATGACATGGCCACTTCCTTTGGGTATTGGAGGAGAAGTTAATAAAGAAGCTAATTCCAATGGTGTGGACGGGGTGGAGAGGATCCATAGGGAGGGGGTCATATCCAGGGGTTGGTTATGGTGGGACATGTCTGGTGTGTCAATGGGACAGGGCCACCATCCTTAAACCTGAAGGAGAGAGGGGAGGGAGTGGGTTACTGTAGAACACAATGCAGTGTCTGTTATTGGTAAAATTCCCTATTACATTCATTAAGGAATATAAGTATTAATTAAAATTTTGTCACATATTTTTGAATCACTTGATCATGTTTTAGGTGCTAAACAGGCATCTTTTAAACGCTAAGAATTCATTAGTTTTAATTCAGCATCACACCGAGAATAAGCTTAGTGATCAAGAGTGGGAGCCGACAGGAGGTACATTCTGAGACTTTTGTAAAGGGGCCTGTGAACAAGGGCCAAGTCCAGTCACACTCAAGATCTTACTGCCCTCCCCCTGCTCCCAGAGGTGGTGATTATGTGTCCCTGTTTGGTTCAGGCCTGAGGCACAGCCTGGCTGGGAGGCAGCTGGCACTGTCCCAGGCACGACTGTGTTCCGACCTCCCCAGTCCCCCCAGCCCCCACACCCTTCAGCCCCATTCTATCAGGTCACCGGGGTCTGGGGCCTTGAAACATTCGAGAGAGAGCTGCGAGCTTCAGAAAGTGAGGCGTTAGGGGCTGGGGGAGGGCAGGCCCGGGAGGAGGGTGGCTGAGAGGAGCTTTTGACAGCCCCGACCAGAGCCCAGGACCCCATCCCTGACGACGTGAGCCCCCAGTCAGGCGCCGAGTGGATAAGAGGTAGACAGTGAGGCCCGGCTGTGATGCTTGCCAGCACCTGCAGATAGCAGGCAAATAATTGGCACATGTTTAAAAAAAAAATTAAAAAGCTATTGGATGTGAGTATTTTCTAACAGCGTCTGGCGGGAGTGCCTGGGAGGAATTTAATCAGCAAGTTGTTTAAACGGGGCTCCGCACCCAGGCCCCAGCGAGTCTCTAATGAACTCCGTATCATGTGCCACTCCTGTCTGCTGAGGACTTTCAATTTGTTAATTCTGCAGCTGGTGAGAGAGGTCAGATAGGAAAGTGACGATTGTTTTCTGACGTCCCAACCCCTGCTCACATCTTTCTAATTAATCCTTTTAGGAGCCACGGGTAGATTAAGAAGGAGAAAAGGTGAGGGAAGCGAGCGCGGGAGAAATTGATTGAAAGACAGCGCTGCCCTTCGCTTTTTCTATGCGACAGGACGCGGGGAGCTGGGGGCGGGGAGAGGGAAAGGAGAGCTAGGCCGGTTGCCCGCTGCTCTCTCACTCCAAGGAAAATCAGACTCTCGGAATAGGCAACGCCCACAAAGCCATCGAATCTTCTTCTGCAGTCGGTTTTAAACAAGTTTCGGAGGGAGGAAGGACTGTGGGCTCCACCGCGGTCTTGGACTGACGTTCCCAAGCCACGGGGAACAGTGCTGGGGGGAGGCCTCCCCAGCAGTGTGGACGGCGGGCAGGGTTGAAGCTCAGTTAGAGCCCACGTCACCGGGGCTTAGTAAGGGCCTCCCGGGGGAGCCAGTGGGCGTTAGGTGTCCCCAAGTCTGCATTTCCCGGGCTCTTGCCGCACCCGCGGGAGAGGTTGCGGGTGTGCACCCCCGTTTGTTGGCCCTTCTAGACCCACTTTCCCTCCGGCTTCCCCCTGTGCTCTGCCCTGGACTTCGGTGGACGTCATCCACGGGCTCCCCTGCCCTCCGGGCCAGGTCGATGGGGAACCCCAGTAGACTGGAGGGAGGAGTGGAGGGAGGTGGCTCTAGCCGGGGTCACTGACCCGAGGCTTGTGCTTCCAGATCGCTTCTCCTTCTGGGGTTCTGCGCCCTCTCTCGCCCTCTGCTGACGGCTTTGTTGCTGCCAGCCCCAGGTTCCTTCACTAACTCTTTTGGTTACCCTGTGTCCTACTCACTCCTTTGTAATTAGTGTGTCTGTAAGTAAACCCTTCTCCAATTATCCCAGTTGAGTAAACATTCCCACTGGGACTCTGATACACGAGTGTCTGCTGGATAAGGCAAAACCGAGCTTAAGTTTGTTCTGACTCCTTAAAAACGTGGGAAAATAACTTACCTTCTCTGAGCCTGGCTCAGCTCATCTGTAGAATAGTGATAATGATGCTAACCTGCAGATTTGTGACATAATAGGAGCCAGACAACATTAACTAATGTTGCTTAGTTAATGCCCATTTCCTTGTTTACAAACAATTCGAAGTTAGGAGGAACACAAAAATCATTAAAGGGTATAAAACAAAAGGATACCATGAATGCCTGAGTCTGTTACCAAACATAAGATATTCATATGCATTTCCTGTCTGTGTGGCCCCAACCCTGAAGAGCTAATGAGTGTAGGATCCCTCTGTCCTGGTGAAAGGACATCCCTGCTCAGAGCTGTCCATAAAGTGGCAGACACTGGCGGAGCATTGGGTGCTCACTCTTCATGCCAGCAGCAACTGACATCCCTCAGTGCTTTTGCTTGAGCTTGGACAAGTACATTCTGCTAACATTTGCTGGATTATCCTCCTCTATGTGCCAGGTGCTGCACTAAGGCCTGGGGAATCAGAGAGAAATCAGACACAGTCCAGAACTCTAGTTGTTCACAAACAACAGAGGAGGTAGCCCTAAATCCCTATCCTTGATCCTATGATAAAATGCTATCAAGCACAAAGGTGGAGATGGTTAATTCTGCTCTTGGCTTATATGTGAGTGGGAGGGAGAGGTGAGGTGGGGGCTTCTGGGGAGGCTCCTCCAGGACCTTGAAGGGCAAATATCCCAGACTATAGAGAAGAGCTCTGCAGGCGGAGGGAACAGCATGTGCAAAGGCTTGGAGGCATGACAGCGCCCAGCACACAAGAAAATAGGCCAGTAGTCCATAGTGCCTGAACACAGGGTCCAAAGTACTGAGGGCAGGGAGATTTGGCTGGAAATGAAGACTTAACTAAGAGGTGGGGAAGGACCTGAAAACCATCCTGAGAAATGTGGCCTTGTTGCGGGAGGCAAAGAAGTAGCAGAAGTTTTTCATTCTAAGTGTTTTAGAAGGAAAACTCTGACACAAATTCAGTGTGTATTTTTTTTCTAATCAACCGCATTCTGACAGTAAGGTCCTATTCACTGTTGATTCACAGCTATCCCTGAGATTTTCCTTCTATCTGGCTCCCACTAAGGATTGTGCCATGCTCCCAGAGTCTGGCACAAAGACACATCTTCCAGGGGGCTCTACAAAGTCATCCTCTGAGGTCTGGCCACCTCCCCAGGGGTTGCCATGGGATGAGAATGGAACTTACACCATTTGTGTAACTCACTGACCAGAGACCTCTCTCTAGACTGAGGTGAACTTTTCCTTTCTTCTTTGACCTTCAGAATCACTCTCCTCTCCCCACTTTTCCTCCTGGACACATAGCCTATTCTGCCAAAGCTGTTAAAAAAAATACAAAAGGGATCACAGCCTTCAAGCAGTTTCTCTTTACTTCCCGTCCTGCAAAAATTCCCCAAGGCAAGGAAACACTAAGGGTCTGACAACTTGCTTGGAAGGGAAAGGGAGGGGAGGGAAAATCTGTGATACTACCGAGTACACGTTTAAGGCTTTTGATACTTATTACTAAGCAGCACAATCCACCTCGTACAGTTGTGTTTATTAAATTAATTACCCAGATAATTTGGTCCCCCAGATGCTTTTGTCAAAAGCATCCAAATAACTGAGGTGACAGTTGGAATTTTTAACCTGCAATTAAGAACAGATTGATAATAAGCACACCTAAAACAGCTTCTACTAGAAAGCAAATTATTTCAGGATAGAATTGTTAGGTACAATAGTTTTGGACTTTAGAGTTTGAATTTCATCTCTGTGGTATGTAACCTTGGGTAAATTATTTTATGCTCTGAGCCTCAATTTTCTTATCATTAAAATGGGACTAATCTTTTAGCATCTGAGGTTTACATTATATAAAAGGGCCTGTCACAGAGCAGCCTTTATATAAATGCTGACTGAAAGTAATAATAATAATAATAATAAATACTGACTGCAGGGGTGGATAGATGGAAGGACAGTTGGAATTACAAGAAGATGGACAGCTCAGCCCTTTCACTTTCTGTTTGTGTAGCACAAGGTTCGGTTTCCTCAAAAGCATTATGTAAACATGTTTTCAATCATGAACCCACTTGGGAAATTTGCATCTTGGAGTAATGTCTAAGCATTCCGTAAGCTCTCAGTCAAGTTGAACTTCTACATGATGGTCTAAACCAGGGTTTCTGTCTTGCCTACGAAGACTTATGGCACATAAAAAGAAATACCATGGGGGTGGGGGAAGGTGAGGGTCAACTACCTCGTTATCAAGTGTAAGGACAGCACATTCTTCCATTCATTAGCACCCACTTGTGCCTGACAGCAGAAGGCCAATAGGCTGCCGCTTGCCTGGGGCTCCAATAGAAGAGGTGACCCAAGAGACACAAGATTTGGTGAGGGTGGGAGAGGGGGCAGAGGAAGAAAGTAGAACTAGCTCTCCCAGTCCTGGAGCCTAGGGCTTCTCCAGAGATGCAAAGGTTTGCTCCTCGCTAGCATCTTCAGAGAAGACTGAAAACACAAGTTCAGCAAGGACATAGCTGACCATAATAAACTGCTCTGGAGGGCCATGAGAGATCACTGAGCGGCAGGAAAGGAAATCCACCCAACGTACTGGTCAGGCAAGTGGTGAAATGGTTCTGAACAAGGAGTAGCCAACTCCCGTGAATGGGTGAAGCAGAAAAGGAGTAAGACAGTGGCAGAACCACTGTGATAAATGGCACAGCCTAAACACAGCAGGCTGCAGGTTATTGGGTTTTCCAATTTTCAAGAAAAGCCTGAAGTCATGCTTATATGTCAAATATCCTGATTTTAAATGTTGGCTAAGAATTGAAAATATTTCAAAACTGTGTGTAGGTCCCTCTAAACATGTCTGAAGGCCAAGAGTGGCCCTCAGATGGCTAGTGACTCAATCAAATGCCACATTCAGGCCATGAGGCACGGGTGATGTCAAAGGTCAAGCCAGAGTTAATAACCAGAATCAGAGTGGAAGACGCCATATGCCCAGGAGCAAGAACACCAGGATAGGAGCCACATTTGGAATTAACAATGCACATGAGATAATAGGGGAATGGGATATTGAGGGGAGGTTTAATGAGGAACAGCTTAATTCCTGCAGATCCTATCTTGCTGGCATAAAGCTGTGTCCAAAGTACATTTTTCTAGTCACCCTATAGACTGAATTAAATTCACTGCCCTGTATCTAACAGCAACAAATCCATTTTGCAGATGATAATAATTAGACTACTTCTACATTATTACAAACAATGCAGCAATGATTACTTTTAGGCGCAATTGGTTCTCACTATGTGCGGCAGTTTTGTTATATGATGAGTCACTGCAAACACTGAATTAATAAATACTGAACCATTGCTTCAAGGGTAGATACAGGGGTAGGTTCCTGTGAGCTTTGTGAATTCTAATCACAACAATTTTTGTCCATTGATCAATTATTTAACTTTGTTTTATAGGTGCTTCTGTTTAAAGACACCTTATTTAATAGATGGCGTTGGTTTATTTACATTGACCTCATGACCAACAGCACCATAACTGATGCTTGAACAAAGCTTACCTGGCACATGTTTTTTCTCCATTAAGGCACATCACAGCCTTCATGCACTAAGGAAAAATAGACAGCACCTCAGCACTACATCTTAAACAGCAAAATTATCAACAAAAATGCAAAAACCAAGGCATGAATATACCACAAAAAGGACACTTATTTGCAATATGAGAGCTGAAACAAGAAGACAGAAGATTACATAGTTTGATCTCTGCTGGGAATGTATCTTTGGGCAATGCAAAGTTTTTCACCACTCTGCACATGTCCACAAATGACTGCAAAAGTGTCAGAAGTATTGATTTAGGGGTTACAAATAGATTTTACCAAGTAGATAAATTGCAAAATATGGAATCCACAAATAATGAAGATCAACTATATTTAGACTTTTCCATTTCCTTTCATATCCTGAGAATATATATTTGGTTGTGAAATACTACTGCATTTGATTTATACTATAGATCACCAAAAAGGCTGTGCCGTGCACAAAAGATAGAAATGTTCATTAAATATTTCATACATTTATGCCCTTTTGTAATTAGTTTGGGTCATGTGAATAGTTTTGGCCGATAGACTATGAGCGAGATTGGTACCCATCCAAAATACTTGACAAGTTGTGTTTTCCATGCCTCTTTTCCACTTGTCAAGGTGATGCTGAAAGCCACATATTGAAATCCACTCATTTGAGTCACTAAATAGAGAAGAGTGCCAACAAATAGCCATTGGACTTTGCATGAATGAGAAATAAGCTCTGTGTTAAACCACTGAGATTTTTGAGTTACCTGATATAGCAGTATAGCCTTACTCATCCTGGCTAATACATACTACTACCTAATGCCATCAGTAATATGTGTGAACATTGTTTTCACTACATCTCTAGCATTTGGCACCATTTTTAAAAACATTTATTTTAGTTTATTTAATAGATGAAGTATTATTTCTCATTTTTGTTTAATTTTAAATTTTTAAGATTGTTTGAGTTTTTTTATGTCTATTAATTAGCTATAATTCCTATTTTATAATTTTCCTATAATAATTTTATAAGTCATTAACTACAATTAACGTCACTTGATTCTATTGAGTTTTGATATTTTTCTTATTTTGTAAACTTTAGATGAGTCCTTCATATGATAAAGATATTAAAACTTTGTCAATAAAAAGGATTGAAAGTATTCTCCAGTGGGGTTTCTTTTTTGTCTTTTATTTTGTTTATCACTTTAATGACTGTTGAAATTTTTTGATTAAAAATGCTTTGCGCTTCTCACTGTGAACAACTTCTACTATTTTTAAATTTTAAAATTTCTCCTCCACAAAAATCGGATCCTTAATGCAAATATTCTACTTCTTCTAATATTTGAAAATAAATCCATCTGGAATTTATTTTGGTTTATAACAGAAATTTTGATCTAAATAGCACTTTATTACAAAATGCTAGTCAATTATCCCATATGTTTATATGCAATTTTCAGTCATTTTTCCAAATTAATTTGTAATGCCTATTTTATCAAATATTTAGTTTAAATATAAAACTCCATTCTATTCTATTGATGGATGGGTTGTTGAATCAGTGCCACAGATTTAAATTATTGTAGCTTTATACTGATTTAATACCAGGGAGAAACAATAGACATTATCCCTTGCTTCCACACTCTCTTTTTTCAGAATTGTTTTTCATTTTCTTGGTGCAGCTTTGTGTCATATGAGCTTTTGAATTGTTTTGTTATGTTCCCTGAAAAACATCCTGAATGTATTTTATTGGAATTGCGTCTTGCCAATTTATTAATAGTGGAGAGGCTGAAATATTCACGTTACTTAATCTCTCATTTAAGAATATAGTATATCTGACTATATACATAAAAATTCAAGTCATTTTTATAATTGTATTCACATATACCAAAGTCTAAACAAATATACATTTAAAGCATGATGTAAATTATATCTGGGGGAGAGAATTTAAGAATTGTGTCCAGACTCCACTTACTGAGCATGCCCTGGAGAGAAATGGGGGTTCAACCTCGGTGCTGACAACTTTCATGGTGTCAACATCTCAGGGTGCTGGGTGTGATGCTGGGTTCATGTTGACTACACAAGGTATCAGCTGAAAAATCAGTTTGGAATCTAATTTCTAAGTGAAATATGGTTCCACTCCAGTTCACAAGCACCTATTGTTATGTGTATTCCCATGTAATTTATATTTCTTTTGTTGCTGTAGTAAGTAGGATCTCTTCACATAATGGTCTCATTCTCAGTAAATTTATCTTTTTTTATTATGAGAGAAATAGATGTACTTTATGTAAAATTTGTAAACATAGGTAATCAAAAGGGCAAAATTAAAAGCACTGCCCACCATTATTCTGATGACTATATAACCAGGTGGATGAGTGGCTAACAAGGAATAGGAGTGGGGTTTCCCACACTGAACTGTTTTCCATCCTAACTCTTCAATTAGCAACATATTTAGAACATGTACTGGTTGTCAATTACTGTCTAGAACTACACTGTCCAACACAGAAGCATGAGTCAAATGTGGCTATTTCTATTTCAGCTTAAATTGATACAAGTTAAATAAACTAAAAAATTCAGTTCCTCGGTGCATTCACTTCTGATTGCTGCTATCTCAATGGGTTAAAATGACACAAATTCATTATCTTACAGTGCTGGAGTCAGATGTCTGAAATAAGTCTTACTTGTCTAAAATCAGGGCATCAGCAGGGCTGTGTTCTTCTCTGGAGGCTGTAGGGAAGAATTCATTTGTCTTTTCCAGCTCCTAGAGGCTGCCTACATGCCTTGGCTCATGGCCCCTTTCTCCATCTTCAAAGTCAGAAGCTTAGCATCTTCAGCTCCCTCTCCTACTTGGACACTCCTGGCATTTATTCATGGGTCTTTTAAAGACCTTTGTGATTACACTGGATAATGTAAGGATAAGATCCTCAACTCAGTCATACCTGCAAAGTCCCTTTTGCCATGCAGTTAATGTATTCATAGGTTCCAAGGATTAGGGCCTATCAACATCTTTGGGGGCCATTCTTCTGCCTACCATACTCAGAAACATGAGTCACTTTGACTTAAGTACTCAATAAGCACATGTAGCTAGTGGCTGCCATATTGGATAGTGCTGCTTATAGAACATTTCGATCACCGCAGAAATTTCTACTGGGCAGCGCTGATTTAGAGGTTAAGAATCTCAAACAAGTTACTAAGCTTCTCTGAGCCTCAGTTTCCTCCTCAATAAAATGTGTACAATAATGACACACAGCATAGGGTTGACATAAACAATAAAATGAGTTAATAAAAGTGCTAACCCTTATATGGTAATTACAATGTGTCAAACACTGTTCTCTTAGCCTTGACATGTTTAGACTTATTTAATCTTCACCACAACCCTATGAAACAGAAGAATGATGATTATCTCAGTATCATAGAGGAGGAAACTGAGGCACAAAAGGTTGAGTACCTTGCACAAGATTATCCAGCCACTAGGAGGCATAGTGTGGCATGGTGCCATATGCTTCACATTTTAAAGTATTGCACCCAATCCACTCAACAACCCTACCAGGTTGAAACCTGCTATCCATGGGGAAACTGAGACATAGTTAAATAACTGAATGCAAGGTTAAATAACATACTCAGGGTCAAACTGTGGTAAGATGCAATCCAAAGCGTCCGCCACCTCTGGACAGGCAGAGATGTTGGGACTGAGGGCAGCAGAAGTCATACTTCACAGGAGAAAATTAAAAACGTGCCATAGGAAGATATAAAAGCCATCCCAGCTCCCCACGTGGGCCGCCTACCTACAAAGGCCCTGAATTCACATTTCTGAGTCCAGACTGGTGAGCACAGCCCAGCCTCCTCACCAAATGCAAAAGGACGAAGGGAAGAAACCAAAATTGGAGGGCGAAAACAACCTCAGAGCTTTAATAAAAACCAAGGCTTTGAAGTTAGGGAAGAGAAGAGCTCCATAATAGTCAAATCAAGACCCACAAATTGAATACATGGCAAGAGTGATGAATGGAGCCCCAATTAAAGAGTGGGTGGCTGTCTGCTGAGGCTCCGTGGGCAGCCCTCCACCCCCCCCACCCCCAGAGTTCATGGACATACTCTCCATATGATGGATGGCTCATGTAGGCTCTGGAAAGAGAGCTCTGCACAAAGCAGAGCTTTATCAGTCTCCAGACTGAAACCTCTGCTTGCCTTGCAAAAGAATACCAATAATAACTGAATTTTTTCATGTAGAAGGCATTTATCAAGCATCTATTCTGGGCCAAGAGACTGCTGAGCCCTTTGTGACCTGCCCCTTCCTAGCTTGCCCCCTGCCTCCTTTCTCTTTGCTTCTCCTACCCATCCTGAGCTCTGACCACCCCAAATTCCTCCAGGCACATGGTTTTCTTTCTGCTTGCAATGTCTTCCTCCCCTACTTTGTCTGCCTGACACACTCCTACCGCTACTTCAAAACCTCAACTCACATTCACCTTCTCTAGGAAGCCATTCTTAAGGCTTAAGGCTTCCTCTTCGCCCAGCCCCTTGTGCATGTTTCAATTTTTATACTGAAGTTGTATTGTACGTCTTCTGTCTCTGCCCACCAGATCTTGACCTCAACCTTCAGGACCACGTCAGCTTCATCTCTGGTTCTCAGGGACCAGGCACAATGCCTGGTACAAGGTGGGCGTCCATTAAATGTGCATTGATAACTGAGTGCAGTATACAAAGACACAGTTTCTGTCCGGTAGAAGAGGAGAAACATACAGGTGAACATAACATAAGGCAGACTTGGATGAAATTATGAATGAGCTATCTCAAGAATTAAGGGATTTCATAGGAGGGTGGACTTTTCTAACCCAGAGGATGAGGGAAGGATTTGTGGAGGAGTGTACTCGTGAATGAAGCCATAAGAGATAGAAGAGAATTTCTGTGAGCACTTTCATTTTCTAGAACTTTATAGGACAGCATTTTCCCTGTGTGCCCTCCTGTAGCACTGGAGAGGGAAAAGGAGAGCATGGATTTGAAGGTCAGGCTGTGTCTGCACTTTCGGGATGTCTTGCTATGCTGGAGTTTGGGGAGGGGAGGAAGAGATGACATTGCAGGGCTTCTTTCTCATTCTGTCCTGACATTGCACCTTCCTCTTCTGTCTTTTCTGCAGGTGAGACGAGGCAATGCAGTGGTTAGGAACTGAGCCTTTGGGAACCGAATTCAAAGCCTGATTCGGTCACATATGGCCCATGTATGGAGCCTACTGAGACTCCGTTCCTCATCTGGGAGAAGGATATAAATGCCTACTTCAAAGACATCGTAGGAATAAAGTGAATGAGACATACCAAATCAACCAGGGGTCAGAGAGGGAAACAGAAGGCGCTCTAGGCAGAAGGAGATTGGGACAGACAATGTGTGCTCATGATGGCCTTGCGAAGGCTGCCAGGCTTGAGGAATTACTCCCAGAGCACACACACAGACACAAACTGGCTCCTCAGTGCCAGAACACTGCTGCTAGTATATTCAAGTTCAAACCCACTGTCTGGGTGAGAGGCAGGGATCCGGCAGTGCTGCCTTCACCACCCACAACTACTTACCACCCATGAAGCTGGAGACCGGATGCTGGAACCCTGCTGCAGGAAAATCCCACCTGCCACACCCGGGCCGGCCAGCCGAGAACCACCATGGTCAGCAGGAAGAAGGCGTCCTCCTCATTTCCACCTCCCACCTATTGCCTAATTGGCACCCAGGACCCAAGCTGCAAGGAGCCTGGGAAACCTGGTCCTCAGCTTACACCCTCTGCAGATCAGGCAGACGTCCCAGAAGGTTGTTGGAACAGATGCTGAGTGGCATCGACTCCACCCCATACGCACGTGGTGCCACATGTAGAAGATGGTCTACATTATAAAATGCTGTCTGTTTCCTTGTATTTATTTATAAAACTCCTTTCTAATATATGCCCTATTCTGATTCTGTTAAGACCCCTGTGGTGTTTGCAGGGACTTCTTAAAATTTTTTTTAATACATGGAAACTGAGAAAAGAAAAATTAGGAAGGCTAGCCAAACTCCCCCGGGTCTCTAGTGTTTCTTCTGGGTCTTACAACTAAAAGAGCTGAAGCCCAGTGTCCTAGCTCTATTACAGACTGTGTGGGCCCCAGCTAGCCAGTTCACTTCTCTCTCATTTTCTCCATCTGAAAAATGGGAATGATGCTAGCTGCCCGCTGCCTCAGGTATGTGTGCTATGTGCTGGGCACTGCCTTCTACTCTGTGGGTCCCGTGCACAGGAGCCTACACCAAGCTGGGGAGCTAGGACACACCCACAAAAAAGATACACAACAGCAGGAAGCTGGCAACTGAATGCATATAGTCAGGGTTCTCTAGAGAAACAGACCCAACAGTAGAGATCTGTGAATATAGGGTTTTTAAGGGTGTCTCACATAACCGTGGGAATGGAACGGTCCCAAATCCTCAGGGCAGCTGTGAGGCTGGCAACTCTGATGAAGGATCTGGAGGAACTTCACAGGAGAAGCTCACTGGCTGAAGAAGCAGTAAGAGTCTCTCTTCTTCATTAAAAGCTTTTGAGTGATTGGATTATCTCATTGGTGGGAGTCACGCCTTCATCGTTCGCAGATGGAATCAGCCACAGATGCAATCAGCTGACTGATGTCTTAATACATGAGCCTTCCAGTTATCAACCAGCCACAAATATCCTTGCAGCCACAGTCAGGCCAGTGCTTGCTTGACCAGACAACCGGGCATCATCGCTTGGCCAAGGTGACACCAGAACCTACCACCACACTGAATTCCAATGTGGATGGAGAGCTGCACACGTCACCTTCCTTGTCTGCAAGGTGCCTGGGACTTAACACAGATCTTCCTGTACCTGTGGGAGTCCAGTGGCCTAGGTCCGCTCTGCCTGGGCAGTTCCATTTACATTCACTGTCCTGACATAATTATTACGAGTGCCTACTTTTATCTCAAAAGTATTCTGATTTGGACATTAAATGACATGGTCACACTCTATGCTAGAGTCAAACAAAGAGAAGCTCGTGGCTGTTGCTGTTTGCTTGGGATCACGCGAGTCAGTCAAGAAGTATTGAGCCCATTATTTGTTTTTCTCCATCTCCTGTGTTTCCTCTGGTCAACTTAGCCAGGACAGGGGCACAGAAGAGGGCTTCCAGTCAGTGCTTGGGCTACAAGGAGGGAGTGGCAGGTAATGGGCCAAGCTGGGGAAGCATTATCTGCTAGTTTACTTAAATCATCGATGTTTTACCCACTAGAAATGGGAAGCTGTGCATTTAAACACTTTTCATGGGGTGCCTTGGTACCAGCCTACATTTCACTTTGGGCATGTTTGGGCATGTCTGGCCAGCTGCTGCAGCAGGATGACAGTGAGGTGTCATGGAGCCAAGTGTCTGAATCCTGCAGGTATAGGGCCTTCAAGCAGCCATGGGCAGCCCTGTGATCCCAGGAGGGAAAATGTTCACCCCACACTGACACAGAACCCAGGCAGGGCTGTGTCAACATGATACTGAGGGGAGCAGCTTTGAGAGCCATATGGACAAGCCCGGTGTCCTCACGAGGGGGCCAGGTGGTGGTGAAGAGATGTAGCCCCACCCGCGGTGGCCTTGGAGGCAGTAGGCCTCACCTGCAGTGGCACAAAGCATAAGAAGGGGAGAGGGGTGCTGGCAAACTCCCTTCAGACACCCCCAGGGTCGAAGCCGGGTTAAGGTCTTTGGAGACCTCTGCTCTGAAAAGTTTGTGGCATTCTTACCCTGTATATATCAGGATAAAAGCAATTTGAAACAATACTTATATATGAGGGAGTCCAACAATGTTCATTTTTTCACTGATGGATAATTTTATGCTTTTATTTTAGTAGAATATTAAATTTCTACTCTACCCAGCTCCATCTCCCAGGAAAAATAAAAACCGGCAGCGACAACCCAATGCCCTAAGAATGTGCCCAGTCAGCCTCATTGGGCACAACCCAGTGACGCCAACAACTAACTGGCTGAGATTTCGAGTAGATTTGGAAGACCTAAGAAAAGCAGGTGAGTGAAAGTGCCAGGGAAACGTGGGCTTGTTTCAATTACTAAAAACTCATAAAACTCCACAAAGTGAAAGAGCCTGGGGAGCGCTAGGATAACATTGAATTAGAAACCTCATGCACGATGACCCAGAATTTTCTGGAGGCACCATCTTTCTACTCCGCGAACCAAGACTCTGAACTGGAACTATCTCCTACACTGCGAACCCCCCCAGATGCCCCTTCAAGCCCCTCACCAGTATAGTAAAGAGGTCCATGACACAGTGGACAGCACAAACCCCAGGATGGTGCCAACCTGCTCGCTCCCAACCTCACAGGCCACTCCGCATTATTACATTTGGGGCTGGAATCTGGGAAGGCCTTTGGGAAGGAAACATGCGGAACAGATGACGAACCCTGGAAACATCACACAACTCTCCAGCCGAAAATCAGTCCCTCCTTCCCTTCTCCTTCCTCTTCCTTTCCTCTTTTCTTTCTTTGTTCCTTCCTTCTTTTCCCTCCTTCCTTCCTTTTTCCTCCCTCCATCCTTCCTTGTCTCCCTCCCTTCCTTCCCCCATTCATTTATGCACAGGTGTTTACCATGCCCCCACTGTGGTCCTGACACCTCTTAGGCCTTGGGCACACAGCAGTGAATAAGAAAAAATCCATGCCCAGATTCACCTTACCTTCTACTCAAGGAGAAATACCATAAACAAATATACATATGATATGTTCGGTGGCGGTTTATGATATAAAAGAAAAATAAAGCAAGGTAAGTGTATGGAGAAGAGTGCGGGGGTAGGGGGAGGTGCAAAGGCTTATTCTCTAAAGAGAATAAGTGCAAAGGCCCTGAGACAAGGGAAATGCTTGCCAGGTTTGAAAGGCAACAAGGTGGGTGCTGGGACCGGTGCCAAGTAAGTGATGGGAAGGTCCAGGGAATTGAGGAGGGCTGGCTCCTGTAGGACCGGGTACCCTACGGCAAGGGCTGGGCTTTTAGTCCAAAGATAAAGAAAACCTCTGGCTTATGAGTAGTGGGGTGAGATGGACTGATTTTTATTTTTTTAAAAGCTACATGAAAATGTCTACATGCCCAGGTATTTAAGAGGAAGAGTATTAATGTCTACAGCTTACTCCAAAATGCATCAAAAATAAGACGGATTGAGGGATGGATAGAAAGATGACTAGATGGATAAATCTGTGATTAATCAAGTATAGTAAAAAGGCATGGTAGAATCTAGGGATGGGTATACGAATGTTCATTGTGAAGTTCATTCTTTTCTGTATATGTAAAATCTTGCATAATAAAACACTAAAAACAACTCTGGGTGCTGCATGGGAAAGAGACTGAAGGGAAGCACAGGTGGAGTTGGGAGACCAGGATGGAACCTATGTGGGATGGTGACAGGGGATGAGGGAGGACATTTGAAACTAATTAGTAGCAGAAAGTTTGTTTGAAAGGACAATTGGAGGATAGTTAGACATCAAGGAGTGGATGGAATACATCGTGCGCTGTAATATGGCTCATTTAGTTTGGAATCCCTCCCCTTCCACTTTCTGTGTGACCTTGAGCAAATTACCTAACCTCTCTGAGCCTCTGTTTCTTCAATAGTAAAATGAAGGTAACAGAGTTTACCATATAAGGTTCTGTTGACTACTCAGTAATATGGCTCACACACATTGCCTGGAAAGGGATTGGGAACAATAATAGATGCTCAATATATATTAGTTCTCCTAAAAGGAAGCATCAAGAGTGCTTGAAAATAATTGGTATCATTACTAAGGAACCATTTGCAACACAGCCTCTGCTACTTGAGAAATGCCCCCTAATATTATGCCAAAATATGGAATTAAATCTGAAATTGCCACAGAAACAATAATAATAATAAACCTCAGAACAATGGCACCAGAGATCAAAATCCAGGTAGATACAAAAGAAAATAAATGAAGTTCCCCTCTAACTTACAGGAGCAGGGCCAGACATTTTCAAGCAGGAAGGTCCAGGCTGTAAACTTTAAGCCTGACTCCCAGTCATTGTGGACAGACTTTCCCTCCATGAGTTTTTCAGGATATCTGATAAGGATGTGAATAAAAAGTAGGAACAGAGCTTACAGTCACAACCTCAATGCTTTATAATGTCCATAATGACCTTCCCATGTCTTTTAAAACTTGAAAAAACTTTCAACTTTTGGCTAAAACCAGCAGTAGAAATGCCAAAACACTATGGACAAGGCATCCTTTTTTAAAGGTACTGGAACGTCCATAAGATATGTCCAGTAAATTGAAATTTCTGTGCCAACACTGCTGAAGCAACTGATTGCTCCAATGAAAATGTTCCCTCCGATTCTCTCTCTCTCTCTCTCTCTCTCTCTCTCCCCTCTCCTCCCTCCACTCTCTCCCTTCCCCCAAGTCCCCCTGGAATTGTCTCACTCTCCTGGAACCACTGACTCAGCTGTATAAATAACAGGAAAAATAATTAGAAGTCAGGGGGTCAAATGCTCCAAATGCCCGTTTGACAATTTGCTCTTTTCCCACCAGTACTTGGCGTCTTGGTTTCCTTGTGGGAGCAGTTCTTTTGAGTCCGAGTCGTTCAGGTAGTGAAAACGTGGTCCAAAAGTGGCGCACTGGGCCTGGAGGAATGCCGCAAGGCAGTGCTGCCTTTCTGCACGATACAGGTCACCGAATAGCCAGAAGGTCCTGGAGGCCTCTGCCGGATACTAACCGAATGTTTGCTCAACCCAGCCAGGGCAACTTCATATTCAGTGAGTTGCAATGTTTCTAATGACTTCAAAACTCAGTAATAATAGCAAGAATGCATAGACTATGCCAGGCACATGTTACCATGCATGGTAATTCATTTAATCTTCACAATAACCCAGTGAAATAGATACTCTTTCTATTTCCCTTTTGTAGATGAAGAAATGAGGCACAGAGAGGCAAAGTGACTTGCCCAAGGTCACACAGGCAGGAAACAATAGGGCCAAGATTTGGACGTAGGCAATCCAGGCTCTTAGCTGCTGCATCACTATTCTTCTCAAACCCAGTCCACTTGTCTTTCCGGGGCTGGCTACCCACGTCAGTTCCATCGCCATTGTCACAACCAGGCCTCATGAATGGGCAGGAATGGGCACCTGATGCCACAGCTGGGTGTGGGCAGGGGACCAAACTGCTTACGCCAGGTATCATTTACATCCACTGACTCACACAAGAGCTGAATACCTTCTGGATGGAAAATAAAAACAAAGTAAAATAATACTAATGGTAAATTTAAATCCTGCCAGAATTATGGCTTGGATGTCCGTAGACGTGTCCGACAGCAGAGTCCCCTGAGCAAAAATTCACAATGAGGACAAGGAATCTGACACTGTGGGCCAGCCCAAGCTGTGGAACCCCTCGCCTAAGAGGTAGTGGGATTCTAGGTACAGAGGGACACCAGAACCCACACTGACCTGGTTATCTATGCGACTAGAAGATACATGTCCTCTGAGAAAAGAGCTGCCTCTGGGAAATAAAAGAGTTGCCTCACTTAGGGGTCTAGGAAACTTGCTCGGTCTCCATTTGATAGAAACACACAGAATGGGGTGTCAGGTGGTGCTCTCACCTGAAACTTGAAAACTAAGTGCATCAGTCTGAGGTAGAGTGGCGTTCAGGCATCCCAGCACCAGGGCGTGGGGTGGCCACCGGGCTGCGGCAGCACTGAGGAAGGTCGTGTTCCCTTGTCACTGAGTCCTGCTGAGACCAGGCTCCCCAGCCCTGTGGGCAGCTTGGGCAGCCCGCTAAGGTCCAGCTCTGAGTGGCACCTCTGTGATACCCACCGGGCCAACCTGTTTACCAGCCATGATAGCAAGCAATGACCAGAGCTGACTCTCAGGTACTTCTAAGCACCCCTGTGACTTTCCAGTAATAATTGGGGTCAGGGAGGAAAACTCTTCCAAAGATGGATTCTTGCAGACAAATTGGATGGGCTTGTGGCCTTCAAGGGTCAGCTCAGTGCACCCATCTCCCAACTCACTGCCTTCTGAAGTCTGAGTGGTCAGGACACAACATTTAGAAACTGGGGAATTCTTACTCTGGTATTAAGTGGGTATCAAAAAGATAAATGGAAAAAGTGTCCACTGGTCCATTTCAACTCCTGCAATTGTCCACATGATACAACCAAGGAATGGCATTTAAAGTTGCTACACGCACCTGCTCTTATCTTCCTTTTTTTTTGCATGGGCGGGCACCGGGAATCGAACCCAGGTCTCCAGCATGCCAGGCAAGATGCTCTTCTCTTTGGGACCCTTTTAGGTGTCCTTGGGACCCCTCCGGGCACCTACCCATGCCAGTGCACCTCAGTTCCATGAGATTTACCGCCCCATTTACTTCTACCCTCAGCTCCTGCCCTTGATCTTCCTTCTGCAGATGAATGCTCTGGGTTGGGGCTGTGTCTATTCAAGCTCTTACTCTGCAACCGATGCATGCACTGCCAGCTCCAGACTTGTAGTCAGGAGTGAGACCCTCCTGGACCTAGCTGCACTCTGGGGCCCTCCCCAGGCTTCAATACCCACCTTGGAGGGAAAGAGCTGAACTTCAGAGAGCTTAGGTTTTCATCGTTTTAGGGCTAATCTTGGGCATTGACCTTGCAAATGCTAAAGCCTATCCACTCCCACCTCCCATCCCACCCCATGCAATTGGCCAGTAAAACTGCCAACTTTGGGGCAGTCTATTTTGGCTCTAGCTTAATAACAGGGATTGGGACAAGGGAGCTGACCTGTTTTTGTTTACTGCTTTCCACTTGCCCAGACACTAGCTTATACGAGGTCTTCTTTGAGGATTTATTTGCTTTACTGCCTCTGATTTACAGCAGAACAAAATGTGGTTCATAAAGTTCACATAAATCAGGGGTGAAGCCACTAGAACTAGAACTCAGGTCTCTTAACTGCTATTAACATCCAGGTTTATTCCTCTGCTTGTTTCCTCCTGGATTTGGTGAATGGGCTCGAGCCAGGTCCAGGGAGATCACCAGCCGAAAGGAACACCTCCTGTAAAACAACCTGCCCGGTGGGGGGGGGGGACATATCGATGGGCGTGGATTCTTTAGACCCGGCAAACTGCAAACCTTGTGTCATGTAGGAACCTGGGGCAGGGGTCAAACCACTTTATTCTGGTTCCTTGATGCTTTAGTTTAGTTTTGGTATCAATCATTGTCTGTTTTTTTAAAGCCTTCGTGTCTCACATTTAATGGTTTCATTTTCAATAATATGGTATCCTTGAATGTAGTGATGAGTTACAAATGTGATAGTTTTTTTTTGGTCTTTATTAAAATCATCACAAATGTATTGATTCACTTACCAAATGAAGTAAATTAATATCAGCTTTGATCACATTACGATTAATTTTAATTAGTTTATAATCAAATAAAGTCTGTCACATCACAAGCTTCAATAGTTCTGTAGTAAAACGGACTGTCAGGTATGCCAAGCCCCAACAGCAGTATTCCTGAAAACTCTAAAGAAACCCAGGATTCTATCTAAGACTCTATAAAAGTTTTGCTTATTGAGTTTATTTTTCAGAAATTTAAAACCTCCAGATTGTTCCTGCGCTGGTTTGAAACTCTTGTGTACCCCAGAAAAGCTGTGTTCTTTTAATCCAATCTTGTGGGGCCAGACCTGTTGTTGGATGGGACCTTTTGATTAGGTTGTTTCCATGGAGATATGACCCCACCCATTTCAGTTGGGTCTTAATCCACTTACTGGAGTCCTTTAAAAGGGAGACATTTTGGAGAAAGCACAAATGCTTGGAGACAGAAAAACGCCCCCAGAAGATGCTATGCTAAGAGATGAAATCCAGAGTTTGCCCCAGAGTTTGCCCCAGAAGAAGCTAAGAGAGGACCCCAGATGCTTGGACAGAAAAAAGCCCCAAAGACACTAAAAGAATACCCACAGGATGCAGAGAGAAAACCATAAGAATCAGAAACTGAAAGCAATGAACAGGGAGCAGTTGCCAGCCACATGCCTTTTCAGCTAACGGAAGCATTCTAGATGCCAGCAGCCTTTCTTCAGAGTCCAGGATCACCTAGCTGATGTCTTAAATGTGAACATTTTCATGGCCTTATATCTGTATATTTGTAACCTAATAAATCTTCTTCATAAAAGCCAATCCATTTGTGGTTATTGCATTCCAGCAGCTTCAGCAAACTGAAAAGTTCCTATGCCAGATAAGCCCTGAAATCCAGAATACCAGTCTCTCCAAGAATATAATCAGTTTTATTCCTCTACCCTATAATGTCAACAGCCCTTTCCAGCCCAAGAAGTTAGAAGAGTCCTTGCCTGAATATCCCTGAAGATTGAGAGAATGATCAAATGAGAGGGAGGAGGTGTAACAGAGAAGTTAGGATTTAACAAACGATTACGAGTACTGAATCATTATATAGATATTTCTCTTTAGTTGCTAGTGTATTAGAACAGCCAGAAGGAAATATCTGAAATTGTTGAACTGTAACAAAGTAGCCTTGATCTTTGATAATGATTGTGTAACTATATAGCTTTTATTTTGTGACTGTGTGATTGTAAAAACCTTGTGACTGACATTCCTTTTATCAAGTGTATGGTTAGATGATAAAAACATGCCTAGAAAAACAATGGACCATCAGATCCCAATATCTGCAAACAGCAAACAAGCCAGTGCTGCAACCATGAAGGTGAACCATCCTTCCAGGAAACTCAAAGCTCAATACACTTTGATGAGGCGGGTAGGGGGATGGCAAGGTCAGATGGGATCCAAATAGATACTCATCCCTGCTCTGCAGATTGGTCTGCATGCTTTTCTTCCTAATGGAAATATGAAAACATCTGCAAAATGAACACAAAATCTTAATAATTTAGTAAATAGTTGCTTCATTTGTCTAAATCTAATGTCCTGCCTGTTCCCCTGCTCCAAATAAGCCTTTCCTTACCTTGACCTCATACTTCTTCCCACGGGGCAGTGAGCAGTTTTCCAGGTGTAACCCTCAGATGAAGATGAGCATATCAGTGGGTGCCTCGGGCTCCATCCCTTGTAGAGAAGCGTCCTCACCAGCTGCATTAGCACTTCACTAGCAGAGCTACTGTGAAAACTGTCCTCCCACGGCACCCTCAGCATCTCTGTATGGACTGCACATTTCCTGTACAAGGAGGCCTTCAGGAGACGAAGGGCAGTGCTGCCAGGGTCTGCAAGAGGTTCAAGCCTTCAGAGAAGACCTGCCATAGGAAAGTGAGGGCCTGGGAGTGGTCCCTTCTTTCACCCTCACTGAGTCTCCTTGTAGCTTGGCTGTCCCTGGATCGGGACCCGGGTTCATGCCTTTTGTGGTATTAACTCAGTTTGGACACTGTGTTTCCTTCACAGGTTATAGAACCCAGCTCGGGGTCTCCCAGCAGTTGAATCGTAGCCCATCCTTGGTGCAGACAGAGTCATCTCAGGCTATTGCCGTGTGGCTGAGTGAAACATACTGAGAGTGTCTATAATAAATTATGCACATATCCTTCAAATCTCTAGCCCTAAACTCTGATGATGATCATTGCCATCATCATAATCCTTAAAAAGGTTTTGTCACGTGACCGTGCATTTGCAAGTCCAAGCATTTCCACAATAGATCTGACTCTGAACTACTTTTTGCAATTACCCCAATTTAATTTTCTTTAGGCACTAAAAGGTTTTGTTAAATCTAGATTGAAAGGAGTAGCTATTTCACCATCTGTAATAGTTGTGTTTTTTAGCCCACAGTTAATTCCTGCTAGACACTGAGTTCATGAAAATACTTCATTTTCCTATGAAAAACTACATAGTCATTAAAACATGAATTTGTATCTTTTTTGACAAATATCTTTTGGATTATGAGACATTTCACTTGTAATTCTGTGGTAGGTCAAAAAGTTTAATACTACTTCCTGATACCTCATCTTTTCTCATGCTAAATTTATGTCTTTCTGTCTATGTAAAAGAGGTATAATAATACTGATCTCAAGTAGAACTTGAAAGAACTCGATGAGATAACGTATATACACCACCTACAGATGTGGGCACATCACAGGTACTCCTGCCTTGAATTCTTTCTGTATTAAGAGCATATTGCACAGCTTCTTCTCAAATTCTGTTGTAAAGCATGGGGGCACAGGAGAAGGTAAAAATTGACAGTCCTGCCCCAACAAGCCAGAAAATGTCCCATTCCCTATGAGTAAAGATACTGGCATTGGGACTGATGACAGTGCACGTCGACAACCTACTGGATGTAGCTGAGACAATGAGATACCACCATCACCCTGAAAGACAGAAATCCATGTCTGGCTAGATCTCCCGTGTTTAAGGATGAATAAATTTTTAAAAAATCAAAAACAAAATTAAAAAAAAACATTGGAGGACAAGGGAAAGGAAAGCTCTTATTGAACACTAAGAGAAAGAGCATACCTGTGAAAAGAATCTGCTGTGTGAACAAGAGAAGATTTTACTGTGACTCCTTGGCCTCCTCGATTGGCTGCAGGAAACCAGGGGCCATCTGGTACAAAATTAAAAAAATAATAATTTAGTGAAGAATAGGCTGAGATAAAAAGACAATAAGGTGAGAAATAAACAGGGAGCAGCCCTGAAACATTCACAAACCACAGAAACCTTCCTCTGAGGCTCCCAGAAGGAGCCCCCTTAGCTCCAAGTGGGTCCCTCTCCCCTCCACCGAGGTCAGCAAGAGTTTGCCAGGGGCAAGGAGGTTGGCGCTTGAGAACGCAGCTGCAGTGTGTTTTCCTAAGCTGGGAAAAGCAACCGCACAGACAGTAAAGGTGAAATGTGAACTAAAATTAGAGTGGCGCGGGCCCCGGCTATTGGGGGCCGAGGCAGCAAGCAGAGGCAGACACAACAGAAGGGCTGTGGGAGCTGAGGAAAGACAGCTCTGCATGGCCGCTCACCATCTGCTTTGAATCAGACTCTTTCTGGGGCTTCCACCACCGTCCAGGGCTGACCTCAGAGCCCAGCATCTCTCTCCCCTTGTGGAATGCTGCTGGCAGCCCGGGACTCTAACAATGGGTTCGCCCCCTTCCTTGGCTTTTGGTGGCCCTTAGGAAAAGTCAATCTTACCGAAGAATTTAAGAAGCCCTTTCCATAGCCAGGTGCCCAGTGGAGTTCAAGGAAAATGCATTACATCTGCTTTTGCTGGCCCACTTGGCCTTTCCCAGTAAAGAAGTCCTTCTATCTCTGTTTTCTTCCAACTCACAAACCACAAGCAGCAGATGGGGTGCAGCCAGCCCTGGGCAATGCAGGCAGCTTTTTAAACCTTAATTTTTCTCATCTATAAAAGGACATATTGCTACCTCAGAATTGTTGTGTGGTGCACACCGCAGACCCCCCAATAATTATTTATTATTTTACCTTCTTCCCCTGCGAAATAGTAAAACACAATTCACTAAAATTTTTAAGTAATTCAGAAGGACCCAATTTAGCCTTCAGGTTATTGCTTTCTTTTTTAAAAGCTTACTCCAAGCTGTTGTAAATAAACTATTGACATATGTTGAAGGTCCTGAAAGAACCACTTTCTTGCAGGTCAGTGAGGACTGCATCATGTCAGAGAATTCTACATAGGTGGTTTGAATTGGCGACATTGGCAGAGCTAAGGAATCCCAAGTGGATTTTTAAGGCCACCAGGGACTAGCAATGGCAGGAAGCCTTTATCAGCCCTTGGCCTGAAAGCACAAGGAAGAAAATGTTATCACTGATACCTGGCGAGAGGGGCCTCCCTTCAGGCAGGAGTTGAAATCCACTACTATTAGCCACTACCTGGATAGCAGCAACGAAGCAAGAAGGGAACAAGGAAGAAACACCCCAATTTCATTTTTCTCTGCCCTCCTGTCTCTGATGGTGCTTCCCATTGGCCAAACCAAACTAGAAGCCACCAGACAAAGAAGGGACTTGAGGGGAGGTGGAATGGAGACTAGTCAGCCCTGTGCACTTTAGAAGTACACTTTTATAAGCAATTGCTTTGCAAATTACAAATCCTCCTTAACCATTCATTTGCACCTTAAGAAAACACTTGCTGAACATCTTCTATGTTCCAGGGTCAGGATAGGAGCTCGGGGTACAAAGATACATGGGGCACCTCTCTGTCCTCCAGGTGCAGTACGGTAACAATGGCCAGATTTCATTCAGTGTCCACCCTGCACTAACTTAGCTCGGTCTTCTGAGGCAGCACCAAGTGCTTCACAACTCTCCCAGGATCACAGAGCCAGGAAGCAGCAAGTAGGGATTCAAATTATTCGAGTTCCTCCAGGATTGTAAGTATCCATGATGCCATTTAACAAAGTAAGGGCGACCTTAGCAGTTGACCCCAACTGCGCTGAGAGGCTGCCCAGCCCAAGTCCCAGCCATCCATGCTCAAGACTTCAGCTGTCCAATTTTGTACTGAAGCACTTGAGAGGAGCAAATCTTTACACCTTGTTACATTCCATACCGACCCAGTACAAATTAAATTTTTCCCTAATCCAAGCCATCCTGGTTTTCAACGTTGACCAGATGTCTAGTCTAAGAACCAAAGAAAAAATCTGCATTTTCCAACACTTCTGGCCCTGAGGATTTGGGATAAGAGATCTGTGGTCTTAGAACATGGACAGAAAACCCAGGAATAATTGGATCCTGCCCTGCTGCTCAATCCTCTTCCCCACAGAGATTCCAATCAGATGGAAAACAAAAGAAATGCTTTCTGAATAGCTGTCAAGGTTTTGAGATCCCCTAATGTAGGGCTCTTTAGTCAAAGTTGAACTAGAATTTTTGCTCAGGTTTAGAGCCCTTCATCAGGGCCCCCATTCTCTGTCCCCTGAATCTGAGGTGCCCGGGCTGCAGAGTGGACCCCAGGCTGCCTCACCCACCAAAGTTATAGGGTCTGTGGAGAAGGAAGAACAGAAAGAGCATTGGCCAGGCCTGCCCCAGGGAATGCGGCGGGCTGACTGCCCAGGAGCAGGGTCTAGAAAGCGGGAAACTTTCTAGCATGGAGGCTGATCTTCAAGATTCACCAACTCCACCCACTAATAAACTGGGACCTAGTAGAACTTAGTTCTCAGACAAATAGGTTGGACCTCTTCCAGGAGAAGAGGCAGCAGCACTTAGTACTCGAGATGGGCACAGTAGTGAAATCTTGGCAAATTGGAGAAATTCCCTCCTTAACAGTGCCAGAAGCTTCCATATGACAGATGGAAGCATATTATTAAGTGCTTCTCCATTCAATAATATAAACACCTCACCTCCAAAGTGTCCTTTATAATTTAGAAGCACTTTCCAGGAAATAATTTCTTACCTTGCTTCTCACCACCATTCTATGAAGTGGGTGCAGGATACCGTGTTTTGGCACCAGTGAGGAATAATGGAGAGAGAACAAATATCTGATTTCCAGGCCCTCATTTCTGCTAACCAGATGGCTGACCTTTGACCAACCATTTATAGTCTCTGGGCGTCGGTTTATTCTTCTGTAAAATTAAGCGATTGTATCAAATGCCAGTAAGGTCTCTTCTGCCTTTGAGTGGTTACGATTCTGTGTGGATTAGATAATGCATCGAACATGTGTCTGGGGTGGAGGGGGAGTGTATCTATAGATATCTACTCATGAATGCTTAAATAAATATATTTCCTCCCCAAGGTGTTTGCCATTTGGGAGAACAAGTTAGTTTAATGGCAGTTTTGACACTAAATTCCATACAGTAAAAAGCATTATTTTCAGTACCTTCCCCCAATTTTTCCTTTTTTGTTTCCTATTTTTTTCTTAGAAAATGCCATAATATAAATGTTAAGATCATTATAGAAAAGGAATCCTTCCTGATGAGCTTGGGATCCGATAGTAATTAAATTAATCCGAGCCTTTTATTGCTGGTTAATGAAATTCTTTTAAAATTGAACCAGCTTTAAGAAAACCGATTTGCATTGATTTGGTGATGTATAGAGCGCAAGCCACTCTATGTATAAGGAAATTAAAAGCCTTAAGCCTGTACAGTCAAGCTGCATAGCCCCTGGCTGAAAAATTGATTCCATGATTCCCTCCAGGGGCACCTTGCTTTGGGGTTGGTGCTGTTTAAAGGGACACATTCAATTTCTTTGGCAGAAAATAAATTAATTAGGAGAAAAGAAAATCCCTATTTGGTGCCAGGTTAAGCCTTTCTCCAAGTCATCAAAGACAATTCTTATGATAGAAAAGTTATCTTGGATGCCTTTTAAGTCCTCCCCATAGAGCCTGAAATGACACACCCGAGGGGACACTTCACATTCCTCCCAAGCTCTCCTTAACTGAGCCTCAGTTGTTGGGTGCTCTGAGGAAACTGGGTCTTGCAGTCTAGAGAAGCAGGCCCTCCTCTTCATCCTAAGTGCCTGCCTCTCTCCCTCAGCTCCTTCAATTCCCCAAAGCGTCTCTCCTACTGAAGGAAATGGAAGGAGAGCAAAACAGAGAGCTACGTGGAAGCCTGACCCAAAACCTGAGGGGTACTATTTTTAAGAGTTAAGAGTATTACCTCTGCCACTTATTAGCTGTGTGAAGTTGGACAAGTTATGTAAGCTCTCTGTGCCTCAATTACTTCATCTGTAAAATAGGGGCAGTTCTAGTACCTACCTGATAGAGTTATTGAGAGGATAGTGCATGAAAGCTCTTAGCATTGACCTAAGTATTAAAAAAAAGTTAGCTGTTATTGTTGGTGTTGTACTGTTATTCTTATGAGGCACAAAGGGGTTCGTCGTTAATACTGAGAGAGGAGGTACTGAAGGGGAGGGCAAAAATTGGTGGATGAAAATAATAAAATACATACACACAAAAAACCAATGAGGAACTTGGAATATACTAAGTTTGAGATTGCCAGTCATTTGGTCTGAGATGGCCTGTGGGAAGCTGTGGATGAAGAGGTGTTTGGGAAATGATCAGTTTAGGGGTGGCAGTGGAGTCATGATTTAGTTTATCCAGGGAGGTCTACTAGAGAAAGAAAAGAGGAGGCCAGGGCCATCACTTTGTGAATTGTCAAAAATTAGCAAGATAAAAAGATAGAGAAGAGCCGACAATGGATTCCGAGGTCAGAGGGGGATGAGAAGAATCTAGAGGGAAGATTGATCATCATAAAAGATCAGAGTTTCAAGAAGGAGCCAAGCAGATTGGATTACAGAGGCCAAGGAGAATAAAGACTAAAAATGGGCATTTGCAGTCATCACTGACCATGAAAAGAGCTGTTTCAGTGAAGCAGGCATCAGGAGGTGATAGGACTGAATGGAAAGTGAGAGGAGAAAGGGGTGGGCAAACAGCAGATTAGGTGAGAAAAGGGAGAAGGGAGATAGAGAGACAATAACTTGGTGGTAGATGGGGAGAGAGGGAGAGGGTGTCCAGTCAAGGAGACTCTGCCATATATGAGCGAAGTAACCTTGAGAAAGTCACTAAGCCCAAGATTCCAGTTTATAAAATGGAGATATCAGAGTACCTCCTTCATCCAGCTGTTGTGAGGGGTGCACGAACTCCCCTCGCTCAACAGGTAATCGGTAAATGCTATTCCTTGTCACTATTATTAAGGAAGTGTTCATTGGAGTACAGGCTGGCATAAAAAAATCTTGGATTCTACCCAATGAGAGGGGAAAACTGATGGAATGCTGGTTTAAGGGAGACTGGAGAGACTGAGGTTTGCAGTTTGGATTTAGGAATAGCCTTTAAACAGAGGGTGTGGCAGCTTTCCTATGGGTGAAGAGGCAAATCTGCAGTGGAAAGAAGAGCAAAGGGAGCGTGCATGCCTGAGGGCCAGTCAAGTCAAAGGCGAGCACATTTTGGACTTGGGGGCAAACTCAACACCAGAGGACCTGTGAGGCTGACTGTGCCCTGGGATGAGCTGGGCCCCTCTGCCTGCAAAAGGGGTCATACCACTCTCAGCTAGAGGGAAACCAACACGAAGCTTTGTTCTAGAACCCCCAGCTGAAGTCAAAGCCTGACCTCCCAGTCCACTGCTGGCTTAAAAATCCTTAAGATCTTTTCATTCATTCATTCATTCATTCACTAATTCACTCATCTAACAGACTCTTTATAAGTAACTTGCTGTTTGTCAGTTACTCGTGGGAACAAAGAGCTTTTAAGACATTCTCAGATTAGTGGAAAGGCCAACATACAACATACCTAAAAACCTGCTTCTAACTTAACAACCATAAGTATTAGGAGATGGAGCAAAGAAGTGGTGAAAGGTGAGGAGAAGGAAAGAAAGGAGAAAAGACATGGGGGAAGGTCAAGTAGGAAGAAGTTCAGCTTTGCTTTTTTCTTAGTTCTAGCTGCTTGCAAGTAGTAAGTCAACAGTTCTATCTATGGCTAGAACAAGTAACTATAAACATTAGTCCATGCATTAGATAGGAGAGACTAGATTATGCTTTGGTGATAACCTACCCCAAATCTCAATGACTTCCCACAGTAGATTATTTACAACCCACCACAGCCCATGGGTCCCGGCAGCTACCTTTAAACAAGGACTCATGGATCCTGGTCCTTCTCATCCTAGGGTCCATCATCTCAAAACATAACTTCCATAGTCTTCAAGGAAAGGGAGGAGAGAGCTAGAAGTTCCCTTCAAAGTCTTTTCCTATCTCAGCTTAGATGTGACACATGACACTTTTACTCACAGTCAATTGCCACAACTAGTTACATGGCCCTGCCAAATCTCGAGGGGTGCTGGGAAGCATGGAGGATCACATGGATATTTGACAAGCATTAAAGGTCTCTGTCTTAGCCCTCTTCTTCCCTTCTAGCTCAGCCAGCAATGCAAAGCTTTATATTGACCTTCCATGGTGAATGGAACCCTCATTTTCTCCCTGCAAATGCCAAGAGATGCCCCACTTGGGTTTAGGACTGACTAGCTCCCTTTTGGCTTTAAATATATTATCATATACCCATATGGTTAGCATTAAACTTGAAATGAATACTATCAATTACTAACATTAAAATCTAGATATCCTGGGGATGTGAGGGTAGTTCAGTGGTAAAATTCTGCCTGCCATGCAGGAGACCCAGGTTTGATTTCCAGCCCATGCACTTCCCAAAAAACAAAGAACCAAAGAAACAAAAATTCAACAAAAGGTGCTGCAATAAGGGGATACTCACATGGAAAAAGAATGAAATGTGACCTCCTCTATACAGCAAACAAAAAAGAAAAAATCTAGATATGCCACACTTCTAGAAAATTTCCATCCCAATCATAAGTTAGTACACTATGGTGGCTAAGGCTCAGAGTAGAATCATAGAACTGGACATAAAAGTAGGGTTAAACAAGTTAAACCCTTTAACTAATAAATTAATCCATTCAGGCCCTTTTTGAAACTTCCCTGACAAAGAGCTCACTAACTCACATGGCAAAGATGAGATGGTAGCATTGGAAGAATCTTTGAGAAATATTTTTTGACACATAAATTCATTTTTTGGATGAGAAAAATTAACAAGAGAGATTAAGTGGCATGCCAAAGCCTCATGCAGAGTTCCAGAAGCCGGCTAGAACCACCACCTCCTGCCCCTAACCTGGCTCTGTTCATCCTCAGTACCTCACAAAGCTTGCCATCATGGCACACTCCATGGAAAAGGACATTGCCCACCCAACAAGCAAGGAATTCCTGTGACATCTTGTATTTTATCTTAAAGTCATGTGGCTTTTAAATTTTATTCCATAATATATTAATTTTCTCTTAAAATAAAAAAGATTAAGTTATTTGATGTTCTTGGAAGAGGTACCATTTATTCTTTGGTTGCTGGCACCCTCAGCCCACCACTCTGCACCTCCAATCGCACCCACGGCCCATTTTGAGAAACAAACGTTCATCTAAGAATGAAAGTACTCCTTAGATTAATTCAACACATACTTCTTTACTTACTCAACAAATATTTCTTAAGTGCCTACTGGACACTAGCCACTGAACTGAGTACTTAATATTTATTATCTCTTTTAATCTTAGTAACAATCCTATACAGTACGTACCGTTTTCCCCATTTGCAGATATGGAAACAGATTCAAAGACTTTGAGCCTATCGCCCAAGTTCACACCACTAGTAAGTGTGTGAGAGACTGGAGTTTGAAACAGGTCTGAATTTTTCCCCTTCTGAGCCAAAACTCAATTGTTTTCAAGTAACCTGAACCCAATAAACTCAACACATGTAGCTGGGACATTCAGTGGTGAAGTTAAGCTCAGAGAACCATTTCCATGTTTTGGTTTAGCTTCTCCGCAAGGATTGATCTCTCCATTGGCAGACAGGCATCTTCCACCTTGTAGGGATCATGAGGAAGGGAGCATGGCTTCAGGTGGCTCAAGTTGACATCAAATCAACTTGGCAACCCAGTGGAATGTGAGAACCCCAGAAACCCACTGATAGGCTATGATTGGTCTGGACTGGGTCTGTGCCCATCTCAGGACCATAACTACAGCTGGTCAGCTTGGGCCCAGTGCCCGCCTTCAGGGCTGGGAGGGTGGGGTGGAAGCAGTTACCTGGTAATTAACAGTCCCACCAGGACCATGCAATCTGAGTGAGATTCTGCATGACCAAAAACAACAATTGATGTTTTATCCCAATCACAGTGAGATAACCAATGACGTTGTATAAAATATAACTTATAATAAAAGTCACTTTATGGGTCTTTGTTGGGATTGACTAATGTCTCCCACAAAGGGCATGTTTAAGTCCGAAACCCCCATCTCATGAGTGTGGATCCATTCATAATTAGGACCTTTGAGGATGTCTTTATTAGTTAAGGTGTGGACTCATCTTCAAAGATCCTGTTTAGATGAGACCAAATTGAATCAAAGTGGGCTTTAATACATATACCTGAAATCCTTATAAGCAGCATAAATTCAGATACAGAAATTAGTCAAAAGTCAGCAGAAGCCAGAGAATGAGACAGATCTCCATATGACAAGGCAGAGATGCAAGGCAAGGAGCCCCAAGGGCTGCAGCAAGCCAGAGCCAGAACACTCATTGCACACTCTGGCAGAAAGTGTGACCCATCAAAATGTCAATTTTGGAATTCTTCAAAACTGTGAGAAATGAAAAATTCCTGTTGTTTAAACAAACCAGTATATAGTATTTGTCATAGCAGCCCTGGCAAACTAAGACATTCTTTGATGCTCTTTTACTGCCTTGGGACAAAAGCACAAAGCTTATTTTGCATATGCCCATAGCCCCAATTTTACAATGACAGTTTGAAAGGATTCTCTACTTAGCCTTAGGGCAGGAGGAATGACAGCAGGTCTTCCACGGTTAGCAAAATCAGCTGAGACCAGTCACTTACCTAATGAGCTAAAGCTGAGGTGCTGAAACTCCTGCGCTAGTTCTTTTCTCAGGGAGCTGAAAGTTTGCTTGATCCCCATAATCTCTACCAATGAGTGCTGTCACTCAGGGTGATGCCCCACTGCTCTGGCCCCCCACCCCCCACCCCATGCTCCAATTGTCCCTTTGTAAGAGAGCTCCGTCCATATTCCGGATGCGCAGGTAAGCAGTTAAGCACTGCTGAAGTCTGGGTTTCCAGGCTAAACTCCACACTTGCCAATGATATATTGCAAAAGCAGAACACAATGCCCGGGGCCTTAGCACTGCTGGGCAGCTGAGAAAGGGCCCTAATGAGTTCCAGGAATCCTGCCTTGGGAGCTGACTAGTGGTTCAAGGTCAATATCATCAGAATTCAGGGGGAATACCTTGTTTTGACTGAAAGATCAAAGCGTGGGTCTGGAGGGACAGGGCGAGCTTTTTGATCAGGAATGTCCAGACAAATACTTCAGTCTCCAATTTATTCTGATTATGCAGAACAGGCCTGAGAGGGTCACAGTCTGTTAGAGAGATGGTCACTCAGCCCACCAGGCTGGTGGGACAGCAACACTTCCTTTGAGAGTCCTGTGCTTGTGGAATGTTCTGCAGGTCCAGGCTGTGGGAAGGTACAGAGGCCGACGCAGACCTTCTCCCCGCTGCTTGCTGAACCAGCTACACTCTGATGAGGAGGGGGGTTGGCTCGGAAGGGGCTTTAGAGACCTCCCGTTGATTCACAGCTGAGCTGAGCCCCAGCGGCTCGCCACACAGCCAGTTAATGGCCAGGCTGGGAGAGGAGTCAGGCCTGCCCCTCCTGACCTGGCCACCTGGACTTCTCTTAGCTCCTCCCTGAAAACTGCTCACAGTGAACATAAACCTGACTGCAGGCTGTGGGGAGACATCTGTAAGAAGCCCAGGGGCCGCTTGGGTAGCTGGGGCAGGCCTGTCCATCGGGATGACTGCAGTTATGAGGGGCTGTAAAAGGGTGAGGGGCCTGGGGCGGAAGAGCAGGCCCTGGGAGCAGAAGGGCTAGGGCCGCAAAGGCACCAGGAGCAAGGAGGAGGCTCAGGTAGTCTTCCAGAGGCGGACACTGACAGCAAACGGTGCTCCCCAAGGATCCCCAGGGGCGGGCGTCTAGCCTGGGGCCACCCCGGGAGGCTTTTACTGTAATTGCACACATCTGATGAGCACCAGCTCTGAAGTGGGCACTGTGCTTTGACAGAAGTTCATTGGTTGAGTTGTTATAACAACGCTGCAAGGTGGTCTCCATTTCATAACAAGGAGCCTGAGGCCCAAAGGTGTTCAATACTCTGCTTGAGGCAAGTGAGCCACCATGTAGCAGATGCAGGGTTAGAATCCAGACTTGTCTGTTTCCAAAGCCTCATCAGAACCAAGCAGCCATCCTGACTTTCCTGTATGAACTATGCCTCTCGGTGACCAAATAGTTGGTGCAGTTTAGAAGATTCCAGCTAATAAATGAAAAAGGAACAGTAGGTTTAAGACATCATTACTTTGCAACCCCTAATGAAAAAATTAGTTCTAGGCAATAATCAACAACCGAAAAAAAAAAATCATTAGGTTAAAAAAGAAAACACTGAATATTGGATAGATAAATTCTAATATCACGAAGGAAAAGACAACCAGATTTAAGATGTCTCCTGCTGTGATAAAGTAGGAAGGAGCACAAAACGACCTATTGTCAAAAACTCAAATCTGAATCTAAGCAAGCTTCCAGATCTGACCACCAGCATATGGGAAATTACAGGAGGCAGAAGGAACATGCTAAACTATGCCATGAAGCAGTAAAATCCAAAACGGGAGCAATTCTTCCATTCAAAACGACCTGGTTTGTTCCACAGATAAATTGCAGGGGCAGGGGGTGGGGTGGGCCATGGTGGCTCAGCAGGCAGAGCTCCCACCTGCCATGCCAGAGACCCAGGTTCGATTCCTGGAGCCTGCCCATGCAAAAATAAATTAAAAAATAAATTAAAAAATTGCAGGGTTGGTGAGGGCATGGGGAAGAGGGAAGGGATGCTTATAGACCAAAAAAAGACCTAAGAAATATATTAACCTAATGAAATATAAAGCTCTTGCTTGGATCTTGATTCAACTAAATCAACTGTATAAAAGCATTTTTAAGACTAGGAGGAATTTGAACACTGACTGAGTATTCCATAATACCAAATGTATTCATTTCTATTGCCACCATAACAAAGCACCACAAATTAGTGGCTCAAACAGCACCTGCTTATTATCTCACAGGTATGAAGTCAGAAATCTGGGCATTGTGAGGCTCAGCTGGTTCCTCTGCTCCTGGTCTCACCAGGTCAAATCCAAGCTGTCAACAGGGTTTTATTCCTTTCTGGAGGTTCTGGGAAATAATCTGCTTCCACACTCATTCACATTGTTCCCTGAATTCACTTCCCGGTTTCCTTGCTGGCTGTCAGCCCCTAGAGACCTCTCTCCAGTGCTTTTGCATCTCATAGCCAGCAACAATGTGCCAGACCCTTCTCACATAAGGAAATCTCTTCCGCCTTCCCCTTCTTTACTCAGCTGGAGCCAGTTCTATGCTTCTAAAGGCTCAAGTGATTTGACTGGGTCCACCCAAATTATCCAGGGTCATCTCCCTATCTTTAGGTCTCTAACATTAATCGCATCAGCAAAGTCCCATTTTCCCTCATGTAACAGTTTGAATCTGTTGTGGACCCCAGAAAAGCCAAGTTCTTTAATCCTCATTCATACTGCTGGGTGGGAGCTTTTTGATTGTTTCCATGGAGACAATGTGGCTGGTAACTTTTGATTAGATGGTTTCCATGGAGATGCGGCTCTACCCATTCAAGGTGGGGTTGCTTACTGGAGCCCTTTAAGAGGGAGCCATTTTTGGAAAAAGCTTTAGAGCCAACAGAACCAATACAGCCCACACAGCCAGATACCTTTGCAAATGAAGAAGAAAACACCCCTGGGGGAGCTTCTAGAAGCCGGGAGAGAAAGCTAGCAGACATTGCCATGTGTCCTCAGTGGAGAGAGAAACCCTGAACTTCATCAGCCTTTCTAAAGTGAAGATAATCTCTTGGTGATGCCTTAATTAAACATTTTCATAGCTTTAGAACTGTAAACTTGCAATTTAAATTCCTCTTTTTAAAAGCCATTCTGTTTCTGGTATATCACATTCTGGCAGATCTTGCAAATTAGAACACCATGTAATGCTGTTCTAGTTTCTGGGGATCAGGGCCTGGACATCTTTGGGGGGCCATGATTCTACTCCTCACACCAAGTAATTGGAACATCTTTAGGAACAGCAGTGCTGTGTGGTTAAGATTTAAAGTAACAGAGTTTTTATCTCCTAGAATGCATCAAAAACATTTCTAGGTGAAATAATAGAATGCCTGAGATTTGCTTCAAATAATCCATGGGAATTTGGGAAAGTGGATAGGGTATAGATGCAATGCCATTAGCCCTGTTTTGATCATTGCTAAAGCATAGTGAATTTCCATGGAGCTAGATTATTCTATTCCCTCTACTTTTGAACATGTTTGAAATTCTCTATAATTTACAAAAAAAAGGTAAGGGAGTCATTGGTCCTTAAGCTTCAGGAGGCAGGCAAAAGACGGAAACAACCCAGGTGTCCATTAACCTATGAATGGGTAAATGAAATGTGGTATTCACATGTGATGGAAAGAAATGAAGTCATGATGCATGTGACTGCATGGATGTGCCTTGAAGACGTATGTGAGTGAAATAAATCAAGCACAAAAAGATAGATATTGTACAATCTCATTAATATGACCCAAATTTAACTAGCAAATTCATGGTGTTGCTATTTAGAACACGGGTCACCAGAAGATAGAACGAGGACAGAGAATGGGGAGTTGATGCTTAATTTGTACAGAATATGTAATAAGATTAATTGTAAATTTTGGGAAATGAATGGAGGTGATGGGAGCATTATGGTGAGTGTAACTAAAAGTGATGATATGTGAGCGCCATTGTGGTTGAAAGGGAAAGTTTACAGTTGTACATGCGACTAGAAGGGAGGCCAGGAAATGAAACATGGGACTGTATAACATAGTGAATCCTCTTCAGGGTGAAAACTGTTCTAGAATTGATTGTGGTGATGAATGCGCAACTCTGTGAACACAATAGTTGACAGGGATTGTACACTTTAGATGGATTATACGGTACGTGAATTTATCTCAATAAAATTGCTTTTTTAAAAAAACATATGATTTAGTGGGTTTTAGTATATTCACAAGGCCATACATCCAAAAGAAAAAAATTAAAACCTTCAGTAGGCAGGACTCCCTGGAAAGCTTATTGAAACTCCAGACCCCTGAACACCACGCTGAAGTGCCTGGGTCAGTAGGTTTGGGATGGGGCCCAGGGGTTGTGATATGGGTGGTGTTGAGCCTATAACATTGGTCAGGGGCACTGCACTGTTAGGGGAAATCCCATAAGGAAGTAAGAAAATATAAATAGTAGGCAAGAAAAATGTGTCAGAGCGGATCAAAGAACAAATCAGATCAGATCTGTTGGAGAAAACAGGGCAGTCTTAACGAGAAAAGTGACACCTGAGATAAGGGTTTTGAAGGATGGATAGAATTTTAATAACAGGAGATCTGAAATTTTCTGGTGAAGCAGAGCAGCAGGAAAGGGCAGGGCATAGCTGGGAAATATCAACTTGTTCATCTTGGCTGCAAAATGAAGTCAGTGCAGGGAGGTGTAAGATAATGAAATAGAAAGTCAGCCTAGGCAGGACCCTGACCCTTAGGGAGCTGCATGCAAATTGGCAGGCAAGGGGAGCTATTGATGGTGTTTGAAAAGGGGAGTGACATGTTTGGAATTATACATTCCAACCCAAATCCCCATCTCAAAATAAACCCCATTTACCATCTCTTCTAAGCTTGGGCAGAAAGTGCTAGATATTTGGTCATGCTATGGTTAATGACATGTTTGCTAAAACCTAGACCCCCACTCCAAAAGCCTACTGGGCAGTGAGGGTAGCTGAGTTTCACGTGGGCCCCTTCTCCTATCTGCTTTTGCAAGCATGCTATGCGGAATAATGTGCTTGCTTCAAAAGAGAAATAACCAAAGTGGCAAATGTATAACAGATCGTCAGAGCTGCTATGTCAGAGCCTAACCAAATAAACTTATTTTTCTAAGTATTGACTGAGCATGGTAAGATTCAGGCCACTGTTTGGAATAGTGACTTCAGCTTCACATTTTCCCTTGTATATTTTGAAATTCCTGAGGAGTAGACAATGGAGTTGAGACCTTTGGATCTGTGCTAATCCTTTGGGAGATGGAGAATGTAAATTGTTACTCTTTCTCCTGTTCTAAAAGTGTCTTTTTTATGTCCTAGGAGAATCTTAAAGGCTCAAAATATTTCACAACTCTTTTTGCCCTTATGAACCCAGAATTCAGTGTTAAATAGTTATTTGTTACAAGTAAATACAAGAAGGCAATGGACACACTTGCATACACACACACACTCAGTTTATCCACATGGAAAGGCCCCCACATTTTCCACTGAATTTCTTTGCCTTTAAGCCATTACTGATAAAAAGATACATCATTAAACTATGACATGCTACTGATTATAAAATGCATCCTAATGTCAGAGATAGTAAAATGTCAATTGGGAAAGACAATATTTTGTTTAAATTCTCCTATACAACGGAGCTCAAATTACACCTTCCACAGATACTGTTATTAGTCATCAATATTCATAGGAATATTATGTCCTTACCGCGTGGCCACAGTAAGGCATACACCCCAAATCACCCAACAAGAATTTATTAACTAAAGAGCCCTGAACTTGGGATTAGAATACCTGGTTCAAATACCAGCCCTTCTACTTAACACCTGTGCAAGTGTGAGCCAGGTTTGTAACCTCCCTGAGTTCCTTTCCTTATTTCTTAAATGTGGGTAATGATATCGATGAAACAAAATTGTTGAGAGAATAAAATTAGAAGCCCACCTCTAGCCCCGAGTCGTTCACATACCAAGTGATTATTAAAAAATATTTGTTGAATCCAAATCCAAGCACCATGCTACACAAAATCAGCACCATGCAACACTGAGGATACAAAAACAGAAGGAACCATCTCAAGACAAGTCTCTTTGCATTATGTAAAGTGGCGGCTCTCCAACTTGAGCATTGTAAGAATCACTTGGCGGGTTTATTAAAACACAGATTGATGGATCCCACCAGGAGAGATTCTGATTCATGGGGTCTGGCCTGAGGCCTCGGAATTTGCATTTCTAAAAAGCTCCCAGGCTATTCTGATGCTGCTGGTCCCAGGACCACACTTTAAGACCTGCAGGTGTAAAGCACGGTCTGTGAGCCGCCCTCCCCCAAAGACCTCTTAACCTTCTTGAAGGAATAAGAACTCATTCACATGAAGCTCTAATTATTCGTTGACTGCTGTGGCTCAGGCAATGGCTGCAAGAGTTCAGAGGAAAGCAAGGACAGTGAAGGCCAGAGCAGCCAGCAAGGTCCTAGAAGGTGTTGCAGAGCTTGTCTCAGCGGCAGCATGATTGGCACAGGGCAGCACCCACTGTTCCTGTCCTGACCGGTCTATGCCTGGCCCTGACTTATTGGTACCCCATTATAATTGACCGATGTCCATACTCTACTGGTATTTAAATAGTTTGATTTGTCCCTTGATGGAGAAATGGAACCAGACATCCAGGTTAAATTTTAAAAATAAGGTCTGGTAGGCAGGAAAACCAACCTGAAGGGAGGCTGCACTGGGGAGAAGAGAAAAAAGAGGTTGAGAGGGAAGGTAAGGTGTGATGTGGCTGGAAATGGGGTCCATGAAAGAAGCCTGGAGAGAGGAGTTCAGACTGGGGATGGTGTACCTTCCAGGCACATAGGACAAATGCCTGGAGTAGGGTCACAGCAATAAGACCTGAGAAGCAGGGACAGACAGAAGCAAGATTGAAAAGGGTGAGAGCAACAGAATTTAGTGAGTGGTTGAGAGTAGGTTAAAATAAGGGCATTACATGTTGCAAATTGCCACAGTATACCAAGCCCTGACCAATAGTGTTTCTGAAAACCCTAAAGAATATCCTGGGCTCTACTTAAGACTCTACAAAAGTTTTACCTATTAAGTCTGTTTTTTTTTCAGAAATTTAAAGCCTTCAGATGGCTCCTATGCCAGATTAGTCCTGAAACCAAGAGGTGCCAGGGTCTCCAAGAACATCAATCAGTTTCATTCCTCTATCCCATAAGGTCACACCCCTTTCCGGCATGAAGACGCTGAGATGGTCATTGCCCAGATACCCCTGATGATTGAGAGAGTGATCAGATGAGAGGGAGGAGTTATAACAGAGGAGTTGGAATTTAACAAAGGATCATGACTACTGATTCATTGTATAGATATTTCTTTTTAGTTTCCAGTGTATTAGAAAAGCCAGAAGGAAATACCTGAAATTGTTGAACTATAATCCAGTAGCCTTGATCTTTGAAAATGATTATATAACTATATCGCTTTTACCTTGTGACCATGTGATTGTAAAAACCTTGGGACTGACACCCCCTTATCAAATGTACAGGTGAATGAGTAGTAAAATAAAAAGACATGCATGAAAAAATAATAATAATAGGCTGAGAATATAGAGAGAAAATACCCTTACATAAGCTATGGACAATAGTTAATAATACTACTTTTAAAATCTATCATCAATTTTAACAAATGTAACTGCTTTTAAAAAATAGAATTACCAAAAAAAAAGTGCTATCATCAATTGCAACAATTTTTCCTCACCAATGCAAGTGCTGGTGGTTTGGAACTGTATGGAATCCTGTTTTTTAAATACATTTTATTGTTCTATTAACTTACAACTTCTCTAATAAAAAACTTTTTAATAAAAAAAACTGTGCAAGAAAATTTAAGAACAAGGCCATTGCTAAAGATGAGGTTAAATGACTTTAAAAAAATGGTAGGTTGGTTTCCCGGTGCCTGACCATGCCAAAAAAGAAAAAAACGGCAGGACTATTAGGACAAAAACAAAGACATTAGGAGAATGGAGAAATTGGGAGGGGATGTATAAGAATGTGTGTGGTTTGATTTAGGTGCTGTTGAGTAGAAATGTCCATTGGAGCTTCTGGGGTATGCTGCAGTGTTTCCCAAACACTTCCTTTCCGCTTTCTGCGAACACAGGAGGCAGCAAAGACACAAACCTGAAACCAGAAAGTTCCCCCAGGACACTGCCTCTTGGTCGTTCCCAGCACTGCTTCCCTGAGGACCTGTTCCCTGAGACTCTCGGGCACAAACAGGTTAAACACTTCCCCAAAGGAGGCATCTGCAGTTGGTGTCCCACCCGGCGCTGGAGCTGTTTAGTTTCCCTCTCCCCAGTTGAGTTTAGCTTGTCTCCATCGTTTCACACTCTAAGTGGTTGGATTCAGTTTTATTATCATTGTTGTCACCATCTACACTTTTGCCTCTTAGACAAAAATTGCTAAATAATAATTTTTTAAAGGGTCTTAATCGAATGACCAGGATGAATATCTGTGAACATTTCTTCTCTTTGAGAAGTTGTGGGTGATGTGAGCACGGCCGTGTCACTCACCAGCATTGCCATAGCTGCCAGTGCATCCCCTCGCCACCATGTCAGGGGCACAGAGTAAGGCACCATCACCCAGGAGGCTCCCAGACCCCACCCGAAGACCGCTGTGTAGCTCTGATGAAAGCGCATTTCACCAGACCCTGTGTCAGCACGGGCCTGGGGTTGGTGTTTGGTTTTCTTTTTGCCCCTGGATGTGTCCATACCAGCCGAGATGTGCTAATTCTCCATGTCAGTGACACTGACTGGAGTGAGTGAGGAGACAGTGGCAGGGCGAAGATAGGGGCCCGGCGTGGCATGCTGTAACATGGCCCCGTCATGTTCAATCAGCCGAGAGCGCCTTGGGTCGGAGAGCCTGTACTTCTGGGGCCTTTGGGGAAGCCTCAGGATTTCAGCACCCTTGTGAATGACTCATGGCACGTTTCTGGCCAGCTGAAGCGTTAAAGATGATTTAGAGCAAGTAGGGCTCATTTGTGGTTAGACGGACCTCTTTAAGAGTCCAATTGGCAGATTTTCTGGGGCTTCCAACCCTGTTGGGTTTGGAGCAAAGCCAGACACATGCAAAACTGTGGATTTCATTTTTTGTTCCCAGCCTCTTCCAAGGTTCCCCTTGCCCTTCTGGTGAGTGTCCCTGTCCTCAGACCCTTAATATGCTCATGGTGTCCCCATAGCTCCCCACCAGGGTAACATAATACCTGATAGACAACTTTAATTGAGTACCAATAAGTGAGCATGGTGTCAAGAATCACACACACACACACACACACACACACAGTTTCTAGTGCTCCCAAAATGTCTGCAGTTTTAAAATGATGGAATAAGTTACTTTCCCCCAAATCACAGACATGGTGAGAGAAATGACACTGGAATCCAGGTTGAGCTGATACCATCCTTATCTACTGACATAGCACCATGCCTAGCCACCATTCTCCCTCCCAGCTTTGCCTTCACCACCTACACCTCATTTCTGCTCAGCTCTAAATCAATCCATCTAAAGCAGATTCTCTGAGTGTGGCCTACAAATCAACATCAGCATCACCTGGGAAATTGCTGGAAATACAAATTCTTGGGCTGTGCCCCAAACCTATTGAATCAAAAATTCTGTAGGTGTGCCCAGCAATGTGTATTTAAGGAGCCCTTCAGGTAAGTCTGAAGCACAGTAAAATTTGAGAACCACAGCTAAAGCATTCAAACTGCTGTGTGAGAAGTTATATATATATGAGAAGATATCTCTATATGAGAAGATATTTGAGGGTCTGGGAGAGTCTAATTATCTGGATCTTCTGGATTCAGATTATTTTCTTTGGTATTTGTCTTCCATATCAAACTCACTTTCCTCTCTTCCCTCTAGTTCAGCAGCACCAACTCAGACAGTAACACAGACCTCTTCTAAAAGATCCAAGTGATCATAATTCTCAGCCACTATCTGGGGTATTTTGTCACATCCACCCAGCAAATGAGGTTATTTCACTTGAATTGACTTTGCCAGTGGTAAATTATTTTTTTAAAAAAACTCCAATATAACGCTTGGATGGAAGTAGCAAGAAATACATAGACAGTGAAGAGGGTAAGGCAAGAGGAGATTGACTTAGTAGACAAATTGCAGGGTGGGTTTTTAAAGATGTTTCTATCTTTCATCACAAAAAAAAGTTTGCAAGTGCCCCATTTTGTGTCTTTGCATTTTAGACCTGAAGGTACGTGAGCGATTGTCTAGTCTTGCAGTGTTCAAACTGTTATAAGAAAGCCCCCCTTTCTTCCTCACAAATTCAATCTTAGTGGAAACTCTAAAAAGCATAAACAAGACAAAAGCAGAGGTACTTTGGGCAACCCAAGGTGGGAACACAGTCCCATCTCCTTAGCCTCCTTGCCCATCCCCAACCCCAGCAGAACCTGAGACCTTTCTCAGAGACCTGGGCTTCTGCAGAACTCAGCATGAAAACCACAGATACCGCCCAAAATCAATACAGAAGAAGCTACATGTGACAAAACTGAACCGGTGAAAGGGCAGTGGTACAAGTTGGGAGCCCTAAGGCTAAAAACTCAGCAGGAACATGGCAGATGAGTGTAAATTTTCTTCAACCGATATGTGTGTGTGTATGTATCACTAACGTGGAAATAAATGATAAGTCTCAAGGGCATATAGCAATCTAGGCTTTCATTTCAGGATCAGAGAGAGGACCAGGTCTGGCTCCATTCTCACAATGCAATCTGAGGCCAGGATGACAAACTCAAAGGCAGGACACAAATGAGAGAAGCCAGGATGCCTGAGTGTGGGAGCATTAGGGTGGGCGTGGTGGGAACTGAAGCAAACTGGGGCACACTGAGAAGGGGCAGCAGCTACTCAGCTCAGGGCCTGGGAAATCTTGGGCTCTGTGTGGCTAGATCTTCCTATTTTTTTCCAAAATGAGGCAGAAATCTAAATTTTTATATGAAACCTCCAAATTTTCAGGTGATAGCTCCATTTTTTTCAACCTGTGCATTCCCAGGGCTGAATTGCATTCTGAGATTACTACTGTGCAACCTTTAGTTTAAGGAAAGGGATGGGACAGAGCAACCACTTAATAATTCCAACAAAAGAAAACTCCATGTGTCTGTGACCTGGGACTAGGTCCTCAGGCTAATAATCCAGAGCCCTGGACAAAATGTGGGCAGCCGCCACTTGCTTGTGGCTGGTGGAGATGGCAAGTATTAGTTCACCGTACTACAGAGACATTTTGGAACATGTATATATGCTTGGACCATACCCTTAGTTCTTATTTTCTGGAAGGGATATTTGGGCCCCAAAGTGGCTAATAGCAAGTGCAAGTGGAAAGGCTGGAATTTCTACCTGAGTCTCCTGACACCAAGTTCACACTTTCCTCTACATCTTAGCAAGCTGGTGAAGTTAAACAAATCTGAATTACCTCCTTCCCTTTGGTTTTTCTTTCTTTTATTTTCTTAAAAAAAAAAAAAGGCCCAAAGAATAGAAGCTAAAAAATTCTCAATAATCCCCGAGTAGAGTGTATTAAAAACAAAACAGAGAGCAAAGAAGGGCATTAGAGGCCAGCAGATTTCAGTTTTGACTCTGCTATTTGCAAACTCCAGCAAATTACACCACCTCTCTATCAGTTTTCTCACCTATAAAACTGAAATTATATCTACTCAGGAGTTGCCTTGCAAAATAAATTATATACACATAAAAAAGAATTTGGCCCAGTGCCTAACACATAGAAGGCATCCGATAAATGGGATTTCCCCTTTCCCATTTTGTAGCAGTATTGGGCAATTTCCCAAAAAAGGTGCTGAGCAATCTGGTGCTCACCCATCCATGATACCAGGCAACGTGGCAGGGTTGCCAAAGGTGAGCAGCCTTTGCTGCGCCCTCCTCACCCCAGCTTCTTGCCCCACCCTCAGAAACACTGTGGACATCATCTCCAGTGTACCACACAGATCACGATTCTATGGGACATTAGTAGGTCATGAGTTCATAAAATTCTGGATTATGCAAAGTTAAACATTTTTTCCTGCAAACCTTTAAAGAGTCTTTAAAAATTGAAGATGCTTTGTGGCCCTCAAGAGAACAAAGAGTATTCAACTTTACCCAAATTTATTTAAATAGAGTGCCTTGTTCCTTTTTCACTGAGTATCTTGCAAAATTTGTGTCTTGAAGAACATATGCAGGGGAATACTGGTCTGACTCCTGGGACCTGGGACCGACCTACTCCCATCACCAGTCTGGAGTGGTGGCAGCAGCTCTGCGAGACCAGACTGCAGCTGCCCACCAGGGCTCCTACCCTCACCCATCCCACCGAGGGGACCTTTCGAGCGCCTCTTTGTTTGAATGCCTCCTTTCCCTATTGCCTAAGCACCATCCACTGACATCAAGGACAGTGAAATGTGGATCAGCATTTCAGAGCCCCTGGCTCCAAGCGCAAACAGGAGGACCGTGAGAAGAGTCAGGCTTCAAAGCCAGGCAGCCGCTCCCTGATCTAGGGAGACATGGGGAGGGAGAGCCATCTACAGGAGATGTAGGTTACTGCGCAACGCGAGCCGCGAGGTACACGTGCGTGCAGGGACCGAAAGCTACAACCCAGAGCACTCTCTACCCACCTTTTATTTAAAATGGAGATTTAAGCAGGAGAGCAGGGTTTTCACCTTTTATTTTTGCTTGACAGATGTGGGTGGAGAGACATGATCGTGACCACAGTTCATGTTATGACAAAATGTGGGTGCTGGGGAGGGAGGGAATTTAAAACAGATTTTTTTCTGGGCAGGCATTCATCCAACATCCAACAATATGTAGTAGGGGCCAGTTGCCAGGACCGTGCATTTTGCTAGGCGTGGGGATGGATAGAGCAGTGGGGGCGATGGGCGGGTCTCTCTGCCCTCCTGATACCCATTCTGCTAACCAGCCAAAGACAGCAGCATGTCCCAGCATGAAACATCCTCGAGTTCACTTTATGAGAGATTCTCATCAGGAGGGTTCCAGATTTAAAGTATAGTTTGCATTTTGTTAGGTGCATAATAGTTGTGCCAAAAGTAGATAATGTTTTGTCTTTTCCATCAATCTGTGAGAAGGTGGGATGGATGCCCTTATCAACACTTTCCATCTGAGAATCTTTATAGAGAAATTTTGAAGTTATTGCTATGAGAACATTTCATCCAAGCAATGAACTTAAGTTTCAGCCATCTCGATAACTGACAGTTCATAATCTAAAAGCTAATAAAAACAACTGAAGCTAATAACCTGAAGAACTCAAATATTTAAGACCCCAAAAATGATGTTTATCATTTTGAATGCTCTTGGCCCATTCTCTGCCTTGTTTTTCTTCTTTTACATCTGTTTCATTTGTTTTTTTCCCACCATTTATTTTTTCTTTTAAGTCATCATAAATCCTTTATGGATTAGATAAATAAAAGAAATAATTTTAGTTATTAAAACCTATTGTAGAAAAGAAAGGTTTATTTATATTATTTTTAACTTAGGTCATCTAACTGAATAATATGCAAGAGGAAAAAAATTGAATTCCAGCATTTTTAAGTGACCAGATAAACAGCAACCCATATATAATCAAATAAAAGCTAGAAAGAACACTCAAATCCCAAAAGCTAAAAGCAACACTTATTCGAAGAATTGTAGAAAATCAGCACGGTTCTTAATAACAAAAGCCATAAAACCCACAAGATATGATTTTTGCTATAAGACGAGACAATTAAAGAAGTCAAAAGATTTTCTGGAGAAAAAATATTCAAATCTAAATATTTCATATCATCTATAATGAAAGTCAGAATAGTGTTTACTTTGGGGCTGGCCTAAAGACATGAAGAAACTTCTGGAATTCTGGAATGTCTTAAAATATTGACCTAAGTGGTAGCTACAAGAGAACAACAAAAAATAAAATAAAATGATTATTTATGTTAAACACGAATGATTACTTATGTTAAAATTCATCAAGCTGTACTCTTAAGATCAGAGCACTTAATGTATCACTACATTATACCTTAATCAAATTTATAGCAATTAAATGTATTATGCCTTAGCTTAATTAAATGTACTTTACAATGTTATACATGTTATTCATTAAGATAAACTATGTTATACCTTAATATGTATTGAAAGAGTACATATAAATGTGGGATTTTTATTTCAAAAAATCTTATTAGGCCATATGAAAACCCGAAGTGAATTTTTAAGGGGTTAGATTTCATTCGCTATTCTCTACCTACAACCTATTTACCAAGGCAAAGAAATGGTATATGTTTTAGAAAATGGTCTGTCTGGGCTAGATTGAAACCAAACAGTTTCCTTCTTGGAGGGGGTTGGGACATCTTGCCCTAACTAAGTGAGGGGTCCCTGGGTCTTCTCCAGCATCCCGACCGACCAGCCCAGCTCTGCTCTCAGGTGAGTCCATGCAGCTGATGCTGAGCCCCCAGGGAGGCAGAATCTTCTCAGGAAACAGGGGAGAAGCACTGGGGCCACAAGAGAAGCAGGTGTCCTGGCAGTTGTAGGTCCAAGCTTTGTGTTCAGGCCTTTTACTCAGCTTGTTCCATTTGGGAATCCTCCCAGAGGACCAGAGAGCCAAGAGGGAAAGAGGACCCAGCTGCCACAGCTCAGCAAAAGTCCCAGCTGGCCGTGTATTTCTTTACTGCCGCCATACCTCCCTTGATGTCCTTTCAGCAACAAACATCCTGATTTTCTATGGATTTATGGAAGGAAATGTATCTCTTAAAAATGTGTATTTCTCAATATGTCAAAACTTTAAAGATAAGAATACTGAAACCTGGAGAGTGCAGTGTCTCAGTGATCACTACAGCCAGGGAGTCTTCAATTCAAGTCAAATTAGCAAGCATTACAGGGCACCCACTCAATGCCTGAGGCTGAGGCAACAGTCAAATAAAAACAGAATTTCTGGTTACTGTCCAGTGTGGGAGGCAGGCAGGGCAAATGAATGAATTTGTGCCGGCAAGATGTCTGGTAGGTACAAAATACTAATAGAGGTATAAGGTAGGCATGGCTCATTTTATATGGGATATTATGACACTCTAGAGAGGAGATCATTTTCAACCCATTTCTTGACAACTGCATGTTGTAGGAAAGCCTGATATTTTCTAACCTACACTGGATGAAGTAAGCAAAGAAGTTCAAAGGCTGCACCACCCTGATCAACCACCATTAGCTCTCGCTGACCCCCACCATGATTCTCTCTGATCCACTGGGTCTGTTCAATAGCCAACACTAATTCATTATTGATCATGTGCCTGGCACTCTGCTAAGATTTTTTCAGTTTCATTTCATCCTCATAATAATCCTGTGCAATAAGTAGTATTAGAAATTGTGGTATTGATATGGGTATTAGCTTGTGTCACTCCAGTTTTACAGGTGAGGAGCTATTAAGGCTTCAGGAAGACAATTAACTTCCCAGGTGAGTGACAGGACTTACCACCCGGGCTGGCACCAATTCTTAACCTCTTCATGGCTGAGTGCTATATCCATGCTCCTGCTAGGAGTCCAGGGTGACCCAAAAAGGGGAGGGGAGGGAGAAGCAGAGCGGTGAGTGGAAGGACATAAAGCTAGGTGGGGAAAACATTGAATGATTTGCTGAGAAGTTTAGACTTCAATCGGAAGACAATGAAGTGCCTTCTGGGATTTTTAAGCATGAAGGGATCAAGGTCAGCTTTGTGTTCTAGAAAGATCCCTCTGGCAGCCATGTGTGTAATGGGGGGGTAGGGCCATAAATGGCAAAAGAGTGATTTTGAGGCAGTTCAGTTAAGGAGTGAGGAGATCCTAAACCAAAGCAGCAGGCTTGGAGTAGGAGGTTCAAGACATTGGTCTCAGGTGGAATCACAGGATTTTACAGCTGAGCAAATGGATGCGGAAGATGAGGGAAAAAGGGAAATCCATGAGAACTCTGAGGCAGCGTCCTCATTTTTAGTGACAGAGGGGATTCTGTTAATTATCAACATTTCCTGAGCACTAGAATATGAATTAAGAGTGGGTTCTTACCTCTCATACTGTGACTTACTAGCACTCTTGAGGGGGGCCATGATGGAATTACCTTACACCAAATTTCAGTTGATAAGAGAGGAGTGGAGTGGCAAGGGTCTATGTGTGTGTTTCAGCTTGACACAAACATCACTTTGAGATGAATGTGCTACAGATTTTCAGAGCAGGCTTTCTTAATGTTCTGAGCCATAAGCTTGGAGTACAGTTGGTTTTTAATCATTTACAGAAATATCTAGACACCAGGATGAAGTACAGGGGTTGAGAAGAAATCTCTGCCATTTGCTTCCATTTCTTTATTGCCATCAACATGGGCTTTGAGTTTGCATATCTCAGATATTGGTGCAGTTCAGAGGCACATTCAGTCACATTCTCTTAAAGCGTTGTTATTTAAAATCCATCCAGACTTGAGCTCTTTATGTTATTAGAAAAAAAAAATCATAGACATACCTTTAACAGAATTGCATAGTAGTAGTATTAACGCAATTAAATCTAACTGAATCAGGTTTTAATAGGCCCTGATATTTTATACATAGTGACTTAGCCCCTTGGAGTAGAGATTCCCACAATTGGAATCAGCTTTTGGATCAGTTCTGGTATCATCAATCTATTAGTGGGAATCTGGAGTCATTAGGACATGCTCTTGGGGTCAACACCTGTGAAAGGAAAGAGAAAGACACAGAATTGAGCAGAAGGAGAAGCTGAGTTGCAACGCAATCCCAACAGCTGCCACAGCCAACCCAAAAAGGAGCTCTGAAGCTGCTATGGCCATTTTGTTGTGGCCAGGCTTTCACACTCCTGCATCAACAGGAGATGCGGTTGTCCCTGGGAAGGAGTATGACCTTGGGCCAGGTAGGTCTCCAAGGCTTCTGGCAGCTTCTGGCAGCACTCCCAGGAGCTAGGGGAATCTGCCTTTCATTGTCAAGGGAGATCTGGATGGTGTGTCACAGTGTCAACTACAGCACCCGTGTGGGGGACAAATCAACAAAAGTGGCAGGAGATCAACAGTCCAAGAATGGTGCTTCAGGCACTGGGTTAGGGACCCTGGCAGGCAACCCTTCTTTGGGTTCTGGTAGAGCCCAGGAGAGGTATCCTGAAAGCAGGAAAATGTCCCCCTAGCTCTGTTGCCACTCTCCCCTCCTCTCTTCTGGTCTGCCCCTCCCTCAGTACCACCAAAGCTGCAGGAATCTTTTTTCCAGTCTGGGGAAAGCCTACAACCTTTATATTTGCCCCAAGACACTGTCCACAAGTCCCCTAACAGCCATTTCTATGCCCCCCTGAAAACCTTCTAAGTCCCCTAAGGAGAGGCATTTCTAGAACACAAAAGTCAAAAAGAATCTTTAGTTATTTATGCTTCCTACTCTTCCCCTCCCAGTACCATAAACTTTTTCCAAGACAATGAACTGAGGGCCAGTTCTCACTGGACTACAGGGAGGGGAAATGAGAAAATACAGGGACATGAAAAAATATAAGTGATATTGCTGGCTTTCCTGGCCAAGAATCAGAAAGCAAGCAGGTTACCAGAATCACCAGCACCTCACCCAACCCTACAGGGGTTTTTCCAGCCCCTGCAGGGCTGTTTCCAGTGCTTACTACCTAGAAAAAGTCCCTGGTTTTGTAACAGGGTGGCGACCTTATTAGTTCCTGTGGGGATAAATGAGTGTCCTTCTCTAAAGCTGGATTGCACATACTTTTAGACTCTGTCAGAAACTCTTTGAAACCTACTCCAACCCAGAGTTCTCAACTGTGAAGTAGCTTGGGTGAAATGAACAAAACCTGAAGGAAATGTGAAGCAAGGATAGGAGATTTGGAAGAGATCAGCATGCAGGTCCCACCTGGGGTAGAGGGTCCTGCCAGGCAAGTCCTCTGTCTGGGTTTCCAAGGTGCCTGGAGGTCAGGACAGGGAGGAGGGAGGCACATCGGACATGCAAGGAAGGTGGACTGATAGTAGGCTCACAGTTGCCCGTTTCCAAGGTCCAGCAGAGAAAAGGTGTCCTCGCTGCCTTCAAGAAGACCTGGCTCTAGAACGATGAAGACAGTGAGTGCTGATCCCACACAGACTGGAAAGTGCGGGAAGAAAGTTGGAAAGTGTCATGGCAGCCCAGAGGAAGGTGTGACAAATGGGGCTTGAGGGTGTTGGAGGGGAACTTCCTGAGAAGGCAGCACGTGCTGTCTTCAACAGCCTTTAGAGGATGGAAAGGATCTCATAGGCAAAAGGCACTTCTGCACGGCTCGGGGAGGGGCAACCGGCATGCAAAGGGCATCTCTCCCAGAACCAATGGCCTGCCTGGGTGGGCGGGAGGAGGAATAGAAAAGAGGCTAATTGAGCAGGAGCGGCCTTCGCAGAGCTGTTAACTCTCTAAACTTCCCTAATCTGAGCACTATAAAATACAAATAGGAAACTGGCTCTGGGAAAGGGAGGCTTTTTCTTCATCTGCAAACCCAGTTTCAAAGCCCCTGTCTTTGATGTTCTGATGGAGATTGTACATGCCAGGAAGGGAGATACCTGCCAATTTCCCTTAGAAAATGAAGACATGGACAGCTCATTAGGATGACAAAATTGTATTAACTTAGTCCATTTTCATTTCTCTCTAGCTCACCAAATTTATATTAATTGTTATCAGGTGGCCTAATTAACGTCCCTGCTCCCTGGATCAATGACTGATGCCACATTGTTCAGGATGTGTCAATTCAAGTCCGTTCAAGAAACACAGTTTTGACTACCTACTATGTGTCAGGTATTGTCGGAGTGCTGGGGAATCAAAGATGGAAAATATATTCATCAGAGGATTGGAATTGCAAGGAAGAGACCTTCCTGGGTCACCTGCAGTGATGGACATTTGCTGCAGAAATGATAAAAGCGTGGATAGGCATAAGGGAGAAGCAGTCAAGTAACTGGTCATCACAGCACCTGCCTCCAAGAGGCACCTCTGGAAACCTGCCCACCGCAGTTGTTGGGGCTTAAAAAGAATTGCTTTAGGGTGTCCATTGTAAAATCCTTTCAGCTCTACTGTATGTTTGAAATTTTTCATTAAAAACAATGATGAAAGAGAAGTATGCTCTGCCTTTTAAATCAATGCTTTTCAGATTTTCATATGCCAAGAATTAGCTGGTGATCCTGGTAAAATGCAGATTCCAACCTAGCGGGCCAGGGCTGGGGCAGAGAGTCTGTATGTTTAACACGCGCCCAGGTTATGCCAAGGACGCTGCTGCAGGGAACTCACTTTGAGAATCCCTAGCTTAGAAGAATCGTTCCGGTGACCAGAACTGATTACATGTACAGCCTTCTTTATCTTTATCTAAAATTTAATATGGCCTCCTCAAACTATAATTAGTTGCTACAAGTAGAGGGTTATTCTCTTTCGGTAGCAAGGTTTCAGATGACCAAAAAGTTTTTACACCACAAAAAAAGGTGGTGCTCCCACAGGGCAAAGCAGTCCAATATAATGACTCCATTAGGTGGCAGAGCCTAGCCTGGGGAGGAGGGGTGAAGAGCCCTTTCCAGGGAGCATGGAGATCAGGGGGGCCTGTGACACTAATACATGCAGTGTGCCAGCAGGGAGGTGACCCCATGACAGTTCACAACTCTAGCTGCTCGTGAGAATTACCTGAGGCTGTTATCCGAAGCCGCCTGCACACCAGTGCCCATAGCAGCATTATCCCCAAAGGGGAAGCAGCCCAAGTGTCCACGCACAGATGAATGGATAAGCATCATGTGGACTATACATACAATGGACTATTATTCAGTCATGAAACAACTAAGTTCTGATACACCCTGGAGGAACCTGAAAACATTATGCTGAGCAAAGTAAGCCGGACACCAAAGTCAATTATTGTATGGCTCAATTTTGTGAAGTATCTAAAATAAGCGAATCAATTGAAACAGAAAGTAGATTAAAGGTAGCCAGGGGCAGGCGGGAAGAGAGAATGGGGAGAGATTATTTACAGAGTTTCTGTTTAAGAGTCATAATAAGTCTTAGTCAAGGATGATGATAGTAGCACAACATTGTGAATGCAATTAATGCTATGAAGTGTACACTTAAAAATGGTGAAATGGGAAATTTCATGACACACATACAGACACACAGATACGCATGTGTACATGTGCCTTGGCCCCACCCAGAGATTGTGAATTAACAGGTCTGAAATGGAGTGCAGGCACTGATGTTTTTTTTTAAAGCTTTCCCAAGGACTCTGATGTGCATGCTGGGTTGACAGTCACTGTTCCTCATCGATGCAATCACCCATGATTCTCTTATTCTGCCTGTTCTTCCTGCTTGTAGAGACTAAAGGCAGGAGCGTGAGTTATTTTATTTTCCCAGCAGGGAGGTTGCGCTGTGCAGGGCGATGCATGGTCATTCAGGCCGTGTGGGGCAGTTTCCGCCGTCATCAGTCTTAGGGCTGGAAAGGAACTTGGGAACATGAAGCACAAGGCAGCTAAACCCACACTCAGAGGCCCTGTGCCTCTGCCAGAAAATGAACGTTCCAGAAACGAGGAGAAGGCCCCACAACTCCTGACTGAGGGCTCTCTCCAGTCAACCCATGAGAACTCCATTTTGACCATCACATATAAATCCTCCTGGAAGAAAACAATATTCTGCATGGCCTTTTCTCCTTTGACCCACACTGTAGGGAGAAGGGGAAGGAAAGCAGTCGATCTTCTCAGCTTACCCTTGTACATCACAGGCACATGCATCCTCCTCTCTTCTGATCTTCCCAAGGGGGACACGCCTAGACGGTGAAGGGTGGGTCTGAATATGTAATGGGATCTTCCCTGCCTGGCCCTCCCTGGGGTTGCTCCAGCATCAAGATAAAGAGCCCTGAGTAAGGAGCTGTGGTTTCCCTCTCCACTACGGAGGACCCCTGGAAACCCCCACCCTGGAGCAACCAAACCTTACAGCCCATCAGCACTGAGAACCCACCCATCAGAGGCGTTCCTCCAACCTCTATCCCAGCAGGTGGAGCAGCTCGATTTCATCCTCCTCTGGCCCAAATCCCTGCTCTGGCTACAGCTGGCAGAGTCTGCAGAATGCAGATGAATTGCTGGTATTATCTGTGGCTCTGAAACCACATGGGCTGGGAAGTCAGACATCTCACATGTTTTCGCGACTTCAGAACTCTGGCTCTGCCCTTTGGACCTGCTATTGATAGCGGCTGTTTGCTGATAGGAGACAGAAAACAGAGCACCCTTCCAGCCAATAAAGTCACTGCATGACCCCAATGCACAACTGAAATCAGAGGAAAAGCAAGAAATCCAGGGCAAGAAAGCCCCCAGGTCGCCAAGTCAAACACAACCCTTAGCAATAGCGGCAAACGTCTAGACCATGGAGAAATAAGCAGAGACCCCTCTCGTGAGGTATCAGAACCTCACAGTGCATCAAAGGGAAGTCAGATGGGTGGCACCTTCCCTCTATATCCTGGACCAGGGTGGGAATAGCACATATTCTGGCATGAATGGATGAATGATAGTCATTGATATTTCTTTTGGGCTGGGCACTGGGAAGGACTCTTCCACACATGTGACCAGTAAATCCTCATAATCAGTGAATTATCACCCCAAACAAGGTACAGGGAGACTAACCAGCCTGCCCAGGTCCTCACAGATAGATGGCACATGACAGTCACGGGAACCACAGGATGTCCTAAGGACCTAAGGGCACTGGGTCAAATGGACATGAGGGAGACTAGGGTCATGCCCCCAGACCACCCACCTTCTGAACTGCGGGGCCGAGATCCTCCTGGGAGACTGAAGCAAAGCCAGCACACCCAACCCTAAGGAAAAAGAAGTCTGGGACTAGGGAGCTGTTTTTAGGATTCCCAGCCTGACTCCAGGCCAGTGACACGGGTAGCAGGACAGGACCCCACCCCCACCCCACAGAACAGACTCACGGCCAGAGCAAGCAGCACCATGCAGGAGCCCATGGGGCAGACAGACAGAAGGCTGAAACCTTGGCCACAGACAGTCACCGGCAGCGTTTCCCTGCAATGGCTTTGATTCTTACAGATTCAGCCCCAGGCACTGGTGGGCTACTTGATGGCACCGCCCAAATGCAGATCAGTTAGGCACTGGCTCCATCTAGTGTTTGTAGCATTTTAATGACCATTTCACCAAAACTTACATTGGTGGTTTCAGACTTTCATACAACCTCTGAGGATTCCTTGAGCCCCCGAAAGCAGAAGAGATTTGTCCAAGAAAGGAGAGAGATGGACTGAGAACTCAGGCCTCCTAATCAGTCCTAAGGCCCATAAGAAACAAGAAACAACTTGTTTCTCCACTTGCATCTGCTGCAACACACCCAACTGATGACCTTCCCACATAAGATGCGCCCTCCTGCAGATACTCTGCTCTCTCCCTGTCCCCAGGTTAAAAATTTATCCATGGGTTACATTTTAAAAGAGAAGAGAGGGCAGTGTGACCGTGGCTTAGTGGCAGAATTCTTGCCTGCCATGCCAGAGACCCAGGTTCGATTCCCGGTGCCTGCCCATGCAAAAAAAAAAAAAAAAGAAAAGAAAAGAGAACTTAAAGGAAAATAGAACTTCCTGCAAACCCGTGGCTTACTAACACTAATTACATTGGCACAACATAATATTTCTGCAGTAAGGTTGCTCCCTGTGGGCTGAGCAAACCTAAAAGTCTGGGAATTATCCCCAGTGCCCCCACCCCCACCCCGGCACTTCTAATTTTACCCCTTTTATTTTTTATTCTAGAAATATGATGGAAAAGATAGGATTTAACAAAAGAGTAGCTGAATCATTATATTGATATTTCTGTTGGCCTCTAGTGTCTTAGAGCAGCTAGAAGAAAAAACAAAATATCAAAGAACTGTAACCCATACCAAACTTAAAAATCTGTTCTATAACTACTTGTTAAAATGCACTTGGAGATGGATTGCATTTTTGTATACATATTTGTGCTGGTTTGAAAGAAAGTATGCCCCCTGAGAAAAGCCATGTTTTAATATAAATCCCATTTCTTAAAGGTAGAATAGTCTCTATTCAATACTGTATGTTTGAAACTGTAATGAGATCATCTCCGTGGTTGATGTGATTTAGTCAAGAATGGTTGTTAAACTGGATTAGGGGATGACATGTCTCCACCCATTTGAGTGGGTCTTGATTGGTTTACTGGAGTCCTATAAAAGAGGAAATATTTTGGAGATTCAGAGAGATTCAGAGAGAGCAGAATGACATAGCCATGAGAAGCAGAGTCCATGAGCCAGCAACCTTTGGAGATGAAGAAGGGAAACGCCTCCCGGGGAAGCTTCATGAAACCAGAAGCCAGGAGAGTAAGCTAGCAGATGATGCCGTGTCTGCCATGTGCCCTCCCAGCTGAGAGAGAAGCCCTGACTATATTTGCCATGTGCCTTTCCAGATGAGAGAGAAACCCTGAACTTCATCGGCCTTCTTGAACCAAGGTATCTTTCCCCGGATGCCTTTGATTGGACATTTCTATAGACTTGTTTTAATTGGGACATTTTCTTGGCTTAGATCTGTAAACTAGCAACTCATTAAATTTCCCTTTTTAAAAGCCATTCCGTTTCTGGTATATTGCATTCCGGCAGCTAGCAAACTAAAACAATATTTCACAATTTCAAAAGAACGTTAAAAGAAAAGAAATGTGGAGGAGAAGAAAGTACGAGTGTATAAAGATACAATTATTATACAGATATCTTTGCATATGTGCCATCAGGTAAGTGAGCTGCAAATGTTGACCCTTTAGCAATCCCTATTGACTGTTGCTAATGACCCATGTCATGGCTGAGGAGCTCATCGTTGGGAGGTGGAAGCTGCCTGCTCCAGCACATGGGGTCTCCCACTCTACTGAGGATCCCCAGGGAGCCATCCAGCCGAGTGTGGGCTCTGAGGGCTTGTCTCAGAAATGGCGATCTGACAGGAACCCTTCCTCAGGGCAGTGAACTGTGATTCTCAGTCTGCCATCGCATTGCTCCTCTGCGGGCACAGACCACTTCAGCCCAGAAAAAGTCTCTGCCGTTGTGGTTTGCTATTTGGGCTGGATAGGCTGGAGCACTCTTTCCCTCACCCAAGCCAGCTCCTCTGAGATGCCTTCCCTGCTCACCCATGCTAGGCAGCCATCATCCCCACCCCTGCACTCCCACAGCACCTTGCAATAATATGCAAACAAAACGAAATATTCAATTTCAACCTCTGCTTGGCTCTCCGTTGCTCTTAGGATGGAAATAAAAGTCACCAAAGAGATTCTGCCTGGTCTGTCCCTCACTCACCTGCTCTGTCCTCCCTCACACTGAGGTGGGGTAGAATAGGACATCAAGGTTGCGATCTGAAAAAGTTAATGCACAACTGCGGACTCCCTAGAAAAAGTATTTCCCTTAAAGCCCCCGAATCTCCCAAAACCAAAAAGCTTTGTAAAATCATGGGTCTGAAACAAACTTTTACTTAATAATAGAAAGCCTGGGTCATAAAGATTGTTAAATATGCCCCAAACAAACTTTTAGTGTGTGTAAGAACTTCACAAGCGCCAATAGTTATCTCCTCCTGAAACAAAGACACCCACTGTTCAAAGGTCAAAATGGAAAATGACTGCTAGCAAAATCTCCCTATAAAACATGCTTAATCCACATCACTTGGAGCATGTCTCTCTCTTGAGCATGCCTGCACTAATTTCTTTAGCATTTACGAATTTTTCAATAGACTTTACTGTTTACTGCTGCTTGCTTTCTCGTCCCTGAATTCTTTGTTACGGCAAGACTCCGAGCCTGGAGTGGGACTCAGCTCTGGTGACAACAGAGCTCTGCTTACAGCACCACTGTCCTTGCTCCCTTCTCTCCAGCTTCATCAGCCTCTCTCAGCCCCTGGTTCTAGCCTCCTCAGGGTCACTGCACACTATCTGCCCTCTGCCTGGAATGTTCTTCCGTCCATTCTCCACTTGGTCAAGTCTCATTCCTTGGACAAGCCCTTCCATACCCTGTTACTGGCCAGATCTCTCTGCTGGTGGACCAGTATGTATCTGCCTGACAGCGCTGAAACTTCAGGTTGAATTGTGCTCATCCTTACATCCCAAAGTTGCAATGGTAACTGATAATGTTGAAAGAAATACTAGCAGCCATCCCACCCTGAGCTGGGCCCTCTGGAAGTGCTTATACACATCATCTCTTTCATTCTCAGGGCAACTCTGTGAGGGAGGTTATCCTCGGTTCACAGATGAAGTGAGGCTCAGAGAGGCTACGTTAGTTTCCTTATAGCTGTAAAATACAGGAGCTGGGATTTGAATCTAGATATTGCTACTAAAGCCCATCTCTTAACCCCCCCCCACCACCACCATCTACACTTTTGACATTCTACTCTTCTATCTTTGTTTCATCCCCACCCACTCAACAGCTGACACATAGTAGGGACTCAGTAAATATGTGTTTGTTGAAACCAAGCTTAATGATATGATTCTAAGGTTCTGTCTACTACACAGGCAGAGTCAAGTCTAATATTCTCATTGAAAATCACTTAAGGGACATGTTCAATCAGCCTCAATCCAATCCTTCAACCCAGATATTTTTCCATAAGTAGGTATTAATAGATGAAGGCACTGAATTACGAAAAACAACATTTGCCAAAGATATTCTAGGGACTACTGTCCCTTGAGGCATAATAAGTGTACACCAAAAATGGGGTTTCATCATTGAATGAGTTTAGGAAGACAGTTCCATGAGCCTCCTTACAGGGGGCTTTCTTAAGAGTCTTTTGCAAACTAACACCTCTTGCCGATCTCACCAGGCAGGTGGGGTAGGCACCTTGTCCTCCAACAACTCTGGCACCAGAAACTTCTTTGCATGGAGCCCCACACGAGACTAGCGTTCCATGGAAGCCCTTTGGAAGGCTGCTTAACCCACTGGCAAAACTCTCCTCTCCACTTTTGCAATAAAGTCAGGGTGACTCTCACACCTTCAGGACAGTGCTGGGACCCTCTGGGGTATGTATATGTCAGGAGTCCCTGGTCTCTCGGTAGTAAATCTAATAAGTAATTTAATATGCAGGGACTCTGAATATTGAATGGATTCTTCAGCTACTCAGACACTAACCAGATTTTCCAGCTTCAAATTCTGGTTTACTTCAGCCAGAAACTCCCATGGCAACTGTTTCTAACCTTTTTGGCAGTGGCTCTCAACTCCCTGGGTTTGTAGTCCATGTTGTTGGTGCGAAAGTCCCCACAGGCCTCCTTTTTTACTTATCATGGCCACAAACCCCTCAGGGGAGGGATGAGAACAGGAGGCTGCTTAAATGAGGTGCCAGGGAGGAGATATCAAGATGATAGCCAGTTTCCATGAAATAGCAAACATACAGATTTGCCGAGTGGCCTTGTGGAGAAAGCCTGTCCACTGGACAGCTGGAGAGAGCACAGGCTTCTCTGACCTTGAACTCACTAAGCAAAGAATCCAGGACATGTCTCTGTCTGCATCTACTCATTCACTCAACAAACCTTTAGTTACAGGGTGAAGGTTTTATGTTGCTCAGCCATTGTATCCTACTTTTTTGTATTCAGATACAGTAGGTACTTCTGTGTGCACGGTGCTAGAGTATTTGTTGATTATTTTTCGTGCTCTTGGTTTTTAGAGTTTGAGAGAATTCAATAAAATTTTGGAAATACAAAGAACATCCAACCAGCAAATAGATTGTGTCACTAAAGAGAGCTGTGTGTTCATTGTTTGGAGCTCAAACAGTATTTCCTGGAGGAAATCGCAAGCTGATAACAACAACAACAATAGATACTAGAAATAGTAACTGAGTATTTACTTCATTTTCTCATTTGATTCTTGCAATGAGACAACTATAATGGTCATCTCCATTGTACAGAAGAAACAGAGGTAACTTATCTCGAGTCACACAGCTGGTAAATGGCACAATGGGATTCAGACCCAGGCTTTCCTTCCAGAGCCATGCTTCTAGCCTTGACCTACACAGCAAGCAAAAGCCCGCAGGCTGCAGGGGAGGTGCACATTGTCAGCTTGAGCATGACTCCTAAGATTGCCCAAGTTCACAGTAGCCCAGCAGCAGCTATGAGCATGGCACTGTGCGGGGCACTTATATTGACCCATTTAATCCTAACAATTACCTCAAGATATGGGCATAGGAGGTCCCACTTTATAGAAGAGGAAACTGAAGCTCCAAGCAATCACACAATAAGGAAGTAACAAAATGAGGGTTCAAATCCAGATGTTTCTGGCCAAAGACATTCATTGATCTCTAAGATCATGGTTCTGCTTCCTCTCTTCTGTCATATTAATCAAGTGTACTTTTTTTCAGGGATTTTCTGCCTTCCCTGATCCTGTTCCCCCATTGACTTCCCCAGGACTTTTGCCAATGGAAGTAAAGATGGGTTGCCTCAGGGAATGCACCCTTTCCAGGTGAGCTCCTGGACATCAGAAGAAGATCCCAGGGAAAGCTGCATGTTCTGCATTTCCACCTCTCACATTCACCTACTGAAGCAGGATCCCACCCCAGCAAAACAGTTCCTCACCTCCAAAGGATTTCTGGGAGTCCCCAAAAGACTCAGAGGAGGTTCACTTCTATCACGTGTTCTAAAAGTTTAAAAATCTCAACTCAGAAGAGAGCCACAATTTCATATTCCCCTTGGTTCCTCTTAAATAAATGCTGTGACTTCCCCTTTATCAAAGGTTTAGCTGAATCTCTTTTCAGACATCTATTTTGCCATTGGTACTGTGGCTTATAGTGTCCTTCAACAAATATTTTTTAATTCCTTTACAAATAGAATGGTTTTTAATGTTTGTTTCTCTGTGACACAAGGCCTTCTCTTTCCTGTGAATCCCAAAGCAGTTTCTGTAAAGAAGAAAACCCACCGAGTTGACAACTTGAAAACTGAGGGATGCTGCTGTCCAGCCCATAGCTTGTGATCCCCTCATTTCTTCCTCAGTGCAGATCTTGGGTAAATGACAAACATCAAACTGCAAAAACTCAACACACCAGCTCTCACCTGTGCCTAGGAACATGTCTGATGAGTTACTTCTTCACACCTGAGCTTTTGTCTTGTGATAACCCAGGTCCGAGGCTCCCCTCCATATATTGAGAGAAAGTTGCTGCACCTAGCTGCCTACATGACCTGGGCAGAAGTTAAAGGTCAACAGACCTCCTCAGGATGAAAAGAATGTAAGATGGTATCATAAACCACTTATCTTGTAAAGCATTAAAACTCCTCTTCCCCAATATGTTGAAAACAAATCTCCAAAGCCTTGTGTCGTGAGACTCTGCTGAAACTCTGCCTTCATACCCTATGGAATCTCCTTGTCCTCAACACTTACAGGCTGCTCCTTGCACCCCTGCCTTTGTAGAGTGCTGACTTCCTAGTCACAACAGGAAAAAATCTTCTCCTGTTTGTGAGTCCTAATAAAACTCATTTCTAACTGTGTGCCTAGCTTGTTCTTTGGTCTTGGGACTGCGCTGATCCGAGCCCTTCAAGAGTCCAGTTTAAATGAGCCTTTTCCAGATCTTGCCCTCTACAGACACTGCCAATACTATTAAGCAATAAAGACTTAAACTGAGCTCTCCTTATTTGCCAAGTTACTGAACTAAGCACTGAGCATGCATTAGCTCATTTAATCCCCCCAACAATCTCATAAAGTGAGATTATCATTCTCCCTACCTTACAGAGGATAAAGTGGAGCCCAGGAGGACTTTCCAAGGCCACACACCTGATCAGTGGCAGAACTAGGCCCAGTAGCCAGGCTGCAATGATTCCAAAGCCAGAATATGAACCTATTCTCTAAAATGTTATTGGTGTTCCCTGAACAATTAAGTGGGGATGCATGTTAGTACAATACAGGCTCTGGTAAATCTTGCAGAAAAGGAACTTATTGAATTTCTTTTATCCATTGTCTCCAAAAGTAGTTGATCACAGAAATAACTAGCTTGCATTCTCTCTCTCTGTCTTCTCTAACCATCTCCGGGGACACTAGTGTTTTGGAGAACACAGTGTATAGAATGCTGCATTAAAAGGCATGAACTGTGAAGCCACAGAGGCCTCTCAGCTGAGCAAATCTCCAGCTGAAATCTTATGCCTGTCTCTGTACTGAGAGCAGCAGGACAAATCATAACTAGGACCTCCGGCAATGAGGCTCAGCCTTGGATGCATACCAGAATCATCTGCAGAGCTTTAAGAAAAGATTACAAACAACATATGCAAACCTCCACCCTCAGATTCTGACTAGAAATAGAATTAGGTATCCATATACTTGCCAGTCTCCCCGAGTAACTCTGGTATGTGACCAGTTTGATATCCACCAAGGCAGGATTAGCTACACCAAACTAGGTGTCCCGACAAACACGTAAGCTCAGAGAGCCCTCCCAAGACCCCCATTAGCAGAAGACACACCTTCTACAGACTTCAAATTTCTAGAAGAGAAGGTTGTTTGAGCAGCATTGACTATAAGAAGCTGTGATTCTGACAAGGTCAAGATGAGAAAAAGAAGCAGGAAGTGGCATCTTTTCCATCTTCACTGGAGCCTGGGCCATTAAGTCGAAATGGTTTCCTCTGCAGTGAATCCTCACTCTCTCCGTCAAAAGTTAGATGCAGGATGAATGATTACATTTCCTTACGATCAATCCATTTCATAGGCTCTCCCTTTCATTAATTTCCTAAATAAATGGATTTGTTTTGGGAAGACTTTATTTCCAATCAATCCTGTCAACTCTCCATATCATGAGCTTGCATTTTCTGTTACAAATCATTTGCTGGGTCCTTGGCTCTTGGATGTAGTTTAGATATGTGCATCCTGAGGACTTAAGACAATCTATATTGTGTTATCCTTTGGGCTTTCAGGGTGTCCATTCTCCTGACGTCTCATCCTTGCCATCAGTGGGTCTCAAAATGCGGTCCCAGGACCAGCAGCAGCTCTCAGTTTCAGCTGGAAGCTTACTATACAAACTCTCAGGCCCCATACCAAGTTTACTGACTCAGAAACTCTGGGTATGGAGCCTAATAAGCTTCCAGGTGATTCTGATGAACATTAAAACTGCTTTAATATATTATATTTAATATATTCAATACCCTAAAAAAAAATTCTGGAGAAATACTCTGTATCTTTAAGCAACTCCCTTAGATTTCTGGACTTTAATTTAATCAGCCATGTGAAGGATGGCAACCGGCATATACTGAGCACCCATAACAAACCAGACTTTGAGACCTTACAACAATTCTACAAGGCACAACTTTATTCAAGATGGAAAACCAAAGCTCAGGGAGTCGAGTCACTTTGTCAAGGTCTCAGCTAAAGAGAAATAGAGGGCCACGGTGGTTCAGCAGGCAGGGTTCTCACCTGCCATGGTGGAGACCAGGGTTCGATTTCTGGTGCCTGCCATGTAAAAAAAAAAGAGAGAGAGAGAGAAATAGAGGTGGGTCTCCAACCATGCCTACCCGATGCCAAAGCCACTCACTGCCCCTTCTGGGCCTCTCACTGCCTCCCAGCCCCAGAATATCATGCTCTAAAATCCTAGATCAAGGGCCGGCCTGAGAAATAGAAGCAGGCAGAAGAGACCCCTCCCCCAACCCACGCACACACAATCCTTTAAAAACAATTGATCTTGGCTAAATGGAGTGTGGGGGTGGTCAGCAGCAGAGAGTTCAGAGTGAGGAAAACTATTACAACCAACCTCTCTCCATTAATCTACCAAACACATCCTTGCCTCCTAAAAGACTCTCTCCTTTGCTCAACAAACATACTCTGAGCACCAGCTGCCCTGCAGATTCTGGGACTAGCAGTGGTGAACGAGTTTAAGACCCCTGGCCCAGGAAGTGATGATGATAAGATCTTACCTTTGTTGGGCACTTACTATGCCCCAGGCACTGGGCAAAACAATCTCATTTAATCTTCACACTAAATCTATGAGTTAGGTAACAAGATTATCCCTTTTCAAAGGGTAAAGGAAACTGAGACTCAGAGAAGTTAAGTTCCCCGCCCAGGGTTGCATAGCCAGTGAATAGCAGCACCAGGATGAAGTTCAAGTTCCTTTGACTCCAGAGCTTGAGTGATGGTTTAACCATGATGCTGTACCTACTTGCAACATCGTTTTTATTCACTTTTCTTAAAAAAACAATAGTCATCCACTGTTGTAAAACTCTTCTTCTTAACTATTGCCTTGGGCAAGCCCTGACTGATGTTCTTAGTCTCTGGTGTCATAGGAAGAGTTGCTGGGAGCTGGAGTCACGATTCCAGACCAACTGGGCCAGAGGGGTTGAAAAAGAGCAAACCCTGGAATTGGTGATCAAAGCTGAGTAAGGGAGGAGTAGAGGAAAGAGACTCCTTGGGCATCAGTGGGAGGGGAAGCCCATCAAGGTTGAGATCCTGCAACTGAGCTCTGGGAGGGCTGACCATCCCAGCACAGTTCCCCTATTTGATGCTCCAGGTAAGTCCCAGCTGAAGGAACTGGTCAATATCTTAAATCTATTCCTAGTAAGCCGTTCTTCTCATTCTCCTCCCTTACTTTCCCAAACTTATTAGCCCACTGTGTGTGAAGTGCCAGCCCATTATGCACATGGGGATTAAAGGTTAAATACTATATAGCTCCGGCTCTCCAGGATCTCACCTTCTTCCACCAGAGGAGGGCACAAGTTAGACAGACTCAGGCAGAGAAGAACTGGAGGAGAGGGAGCTAGCAGAGGCAGGTCATTAAGAAGAGGATAGGAGGTTGCTTTGTATCCAGGCAGTCTTGTGTCTCTTTCCCTAGGACAGCCACCATCCAACATCAGCAACATGTCATTATAAATATGCTTATATATGCAGGTCCCTCTACTCTGTACCCTTCCCACAGAATCTCATCCTCCATCATCTTCACCAAACCTCAAACATCAGGGAAGCCCCTCCAGCCAATTCCTAGAAACTAAAGAAGCTGAAGTTTTCATTCATTTGGTTTACAAAAAAAGAGCTATTTAGCATGCATGCTACTACGTATTATGTCCTGGATAAGTTGTTTTATACAATGGAGAATAAAGTATACATTATAGTCTTATAGAAAGCTTTTATTTTCGTATAGGACTTCAGAATTTTCAAAGCCCTTCACCCAAAAATAATCAGGTAGCTAGGGCAAATACTAACATTCCCATTTTGGAGCTGAGGGAACTGAGGCAAGTCCTACAACCACAGAGGAGGCTCTGGCTGGATCCCAGGCCTCTGTCCCCTGAGTTCTAGGGCTATTCTATACAGGACACTTACATCCCATGGGAGTGCTTCTCAAATAGAATCCAAATTTCTCTTCTTCAATTTGGAAGTCCCAGGACTGGCCTCCTCTTCCCTTGCTTTGACTGCCTATCCCCATTCAGACCCTGTGCCAGTTTGAATCTTGCGTACTCCAAAAGCCTTGTCCTTTAATCCTCATTCAGTATTGCTGGGTGGGACCTTTCTGATTGTTTCCACGGAGATGTGACCCACCCAATAGTGGGTGGTAACTTCTGATTAGGTAGTTTCCATGAAGATGTGTCTCCACCCATTCAAGGTGGATTTGCTTACTGGGGCCATTTAAGAGGAAACCATTTTGGAAAAAGCTTGAGAACCCACGCAGCCAGAGACCTTTGGAGGTGAAGAAGGAAAATGCCCTTGGGGAGCTTCGTGAAACAAGAAGCTTGGAGAGGAAGCTAGCAGATGCCGTCATGTTCACCACGTGCCTTTCCAGTTGAGAGAGAAACCCTGAACATCACTGGCCTTCTTGAACCATGGTATCTTTCCCCAGATGTCTTAGATTGGACATTATTTATATAGCCTTGCTTTAATTTGGACATTTTTATAGACTAGGAATATGTTAACTAACAACTTGATTAATTCCCCCTTTTGAAAAGGCACTCCATTTTTAGTATATCATATTTTGGTAGCTTGCAAACTAGAACACATGATAAGTGAATATATAATATATATCAATAATAAATAAATAAGATAAACATAACTGAGAGTGATGGTCTATTCAGTTGCTAATGTTGCCAAAATGCAATATAGCAGGAATAGAATGGCTTTTAAAAAGTAATTATCAAATTACAATTTTACAGTTCCAAAGCCATAAAAATGTCCAAACTAAGGTATCCAAGATAACTTGACTCTAGTAAAGCTGATGGATCCAGAACACCTTTGTCATCTGGGAAGGCATGTGGCTGGCATCTGATGATCTTTAGCTTCTGGTTTCAAAGCGCTTCCAGCTTCTGATCCAATGGTTTCCTCTTTAAGCATCTGTGGGCCTGCCCTTAGCTCCTCCAGGACATGACTCTGGATTCTGGCTTGCTTGGCATCTCATGGGAAATCACATGGCAACATCTGCTGGGCTTTGCATCTCTAAACATCCATGTCTAGGCATCTGCTCTCTCTGTTGGCATCCCAAGCATCTTCAAATGTCTGTGTCTCTGTCAGCCCTGAAGGAACTGTTCTCCAAATGTCTGCATTTGCAGTTTCTCCAGAGTGTTTCAGGAGGAATTCTTGGACCCAGAGAGTGAAATGCAGGGGTGTGGGTGTTACCCCACCTCAGCCTGGAACTCTAGAAGCCTCTAATCTGGATGGCAGAAGGAAGGCAGCACTGCGCCCAGGGCAATGCAGGGAAGAGCCTCTGGCCAGGGCTCAGCATTGCCAGTGAGAAGCCTGGTAGTTTCCTGAGGCTGCCATTCCAAAGTACCACAAATTGCGTGGCTTAAAATAACAGACATTTTTTGTCTCACCGTTCTGGAGACTAGAAGTCTGAAATCAAGTGTCACCAAGGCTGTGTTCTCTTCAGAGGATCTCGGAGAGGATCCTTTTCTCTCTCTTTCCACCTTCTGCCAGGTACCAGCAGCCCTTGCCATCCCAAGGCTCATGGCAGGATAACTCCAACCTCCACCTCCATCTTCACATGGTCCTCTCCCCCTGTGTCTGTCTCCAGATTTCCCTCTTATATGGACTCCAGCCATACTGGATTAGGACCCACACCAATCCAGTACGCATTCATTTTAACCAATCCAGTACGCATTCATCTTAACCAATCCAGTACGCATTCATCTTAACCAATCCAGTATGCATTCATCTTAACCAATCCAGTACGCATTCATCTTAACTAATCCAGTGTGCATTCATCTTAACCAATCCAGTACGCATTCATCTTAACTAATCCAGTATGCATTCATCTTAACTAATCCAGTATGCATTCATCTTAACTAATCCAGTACGCATTCATCTTAACTAATCCAGTACGCATTCATCTTAACCAATCCAGTACGCATTCATCTTAACTAATCACACCTGCAAAGATCCTATTTCCAAGTAAACCCACATTCGTGGGACTGGGCTCAGGACTTGAACATATCTTTTGGGGGGACATAATTCAACCTGTAACCAAGGCCAAAGCATAAAGCATCAGGGACTGTTGATGAATCCATGTGGCAGAACTTGGGGGGCTCCCAGAGAGACAAGCAGGGGTTGGGCAGAGAAAGAGCCCAGATGTGAGAGGACAGGACAGGTTAGAGCCAGCCTGAGAATTAGAGCAGGGAAGTCTCCCTGCTGGAGGGGAGAGGGGCCTGGAGGGTTTCTCTGAGCCCCAGGCACCAACACAAATTTTTTCACTGGGAATTTGTGGTCCCCTGCACAAGTGAAGAGGGCCCAAGGACACTCGCCCCACTCAGACAACTCCAAGATGTTGCCACCAACTGGAGGGTTTTGAAGGACACTCCAGGATTTCTCCAACTTTGAGGCACAGCCTAAGATTTCTCATCTTAGAGCTACTGTCTCTGCTAAGGAAATGTGGTTCCAGAAAATATTTTCTAAAGCAGATATTTTATTTAGAGTGGGCATGCCAAAGAGGGAGCTAACGTGGATTGAGCACCTACTGCATACCAGATTTCATGCTAAGCACTTGACACACATCGTCACATTTATTCCTCATAAAAAACCACCCCCAGGCCCAGTTTAAGGATGAGGAAACTGAGGCCCAGAAAAGGTATGAAATTCATTTCAGGTCACAAAGCGAGAAAATGGCAGGGTGGAAGTTTAAGCCCAAGTACATGAGCCTCCCCAGGCTACCTCCTTCTTTTATCCTGCCAACTTCTGTTTGCCTTTGAAATCTTGAGGGCAGAGCCCCTGGAAATAAGGCTGAGGTAGAAGAGGGAAAGAGAAGGGATTTTATTTCAAATATAATTGCGTCTCTGTGGTGCCCTGGGGTGGGGGACCCTGAAAAATGAGGGTCTTGAGGGATAATGTGAAGATGAAACCACACCCTGCAGAGCAGGATGGGGGTTCAGACAGGCGGTCTGAACCTCTGCCTCCCCCCAGCCACACTCCCTCCCAAAGGTAGAATCAGCATAACAGTAGACCTTCTGTGGGCTTTGGGTGCTAGGAACATGTTCAGGCGATTCTTGCTTCCAAGAAAGAACTGCTTTTCCTATCCCACTCCCCTCCTAGAACCAGAGAATTGGAAAAAAAAAAAAAAACCACTGCCAACAGAGGTCACTTTTTGAGGGCCGACACGTGACTCACCTATGATGGGTTTTGTACCCCTTCTGAGGTAGCAACTATGGGATTTTTCTTGAGGATGCAATATCTAACTGATGCCAATTCAGCCTTCTCTGCAATGCTCCACACATAATACAATTTCAGGGTTGTGGAAATGTTTGCTTTATGATCAGAATCACAAACCCTCCTGGGGCTTGAGAGGATGCCCCAGAACTACCCAGGAGAGGGCTTTCCCTTCCAGTCTTAGGTTTTGCTACTGGGTGGATTTCTACTGCATCCACTTGTGCTGAGCTGTCCATCCCTGCCGGGCCCGCTCCTTGGGGCATTCTAATCAGGACCAGAAGGCCTCAGATCTGTCTGAGGCTAGAAGCCTATTCAAAGATGTTTTTGAAAGGAAAAGCTGGAGGAACCTCATGACTAGTCCAGAAGTTTCTACAGATTCAAGCGTCCTGGGATACTCATAATGAGAAGGAAAGGAGGCTGCCTGTGCCACTACTGCAGCAGCAGGAGCGGATCTTGGGGGACACTGGGAGGTGGACATCTGGGGTACTGGCAGTTTCAGTCTTGACCTGGGAGGAGGCTGCACAGGCATTCTTTTACATTACAAAAATTAATTAAGCTGTATATTTATGTTTTACACATTATTTGGTATGTGTTGTAGTCCATGATTTAAAAAAAAAATGCTTTAAAAAGGCATCCTGAAGAATTTCTAGTTTAATCACAGTTGTTGTGGACAAGACCTCCTGAAAGAGATGGAATGCATGAGTCGGGAAATGTCTGTAAATGGAAAATGTCAAACTCTCAGGAAACCAGAAGAGAGAGGAATTTGATCCCACCCTGGGGGAAGTGGCTGGCCCGGGGGAGACACGGCTCTTCCAGGGCCCTGGGCCCCGGCCTCCCTGCTGGGTGGGATGCAGAGCTGAGCCACCCGATGGCTCTGAGGTGGCGCCGCAGGCCATTCTGGGAGTTGGAGCTGGTCAGGGTGGGCACCAACTGGAAGGCAGCGAAGCGGTGAGTGCCATGGTGTAGATGCTGGAAGGGGAGCTTCAGGGGCCGTGGCAGAAGCCCGTGTCCCTAATCTTTGATAACGTCAGGGCAAATTATGTGTCCTTTATAAAGCTGTTTCCAACTTTTCATTAGCTTGCTTTTTTTTTTTTTCCTTTGTAAGGAAGACACTAATCAGGAGAAACCACAAAAGATCCACCGCTGGATTTTAGCCCTGTTTGGTGTGGCCAAATGACAGAACCCGAACCAAATAAAGATATTTACTGACAGCCCAATAAACAAATGGGCCCCTTTGGATGTAACCTTGATGAATGGAGCATGCAGGTGTTTTCAATAATGGCAATAAGCACTACAACTCAAAGTATTTCTGATTCAAGCATAATGCATTATTAGGCCATTAAGGCTGAGCAGGGAAGACCATTTGGACACGGCCCTATCAATAATGCTACTTCCCAGCCTGCATTTAGGCCCAGGGAATTAGTCATCCTGATATTCTATTTAATAAAAACCTCAAGAAGAAGCATCAAAAAATCACATTACATTTTAACAGGGTTACAGCAGCCCAGGAGAACCACAAGTTTAATTTTCATAAGAGCATTCATTCCTCAATTATGTCAGACATGAAAATGTAAATGGCAAATTTAATGCTAACAATATCCCTCAAAGCACATTGGCAGGTAAGGCACATTATGTTGAGTGGATGCTGGCTGCATATCAAGCAGCCCCCGAAAGTGAGACTTGGGGGAGCAGGGACAAAGGGGGCATCTGGGCTACTTGGCTGGGCAGGGCCTAGAAGAACCACAGCCTGAAAGCTGGGAACAGTGAAGCTTCTTCTCCCAGACAGTGGGGAGTATGTGAGTCTTGGGGACATGGACTCCCTGGCACCCACTCGCTGCATTTCCTGGGGGATGCCAACGCCCAGTTAGTTTGCTCAATGTGATGGCAGCCAAAAGATGACAATGAAGGCTTTCTGGGACCTAGAAGTGAACAGAGCTTCTAAGAGATTGCCAGGAATTGTATGGGGTGTGAGCTGTGGGAATTGATAGCGCTCCCCCTCACTCAGAGGACTGGGTCAGCTTTCTGGTCAATGGGGGTGGCAGAAAGAAGGGAATATTACTTCTGTTTTTAACTGAAGTCACTGACACAATCCACCAAAGGATTCTACTGCATTTTTTCATAAAGAAAATTATCTCTGAAAAAGCAACTGATGGCAAAAATAAATATTCTGTGTGTTGTGTATGAGTGTATGCATAAAAAAAAAAAAATATCTGGAAGACCATGCACAAACTACTAAGGGTGCTTAAGCCAGCATGACTTTTGTAAGCAAAAACAATAATGGCAGATTTTTTTTAAAGATAGAAAACCCATTAGAGAATTCTATTCATAGATAGAGCCATCTCTCTGATGACAAGCAGTTGTTCCATTCATTCTCCTGCCTGATTTGCTCTGTGGGTATAATTAAATCATAGAATCATAAAATGTGGGAGCTGAAAGAAGACTTGGAAATAATTTGGTCTATCTCTTCCTTTCCTCTGGAGGAAGCTACAGCCTAGAAGAGCCTACTCTGCCCAGGATGGCCAGCCACTTCATTCAACAAGGATTTGTTGAGAGTCTGTGGTAGATTGAATTATGCACTCTATCAAAAACATCTTCTTAGTCTTAAACCACTGTGGGTTTGAACCTATTGTAAATATGACAGTTGAAGATGTATTATCAATTAAGGTATAGACACGTTTGTGAAAAGGAGCTTCTAAGCTCCTATTTAGGTGTGGCCAAACTGAATGAGGGTGGGCCAGTCCATGTGGAGGCCTTCTTAAGAGAGGAAACTCAGAGGCAGCCAGAGGTACCAGAAGCTGGAAGTGAGAAGAAATTCTATTCCTGAAATGCAGAAAGGGGAAGAGAGAGCCAGAGAAGGAGGGAGACAGAGATGCAAGTCAAAGAACCCCAAGGATTGTGACAAGTCAACACCAAAATGCTACAGACTTCTGGAAGAAATAAGGGCTGTGCTGATACCTTGACTTTGAACTTCTAGCCTTTGAAACCAGGGGACAATTAATTGCTGTTGTTAAGCCTCCCAGTGTGTGGTATTTGTCATAGCAGTCCTAGGGAACGAAGACAGAACCCAAAATGTGTCAGGCAGGACTTGAGGCTCTGGGCTTCCCTCCATGCTTGAGCCAAGTCTCAGACAACCACCCGCCCTCCCTCCAGTGATGCAGATACATCACTGATAACTACAGTTCTGTGTAACCCATCATGTGGTAGCAAGTTTTACCATGCTTTCTTTTTGGTGAATATTGTTGGAATTTACCTTTCAAAAGACCTACTCAACTGTTTTTATTTCAAATAATGTAATGAGTCATTGTTATAAATATACTCTGCCTTTTTAAAATGAGAAAGCCTTTATAAAAGTGAAAAAAGGGAAAAATTTTAAGTGGTATTACCTTGTATTAAAAATGGTCCTACATTTTTGAACCACACCTACTCTTTGAGACCAAAGGAAGAAAAGTTCATTTTGTCCAGGATCTAATTTTTCTGTAGCACATAATCTAACTTAACCTGTCTGCACAGCTCAGTTGAACAACTGAAACACAGAGAGCCCAGAATAAGAAGGAGGGCCTTTAATCCTCTGTAGTGCAATGTAATGCCTGGATATATCCTAGAGTATATTAAGCAAATAATCAAATAGTATTGACAAAGACCCTTGAGGGATGGGAGAAAAAATATGGAACTATTAAGCTTTACCATCAGGGAGTCCCCTGATACTGTGTCAAACATTAGAGGCACCCAAATCAATAGGACAAGCTCTTGATCCTGAAGCTTACTCTTGTGAAGCTTATGTAGGTAGCAGAGATGTTTGCCCTACCTACAGGCATGCTAAGAGTTACTTCTGGAGGACCTCTTTTGTTGCTCAGATGTGGCCTCACTCTCTCTAAGGCCAAGTCTGTAAGTGAAATCATTGCCCTCCCCAACTATGTGGGACATGACACACAGGGGTGAAAGTCTCCCTGGCAGCATGGGAGACGACTCCCAGGCATGAATTCAGCCCTCACACCGTGGGATCAAGAATTCTATCCTGACCAAAAGGGGGAAAAGAAGTTTAACTAAGAAAGTATCAGTGGCTAGGAGAGTTCAAATAGAGTTGAGAGGCTACTTTGGAGGTCACTCTTATAGAAGCGTCAGTTAGACATTGCTACCTATCACAACTTGCCAAACCTCAACCAAAACCATTCCAGACTGTCCTGAAGAACATCTAGGGCAATATATAAGATTCTACAAAGGTTCCATGCACTTGGGTAACTTTCAAGAAAATACAACCTCCAGATGGGTTCCTGGACCAGATAAGTCCTGAAATGCAGAGGGGCCAGCCTCTCCAGAACATCAGCTAGTTCCATCTCCCTACCCCATATTATTGACAGCTGCATCCAACATGAAAAAGTTAGAATGGGCATGGCCCAAATACCCCTAAAAAGTGGGATAGAGAGATCAAAGGTGATGGTGGAGTTATACAGAGAAGGTACGGTTTAACACATGAATATGATTGCTAAATCATTTAATTGATATTTCTTTTAGTCTCCAGTATCTTAGATCAGCTAGAAGTTAAAACCTAAAATTGTAACCCATACCAAACTCTTAAATCTGTTCTACAACTAATTGTTGTGCTGTGCTTTGAAATTTATTACTTTCTTATATATGTTCTTTTTCACAAAAAAAGTCAATTGGATTGATAAAAAAAAATTTATTTCTTCTAGCCTCCTATATTCTGGGGCAGCCAGAAGGAAAACTATGAGATGATCCTGTGGTAGCCCATGACAGACTCTGGGATCTGTGCTGTAACTACTTGTTGAAGAGCACTTTGAAAACTACTGCTTTTTTCTTACTTTGCTTTGTATATATGTTATATTATACAATTTTAAAAGTTTAAAAAATGGTCCCACAGGGAAGACACAATAAGGCATGCATAATAAGTTGCTGTCAACAAACCTTGATTGAGCATATATCTCTTATAAGACATGGTAATGGTTGCTGGGAATACAAAAGATAAGCGTCTCACAGTCTTGGGAAGGAGAGAAATGTATAGACAAATAGAACAATATGATACATATGTGCCAGGAAAAAAGTGTATATCAGCTGTGGCGTGGTTCTGAACAGGCCATGATTGACTTTTGGAGGAGAGTTCTGGGAAGGCTTCATTGAGATGACATCCAAACTGGGTTTTGAATAATGGGCAGGTATTTGCCAGATAAGCACAAGAAGTCAAGGACATTCCTGGCAAAAGGAGTAGCTTGGGTAAAGGCTGTCATCACAAACCAAATCCCATGACATCTTGAGTTAAGGGTGTGGTAACTGAGGAGATGGGAAAGGAGGCAGGGACCACGACAAAGAATGGATTATAACGTGACAATAGTATGGACAGAAAAGTGTGTCATGTTTAGGTTTTCCTTTTACAAAGATGTTGTAGCTGAGGAGTGAGAAGGAAAGGCATCATAGTGGAGGCAGGGAGATCATAAAGGTACCAATGACAATGGTTGTGGTAGATTGAATTATACTCCCCAATTGTGATGCATTCTTAATGTTAATCTGCATTCCTGTATATGTGAACTCATTGTAAATAGGACCACTTGAGGTTGCTATTTTTAAAGTGTGGCCTAACAGAATGAACATGAGTCTTAATCAAGATCACTAGGGGACTTAAAAAGAGACCTAGAAGTCACAGAAGCCAGAAAAGAGAGGATGTCACCACATGACAGAAATACAAGCCAAGGAACCCCAAGGATTGCCGGCAGCTCGAACCAGAATGCTAGTCTTCAGAAAGAAAGAAAGCCTTCCCAATATCTTGTTTTGGACTTCTTCCAGCCTCAAAACTGTGAGCCAATAGATTCCTGTTGTTTAAGCCACCACATTGTGTGGTAATTGTCATAGCAGCTCAGGCAAACTAAGACAATGGCCAACATGAGAAGAGATGAACTTTCAGGCTAGGGTTATAGCCAAAATGTCAGAGGTGAAGAGATACATGTAAGAATCACTCAAGAGACAAAGCTATCTGCCCATACAGATTGAATGTGGGGACAAGAGAGAGGGAAGGGTCAGTGATGACAGAAGGTTCTGGTTTTGGGATCTGGATAGGTGGTGATGTCCCCAATTACATAGCAAAAAGAAGAGAAGAGTTTTGTGGAATAGGGCAGGAAATTAATTTACCTTTAAACCATTGAATTTGAGGAGTCTTTGGGACACCTAAGGAAAGATTTTGGTGGATATAGATTCTGGAAATCAAGAGAAGGTTCTACTTGGAGACACAGACTTGTAAGTTTTCATCATATGATTGTGGTGAAAAGAGAGGATGGTTGTTGTTAGCTATTAAGGAGCCAAAGGTTAAAGCATGAGCAGGACAAGAAAACCAATGAAGGCAATGGAGAAAGAATAGCCAGAACAGTAGCAAGCATTTAACAATCCACATCATATGATAGGAGGGAAGACATTATCAAGAGAAATGGGAGATATCTGCCAGCCACAGTGACCTCCATCTTAACGTGGCCGTGTCTGCCTTTTCCTTGACAGCACTGAGCATCTGTCACAGGCTAAGTTAGTTTCTTGACTCTTTAAAAGCACAAAGGAGTGTTGAAATTACATAGATTCCATGTGTCTAAATGAAAATATTGTAAGGCAAAAAAGTTTGCCCATTGTCTTTACGTGGTATACTAGAAGATAAGACAATGGAGGCAGGACAGGGAGAGGATGTTATTTAAGTCAGGAGAACAGGCAGAAAGATATTTTAACCAGAGACTTGTCTGGGTTATTGTCACATAATCAAGGTCCATGAGTGCTTCCCCTATTCCTTCTGGACTCAACACTAACTGTCCCATGTGTGTTCCTTCTGGACTCAACACTAACTGTCCCATGTGTGATTGCTGAAGAGCATGTAAAGAACAAGAGGTATTTCCCTAGGGCTGCTGTAACAAAGCACCACAGACTGGGTGGCTCAAAACAAATTTCTTGTTTCGCAGTTCTGGAGGTTAGAGGTCTGAAATTAAGGTGTCAGCAGGTCCATGCATCTTCTGAAATATTTAAGGAAGAATCTGTTCCATGCCTCTCTCCTGGTTTCTGGCAGGGGCTTGCTGGTGACCCATGGTGTTCTCTGCTTCTGTCATTACATGGTGTTATCCCTTCTGTCTGTCTGTCTGCGTCCAAGTCTTCTCTTCTTATAAGGACCCTGGTCATGTCATATGAGGGCCCACCTCCAACGTGATCTAATTTTAACTAAACACCTCTTCAAGGATCCCATTTCCAATAAGGTCACATTCACAGAACAGGGTGGGAGGGAGTGGGTTAAGACTTGAATATGTCTTTTTAGGAGACACAATTCAACCCTTACAGAGGCATTTTATATAGCCAAGTCCAGGAATGGCACCTGGTGTTGGTGGGAGGAAACCTTCCCTCTGGCTTCACATTTCCATGTGGAAGGACATGATAAATTGACTCTTTGGCCTTTCTCTCCACTTCCCTCCCCACTGATAGGGGGATGGAGTAGAAAATCTGATTGTCCAATTTGGAAATAGGCCCTGTCTGCAGCTGGACATAAGTTCCCAAATGCCAGCAGAAGGCACAGCTTCTCTTCTGGATCTTCTGCAGAAAAATGGAGCAAAAGAGAGAGTGCTGAGAGACAATTCTGTGCATCAGGCTGGCCCAGCTCTACTGAGCACAAAATAAACCTATGATGTGGAAACTTGACACACACCAAGAATGCTAGCTCTGCTGCTTATTAACAGAGTGATGTTAGGCAAGCTGCATTGTCTCTGAGCCTCATCTGGAAAGTGGGGCTGATGGTAGCTGCCTCATAAGGTTCTCACAAACATAAAAAAAAGATAATACCTATATACTGCATACCTATATACTATATACTATAGTCAGCTCTTAAAAACATTAGTTTCCTTCTCTACCTTGCTTCAATTACAGAAAACTATAGAAAGCAATCACAATGACTGGGCCTGCATATCAAAAATAGAAGTCAAGAAATGACACTAACAATTCAAAATGGTTCTGAGGAACTCAAGCCAGGCTTCTCTCATGGGGGCTCAAGTCCTAATGAGAATCAATTCCTCATCATCTCTTCAGGAAAACTAGCATAACCCAAATTTCAGTGGGGCATCCTTCTGAGCTGGCCCCCGGTGACCTCTGTCTCCTGATATCCACACCCTCATGTAATCCTCGCCCCTTGAATGGACTGGCTTCAGGCCTTGCTTCTATTAAACAGAATGTGGCAAAAGTGGTGGAATGCCATGCCTGAGATTAAGTTGTAAAAGACTGTGACTTCCATCTCGCTGGCACTCTCTCTCTCTCTCTCTCCCTTTGGGGAGTCAGCTGCCATATGTGTGCTCTGGGGACACCCAGGAACTGAGGAACAGCAGGCATTGGGGAGCCGTGAGAAACTCGACCCGGCTATCAACCACACACGTGAGCTGGGAAGTACATCCTGCCCCAGTCAAACCTTGACACCAGGTAGATGTCCCTGGATTCCTGGCCCACAGATGCTGTGTGGTAATAATGTGCATTGCTTCAAACTGGTTATCTTTCAGAGTCAGTTGTTACACACCAATCCATGGCTAATACACCAAGCAGATCTAATCAGCATAATTTTTCATTCGAGAAACCAAAAATTAAAACCAATTCCAAGCTCTCCTGGTGTTTTGCAAAGAATGTCAAGGGCAAATACAATTTTATAACTCACGGCCATACCAAAACTCCTCTTTTTGCATGTCATTCAACCATTATCTGTCATGTCCAATGGCTGCTCCAAAGCTTCTCTCTCTCTCTCTCTCCATGCCTCACTCTTCTCATCTGCCTACTGAAAACTTGCCAACAAAATTGGGTCCTCATGGCCATTTTCTTGCCTTCCACTCTCGTTTTCATTCCACGTCTACTCCCTTCTTCTCTTTCACAAGTATATCTTAGGTGTGCCTGAAATAAATAACTAGCATCTCTTCTCCAGTTATGTCTCTTTTGGCTCTGCCTAACAAAGCCAATGAATAGGGAAGCAAACACAGTATTAGGGGGCAGAGTACAGGAAAAATGATGCTTGTTTGATTGAGATTAGCTTCACTTGGTTGCACATGATAACGAGTGCAACCCGCTCCTTGAAGATGTACAAATAGCATGGATAGGGGCTTCACCTTGGGAGAGATCAGCAGTTCCTTTAAGAAGGAACAGTGAACAGTAGGCAATTTGGGGACATCAATCTCCACCTCCAGGGAAACAGCCATCTGTAGGGATTTTTGTTGTTGTTGTTGTTATGTTGCATGGGCTGGGAATTGAACCTGGGTTTTCTGCATGGCAGGTGAGCATTCTACCACTGAACCACCTGTGCATGCTGAAGTGAAATTTTTCACTAAAAACATTTTACAATTTCTCATTCCATGTGCAATTATAGTGATGGGAGATGGAGAGAAAACAACATATATTTTTAAGCTGGAGATTTTTTGCCTACTCATAAACTAGGTAAGCATTTTATCCTACAGGCAAATTATTAAAAATAAGAATGTCTTGATAAGGAAGTATGCAAAAATTCTACCAAAACTGAATTTCTCAAAGCCTTGCAAGCCAGCATCTGGTTGAAAATTTGCTGGAGCCTCATTTGGGGGCATTCAGATAACTCTTGAGTATATTCTGATAGGCTCTGTGGAGTAGATCCAGTTCTAAGAGCAGGAAATTAAATAGCTTATTTTAGCCAGAAAGACTTCCATAAATTAGCAAAGTCCATTACTTTCATTAAAGTGCTTATCTCATCCTAAAGGAAAGACTTGGGGAGCCACTGCTGAGAGAAGTAAGTGGCTCCTGCTGCCTTAAGGCTCAGCCTCAGAAGTGTCTGGGCATAGAGGACATGCCCTAAATCTCACCACTTTGGGTTCAAATAAGTTCCCTCATGTTTTTTCTCAACAAGACAGTGAGCTCAGGGGGACAAGTACGGTATCCTCTACCTCTGAATATATTCTAAGGTACTGTTTTTATTGAAGCCATCATTTCCAATCTTTAAAATGAGGGCAACGATATCCACATACAAGATGCTGCTGAGAGCATCGCAAATAATTCACATGGAGTTCCTATCATGGTTCCTGGCCTTTCATTATACAGACACTTAAACTGATGACTGGGAAAGAAGTATTGCAAAAGGGATTATGGAGATAAAATTAATTGGAAAAATATCTCTTAATTAGTGTGTGTGCTATCAGGCATAATCTTCAATGGACAGGAAGTATCAAAATACATAAAGAAAGACAGTATTTTTACTAAATATTCTATGGGTATGAAATATAACCCAGTGAAAATAACTGAGACGTAGAATTAACTGTCAACACTTACTATTAATCCCATTTTGCACACAAACAAACTAACCATTTCAGTGGTGAAGTAATTTACCAAGTATACCAAAGTTACACATATTGTATTAAAGTTTTTATAATAACAACAATATCTTCTGAGTGCATACTACTTGCCAAAGACTTCACATGCATTATCTTTTTAAATACTTTCAACAGCCTCATCAGTAAGCTGGAACTTATTAACCCCATTTAACGGAGGATGAGAGAGAGGCTCAAAAGAAGTGAAATGATAGCAATCAGTGAGTGGCCGAGCCAGACGTCAAACCGAGATGATCCTGGCTGCCTTCTTCCGACCCTGGCCTTGGAAGTCTGTGTGCAAGTTCTGCCTTCAGAATACAGCTCACTGTGTGGGGATCAGGATGGGTCAAGCTCAGCTTATGTACCTCTCTGATGCCTGGCACCAAGGAAGCACTCAGCCAACCCAGTAGCTCTTCTGTGTGCTCACTCTTGGGAAATGCTTTATAAGCCCCAAGACACAGCCTCTTATATCAAATCAGTGACTTCTAACTAGAAAATGCCCATGTGGGTGCACTGCTCAGCCTTCAAGAGATAAACAGAGGACATGCCAAGCTCTCTGGCTGGCAGTGCTCACTCTGTGCTTCTTTTGAAGATATTTCGCTATGAAATGTAGCCATGAGTTACTCATGGAGGCTTTAAGTAGTCATGTAGAGTCCCCAGGCTGGACAAGGGAAACCTCAGGGAGAAGTTAGATGTGTCCTGTGAAGAAAATTCAAATGAAAATTCTTCCCTTCCTGCTTGGCCATTGTGGAGGCAGACCACGAGTGTCTATGGGGGGTGGAGGGGGGGCTGCAAATGGCCCCCAGGTGCCTCACAGGTGACAGATACCAACTCAGGGGAGGTCTCTGGCATGACACAGGCTCAGAAATCTGTTTTTCCAGAGCACTAGGAAGGCTTCTCCTTTCAAGACAATGACCATGAGCTAAGTTGAAGGGACTAAAATATAAAACATGAATTGTCTGCTTCTTAAGCAGCAGTTAACAACTGCCACAAGCCAGTTTATCCTTTTAAATGTAAATCAGATGTTCCTGCTCAAAACCTCTAAATGAATAAAATTCAAATTCCTTCCACAGCCAAGCAGCCTGGATCTTAATCTTTACCTCCTTCTCTGAATTCATACCCAATGTCTGCCTCCACTCTTCACTCTCCCAACCTCCACATCCTCATGCCACACCCACTCCCCCTACCTTTGCCCACTCTCCTGCAGCCACTCTGGCCTCTTGCTCTTCCTCCATCCTGCCAAGCTCACCAGTCTGAGGTTGCCTCTTCACTGACCTACCCCAGCTCCTTCCGATCGACCCTTTCTTTCAGCAGGTTTGTAGATGTCTCTTTCAGTTGATTTCACAATCTCTGCCATGACCCATTGCACAATGGTTTCCCAATTTAATCTTCTAAAGACAATCTTAATTCTTCTTTTAAATTCTTAGATGGTGCCTGTTCTAGTTTGCTAGCTGCTGGAATGCAATATACCAGGAACAGAATGGCTTTTTAAAAGGGAAATTTAGTAAGTTGCTAGTTTACAGTTCTAAGGCTGAGACAATGTCCCAATTAAAGCAAGTTTATAGAAATGTCGAATCAAAGGCATCTAGGAAAAGATACCTTGGTTCAAGAAGGCCAATGAAGTTCAGAGTTTCTCTCTCAAGTGAGAAGGCACATGGTATACATAGTCAGGGTTTCTCTCTCAACTGAAAGGGCACATGGCGAACATGGCATCATCTGCTAGCTTTCTCTCCTGGCTTCTGGTTTCATGAAGCTCCCTGGCAGGTGTCTTCCTTCTTCATCTCCAAAGGTCACTGCTTCATGGTGCTGCAGTATTCTCTGCTCTCTTCAAATCTTTCATTCTCCAAAATGTTTCCTCTTTTATAGGACTTCAGAAACTAAGACCCACCAAATGGGTGGAGACATGCCTCTACCTAATCCAGTTTAACAACCACTCTTGATTAAATCACATATCCAGGGAGATGATCTAATTACAGTTTCAAACATACAATACTGATTAGAAGAAATGGCTGCCTTTACAAAATGGGATTAGGATTAAAACATGACTTTTCTAGTGTACATACATCATTTTAAAAACCAGCACAGTGCCTTACAACCCCCACCATATCAGAGATAAAAAAAATGGCAGCCCTCAAAAACGCTGGTGCTACTGACCCAGCAGTCATGTAGGGTAGGGGAAGCAGGAAGCTTAGCCTTCCAACTGAGAAGAATGGAGAGGGGGGACTGCTGTTGAAGGAAGTTTTCCCCTCAGTTTGGGGGCATCATGGCAGGTTTCCTTTTAGTAGAGAATGGCAAAGAATCTGGTTGCTCTGTACCCCTGAGATAACTAAAATGCTGGAAGAATGAAGATGTCTGGACAATTAGAAGGAGGGGGAGGTGGGTCTGCTGTCTCACTAGGTTCACTTTCCCTGGGAATGAAAGGCAAGTGGAATCTTACAACTTCCACCTAGTCAGCCTCATCAGGACACTCCCAGGCTACCCTAAGTCTCTCTTAGATGCTGTCTTTCACCCTGGTTTTCTGAAGCAGGCTCCTCTGGGAGAACCTTGAAGAATGCCCTCAGCTGTGTGGACTTGGAGTTATCAGCACTTTGAAA